>NC_140125.1:120561706-121801706 GCF_964035555.1 Netta rufina
AGGAAAAGGAAAAGGAAAAGGAAAAGGAAAAGGAAAAGGAAAAAAAAGAAGAAAAAGAAGAAGAAGAAAAAGAAGAAGGAAGAAGAAAAAGAAAGAGAAAAAGAGAAGAAAAAGAAGAAGAAAAAGAAAAAGAAGAAGAAAAAGAAGAAGAAAAAGAAAAAGAAGAAAAAGAAAAAGAAAAAGAAAAAGAAAAAGAAAAAGAAAAAGAAAAAGAAAAAGAAAAAGAACAAGAACAAGAACAAGAAAAAAAGAAAGAAAAAGAAAAAGAAAAAGAAAAAGAAAAAGAAAAAGAAAAAGAAAAAGAAAAAGAAAAAGAAAAAGAAAAAGAAAAAGAAAAAGAAAAAGAAAAAGAAAAAGAAAAAGAAAAAGAAAAAGAAAAAGGATGGATTGACCCCCCCGGAACTGTTCCCACCCCTCTGCTTCCTCCCTGGCAAAACCTTCCCAAACTTTGACTCCTTCATCCCAACTCCCAGCAGGGAAAGCAGCACGACCCCCCCTCACCTTGCCCGACATCAGCCACCAAAACCCATCTCCGATCTCCCGGAGACCTCCACGAATTCCCTGACTCCTGGGAGACCCCAGAGCACGCCCCAGGAGCTCATTTCCCAGCTCCCCATCCCCTCGTGGCCCCGTCCCCGCCATCCCCAGGACCCCCAGGACCCCCAGGCCCCCCGTGCTCAGCCCCACGACACCAAACGCCAGCCCCTCGCCCCCGCAGCACCGTGCTGGGGGAGCTGGGCTTGGCTGCGTCAGCCGAGCTAATAAAAGCTTTTCTGTCTCTTTCTGCCTCCCCGAGAGCTGCCGCGTTAGTCATGCCTTAGCTACCTTGGCTCCTTGTTTAAAAAAGCGTTACAAAAGCACAAAAGCTCATTAAGACGCAACCGCAAGCGCTTAATAATGGCACAGGTTTCACAAGATCAATTTCCCGCAGCAGCTCCGGGAGGTTTTTTTTTTTTTTTTTTTTTTTTTTACAAGTGCAGAAGACAAAAGGGGTGCAGGCGAGCTGCTCTGGAGGAAAGTGAGACCCGCAGCGGGGCAGGGCTTTTGCATCGCAACCCAACCACGAAAAGCGAGCTGTGGCTTTGCCTGCACCTTCACAAGGGTGGGAGCACCCGTCTGAAAGCACGACCCCAGCCCCGGGGCACTCACCAGGGACTTCTCCTCCTGCCGCAGCCACTGGTAGTCCTCCACCATCTGCTTCTGCTGCTTGTCCAGGACCTGCCGCATCTTCAGCCGCTCCAACTCCCACAGCTTCTGCGCCTCCTCCCTGCTGCTGGGACGGAGGAAATCTTCCTCCTGGCGCACGGAGCAAGAGGTGACGGAGGGCTCAGCAGCCAGAGCCCCCCAGGTCTCAGCACGGGAGCTGGAGCCCGCTGTGCGCATGCAAAGCCATGCACCGGACCCCTGCCACCGTGAGCCTGGGGCTGCTCCAGACCGACCCCAATGAGCCCCCGGGCTTCTAGCAGTGAGAGAAACCCACCAGCAGACCCCACATCTCATGCACCACGTCCCAGCACTCCCAGTCCTGTGTGCGAGCCCTGGGCAGCATGCACAGGATGCCCCGGCGCGGCACATCGTGCCCAAAGTGCGGGTGCTGATGGCACCGGGGCCACCCTGGCGTGATGGACACTGCCTGCCTCTGATTTCGGGGCTGTGCAGCAGTGCTGAGGAACCAGGGCAGAGCACCCAAGCTGCCAAACACCACCAGCACTCCAGGTGATGATGCTGAGCGTGAGGAGCCGACCCAGAGCCTTGAGGTCCCACCCGTCCCCAGCGCACCCCTGCCCGTTCCCGGAGACGCCGTGCCCACTGCTCCTTCACCAACGTGCCCCCTGCACGGACACGTGCACAACAAGCATGGCAGGGGGCTGCGAGCACCCGGAGCCCTTCACGGGCACGATGCCTCCAGCCTCAAGCAGCACAGAGACAGGATCAGGCAGAGCACGAAGCTGGAAGCGGCGCAAGCAGCAGCGCAAAGCACGGCGCGGAGCATCGCCCCCTCCTCTCGCTCCGGCGAGGTCCCCGGGGTGTCCTCGGGGGTGTGGGGACCCCTCTCTTACCCTCATGCTGTGGCGCTTGAAGACGTTGTGGCGGTTGAGCGGCGGGGTGTGCAAGGAGCTGGCCGGAGACTGGTACTCGATGGGGCTGGTGAGCGTGGGCGAGCTGGCACACAGACCCTCGGGCACCTGAGGGCGCGGGGCGGCGCGGCACGGCACGGAACGAAGCCAGGGGGAGGTTAGTGCGGACGGACGGACAGACAGACAGACAGAGAGCGTGGGAAAGCGGCTTTCACACCTTACAGAGGAGCAGCGATGGCCCCAACAGGACCCTCCTCAGCAGGAGGTTTGCTCCGGCGTCCAGAGCAAAGGTTTGAGATTTCCTGTACTCCTGCCCAAAGCCCTGCCTGGCACCAGAAAAGCACCCAAAATAGTGGCTGCTCTTGCAGGGGGTGCTCCAAGGAGCAGAGCAGATGTTGGAGGCGGTGATCTGTGCTCCCCCAGGGCAGCTAAACTGAGCTGCAGGTGACATTGGGGTGCAGCCAGCCTCCTCTCCTCCCAGCCGTGCACACAAACCGCCCTGCCCTGGGGTAAAAGCCACTCTCCGAGCCCCGAGGCAGGGACAAGACACGGGCAGGGCTGAGCCCGAAGCGTTGCGCTGTCCTGCTGGAGCTCTGAGCCCCAAAAACCTCCAGCTACCAAGGGCTGGAGCTCCGGGCACGGCTTCCTGGCATCAAGCCCCTGTCGGACCCCCGCGGGCTGCTGTGGGCGCGCAGCCTTACCTGGAACTGCAGCTTGGGAGCCAGGAGGTTGTTCTGGGGAGGAGGTTTGTACCTGGGTCTGCTGGGCTGCAGGGGGAGAAAAGTGGAGTGGGTGCAAGCCTGGGGATGCCCCATTTTGGCTGCACATCCTTGGGTCAGGGCATGGGGAAGGAGAGAGCCCCGCAGCCTCCTGCCCACCTTGGGGGGCGGCTCCTGGAAGGACGGCGGCTCCAAGATTTTGGGAGGCCGGTGGCGGTTGTTGCGCTCCTGCTCCTTGGCCAGCTCCTTCTCCATCAGGTAAATGTCACTGAGGGGGAGAGGGACAGCACAAGGGATTGTCACAGCCCCCTGCAGCAGGGATATGGGGACGCACGGGTGGGATAGGGGTGGAAACCAGGAGGGCGCACGCAGGGATGGGGAGAGCCGAGGGAAAGGACCGGGAAAGGACCACGGGGAAGGCACAGCACCCAAAACCTCCCCTGCTCACCTCAAGCTGCAGACCAGGTCCTTGAACTTGGGCCTCTCGCTGGGGTCGTAGTCCCAGCAGCGTGTCATCAGGGTGTAGAGGACGGGCGGGCAGAGGTCGGGTTTGGGCAGGCGGTCGCCCCTCTCCAGCACCCCGATCACGTCCTTGTTCTCCAGCCAGAAGAAGGGCTGCCGGCCGTAGCTCAGGATCTCCCACATGCACACGGCTGCGGGGCACAGGGGAAGCCCCCCAGATGATGCTGGAGCACCCCGGGGACCAACCCCTCGCCATGGGGTCTTGGGGACCCGGTGGCTGTGCCGGGCTTTGTGGCAGGTCATGGTGTTCTTGGCATTTCACCCCCAGCCCCATGAGCACCCCAAATTCACGAGTCCCCTGGGGATGCTTGGACTGCAGCGAGCCCTTTCCTAGGGTGCCTTTGCCCAAAACTCAGTGACTCCCCTGCAGCAGGGCAGGATTTATCCCCGTGCAGCAGGATGGAGCCCCGGGATGTGCCCAGGACCCGCTCCATCCCCGTCCCACCACGCACCAAACATCCAGACGTCGCTGGCCGTCGTGAAGCGTCGGAAATTGATGGACTCGGGGGACATCCACTTGATGGGGAGACGGGTGACAGACGCTGTAGGGGGGAGGCAGACGGGGGCCGTGCTCGTGGCTGCAGAGGGGCCGAAGCGAGCCCCTGGCCCCCTCGTGCTCCCCTTACCTTTATAATACTCCTCGTCCTCGATGTACCTGGAGAGCCCGAAGTCCCCCAGCTTCACGCACTCCGGGGAGGCCACCAGGATGTTCCTCACCGCGATGTCCCTGCGAGGAGAGACCCTTGGTTATGAAGAAGGGCTGGACCCCCCCCCTACCCACACCAACCCGCTCCTCCGGCTCCCCAAAAACGGGTCTGCGAAGGGCTCCCCAAAAACAGGTCTACAAAGGGCTCCCCGGCCTCTGCCTTTCGCACGGTCCCGCTCCCCAAATCTGCCTCCCCCCACCCCGTGCTGCCCACCCCACCTGTGCACGCAGTTGATGGCCTCCAGGTACGCCAGGGCCTTGCTGATCTGCAGCGCGTAGAGGATGAGGGTGGGCACGGCGAGGCAGTGCTTGTTCTGCTCCAGGTACTGCCCCAGCTGCAAGGGGACGGGGACGGGGAGGGGGTCAGGGGCTGATAGGGTGGCACCGAGGCGGGTTGGGGGTCCCCAAAGCCTCAGTCTCCCCCCCCACACACGTACCTCCCCATAGGGGTAGAGCTCCATGATGATCCAGGTGGGCTCCTCCTCGGCGATGCCGATCAGCTTCACGATGTGCGGGTGGTCCAGCTTCTTCATCAGCACTGCGGGGAGACCTCCTCAGACACCCCAAAAAGGGGGGGGCCCTCCGGGAGCCCAAACGGCACCCATGGGTGCAGGGGGACCTCCCTGCCACGAAGCCACAGAGAGGGAGCAGCGGGAATTGCCAGGGAGGGCTGGGGGTCCCATGGGTTTTTGCGCACAGATGGTGCCCACCCGCTCCCAGCAAGCTTTCAGCAGCTTTTCCTCCCCATCTTCCCAAAAAAATGGGTATTTGGGGCAACAGCCACGTCATGGGGGAGCACATGGGACCCCTCCTCCATCTGCTGTGATCCACCTTTCAATGGCAATGCGTCCCCAAGCAGGGGGGACGGGGACAGATCGTGCCCTGTCTCCCACCCCAGCCACCCTACAGGCTCTCCCCATGCCCCACAGGGCACGGGGTGCTGCAGAGGAACCCCAAAAAGCAGCAGCCCCCCAACGTACCCGCCTCGCTCAGGAACTTGTCCTTGTTCTCGGGGCTGCAGTCCTTCTTGCAGGTCTTCACGGCCACGTTGACCCGCTCCCCCTTCTGCAAGGAGAGGCAGGGGCAGCTCCACCCCGCTCCCCCCCCATATAAAGGGGGCTAACGGGGACAGGGGGAGCACGGCTCACCCACCGGGTTGGTGTAGGTGCCCTCGTACACCTCTCCGAAGAAGCCTTCCCCCAGGATCCTGCCCAGCGTCACGTCCTCCCGGCAGATCCCGTAGTGCTGCACTGAAGGGACGAGGGTGCCCATCCCATCCCATCCCATCCCATCCCATCCCATCCCATCCCATCCCATCCCATCCCATCCCATCCCATCCCATCCCATCCCATATCCCCATCCCATCCCATATCCCCATCCCATCCCATCCCATCCCATCCCATCCCATATCCCCATCCCATCCCATCCCATCCCATCCCATCCCATCCCATATCCCCATCCCATCCCATCCCATTCCATCCCATCCCATCCCCATCCCATCCCATCCCATCCCATCCCATCCCATCCCATTCCATCCCATCCCATCCCATATCCCCATCCCATCCCATCCCATCCCATCCCATCCCATATCCCCATCCCATCCCATCCCCATCCCATCCCATCCCCAGGGTGGGCAGTGAGGGCAAAACCAAATCCTCGTTCCCAATTTCGGGGGGCTGGCGGGGACGGGGTGAGAAAGGGGAGTGACGGGTGTGAAGGCACCCGGGGGTGACACCCACCTCCAGACCTCGGCCTTGAGGACTCGTCGGGGATTTCAGCGTAAATATCGGAGTCTAGGGCAAAAAGGAGGGCGGGGGCAGCAGTGCGGGCAGGATCCGACCCTCGGTGCCCTGGGCTGGCCTGGTTTGCACCCGGGGTGCTCGGCTGCACCCCCCCCCCTCCCTGCCACACCAAATCGCAGCCCCCCCACCCCTTCCAACACCCCACTGGGATGGGTGGGGGGGAAGGAAAAGGGGGACGAAGCCCCCAGACTCACCCACGCTCACGCTGTCGGCCAGCACCGAGTGCCGCTCCTCCAGGTGCCTTTGGGGTGGGAGTACGGGGTCACCAGTGGGTTTAGGGTAAGGGTAGGGGTCCCGGTACCCCCCCCGGGGGTCTGTGCACTACTCACGGGCTGGGGATCCGCGGCAGGCTGCTCCTCTTCTCCCTTTCTGCAGGGGGACAGCAGCGGTCACCCCCCCTGGTGTCCCCTTGCCTCTCCAAGGGGAGAAGGGCAGGCATCCCCCCCAGCTCCCCCATGATGTTTTGGGATGTTTTTTGGGGAGATGTCCGGCCTCCTGGGCACCCACCTCTCCTGGGGAAGGCGATGAGGGAGGTCTCCAAGCCCCCCTGCAGCCGGCAGTAGCCGTCGATGAGGTCTGCCATGTTCTCGGCCTCGGCCAGAGAGGATGTCTTGATGGATAGGGACTGGGGGGGGGACAGGGGGGTGGGTGAGGGGCTGCACGCCGTGAGCTGAGGGGTGGGGGGGTGTGGGGATGGGGATGGGATGGGATGGGATGGGGATATGGGATGGGATGGGGATGGGATGGGATGGGGATATGGGATGGGATGGGATGGGATGGGAGGGGATGGGATGGGATGGGATGGGGATGGGGATATGGGATGGGATGGGATGGGGATGAGGATATGGGATGGGATGGGATGGGGATATGGGATGGGATGGGATGGGATGGGATGGGATGGGATGGGATGGGATGGGATGAGATGGGATGGGATGGGGATGGGGATGGGATGGGGATATGGGATGGGATGGGATGGGATGGGGATATGGGATGGGATGGGATGGGATGGGGAAATGGGATGGGATGGGGATGGGATGGGATGGGATGGGGATATGGGATGGGATGGGATGGGATGGGATGGGATGGGATGGGATGGGATGGGATGGAATGGGGATATGGGATGGGATGGGATGGGATGGGATGGGATGGGATGGGATGGGATGGGATGGGATGGGGATGGGGATGGGGATATGGGATGGGGATGGGGATATGGGATGGGATGGGATGGGATGGGGATATGGGATGGGATGGGGATGACCCCAAGCTCCCCAGCACCATCACCGCAAGCACCACAACCCCAACCCCCCCCAGACAAGGGCACTTTGGGTGGGCTCTGTTTGGGGGCAGACCCCCCCAGCAGCAGCTCCAGGCAGGACCATGACAGCCCCCAACGTCCTGCAGGGCAGCGCTGCCACCCCACGGCCATCCCCATCCCACCAACAAATCCCCACAAGTGTCCCCCCCCTCCCCAGCCCCAAACCTGGCCCCCCTCACCTGGGGGGTGCCGCTGAGCCCCAGCTGCAGCACGGCCCTGCCCTCCTCCACGCTGGAGCACCTGATGGACTTGATGTGCTTGAATTCGGCCAGGCAGGTGGGCTGGGGACAGAGGCACGGCCCCACGCTGTCAGAACCATCGGGGGGTCCTCACAACCCCCCCTTTTTCTCGGGGACCCCCCACCTTGGCTTCCTTGCTCGTCATCTGCCGGATGCCCTTGGGCCCGATGACCAGGTCCACCGTGATGTTCCACCCTTGCTGCAGGATGGGGAGCAGACAGAGGAGGTCAATTTTGTAGGGTTCTGCCCCAAAACCAGCTCTCCCCCCCTCCCCATTTTCTGCGACACCCCCCGAGAGAGAGACCAACTGCCTCCAGGAGGGGCTTTGGAGAGGGGCGAGCTCCAAGGTGAGAGGAGGATGGTACAAGGCAAGGGGCCCGGCGTGGGCACTTCTCCACCTTCAGCAACCTTCAGGCTCCTGCTCGAACCCTCTGGGCTTGCTCCCCTGCCCCGGAGCCCGGGGGGAAACCCACACAGCAGGGAGAAGCCCCCCAAGTGTCCCCCCCAAACCGGGTGGCTTTGGCCACGCTGTCACCAAAAGCTGCTGGGGATGCTCTGGGTGCGCGCTCACAACCCCACCATGGCTTTTTCACCCAAATCTGGCTGGGTTTACGGGCACGGTGGGCACAACCCCGAGTGCCAGCCCGTGATGGGGGCTTCAGGGCCACCCTGGAAGCTTGGGGGGACCATCCCGTGCCCCCCCCATCCCCTCCCGCGGACTCACGATGAGCTCGCAGCGGTAGCTCTCCTGGTCGATGTTGGCGAAGGTGGCGAGGGTGTGCAGGAACTTGAGGATGCACTCCTCCTCCCGCAGCAGGGCGTACTGCTGGAAGGTCTGCTGGATCATCTTGCGGAACTGCTTGGGCTGCGGGCAGGGAGGCTGCTGGACACGGCACCGGGGCACCCGGCACCCCGCGGGGACCTGGCCGCGCCGCGCCGCGGGGCGCACGCACACAGACACAGCAGGGCACGCACAGAATCACAGAATCACAGAATTTCTAGGTTGGAAGAGACCTCAGGATCATCGAGTCCAACCTCTGACCTAACACAAACAGTCCCCACTAAACCATATCCCTAAGCTCTACATCTAAACGTCTTTTAAAGACTTCCAGGGATGGTGACTCCACCACTTCCCTGGGCAGCCTGTTCCAGTGCCTCACAACCCTTTCGGTAAAGAAGTTAATCTGTGCTCATCTGTGTGCACAGGGACACGTGTGTGCACGCCAGCACAGCTCCGTGTGTGTGCACAAGAGCGTGGGTAGGTGTGCATGCATGCGTGCGCACGCCAACCCTTGCACACGTGGCCGCGCTTGTGTGCGCATGCGTATGGATGTGTGTGCCTGCAGGAACACCACGCGGGCAGAAATGCTCACGTGCAGGTGTGTGCATGATACAGCCACGTACACACACGTGTGCACGCTCACGTTGCCAGCAGACACGCTGTGTGTGTCACAGCCCCCCCCACACAGCCACTCGTGTGTGCTCACATGCGCATCTCCGCCAAAACACCCTCACAAGCATGTGCCAAGCCCCGTCCCCGCACACAGATGCACACACAGCCCCGCACACGCCTTGGTGCACACACACACCGACACCCCCAGGCAGCCAGGTGTGCCCCCACACCCTGCCTGTAGGTGTTCGGACCCCCCCACCCCAAGCACATCCCCCTCACCTTCAGGTTCTCCTGCATCTGGCTGGGGAAGAAGAGGTCCAGGCCCACCTCCTTCCTGGGGAGCAGAGACCCCACAGGCATTAATGGCCCCATAGGGACCCAAAAAGGACCCGTAATGCAAGGGGGGGGCACACCAGCAAAGGGGGGAGCAGGGGGTGCCCGGGGCCATGGGGTGCTCCTTGGGGAGCTTCCCCCACCCACCCCACACCAGCGAGGTGATGGATGAGGGAGGATGAGGAGGCTTGGAGCCCTAGAGCGGGCTGGAAGTGGGGTGGATGAAGGGTGGGGGGGCTTTGGGGGTCTCTCGGGGAGACCCCAGGGCTTCAGGGCGGGCTGTGCCTACTCACTCCAGGAACTCGAAGTTGGACTTCTTGTCCAGGGCGTTTTGGGGCATGTCCTTGTAAAACCTCCTGCGAGAAAAGTGACATCAGGCGGCCACCCACACATCACCACGCGTGTCCCCCCCCCTCAAATCCCTCCTCCACGTCCTTCCCCTTAGTGCAGAGCCCCCCCACGCAAGGTGCTGGAAGCCCCCTCCCGCTGCTGCCACCCCCAAAACCCTCCCGGCTGCTCATCCTGCCAGCCCCCCGCTGCGTCCCCCTCCCCAAAAAAAAACACCCAGGGGCACCTACCTGAGCTCGAGGCAGCCCAGCTGCAGGGCCATGCCCTCGCTCACCTTGCTGGCGTAGTTCTGCATGTACTCACTTCGGAGCTGGGGGGGCAGAAAGGGAGGTCAGGGGGTGGAGAGGATGCCACCTGCATCCCCAAGGGTCCATGCGCTCCAGCATCCCGATCCGGGACGAGGGGGGGGATTTATTGCCATAGGACCATGGGGGGGGGTTTCTGGTGGGGAGGAGGTGATGCCCCCGGTGCTGGGGGACCCCCCCAGACCTGCTGGTAGAAGTAGAGCAGCGTGGTCCTGTCCTCTGTGAAGCGCTCCATGTAGTCCTCGGGCAGGTAGCGGATCTGCAGGTCGTACCTGGGGGGCACGGCACAGCCCCCGGTGAGATCCCCAGAGGGGCGGGCTGGTGGTGGGGGGGGGGGGGGCACGGAGAGGGACCCCCGCAAGCGAGGGCTCCGTCCCCTACCTCCACTCGGCCTCCAGGTGCAGGCACTCGTATTTCTCCTGCACCTCGCCCACCGTCAGCTCGGGGTGCAGCCAGTGGATCTCGTCCGACTTGACGTGCTTGAGGCGCAGCCCGTAGCACTCGGCCAGCTTGATGTCGGGCCCGATGCGGCCGCTCACCAGGATGGATTTGATCACCTCCTGGGGACGGGATGGGGCAGGGAGGAGCGGGGCTAAGCCCCCTGAAAGCCCCCAGGACCCTCCCCAAACCCTGTCCCCTCTCTGCGTCCCCTGCGCTGCAGCCGGCTCCGGCTCAGAGCTGCTGCGGTTTCAGCGTGGGCACCCTGTGTGTCCTCGCACAGAGCCCAAATTGCTCTCGCCACCTGCCCCACGGACTTGACCCCAAGCCACCAAGGTCTGCAGATGAGCTTCAGCCAGCTCAGCCACGAGGAGGAAACCCAGCACAGCCCCGTGCTCAGCCCCTGCAGCCACCGCTCGAGCTCTCCAGCCTGCTCTGCAGAGACACAGCCCGAAGGCGACCGAGTTTTTTTTGGGGGTGTTGTTTGGGGACAAAAAGCCTGAAAGGGTCATTTCCAGCCTGGAAGCTCAGCAGAGCTGTCCTGACGTGCTGAGGGCAAGCTGTCGGGGCAGGCGTTTCCTCGCCGCGGCTGGCACCGCGGGCACCGTGCCCACGGGTGCGGGGACAGCGGGGTGGCACGCACGGCCCTGCAGCTCCTGCCTGGCCTTTGCTCTCTGGCTGGAGGCCAAAAAGCGAGCACAAGCTGATGGCACAGCCCGAGCTGTGCCTTGCAGCGAGCGCTGTGCCTTGCTTTGGGGGGGGGGGGGTGTGCGAAATGCTGGCGGTTGCGCCTAGGTCCGCAGGTCAGAGCAAGTCCTTCTGAAATAAAATCTCCCCGTCTCCAGCTCCTTGTAGCTTTGGGATCTCCAAATCCAAGCATGGTTTCCAAGCCACCAGGAGCCCTCGGGGAAGTTCTGTCCCTGAGGGTGTCCTGCTTGAAGCCACAGCAGCTTCTGGCCTGGGGAGGAGCGACCCGGAGCATCCCGGCCCCATGCCCAGCTCCGGGGACAGCCAGACCCTCTCCGTTTCCTTGTCCCCGCTTGCATTCCCCACAGGCATCTCCTGATGAGTCCTCTCCTTCTCCAATCACTCCTGTGCTCGTCTCCAAGCCCTTCTGCCACGCCACGAGCTCCTCCCGGGGGACACGAGGAGGGGATGTCCCAGGAGCGACCCCCGGCTCAGCTCTGATCCCCTCCACCTGGGCTTCCCCCCGAGAGGGAGCAGCGTCACCCCCTGCACCCACATCCCTCCTGGGATGCTGGAAACCATCCCCAAACATCCACGGAGGGATGAACCATGGCCAAACTCCTCTTTGCTGTCCAAAAAGGGGCAGAGCGACTCGGTGGGGCTGAGCCCTGCTGCAGGCACTGACCGTGGGGCAGAGGAACCCTCGCCCTCTCCAAGCTGAGCTGCTGGGGACGCCCAAATCTCCTCTCTGCCCCCCAAGATTTGGAGCCCAGGGGCTCTGGGGGCTACCAAGCCGTGAGAAAACCTCCTGCCAGGATCTCCCCCTGATGCCAGACGGACAAACTGCCCCGAGACACACCAAGTGCCCTCCCGCGCGCCTCCCTGCCCAGCGTACCCGTATCTCCGTCGTCACCGGGCACTTGACCAGCTTGAAATTCTTGCCCATGTTGAAGCTGTTGCTGTAGAAGCACACCTTGAGGATGCGCATCTCCTCCCGCTCGGCCTCCAGCGGCCCCATGCCCAGTGTGGCCTCCAGCGTGCCGCCCAGGCTGCGGAAGGAGCTGCTCCGCGGGCGCCCCAGGGGCTCGGGGACCGCCGACATCCTCAGCACGCCCGGGGCGCTAGGAGCTGAGCATCCCTTCCCTGCGGGGAGAGGAAAATATTGCTGGGGGGGTCTGGGGGCGGTGGGAGAGAGAGGAGGGGTACCCCAGGGGGTTGCGGGGATGGGGATGGGGTAGGGGCACCCGTATGGGAAGGAGGGAAGGGGATGAAGGGATGGAGAGCGATGGAGAGATGGAAAGGGAAAGGAGTGTGTGAGGGTGCTCTCCCTCCCCGTGTGCTCCCCTCCAGGCACACACGGCCACTGAGCACTGCCTGTGTCCTGACCCAGCACCTCCAGGCAGGACCTGTGTGTCCCCAGCACCCCCTTTGTGTCACCAGCACCTCCAGAAAAGTGTCCCCATGTCCCCGGCACCTTCAGAGCAACACCCGAGTGTCCCCAGCACCTCCTGAACAGTGTGTCTCTGTGCCCCCAGCACCTCCTTTGTGTCCCCAGCACCTCCAGAGCAACACCCCAGTGTCCCCAGCATCTCCAGCACAGTGTCCCTGGGTCCCCAGCACCTCCAGAACAATGTGTCCCTCTGTCCCCAACACCTCCTCTGTGCCCCCAGCACCTCCAGAGCAATGTCCCCATGTCCCCAGCACCTTTGCCACAAGCCCTGCGTCCCCAGCAGCTCTCTGCTGTCCCTCTCCGTGCGGACACCGCCGTGCGCACGGGGTTTGGGCTCCGTTACCCAGCTCTGGCCCCAGCTCCCCCAGCACAGCGGCCACCCCTCGCCCTCCATCCCACACACCCGGTCCCATTCTCACCCCTTTCTCCCTCCGTCCACGGCCCCAGAAAAAGCAGGACAAGGCTTCGCCCCGTGCCACGGCGCAGCGCCACTTCCTAGCGGAGCCGAATTTAGCCGAGGGCTCCGCGCAGAGACACGAGCAGAAAGGGGGAGAGAGCAACCCCGGGCCCGTCACCACGCGGAAGGGCAGCGCTTTTTTTTTTTTATATCGATTGGCCCTTTTTATTTTTAGAGGCCTTCCGAACAGGTAGCCCGCTCGCGAAACGTCCCGCAGGCTGGAGGGGAAGTGGTTTGAGTTTTCGTTTTACCAGAAAAAAAAAGAAAAAAAGGAAAAAAAAAATAAAATAAAATCAGCCTGCGTCGATCTAAAAGGGCATGGGATCGTGGATGATTCCAAGCGGATCCCAAATCTTTTTTTTTGTGGGGTGTTTGGGGAGGGCTGGCAGGAGGGACGGGGAAAACCCTGTCCTGCGTGCCCTGGGGCCGCTCGCTCGGTGCCAGCGGCTTTCCCAGGCTGTGCTCTTTGGTTGTGCAACCAGAAATGTGGAAATTCACCCGTTGTAGGGCCCTTCCTGGGTCCAAGCCCTCGCTGAGAGCTTGGCCCTCGAGTTACTGATTAACAGGCAGGAGGCTGTTTGCAAACAGCAGCCCGGCTGCTTGTGGGACGAACCCGGGCTGCCGCGGGGGAACGGCCCCGGTTTGGGGGTCCCTGCCCTGGAGGAATCATTTCTGGAGGCACTGGGGGGGCTGGGGAGGATGTAGGGACACCCGGAGGGGTTTTCCCTGCGGATCCAGGCAGGTGGCAAAGGGACCTGGAAGGCAGCAGGGGATGGGGAGGGTGGCACCCGAGGGGTCCCCGCTCTCCGCAGCGTGCCCGTGGGGCTGTACAGATGGGGACAGTGCAGGGACAGCCCCAAAGCACCCAGGGGGATGTGACAACCTCTGGTACTGCTGGGGACGGTGTTAGAGCAACCCCAAAATGCCCAGGGAGATGTGACAGCCTCTGGTACTGCTGGGGACAGGGCAGGAGCAACCCCAACGTGCGCCTTGTGGTGCCCGGCGAGGCGCTTCGTGCAGGATTCGAGGCTGCCCGCTGGCTTTTCTTCCTCCCCATTTTTTTTCCCTTTTCCCCTTCTTTTCTGCTGGAGCATCACCGAGATTCCGGGGGGGACACTGGGGCAGCAACCCCCGGGGGCAGGGGAGATGCAGCCAGGCACCCTCGGATCCCTCACAACCCCAAAGTCTCGGGGCTGCTGTGCGTGTGCGCTCACACATTTCACACCGTATTTTTTTTTTTTCTTTTCTTTTCTCGGCTTCGCAGCAAGGCGCAGGGAGGATCTCGCAGCAAGCCACATCCTTTTGCGGAGCCCTCCGACAGCCCCTGGCCCTGCAGCGATGCACCCCGTGGCCTCCCCGCTCCCCAGGAGGGCTGTGAGAGGGGTTGGGGGGGGGGGTGTGCGTGCAGGGACCGCCGGTGCCCCCCGCCCACGGTGGCCGTGCCGTGCCTGACGCTGTGGCCACCCAGCCTCGCTGTGCTGGCCTCCCCCTGCTTCCTGCTCACCGAGATCGAAATAGAGATAGGGCCGAGCAGAATTAGCAAGCCCCCAGCCTGGCCCGGCACCGGGGGCAGAAATATTCGCTTGGGGTTTTGCTGCTCGCCAGCAGAGGATGGGTCCCCTTCCCCCCCGGTGACACCTCTCCTTCCACCCAGGAGGGTCGGCCAGCCCCTCGCTGCCCCTCGGTGTCCCCCCCCGTCCCCAAATTCACAAACTCCTCACCAAATTGCACAGCAGCTTCTCCTGCGAGCCCCGGGCACCTACAGCCGAGCCCCGTGTCCCCTGGGTGTCGGGGCACCCTCCCGGGGGTGTCACGGTGGGGACGGGGCCACAAAGCTCAGCTCCCGGGTGGGAAGAGCTTTAGGACATGCGCTGGCGTTTCTCGGGGTGTGTGCAGTGCCTGCTTCTTCTTTCTCCCCACCTTCCTTCCCTTCTGGTTCGCTTTCCCCAGCCCCGTTCCCACGACGCGGCCCCTTGCGCTTTCGATGGGGCCGAGCCCAGGGGACAGAATCAGGGCTGGGTGCACCCCTGTGTGTCCCCACCCTGGTGGGGGACGTGGGGAGCACCCCACAGAGCACCCCACGCTCTCACAACCCCCTCCAACTCCCTGCACGAGATGCCCAGCCAAAAAAAAAGTTGGGAAGCAGGCACAGCACCCCGGGGCGCATCCCAACCGCCTTGGGCACCCCCGGGACCCCTCGTCCAGGGTGGCCATGCCCCACGTTCACCTGGCCATACACAGCCCTCATTTTCAGGGTGCAGAAGGGGCAGCACCCCATATTTCCCCCCCTGCCTTCTCACCTCCCCTCTGGCACAGGGAAGGGGTCCGAGGGATCCCGGCTCTGCCCCGGGCGCAGCGGTGCCGTGTGAGGACAGCGACCCCGAACCGAAACCAAGCCCCTGCACCCCAACACCACCACCAGCCCCCTTCCGAAGCCCCTGCGCCCCCCCTACAGACCCTCCCCGTCTCCTTGGGGCTGTGCTGGGGCACCCTAAAACGCCCCCCCCTGCACCCAGCCGCCCACACACGGGGTGCACCGGGAAGTTTCTGGTGCCGCCGCCGCTCGCTCCGGGGACGCGGAAAGGTTCCGTGCTCGGGCACCGCTTCCCCCCCAGCCCTACCCAAACCCCAGCCACTGTGGGGAGGAGGGGGGGGTCCACACATCCCTGTGCACCCCCAGCTGAGCCCCCCCACTCTCCCCCGAGCTCGGTGTGACGAGTTTGCCCGTTCTCAGCCCCCCTGGTCGAGAAGAACGGGGCGAGGGGCTGCGCCCCAGCGCTGCCCCCAAGGAAGCCAGGGTTTTTTTTTTTGGGGGGAGCAGGAGGTGAGGGGCACTTACGGAAAGTGGGGGGGGCGTCCCCTGTGTGTCCCCCCCGAGCCCGTGCCGGCGGTGCTGCCTCTTCCTGGTGACGGGGCCGTGCGGAGGCATTTGCATAGTGCTTGTCACGCAGCTCATGCTCGCACATGTGCCGTGCACGGGGTGCAAGTGGGGAAACTGAGGCACGGGTCGGCTCCCCCCCCCAAAAAAAAACACCCCCCAAAACACCCCACAAAGTGTGGAGCAAGGGTTTGGGTGCGCAGCAGCACCCAGCCCTCTTCCCTGCCCACCCGTGGGACCCCGCAGCAAGGACCCCCCCTCATTGTCCCCCTAATTCACCCTGGGTCAGTCGGCTCCGGCCCCATGCTCCCCGTCCTGCCCCATATCCCCCCACACAGCCCCCTTGCCCCCCACATCCCCAAATCTGCCTCAAAGCGCCCCAAACCCACTGCATTTTCACCCCCCCAGCCCCCAGTTTGGGGCTGCAAGCCCCCCTCCTCCCACAGGGCTGGGGCAGCGGGGACCCTGCACTTACCCCAGCCCCCCAAGCCCCCCGGTCAGGGGGCTCCGTCCCTCATGCCAGCATCCAGATTATGGCACCCCAAACCATGCTGCCTGCTCCCTGCTCAGCTCCAGGACCTCCCCAAAAAAAAACAAAACCCCAGCCCCCAGCCCCTTGCCCCCCTCCCGGGGGCTGCAGCGCTGCGCTCTGTGCCAAGGTGCCCCCGGAGCACCCCGGGCAGTGGCGATCCCAATGGCCAGGGACGAGATCCCAAAAGCCAGGGACAAGATCCCAAAAGCCAGAGACAAGATCCCAAAGCCCAGGGACGAGATCCCAAAGGCTGGGGACAACTGGGGGACCCCGCAGCGCTGCCCGTCCCACCCCAGGAGCCTTAGGGTGCCGGGAGCCCCGCACCAAGCCTGTGTGCCTCAGTTTCCCCTTCCTTCTGGGAAAAGGGTGAGGGACCCTGGACACCCCAAGGACAGCTCGTTTCACCCCCGTACAGGCAGACCCAGCAGCAGGGAGTGGGGCCGGGCACTCTGCAGCCACCTCCCTGCGGGTCCCTGCCTTATCTGGGGTGTCTGCGCCCCGTATCTGCCCCAAACCCACCCTGTCACGCCAACCCCGTGTCCCCCGCGGGCACGGCGAGCAGGATTTCACCTCCCCGCTGCAAACGCAGGGTGGGGAGCACAAAACCACCTTGGGGTGCTGCTGAGACCTCCAGCGACATCCCCCCCAGGTCCCCATCCCCTTCTCCCACCCATAGGGGATTTGTCCCAGGTTTTGCACCAGCTGGACCCCAAATACAGCCCCGGGAACCCCATGGGAGCACCATGCCCTGCCTCGGGGACTGCTGCCTGTCTGGAGCAGGGAAGGCAAGGCAAAAAGACAGCAGGGTCGGGGTGACGGGGACAGCAGGACGAGTGTCCCATTGCAGAGGGGTCGGGGTGTGCGGGATGGTGCTGCTGGCCCCGCCACGTGATGCCCGGAGGAAGCAAATTTCACAAAGCAGAGGGAGGAAATGACACAAGCTCCAGCTATGGGGATGGGCTGCCCCAAAAGGGGGGTGTTGGAGCAGGTACAGGGGGTGCCGTCCTCTCTGCTTGCAGACCCCAAACCAAACCAACCCCCCGCTGACACCCCCGGTGCCCTGCGATGCCCAAAAACACTGCCAGCGATCCAAAAGCACCCCCAGACCCCATCGAGGATGGGTCCCAGCACATCTCCACCTGACAACTCTCGTGCCGCAGGGGCATTATCCCCCCCCCCTCACCCCAACCCACCCCCATTTTTATAGGGTGCGGGTGTTTTTGGGCGCAGGGCTGTGCCGGGACACGCACCCCACCTCCCAGCCCGGTGCACCCAGGCAGCTGGGCAGGGCGGTGGGGGCAGCAGGCTCCCGAATATCAGGAATTAGACACGGCGAGCTGCCGTGACGCCCACGGCCGGCAGCTCCCCAAGGGGGTGACTCAGGCACGGGGAAAGATCCGCGTGTTCCCGGCACGGAGCCGGCGAGGGGACGTGGCACGGCCATCTGCGCAGGAACAGCTCGCCACCAGGCTCCCTGCGAGCACAGAAACCTCCCCAAAAATGCTCAGGGACGGGGTCCTGAAGGCAAAATGTCCCCGCCGGGCTGGTTTGCCACACCAGTCCCTTCTGGTTTCCACACTGACGGAGAGCTTCCAGGCTGAAAATGCCCAAATTTTGTCCCTTTGCCATGCCACAGCCATCAGATTCTCCGTGCTCCAGCTAGCAGCAAGCCCCCTGGCACAGCCAGGGCAAGGGACCCCCTCCCCGAGCATCCCCAGGCTCTGTGGGCAGCGTGGTCCATCCTCAAAGCCGTCTCTGCTCACCCAGGCGTGCTGCCCCTGAGAGCTTCCAGCAGCAGACTGCTTGGAAATGGCGATTTTCCAGCAAAACTCCAGGTGAGCAGGAGCAATAAGCAGCACGTTTCCCTCCCCAAAGCTTCCAGCCCATCCTGCTGCAGGACCAGGCTCCCAGGACCCTACGGATGTGCCCAAACCCTGCGCTGCATCACGGGGAAAAGGCACGAGGGAAAGGCACACCGACTGATAAGCCTGGCAGAGGTCCCAAAGTCAGGCTGGGGGGGTCGGCGAGCCCCTGAAAGGCAGCAGAGGGGGTGTTGGAGGTGCTCCCCCCTCGGGGTGATGCAGAAAACACGGGGCTTTGCCCAGGACTCAGAGCTCAGCCTCATCCCTCCGCACCAAAATGGTCCTCCCAAGCGCCGCCAGGTTAAAAATAACCCCGAGCAGCACACAAAGCCTCCCCTCGGAGAGGGGAACAGCTTTCCGGGAACATGGTGGGCGTATTTCCCGGTACCCTTTCTGCTCGAGAAGGAAGCCGAGGGCTCGCAGCATCGGGTTTTGGCAGGCGGGTGCCGGTCGCTAGGCATCCCGGTCGCCAGGCAACACGCGGGTACCGCGCGATGCTGCGCCTGCATCCTTTATTTTGGGGAGGGGAGAGGGTTTGGGGCAATAACCCACCCTATAGCCAGGGCTGGTGTGGGGCAGCATCTGTGGGATGTGGCCAACGTCACCATGCCATGACACCTGCAGGGTTCACGGACTGGAGCAGCACTCGTCCTTCCTCTCCCACCAGTACCAGAAGCGCCCAGTGTCTGCTGGAACACACACTAATTAACCTCCTCGGCTCCACCTCTGCTTTATTAAGGAAACTCAGCTCCTCCAGCCCCCCTGGGCAAGCTGTGTCGGGGCAGAAATCACGCCAGAGGGTGCCAAGCTGCAGGTCCCCCTGTGCATCCATGCCCGTGCCCCGTGCTCAAGCCCGAGCTGCATCTCCACAGCCTGGAGCAGCTCAGAAGCCACCACCGAGCCCCTCCCAAAGTCATTTCCCTTTCCCAACTGCCAGGCCCTGGCACGGGGCGCTCTGAGCGTTTGGGCAGTGCCCACGAGGGGGTCCCGCCGTGCCCCTCGCTTTATCTGCGCCACCCCAGGCGGCCGCGGCGCGGCTCGGCACCAAGCGTCCCCCCCGGCAGAGCCACGCTGACCCAGCACGCTTCTTTCTCAGCAGGGCTTGGATCTGCAAAACGTGGGGAAGTTTGCGTTTCTCGGGGGAACTCTGCTGAGTTCGGGGAAATTAATTTCTGTCATTTAATCGAGCATTTCATTTTACCACCATCGGTCGTTTCAGCGCGCTCTGGCACGCCGCTCGCTGCAAAAGGCCCATGCAGGGCAAGATCGCCACAAAGCTCAAAGTTTCTACCCTTTGCTAAGTTTCCAACCTTTTTGTCGGAATAAATAAATACATAAACACAATTTTAAAGGCCATTTTAAAAGTGAAATAAGCTGAACGACCCCCAGAGGTGCCTCCTGCTGTTTGCCCCTCTGCGCTCATCGCTCTGCGGACACCAGCGCAGGGAGAACGCGACGTTTATTTGTCTTTAACTCCCCCAAACTGGGAGATTTTTAAAATCTTCCATCAAACCTGCAGTGCACGGCCCCTAGGATTTAAACTGAAGGTTTTCCTCGTGCGCCCTCACATAAATGTCTCCGTGGTGGTGCTCTGGGTGGCACCGAGAGCACCCGGCCTCCTGCACCCTGAATGCCCCCTGTGCCAAGCTCCTGTGGGGTGGGGGCAGCTTCTTTTTGCCCCCCTTTCTCCGAGCACCATGTCTGGGGCAGCGATGCCCTCTTTGTAAAATGGGGACAGAAATGCTCTCACTTTGTAAAACGGGGGGCAGAAGTGCTCTCACTTTGCCAAAGGGGGGGGGGGCAGCGATGCTCCCACGTCACCCATGGGTGCTGCATTCCCGTGGCTGCACGCCCTTTGCTATCTCTGTGAGGGGCAGGGCCTGGGAAAGGGGGGGGATTTCCCGTCTGAAATCCCTCGGTGCTTCAGCCTCGGGAGATAACAACGGGCAGCAGAAGGCTCCAGGTGGAAATTCCCCTCTCCTGTGGCTGGAACCGGCCACGGGGACAGGCGCAGGTATTTCGCCTCTGGCTGTAGTGGCAGAGGGAGCTGTAGGAAATCCCCCCCCATCCTCCTCCTCCTCCTCTTCCTCCTCCTCTGCTATGGCCCTGCTGCTGCCTCAGCTCGGGGTGCTGTGGGTCACGGCGTGGGGAGCCCCAACCTGCCCCCCCAGCCCCTTTTCCATCCCCCAGCCCTCGCCAGCTGGAGCTCAGCAGCACCACCAGCATCAGCGGGGCAGGGAAACCCTCGGGGACACTCACAGCCTGCTTGCGTGCCCCCCAAAAAAAGGGGCAGCCCCCCGCACGGAGGGAAAGAAGGGGCGTCTGCAGGGTGCTAAGCGTGCAAGGTGGTGGGCGTGCAGCGGGCTGCGGGTGCATTGTGGTGGCCGCGCATTGTGTCGGCGCGCATTGTGGTGGCTGTGCAGCGCGGCGAGGATGTGCAGGGAGGCAGGTGAGCAGCAGCGGAGGCAGAGCAGCTCAGGAAGCGAGGCAGGGGCCAGCTCGCCCTGGAAAATCCTGGCCGTGGCAGCCCTCGTGCTGAAATGGGAGTTGATGGAAGCCGCGTGGGCACGGTGTCGGGCTGGTGCCGTGTGGGAGGCATGGGGAGCGAGGCAGGACTCAGCCCTGCGGGGAGGGATGAGGGCAGGGAGGAGGCTGAGCTCTCCTGCATCTCCTAACGGGGCACACGGTGCTGGTAACCACCCTGGAGGCCACCTCCACGGGGCACAGCATGGCCCAGCAGCTTTTTCACACAGAAAAGGACACGTCCAGGCCACAGCTCGCGTCCTGGGATGACATGAGTCATGCCCAGCCAGCGGCTGTGTTTTTCCAGCGGCTGCACGGGGAGCCCGCGAGAAGTCTCCCTCTGGAAGAGGCCGCGGGTTTTTCCCTGTGGGAAGCAGATTTTTGCTGGAAGCACCTGGGGATTGTGTTATAACACGAAGCGTTTGCGCTGCCCCCAGAGCGAAAAACATGGCTGAATGCCGTGGGGTTTCCCCGGCTCGCAGGAGCCGCGTTTCGAACGCGACGTGTTCCTCTTCCCCTTTGAAGCTGCTTCCCCAAACACAGCTCGGAGGCCTTGCCGTGATGCCCCCGCCCCACCGGGCTGCAGAGAGGTGGCCAAGCCAGCGAGACGGTCACCCCCTGGAAGGATTTTTCCTATAGAATATAAATTTTGCCCCCAAATTCCCCCAGGGAGGTGTCTCCCCGTGAGCATCCTAGCTTTTAACCTCCCTGCTCCCCGGGCTGCCTCAGCGGAGGAGGAGACCTGCGGATGCACGCTCGCCTTCAGGAATGCGAGAAGGCTTCGCAGGGAAGGTTCACGTCTCCCATCTACTCCTCGTGAGTAATAACTGTGCCAGGGAAAAAGCAAAATGATTCAGATGTTGCCTCCCCAGCCCCCAGCCGCCTGAAAAGAGCCTCGGCGCCGAGTGCTCACAGCAGCTGAGCACGAAGGCGTGGAGACGCAGAGCCTGGGGACACGCTGGACCCGCAGGCGCCCTCGCACTCCGTGTGTGTGTCTTGTGGGGTTTCACACCAGCGTGTGCAAGACACCACCGGCGAGGCTGAGCCTGCATCTGCCACGCACACACCGACACCACGGGCTATGCGTGCGCCCCTGCCTGGCCTTTGGAGCTGTGTTGTGACACCCCTGTGGGGTGCTCCCGCACGGCACCGCTGCCCAATGTGTCCCCCGTGGGACATCCCCAGCTCTGTGCGCCCTCCTCTCCTGTCCTGGCACTCCGAAAAGCTGACCCCATGCAGTTTGTCCTGCCCTGTCCCACACTTGGATGCAGAGGGGCTCTGCAGCTGGCTGCCCCCAGCAGGTTGTAGGGCCCTGGGGACGTTTTGCCCTAAAAAAGCCCCTACTCTGGGCGGTTTGGACAGGGGCAGATTCACCCCCTGCATCACCCCGACGGGGCTGGCTTCGGAGGAGCAGCGCGCCCTGCCTGGATGACACAACCCCGGCCCAAAAGGGAAAAAGAAACTGCAACGAGAGGCACCCAAAGCAGAGCAGCACTCGGGCACGCCGGCACCTAGTGAGCACGGGGGTGTTGCATCAGCCCCTCGCACCGTGTCCCTCGTCCTCCCCGTCTCTCCCCCCCCTTGCTCCTCTCGAGGTTGGCCAGGAGAAACCGCCCTGCCCTTGGGCAAACAGTGAGCTGGCAGCAGATAGCAGAGCGGCACCTCCCGCCCCGCCACCACGGCCCAGCTTTTCCCCAGCACCCCGGCACGGATGCGAGCGACGGCCCCGCTCCCCTTTTTCGCCCCGAAAGCGAGCGGTGGGCGCTCACCTTGGCCTGAGGGGTGCGTGGGGGACGCCTTGGAGCGGGCTGGCCCCGTGGGAGGCTCGGCAACCTCGCCGGCAGGAGGGTTGCCCGGGGTGGGTGCGTGTCCCGCGGGCTGGTACCGGTGCCGAAACCACTCCTCCCCGCCGCCCGCTTCCGGATAGGGCTCACCAGGGCTGGCGAGAGCCACGGCGACGCCGCCGAGGAGGAAGAGGAGGCAGAAAGCGAGGAAGGCCCCGGGATCCCCTCACCTGCCCACCCTCTCCGGGCCCCACGGTGCGGGTCGGGGCAGGTCCCATCCGGGAATTTGGGCACGGAGCCCGGCAAGCCGGTGTTTGGGGCCGGTCCCGTTCCCTGCTCGTACCTGGGAAGAGCTGGCAGGCTGCCCCCATGGAGCCCCGGCGCTGCGCAAGGGTCGGGGCAGGAAGGAGGATGGTGCAAGAGCCGCTGTGCCAACGTCCGGGGGTGCGGGGTGGGGGCTGGCACCGTCACCACCACCGCCTTGGGCCACCCCCTCCTGTTTACGGGGTGCCCCAGGGCTCCCCGGATATTTGCTCGCCGAGGATCCCCTCCGCAAGGTGGGCTGCCTGGAAAAGTGCCCCCAGCCCCGGAGCAACGCCAAAACTTAACCTCAGCTGGGGCTGGGCACCGAGGAGCCGAGGAAGAGCTGGAGGAGGAGGGGGTCACCCCAAAACACGGTCGTGGTGGTGGGGGGGGGGTTGTGGGGGCACAGCCGTGCAGCGGGGCGGGATGGGGGAAGCAGCGGGGTGAAGCCGCAGCGGGGCACTTCCCCTAAACCCGGGCAGGCGTCTTCCTTCTGCCGCCAGCTCTGCAGGCAGAAGCCACAAACTGCATCTGCTGCAGCCCCGCAGGCTTCGTGGGCTAACGGGCTCCTCCTGGGAAGCCCCCCCAGCCCCACGGCAGAGATTCCTCTTCCCCATAGGGGATCTGGCTCTGGGGCTGGGTCGTGCCGTGGGGAGGAGGGCTGCATCGGGGTGGCGCAGCCCCTGCTCCAGCTATCGGTACCCCATCGCTGCTGAGACCACCCAGCCCCGCTGCCAGCAGGGTTTGGGGGAGCCGTGACGTCCCCAGGGGTCCCCTGCAGAGTGCCCATCGGTGGCTGCACCCCATCCCGCAGCCCCATGGCATGGCACAGGGGGGTCCGGGGGGTTTCTCCCTGCGTGGGTGCCTTGGGAAGAGGCGTTCAGTGACAGCTCTCACCCCAGCATCTCTTTGCAGTCCTCTCTCCTCCCCTCCTGCCCCAAGCTCACCCTCTAGGCACAAGGTTTGGGGCACAGCCCCCTCGCTGCACGCACCCAACGCAGCCAGAGCACCCCAAAGCTGGACACGGATTGCAGCAGGACCTCCTCGCGCCCCGAGGGGTGCAGGAAGGAGCCACGGGGACCAGACGAACCCCTCCTCGGGGACCAGGAGCAGCGGGGATGAGCACAGGGTGGTCACCATCACCCTCTGCCAGCCCAGAGCTCCCGCGGCGGCTCTCCCACGCAGGCGGAGCGGCGCTGACAGCCTGCGCCCACTCTCCGCTTGCCAGCCGAGCTGTTTCCATGCCTAAATGCCATCAAAGCCCTGCAGCTCCCTCCTCACGCCCCGTGCGGGCCAGCATCTCCAGCAAAAGGGCAAGGGGGGAAGCGCTGCGGGCAATGGGTGACCCCCTCCTAGCATGGGTGGTGTTTTTTTGGGGGGGTGGGGGCAGAGACCACCGGCTCCTGGATCCCCTCTGCTCGCTGCCACGGCTCCGTGGAGAGCTGCAGCAGCTCCCCGCACACATTTCTTCTCTCCCCGTGCCCTCCCGAGGAGGTGCCTGGGCTCCTCGTTAAGTTTGGGATGGACACTGCGGGACGCCGGGCAGCACGGCCCCCCCGGGGAGCAGGGCCAGGCTTTTGTCCTGCTGATCCCTGCCCAAAATGAACCCCAAAACCCCGAGCCTCCCACCCACAGCCCCGAGACTTACAGGAGAGCTGGTTCAACAGCCTGCTGAGCCATCCCATGCTCCTGCACCCAGGGCGAGCTCGTAGCTAAGAAATGCTCGAGAGAAACAGGTTTCCCCCCGCCTCCCCGACCCCCCCCCTCCTTCCCCAAACCACCCTCTTCTTCTTGGCACAGAGAGAAGCGATAAAAGCTGACAGGATTTATTAATAGCACCTCTCCCATCAGCAGGGAGCGGGGCTTGGGCACGGCTTCGAGCATCCCCGCACGGGGCTGCTGGAGGCCAAAAGGCACCAACTTACTTTCGCCAGGGTGCAGGGGATGGTGCCGGAGGGTCTGGGTGCTGGAGGAGGAGGACACCGGTGGCAGCTCCGGGGTCCTCCAGCAGAGGTTTGGCGTGCTGAGGAGAGGAGCAGAAGAAGTTGTGCCGTGCCGGAGACAGGCAGAAAGTGGGGAGACGCAGGCAGGAGAGGCGGCTGGGGGTGTCCTTCGAGCAGGAGGGTGGGATGCAGCGGTCCCCACTCGCTCGGAGCCGCTGCACGGCTGCTGCATGTTATTGCTGCCATCTTCAGGACGGCCAACCCGAGCCGGAGAAATATCCTCCGGGCTTCCCACCCCGGAGCGAGTCCCAGGAAAGCAGCTGTTTGCATGATGGACTTGGAAACCCCGGCCTCGATTTTTGGTTTTCTGGGAGGAAAAATCCCAGTCCTCGGTGCTCGGAGCAAGGGTGGGAGGCTGCTGCGGGGCGGGCACAGCGCTGACACCCCCGCGTCGCCCCCAAAATCCAGCTCCGTGGCAGTGCTCGGTGCTGGGGACACCCCAGCAGGGCTGGCAACGGGGTGACAACAGGGTGATGAGATTGGGGTGCTTTTGGGGTGGGTGTCACTAGGAGCCGGGATAAATATGCTGCTGGTAAGGGATGCACCCCAACAGGAGCATAGGTGCTCGAGTCAGCAGCGTGGGGGCCCTATTTCCCCATTGTGGGTGCCCCCCACCAGCACCCCATCTCTCCTCAGCCCTCGGAAGCAGCAGGGTCAGGCCCTCAGGTTTGGAAAAGGAGGAAGGATTTAGCAGAAAAGGGCCCCAAATGGGGCTAGATCTGCTCTTCTGCTCTCCTTTCAGACCTCTGACCGGGATTTTTCCCCCACTACGCCACAAAGGGGCCAGGCAGGGGTCCTGCCCCCCAGCCCAGCGATGGAGGAGGCCGAAATGACCGAAATGACCGAAAGGACAAATCCTTCTCCACCCGGAGCCACTGGTGTTCATGACAGCGGGGTGGGAAGGTGGTGGCCACCAAACCTGGAGGAACGCAGCTCCGCGGTGGCCCAGGCATCCACTCGCCTTTGGCTGCGGAAGCCGGTGGCATCCCCGTGCTGTTGCCATGGGGTTGCCATGGTTTTGGTGTCTGCTGTTACCATGGAGAGAGGAGGAGGAGGCCGGGAATAGGGGGATGATGCCAGGGCCACCGGCACGTCCCCCAGACCCCGCACCGAGGAGCTGGGGGGGTCTCTGGTTCCCTTTCTTGCTCTTCTTGAAGGTGGGAGCGGTGCTGCCTTCGCAGGGAATCCAAGTCGGCTACAGGCAGCCAGGAGTAAAGGGGGGGTTGGGGAAGGGCTCTGGGGTTGCTCCAAGCTCTGTGGGGCTGGGTGAGCCCGTCACGGTGGTCCTAAGGCAGGAGGGCTGGGCACGGGAGGACAGGCTCTGTAGGCATGGGCTGAGCGGGGTCACACATCAGCCGAGGTTTGAGGTCCCCTGGTTTGGGACTGAGGAGGTCCGGTGGGTGCTGCAGTCCCTGATAGAGGATGTATTTCTGCTGTGTGGTTGTCCCATATCTGGGGACACACGTAGGGCAACTCCTGTGCACAGCGAGGTTCAGGAGGGCACTCAGGTCCCAGTGGGGCTGGGCTCTGAGCTGGCCGTAAAAATCACCGCGGCAGCTCACGAGTGTGGTTTTATTTGAGAAATGAGCTCATGATGGGAGTTTTATTTGAGAAACCTTGATGTGAGCTGTCCTGGCCTGCTGCTCCTTCTCCTTCTGGCCTGCAGGTGCACGGAGATCACGGCTGCGAGTTCAGAGGGGTCTGTGATAAACAGACACCGAGGCTTTATTCCCTAAATTTCCCCATCTGATTACAGATTATTGCCAACCACCACTAGCAAATGTACGCATAATTAATGAAGCAAATGTATAACAGGCCATTAAGAATTATGGCCAAGAAAGTAACTATATATAGATAGATCTATATTGTCAATAGGAGCAGCAATCAACAGTATAGTAGCAAGTGTGTATATATATATAAAGTATATATATTAATATACGGGAACGTGCCACTATTAATATATAATATGCAACATGTAATATGTAATATATGTTATATATAGTATGTAGTTTATAGTGTATAATATATAATATGTAATATATAACATATATTATACAATTAATGATCTAATTATAATCTAATTATCTAATTATAATCTAATATCTAATATATAGTATATATAACATAAAATAAATATATATTTCAGATATCAGGTATATCAGATATATCAGATTATCAGTTATATCAGATATATCAGATATGATATATAGTATACAATATGCAGTATACGATATATAATGCACAATATCTAGTATATATTATTTATAATGCACAGTATATAGTGTATATTATTTATATTTTGTAATCTCACAGAATCACAGAATCACAGAATTTCTAGGTTGGAAGAGACCTCAAGATCATCGAGTCCAACCTCTGACCTAACACAAACAGTCCCCACTAAACCATATCGCTAAGCTCTACATCTAAACGTCTTTTAAAGACTTCCAGGGATGGTGACTCCACCACTTCCCTGGGCAGCCCGTTCCAATGCCTAACAACCCTTTTGGTACAGAAGTTCTTCCTAACACCCAACCTAACGTGTCCTGCCCGCCACGGCAGCTTCTGCTTTCCCCACAGTGCCCCCTGGTTCTTCCAGCTGCAATGGCCAAGAGCAGTCGCCGATTCCTACTTTCTCAGGATGTTTTTCTCTTTTCCAGATGAGGTGCTGCTGTTTCAGTTCCTTGTCACTGCCCTTCTTTTCAGTATCTCAGGCTGCACAAAGTTCCTGGGTGCACCCTGTGCCTCTCCAAGGAAGCTTCTGGTTCCCAGGCTAGGTTTTGCGGTGACCAGTTCCCAGCTGGAAGGCATTTTCTTCTGTCTCTGTATTAGCAAAAATCCATCTGGGGAGCCCAGACCTGGTCCCAGTACTGCAGACGGGGTCTCACCGGTGCTGAGGAAGGATCCCCTCCCTTGCCCTGCTGGCAGCACTTTGCCCAGTGCAGCCCAACAGAGCAGCAGCCCTCTTTGTGGCCAGGGCCCTTTGCTGGCTCCTGTTCAGCTCGGTGCCCACCAGGACCCCAGGCCCTTCTCTGCCAGGCTGCTTCCAGCCGGCTGCCCCCAGCAGGTGGTGGTGCTGGGCTTGCTCCACCCCAGGGGCAGGA
Organism: Netta rufina; assembly: GCF_964035555.1. NCBI lineage: Eukaryota > Metazoa > Chordata > Aves > Anseriformes > Anatidae > Netta > Netta rufina. Next base: position 120,589,485 of record NC_140125.1, read on the forward strand.
CCCTGCGCTTCTTAAGGAACTTCTTGAGGCTCCTATCAGCCCTTTCCTCCGGCCTGTCTGTCTGAGCTGGCTGTGAGCCCCAGGGGTGTCCAGCCAGCACCCGTGCTGGGTTGGTGGCCCTGGGAAGAGGCTTGTGCTGCTGGACGCTTCCCTGCCTCTGCCAGCGCCCCAGAAAGTGCAGAGCTGGCCCCTTGCACAGCCTAGGGCTCTGTTTCTCAATGTCCCTTCAAGGATCATTTGGGGAGTTCTCCCACGGCTCCCACAATGCAGTCCCAAGTCTTGCTCCGCTTCCCACTGCAGCAGGGTGCTGAGCTCCCCCGAGGGTGCCGGTCCCTGCCTCAGTGGGCAGATGGGTCTGACACCCCCAGCCTGGCAGTGGCTCCATCCCAGCTCTCTGAAGCTGGTCAAGGGCATCTGGGGCAGGTGGCTGTGCCCATGGGGGCAGAGGCCACATGGGATCTGGGGTGTGGAGAGACTTCCCCTGTCCTACTCCATCGCAGCCACAGGTCTGGAGACTGTGGAGTGTGTCCCACACTGCTCCTTCCTGCTTGGTCTCTTCAGATGTCCATTTGGCAGGCTCGATCCCTCTTGTGTGTCCCTAGCGAGAGGCTCACCGCATACCTCACAGCGTTCCTCAAAGCATTCTTCATTACCAGCAGGGTCAGGTAGCTCCAGAGTTTTCTTCCATTTGTGTACCGCCTTCCCAAAGACAGACAGACCAAAGTGTTATAAATGGCTCAGTCCCAAAATAGGATTATAATCAAAGTTTACAATTTATTAAAAGAATAGAGGTAAGCAAACAGCGCTGGGTGCGTCAGGAGTCTCCGCTCCACCTAGACGCACACCAGTTACATCAAGCAGCTGATTTTTATGCTCCTAGGCTAATACATATTCATTACTACTTCCAGTCCAGTCGAGGCCCTCTCACTCGGAAGTCAATACCCATAGGGGTTGCCTCCCTCGGTAGACCATACACTCCGCAGTGGAGGGTCCTGCCCCAGTCTTGCCTTCTCCCTTTCCTCCCTTCAGGCTTGTCCCCTTTATTTGGCATCCTTAATTCATGCAGAGCCTCGTTGCCAGAATATTAGTTCTTCCTTAGCTTGAGTTTCAGTTCCCCAGGAGCAGACTCAACCCTCCAAGTATCAGTAGTTACTGGTCCTTTTATTCTGGATGCGTGGGTCCAACCCCTTTCTGCTGTTCTGACAGCTGTTTCAGTAGTCAGTAAAACAAGGTACAGTCCCTCCCATCGGGGGTTCAGTGATTCTTCCCTGCAGGTTTATTTATTAAGACCTTGTCTCCTGGTTGTATTTTATGAACAGCAAATCCTAAAGGTGGTGTTTGAGCCATCATTCCAATTTCTCTTAGCTCTTGTAATCTCCTTCCAATAGTAATTATATATTTCTGGATGCTACGATCCTCAACTACATTGTTCCCTAGAGTCATCCCTTGAGAATAAGGCATACCATATAACATTTCATATGGTGATAATCCAGTCTCACTGTGTGGTTTAGTTCTTATGTTTAAAAGTGCTAATGGTAAGCATTTCGTCCAGGGCATTTGTGTCTCGATCATTAATTTAGCCTATTGTTTTATTGTTTGATTCATTCTTTCTACTTTCCCTGAGCTTTGTGGGTGCCATGGAGTATGGTATTCCCACTGAATACCTAATGATTGACATAATAATTTTATTATTTTAGAAGTAAGGTGTGTGCCCTGATCAGAATCAATGGCCTGGATTATCCCATATCTAGGTATCAGGTGTTCTAATAGAAGTTTTACCACCATTTGTGCCGTAGCTCGTGCTATGGGATAAGCTTCTACCCATTGTGTTAAATGATCTACTATTAACAATAGATATTTTATCCTCTCTACTTTGGGCAATTCAGTGAAACCAACTTGTACTTTCTCAAAAGGCCTATAAGCTGTTTTGTTTTGTTTTGTTTCTCCCCCCTGTGGCTGCTTGTTGAAACACTTTCTTTTTTATCTTCTGACAAGTTAAGCAACGGTTATGTAATTTGCTTTGCTATTTCAAAAAAAAAACAAACAATGCAACCAAATTGTTTTAGTAAATGATCACTTAACACCTTTGTACCCCAATGTGTTTGTGCATGCAAACGTCCCAATATTTGCTTTGCATAAGCTTTTGGCAATATCTCTCACCTGTCTGGCAGTGTCCATTTTCCTTCTTCTGACTTAGCCCCTATTTTCTCTAGGTTCGTTTGTTTGTTTTGTTTTGTTTTCCATTGGACCAGTCGGTCCAAAAATTCCATAGGGGTTTCTTCTGGATTTTGTTGGAACAGATTCTCCATTTCCAATTTAACCAGATTTTGGTATTTACCGTTCATTATTTCCGGGGTGACTGTAGTCTCAGGGTGGGGTCGGTCAGGGGAATGCAATTGTCAACAGCTCCGTGAGCGGTCCCATGGGCAATCTGAGCTCACTCATAAACTCAGGTTGTTTTAAGGGTTAACTGCTTTTCTGTTTCCGTGACAACTCTCGGACTGTCATGGTCCCTCTGCCCCAAAGAGCTCACACCGGTGATTTTGGGATCACAGCCTCCTGTTGAGGCAGAACTATTAACATTCCTACATCCTCTTTGCCTGCTCATTCAACTTCAAACAGCTCTGTTAAATACTACATGCCACACCTTCAGCAATTCTTTTAACCCTTCCTTTATTTTTCTCCTGTACTTTTCTCATGCCAACACCAAAGGCTCAGTCAGGGGCCAACTTAATTCCACTCTTTTCCTCTAAGATGCTGAAACAACATACCAGTATGAGACATTTAATCCTATTTTCCTTCTCTCCTCAAAAACAACATTAATTGCAAGATAGTGTTATAGTCGATTGATCTATAAAGTGGCCGTTTAGTTTATATAGTGGCCACCACTGATTGCAATACCTAGTGAAAGTCCCCTTGCTTTCTGTGCCCCCAGTTCTTCGAATGTGCCAATATGCACCCAAGGAGGCTTTCTTTAAAACGTCTTTGTTTTGGATATTACCCATTTCCTTGATTTCCCATTCCCTTTTATTTATTTATTTATTTATTTATTTATTTATTTATTTATTTATTTATTACTATTCCTTACTAGTTACTTGTCCTTTCTTTCAATTTCCATGCAAACCTTTTTACTGCGGGTTTTTACTATCTTTTCCTAATCTTCTTCCCAAATGTCCCAATTCTCTGAGATTAAACTCTTCTTCCCACATACAAACTTTACTATTTCAGATTATTAACGAGCCCCGTTTCAATCATAAATCCACAGAACTTCAGGAAAACAGCTGGAGCACACAGCCTTCAGTCTTCTAGACAAACATTACCACCTTTTCCACAAAAATTCACATTTCAACAGGACTGAATTTCAAGCATTTTTCTCATGCACTTTGTTAGTAAGCCCATACAAAACAAGGAATCACTCCTGTGTATCCATCAATATGGGGGTTTAAAAGGTAGTGATGCCTAAATAAACTCACACTCCCCGTTCTTACCAAATTCCCAGGGCTCAAGCCCGAACCACCAAAGAAATGAATCAGTCAGCCCCCCGCCAGTACTTGGGAAACTGACCAAACACTACAGCAAATACACCAACACTTCTCAACTGTTAGTTACTTAGATAATGCTCCCGCCTTTTTCTTGTCACAAAGCATTTAAGAGCAAAAATAGGATCACAAGATACACTGCCAGGCCCATATATGAGGCACCACCACTCAAAACTTGGATAAAACAGCCCTTCTTTTCAGTCTGTCACGCACTTCCAAGGACACCAAGTCACGAACCACCAAGGACAGTTTAAAGGACAAAGAGACCTGCTGGGCTGCGTGGCATCAATGCCCTAAAACCAGCAGCAGGTCCCCTGCAACCCTATTTGGCTGTCACCCAAGGCTCAAACCACTGTTGTGCAATGGGGAAATGCCTCCTGGTGCTCAAAGTCTTCAAGTGCACTAGCTTGCTTGTGCCAGACCCCCACACCAAGTGACATTTCTTTGCTTGTCTCTGCAGGACGGTTTTAGCTGGGTGGCAGCGTGCCCGGGCAGGGGCTGTGCTAGCCCTGGGGGCTAGCAGTGTCCTGGGGGGCTGCAGATGTGCGGGGCACAGTTTGCTTTTTCCTTTCTGTTGCCTGGAGCCTGGATGCAAACAGCAGCACTTGGAAGCACGTTGGATTCTGGTCCTTGGGGGTGCAAGGACCGGGGACATGAGCACAAGCCCTGCTGCAGCATTGCTCGGGGGTGGCGTAGCCAAAAGTTGGCCTCCGGCAAGGGGAAGCCCAAGTCGGCAGCTTGGCAGCTCAGGCAGTGACCTGGAAGTTGTGGAAATGCCCTTCCTGGTGAAACGAGCTAAAACATTGCAAAACTCTCTGGGGTGGGGACTTGGCCAGCTGCCTCCCAGCCAAGCAAAACCACCCCAAAAAAAAAAAAACAAACAACCTCCTCTGCCCCAGGGTGGTAGGAAGGAGCTGCGTGGAAAGGAGGCCTCAGCAGCGGCTGCTGGGCTGGCTTGAGGTTCCTTTGGTCCAACGCAGCCCCAGCCTCCAAAAATTTAGCTGGAAACCCCGTCCTTCCCCCCCTGCAAGTTTGCTCCTGGGCTGTTTTCATGGCCTCACGGCCTGCGCCTCCCGTCCCGCAGCGCAGCCACGGGCACCAGGGCTACCACCGCACCCTGAAGGCCGTGTGCCTGAAGAAGGGGGTGTACGCCTCCCGCACCTTCCTCAGGATCGACATCAACGACGCCCTGGCGCAGCCCATCTACAGGAAAATCGACCCCAGCTTCGGGGAGGTGTTCAGGTGAGGTGCCAGGCAGGGCCCCGGGGGTGCAGCAGGAGGGCCGAGCAGCTCCTTGCTGCTGGGGATTTGTCTCTCTGCTTCCCACCCGCCTCCGCTTTTGGGACCTTTCAACCTCCCAAAGCAGCCTGCTCCCAAAGCCTTGCACTGCGAAACCTCTCCAAATGTCCAACCCCAACGCTCTGCGACATAGGTTGAACCTCCCTTTTTTTGTTTATTATTTTGTTTATGGGAGGCAGTTTAATAGGAAAACAGGGCAGGCTGTGGTGTCAGGACAAGTGCACCGAGCTGCTCCTCGCTTAGCCTTGATCAGCATCATTTTTTCTCCCTTTCTCCCTATTTTTCCCTTCATAAACCTGATGGGTTTATGAAGGGAAAACCCATTGCGTGCAGCATTTGTTCCTTTGCAAAGAAAAAATAACCACATCCTCTGTCTGGTCTAGCTAAAGGCGAAGGAAGCATGGAAACCGTGCTGCTGTGCTTGCTTTGTCCTTCCCTGGCTTTGGATGGACGTCCTGCCCTGCTGGGTGGGGAGGATCCGTCTTTGGCTTTGTCCTTCCCGATGAATTTCCCGCCCCGCAGGATCCAGATGAGCACCCGTTCCACACTGAAAATCTGCCTGGACGCTTTCAAAAACGCCGTGCAGCAGAAACTGCAGGAAGTTGGGGTGCAACTGGTGGCTGACAGCAACCAGCTCCATTTCCTCAAGCAGGAGGTGAGCTCACCTTGAAGGGGGCTGTGCGAGCAGGAACGAGCAATGGGAGAAGGAAAGGGGGAAAGCACGGCCTCCGTGGGACCTGGGGAGGTGATTAGCTCTGTCTCAAGCTCCTGGAGAGGTGAGAAGGAGCCACATGAGCAGTTCCACAAGGTCTCTAGTGAGCGTGATCTTCAGGAGGCTGAAGGCTTTCCTGAGTCCTGGCATAAAACGTCCCAGCCAGCCTTCTGCCGTGTTAATTCAGGGCACAGCAGAAAGGTGATGCCCGCTGGCACCAACTGTCCCGGTCATCCTGTGAACGACACCCTCATATTTAGGCCATCATTCTGAGATTTTTATTCTGAAGTTGTTAGCTGTGTTTGTTTGTATGACTGAAGCACCGGTGGGCAAACATTTGAACTTACTCCTGCAGACAGACTTCATCGTCGCTGAGGCTGAAAAATTCATCCTGCAGAGGAAAGCAGAAATCTACCAGTCCCTTGCAGCGTCCATTCAAAATGACCTGCTGCTCTGCTATGAAGGTAAGACCAGCAACCTCGTTTTTTTCCTCTTTGTCCCTGGAGGTTTTGATTTTCACAGAACAACCCCAGTAAGGGCTCAGAAGAAGGGCCCAGGCTTACCACCTACCTGTAGAAAGGCTGCAAAGAAATCTACGGGGCAAAAGGATTATCTGTTATTTGGTCATAAACTCAGAGAGATTTCTGAAATCCAAAGTAGATCATGCACAAATAGAGAAAATTCCTTCCCTGATTTACTCTATTTTCTATATTTTTTGTAAATCATGGATATTTTCTAGAAGTAATTCATTCTTATTAGACTGACTGCCTCTGAAGGAAGGAGAGGAAAGATGCTAAAGCAATAAGCTGCTGAATCTGATTTTGGATTTTCCTTCCTTTCCTATCAGTAGGTGGCACAGTCGGAAAGCGAAACAGTTCAAAACCCCAAATCCAGAAGTTGCTCGCGTTGGCTTTAGGAAGACACCTTAATTCCTGGGGTAGTTAGTTGTGGAAATGCACTGCTGGGCCAAAGCAGGGAGGTGTCCTGGGGACGGGCCACCCCAACAGAGCTCTCCTCACAGCCAGCTGCTCTTTCTCTGACCTCTGGAAACATTCGTGGGGCACGGGGAAAAAAATACTGAGAGGAAAAATAACGAGCTCCTGTTGGGGAACATCCCTGTTTAATTAGTGCCTGCGAAACGTGCAGGAAAATGGGCTTGGGCCCGGCGTCAAAAAATCTGGTGATGCAAATTGGTCCTGTCCTTTCCATGAGAGCCAGGAGGTGGAAATCGTGCGTGAAGGTTTCTTGCCCCAAAGAGCAGGGCTCTGGCAGCATCTCCCGCAGCTCGGGGCTGATCTGTACGGGTGCTTCTGCGTCCTGAGGAGCACGAGGGGCTTCTTTCTCTGGGAAGCCAGCTCCGTTCAATCAGCTCCCCAGCACAAGCAGCTTGGCCTCCCTCTGTAGAAGACTCTGGCTATGCTCTTCTTGTCCCTTTCCCAAAGCAAAGTCCTGCCCCTTGTCCCCACCTGTGTCCTCGCTCTGGATCCCCGTGTGACAGTCCCCTCTTTGCCACAGAGGCGGCCACGGTAAGAGGACTACAAGCCTTCCAGCGGATGAAAACCATCCTTAGCACCGGGGTGACGAGAGAGGTGGAGAGAGGAATGTTTGAAAGAGCTGAGGAGAGCATGAAAGGGCACCTCCAGGACATGCAGGTACGTTGGGCGCCTTGGGGACCTCCCTCCAGCCATGGTCAGTGCTTGTGGGTAGGGGACAATGCTCCAAAAAGGATCTTGTGAATGCGTGTGATAACGGGAAGGAATTTCCTTGGGAGATGTTGGCTTCAGCAGGTTCTCATGTATGCCGTAGGCCACTGCTGGCACTGCTTTTTCGGCAGCAGAGCAGCCTCCAGAAGCACAGAGGTGTTTGACATCATTTAGCCATTGCACATCACCACTAGGGACAAAGTTCAGCTCGAGGCACCAATGTGTAGACCCTCCTGTACTGGAGGGGCTGCCTGCAGACTTGTAACTGGTCTAGCAGTTCCCTGTAACTGGTACCCACCTCACTCCTCTCCCCACGTTAACCACAGTTTGGGTGAAGGGGCTTAGAGGAGCTCAAAGCTGCCACCTCCACCCCCCGGAGCCCATCAGCCCTGGTGGGCTCTCGTGGCTCATTTTACCAGAGAGGCTCTGCTCTGAAAAGCCGTATGGAAATCCTTAACCCTTATCAAAATATCGAGCTGGGCTCTCCTTCTTGTGCACCAGCACCCGCAGCAACGAATTGGCTGGATGGAGGTGGGGGGTGGCTGCCCCCGAGCTTTCCCCGTCCCAGGGTCCCCACGGGCACTGGGAGGGACTGGGGCGCTTCAGCCCTGTCCCCTGCTCATGTGCTTGGCTGCCTGGCGCTTGCAGAAGCAGATCCCCAGGAAGCTGGAGGAGGACTTTTCCAGCGTTCTCGGCTTGGTCTTTTGCCCGTGGGACCAGCTGGACGGCAAGCTGCCAGGTATGGCCGCGAGCACGGCTTTGGGGCTGTTCGTGCAGGTCCTGCACTCCTTCCTCCCCGATTTGGGGGTACGAGAGGGTGGCTGACAGGGTGAGGAGGGGCTGCAGGCCCAGCCACGAGGAACTTTCCTTGCGTTCCCTTGGGCATCAGAGGAAGATGCTGCAGGCCAGCAGGGTGCCCACATCCCAGCTGTGGCTTTGCCCCACAGCAGCTCCCCTGCGAGTTGCTCTTCTCTCGCTGTGCTTCAGTCCCCACATCCATAATTTGGTGTGGGCACGTGTTTGGTGATGGGGATAAATAAATACCACCTGGCTTCCCAGGGGGATTGCCCTGGGGGAATCTCCCCCCTTCCCCAGAGCAGGAGAGGCAGGGGCAGGCTTCCCAGGACCAAGGGGCAGATGTCCAGCCCGCTCTAACAGGCTCCTCTGTTCCTGCAGACTTACAGAGAGAATTTTTCACCATCATCAACATTCACAAGGCCCTGCAATCAGCCAAAGTCACTTAGAGAGCCGCGGGAATTGTCTCCGACGATGTGGTTTTATTATTCACGTTGGTGGCTTGCTCTTGTAATAAATGGCTAAGTCCCAATCACAGAATCACAGAATTTCTAGGTTGGAAGAGACCTCAAGATCATCGAGTCCAACCTCTGACCTAATGCTAACAGTCCCCACTAAACGATATCCCTAAGCTCTACATCTAAACGTCTTTTGAAGACTTCCAGGGATAGAAATAGGGTTACAATCAAAGTTTACAATTTATTAAGGAAATAGAGGTAAGCAAGCAGCACTGGGTGTGCCGGGAGCCTCTGCTCCACCAAGACGAACACCAGTTACATCAAGCAGCTGGTTTTTATGCTCCTAGGCTAATACATACTCATTAATACTTCTAAAAAAACCCAGGGTTATTATAATTCGTTTCCAGAATCCAAACCCTCCTACTGGAGCATGCGTATCAGTCTCCGGTGGTCCCTCTGGGGGTCTCTGGGGGTCTCTCGTGCTGAAGGCTCATAGTCTTCCTCCCTCTTGTCCTTCTCCTTTGTCCAACTTGGCTGGATGTCCGAGACTTGTGCAGCGTCCCCTGCAAGCTTTGTCTTTTAGTCGTCCTTCAGCTTTCCCCTTCTCCTTAATCTCCTGGCCACATATCAGAGACTTGCATAGCGTCCCATGCAGCAGTCCCAATAGTTAGCAGTTATTCTGATCCCCTTTGTTCTTATCCCCTATTGACACGGATTGCTGGACCATTCCTTTGCAAGGTACAAGAACTCTATACGTTAACCACTCTGTTCTTAGACCTGTGGTTATACAAGGGTATGTAAGACAGAAATCACGTTTCATCATACCCTAGCATTGTTCCATATGGACACGAATCAGATGAACACATTTCACATTCTCTTTACTCCGTGGCTTCATGGGAAATCACCTCTGGTGATTTTTTTTCCTTTTATAAAAGCATTTCTGAGCTATTTTGTATGCATTTTATGGTACTATTTAAGTAAGAGAGCCGGGCAGTGCCCCTGCCCTGCATGCCATGCCATGTTCCACACCCGAGGGGGCTCCAGCTCTGACTCCTCGTGGTGCTGGCAGCCCGGACCATGGAAGTGATGCTCTCCTGGGAGAAGCAGGACCACGGTGCCTGTGTCTGTGATGAGGTTCTTGAGGTTTCACTGGCTGCTGTGTCTCTGGGCCCCTTCGTGCACGTGGAGATATGTGTGTGTGTTTCACTCCGTCACCCGGTGTGCCTACACCCCAAACGAAGCCCGATTTTACCGACGAGGCTTATATCTCTTCTGATATTTTGCTAATACAATAAAAATGTTCGGAACAGACTCGTGCATACTTAGTGTGCTCCTACCAAAGCCATGCCTGGGCTAGAAAAGCCATGCCACAGGTTGCCCAGAGAAGCTGTGGGTGCTCCATCCCTGGAGGTGTTCAAGGCCAGGCTGGATGGGGCTTTGGGCAACCCGACCTTGAAGCCCCTCCAGTGCCACCTGTGCTGTGGCAGGGACCCCTGCCCCCAGCCCAGGCTGCCCCCAGCCCCATCCAGCCCGGCCTTGGGCACCCCCAGGGCTGGGGCAGCCTGAAACTGGAAGGATTTCCTCCTAATGCCTCACCTGAACCTTCCCTCTCTGAGCTTAAAGCCATCACTCCTCGTCATATCAGACGATTTCCTTCCTCAGCCCCTGTTAACCATGACACATGCTACACACACCACAGACGTGGCAAAAGACAGATGAAGGCGAGAAGAAAAAACTCCCTGAGTCACAGCAGTCGGTGAGCCATCAAACCCCAGGCACTGCTTGCAGGAAAGCTACGCCTTGCAGTGGGGTCGTGTGTGAACCAGGGCACCCAGAAAGGGAAGGTGCAGAAACTGCCGAGCTCTGCAGGAGGAACAAAGCCAGGATGGGCAGAAAAGGGTAGAAAAGGGCCGGCTGCCCGTAAAAACGGGGCTGGTTAGCATGTGGTGTGGGGGCAGGACGAAGGGTGATGGCCACAAAATGGAGCCCAAGCAGTTCCGTAACCAACAGAAAGAATTTGTTCACGGTGTTAGCAAAGCTTTTGGGGAGCATTTAGCAGTGAGGACAGCGTTTTTATGGCGCAGGAGCCTAGGAAAAGCTCACAGGAGATGGAGAGATCTGGATGCAAAAGCAAAGACAGGAAAAATCTGTGCAAAAGCCTTTGTGGAAAGCCCTCGCCGGGGGCTTTCTGCTTCTAGCTTTAAGGCCTGGAGGCGGCAGGATGAGGCCACGGGCACTGCTGCACCGTGACACCGGGCTCTGTCATCTGCCAGCCGAGGAGCCCCGGGGCTGCTTGCAGGCTGGGACAGGCCAGGTGAGCCACCCGGCTCCAGGAAAAGGAGCAAAAAAAAACACTCCAGGGTACAAGGGTGTGAGTAGGGGGACGGTCACGGAGACGTGACCCACGCAGAGAGGAGCCGGGGGCATGAGGAAGCTGGCGGGGGGCCAAAGAGGAAGAGCGTGGTAGGGGCAGGACACGTGCAGCAGCTTTCATTTCACCATTTTTATGCAGCGGCGGGAGGAAGCCAAAGCGTCAAGCTCTGGCTTGTGATTTATTTTATTTATTTTATTTTATTTTATTTTATTTTATTTTTTTCTGGAAGAAACGTTAGCTTTCCGATAGCTCTGTAGACGAGCCCGTGGCAGCTTCCTCCCTGCCCAAACACAGCCAGATTTCAGAAGTTTTCCGGGAGCACAGGTGAGAAAAGCTGCCTGCAGTGGGTGCTGGCCGTGTCCGCCCCTGGGTGCTGGCCGTGCGCGGTGCCAGCTGGAGTTGGTCTCAATTAGCCTGATTGGGGTCGCAATAATCACGGAGGCAAACGCTGGGGGCGAAGCAGGGGCTGCGGGTTGGTGGAGCACTGGCGGTGAGGGGAGGATGTGATAAATGACCTTGCTGGGACAGCTGGCTGCCTGCTGCGGGTCGCACATCGGCGGGTTGATGATTAACCTGCCCCAACGCCGCAGACGAGCGCGTGGGGTTTCTTCTTCGAAACCCAGGGCGACCTCTGTACAAGCAAATCGATCAGTGCCCCGGCTGGGCACTGCTTTGATTGCTCGCAGCAGGATGCTGTGCCCAGGACCGGCACGGGGCAGGAGGGTTTGGAGCAGGTCTGGCCAGACAGCAGCCCCGGGCAGCTTTAATCCAGCCGTTTTTTAATTTCTGCGGTCCGATGGCAAGGAGGCACCTGGGGAGCGTCTTTCGGGGTGGTGGCAGTGCTGCAAGGCTCTCGTGCAGGGTGTGAGCAGGTGCTGGGCCAGCCCCGAGCCGTTTTGGCAGGGCAGTGCGCATCAAGAAGCGGCACATGCCAGCACCAGCCACTACCCCGGTCGTGCCGGGGCGTGGGTGGCACGAAGCAGGCTGCAAACTTCAAAATTGTTTCCTTTTTACTTCCCCAAGTAGTCCTTGGAGTACAGAAGCGGTCGTAGCCAGGTCAGCTTGCTCGTGGAAAGCAGGAACGCCGGGGCGCTGAGGAAGAGTTTGGCCGAGATTGACATGGCAACACGTCGCGGTGAGCCGCTGTCCCTGGCCTTCCCCTCCGCTCCTGCAGGCTTCTGCTGCCCTTCCCTCCCCACCCCCAGCAGCTCACACCGACCCGGCTTGCTTTCACTTGCTGAGGGTAAAGATTTCCGTCTTTAGCTAGATGCCAGGACCCAGGAGGCCACAGTTTCTCTTTGAAGTGCGTTCCCTGCTCAGCACAGGGGAGCAGGGCTGTGCAAAGGCGTCTTCACCCGAACGTAGTTCATTTTGGGGAGCTGGCTGTGTGGCAGTCCTTCTTGCAAAACCTGAAGCTTGATACTGGAAGAAAAAAAAAATAAACTAAAAAAACAAACAGCAGGAGTCAGAAACAAACAATAGACACAAAGACGAGTCCCCCAGCTGTAAGCAGGAAGGGAAAATGCCCTCAAGGCTCCCGACACCGTTCCTGCACAAAAACCGCACTGATTTTTACTGTTTTCACTGATTTTGACAAACGTAGGGCCAGTTCTGCAGCTTTTCTGGGTAGCGCAAGGTGTAAAGCCTCCTACCTGCCTGTCGCTGCTGGGGGCAGAGATTCACATCCCTACTGGGGCTGTGCGGAGAACGCCGGTTAGGAAAAGATGCCAGAGGGGAAGGATTTGGGTTCCCACGCGCAGACACCACGTGTGAAGATCTCCTCTGGCCAGCAGCATTGGTGAGCCCGGGCCACAGAGTTTTGGCAGCTGCTTGCCCTGGCAGGGATGTCTGCGGCAGGGGAGGTGGTCACCGCCCAGATTTTAGGGTTTGGGTTTGTTTGGGTAATGATCAGGTGGCCAAACCTGCAGCTGGGTGATCCGACCTTCACCCTCACGCGCCACAGCACCCCGAATTTAGGCTGCGAGGGCTGATTCCTCTCGGTGTCAGGAATAGGTGAGGCTGTTTGCTCCGAGGCTTTGACACCTGGGGAGGCTGTGGTGCTAATAATGCTGATGTCCTTTCCCTGTGAAAAGGTGCAGAGAACAACGATGCAGCTGAGGTCCCCCAGAGGCGACCGCGAATGCGGGATGCTTTCCAGCAGGAGGAAAGGGAGACACTCAGGAAATGTGAGTAGGGGAAGCCTGGTGGCACCAGAGCCATGCCTAAAACGCAGCGAGGTCTGGAGAGGGACCTGTGGTGGAAGGGGAGGCACGAGCAGGCTGCAGCTGCTCTGAGCATTGCCATGGAGGATCCACTCCCCAGACTCCCCAGGAGCAATCTCGGTGCTGCCCGAGGAGCCAGAGCACCCCAAAATGCTCCCCTCTGCCAGCAGCAACTCGTTCTCGTTGCTTGGCACTGGGCACCTTCCCCCTCGAACTGCGTTTGGTAGAAATAACGGGAATTTTGTAAATCATCCCGGCTCCCAGGGGTGCCAGCCTCCTCCTGAGGCTCACCGTGGGCTGCTGGGGCTGCTTCCTTTGGAGACCTACCTCCTCCTACAGCCTGACCGTGCAACGCCTCTCCCTTCCAGACGAGAAGATGGAGGAGAGGGTCAGAAAAATCCTGACCGCCTCGTGTGAGAAGATATCCCACCTCTTTCAGCTGAAGGACATGCCCGAGCACCTGGCTTATCTCCGGTGAGTGTGCGGCCAGAGAGACCCCCGCCAGCCTCGCTTTCCCCTGGGCAACGTGCCCCCGTCCGTCCCCCCAGGCTCCGCCGTGCTCCGGGGCTTCGGTGGGCACCAGCTCCTAGGCAGAAAATTCGAACTGGGAATTGCCACCAAAGCTAGAGGGTGGAAGCAGGTTTTGCCGCGACAGCTTCCTGCTGTAAGGAGGATTCATCCTTTTTTTTTTTTGCTGTGCTGGCAGTCCATGGAGGGGTCAGGGAGGCGTTAGGGCTGAGCTCCAGAGCTGCTCCCACTTCGGCACGGGCTCACCAGGGCTTGGGGCAGGCAAATGAGGGACGGTGGAGAGCACGGTCTGTGCTTTGGGAACAAGCCCTCTGGGTGGAGATACTGCACCTGGCAAGGCGAAAACTCCCCTGAAATTTGAACCTGCTGCGGTGGAATCCGCCTTGTTCCTACCTCTGTTCTCCCAGGGACCGCATCACGACCCTCAGCTCCAAGCTTACCTTCGAGCCCATCTACATCGGGCTCTTCGGGAGCAGTGGCGCGGGGAAGAGCACCCTGCTCAACACCATCCTCCACAAGCGCTTCTTCCTCCCGGTGTCAGGGACACGCGCCTGCACCTCCTGCCAGGTTCAGATCAGCACCTGCAGCAGCAGAGAGTACAGAGCCAAGATTTTTCTCCTCTCCAACGAGGTACGGCTGGGGCCCTGCTGTGGAAGGCAGCCAAGGAGCAGCTCCTGCCCCTTCTCGGGGCAGCCTGTGGATCGTGTGGGTCTGCAGGAGGCTCCTGCAGCCCATCTTATGGGCCGTCTGGGGAAACCCAAGGGAAGACCGGGGAAAACAGCAGCTTTCTGCTCTCTGCTCCTTCCCGGAGTGAAGGTCTCTGGCCGCTCTTGTGGTTGGGAGCCCTTGTGCTGCTGCTTCCCACTGCTCACCACAGCTGCAGCTGCTCCTGCCCCAGCGAGCTGCTGAGCAACGTGCTCCTCTCTCCACCGTGGCAGGAGTGGATGGACGAGGTGAGGAGCCTGCTCGCGTTCCTGGAGACGGGCAGGGAGGCTGATGAGAATGACTGCGACAGAGATCACGCCGTTCGAGCGCTGCAGGCTGTCTACGGGGAAGGAGCAGAGAACAGGACTTACGATGACCTGGTGAAAGCCAAGCCTGCCATCACTATTCCCCACTCCAGAATTATTGATCTGAAAACGGCAGAGGTGAGAACGTGGCAGCTCTCCAGGGCTGCCCATCCCTCTTCCCGCTGCAGCTGCAGCCACAGCGCTGCACAAACCTCCGGGGAAGCACCCAGAGCTTTGTCCCGGTGCTGGGGCCGTTGCTTGCAGAGGAAAGTGGTTGCTTGCACACATCTACTCGCAGCTTCTCTGCCAGGCAGCGCTTGCAGCTGTGCCATCTGCTGGGGCCACGGTACTTCTCCGTGCACACACGACACTTCATTGCTGGTGTGCCCCTTGCGCAGCTTCTTGCGCTGTTTTGGTTGGCGGTTTGCTCTTTTCAGGCTGCTTGGAGGCTTTATTTCTGTAGAGAGTCATGGACTCACCCAGGTCGGAAGAGACCTTCAAGGTCACCAAGTCCAACCATCCACCTGAGCTACCGAGTGCCATCACCGAGCCCTGTCCCTTAGTGCCGCGTCCATGCACCTCTTAAAGACCTCCAGGGACACGGACTCCACCACACTCTCTGTGAAGAAATTCTGCCTCGTATCCTAATCTGAACCTCCCCCGGCAGAATTGGAGACCGTGAATTGGAGGGTGAGCGTTAATTTGCTTATGGTGTTCCAGGCAGAAGTTCTCTCCCGGGAACTGGACCCGTACATCCGCAACCTGGAGGGCAACGAGGGGCCTGGGGAGGGGGGTGCCGCCCTCCACAACCAGCAGACGCGGCTCTGGCCCCTCATCAAGTACGTGCAAGTGACTCTTCCCGCATCCGACTTCGTGCCTGAAGGTGTCATCTTCGTGGACATCCCGGGGACGGGCGATTCCAACAAGAAGAGGGATGAAATGTGGAAAGAGGTGACTGGCAGGTGGGACCAGTGCGGGGGGGGGGTGGGGAGGCTGCAAAAAGAGCAGGGGCTGGTGGCAAGGGAAAGAAGCCACAACCGAGCAGGTAGGGGCTGCCACCACCATCTGTGTGCCAGTGCACGGGCACTGATGCAGCGCCTTCAGGCCTCAGCTCCTGGTTTGGTGTCCTCGGTGCTCCTGTGCCCCACCTGACTCTTCTTCTCTCCTCTCTTTCCCCCCAGAGCATCCTGCAGTGCACATCCATTTGGGTCATCGCTGATGTTGAACGCGTTTATGGGGCCAAAGCACATGAAAACATGCTGAAAGAGGCGATTACAGCTTGCATGATTGGCAAGTGCAGCGATATCACCTTTGTGGTCACCAAGATGGATAAGATTAGCCTGGAGGAGTACATGAGGTAAAGAACAGCTCCGTCCTTTCGTCAGGGTTGCAGGGAAGCCTTCGTGCCTCCATCAGAGCAGGCTGGATGCCGTTCACCCATGGCATTGCCAGGTCTCACTCATAGCGTGCCCTACCCACCCTGCATATGGAAAATGGCATTCCACGTAACAAATCATTCCCACTGATACTTTCGTTGTTTTTCCTATGCATTCAAGAGCCTTAGCACCCAGCCCTCTTTACAGCACAACCCCATCACCACGCCTGCCTTTCCCAGGCTGACTTTGCCCCTTTGCTCTTCCGCCTCAGCTCCACGCTCGGCGCTGCCCCATCCCCTGTGCCTTTATTGCTGTCTTTCTGATCGAGGCAGGTCATCCGCTTCCTTTGGCATCTGTGCTGATGTCCCCCTGCCCAAAGGACTTGGGGGATTTGCCCTTTTTTACTGCCTGCCATAGGCTGTTGGGGATCCCAGCACATCTGTAATTCAGAGGAGTCTGAAGGTACTGCCCTGTTCTGTAACAGCCCAAATTAAAGGATTAGAGCTCTTAGGCACTGACG
The DNA here is from genome assembly GCF_964035555.1 of Netta rufina. NCBI lineage: Eukaryota > Metazoa > Chordata > Aves > Anseriformes > Anatidae > Netta > Netta rufina. The sequence goes on from NC_140125.1 coordinate 120,606,021, forward strand.
TGTCCCTGGGTCTGCTGTAAGCCAGGAAACCCGGTGATGTTGCTGTCAGTATGGGCTGTCATTTTGCTGCCAGCTGCATGCCCTCGCTGAGGGACAAGCTTTAGGGTTCAGCTTTGCCATATCTACTCAAAGTCTTTTTTTTTTTCTTCTTTCATTTCCCAGTGACCATCCCAGTGCACCGGTAAGTACCTGCTGGCTGCTTTCAGTGGCCAAAAACCAAATTCCTTTTCTGATTGCATATTCTGACTGGTGGGGCCAGTGCATAGACTCCACCAGCATCCTGCAGGCTTGCTAGCAGCTTTGCCTCCGTGCAGGTGAAGCTTGGTGGTTTTGGGAATATTCTCATAACACTCTCTATCATTTGCCATCCAGAAGGATCTAAGCACGCACGATGCCATTTTGGAGACAAAAAAAGACCTGAAAACAAGAAAGGCCAGAGCAATAAGGCTCAGGATGCAGGTATGGTATACCTTGTTATTTTGGTAACAAATGCATGTTACAGTGCTAATGCTTATGCACGTGCCTTTTCCCACAAAATATATTTGCTTCCTTTTCTTTCCATTTGCCATGAAAAAAATAAATGGCAACATCTAACTTTCCCATCTAGGTAATATCTTGTGACGAGGTTTATCAAATTAGTGGGCACCTGGAAGAGAGGTGCTGGCCTGTGGCAGCTGCACCAGTGATCTTCTACATGTTGTTATAAGCCCTTCTGTCACTGACTAGCTTTAAATGCAGGTGTGGGCTGCGTGTCACCTCCTCCCTGCCCAATCTGTCCGTGGATGTGGCTGGCACCAGCACCCTTGCTCTTGGTTGCACCAGTACAAATACAGCAAGGTGTGAGGCAATTCCATGGGCTCCTGCATCAGGGTTTGTCTGCAGGAGAAGGCTGGCCCGTGACAGCACAACAGCCTTTAAAACATCGCTCAGCAAGGCCTTTGACACAGTCTCCCACTGTGTTCTCCTGGAGAAGGTGGCAGCCCATGGCTTGGACACTCTCTGTGCTGGGATAAAAAGAGGCTGGATGGCCAGGCCCAGAGAGCGGTGCTGAACGGAGTGAAATCCAGCTGGCGGCTGGTCATGAGTGGTGTTCCCCAGGGGTTGGTGTTGGGGCCCATCCTCTTTAATGTCTTTATGGATGATTTGGACGAGGGAATTGAATGCATCCTCACTAAGACTGCAGATGACACCAAGCTGGGGGGAAGCGTCAATCTGCCGGAGGGTCGGAAGGCCCTGCAGAGGGACCTGGACAGGATGGATCGATGGGCAGAGGCCAAGGGGATGAGGTTCCACATGGTTATGTGCCTGGTCCTACACTTTGGCCACAACCACCCCATGCAGTGCTAGGATTGGGGCAGAGTGGCTGGAAAGCTGTGCGGAGGAAAAGGATCTGGGGGTGTTGGTCGATGCTCACTTGAACACGAGCCAGCAGTGTGCCCAGGGGGCCAAGAAGGCCAAGGGCATCCTGGTTGTGTCAGGAGCAGTGCAGCCAGCAGGAACAGGGTGGTGATCGTCCCCCTGGGCTCTGCTCTGGTGAGGCCAAACCTCGAGTGCTGGGTTCAGCTTTGGGCCCCTCGCTACCAGAAGGACATCGAGGCCCTGGAGCAGGGCTACGAAGCTGGGGAAGGGCCTGGAGCACAAGGCCTGTGAGGGGCGGCTGAGGGAACTGGGGGTGTTTGGTCTGGAGAAGAGGCCGACCCCCAGCTCCCCACACCTTCCTTTCAGGTAGCAGCAGAGAGCAATGAGCTCTGCCCTGAGCCTCCTCTGCTCCAGACTATCACTAGTGATAGGACCAGAGGGAATGGCCTCGAGTTGCCCCAGGGGAGGTTCAGGTGGGAAATGAGGAGACATTTCTGTCAGAAGAGCAGTCAGGCCTTGGGACGGGTTGCCCAGGGAGGTGGTGGAGTCCCCGTCCCTGGGGGTGTTCGAGGAGAGGTTGGACGTGGAGCTGAAGGCACAGGGCCCTGCGCTGCTTCAGGCAGCTCTTGCACGCTCACATTGCACGCTCGTGTGTTTCAGATGAGACTGCCCAGCGACACAGAGGTGGTGCAGAAGGCGGACCTGGTGTTCACCGTCAGTGCCAAGGAGTACTGGAACCCCACGGTCCTCACGAACGAGGAGACAGGTGAAGGGTTGGCCGCGTGCTTGCTGCAAGCCATGCTGCCTGTGCACTGATTCCCATTCGTGGTGGGAAAGCAATAAAGGTCGCCTTCGTATTCTCTTTCAGAAATCTCCATGCTAAGGGACCAAATCAGGAAGCTCTGCCTGAACGTGAAGAGAAATCACCTGCAAGAGCGCATGCGGGAGATCCTTGTCATCTTCTCCCTGGTGGACGTTTTCCACACCGTGCAGCTGAACCCGGTACGTGTGGCTGCAGCCCCTGCACGCTGCCACCATCCCGTTCCTTCTGGGGCTGTGGGGCCGGGTAGCCAGCCTCATCCTTCTCAGGAAACAAATGCAGAGCTGCTCTTGCTATCCTGAAGTGACCTAAATAGGGCTTTGCTGCCCGCATGGAGGAATTCAGCAGTGCCAGGTGGAGAGGAGCATGGAAGGCCCTTTTTGCCTGGTTCACCCAGCTGTGAAGCTGCACCAAGGCCAAAGCCTGCATCCAAACCCATTTTCTGACTAGCCACTTGGCTCTCTTTGGAAAGGATGAAAAAGCAAGAAAGCTGCAGAGGCTGAGCAAGCTTTGCCAGCCCTGTAGCCCCATTACCTGCTATCACCTCATCTTCCTCATCTTCTTGGCCCTCTCACGTGGTGCCAGTGAGAGGCAGGCTCTAGCTTCCCCCTCTGTGGTCTTGGCTTAAATTTGAGCTGCTCAGGATGCTCCAGGGAGGACAGTTCTGGAGTGTGCTGGCCTTGCACTCAGCAGCTTTGTCAAGGTTTGTGCCGTCTCACTTTTCCAGGGTCCAACCCTGCATCAGGACAGGCTCAACGCGTTTGTGTCAACGAAGATCCAGGAGCTGAAGAAGACGGCTCAGAGCATTTTTGACCAGATGGATTCGCTTCTTATCAATGGGGTGCAGTCTGCCCAAAATTCATACAAGAAGAAAATTGAAAATATCTTTGCGGTGAGTGGCGCAGGTCTCCTCCACGCTCTGAGGCTGGGTAGGATTATTTCATTTTCTGTCTTGCAATAGCCATCAACATCAGCTGAGTTTCACTCATTAATCACTGACAGGTGCTTTGAGGTCTGTGGGTAAGAGACAGGGTAAGTTCTTGCTGCTGCTCAGTGTTACTTTAGCTTAGAAAGGAGAGCTTGATTCTAGGGAAAAAAACAAACAAACAAACAAACAAAAACCACCACAGACGTGTTGTGTTAAGGAGATGCCGTGCCTAACGCAGGTGGAGAAACGCCTGCCCACGTTGCTCCGTGCCATCAGGACTGGCCAAGTCTTGGGAAGTGCACTGTGTAGGGACAGTGGTGAGCCGGCCATGCCATGGGCCAGCTCCCCAGAGCCCACCGGGTCCTCCTGCCAAGCAGCAAGTCCTTCTAGGACTGGTTCCTCATCAGAACTCCTGGACAGAGTCAGACTATTACAATTCCGGGACCAGGTCCCAGGAAGCACGTTATGCCCCTACAGCTGCACGCTCATCCTGCAGAGACCTTTTTTCCTTGATAGAGGGGGGACACCAAGTGATCGTGTGTTTCTAAACAGTTGAAATGAGCGTCTTCCAGGCTTAGACCACAACCCAGCTTTGCCGTCTTTAGAGCTATCCACCCTGAGCGAACACAGGCACGTTGCAGGAGGCACCAAAGGCTAAAAGAGGACATAGTTGAATTCCCACTTTTCTGTCACTGTGACATTTGCTACCGGTAGTTGAAGCAGCTCTGAAACTACACGTGAAGGACTTGGTCCTGGGAGCAGCACTGCTGCTGGTGGCTCTGCTCACACTTGCTGCGTTCTTCCTCCTGCAGATAGGCGAGAAGTCCAAAGGCTTCCACATGACCCTGAAAGCTGTGTGCAGGAGGAACGGGGTGTACGTGTCCCGCGTCTTCCACCGCATAAACATCAACAGAAGCCTGGCTGAGCCCATCTACGCAGCAATTGAAATGATGTTTGCAAACATATTCAGGTGAGAGCGGTGGGCAAGCAGGAACCAAGCCACATTTTCTTGGAAACTCCAAGAAAAGAGTTCTCCTACACAACTACAAACTCCTACAAAAGAGTTCTCTGCCATCTGCAGGCAACCTCGTCTGGGAAGCACTCGGGTCTTTATCTCTTCCTCCCTCAAAAAGCTAAGCTAGCATTACATCGACTACTCACGGAGGCAAACTAAACATGCCCAACTGCAGTTCATTTACTTAGGCAAAGCTTCTAATTGACTAACCTCTCTCAGCAACTTCCACATCTCTCTCCCAGTCGCGACTGATCTCCTACTGATCTTGGGCAGACCTGTGTGGAGCCAGGAGTGGGACTCGATGACCCTTGTAGGTCCCTTCCAAGTGGGAATATTCTGTGATTCCCCACAGCCCCATGTGGTACTGATGTACCACATTAACAGTTCAATATAGAAATTAAGTGGCATTTGCAGCTCCATCCCTTTCTGCCCCGTGTTTCACATGGGTTCAGGCATAATAAAAAAGAAAATGAATACCTTGCTATTTCCCAGTCCCCAGAGAAGAGGGAGCCAGCCAGATAGCCCAGGTAGCGAGGACATCCCTGCGCTGGAGTTGGAAGCCTTGTGTCTTCTGATAAGAGAAGCTCACCTTGGCTGGCAACGTGCAGAGAATAAGTGAGGCGGGGGAAGCCCGTGGGTCTAACAGTTTTGGGGTCTCACCCACACAGAAAACAGATGCTCACGAGGACCAGTCTGCAGGCTGCCATCAATGAGTTCAGCACGGAGGTAAAAGGCGAATTCATGGTGTTTGCGAGGGACACGAATATGAATGAGTCCAAGCTCCAATTCCTCTTACAAGAGGTGAGTGTGAAGCAGGGAAAACCCAATGAGATATCCCTGTGTAGCTGGCACAGCCCTGGGAGTGGGCGCCAGCCCCTTGGCAGGAGCTCGGGGGGTACAACTCGCGGAAAAGTCCGACGTGCGTCGTGTCAGCAGCTTTGGCTGGGGGTCTGGTACAACCCCTGATGACCAGTAGCTGCTATTCAGCGTCGGGGGCAGCAGGATTGTTTTTAGTGCTGAGCCACAGGCAGCTCGCACTTCGTCCTTGGGGTATCATTAGATGGTTCGGTGGATGCTCTGCTAGAAGCTCGTAAAGGAGAACTCCAGGTGACCAGACGCAACGGATCTGGTCCGTGTAAGGGTTGGGGCGAGCCCTGGTGTGCTCCACCTGCTCCCCACCTCGGAGCATTTCTTTGTTCTGCTGGTGAACGGGGGGTTGGAGGTGCTGGGAAATGCTCTGCCCTGATTCCTGCAGACCGACATCATCATGAGAGCTCTCGAAAGAGAAATTCTTCTGAAAAAGAAGGTCATCTATGAGTCCCTTGAGCTGTCCATCCAAAGCACCTTAACGCCGTGTTACCAAGGTAAGGCTGCTTTTCCAGCTACTTGTGTAGCTGACGCTGTGAGTTCGATGCCTGGCCCTGGGGCACATTCTCCCAGCTTGTGTGTGGAGTCCGCAGAAGGCTTTGTCCTCTGCGAGGACAGGAGGCTGAGTAAATTTGTGCCTTCGAGTCCAGCAGGTCACAGTCTTCTTAACCAGGGAAGAAAACGTTGGAGTTCCAAACTCTCCTGCATAAATTCCTTGTAATTTTGATGCCATTGCTGCCTGCCGTGATGGGACCCACCACACTTCTTGTGGATTAAACGAAGGCTGTTCCTCCCTGGGAAGGAGATAGCAGCACCTGGGGCTGGGGAGGGGAGACCTTGCCAGAGGGTACTGGAGGGGAACTCCACCTGGGTCTGGGCAAGGCCTGGAGGGCTGTGCAAGGAGGCAGTCTGAAGGTTTTGCTGTTGGCTAAAGGAATTCTTTAGGATGGCAAAAGTCGCCTGGGAAGAGGACTGGGAGGTAGAAGTCTGCCAGCAGCAGGTTCGTGGGCAGCACAGCCTCAACGTGAGCTTTGCACCCAAAGACCACCCCAGCTTGTCTGCCCACGCCTGCTGCGGGCTCCTGACAGCAGTCTGATGTTTCCCACCTCTGCCCAACAGAGGCTGAGAAGATAAGAGGGAAGGACACGTACAAGCAGATAAAAAGCATGCTGGCACAGAGCATCGAGGTGGAGGTACGGCAGGCGATGTTCGAGAAAGCGAAGGAGAGGATGATGAGCCAGTTCCAGGAGCTGATGGTGAGTCACACTGCAAAAATTGCTGCTGGAACTGCAAAAACTGTTGCTGGAGATCCAAGGCTGGGTGAGCAGAAACTGTGACAGGCAGCTAAAGGGTGGACGAGGCGCTGCCGCCCTCCACGCAGACCGGTGGTCGCTGCAGAGCGCTTGTGATGCTCCGGGGGATTTCATGGATCCTGCGGGATGTTGTGACGGTTTGAGGCGAGATGCAGGTTGTTCTGCAACGTTACCAATGTGAGAGCTGTCAGAAATTCTGGTGAGAAAATCTTTATCAACCTCAGCTGCCTGGACTTGCTCCAGCCTGACCTTTGCAGTGGCTCAGCATAGCACTTCAAGTCTCTTTCTGTCCCGAGAAAGAAACAAAACAAAACAGAAACAAAACAAAACAAAACAAAACAAACAAAACCCATCAAACTGGAGTTTGGTTTGGCTTCATTTCCCTGGTTGTCTCCAGAAAGAGATTTGGCCTCTTAGTAAACAAAAAATTGAGTTTTTTAGGTGGGGATTTCCTACCTCGGTCCCTGCGTCTCCAGATTTCTGACTTCCTATGAACTCTCCTCTACCTCATCCCAGGCCACTCAGACTCATTCACGTGGGTTGAAACCCGACGGATTCGAACCGCGGTCACGCACAGCATGATTCATCACAGTTATCTGAGGGAATTTCCTTTCTGCTGGCCAAAGATCTGGCACGCTGGTTGAGCAGAGGCAATGGGCACCTAAGGGGGATGTGGGCTCCCCTCACCGACTCCTCAGCTGCTTTGGGTATCGCAGGTCAGGTTCTTGCTTCCCCAGCAAGACTTTTGGGAATGCCAGTGCCAAAGCTGCCATCACTGGCGTCACAGCCTTGGCCATCCCAGCAGATCCCAGTGCACCCCCGGAGCTCGAGGGCTTCAGAGCGCAGTGCTGCAGCAGACTTTGTGTCAGGAGGCCTCCAGCGCAGCTTCTCTCCGCAAACGACATCAGAGTGATGCTGTTGCCCTCTCTGATTGCAGGAGCAGATGAGCACGAAGCTCAGCAAGGATATCCTCGGCATGCTCAGCGTCATCTTCAGCCAGTGTGACACACCGGTCAGCGTGCTGCCGGGTACGGGCTGAGCTCTCCTCTCCGGGGCGTGTGTGGTGGGTGGGTGGGAGAGGGCTTGGGGGCAGATTTGGGGAACTGTGTGTCCTCAAACAGCTGGGGTCTGCAGGTCCCGAGCTTACTTGCATGTTTGCATTCATTTGTACTTCATCATATTATCATTTTATTCCCATTCTATAAAAAAAACAAAAAGGCCAATGAAGTCTGCCTCATTTTGCTTTTCTCCTTGCAGATCTGCAGGAAGAATACCAAGAAATCCTGGATATGCTGAAAAACTTGTGACAGCCTGGCTGACCAAAAAGGCCGGCACGAAGAGGCTTTCTTTACATTTTGAGCATTTCTTTTTTATCTTTTTGCTTTTATATTTTATTTTTTTTTTGCTTTTACTCATTCAGTTCATTGCTTTGCTATGGTGGCCAGCTTGAGGTAGAAATTTTAAAGATGCCAGGGGTTAGACTGAGCAGCTTGAACACAGGCTCATGAGGACCCAGAATGGAGTGGGTCCCTTGGGGGTCCCGTGTCACATCCCTCCTGCAGGGGCTTTTCCCCTTGCCGGCCTTTTCCAGCGAGCCCTGGAGGTGCAACCATGAGACCTCGGTTGCTTTCTTGAACGTGTTCAAGGAAACAGGACAACAGATGATTAGTTTGATTGCACTGGTACAAAAAGTATATAGTTTATGTGTGGTTTTTATAATCTTTTCATAAAAGTAAATCCTTTTCTACTATGCATATCAGTTCTCAAGTGTAAGCCAGCAGGGTAAGACACCCATGTCTGAATTAAAGCCGGAACCATCCCCAGAGAAACTGGTAGTGTGGCAGGTAAGCAGCAAAAGCCACAAAAGCGCAAATCTGCTGGAAACGATTTACATGAAATCTAATAAAATACAAACCTTTTGGGGATAAGTGTGGCCGATACTTTTTCCAAATGCAAAAGAAGTATCCGGGCTGCTCGGCTGGGTGCTTGAGGTTGAGGAGAAACCTCAAAAACACTCTCCCGAAACTGCCTTTCTCTGCTGCAGCTGCAGTTTTGTCCCCACCTTGCATCCCCCGGGGAGCGATGGCAGTGGGCCCACACCAGTCCTGGTGGGGTGCTTGGTGGGGTGGCTGCAAAGGGATCACAAAGTGGGGACCCTGCAGCTCCGTGCCCCGAGGCAGGGCACAGTGGCACAGCACACAGCGCGTGGCAGGGCCGGAGGGTGCGTGGCCGGGCCATGGTGCAGTGCCATAACGCATGGCAGTGCCATAATGCATGTCAGTGCCATAAAACGTGGCTGTGCCATAAAATGTGGCAGTGCCATCGCATGGGGTGCTGCTGTAACACTTGGCAGGGCCATAGCGCAGTGCCATAACGCATGGCAGTGCCATAAAATGTGTCTGTGCCATAAAATGTGATAGTGCCATAAAATGTGGTAGTGCCATAACGCACAGCAGTGCCAAAGCACTTGGCAGTGGCCCAGGGCAGTGCCACAGCAGAGGATAGTGCCATAGCACAGTGCCATGGCCTGGAGCAGTTCCACAACCCAGGGCAGTGCCATAGCACAGTGCCACAGCAGAGGACAGTGCCACAGCACAGTGCCATAGCCCAGGACAGTGCCATAGCACAGTGCCACAGCCCAAGGCAGTGCCATAGCACAGTGCCATAGTGCAGTGCCATAGCCCAGGACAGTGTCACAGCAGTGCCACAACCCGGAGCAGCTGCCGTGCGCCCCAGCTGTGCGCCCCCAGCCCCTGCTTACCCCCAGCCCCCCCAAACCCTGCCTTCCCCCCCCCCCTCCCGAAAGCCCGTCCCGGGCGCCCCCTCCCATCCCTCTCCTCCCTCCCCGGGGCGGGGACGACCCCGCGGGGGCGTGCGGAGCCCGGCGCCCCCCCTCTCCCCTCCCGCCCCCCTCCTACAAAAAGCTCCCGGCCCCGCAGCTTCAGGCTCCAGCTCCGCCGCCTCCCGCAGCCGCGGCCCATGGGGGGCTGCCGGGGGGAGCTCGGGGCCGCCCCGCCTGGGGCTGGGGGGTCCTCGCCCGTCCCCGACACCGCCACGCAGCGCCGGGCTTGAGAGGGGCTGCGGGGAGTCGCGGGGAGAAGCGATGGGGATGGGCTTGGGGGGGGAGGGCGTGCGGGGATGGACCCCCCCTGCCTGCTGCTGTACGCCCCGGGGGGCTGCACGGGGGGTCGCTGCCTCCCCCAAGCCTCCGGTGCATCCCCCGAGCATCCCTCCGAGACCCCCGGGGGTCGCCTCCGTGCTTGCTGCTCCCCCTCCCGGGTCATGCTTGGTGTTATAAATTGCTCAGTTCCAAAATAGGATTATAATCAAAGTTTACAATTTATTAAAAGAATAGAGGTAAGCAAACAGCGCTGGGTGCGTCGGGAGTCTCCACTACACCAAGACACACACCAGTTACATCAAGTAGCTGATTTTTATGCTCCTAGGCTAATACATATTCATTACTACTTCTAAAAGAAACCAGGGTTATTATAATTAGCTTCCAGGATCCAAACCGTCCTACTGGAGCATGCGCATCAGTCTCCTCCTCAAGCAGCAGGATGTCCAGGGTGTGGATGAAGATGGTCAGCATGGGCACGACATGAGTCGCTGCAGACTTGCTGTGGTGTGGACAGCTGCTCGTGATGTACCGACGGCACTTCAGGCAGACGGGGAATACCTTATTCAATGCTCTGTGCGAGTCTTGAGTATCACCCTCATTAATTTTGTTCAGTTTGCTCAGCAGGTCCCGGCAGATTTCTTTGAGATTCAGGGATTCCATCAGGGATCTGGAGATCTCTTGCATATTTGGGATGGAGAGCTGGATCCTGGTGAATCCTGAGCTTGTAGCCCCAACAGTTCTTCCTTGATGGCCAGCTGCTTTCTCCTGTGGCAGATGTCTTGCTGATACAGCTACACTTTGCATGTTGCTTCTACTCTGCCCTTTTCTTTGTGGTCCCAACAGTTTAGGAGGGGGAGCTGTTAGACAGGAAAGAGCCAGCGCCATCCGTTTGGCTTCTCCTTACAGAACAACCGGGTGATCTCGCAGCACCCTGCAGCCAGCCCTGCCAGCTCCGGGATGCTCTGGGAGATGAAAAGGGCCGTCCTGGTCCTGGAGCTGGGAACAGAGACAGTGCTAGGAATGGGGGCAGCCAGTGCGCTCTGTGGGAAGGGCTACAGTGGTACACAGCGGACTGAGGGGAGGTCTCGTTCTGGCCTTCAGCTTCCTCATGGCAGGCAGTGAAGGGGCAGGCACTGATGTTTTCTGTCTGGTGAGCAGTGATAGGCCCCATGGGAAAAGCATGAAGCTTGGGGGCAGGAGGCTGTGTGGAGCCAGGTGTTGGACTTGATAATCCTTGTGAGTCCCTTCCAACTCAAGGTTTTCTGTGACAGATTCCTCACCGAATTTTTCACCAGCAGACGGGGTATGCCTTATTCAGTGCTCTGCGCAAGCCTTGAGCATCAGTCTCAGTAGTTTTGTTCACTGGCCAAGAGCTCTGGGAGGAGCACCCCCGGCAGCCATTTGGTGACAATGAGGGCTGCCCGGGGGCCGTGCTGTGGCGTGGAATGGCCACCCTGGCAGCCATTTTGTGAGGTGCCATGGCTGCCCTGGCGGCCATCTTGTCCTGGCTGAGGGGACGACAGCCAACATGGCTGCAGCTGGAAGGGGGCTCTGCTGTGGGTGCTGCCGTGGCTGCTCCTTTGGGGCTGAGCTCTCTTCTGCCTGACCCGGGACTTTCCCTCGGCACTGGGCAGTGCCCAGAGCACAGAGGGGTGCTGGGGGGGTCATCCCGGCCAGAGTCTCCCCCAACTCCTTACCCACCACCTTCCCTGCCCTCAGCCTTTGCCATTCCCCACTTTTTCTCTCACTCTTCAGTACCAGTCACAGGAGTTGTCTTTTCTTAAATACGCTCACCAAGAAGTGCCACCAGTGTCACAGACATGTTCTGCTGTGTCCTGTGGAGGAGCCAATGGACCTGTCTGGAACAGGCTGTGTGTGGCACCAGGCAGCCCCGGTGTCTCCTTGAAGATGCTCCACACACCCCTGATATCCACAGCTGGACATTTACAGCCAATACAGCCATGAATTAGGCTGTGAAGTCCCCAGGGATCAACAGGCTGGTCATCGTCACCATGATCCGTGGGAAGCTGACAGAGCAGTTATACCTGGAGAGCATTTCCAGTCACACAAAGCACAAGAAAATCAGCAGCAGTAGTCAATGTAGGCTTTTTTGGGTAGACCTGTGTGGTGGTGCCAGGAGTTGGACTCCATGATTCTTATGGGTCCCTTCCAAGTCAGGATATTCTATGATTCTACAATTACTTAGTTTTTCCGCCCTACTGCACCAGGGACCCCAGCCAGGCCACTGGACACCCCACCAGGGTGTTTGTGGCTGTGGGGAGGAGAATGGGGGATCGTGAAACGTGAGAGAAAGGAGAGGGAGCAAGTCAGGACAACTTGAAACAAGGGTTTCCCAAATAAAACTCCCAGCCTCACGAATAGGCTGTCATGGTATCTTTTCTTGCTGCCTATTTCTACACCATGATGGACATGGTGTGGGAGAGCGCTCTGATGTCAAATGGCATCTGTGGCTCCCCTGCCATGGGGCCAGCACGTCCCAAATTCTCCTCCCAAAGCTAGCCAGTCATTTTCTGAGTGTTTTTCCACACTCTCCTCTTCATCCGTCCCCAAGAGTGCCGCAGAGACTGCACCAAGCCACCCTGAACTAGGCCCCTGGATGCCACCCAGAGCAGTGGTTCCATCCCAGTTCTCTGCAGCCGGTCAAGGGCATTTGGGGATGGGGTCTGTGCCCATGTGGGCAGAGGCCTCATGGGGACTAGGGCATTAAGAAAGCCTGCCTGACTTACTCAATGCACAGCCACAGATCTAGTGACCGTGGAGTGTGTCCCTGCTGCTCCTTCCAGCTCGGTCTATTCAGATATCCCTACTGCAGGCTCGATCCCTATAGTATCTTCCAAAGCAGAGTGTTGGTGTTGCGTATCCTAGCTATGAGGCTGGTCAGAACTGGTAGGGCCAGAAAGTAAGGGGTGCATGGCACCCCAAGGAGATAGAGGCCCAACATGCTCAGGCCCCAAAAGGCCAGCAGCACCTCCAGCCTCCATATCTTCAGCTTGAACACGGTTTTCATCCTGAGCCTGAAGCCCAGACACTGCTCTCACTCCGGCTCCTTGCTCACAGGTGTAACCTAAAACACAGCACCCAGCTCTTAGCAGTGGCCCCGGGAGAGCAGCCCCAACCCTCCCAGCCAAAAGGATGCCTGGGCTCTGGGCTTTAGGCACCTGAAAAACCCAGCGAGCACCCTGCTCCTACCCACCACCGTGCTCCTCCACACAGCTCCGCTACCGCACTCAGCTGACGCTGACTGTGGCCACCTCAACACACTTGGCCTTCGTCAGCTGCTCGATCAGCTTATTCCTCGCTGACGCGCAGGCAAAGTGACAGCCAAGCCCCCAAACCCCACTTATATAGGGCCACGTTTGTGGTGCAATGGTGACATCACTTTGACACGCAGTGGTTGCCATGGTAGCCCTGGGCAGAGCTGCACTTGGTGTCCCCAAGCCCAGACCTTTGTCAGGGCAGCAGGGACTGAGATGGGGAAGATGCTAGAACTTATCCAAATTAGTCTTTAGCTACACATATGGTAAAGTATCCTAATTATCGGGGATGTGGATGGAAACTTAAAAATATCCTAACTATAGGGATGTAGATGAGAACCTTCTGAGAAGCAGATGTAAAAAGAAGATATCGCTCAAGGCCAACGGATGAGGGAAGAATGAACATCTCGTTAGGAAAGAAGGAACAACTCGTTGGCAGGAAACAAGGCAAAGGGAAACAAAAAACTTCTAAATACTGTCCAACAGCAGGTCAAAGTCTGCTTTTTACAGAAAAATCCCTCTTGTGTGTGTCCCCAAGCAGAGGATCACCGCATTCCTCACAGCATGTTTCACTAGCAGACAGGGGACACCTTATTTAGTGCTCTGTGCAAATCTTGAGCTACAGTCTCAGTAGTTTTGTTCATTTTGCCCTGCATGTCCAGGCAGATTTTTGTGGTGTCCAGGGACTCCATCGGGGATCTGGAGATCTTTACATCTTTGGGATGGAGGGCCAGATCCTGGTGAATTTGAAAAAAAAATCCTGCCAGGATCTGTTGTGGGAACTGAGGTTATTTAGCCTACAGAAAAGGGGGATGAGGAGAGAAAGTGGGGCCAGATGAGGACACCAGAGAGCTTGGTACCCTCCAGCAGTGGAGCTAAGTCAGAGAACTCGTTGCTCCTCCAGGCATCATCAGGCACATCCCATGAGGGCACACTACACCACCTCTCACCCCTTGTGCCCTTTTCCACATGCTCTCAGAAATGAGCAAGAGCTTTTGGCTCCTAGGTTTGTAAGCAGGACCTATATACATCAGCAAAGGAGCTGCCACTCTGCACTGGTATTTCTGCAGCTCTTGCAGGGAAGAAGCTTTGCCCTGAGCAGGAATGAAGGGAGGCAGGGAGAAGTGCCAGCAACAATCAGTTTCTCTTGGAGAGCTGTGCTTTGTCAGAGTTTCGTACTCATTCAGTGCTTCCCTACCTGGCCTCACTCACCCAAGGCCTCCATCCCTGCTTCTGCCACCCCCTCCTCCACCAGCTCCAGCCCCCAACTGTGCCCGGCCCTTCTTCTTGGGTAGCCTGGCCAAGAGCTGAGAGGAGCACCCCCGGCAGCCATTTGGTGACAATGAGGGCTGCCCGGGGGCCATTCTGTGGTGAGGAATGGCCACCCTGGCAGCCATTTTGTGAGGTGCCATGGCTGCCCTGGCGGCCATCTTGTCCTGGCTGAGGGGACGACAGTCAGCATGGCTGCAGCTGGAAGGCGGCTCTCCTGCGGGTGCTGCCGTGGCTGCTCCTCCTCTGGGGCTGAGCTCTCTTCTGCCTGACCCGGGGCTTTCCTTCGGCACTGGACAGTGCCCAGAGCACAGAGAGGGTGCTGGGGGGTCATTCCGGCCAAAGTCTCCCCCCCAGTCCTAACCCACCTCCTCCACTGCCCTCGGCCTTCGCCATTCCCCACTTTTTCCCTCACTCCTCAATACCTGTCTTCCCCTGCCCTGCTGGCAGCACTTTGCCCAGTGCAGCCCAACAGAGCGGCAGCCCTCTTTGTGGCGAGGGCCCTTTGCTGGCTCCTGTTCAGCTCGGTGCCCACCAGGACCCCAGGCCCTTCTCTGCCAGGCTGCTTCCAGCCGGCTGCCCCCAGCAGGTGGTGGTGCTGGGCTTGCTCCACCCCAGGGGCAGGACCCTGCGCTTCTTAAGGAACTTCTTGAGGCTCCTATCAGCCCTTTCCTCCGGCCTGTCTGTCTGAGCTGGCTGTGAGCCCCAGGGGTGTCCAGCCAGCACCTGTGCTGTGTTGGTGGCCCTGGGAAGAGGCTTGTGCTGCTGGACGCTTCCCTGCCTCTGCCAGCGCCCCAGAAAGGGCACAGCAGGGCAGGTGTGGTCCTTTGCACAGCCTAGGGCTCCGTTTCTCAATGTCCCTCAAAGAGCATTTGGGGAGCCTCCCGCAATGCAGCCCCAGCTCTTGCTCCCCTTCCCACTGCTGCAGCAGGGTGCTGAGCTCCCCCGAGGGTGCCGGTCCCTGCCTCAGTGGGCAAAAGGGTCCTGTGAGAAAAATATCAATAATTTTCTCAGAGGGGATCTTCTGTGAAGCTATCTTATTCGCAATTGCAATGGCAGGCGTCCTGCAAGCAGGAGCGCACAGTCAAAGTTTATCCTAACCTTATTTTCCCTATTACCCGACACCTGATTTCTCCCGTTTCCTCAATGACTGAGTACTGCAGGTTCACTTCTCAATCTACTTGATGCCCTTCTATACCGAATATGTACAATTTTATTTGACCAATCGTTAATTTGTCTTTCTCCTTTTTTCCTTTTCTTTTTTTTTTTTTTTCCTTCTTCTCCTCTTGTGACTAGAGGGACGCTGATCTTTGTTTTTCCTGATTTCATACTGCTAATCCTGTTTTTCTTAGCTATGTTCCTTATTTTGGGACAGGGGGACTTTCCACTTTCCCCTTACCTGCTTAACATACTCCCCACTGCTATGCTGCACAATCACTTTTGAATATACAAAGTTAGTGGAATTTCCCACTGCAAAAACACCTCCTATTGCAGAAACACAACTTTCTTTCTCACAATATCCCCTTTTCTTTTCTTACTCCTATTGTCATTTTTGCACCACTTCACACACTTTGGTGTTGTGTATCCTAGCTATGAGGCTGGTCAGAACTGGTAGGGCCAGAAAGTAAGGGGTGCATGGCACCCCAAGGAGATAGAGGCCCAACATGCCCAGGCCCCAAAAGGCCAGCAGCACCTCCAGCCTCCATATCTTCAGCTTGAACACGGTTTTCATCCTGAGCCTGAAGCCCAAACACTGCTCTCACTCCGGCTCCTTGCTCACAGGTGTAACCTAAAACACAGCACCCAGCTCTTAGCAGTGGCCCCGGGAGAGCAGCCCCAACCCTCCCAGCCAAAAGGATGCCTGGGCTCTGGGCTTTAGGCACCTGAAAAACCCAGCGAGCACCCTGCTCCTACCCACCACCGTGCTCCTCCGCACAGCTCCGCTACCGCACTCAGCTGACGCTGACTGTGGCCACCTCAACACACTTGGCCTTCGTCAGCTTATTCCTTCGATCAGCTTATTCCTCGCTGACGCGCAGGCAAAGTGACAGCCAAGCCCCCAAACCCCACTTATATAGGGCCACGTTTGTGGTGCAATGGTGACATCACTTTGACACGCAGTGGTTGCCATGGTAGCCCTGGGCAGAGCTGCACTTGGTGTCCCCAAGCCCAGACCTTTGTCAGGGCAGCAGGGACTGAGATGGGGAAGATGCTAGAACTTATCCAAATTAGTCTTTAGCTACACATATGGTAAAGTATCCTAATTATCGGGGATGTGGATGGAAACTTAAAAATATCCTAACTATAGGGATGTAGATGAGAACCTTCTGAGAAGCAGATGTAAAAAGAAGATATCGCTCAAGGCCAACAGATGAGGGAAGAATGAATATCTTGTTAGGAAAGAAGGAACAACTCGTTGGCAGGAAACAAGGCAAAGGGAAACAAAAAACTTCTAAATACTGTCCAACAGCAGGTCAAAGTCTGCTTTTTACAGAAAAATCCCTCTTGTGTGTGTCCCCAAGCAGAGGATCACCGCATTCCTCACAGCATGTTTCACTAGCAGACAGGGGACACCTTATTCAGTGCTCTGTGCAAATCTTGAGCTACAGTCTCAGTAGTTTTGTTCATTTTGCCCAGCATGTCCAGTCAGATTTTTGTGGTACCCAGGGACTCCATCGGGGATCTGGAGATCTTTACATCTTTGGGATGGAGGGCCAGATCCTGGTGAATTTGAAAAAAAAATCCTGCCAGGATCTGTTGTGGGAACTGAGGTTATTTAGCCTACAGAAAAGGGGGATGAGGAGAGAAAGTGGGGCCAGATGAGGACACCAGAGAGCTTGGTACCCTCCAGCAGTGGAGCTAAGTCAGAGAACTCGTTGCTCCTCCAGGCATCATCAGGCACATCCCATGAGGGCACACTACACCACCTCTCACCCCTTGTGCCCTTTTCCACATGCTCTCAGAAATGAGCAAGAGCTTTTGGCTCCTAGGTTTGTAAGCAGGACCTATATACATCAGCAAAGGAGCTGCCACTCTGCACTGGTATTTCTGCAGCTCTTGCAGGGAAGAAGCTTTGCCCTGAGCAGGAATGAAGGGAGGCAGGGAGAAGTGCCAGCAACAATCAGTTTCTCTTGGAGAGCTGTGCTTTGTCAGAGTTTCGTACTCATTCAGTGCTTCCCTACCTGGCCTCACTCACCCAAGGCCTCCATCCCTGCTTCTGCCACCCCCTCCTCCACCAGCTCCAGCCCCCAACTGTGCCCGGCCCTTCTTCTTGGGTAGCCTGGCCAAGAGCTGAGAGGAGCACCCCCGGCAGCCATTTGGTGACAATGAGGGCTGCCCGGGGGCCATTCTGTGGTGAGGAATGGCCACCCTGGCAGCCATTTTGTGAGGTGCCATGGCTGCCCTGGCGGCCATCTTGTCCTGGCTGAGGGGACGACAGTCAGCATGGCTGCAGCTGGAAGGCGGCTCTCCTGCGGGTGCTGCCGTGGCTGCTCCTCCTCTGGGGCTGAGCTCTCTTCTGCCTGACCCGGGGCTTTCCTTCGGCACTGGACAGTGCCCAGAGCACAGAGAGGGTGCTGGGGGGTCATTCCGGCCAAAGTCTCCCCCCCAGTCCTAACCCACCTCCTCCACTGCCCTCGGCCTTCGCCATTCCCCACTTTTTCCCTCACTCCTCAATACCTGTCTTCCCCTGCCCTGCTGGCAGCACTTTGCCCAGTGCAGCCCAACAGAGCGGCAGCCCTCTTTGTGGCGAGGGCCCTTTGCTGGCTCCTGTTCAGCTCGGTGCCCACCAGGACCCCAGGCCCTTCTCTGCCAGGCTGCTTCCAGCCGGCTGCCCCCAGCAGGTGGTGGTGCTGGGCTTGCTCCACCCCAGGGGCAGGACCCTGCGCTTCTTAAGGAACTTCTTGAGGCTCCTATCAGCCCTTTCCTCCGGCCTGTCTGTCTGAGCTGGCTGTGAGCCCCAGGGGTGTCCAGCCAGCACCTGTGCTGTGTTGGTGGCCCTGGGAAGAGGCTTGTGCTGCTGGACGCTTCCCTGCCTCTGCCAGCGCCCCAGAAAGGGCACAGCAGGGCAGGTGTGGTCCTTTGCACAGCCTAGGGCTCCGTTTCTCAATGTCCCTCAAAGAGCATTTGGGGAGCCTCCCGCAATGCAGCCCCAGCTCTTGCTCCCCTTCCCACTGCTGCAGCAGGGTGCTGAGCTCCCCCGAGGGTGCCGGTCCCTGCCTCAGTGGGCAAAAGGGTCCTGTGAGAAAAATATCAATAATTTTCTCAGAGGGGATCTTCTGTGAAGCTATCTTATTCGCAATTGCAATGGCAGGCGTCCTGCAAGCAGGAGCGCACAGTCAAAGTTTATCCTAACCTTATTTTCCCTATTACCCGACACCTGATTTCTCCCGTTTCCTCAATGACTGAGTACTGCAGGTTCACTTCTCAATCTACTTGATGCCCTTCTATACCGAATATGTACAATTTTATTTGACCAATCGTTAATTTGTCTTTCTCCTTTTTTCCTTTTCTTTTTTTTTTTTTTCCTTCTTCTCCTCTTGTGACTAGAGGGACGCTGATCTTTGTTTTTCCTGATTTCATACTGCTAATCCTGTTTTTCTTAGCTATGTTCCTTATTTTGGGACAGGGGGACTTTCCACTTTCCCCTTACCTGCTTAACATACTCCCCACTGCTATGCTGCACAATCACTTTTGAATATACAAAGTTAGTGGAATTTCCCACTGCAAAAACACCTCCTATTGCAGAAACACAACTTTCTTTCTCACAATATCCCCTTTTCTTTTCTTACTCCTATTGTCATTTTTGCACCACTTCACACACTTTGGTGTTGTGTATCCTAGCTATGAGGCTGGTCAGAACTGGTAGGGCCAGAAAGTAAGGGGTGCATGGCACCCCAAGGAGATAGAGGCCCAACATGCCCAGGCCCCAAAAGGCCAGCAGCACCTCCAGCCTCCATATCTTCAGCTTGAACACGGTTTTCATCCTGAGCCTGAAGCCCAAACACTGCTCTCACTCCGGCTCCTTGCTCACAGGTGTAACCTAAAACACAGCACCCAGCTCTTAGCAGTGGCCCCGGGAGAGCAGCCCCAACCCTCCCAGCCAAAAGGATGCCTGGGCTCTGGGCTTTAGGCACCTGAAAAACCCAGCGAGCACCCTGCTCCTACCCACCACCGTGCTCCTCCGCACAGCTCCGCTACCGCACTCAGCTGACGCTGACTGTGGCCACCTCAACACACTTGGCCTTCGTCAGCTTATTCCTTCGATCAGCTTATTCCTCGCTGACGCGCAGGCAAAGTGACAGCCAAGCCCCCAAACCCCACTTATATAGGGCCACGTTTGTGGTGCAATGGTGACATCACTTTGACACGCAGTGGTTGCCATGGTAGCCCTGGGCAGAGCTGCACTTGGTGTCCCCAAGCCCAGACCTTTGTCAGGGCAGCAGGGACTGAGATGGGGAAGATGCTAGAACTTATCCAAATTAGTCTTTAGCTACACATATGGTAAAGTATCCTAATTATCGGGGATGTGGATGGAAACTTAAAAATATCCTAACTATAGGGATGTAGATGAGAACCTTCTGAGAAGCAGATGTAAAAAGAAGATATCGCTCAAGGCCAACAGATGAGGGAAGAATGAATATCTTGTTAGGAAAGAAGGAACAACTCGTTGGCAGGAAACAAGGCAAAGGGAAACAAAAAACTTCTAAATACTGTCCAACAGCAGGTCAAAGTCTGCTTTTTACAGAAAAATCCCTCTTGTGTGTGTCCCCAAGCAGAGGATCACCGCATTCCTCACAGCATGTTTCACTAGCAGACAGGGGACACCTTATTCAGTGCTCTGTGCAAATCTTGAGCTACAGTCTCAGTAGTTTTGTTCATTTTGCCCAGCATGTCCAGTCAGATTTTTGTGGTACCCAGGGACTCCATCGGGGATCTGGAGATCTTTACATCTTTGGGATGGAGGGCCAGATCCTGGTGAATTTGAAAAAAAAATTCTGCCAGGATCTGTTGTGGGAACTGAGGTTATTTAGCCTACAGAAAATGGGGATGAGGAGAGAAAGTGGGGCCAGATGGGGACACCAGAGAGCTTGGTACCCTCCAGCAGTGGAGCTAAGTCAGAGAACTCGTTGCTCCTCCAGGCATCATCAGGCACATCCCATGAGGGCACACTACACCACCTCTCACCCCTTGTGCCCTTTTCCACATGCTCTCAGAAATGAGCAAGAGCTTTTGGCTCCCACGTTTGTAAGCAGGACCTGTATACATCAGCAAAGGAGCTGCCACTCTGCCCTGGTATTTCTGCAGCTCTTGCAGGGAAGAAGCTTTGCCCTGAGCAGGAATGAAGGGAGACAGGGAGCAGTGCCAGCAACAATCAGTTTCTCTTGGAGAGCTGTGCTTTGCCGGAGTTTCGTACTCATTCAGTGCTTCCCTACCTGGCCTCACTCACCCAGGGCCTCCATCCCTGCTTCTGCCACCCCCTCCTTCACCAGCTCCAGCCCCCAACTGTGCCCGGCCCTTCTTCTTGGGTAGCCTGGCCAAGAGCTGAGAGGAGCACCCCCGGCAGCCATTTGGTGACAATGAGGGCTGCCCGGGGGCCATTCTGTGGTGAGGAATGGCCACCCTGGCAGCCATTTTGTGAGGTGCCATGGCTGCCCTGGCGGCCATCTTGTCCTGGCTGAGGGGACGACAGTCAGCATGGCTGCAGCTGGAAGGCGGCTCTCCTGCGGGTGCTGCCGTGGCTGCTCCTCCTCTGGGGCTGAGCTCTCTTCTGCCTGACCCGGGGCTTTCCTTCGGCACTGGGCAGTGCCCAGAGCACAGAGAGGGTGCTGGGGGGTCATTCCGGCCAAAGTCTCCCCCCCAGTCCTAACCCACCTCCTCCACTGCCCTCGGCCTTCGCCATTCCCCACTTTTTCCCTCACTCCTCAATACCTGTCTTCCCCTTGCCCTGCTGGCAGCACTTTGCCCAGTGCAGCCCAACAGAGCAGCAGCCCTCTTTGTGGCGAGGGCCCTTTGCTGGCTCCTGTTCAGCTTGGTGCCCACCAGGACCCCAGGCCCTTCTCTGCCAGGCTGCTTCCAGCCAGCTGCCCCCAGCAGGTGGTGGTGCTGGGCTTGCTCCACCCCAGGGGCAGGACCCTGCGCTTCTTAAGGAACTTCTTGAGGCTCCTATCAGCCCTTTCCTCCGGCCTGTCTGTCTGAGCTGGCTGTGAGCCCCAGGGGTGTCCAGCCAGCACCCGTGCTGGGTTGGTGGCCCTGGGAAGAGGCTTGTGCTGCTGGATGCTTCCCTGCCTCTGCTAGCACCCCAGAAAGGGCAGGGCTTGCCCCTTGCACAGCCTAGGGCTCTGTTTCTCAATGTCCCTTCAAGGATCATTTGGGGAGCTCTCCCACAGCTCCCGCAATGCAGCCCCAGCTCTTGCTCCCCTTCCCACTGCTGCAGCAGGGTGCTGAGCTCCCCCGAGGGTGCCGGTCCCTGCCTCAGTGGGCAGATGGGTCTGACACCCCCAGCCTGGCAGTGGCTCCATCCCAGCTCTCTGAAGCTGGTCAAGGGCATCTGGGGCAGGTGGCTGTGCCCATGGGGGCAGAGGCCATATGGGATCTGGGCTGTGGAGAGTTTCCCTGTCCTGCTCCACGCACAGCCACAGAGCTAGCGACTGTGGAGTGTGTCCCACACTGCTCCTTCCTGCTTGGTCTCTTCAGATGTCCATTTGGCAGGCTCGATCCCTCTTGTGTGTCCCTAGCGAGAGGCTCACCGCATACCTCACAGCGTTCCTCAAAGCATTCTTCATTACCAGCAGGGTCAGGTAGCTCCAGAGTTTTCTTCCATTTGTGTACCACCTTCCCAAAGACAGGCAGTTCAAAGCCTAGCTCCACCTTCAGTTTGATCTCCTCCGCAAGCAGCAGGATGTCCAGGGTGTGGATGAAGATGGTCAGCATGGGCACGACATGAGTCGCTGCAGACTTGCTGTGGTGTGGACAGCTGCTCATGACGTACCGACGGCACTTCAGGCAGACGGGGAATACCTTATTCAATGCTCTGTGCGAGTCTTGAGTATCACCCTCATTAATTTTGTTCAGTTTGCTCAGCTGGTCCATGCACATTTCCGTGGTGTCCAGGGACGCCATAAGGGATCTGGAGATCTCTTGCATGTTCATGACGGAAGGCCGGATTCTGTTGAATTCTGAGCTTGTGGCCCTTAAAGTTTTTCTCTGCTTGGGTGCTGCCATGGCTGCTCTTCCTCTGGGGCTAAGCTTTCTTCTGCCTGACCCAGGGCTTTCCGTCAGCACTGGGCAATGCCCAGAGCACAGAGAGGTGCTAGGAGGGTCATCCCGGCCAGAGTCTCCCCCCCACTCCTTACCCACCACCTTCCCTGCCCTCATCCTTTGCCATTCCCCACTTTTCCCCTCACTCCTCAGTACTAGTCACAGGAGTTGCCTTTTCTTAAATACCCCTGATATCCACACCAGGACATTTACAGCCAATACAGCCATGAATTAGGCTGTGAAGTCCCCAGGGATCAACAGGCTGGTCATTGTCACCATGATCCCTGGGAAGCTGACAGAGCAGTTATACCTGGAGAGCATTTCCAGTCACACAAAGCACAAGAGAATCAGCAGCAGTAGTCAATGTAGGCTTTTTTGGGTAGACCTATGTGGTGGTGGCAGGAGTTGGACTCCATGATCCTTATGGGTCCCTTCCAAGTCAGGATATTCTATGATTCTACTATTACTCAGTTTTTTCTCCCTACTGCACCAGGGACCCCAGCCAGGCCACTGGACACCCCACCAGGGTGTTTGTGGCTGTGAGGAGGAGAATGGGGGATCGTGAAACGTGAGAGAAAGGAGAGGGAGCAAGTCAGGACAACTTGAAACAAGGGTTTCCCAAATAAAACTCCCAGCCTCACGAATAGGCTGTGGTGGTATCTTTTCTTGCTGCCTATTTCTGCACCATGATGGACATGGTGTGGGATAGCGCTCTGATGTCAAATGGCATCTGTGGCTCCCCTGCCATGGGGCCAGCACGTCCCAAATTCTCCTCCCAAGGCTAGCCAGTCATTTTCTGAGTGTTTCTCCACACTCTGCTCTTCATCCGTCCCCAAGAGTGCCGCAGAGACTGCACCAAGCCACCCTGAACTAGGCCCCTGGATGCCACCCAGAGCAGTGGTTTCATTGCAGTTCTCTGCAGCCGGTTGTAGTGGGTTTACGTGGCAAGGTTTTGGTAGCAGGGAGCCATAGGGGTGGTTTCTGTGAGAAAGATCTAGAAGCTGCCCCATGTTTGGGAAGGGCCCCATTGTTTTCCAGATCCGAGCCAATAAGCGATGTTGTTTTGCGCCTCTGTGAGAGCATATTTAAGACAGGGAAAAAACGCTGCGCCACACAGCAGCCGGGAGAGTGTCGTGGTTCCGCTCGAGTGGGCAGCCGAGCTCCACCACAGCCGCTCTCTCACTCCCCCTCCTCAAAGAGGAATGGGGAGAAAATATGTGAAAAGGGCTCAAGGATTGAGATAAGGACAAGAAAATCACGCAATAATTATTGTAACGGGCAAAACAGACTCGGCATAAGGAGATAGTAAGATT
Organism: Netta rufina; assembly: GCF_964035555.1. NCBI lineage: Eukaryota > Metazoa > Chordata > Aves > Anseriformes > Anatidae > Netta > Netta rufina. The sequence continues at coordinate 120,629,560 of NC_140125.1, forward strand.
TATTGCCTACAACTAACAAGCGAGAGAAGTGAGAAAACAAAGGGAAAAAAAAAACAAAAGCACCTTCCCCCCATCCACCCTCTTCCACCTCCTCCCCCCGAGCGGCGCAGGGGAACGGGGGAATGGGGGTTATGGTCAGTCTACAGCACTTCTTCTCTGCCGCTCCTTCTCGGTCACTCTCGTCCCCTGTGCTGTGGGGTCCCACCCACGGGATGCAGTCCTTGATGAACTGATCCGGCGTGGGCTTCCCACAGGCAGCAGCTCTTTCAGAACTGCTCCAGATATGGGTCCGTACCACGGGGTCCATCCCTCAGGAGAAAACTGCTCCAACCTGGCTCCCCTACGGGCAGCAGCTCCTGCCGGGTCACCTGCTCCTGCGTGGGCTCCTCTCCACGGGCTACAGGTCCGGCCCGGAGTCTGCTGTGGCAGGGGTCTTCCAAAGGTGGCAGCCTCCGTCGGTGCAGGGCCACCTGCTCCACCGTGGTCTCCTCCACGGGCTGCAGCGTGGAACCCTGCTCCACCATGGTACTCCATGGGCTGCAGGGGGACAGCCTGCTTCACCATGGTCCTCACCACAGGCCGCAGGGGACTTCTGCTCCGGCGCCTGGAGCACCTCTCCCCCTCCTTCTACACTGACCTTGGTGCAAGGCTGTTCTCTCGCTCCACTGACTCTCCCGGCTGCTGTGTGGCGCAGCGTTTTTTCCCTGTCTTAAATATGCTCTCACAGAGGCGCAAAACAACATCGCTTATTGGCTCGGATCTGGAAAACAATGGGGCCCTTCCCAAACATGGGGCAGCTTCTAGATCTTTCTCACAGAAACCACCCCTATGGCTCCCTGCTACCAAAACCTTGCCACGTAAACCCACTACAGAGAGTCAACGGAGTGAGAGAACAGCCTTGCACCAAGGTCAGTGTAGAAGGAGGGGGAGAGGTGCTCCAGGCGCCGGAGCAGAAGTCCCCTGTGGCCTGTGGTGAGGACCATGGTGAAGCAGGATGTCCCCCTGCAGCCCATGGAGTACCACGGTGGAGCAGGGTTCCACGCTGCAGCCCGTGGAGGAGACCACGGTGGAGCAGGTGGCCCTGCACCGACGGAGGCTGCCGCCTGTGGAAGACCCCTGCCGGAGCAGATTCCGGGCCGGACCTGTAGCCCGTGGAGAGGAGCCCACGCAGGAACAGGTGACCCGGCAGGAGCTGCTGCCCGTAGGGGAGCCAGGTTGGAGCAGTTTTCTCTTGAGGGATGGACCCCGTGATACTGACCCATATCTGGAGCAGTTCTGGAAGAGCTGCTGCCTGTGGGAAGCCCACGCCGGATCAGTTCATCAAGGACTGCATCCCGTGGGTGGGACCCCACAGCACAGGGGACGAGAGTGACCGAGAAGGAGCGGCAGAGAAGAAGTGCTGTAGACTGACCGTAACCCCCATTCCCCGTTCCCCTGCGCCGCTCGGGGGGAGGAGGTGGAAGAGGGTGGATGGGGGGGGAAGGTGCTTTTGGTTTTTTTTCTTTGTTTTCTCACTACTCTCGCTTCTTAGTTGTAGGCAATAAATCTTACTATCTCCTTACGCCGAGTCTGTTTTGCCCGTTAAAATAATTATTGCGTGATTTTCTAGTCCTTATCTTAATCCTTGAGCCCTTTTCACATATTTTCTCCCCATTCCTCTTTGAGGAGGGGGAGTGAGAGAGCGGCTGTGGTGGAGCTCGGCTGCCCACTCGAGCGGAACCACGACACCGGTCAAGGGCATTTGGGGATGGGGTCTGTGCCCATGTGGGCAGAGGCCTCATGGGGACTGGGGCATTAAGAAAGCCTGCCTGTCTTACTCAATGCACAGCCACAGGTCTAGTGACCGTGGAGTGTGTCCCTGCTGCTCCTTCCAGCTCGGTCTATTCAGATATCCCTACTGCAGGCTCGATCCCTATAGTATCTTCCAAAGCAGAGTGTTGGTGTTGCGTATCCTAGCTATGAGGCTGGTCAGAACTGGTAGGGCCAGAAAGTAAGGGGTGCATGGCACCCCAAGGAGATAGAGGCCCAAAATGCTCAGGCCCCAAAAGGCCAGCAGCACCTCCAGCCTCCATATCTTCAGCTTGAACACGGTTTTCATCCTGAGCCTGAAGCCCAAACACTGCTCTCACTCCGGCTCCTTGCTCACAGGTGTAACCTAAAACACAGCACCCAGCTCTTAGCAGTGGCCCCGGGAGAGCAGCCCCAACCCTCCCAGCCAAAAGGATGCCTGGGCTCTGGGCTTTAGGCACCCGAAAAACCCAGCGAGCACCCTGCTTCTACCCACCACCGTGCTCCTCCGCACAGCTCCGCTACCGTACTCAGCTGACGCTGACTGTGGCCACCTCAACACCCTTTGCCTTCGTCAGCTGCTCGATCAGCTTATTCCTCGCTGACGCGCAGGCAAAGTGACAGCCAAGCCCCCAAACCCCACTTATATAGGGCCACTTTTGTGGTGCAATGGTGACATCACTTTGACACGCAGTGGTTGCCATGGTAGCCCTGGGCAGAGCTGCACTTGGTGTCCCCAAGCCCAGACCTTTGTCAGGGCAGCAGGGACTGAGATGGGGAAGATGCTAAAACTTATCCAAATTAGTCTTTAGCTACACATATGGTAAAATAGCCTAATTATCGGGGATGTGGATGGAAACTTAAAAATATCCTAACTATAGGGATGTAGATGAGAACCTTCTGAGAAGCAGATGTAAAAAGAAGATATCGCTCAAGGCCAACGGATGAGGGAAGAATGAACATCTCATTAGGAAAGAAGGAACAACTCGTTGGCAGGAAACAAGGCAAAGGGAAACAACAAACTTCTAAATACTGTCCAACAGCAGGTCAAAGTCTGCTTTTTACAGAAAAATCCCTCTTGTGTGTGTCCCCAAGCAGAGGATCACCGCATTCTTCACAGCATGTTTCACTAGCAGACAGGGGACACCTTATTCAGTGCTCTGTGCAAATCTTGAGCATCAGTCTCAGTAGTTTTGTTCATTTTGCCCTGCATGTCCAGGCAGATTTTTGTGGTAGCCAGGGACTCCATCAGGGATCTGGAGATCTTTACATCTTTGGGATGGAGGGCCAGATCCTGGTGAATTTGAAAAAAAAATTCCTGCCAGTATCTGTTGTGGGAACTGGGGTTATTTAGCCTACAGAAAAGGGGGATGAGGAGAGAAAGTGGGGCCAGATGGGGACACCAGAGAGCTTGGTACCCTCCAGCAGTGGAGCTAAGTCAGAGAACTCGTTGCTCCTCCAGGCATCATCAGGCACATCCCATGAGGGCACACTACACCACCTCTCACCCCTTGTGCCCTCTTCCACATGCTCTCAGAAATGAGCAAGAGCTTTTGGCTCCCACGTTTGTAAGCAGGACCTGTATACATCAGCAAAGGAGCTGCCACTCTGCACTGGTATTTCTGCAGCTCTTGCAGGGAAGAAGCTTTGCCCTGAGCAGGAATGAAGGGAGGCAGGGAGCAGTGCCAGCAACAATCAGTTTCTCTTGGAGAGCTGTGCTTTGCCGGAGTTTCATACTCTTGGTGCTTCCCCACCTGGCCTCACTCACCCAGGGCCTCCATCCCTGCTTCTGCCACCCCCTCCTCCACCAGCTCCAGCCCCCAACTGTGCCCGGCCCTTCTTCTTGGGTAGCCTGGCCAAGAGCTGAGAGGAGCACCCCCGGCAGCCATTTGGTGACAATGAGGGCTGCCCGGGGGCCATTCTGTGGTGAGGAATGGCCACCCTGGCAGCCATTTTGTGAGGTGCCATGGCTGCCCTGGCGGCCATCTTGTCCTGGCTGAGGGGAGGACAGTCAGCATGGCTGCAGCTGGAAGGGGGCTCTCCTGCGGGTGCTGCCGTGGCTGCTCCTCCTCTGGGGCTGAGCTCTCTTCTGCCTGACCCGGGGCTTTCCTTCGGCACTGGGCAGTGCCCAGAGCACAGAGAGGGTGCTGGGGGGTCATTCCGGCCAAAGTCTCCCCCCCAGTCCTAACCCACCTCCTCCACTGCCCTCGGCCTTCGCCATTCCCCACTTTTTCCCTCACTCCTCAATACCTGTCTTCCCCTGCCCTGCTGGCAGCACTTTGCCCAGTGCAGCCCAACAGAGCAGCAGCCCTCTTTGTGGCGAGGGCCCTTTGCTGGTTCCTGTTCAGCTCGGTGCCCACCAGGACCCCAGGCCCTTCTCTGCCAGGCTGCTTCCAGCCGGCTGCCCCCAGCAGGTGGTGGTGCTGGGCTTGCTCCACCCCAGGGGCAGGACCCTGCGCTTCTTAAGGAACTTCTTGAGGCTCCTATCAGCCCTTTCCTCCGGCCTGTCTGTCTGAGCTGGCTGTGAGCCCCAGGGGTGTCCAGCCAGCACCCGTGCTGGGTTGGTGGCCCTGGGAAGAGGCTTGTGCTGCTGGACGCTTCCCTGCCTCTGCCAGCGCCCCAGAAAGGGCACAGCAGGGCAGGTGTGGTCCTTTGCACAGCCTAGGGCTCCGTTTCTCAATGTCCCTCAAAGAGCATTTGGGGAGCCTCCCGCAATGCAGCCCCAGCTCTTGCTCCCCTTCCCACTGCTGCAGCAGGGTGCTGAGCTCCCCCGAGGGTGCCGGTCCCTGCCTCAGTGGGCAAAAGGGTCCTGTGAGAAAAATATCAATAATTTTCTCAGAGGGGATCTTCTGTGAAGCTATCTTATTCGCAATTGCAATGGCAGGCGTCCTGCAAGCAGGAGCGCACAGTAAAAGTTTATCCTAACCTTATTTTCCCTATTACCCGACACCTGATTTCTCCCGTTTCCTCAATGACTGAGTACTGCAGGTTCACTTCTCAATCTACTTGATGCCCTTCTATACCGAATATGTACAATTTTATTTGACCAATCGTTAATTTGTCTTTCTCCTTTTTTCCTTTTCTTTTTTTTTTTTTCCTTCTTCTCCTCTTGTGACTAGAGGGACGCTGATCTTTGTTTTTCCTGATTTCATACTGCTAATCCTGTTTTTCTTAGCTATGTTCCTTATTTTGGGACAGGGGGACTTTCCACTTTCCCCTTACCTGCTTAACATACTCCCCACTGCTATGCTGCACAATCACTTTTGAATATACAAAGTTAGTGGAATTTCCCACTGCAAAAACACCTCCTATTGCAGAAACACAACTTTCTTTCTCACAATATCCCCTTTTCTTTTCTTACTCCTATTGTCATTTTTGCACCACTTCACACACTTTGGTGTTGTGTATCCTAGCTATGAGGCTGGTCAGAACTGGTAGGGCCAGAAAGTAAGGGGTGCATGGCACCCCACGGAGATAGAGGCCCAAAATGCTCAGGCCCCAAAAGGCCAGCAGCACCTCCAGCCTCCATATCTTCAGCTTGAACACGGTTTTCATCCTGAGCCTGAAGCCCAAACACTGCTCTCACTCCGGCTCCTTGCTCACAGGTGTAACCTAAAACACAGCACCCAGCTCTTAGCAGTGGCCCCGGGAGAGCAGCCCCAACCCTCCCAGCCAAAAGGATGCCTGGGCTCTGGGCTTTAGGCACCTGAAAAACCCAGCGAGCACCCTGCTCCTACCCACCACCGTGCTCCTCCACACAGCTCCGCTACCGCACTCAGCTGACGCTGACTGTGGCCACCTCAACACACTTGGCCTTCGTCAGCTTATTCCTTCGATCAGCTTATTCCTCGCTGACGCGCAGGCAAAGTGACAGCCAAGCCCCCAAACCCCACTTATATAGGGCCACGTTTGTGGTGCAATGGTGACATCACTTTGACACGCAGTGGTTGCCATGGTAGCCCTGGGCAGAGCTGCACTTGGTGTCCCCAAGCCCAGACCTTTGTCAGGGCAGCAGGGACTGAGATGGGGAAGATGCTAGAACTTATCCAAATTAGTCTTTAGCTACACATATGGTAAAGTATCCTAATTATCGGGGATGTGGATGGAAACTTAAAAATATCCTAACTATAGGGATGTAGATGAGAACCTTCTGAGAAGCAGATGTAAAAAGAAGATATCGCTCAAGGCCAACAGATGAGGGAAGAATGAATATCTTGTTAGGAAAGAAGGAACAACTCGTTGGCAGGAAACAAGGCAAAGGGAAACAAAAAACTTCTAAATACTGTCCAACAGCAGGTCAAAGTCTGCTTTTTACAGAAAAATCCCTCTTGTGTGTGTCCCCAAGCAGAGGATCACCGCATTCCTCACAGCATGTCTCACTAGCAGACAGGGGACACCTTATTCAGTGCTCTGTGCAAATCTTGAGCATCAGTCTCAGTAGTTTTGTTCATTTTGCCCAGCATGTCCAGTCAGATTTTTGTGGTACCCAGGGACTCCATCGGGGATCTGGAGATCTTTACATCTTTGGGATGGAGGGCCAGATCCTGGTGAATTTGAAAAAAAAATTCTGCCAGGATCTGTTGTGGGAACTGAGGTTATTTAGCCTACAGAAAAGGGGGATGAGGAGAGAAAGTGGGGCCAGATGGGGACACCAGAGAGCTTGGTACCCTCCAGCAGTGGAGCTAAGTCAGAGAACTCGTTGCTCCTCCAGGCATCATCAGGCACATCCTATGAGGGCACACTACACCACCTCTCACCCCTTGTGCCCTTTTCCACATGCTCTCAGAAACGAGCAAGAGCTTTTGGCTCCTAGGTTTGTAAGCAGGACCTGTATACATCAGCAAAGGAGCTGCCACTCTGCACTGGTATTTCTGCAGCTCTTGCAGGGAAGAAGCTTTGCCCTGAGCAGGAATGAAGGGAGGCAGGGAGAAGTGCCAGCAACAATCAGTTTCTCTTGGAGAGCTGTGCTTTGCCGGAGTTTCATACTCTTGGTGCTTCCCCACCTGGCCTCACTCACCCAGGGCCTCCATCCCTGCTTCTGCCACCACCTCCTCCACCAGCTCCAGCCCCCAACTGTGCCCGGCCCTTCTTCTTGGGTAGCCTGGCCAAGAGCTGAGAGGAGCACCCCCGGCAGCCATTTGGTGACAATGAGGGCTGCCCGGGGGCCATTCTGTGGTGAGGAATGGCCACCCTGGCAGCCATTTTGTGAGGTGCCATGGCTGCCCTGGCGGCCATCTTGTCCTGGCTGAGGGGAGGACAGTCAGCATGGCTGCAGCTGGAAGGCGGCTCTCCTGCGGGTGCTGCCGTGGCTGCTCCTCCTCTGGGGCTGAGCTCTCTTCTGCCTGACCCGGGGCTTTCCTTCGGCACTGGGCAGTGCCCAGAGCACAGAGAGGGTGCTGGGGGGTCATTCCGGCCAAAGTCTCCCCCCCAGTCCTAACCCACCTCCTCCACTGCCCTCGGCCTTCGCCATTCCCCACTTTTTCCCTCACTCCTCAATACCTGTCTTCCCCTGCCCTGCTGGCAGCACTTTGCCCAGTGCAGCCCAACAGAGCAGCAGCCCTCTTTGTGGCGAGGGCCCTTTGCTGGTTCCTGTTCAGCTCGGTGCCCACCAGGACCCCAGGCCCTTCTCTGCCAGGCTGCTTCCAGCCGGCTGCCCCCAGCAGGTGGTGGTGCTGGGCTTGCTCCACCCCAGGGGCAGGACCCTGCGCTTCTTAAGGAACTTCTTGAGACTCCTATCAGCCCTTTCCTCCGGCCTGTCTGTCTGAGCTGGCTGTGAGCCCCAGGGGTGTCCAGCCAGCACCCGTGCTGGGTTGGTGGCCCTGGGAAGAGGCTTGTGCTGCTGGACGCTTCCCTGCCTCTGCTAGCACCCCAGAAAGGGCAGGGCTTGCCCCTTGCACAGCCTAGGGCTCTGTTTCTCAATGTCCCTTCAAGGATCATTTGGGGAGCTCTCCCACAGCTCCCGCAATGCAGCCCCAGCTCTTGCTCCCCTTCCCACTGCTGCAGCAGTGGGAAGAGCTCCCCCGAGGGTGCCGGTCCCTGCCTCAGTGGGCAGATGGGTCTGACACCCCCAGCCTGGCAGTGGCTCCATCCCAGCTCTCTGAAGCTGGTCAAGGGCATCTGGGGCAGGTGGCTGTGCCCATGGGGGCAGAGGCCATATGGGATCTGGGCTGTGGAGACAGTTTCCCTGTCCTGCTCCACGCACAGCCACAGAGCTAGCGACTGTGGAGTGTGTCCCACACTGCTCCTTCCTGCTTGGTCTCTTCAGATTTCCATTCGGCAGGCTCGATCCCTCTTGTGTGTCCCTAGCGAGAGGCTCACCGCATACCTCACAGCGTTCCTCAAAGCATTCTTCATTACCAGCAGGGTCGGGTAGCTCCAGAGTTTTCTTCCATTTGTGTACTACCTTCCCAAAGACAGGCAGTTCAAAGCCTAGCTCCACCTTCAGTTTGATCTCCTCCGCAAGCAGCAGGATGTCCAGGGTGTGGATGAAGATGGTCAGCATGGGCACGACATGAGTCGCTGCAGACTTGCTGTGGTGTGGACAGCTGCTCGTGACGTACCGACGGCACTTCAAGCAGACAGGGAATACCATATTCAATGCTCTGTGCGAGTCTTGAGTATCACCCTTATTAATTTCGTTCAGTTGGCTCAGCGGGTCCATGCACATTTCCGTGGTGTCCAGGGACGCCATAAGGGATCTGGAGATCTCTTGCATGTTCATGACGGAGGGCCGGATCCTGTTGAATTCTGAGCTTGTGGCCCTTAAAGTTTTTCTCTGCTTGGGTGCTGCCATGGCTGCTCTTCCTCTGGGGCTAAGCTTTCTTCTGCCTGACCCAGGGCTTTCCGTCAGCACTGGGCAATGCCCAGAGCACAGAGAGGTGCTAGGAGGGTCATCCCGGCCAGAGTCTCCCCCCCACTCCTTACCCACCACCTTCCCTGCCCTCATCCTTTGCCATTCCCCACTTTTCCCCTCACTCCTCAGTACTAGTCACAGGAGTTGCCTTTTCTTAAATACCCCTGATATCCACACCAGGACATTTACAGCCAATACAGCCATGAATTAGGCTGTGAAGTCCCCAGGGATCAACAGGCTGGTCATTGTCACCATGATCCCTGGGAAGCTGACAGAGCAGTTATACCTGGAGAGCATTTCTAGTCACACAAAGCACAAGAAAATCAGCAGCAGTAGTCAATGTAGGCTTTTTTGGGTAGACCTATGTGGTGGTGGCAGGAGTTGGACTCCATGATCCTTATGGGTCCCTTCCAAGTCAGGATATTCTATGATTCTACTATTACTCAGTTTTTTCTCCCTACTGCACCAGGGACCCCAGCCAGGCCACTGGACACCCCACCAGGGTGTTTGTGGCTGTGAGGAGGAGAATGGGGGATCGTGAAACGTGAGAGAAAGGAGAGGGAGCAAGTCAGGACAACTTGAAACAAGGGTTTCCCAAATAAAACTCCCAGCCTCACGAATAGGCTGTGGTGGTATCTTTTCTTGCTGCCTATTTCTACACCATGATGGACATGGTGTGGGATAGCGCTCTGATGTCAAATGGCATCTGTGGCTCCCCTGCCATGGGGCCAGCACGTCCCAAATTCTCCTGCCAAAGCTAGCCAGTCATTTTCTGAGTGTTTCTCTACACTCTGCTCTTCATCCGTCCCCAAGAGTGCCGCAGAGACTGCACCAAGCCACCCTGAACTAGGCCCCTGGATGCCACCCAAAGCAGTGGCTCCATCCCAGTTCTCTGCAGCCGGTCAAGGGCATTTGGGGATGGGGTCTGTGCCCATGTGGGCAGAGGCCTCATGGGGACTGGGGCATTAAGAAAGCCTGCCTGTCTTACTCAATGCACAGCCACAGGTCTAGTGACCGTGGAGTGTGTCCCTGCTGCTCCTTCCAGCTCGGTCTATTCAGATATCCCTACTGCAGGCTCGCTCCCTGGAGTATCTTCCAAAGCAGAGTGTTGGTGTTGCGTATCCTAGCTATGAGGCTGGTCAGAACTGGTAGGGCCAGAAAGTAAGGGGTGCATGGCACCCCAAGGAGATAGAGGCCCAACATGCTCAGGCCCCAAAAGGCCAGCAGCACCTCCAGCCTCCATATCTTCAGCTTGAACACGGTTTTCATCCTGAGCCTGAAGCCCAAACACTGCTCTCACTCCGGCTCCTTGCTCACAGGTGTAACCTAAAACACAGCACCCAGCTCTTAGCAGTGGCCCCGGGAGAGCAGCCCCAACCCTCCCAGCCAAAAGGATGCCTGGGCTCTGGGCTTTAGGCACCCGAAAAACCCAGCGAGCACCCTGCTTCTACCCACCACCGTGCTCCTCCACACAGCTCCGCTACCGTACTCAGCTGACGCTGACTGTGGCCACCTCAACACACTTGGCCTTCGTCAGCTGCTCGATCAGCTTATTCCTCGCTGACGCGCAGGCAAAGTGACAGCCAAGCCCCCAAACCCCACTTATATAGGGCCACGTTTGTGGTGCAATGGTGACATCACTTTGACACGCAGTGGTTGCCATGGTAGCCCTGGGCAGAGCTGCACTTGGTGTCCCCAAGCCCAGACCTTTGTCAGGGCAGCAGGGACTGAGATGGGGAAGATGCTAGAACTTATCCAAATTAGTCTTTAGCTACACATATGGTAAAATAGCCTAATTATCGGGGATGTGGATGGGAACTTAAAAATATCCTAACTATAGGGATGTAAATGAGAACCTTATGAGAAGCAGATGTAAAAAGAAGATATCGCTCAAGGCCAACGGATGAGGGAAGAATGAACATCTCGTTAGGAAAGAAGGAACAACTCGTTGGCAGGAAACAAGGCAAAGGGAAACAAAAAACTTCTAAATACTGTCCAACAGCAGGGCAAAGTCTGCTTTTTACAGAAAAATCCCTCTTGTGTGTGTCCCCAAGCAGAGGATCACCGCATTCCTCACAGCATGTTTCACTAGCAGACAGGGGACACCTTATTCAGTGCTCTGTGCAAATCTTGAGCATCAGTCTCAGTAGTTTTGTTCATTTTGCCCAGCATGTCCAGGCAGATTTTTGTGGTGTCCAGGGACTCCATCAGGGATCTGGAGATCTTTACATCTTTGGGATGGAGGGCCAGATCCTGGTGAATTTGAAAAAAAAATCCTGCCAGGATCTGTTGTGGGAACTGGGGTTATTTAGCCTACAGAAAAGGGGGATGAGGAGAGAAAGTGGGGCCAGACAGGGACACCAGATAAACTTGGTACCCTCCAGCAGTGGAGCTAAGTCAGAGAACTCGTTGCTCCTCCAGGCATCATCAGGCACATCCCATGAGGGCACACTACACCACCTCTCACCCCTTGTGCCCTCTTCCACATGCTCTCAGAAACGAGCAAGAGCTTTTGGCTCCCACGTTTGTAAGCAGGACCTGTATACATCAGCAAAGGAGCTGCCACTCTGCCCTGGTATTTCTGCAGCTCTTGCAGGGAAGAAGCTTTGCCCTGAGCAGGAATGAAGGGAGACAGGGAGCAGTGCCAGCAACAATCAGTTTCTCTTGGAGAGCTGTGCTTTGCCGGAGTTTCATACTCTTGGTGCTTCCCCACCTGGCCTCACTCACCCAGGGCCTCCATCCCTGCTTCTGCCACCCCCTCCTCCACCAGCTCCAGCCCCCAACTGTGCCTGGCCCTTCTTCTTGGGTAGCCTGGCCAAGAGCTGAGAGGAGCACCCCCGGCAGCCATTTGGTGACAATGAGGGCTGCCCGGGGGCCATTCTGTGGTGAGGAATGGCCACCCTGGCAGCCATTTTGTGAGGTGCCATGGCTGCCCTGGCGGCCATCTTGTCCTGGCTGAGGGGAGGACAGTCAGCATGGCTGCAGCTGGAAGGGGGCTCTCCTGCGGGTGCTGCCGTGGCTGCTCCTCCTCTGGGGCTGAGCTCTCTTCTGCCTGACCCGGGGCTTTCCTTCGGCACTGGGCAGTGCCCAGAGCACAGAGAGGGTGCTGGGGGGTCATTCCGGCCAAAGTCTCCCCCCCAGTCCTAACCCACCTCCTCCACTGCCCTCGGCCTTCGCCATTCCCCACTTTTTCCCTCACTCCTCAATACCTGTCTTCCCCTGCCCTGCTGGCAGCACTTTGCCCAGTGCAGCCCAACAGAGCAGCAGCCCTCTTTGTGGCGAGGGCCCTTTGCTGGTTCCTGTTCAGCTCGGTGCCCACCAGGACCCCAGGCCCTTCTCTGCCAGGCTGCTTCCAGCCGGCTGCCCCCAGCAGGTGGTGGTGCTGGGCTTGCTCCACCCCAGGGGCAGGACCCTGCGCTTCTTAAGGAACTTCTTGAGGCTCCTATCAGCCCTTTCCTCCGGCCTGTCTGTCTGAGCTGGCTGTGAGCCCCAGGGGTGTCCAGCCAGCACCCGTGCTGGGTTGGTGGCCCTGGGAAGAGGCTTGTGCTGCTGGACGCTTCCCTGCCTCTGCTAGCACCCCAGAAAGGGCAGGGCTTGCCCCTTGCACAGCCTAGGGCTCTGTTTCTCAATGTCCCTTCAAGGATCATTTGGGGAGCTCTCCCACAGCTCCCGCAATGCAGCCCCAGCTCTTGCTCCCCTTCCCACTGCTGCAGCAGGGTGCTGAGCTCCCCCGAGGGTGCCGGTCCCTGCCTCAGTGGGCAGATGGGTCTGACACCCCCAGCCTGGCAGTGGCTCCATCCCAGCTCTCTGAAGCTGGTCAAGGGCATCTGGGGCAGGTGGCTGTGCCCATGGGGGCAGAGGCCATATGGGATCTGGGCTGTGGAGAGTTTCCCTGTCCTGCTCCACGCACAGCCACAGAGCTAGCGACTGTGGAGTGTGTCCCACACTGCTCCTTCCTGCTTGGTCTCTTCAGATGTCCATTTGGCAGGCTCGATCCCTCTTGTGTGTCCCTAGCGAGAGGCTCACCGCATACCTCACAGCGTTCCTCAAAGCATTCTTCATTACCAGCAGGGTCAGGTAGCTCCAGAGTTTTCTTCCATTTGTGTACCACCTTCCCAAAGACAGACAGTTCAAAGCCTAGCTCCACCTTCAGTTTGATCTCCTCCGCAAGCAGCAGGATGTCCAGGGTGTGGATGAAGATGGTCAGCATGGGCACGACATGAGTCGCTGCAGACTTGCTGTGGTGTGGACAGCTGCTCATGACGTACCGACGGCACTTCAGGCAGACGGGGAATACCTTATTCAATGCTCTGTGCGAGTCTTGAGTATCACCCTCATTAATTTTGTTCAGTTTGCTCAGCTGGTCCATGCACATTTCCGTGGTGTCCAGGGACGCCATAAGGGATCTGGAGATCTCTTGCATGTTCATGACGGAAGGCCGGATTCTGTTGAATTCTGAGCTTGTGGCCCTTAAAGTTTTTCTCTGCTTGGGTGCTGCCATGGCTGCTCTTCCTCTGGGGCTAAGCTTTCTTCTGCCTGACCCAGGGCTTTCCGTCAGCACTGGGCAATGCCCAGAGCACAGAGAGGTGCTAGGAGGGTCATCCCGGCCAGAGTCTCCCCCCCACTCCTTACCCACCACCTTCCCTGCCCTCATCCTTTGCCATTCCCCACTTTTCCCCTCACTCCTCAGTACTAGTCACAGGAGTTGCCTTTTCTTAAATACCCCTGATATCCACACCAGGACATTTACAGCCAATACAGCCATGAATTAGGCTGTGAAGTCCCCAGGGATCAACAGGCTGGTCATTGTCACCATGATCCCTGGGAAGCTGACAGAGCAGTTATACCTGGAGAGCATTTCCAGTCACACAAAGCACAAGAGAATCAGCAGCAGTAGTCAATGTAGGCTTTTTTGGGTAGACCTATGTGGTGGTGGCAGGAGTTGGACTCCATGATCCTTATGGGTCCCTTCCAAGTCAGGATATTCTATGATTCTACTATTACTCAGTTTTTTCTCCCTACTGCACACCAGGGACCCCAGCCAGGCCACTGGACACCCCACCAGGGTGTTTGTGGCTGTGAGGAGGAGAATGGGGGATCGTGAAACGTGAGAGAAAGGAGAGGGAGCAAGTCAGGACAACTTGAAACAAGGGTTTCCCAAATAAAACTCCCAGCCTCACGAATAGGCTGTGGTGGTATCTTTTCTTGCTGCCTATTTCTACACCATGATGGACATGGTGTGGGATAGCGCTCTGATGTCAAATGGCATCTGTGGCTCCCCTGCCATGGGGCCAGCACGTCCCAAATTCTCCTGCCAAAGCTAGCCAGTCATTTTCTGAGTGTTTCTCCACACTCTGCTCTTCATCCGTCCCCAAGAGTGCCGCAGAGACTGCACCAAGCCACCCTGAACTAGGCCCCTGGATGCCACCCAAAGCAGTGGCTCCATCCCAGTTCTCTGCAGCCGGTCAAGGGCATTTGGGGATGGGGTCTGTGCCCATGTGGGCAGAGGCCTCATGGGGACTGGGGCATTAAGAAAGCCTGCCTGTCTTACTCAATGCACAGCCACAGGTCTAGTGACCGTGGAGTGTGTCCCTGCTGCTCCTTCCAGCTCGGTCTATTCAGATATCCCTACTGCAGGCTCGATCCCTGGAGTATCTTCCAAAGCAGAGTGTTGGTGTTGCGTATCCTAGCTATGAGGCTGGTCAGAACTGGTAGGGCCAGAAAGTAAGGGGTGCATGGCACCCCAAGGAGATAGAGGCCCAAAATGCTCAGGCCCCAAAAGGCCAGCAGCACCTCCAGCCTCCATATCTTCAGCTTGAACACGGTTTTCATCCTGAGCCTGAAGCCCAAACACTGCTCTCACTCCGGCTCCTTGCTCACAGGTGTAACCTAAAACACAGCACCCAGCTCTTAGCAGTGGCCCCGGGAGAGCAGCCCCAACCCTCCCAGCCAAAAGGATGCCTGGGCTCTGGGCTTTAGGCACCCGAAAAACCCAGCGAGCACCCTGCTCCTACCCACCACCGTGCTCCTCCGCACAGCTCCGCTACCGTACTCAGCTGACGCTGACTGTGGCCACCTCAACACCCTTTGCCTTCGTCAGCTGCTCGATCAGCTTATTCCTCGCTGACGCGCAGGCAAAGTGACAGCCAAGCCCCCAAACCCCACTTATATAGGGCCACGTTTGTGGTGCAATGGTGACATCACTTTGACACGCAGTGGTTGCCATGGTAGCCCTGGGCAGAGCTGCACTTGGTGTCCCCAAGCCCAGACCTTTGTCAGGGCAGCAGGGACTGAGATGGGGAAGATGCTAAAACTTATCCAAATTAGTCTTTAGCTACACATATGGTAAAATAGCCTAATTATCGGGGATGTGGATGGAAACTTAAAAATATCCTAACTATAGGGATGTAGATGAGAACCTTCTGAGAAGCAGATGTAAAAAGAAGATATCGCTCAAGGCCAACGGATGAGGGAAGAATGAACATCTCGTTAGGAAAGAAGGAACAACTCGTTGGCAGGAAACAAGGCAAAGGGAAACAACAAACTTCTAAATACTGTCCAACAGCAGGTCAAAGTCTGCTTTTTACAGAAAAATCCCTCTTGTGTGTGTCCCCAAGCAGAGGATCACCGCATTCTTCACAGCATGTTTCACTAGCAGACAGGGGACACCTTATTCAGTGCTCTGTGCAAATCTTGAGCATCAGTCTCAGTAGTTTTGTTCATTTTGCCCTGCATGTCCAGGCAGATTTTTGTGGTAGCCAGGGACTCCATCAGGGATCTGGAGATCTTTACATCTTTGGGATGGAGGGCCAGATCCTGGTGAATTTGAAAAAAAAATTCCTGCCAGTATCTGTTGTGGGAACTGGGGTTATTTAGCCTACAGAAAAGGGGGATGAGGAGAGAAAGTGGGGCCAGATGGGGACACCAGAGAGCTTGGTACCCTCCAGCAGTGGAGCTAAGTCAGAGAACTCGTTGCTCCTCCAGGCATCATCAGGCACATCCCATGAGGGCACACTACACCACCTCTCACCCCTTGTGCCCTCTTCCACATGCTCTCAGAAATGAGCAAGAGCTTTTGGCTCCCACGTTTGTAAGCAGGACCTGTATACATCAGCAAAGGAGCTGCCACTCTGCCCTGGTATTTCTGCAGCTCTTGCAGGGAAGAAGCTTTGCCCTGAGCAGGAATGAAGGGAGGCAGGGAGCAGTGCCAGCAACAATCAGTTTCTCTTGGAGAGCTGTGCTTTGCCGGAGTTTCATACTCTTGGTGCTTCCCCACCTGGCCTCACTCACCCAGGGCCTCCATCCCTGCTTCTGCCACCCCCTCCTCCACCAGCTCCAGCCCCCAACTGTGCCTGGCCCTTCTTCTTGGGTAGCCTGGCCAAGAGCTGAGAGGAGCACCCCCGGCAGCCATTTGGTGACAATGAGGGCTGCCCGGGGGCCATTCTGTGGTGAGGAATGGCCACCCTGGCAGCCATTTTGTGAGGTGCCATGGCTGCCCTGGCGGCCATCTTGTCCTGGCTGAGGGGAGGACAGTCAGCATGGCTGCAGCTGGAAGGGGGCTCTCCTGCGGGTGCTGCCGTGGCTGCTCCTCCTCTGGGGCTGAGCTCTCTTCTGCCTGACCCGGGGCTTTCCTTCGGCACTGGGCAGTGCCCAGAGCACAGAGAGGGTGCTGGGGGGTCATTCCGGCCAAAGTCTCCCCCCCAGTCCTAACCCACCTCCTCCACTGCCCTCGGCCTTCGCCATTCCCCACTTTTTCCCTCACTCCTCAATACCTGTCTTCCCCTGCCCTGCTGGCAGCACTTTGCCCAGTGCAGCCCAACAGAGCAGCAGCCCTCTTTGTGGCGAGGGCCCTTTGCTGGTTCCTGTTCAGCTCGGTGCCCACCAGGACCCCAGGCCCTTCTCTGCCAGGCTGCTTCCAGCCGGCTGCCCCCAGCAGGTGGTGGTGCTGGGCTTGCTCCACCCCAGGGGCAGGACCCTGCGCTTCTTAAGGAACTTCTTGAGGCTCCTATCAGCCCTTTCCTCCGGCCTGTCTGTCTGAGCTGGCTGTGAGCCCCAGGGGTGTCCAGCCAGCACCCGTGCTGGGTTGGTGGCCCTGGGAAGAGGCTTGTGCTGCTGGACGCTTCCCTGCCTCTGCTAGCACCCCAGAAAGGGCAGGGCTTGCCCCTTGCACAGCCTAGGGCTCTGTTTCTCAATGTCCCTTCAAGGATCATTTGGGGAGCTCTCCCACAGCTCCCGCAATGCAGCCCCAGCTCTTGCTCCCCTTCCCACTGCTGCAGCAGGGTGCTGAGCTCCCCCGAGGGTGCCGGTCCCTGCCTCAGTGGGCAGATGGGTCTGACACCCCCAGCCTGGCAGTGGCTCCATCCCAGCTCTCTGAAGCTGGTCAAGGGCATCTGGGGCAGGTGGCTGTGCCCATGGGGGCAGAGGCCATATGGGATCTGGGCTGTGGAGAGTTTCCCTGTCCTGCTCCACGCACAGCCACAGAGCTAGCGACTGTGGAGTGTGTCCCACACTGCTCCTTCCTGCTTGGTCTCTTCAGATGTCCATTTGGCAGGCTCGATCCCTCTTGTGTGTCCCTAGCGAGAGGCTCACCGCATACCTCACAGCGTTCCTCAAAGCATTCTTCATTACCAGCAGGGTCAGGTAGCTCCAGAGTTTTCTTCCATTTGTGTACCACCTTCCCAAAGACAGACAGTTCAAAGCCTAGCTCCACCTTCAGTTTGATCTCCTCCGCAAGCAGCAGGATGTCCAGGGTGTGGATGAAGATGGTCAGCATGGGCACGACATGAGTCGCTGCAGACTTGCTGTGGTGTGGACAGCTGCTCATGACGTACCGACGGCACTTCAGGCAGACGGGGAATACCTTATTCAATGCTCTGTGCGAGTCTTGAGTATCACCCTCATTAATTTTGTTCAGTTTGCTCAGCTGGTCCATGCACATTTCCGTGGTGTCCAGGGACGCCATAAGGGATCTGGAGATCTCTTGCATGTTCATGACGGAAGGCCGGATTCTGTTGAATTCTGAGCTTGTGGCCCTTAAAGTTTTTCTCTGCTTGGGTGCTGCCATGGCTGCTCTTCCTCTGGGGCTAAGCTTTCTTCTGCCTGACCCAGGGCTTTCCGTCAGCACTGGGCAATGCCCAGAGCACAGAGAGGTGCTAGGAGGGTCATCCCGGCCAGAGTCTCCCCCCCACTCCTTACCCACCACCTTCCCTGCCCTCATCCTTTGCCATTCCCCACTTTTCCCCTCACTCCTCAGTACTAGTCACAGGAGTTGCCTTTTCTTAAATACCCCTGATATCCACACCAGGACATTTACAGCCAATACAGCCATGAATTAGGCTGTGAAGTCCCCAGGGATCAACAGGCTGGTCATTGTCACCATGATCCCTGGGAAGCTGACAGAGCAGTTATACCTGGAGAGCATTTCCAGTCACACAAAGCACAAGAGAATCAGCAGCAGTAGTCAATGTAGGCTTTTTTGGGTAGACCTATGTGGTGGTGCCAGGAGTTGGACTCCATGATCCTTATGGGTCCCTTCCAAGTCAGGATATTCTATGATTCTACTATTACTCAGTTTTTTCTCCCTACTGCACACCAGGGACCCCAGCCAGGCCACTGGACACCCCACCAGGGTGTTTGTGGCTGTGAGGAGGAGAATGGGGGATTGTGAAACGTGAGAGAAAGGAGAGGGAGCAAGTCAGGACAACTTGAAACAAGGGTTTCCCAAATAAAACTCCCAGCCTCACGAATAGGCTGTGGTGGTATCTTTTCTTGCTGCCTATTTCTACACCATGATGGACATGGTGTGGGATAGCGCTCTGATGTCAAATGGCATCTGTGGCTCCCCTGCCATGGGGCCAGCACGTCCCAAATTCTCCTGCCAAAGCTAGCCAGTCATTTTCTGAGTGTTTCTCCACACTCTGCTCTTCATCCGTCCCCAAGAGTGCCGCAGAGACTGCACCAAGCCACCCTGAACTAGGCCCCTGGATGCCACCCAAAGCAGTGGCTCCATCCCAGTTCTCTGCAGCCGGTCAAGGGCATTTGGGGATGGGGTCTGTGCCCATGTGGGCAGAGGCCTCATGGGGACTGGGGCATTAAGAAAGCCTGCCTGTCTTACTCAATGCACAGCCACAGGTCTAGTGACCGTGGAGTGTGTCCCTGCTGCTCCTTCCAGCTCGGTCTATTCAGATATCCCTACTGCAGGCTCGATCCCTGGAGTATCTTCCAAAGCAGAGTGTTGGTGTTGCGTATCCTAGCTATGAGGCTGGTCAGAACTGGTAGGGCCAGAAAGTAAGGGGTGCATGGCACCCCAAGGAGATAGAGGCCCAAAATGCTCAGGCCCCAAAAGGCCAGCAGCACCTCCAGCCTCCATATCTTCAGCTTGAACACGGTTTTCATCCTGAGCCTGAAGCCCAAACACTGCTCTCACTCCGGCTCCTTGCTCACAGGTGTAACCTAAAACACAGCACCCAGCTCTTAGCAGTGGCCCCGGGAGAGCAGCCCCAACCCTCCCAGCCAAAAGGATGCCTGGGCTCTGGGCTTTAGGCACCCGAAAAACCCAGCGAGCACCCTGCTCCTACCCACCACCGTGCTCCTCCGCACAGCTCCGCTACCGTACTCAGCTGACGCTGACTGTGGCCACCTCAACACCCTTTGCCTTCGTCAGCTGCTCGATCAGCTTATTCCTCGCTGACGCGCAGGCAAAGTGACAGCCAAGCCCCCAAACCCCACTTATATAGGGCCACGTTTGTGGTGCAATGGTGACATCACTTTGACACGCAGTGGTTGCCATGGTAGCCCTGGGCAGAGCTGCACTTGGTGTCCCCAAGCCCAGACCTTTGTCAGGGCAGCAGGGACTGAGATGGGGAAGATGCTAAAACTTATCCAAATTAGTCTTTAGCTACACATATGGTAAAATAGCCTAATTATCGGGGATGTGGATGGAAACTTAAAAATATCCTAACTATAGGGATGTAGATGAGAACCTTCTGAGAAGCAGATGTAAAAAGAAGATATCGCTCAAGGCCAACGGATGAGGGAAGAATGAACATCTCGTTAGGAAAGAAGGAACAACTCGTTGGCAGGAAACAAGGCAAAGGGAAACAAAAAACTTCTAAATACTGTCCAACAGCAGGTCAAAGTCTGCTTTTTACAGAAAAATCCCTCTTGTGTGTGTCCCCAAGCAGAGGATCACCGCATTCTTCACAGCATGTTTCACTAGCAGACAGGGGACACCTTATTCAGTGCTCTGTGCAAATCTTGAGCATCAGTCTCAGTAGTTTTGTTCATTTTGCCCTGCATGTCCAGGCAGATTTTTGTGGTAGCCAGGGACTCCATCAGGGATCTGGAGATCTTTACATCTTTGGGATGGAGGGCCAGATCCTGGTGAATTTGAAAAAAAAATTCCTGCCAGTATCTGTTGTGGGAACTGGGGTTATTTAGCCTACAGAAAAGGGGGATGAGGAGAGAAAGTGGGGCCAGATGGGGACACCAGAGAGCTTGGTACCCTCCAGCAGTGGAGCTAAGTCAGAGAACTCGTTGCTCCTCCAGGCATCATCAGGCACATCCCATGAGGGCACACTACACCACCTCTCACCCCTTGTGCCCTCTTCCACATGCTCTCAGAAATGAGCAAGAGCTTTTGGCTCCCACGTTTGTAAGCAGGACCTGTATACATCAGCAAAGGAGCTGCCACTCTGCCCTGGTATTTCTGCAGCTCTTGCAGGGAAGAAGCTTTGCCCTGAGCAGGAATGAAGGGAGGCAGGGAGCAGTGCCAGCAACAATCAGTTTCTCTTGGAGAGCTGTGCTTTGCCGGAGTTTCATACTCTTGGTGCTTCCCCACCTGGCCTCACTCACCCAGGGCCTCCATCCCTGATTCTGCCACCCCCTCCTCCACCAGCTCCAGCCCCCAACTGTGCCTGGCCCTTCTTCTTGGGTAGCCTGGCCAAGAGCTGAGAGGAGCACCCCCGGCAGCCATTTGGTGACAATGAGGGCTGCCCGGGGGCCATTCTGTGGTGAGGAATGGCCACCCTGGCAGCCATTTTGTGAGGTGCCATGGCTGCCCTGGCGGCCATCTTGTCCTGGCTGAGGGGAGGACAGTCAGCATGGCTGCAGCTGGAAGGCGGCTCTCCTGCGGGTGCTGCCGTGGCTGCTCCTCCTCTGGGGCTGAGCTCTCTTCTGCCTGACCCGGGGCTTTCCTTCGGCACTGGGCAGTGCCCAGAGCACAGAGAGGGTGCTGGGGGGTCATTCCGGCCAAAGTCTCCCCCCCAGTCCTAACCCACCTCCTCCACTGCCCTCGGCCTTCGCCATTCCCCACTTTTTCCCTCACTCCTCAATACCTGTCTTCCCCTGCCCTGCTGGCAGCACTTTGCCCAGTGCAGCCCAACAGAGCAGCAGCCCTCTTTGTGGCCAGGGCCCTTTGCTGGCTCCTGTTCAGCTCGGTGCCCACCAGGACCCCAGGCCCTTCTCTGCCAGGCTGCTTCCAGCCGGCTGCCCCCAGCAGGTGGTGGTGCTGGGCTTGCTCCACCCCAGGGGCAGGACCCTGCGCTTCTTAAGGAACTTCTTGAGGCTCCTATCAGCCCTTTCCTCCGGCCTGTCTGTCTGAGCTGGCTGTGAGCCCCAGGGGTGTCCAGCCAGCACCTGTGCTGGGTTGGTGGCCCTGGGAAGAGGCTTGTGCTGCTGGACGCTTCCCTGCCTCTGCCAGCGCCCCAGAAAGGGCACAGCAGGGCAGGTGTGGTCCTTTGCACAGCCTAGGGCTCCGTTTCTCAATGTCCCTCAAAGAGCATTTGGGGAGCCTCCCGCAATGCAGCCCCAGCTCTTGCTCCCCTTCCCACTGCTGCAGCAGGGTGCTGAGCTCCCCCGAGGGTGCCGGTCCCTGCCTCAGTGGGCAAAAGGGTCCTGTGAGAAAAATATCAATAATTTTCTCAGAGGGGATCTTCTGTGAAGCTATCTTATTCGCAATTGCAATGGCAGGCGTCCTGCAAGCAGGAGCGCACAGTCAAAGTTTATCCTAACCTTATTTTCCCTATTACCCGACACCTGATTTCTCCCGTTTCCTCAATGACTGAGTACTGCAGGTTCACTTCTCAATCTACTTGATGCCCTTCTATACCGAATATGTACAATTTTATTTGACCAATCGTTAATTTGTCTTTCTCCTTTTTTCCTTTTCTTTTTTTTTTTTCCTTCTTCTCCTCTTGTGACTAGAGGGACGCTGATCTTTGTTTTTCCTGATTTCATACTGCTAATCCTGTTTTTCTTAGCTATGTTCCTTATTTTGGGACAGGGGGACTTTCCACTTTCCCCTTACCTGCTTAACATACTCCCCACTGCTATGCTGCACAATCACTTTTGAATATACAAAGTTAGTGGAATTTCCCACTGCAAAAACACCTCCTATTGCAGAAACACAACTTTCTTTCTCACAATATCCCCTTTTCTTTTCTTACTCCTATTGTCATTTTTGCACCACTTCACACACTTTGGTGTTGTGTATCCTAGCTATGAGGCTGGTCAGAACTGGTAGGGCCAGAAAGTAAGGGGTGCATGGCACCCCAAGGAGATAGAGGCCCAACATGCTCAGGCCCCAAAAGGCCAGCAGCACCTCCAGCCTCCATATCTTCAGCTTGAACACGGTTTTCATCCTGAGCCTGAAGCCCAAACACTGCTCTCACTCCGGCTCCTTGCTCACAGGTGTAACCTAAAACACAGCACCCAGCTCTTAGCAGTGGCCCCGGGAGAGCAGCCCCAACCCTCCCAGCCAAAAGGATGCCTGGGCTCTGGGCTTTAGGCACCCGAAAATCCCAGCGAGCACCCTGCTTCTACCCACCACCGTGCTCCTCCGCGCAGCTCCGCTACCGTACTCAGCTGACGCTGACTGTGGCCACCTCAACACCCTTTGCCTTCGTCAGCTGCTCGATCAGCTTATTCCTCGCTGACGCGCAGGCAAAGTGACAGCCAAGCCCCCAAACCCCACTTATATAGGGCCACGTTTGTGGTGCAATGGTGACATCACTTTGACACGCAGTGGTTGCCATGGTAGCCCTGGGCAGAGCTGCACTTGGTGTCCCCAAGCCCAGACCTTTGTCAGGGCAGCAGGGACTGAGATGGGGAAGATGCTAAAACTTATCCAAATTAGTCTTTAGCTACACATATGGTAAAATAGCCTAATTATCGGGGATGTGGATGGAAACTTAAAAATATCCTAACTATAGGGATGTAGATGAGAACCTTCTGAGAAGCAGATGTAAAAAGAAGATATCGCTCAAGGCCAACGGATGAGGGAAGAATGAACATCTCGTTAGGAAAGAAGGAACAACTCGTTGGCAGGAAACAAGGCAAAGGGAAACAAAAAACTTCTAAATACTGTCCAACAGCAGGTCAAAGTCTGCTTTTTACAGAAAAATCCCTCTTGTGTGTGTCCCCAAGCAGAGGATCACCGCATTCTTCACAGCATGTTTCACTAGCAGACAGGGGACACCTTATTCAGTGCTCTGTGCAAATCTTGAGCTACAGTCTCAGTAGTTTTGTTCATTTTGCCCAGCATGTCCAGTCAGATTTTTGTGGTACCCAGGGACTCCATCGGGGATCTGGAGATCTTTACATCTTTGGGATGGAGGGCCAGATCCTGGTGAATTTGAAAAAAAAATTCCTGCCAGTATCTGTTGTGGGAACTGAGGTTATTTAGCCTACAGAAAATGGGGATGAGGAGAGAAAGTGGGGCCAGATGGGGACACCAGAGAGCTTGGTACCCTCCAGCAGTGGAGCTAAGTCAGAGAACTCGTTGCTCCTCCAGGCATCATCAGGCACATCCTATGAGGGCACACTACACCACCTCTCACCCCTTGTGCCCTTTTCCACATGCTCTCAGAAACGAGCAAGAGCTTTTGGCTCCTAGGTTTGTAAGCAGGACCTGTATACATCAGCAAAGGAGCTGCCACTCTGCACTGGTATTTCTGCAGCTCTTGCAGGGAAGAAGCTTTGCCCTGAGCAGGAATGAAGGGAGGCAGGGAGCAGTGCCAGCAACAATCAGTTTCTCTTGGAGAGCTGTGCTTTGCCGGAGTTTCGTACTCATTCAGTGCTTCCCTACCTGGCCTCAGTCACCCAAGGCCTCCATCCCTACTGCTGCCACCTCCTCCTCCACCAGCTCCAGCCCCCAACTGTGCCTGGCCCTTCTTCTTGGGTAGCCTGGCCAAGAGCTGAGAGGAGCACCCCCGGCAGCCATTTGGTGACAATGAGGGCTGCCCGGGGGCCGTGCTGTGGCGTGGAATGGCCACCCTGGCAGCCATTTTGTGAGGTGCCATGGCTGCCCTGGCGGCCATCTTGTCCTGGCTGAGGGGACGACAGTCAGCATGGCTGCAGCTGGAAGGGGGCTCTGCTGTGGGTGCTGCTGTGGCTGCGCTCCTCTGGGGCTGAGCTCTCTTCTGCCTGACCCGGGGCTTTCCTTCGGCACTGGGCAGTGCCCAGAGCACAGAGAGGGTGCTGGGGGGTCATTCCGGCCAAAGTCTCCCCCCCAGTCCTAACCCACCTCCTCCACTGCCCTCGGCCTTCGCCATTCCCCACTTTTTCCCTCACTCCTCAATACCTGTCCTCCCTTGCCCTGCTGGCAGCACTTTGCCCAGTGCAGCCCAACAGAGCAGCAGCCCTCTTTGTGGCCAGGGCCCTTTGCTGGCTCCTGTTCAGCTCGGTGCCCACCAGGACCCCAGGCCCTTCTCTGCCAGGCTGCTTCCAGCCGGCTGCCCCCAGCAGGTGGTGGTGCTGGGCTTGCTCCACCCCAGGGGCAGGACCTCTGCGCTTCTTAAGGAACTTCTTGAGGCTCCTATCAGCCCTTTCCTCCGGCCTGTCTGTCTGAGCTGGCTGTGAGCCCCAGGGGTGTCCAGCCAGCACCCGTGCTGGGTTGGTGGCCCTGGGAAGAGGCTTGTGCTGCTGGACGCTTCCCTGCCTCTGCTAGCACCCCAGAAAGGGCAGGGCTTGCCCCTTGCACAGCCTAGGGCTCTGTTTCTCAATGTCCCTTCAAGGATCATTTGGGGAGCTCTCCCACAGCTCCCGCAATGCAGCCCCAGCTCTTGCTCCCCTTCCCACTGCTGCAGCAGGGTGCTGAGCTCCCCCGAGGGTGCCGGTCCCTGCCTCAGTGGGCAGATGGGTCTGACACCCCCAGCCTGGCAGTGGCTCCATCCCAGCTCTCTGAAGCTGGTCAAGGGCATCTGGGGCAGGTGGCTGTGCCCATGGGGGCAGAGGCCATATGGGATCTGGGCTGTGGAGAGTTTCCCTGTCCTGCTCCACGCACAGCCACAGAGCTAGCGACTGTGGAGTGTGTCCCACACTGCTCCTTCCTGCTTGGTCTCTTCAGATGTCCATTTGGCAGGCTCGATCCCTCTTGTGTGTCCCTAGCGAGAGGCTCACCGCATACCTCACAGCGTTCCTCAAAGCATTCTTCATTACCAGCAGGGTCAGGTAGCTCCAGAGTTTTCTTCCATTTGTGTACCACCTTCCCAAAGACAGACAGTTCAAAGCCTAGCTCCACCTTCAGTTTGATCTCCTCTGCAAGCAGCAGGATGTCCAGGGTGTGGATGAAGATGGTCAGCATGGGCACGACATGAGTCGCTGCAGACTTGCTGTGGTGTGGACAGCTGCTCGTGACGTACCGACGGCACTTCAGGCAGACGGGGAATACCTTATTCAATGCTCTGTGCGAGTCTTGAGTATCACCCTCATTAATTTTGTTCAGTTTGCTCAGCTGGTCCATGCACATTTCCGTGGTGTCCAGGGACGCCATAAGGGATCTGGAGATCTCTTGCATGTTCATGACGGAGGGCCGGATTCTGTTGAATTCTGAGCTTGTGGCCCTTAAAGTTTTTCTCTGCTTGGGTGCTGCCATGGCTGCTCTTCCTCTGGGGCTAAGCTTTCTTCTGCCTGACCCAGGGCTTTCCGTCAGCACTGGGCAATGCCCAGAGCACAGAGAGGTGCTAGGAGGGTCATCCCGGCCAGAGTCTCCCCCCCACTCCTTACCCACCACCTTCCCTGCCCTCATCCTTTGCCATTCCCCACTTTTCCCCTCACTCCTCAGTACTAGTCACAGGAGTTGCCTTTTCTTAAATACCCCTGATATCCACACCAGGACATTTACAGCCAATACAGCCATGAATTAGGCTGTGAAGTCCCCAGGGATCAACAGGCTGGTCATTGTCACCATGATCCCTGGGAAGCTGACAGAGCAGTTATACCTGGAGAGCATTTCCAGTCACACAAAGCACAAGAAAATCAGCAGCAGTAGTCAATGTAGGCTTTTTTGGGTAGACCTATGTGGTGGTGGCAGGAGTTGGACTCCATGATCCTTATGGGTCCCTTCCAAGTCAGGATATTCTATGATTCTACTATTACTCAGTTTTTTCTCCCTACTGCACCAGGGACCCCAGCCAGGCCACTGGACACCCCACCAGGGTGTTTGTGGCTGTGAGGAGGAGAATGGGGGATCGTGAAACGTGAGAGAAAGGAGAGGGAGCAAGTCAGGACAACTTGAAACAAGGGTTTCCCAAATAAAACTCCCAGCCTCACGAATAGGCTGTGGTGGTATCTTTTCTTGCTGCCTATTTCTACACCATGATGGACATGGTGTGGGATAGCGCTCTGATGTCAAATGGCATCTGTGGCTCCCCTGCCATGGGGCCAGCACGTCCCAAATTCTCCTCCCAAAGCTAGCCAGTCATTTTCTGAGTGTTTCTCCACACTCTGCTCTTCATCCGTCCCCAAGAGTGCCGCAGAGACTGCACCAAGCCACCCTGAACTAGGCCCCTGGATGCCACCCAAAGCAGTGGCTCCATCCCAGTTCTCTGCAGCCGGTCAAGGGCATTTGGGGATGGGGTCTGTGCCCATGTGGGCAGAGGCCTCATGGGGACTGGGGCACTAAGAAAGCCTGCCTGTCTTACTCAATGCACAGCCACAGGTCTAGTGACCGTGGAGTGTGTCCCTGCTGCTCCTTCCAGCTCGGTCTATTCAGATATCCCTACTGCAGGCTCGATCCCTATAGTATCTTCCAAAGCAGAGTGTTGGTGTTGCGTATCCTAGCTATGAGGCTGGTCAGAACTGGTAGGGCCAGAAAGTAAGGGGTGCATGGCACCCCAAGGAGATAGAGGCCCAACATGCTCAGGCCCCAAAAGGCCAGCAGCACCTCCAGCCTCCATATCTTCAGCTTGAACACGGTTTTCATCCTGAGCCTGAAGCCCAAACACTGCTCTCACTCCGGCTCCTTGCTCACAGGTGTAACCTAAAACACAGCACCCAGCTCTTAGCAGTGGCCCCGGGAGAGCAGCCCCAACCCTCCCAGCCAAAAGGATGCCTGGGCTCTGGGCTTTAGGCACCCGAAAAACCCAGCGAGCACCCTGCTCCTACCCACCACCGTGCTCCTCCGCACAGCTCCGCTACCGTACTCAGCTGACGCTGACTGTGGCCACCTCAACACCCTTTGCCTTCGTCAGCTGCTCGATCAGCTTATTCCTCGCTGAAGCGCAGGCAAAGTGACAGCCAAGCCCCCAAACCCCACTTATATAGGGCCACGTTTGTGGTGCAATGGTGACATCACTTTGACACGCAGTGGTTGCCATGGTAGCCCTGGGCAGAGCTGCACTTGGTGTCCCCAAGCCCAGACCTTTGTCAGGGCAGCAGGGACTGAGATGGGGAAGATGCTAAAACTTATCCAAATTAGTCTTTAGCTACACATATGGTAAAATAGCCTAATTATCGGGGATGTGGATGGAAACTTAAAAATATCCTAACTATAGGGATGTAGATGAGAACCTTCTGAGAAGCAGATGTAAAAAGAAGATATCGCTCAAGGCCAACGGATGAGGGAAGAATGAACATCTCGTTAGGAAAGAAGGAACAACTCGTTGGCAGGAAACAAGGCAAAGGGAAACAAAAAACTTCTAAATACTGTCCAACAGCAGGTCAAAGTCTGCTTTTTACAGAAAAATCCCTCTTGTGTGTGTCCCCAAGCAGAGGATCACCGCATTCTTCACAGCATGTTTCACTAGCAGACAGGGGACACCTTATTCAGTGCTCTGTGCAAATCTTGAGCATCAGTCTCAGTAGTTTTGTTCATTTTGCCCTGCATGTCCAGGCAGATTTTTGTGGTAGCCAGGGACTCCATCAGGGATCTGGAGATCTTTACATCTTTGGGATGGAGGGCCAGATCCTGGTGAATTTGAAAAAAAAATTCCTGCCAGTATCTGTTGTGGGAACTGGGGTTATTTAGCCTCCAGAAAAGGGGGATGAGGAGAGAAAGTGGGGCCAGATGGGGACACCAGAGAGCTTGGTACCCTCCAGCAGTGGAGCTAAGTCAGAGAACTCGTTGCTCCTCCAGGCATCATCAGGCACATCCCATGAGGGCACACTACACCACCTCTCACCCCTTGTGCCCTCTTCCACATGCTCTCAGAAATGAGCAAGAGCTTTTGGCTCCCACGTTTGTAAGCAGGACCTGTATACATCAGCAAAGGAGCTGCCACTCTGCCCTGGTATTTCTGCAGCTCTTGCAGGGAAGAAGCTTTGCCCTGAGCAGGAATGAAGGGAGACAGGGAGCAGTGCCGGCAACAATCAGTTTCTCTTGGAGAGCTGTGCTTTGCCGGAGTTTCATACTCTTGGTGCTTCCCCACCTGGCCTC
This sequence comes from Netta rufina, assembly GCF_964035555.1. Classification (NCBI taxonomy): domain Eukaryota; kingdom Metazoa; phylum Chordata; class Aves; order Anseriformes; family Anatidae; genus Netta; species Netta rufina. Next base: position 120,657,855 of record NC_140125.1, read on the forward strand.
ACTCACCCAGGGCCTCCATCCCTGCTTCTGCCACCCCCTCCTCCACCAGCTCCAGCCCCCAACTGTGCCTGGCCCTTCTTCTTGGGTAGCCTGGCCAAGAGCTGAGAGGAGCACCCCCGGCAGCCATTTGGTGACAATGAGGGCTGCCCGGGGGCCATTCTGTGGTGAGGAATGGCCACCCTGGCAGCCATTTTGTGAGGTGCCATGGCTGCCCTGGCGGCCATCTTGTCCTGGCTGAGGGGAGGACAGTCAGCATGGCTGCAGCTGGAAGGCGGCTCTCCTGCGGGTGCTGCCGTGGCTGCTCCTCCTCTGGGGCTGAGCTCTCTTCTGCCTGACCCGGGGCTTTCCTTCGGCACTGGGCAGTGCCCAGAGCACAGAGAGGGTGCTGGGGGGTCATTCCGGCCAAAGTCTCCCCCCCAGTCCTAACCCACCTCCTCCACTGCCCTCGGCCTTTGCCATTCCCCACTTTTTCCCTCACTCCTCAATACCTGTCTTCCCCTGCCCTGCTGGCAGCACTTTGCCCAGTGCAGCCCAACAGAGCAGCAGCCCTCTTTGTGGCGAGGGCCCTTTGCTGGCTCCTGTTCAGCTCGGTGCCCACCAGGACCCCTGGCCCTTCTCTGCCAGGCTGCTTCCAGCCGGCTGCCCCCAGCAGGTGGTGGTGCTGGGCTTGCTCCACCCCAGGGGCAGGACCCTGCGCTTCTTAAGGAACTTCTTGAGGCTCCTATCAGCCCTTTCCTCCGGCCTGTCTGTCTGAGCTGGCTGTGAGCCCCAGGGGTGTCCAGCCAGCACCCGTGCTGGGTTGGTGGCCCTGGGAAGAGGCTTGTGCTGCTGGACGCTTCCCTGCCTCTGCTAGCACCCCAGAAAGGGCAGGGCTTGCCCCTTGCACAGCCTAGGGCTCTGTTTCTCAATGTCCCTTCAAGGATCATTTGGGGAGCTCTCCCACAGCTCCCGCAATGCAGCCCCAGCTCTTGCTCCCCTTCCCACTGCTGCAGCAGGGTGCTGAGCTCCCCCGAGGGTGCCGGTCCCTGCCTCAGTGGGCAGATGGGTCTGACACCCCCAGCCTGGCAGTGGCTCCATCCCAGCTCTCTGAAGCTGGTCAAGGGCATCTGGGGCAGGTGGCTGTGCCCATGGGGGCAGAGGCCACATGGGATCTGGGGTGTGGAGACAGTTTCCCTGTCCTACTCCATGCGCAGCCACAGGACTGGAGACTGTGAAGCGTGTCCCACACTGCTCCTTCCTGCTTGGTCTCTTCAGATTTCCATTTGGCAGGCTCGATCCCTCTTGTGTGTCCCTAGCGAGAGGCTCACCGCATACCTCACAGCGTTCCTCAAAGCATTCTTCATTACCAGCAGGGTCAGGTAGCTCCAGAGTTTTCTTCCATTTGTGTACCACCTTCCCAAAGACAGACAGTTCAAAGCCTAGCTCCACCTTCAGTTTGATCTCCTCCGCAAGCAGCAGGATGTCCAGGGTGTGGATGAAGATGGTCAGCATGGGCACGACATGAGTCGCTGCAGACTTGCTGTGGTGTGGACAGCTGCTCGTGATGTACCGACGGCACTTCAGGCAGACGGGGAATACCTTATTCAATGCTCCGTGCGAGTCTTGAGTATCACCCTCATTAATTTTGTTCAGTTTGCTCAGCAGGTCCCGGCAGATTTCTTTGAGATTCAGGGATTCCATCAGGGATCTGGAGATCTCTTGCATATTTGGGATGGAGAGCTGGATCCTGGTGAATCCTGAGCTTGTAGCCCTAACAGTTCTTCCTTGATGGCCAGCTGCTTTCTCCTGTGGCAGATGTCTTGCTGATGCAGCTACACTTTGCATGTTGCTTCTACTCTGCCCTTTTCCTTGTGGTCCCAACAGTTTAGGAGGGGGAGCTGTTGGACAGGAAAGAGCCAGTGCCATCCGTTTGGCTTCTCCTTACAGAACAACCGGGTGATCTCGCAGCACCCTGCAGCCAGCCCTGCCAGCTCTGGGATGCTCTGGGAGATGAAAAGGGCCGTCCTGGTCCTGGAGCTGGGAACAGAGACAGTGCTAGGAATGGGGGCAGCCAGTGCGCTCTTTGGGAAGGGCTACAGTGGTACACAGCGGACTGAGGGGAGGTCTCGTTCAGGTCTTCAGCTTCCTCATGGCAGGCAGCGGAGGGGCAGGCACTGATGTTTTCTGTCTGGTGAGCAGTGATAGGCCCCATGGGAAAAGCATGAAGCTTGAAGGAATAGACTTTGATTGGGGGCTGGGGGCTGTGTGGAGCCAGGTGTTGGACTTGATAATCCTTCTGGGTCCCTTCCAACTCAAGATTTTCTGTGTCAGATTCCTCACAGCATTTTTCACCAGCAGATGGGGTATGCCATATTCAGTGCTCTGCGCAAGCCCTGAGCATCAGCCTCAGTAGTTCTGTTCACTGGCCAAGAGCTCTGAGAGGAGCATCCCTGGCAGCAATTTTGTGAAAATGAGGGCATCCCGGGGGTCGTTCTGTGGCTTGGAATGGCCACCCTGGCAGCCATTTTGTGAGGTGTCATGGCTGCCCTAGCGGCCATCTTGTCCTGGCTGAGGGGAGGACAGCCAGCATGGCTGCAGCTGGAAGGGGGCTCTGCTGTGGGTGCTGCCGTGGCTGCTCCTCTGGGGCTGAGCTCTCTTCTGCCTGACCCGGGGCTTTCCCTCAGCACTGGGCAGTGCCCAGAGCACAGAAGGGTGCTGGGGGGGTCATTCCGGCCAGAGTCTCCCCCAACTCCTTACCCACCACCTTCCCTGCCCTCATCCTTCGCCATTCCCCACTTTTTCTCTCACTCTTCAGTACCAGTCACAGGAGTTGTCTTTTCTTAAATACGCTCACCAAGAAGTGCCACCAGTGTGACAGACAGGTTCTGCAGTGTCCTGTGGAGGAGCCAATGGACCTGTCTGGAACAGGCTGTGTGTGGCACCAGGCAGCCCCGGTGTCTCCTTGAAGATGCTCCACACACCCCTGATATCCACAGCTGGACATTTGCAGCCAATACAGCCATGAATTAGGCTGTGAAGTCCCCAGGGATCAACAGGCTGGTCATCATCACCATGATCCGTGGGAAGCTGACATAGCAGTTATACCTGGAGAGCATTTCCAGTCACAAAAAAAAAAAAAAACAAGTAAAAATAAAAATAAAAATAAAAAATAAAAATAAAAATAAAAATAAATCATCAGCAGTAGTCGTTGTGGACTTTTTTGGGTGGACCTGTGTGGTGCCAGGAGTTGGACTCCATGATTCTTATGGGTCCCTTCCAAGTCAGGATATTCTGATTCTACGATTCCTAAGTTTGTCCTCCCCACTGCACCACGGACCCCAGCCAGGCCCCTGGATACCTCACCGGGTTGATTATGGCTGTGGGGAGTAAAATTGGTGATCTTAAAACCTGAGAGAAAGGAGTGGGAGCAAGTCAGGACAACTTGAATCAAGGGCTTCTCAAATAAACCTCCTAGCCACACTAAGAGGCTGTCATGGTATCTTTTCTTGCTGCCTCTCTGTACATCATGATGGACATGGTGTTGGAGAGCGCTCTGATGTCAAATGGAATCTGTGGCTCCCCTGCCATGGGGCCAGCAGCTCCCAAATTCCATTTCCAAAGCTAGCCAGTCATTTTTTGAGTGTTTCTCCACACTCTGCTCTGAATTTGTCCCCAGGAGAGCTGGGGACACTGCAGCAAGCCACCCTGACGTAGGCCCCTGGATGCCTCCTGCAGCAGTGGCTCCATCCCAGCTCTCTGCAGCTGGTCAAGGGCATTTGGGGAGGGCGGCTGTGCCCATAGGGGCAGAGACCACATAGGGACTGCGGTGTGGGGAGAGTCCCCCTGTCCTGCTCCACTCACAGCCACAGAGCTAGCAACTGTGGAGTGTGTCCCATGCTGATTTCCTTTAGCATCTATTCATTCCTTCCTGATCGATCTCTTTAGATGTCCCTTCTGCAGGCTCAATGCCTTTTGTGTGTCCCTAGGAAGAGGCTGACTGCATTTCTCACAGCATTCCTCAAAGCATTCTTCAGTACCAGTAGTTTCGGGTAGCTCCAAGATTTTCTTCTGTCTGTGTGCCATCTTCACAGCAACAGCCAGTTGAAAGCTGAGCCCCATCTTCAGTTCCATCTCTTCCTCATACAGCACGATGTCCAGGGATTGTATGAAGATGGTCAGCATGGGTTCCTGCAGTCTTGCTGTGGTGTGGACAGCGGCTAGTGAGGCACCGACGGCACTTCAGGCACATGGGGAATACCTTATTCAATGCTCTGTGCAAGTCTTGAGCATCACTCTCATTAATTTCGTTCAGTTGGCTCAGCAGGTCCAGGCAGATTTCTGTGGTGTCCAGGGACGCCATCAGGGCTTCTGAGCACTGGACACTGTCCAGAGCGCAGAGGGGTTCTGGGGGGGTCACCCTGGAAAGTGTCCTCCCCCACCAGTCCTAGCCCACCTCCTCCCCTGCCCTTGGCCTTCGCCATTCCCCACTTTTTCCCTCACTCCTCAATACCTGTCTGGTGGGTTTGCCCTTTCCTAAATAATCTTGCCAAGTGCCACCAGTGTCACAGACAGGTTCTGCAGTGTCCTGTGGAGGAGCCAATGGACCTGTCTGCAACGGGCTGTGTGTGGCATGGGGCAGCCCTGGCCTCACCTTGCAGATCCTCCACACACCCCTGATACCCAAACCTGGACATTTACACCCAATACAGCAATGAATTAGGCTGTGAAGTCCCCAGGGATCAACAGGCTGGTCATTGTCACCATGATCCTTGGGAAACTGATGAAGCAGTTATACCTGGAGAGCATTTCCAGTCCCATGAAGGACAAGAAAATCATCGGCAGTAGTCAACGTGGACTTCCTCCCTGCTGTACCACGGAGCCCAGCCAGGCCCCTGGACACCCCACTGGGGTGTTTGTGGCTGTGGGGAGGAGTATGGGCATCATGAAACCCAAGGGGAAGGAGAGGGAGCAAGTCAGGACAACTTGTGTCAAGGGTTTCTCAAATAAAACACCTGGCCACACCAACGGGTTCTCATTATCTTTTTTATTGCTGCCTCTCCCTACGCCATGATCGACATGGTGTGGGAGAGCGCACTAATGTCAAATGGCATTTGTGGATCACCTGCCCTGGGGCCAGAAACTCTTTTGTTTCTGAATCCAGGCAGTCTTTCTTCTAATGTTTCTCAACACTCTGCTCTTCATCCGTCCCCAGGAGTGTCACAGACACTGCACCAAGCCACCCTGACCTAGGCCCATGAAAGCCACCTGCAGCAATGGCTCCATCCCAGCTTTCTGCAGACAGTTGAAGCGCATCTGGGGTAGGAGGCTGTGCCCATGGGGGCAGAGGCCACATGGGATCTGGGGTGTAGAGAGACTTCCCCTGTCCTACTCCATGCGCATCTACAGGGCTGGCCACTGTGGAGTGTGTCCCACACTGCTCCTTCCTGCTTGGTCTCTTCAGATGTCCATTCGGCAGGCTCGATCCCTCTTGTGTGTCCCTAGCGAGAGGCTCACCGCATACCTCACAGCGTTCCTCAAAGCATTCTTCATTACCAGCAGGGTCAGGTAGCTCCAGAGTTTTCTTCCATTTGTGTACCACCTTCCCAAAGACAGGCAGTTCAAAGCCTAGCTCCACCTTCAGTTTGATCTCCTCCGCAAGCAGCAGGATGTCCAGGGTGTGGATGAAGATGGTCAGCATGGGCACGACATGAGTCGCTGCAGACTTGCTGTGGTGTGGACAGCTGCTCGTGACGTACCGACGGCACTTCAAGCAGACAGGGAATACCATATTCAATGCTCTGTCCAAGTCTTGAGTATCACCCTTATTAATTTCGTTCAGTTGGCTCAGCGGGTCCATGCACATTTCCGTGGTGTCCAGGGACGCCATAAGGGATCTGGAGATCTCTTGCATGTTCATGACGGAGGGCCGGATCCTGTTGAATTCTGAGCTTGTGGCCCTTAAAGTTTTTCTCTGCTTGGGTGCTGCCATGGCTGCTCTTCCTCTGGGGCTAAGCTTTCTTCTGCCTGACCCAGGGCTTTCCGTCAGCACTGGGCAATGCCCAGAGCACAGAGAGGTGCTGGGGGGGTCATCCCGGCCAGAGTCTCCCCCCCACTCCTTACCCACCACCTTCCCTGCCCTCATCCTTTGCCATTCCCCACTTTTCCCCTCACTCCTCAGTACTAGTCACAGGAGTTGCCTTTTCTTAAATACCCCTGATATCCACACCAGGACATTTACAGCCAATACAGCCATGAATTAGGCTGTGAAGTCCCCAGGGATCAACAGGCTCCATTGTCACCATGATCCCTGGGAAGCTGACAGAGCAGTTATACCTGGAGAGCATTTCCAGTCACACAAAGCACAAGAAAATCAGCAGCAGTAGTCAATGTAGGCTTTTTTGGGTAGACCTGTGTGGTGCCAGGAGTTGGACTCCATGATCCTTATGGGTCCCTTCCAAGTCAGGATATTCTATGATTCTACTATTACTCAGTTTTTTCTCCCTACTGCACCAGGGACCCCAGCCAGGCCACTGGACACCCCACCAGGGTGTTTGTGGCTGTGAGGAGGAGAATGGGGGATCGTGAAACGTGAGAGAAAGGAGAGGGAGCAAGTCAGGACAACTTGAAACAAGGGTTTCCCAAATAAAACTCCCAGCCTCACGAATAGGCTGTGGTGGTATCTTTTCTTGCTGCCTATTTCTACACCATGATGGACATGGTGTGGGATAGCGCTCTGATGTCAAATGGCATCTGTGGCTCCCCTGCCATGGGGCCAGCACGTCCCAAATTCTCCTGCCAAAGCTAGCCAGTCATTTTCTGAGTGTTTCTCCACACTCTGCTCTTCATCCGTCCCCAAGAGTGCCGCAGAGACTGCACCAAGCCACCCTGAACTAGGCCCCTGGATGCCACCCAAAGCAGTGGCTCCATCCCAGTTCTCTGCAGCCGGTCAAGGGCATTTGGGGATGGGGTCTGTGCCCATGTGGGCAGAGGCCTCATGGGGACTGGGGCATTAAGAAAGCCTGCCTGTCTTACTCAATGCACAGCCACAGGTCTAGTGACCGTGGAGTGTGTCCCTGCTGCTCCTTCCAGCTCGGTCTATTCAGATATCCCTACTGCAGGCTCGCTCCCTGGAGTATCTTCCAAAGCAGAGTGTTGGTGTTGCGTATCCTAGCTATGAGGCTGGTCAGAACTGGTAGGGCCAGAAAGTAAGGGGTGCATGGCACCCCAAGGAGATAGAGGCCCAACATGCTCAGGCCCCAAAAGGCCAGCAGCACCTCCAGCCTCCATATCTTCAGCTTGAACACGGTTTTCATCCTGAGCCTGAAGCCCAAACACTGCTCTCACTCCGGCTCCTTGCTCACAGGTGTAACCTAAAACACAGCACCCAGCTCTTAGCAGTGGCCCCGGGAGAGCAGCCCCAACCCTCCCAGCCAAAAGGATGCCTGGGCTCTGGGCTTTAGGCACCCGAAAATCCCAGCAAGCACCCTGCTTCTACCCACCACCGTGCTCCTCCGCACAGCTCCGCTACCGTACTCAGCTGACGCTGACTGTGGCCACCTCAACACACTTGGCCTTCGTCAGCTGCTCGATCAGCTTATTCCTCGCTGACGCGCAGGCAAAGTGACAGCCAAGCCCCCAAACCCCACTTATATAGGGCCACGTTTGTGGTGCAATGGTGACATCACTTTGACACGCAGTGGTTGCCATGGTAGCCCTGGGCAGAGCTGCACTTGGTGTCCCCAAGCCCAGACCTTTGTCAGGGCAGCAGGGACTGAGATGGGGAAGATGCTAAAACTTATCCAAATTAGTCTTTAGCTACACATATGGTAAAATAGCCTAATTATCGGGGATGTGGATGGAAACTTAAAAATATCCTAACTATAGGGATGTAGATGAGAACCTTCTGAGAAGCAGATGTAAAAAGAAGATATCGCTCAAGGCCAACGGATGAGGGAAGAATGAACATCTCGTTAGGAAAGAAGGAAGAACTCGTTGGCAGGAAACAAGGCAAAGGGAAACAAAAAACTTCTAAATACTGTCCAACAGCAGGTCAAAGTCTGCTTTTTACAGAAAAATCCCTCTTGTGTGTGTCCCCAAGCAGAGGATCACCGCATTCTTCACAGCATGTTTCACTAGCAGACAGGGGACACCTTATTCAGTGCTCTGTGCAAATCTTGAGCATCAGTCTCAGTAGTTTTGTTCATTTTGCCCTGCATGTCCAGGCAGATTTTTGTGGTAGCCAGGGACTCCATCAGGGATCTGGAGATCTTTACATCTTTGGGATGGAGGGCCAGATCCTGGTGAATTTGAAAAAAAAATTCCTGCCAGTATCTGTTGTGGGAACTGGGGTTATTTAGCCTACAGAAAAGGGGGATGAGGAGAGAAAGTGGGGCCAGATGGGGACACCAGAGAGCTTGGTACCCTCCAGCAGTGGAGCTAAGTCGGAGAACTCGTTGCTCCTCCAGGCATCATCAGGCACATCCCATGAGGGCACACTACACCACCTCTCACCCCTTGTGCCCTCTTCCACATGCTCTCAGAAACGAGCAAGAGCTTTTGGCTCCCACGTTTGTAAGCAGGACCTGTATACATCAGCAAAGGAGCTGCCACTCTGCCCTGGTATTTCTGCAGCTCTTGCAGGGAAGAAGCTTTGCCCTGAGCAGGAATGAAGGGAGACAGGGAGCAGTGCCAGCAACAATCAGTTTCTCTTGGAGAGCTGTGCTTTGCCGGAGTTTCATACTCTTGGTGCTTCCCCACCTGGCCTCACTCACCCAGGGCCTCCATCCCTGCTTCTGCCACCCCCTCCTCCACCAGCTCCAGCCCCCAACTGTGCCTGGCCCTTCTTCTTGGGTAGCCTGGCCAAGAGCTGAGAGGAGCACCCCCGGCAGCCATTTGGTGACAATGAGGGCTGCCCGGGGGCCATTCTGTGGTGAGGAATGGCCACCCTGGCAGCCATTTTGTGAGGTGCCATGGCTGCCCTGGTGGCCTTTGCCATTCCCCATTGTTTCCCTCACTCCTCAATACCTGTCCTCCCTTGCCCTGCTGGCAGCACTTTGCCCAGTGCAGCCCAACAGAGCAGCAGCCCTCTTTGTGGCCAGGGCCCTTTGCTGGCTCCTGTTCAGCTTGGTGCCCACCAGGACCCCTGGCCCTTCTCTGCCAGGCTGCTTCCAGCCGGCTGCCCCCAGCAGGTGGTGGTGCTGGGCTTGCTCCACCCCAGGGGCAGGACCCTGCGCTTCTTAAGGAACTTCTTGAGGCTCCTATCAGCCCTTTCCTCCGGCCTGTCTGTCTGAGCTGGCTGTGAGCCCCAGGGGTGTCCAGCCAGCACCCGTGCTGGGTTGGTGGCCCTGGGAAGAGGTTTGTGCTGCTGGACGCTTCTCTGCCTCTGCCAGCGCCCCAGAAAGGGCACAGCTGGGCAGGTCTGGTCCTTTGCACAGCCTAGGGCTCCGTTTCTCAATGTCCCTCAAAGAGCATTTGGGGAGCCTCCCGCAATGCAGCCCCAGCTCTTGCTCCCCTTCCCACTGCTGCAGCAGGGTGCTGAGCTCCCCAAGGGTGCCGGTCCCTGCCTCAGTGGGCAAAAGGGTCCTGTGAGAAAAATATCAATAATTTTCTCAGAGGGGATCTTCTGTGAAGCTATCTTATTCGCAATTGCAATGGCAGGCGTCCTGCAAGCAGGAGCGCACAGTAAAAGTTTATCCTAACCTTATTTTCCCTATTACCCGACACCTGATTTCTCCCGTTTCCTCAATGACTGAGTACTGCAGGTTCACAATCTACTTGATGCCCTTCTATACCGAATATGTACAATTTTATTTGACCAATTGTTGTCGTGGTTCTGCTCGAGTGGGCAGCCAAGCTCCACCACAGCAGCTCTCTCACTCCACCTCCTCAAAAGGAAGGGGGAGAAAGTATGTGAAAAGGACTCAAGGATTGAGATAAGGATGAGAAAATCACGCAATAATTATTGTAATGGGCAAAACAGACTCAGCATAAGAAGATAGATAGTAAGCTTTATTGCTCGTTACTAACAAGCTAGAGAAGTGAGAAACAAAGGAAAGAAACCAAAAGCACCTTCCCCCCCCATCTACCCTCTTCCACCTCCTCCCCCCGAGCGGCGCAGGGGAATGGGGGAATGGGGGTTATGGTCAGTCTACAGAGCTTCTTCTCTGCCGCTCCTTCTCGGTCACTCTCTGTCCCTGCTCCACGCGGGGTCCCTCCCACAGGATGCAGTCCTTCCTGAACTGATCCTGTGTGGGCTTCTCACAGGCAGCAGCTCTTCCAGAACTGCTCCAGATATGGGTCCGTACCACGGGGTCCATCCCTCAGGAGCAAACTGCTCCAACCTGGCTCCCCTACGGGCAGCAGCTCCTGCCAGGCCACCTGTTCCTGCATGGGCTCCTCTCCACGGGCTACAGGTCCGGCCCGGAGTCTGCTGTGGCAGGGGTCTTCCAAAGGTGGCAGCCTCCGTCGGTGCAGGGCCACCTGCTCCACCGTGGTCTCCTCCACGGGCTGCAGCGTGGAACCCTGCTCCACCATGGTACTCCATGGGCTGCAGGGGGACAGCCTGCTTCACCATGGTCCTCACCACAGGCCGCAGGGGACTTCTGCTCCGGCGCCTGGAGCACCTCTCCCCCTCCTTCTACACTGACCTTGGCACCTGCAAGGATGTTTCTTACTCCCTTCACACTCCCGGCTGCTGTGTGGCGCAGCGTTTTTTTCCCTGTCTTAAATATGCTCTCACAGAGGCGCAAAACAACATTGCTTATTGGCTCAGCTCTGGAAAACAATGGGGCCCTTCCCAAACATGGGGCAGCTTCTAGATCTTTCTCACAGAAACCACCCCTATGGCTCCCTGCTACCAAAACCTTGCCATGTAAACCCACTACACTTTCTTCCCAGAAGAGCCCTATACCAGAAAGCATGCCTGGCTCAGTGGGGAGTGTCCCCTCGTGGCCAGGATGGCCCCTGCTCAGGAGGCAGGGACCTGGGAAGGGTAATGGGGTCACAGGGACAGGGCCCAGCCCAGTGCTGGGTGGAGGTTACTTTGAGGCTGTGGAGAAGGGCGCTTGCTGCCTGAGCAATGGCCTCCCTTCACTACTGCCTCCTGAATAGACCCTCTGCAGAGTGCCCCAGGCATGGGCCCAGCTCTCGGCTCATCCCTGCTGTGCCCAGGGAGAGTTCGGGGTGATACCAAATCTGGCTCCTATCTTGGCCTTGGTGTTGTGTATCCTGGCCACGAGGCTGGTCAGAACTGGTAGGGCCAGAAAGTAAGGGGTACATGGCATCCCAAGGAGATAAAGGCCCAAAATACTCAGGTCCCAAAAGGTCAGTAGCACCTCCAGCCTCCATGTGTTCATCTTGAACACGGTTCTCATCCTGAAGCCTGAAGCTCACACGCTGTTCTCACTCCGGCTCCTTGCTCACAGGCGTAAATTCCTGGAGTGCATTGAGGATAACGTCCAGGTACTAGACAAACCAACCAGAGAAGTGTTACTGGACCTGACGTTCACCAACGCAGACAAACTCATTAAGGAGATAAAGATTGGAGGGTGTCTGGGCTGTAGTGACCAAGCCCTGGTTGAACTGGTGATCTCAAGGAATATGGGCCTGGTGAAGAGCAAAGTCAGGGGTCTTAACTTCCAAAGATCGAAATTCCAGCTATTTAAAGGCCTAGTGATCGAAATCCTGGAGCAGTGTCCTTAGGGACAAAGGAGCTGAACAGAGCTGGCAACTCTTTCAGGATGCACCACAAGCAGCGTAGCCAGCAGGGTGTAGGAGGGGATTGTCCCCCTCTGCTCTGTTCTCGTGAGACCCCCACCTGGAGACCTGATTTCTCCCATTTCCTCACTGGCTGAGTACTACAGGTTCACAACATACTCAATGCGCTTCTATAACATACATGTAAAACTTTATTTGACCAATTGCTAATTTTTCCTTGTCCTTTTTTTTTATTTAAAAAAAAAAATAATAAAAAAGTGCTCCTCCGCACAGCTCCGCTACCGCACTCAGCTGACGCTGACTGTGGCCACCTCAACACACTTTGCCTTCGTCAGCTGCTCGATCAGATTATTCCTCGCTGAAAAAGGGACCAGACCAAGCCCTCATCATGGGGTCTGAGAGCACCGCCCCTGGCGGCCATTTGGGCAAAAACGAGGCCAGCTCCCGCAGCCATTTTGTGGGGTAGAGGAGCCACCCTGGCGGGCATTTTATGGGTGCCTTGGTGGCCACCATGTCCTGTCTGAGGGGAGGAGAGCCAGCATGGCTGCAGCTGGAAGGGGGCTCTGCTGTGGGTGCTGCCATGGCTGCTCCTCCTCTGGGGCTGAGCTCTCTTCTGCCTGACCCGGGGCTTTCCCTCGGCACTGGGCAGTGCCCAGAGCACAGACGGGATGCTGGGAGGGTCTACCCAGAAAGTGTCCCCCACATACTCTTAACCCACCTCCTCCCCTGCACCCAGGCTTTGCCCTTCCCCACTTTTCACCTCACTTTTCAATTCCTGTCTGGAGGGGTTGCCTTTTCTTAAATACGCTCACCATGAAACCTGAGAGAAAGGAGAGGGAGCAAGTCAGGACAACTTGTGTCAAGGGCTTCTCAAATAAAACTCCCCACCACACGAATAGGTTGTTGCTGTGTCTTTTCTTGCTGCCTTTTCCTACACCATGATGGACATGGTGTGGGAGAGCGCAGTCATCTCAAGTGATGTCTCCTGGTCCCCTGCCATGGGGCCACCACATCCCAAATTTCTTTCTTTCCAAAGCCGGACGGTTGTTCTTCGAGTGCTTCTCCACACTCTACTCTTAATCTGTCCCCACAAGTGCCAGAGACACTTCACCAAGCCACGGTGACCTAGGCCCACGAATATCACCTGTGGCAGTGGCTCCATTGCAGCTCTCTGCAGACGGTCAAGGGCATTTGGGGAGGGTGGCTGTGCCCATGGGGGCAGAGGCCACATGGGATCTGGGGCGTGGAGAGAGTTCCCCTGTCCTGCTCCACGCACAGCCACAGTGCTAGTGACTGTGGAGTGTGTCTCACGCTGATTTACTTTAGGATCCCTTCCCTCCTTCCTGCCTGGTCTCTTCTGCAGGCTCGATCCCTCTTGTGCATCCCTAGGCAGAGGCTCAGAGCATTCCTCAGAGTAATCCTCAGAGGAATCCTCAGAGCATTCTTCATTACCCGCATTTTTCGGTAGCTCTACCATTTGTTTCCATTCGTGTACCATCTTCCCACCGACAGCCAGTTCAAAGCCTAGCTCCAGAACAACCGGGTGATCTCCCAGCATCCTGCAGCCAGTCCTGCCAGCTCTGGGATGCTCTGGGAGACGTAAACTCTTGGGGACATGGGGCAAGCTCTGTGCACAGCGTGGTGCTGGGCCTCTTCCTTACCTAGGAGGAAAGGGCCGTCCTGGTCCTGGGGCGGGGGACAGAGAGGGGTGCTAGGAATGGGGCCAGCCAGTGCGCTGTGTGGGAAGGGCTACAGTGGTACTCAGCGGACTGAGGGGAGATCTCGTTCTGGCCTTCAGCTTCCTCATGGCAGGCAGCGGAGGGGCAGGCACTGATGTTTTCTGTCTGGTGAGCAGTGATAGGCCCCATGGGAAAAGCATGAAGCTGCATCAGGGGAGATTGAGGTTTGCTATTACGAGAGGGTTCTTCACCAAGAGGGTGGCTCGGCATTGAAACAGGCTCCTCAGGAAAGTGGCCATGGGCCCAAACCTGCCAGAGTTCAAGAAGCGTTTAGACAACGCTTGCAGAAATACGGTTTGATTGGGGGCGGGGGGCTGTGTGGAGCCAGGTGTTGGACTTGATAATGCTTGTGGGTCCATTCCAACTCAAGATTTTCTGTGATAGATTCTGTGGATGTCAGCAGAGAGCGCCTGCTCTACTGCTAAGGGGCAGCTGCTCGGGCAGGGGGATGTAGGTGTGGGGCTTCCCATCCAGGAGCTCCCAGAGGGGAATGCACCACACAGGAGCAAGCTCTGCTTACCCTGCTAGCAGATAGTTTGCAGGTACCTCCATATCATGCCAGGATCGTGAAGAAACTGTTGGGGTAGAAATATGACTGAGAATGAGCCAGGGCTGCCACTGTGGGGACCCAGGCGGCAGTGGCATCTCATGGCCAGAGGCCGCTGCAGAGCCTGGCACAGCTCTGGGATGGGGCTGCTCACCTTTCCGTGCTTTCCTCCTGCTCTTCCAGCTCAGTCAGCTTCCCGGCTAGCTCAGCCTGTAGAGCATTAGACTCTTAATCTCAAGGTCGTGGGTTTGTGCCCCACGTTGGGCGCCATTCCACCCCTCGCCTCTGTTAAAAGCATATTTAAGATTACTCACAATATACTCACTTGGTGTTGCGTATCCTGGCCACGAGGCTGGTCAGAACTGGTAGGGCCAGAAAGTAAGGGGTACATGCCATCCCAAGGAGATAAAGGCCCAAAATACTCAGGTCCCAAAAGGCCAGTAGCACCTCCAGCCTCCATGTGTTCATCTTGAACACGGTTCTCATCCTGAAGCCTGAAGCTCACACGCTGTTCTCACTCCGGCTCCTTGCTCACAGGCGTAAATTCCTGGAGTGCATTGAGGATAACGTCCAGGTACTAGACAAACCAACCAGAGAAGTGTTACTGGACCTGACGTTCACCAATGCAGACAAACTCATTAAGGAGATAAAGATTGGAGGGTGTCTGGGCTGCAGTGACCAAGCCCTGGTTGAACTGGTGATCTCAAGGAATATGGGCCTGGTGAAGAGCAAAGTCAGGGGTCTTAACTTCCAAAGATCGAAATTCCAGCTATTTAAAGACCTAGTGATCGAAATCCTGGAGCAGTGTCCTTAGGGACAAAGGAGCTGAACAGAGCTGGCAACTCTTTCAGGATGCACCACAAGCAGCGTGGCCAGCAGGGTGTAGGAGGGGATTGCCCCCTCTGCTCTGCTCTCGTGAGACCCCACCTGGAGCCCTGATTTCTCCCATTTCCTCATTGGCTGAGTACTGCGGGTTCACAACGTACTCAATGCCCTTCTATACCATGCATGTACAATTTTATTTGACCAACTGTTAATTTTTCCTTCCCCCCCCCCCCCCCCCTTCTTCTTTCATCAGTAGAGGGCCCGTGATTTTTGTTTTTCCTGATTTCATACTGCTCATCCTGTTTTTCTTAGCTATCCTCCTTATTCTGGGACAGGGGGACTTTCCCCTTACCTGCTTAACACACTCCCCACTGCTGTGCTGCACAACCACTTTTGAATATGCAAGGTTAGTGGAATTTTCCACTGCAAAAACACCTTCTTTTGCAAAAACACAACTTTCTTTCTCACAATTTCCTCTTTTCTTACTCCTATTGTTATTTTTGCACCTCCTCACATACCCCACTCTTGAGTTTTTCCAACATTAAGGCACAATATATTTGTTCAGATGTCACGGGGGGTGACAGATATACAATGCCATTATTATTATATACAATATTATTATTATATTATCATATACAATGTACAAATACATTATTACTATTATATGCAATGACAGATATACAATGCCATTATCATCATCATCATCATTATTATTATTATTATTATTATTATTATTATTATTATTATTATTATTATACCAACAAGTAGTTATTTGAGCCAATTCCATTCAGGTAACCACAAAGTTAGTTTCTCCCAAATGTTTTTACATCCCCAGGAAGTGTCATCTTGAGCCACTCTATGTAGGATCTTGCTGTGTTTTTTTTTTCCAAATATTTTTGAGATCAGTCAAATTCGTCCCGTTTGATGTACATGTATACAGCAACTAGCATTAACTACAGCACATGCTTCTCCTTGTGAGGTTATTAGTAAATCTAATATCATTTGATTCCGGAGTACTATTATTACAAACTTGTTACCTCCTTTTGTAGTGCCTGGTCTTCATCCAGCATGTTCTTTTCTAGTTCTTCAATTATAGGTGAGATATTTACAATACCTTTTACCAATTCATTCACCCCTAACCAAGGTAAAAACCACCTTGCAAAACTGTGAAATGCCCTGTTTCTTTTTCCTAGAAGTTTCTCTGGAGTCCTCTCAATTCTGCATGTGGTCTCAAGGGGCTTTGGCTTTGTGGGTTTTCAATAATAGTTACATGTGAAATTATTGCCCCCAGGGTGCAAGCTCCCTTCCACCCTAGGGTCAACACCTTCCTGGCTTTATGGCCACATAGCCAGTACTGCCACTTGCCATTTGGGACAGGCCATTCGGTTACAGGATTCTCATGTTGTATCTGGTGTGCATTATGTATATGTGCAGTTTGAGATCAATGAGCTCTTCCCCATCACAACTATGGTGCAGGGAGCACCAGCATTAAAAGGGTTTCTCAAATAAAACTCCCAGCCTAACCAAAACGTTCTTTTATCTTTTATTGCTGCCTCTCCCTACACCATGATTGACATGGTGTGGGAGAGCGCAGTCATCTCAGGTGACGTCTGCTGGTCCCCTGTCATGGGGCCAGCACATACCAAATTTCTTTCTTTCCCAAGCTGGATGGTTGTTCTTCGAGTGCTTCTCCACACTCTGTTCTTAATCCGCCCCCACAAGTGCCGGAGACACTTCACCAAGCCACGGTGACCTAGGCCCACGAATATCACCTGTGGCAGTGGCTCCAACCCAGCTCTCTGCAGCCGGTCTAGGGCATCCGGGACAGGTGGCTGTGCCCATGGGGGCAGAGGCCACATGGGATCTGAGGCGTGGAGAGAGTTCCCCTGTCCTGCTCCACGCACAGCCACAGTGCTAGTGACTGTGGAGTGTGTCTCACGCTGATTTACTTTAGGATCCCTTCCCTCCTTCCTGCTTGGTCTCTTCTGCAGGCTCAATCCCTCTTGTGCGTCCCTAGGCAGAGGCTCAGAGCATTCCTCACGGCATTCTGCACAGCATTCCTCGCAGCATTCCTCAGAGGAATCCTCAGAGGAATCCTCAGAGCATTCTTCATTACCCGCATTTTTGGGTAGCTCTACCATTTGTTTCCATTCATGTACCATCTTCCCACCGACAGCCAGTTCAAAGCCTAGCTCCACCTTAATTTTCACCTCTTCCTCGTACACCAGGATGTCCAGGGAGTGGATGAAGATGGTCAGAATGGGCATGGCATGGGTTGCTGCTGCACTCTTGCTGTGGTGTGGACAGCTGCTCGTGAGGCACCGACGGCACTTCAGGCAGACGGGGAATACCTTATTCAATGCTCTGTGCAACTCTTGAGTATCACCCTCATCAATTTTGTTCAGTTCACTCAGCAGCTCCTGGCAGATTTCTGTGGTGTCCAGGGACGCCGTCAGGGATCTGGAGATCTCTTGTGTGTTCATGATGGAGGGCTGGATCCTGTTGAATTCTGATCTTGTGGCCCCTAAAGTTCTTCTTCGATGGCCATCTGATGTCTCCCATGGCAAATGCGTTGCAGACACATTGTGTGTTGCTGCGCTTTGGATGTTGCTTTCGCTTTGTCCTTTTCTTTGTGGTTTCAGCTGGTTGTGGGGGGAGCTGTTGGACAGGAAAGAGCCAACACCATCCGTTAGGCTTCTCCTTACAGAACAACCGGGTGATCTCCCAGCATCCTGCAGACAGCCCTGCCAGCTCTGGGATGCTCTGGGAGACGTAAACTCTTGGGGACATGGGGCAAGCTCTGTGCACAGCTTGGGGCTGGGCCTCTTCCTGCCCTACGAGGAAAGGGCCGTCCTGGTCCTGGGGCGGGGGACAGAGAGGGGTGCTAGGAATGGGGCCAGCCAGTGCGCTGTGTGGGAAGGGCTACAGTGGTACTCAGCGGACTGAGGGGAGATCTCGTTCTGGCCTCCAGCTTCCTCATGGCAGGCAGCGGAGGGGCAGGCACTGATGTTTTCTGTCTGGTGAGCAGTGGTAGGCCCCATGGGAAAAGCATGAAGCTGCATCAGGGCAGATAGATTCAGGTTCGCTATTACGAGAGGGTTCTTCACCAAGAGGGTGGCTTGGCATTGAAACAGGCTCCCCAGGAAAGTGGCCATGGGCCCAAACCTGCCAGAGTTCAAGAAGCGTTCAGACAACGCTTGCAGAAATACGGTTTGATTGGGGGAAGGGGCATGTGTGGAGCCAGGTGTTGGACTTGATAATGCTTGTGGGTCCATTCCAACCCAAGATTTTCTGTGATAGATTCTGTGGATGTCAGCAGAGAGCGCCTGCTCTACTGCTAAGGGGCAGCTGCTCGGGCAGGGGGATGTAGGTGTGGGGCTCCCCATCCAGGAGCTCCCAGAGGGGAATGCTCCACACAGGAGCGAGCTCCGCTTACCCTGCTAGCAGATTGTTTGCAGGTACCTCCACATCGTGCCAGGATCTTGACAAAACTGTTGGGGTAGAAATATGACTGAGAATGAGCCAGGGCTGCCACTGTGGGGACCCAGGCGGCAATGGCATCTCATGGCCAGAGGCCACTGCAGAGCCTGGCACAGCTCTGGGATGGGGCTGCTCACCTTTCTGTGCCTTCCTCTTGCTCTTCCAGCTCACTTTCTTCCCAGAAGAGCCCTATACCAGAAAGCAATCCGTACTCAGTGGGGAGTGTCCCCTCGTGGCCAGGATGGCCCCTGCTCAGGAGGCAGGGACCTGGGAAGGGTAATGGGGTCACAGGGACAGGGCCCAGCCCAGTGCTGGGTGGAGGTGACTTTGAGGCTGTGGAGAAGGGCCCTTGCTGCCTGAACAATGGCCTCCCTTCACTACTGCCTCCTGAATAGACCCTCTGCAGAGTGCCCCAGGCCTGGGCCCAGCTCTCTGCTCATCCCTGCTGTGCCTGGGGAGAGTTTGGGGTGATACCAAACCTGGCTCCTACCTTGGCCTTGTTGTTCCGTATCCTAGCTGTGAGGCTGGCCAGAACTGGTAGGGCCAGAAAGTAAGGGGTGCATGGCACCCCAAGGAGATAGAGGCCCACAGTGCTCAGGCCCCAGAAGGCCAGCAGCACCTCCAGCCTCCATATTTTCAGCTTGAACACAGTTTTCATCCTGAGCCTGAAACCCAAACACTGCTCTCACTCCGGGTCCTTGCTCACAGATGTAACCTAAAACACAGCACCCAGCTCATAGCAGTGGCCCTGGGAGAGCAGCCCCAACACTCCCAGCCAAAAGGATGCCTGGGGTCTGGGCTTTAGGCACCTGAAAAACCCAGCGAGCACCCTGCTCCTACCCACCACCGTGCTTCTCCGCACAGCTCCGCTACCACACTCAGCTGACGCTGACTGTGGCCACCTCAACACACTTTGCCTTCGTCAGCTGCTCGATCAGCTTATTCCTCGCTGACGCTCAGGCAAAGTGACAGCCAAGCCCCCAAACCGCACTTATATAGATAGGGCCACGTTTGTGATGCAATGATGACATCACTTTGACCACATAATGGTTGCCATGGCACCCCTGGGTGGAGCTGCACTTGCTGTCCCCAAGCAGGGACCTTTGTCAGGGCAGCATTGACAAGCCTAAGCCTCGCTGAACCTAAAACCTGGACATATACACCCAGGGTGGTGCAGAAAGCTATGAAGCCGTTGAGGAAGTGGCCCCAAGACCTCCATTGAGGGTTTGTGGGGCAGCACACCCCAGGACACAGCCCAGAGTGTGAGGGAGGGTCCCTAGGGGCCATCATGGCAGCCACTGTGCTTGTGGCACTGGAGCTGGGGTGTTAACTTCCAAAGATCGAAATTCCAGCTATTTAAAGACCTAGTGATCAAGATCCTGGAGCAGTGTCCTTAGGGACAAAGGAGCTGAACAGAGCTGGCAACTCTTTCAGGATGCACCAAAAGCAGCGTGGCCAGCAGGGCGAAGGAGGGGATTGCCCCCTCTGCTCTGCTCTCGTGAGACCCCACCTGGAGCCCTGATTTCTCCCATTTCCTCATTGGCTGAGTACTGTGGGTTCACAACGTACTCAATGCCCTTCTATACCATGCATGTACAATTTTATTTGACCAACTGTTAAATTTCCTTTTTTTTTTCCCCTCCTTCTTCTTTCATGAGTAGAGGGCCCGTGATTTTTGTTTTTCCTGATTTCATACTGCTCATCCTGTTTTTCTTAGCTACCCTCCTTATTTTGGGACAGGGGGGCTTTCCCCTTACCTGCTTAACACACTCCCCACTGCTGTGCTGCACAACCACTTTTGAATATGCAAGGTTAGTGGAATTTTCCACTGCAAAAACACCTGCTATTGCAAAACCACAACTTTCTTTCTCACAATTCCCTCTTTTCTTACTCCTATTGTTATTTTTGCACCTCTTCACATACCCCACTCCGGAGTTTTTCCAACATTCAGGCACAATATTTTTATTCGGATGTCACGGGGGATGACAGATATACAATGCCATTATTATTATAATACCAAGTTATTGAGCCAATTCCACCCAGGTAACCACGATGTTACTTTCTCCCAGATGTTTCTACATCCCTGGGAAGTGACATCTTGAGCCATTCTATGTAGGATCTTGGTTTTCTTTGTGTGTGTGGTGTTTTTTGTTTGTTTGTTTTTTCCCCAAATATTTTTGAGATAGTGAAATTCGGCCCATTTCATCTACACAGATCCAGCAACTAGCATTAATTACAGTGCAAGCTCCTCCTTGTCTAAGAAAAATCTCAAATAATTTTCTTCAGGAAGGATCTTCTGTCAATCTATTTTACTCATGATTCCAATGGTGGGCGTCCTGCCAATCAAGAGTGCATTATAGTAAACAAACCGTAACCTTTTATTCCCTATTATCCGATGCCTGATCACCTCCCATTTCCTCATTGCTGAGTACTACAGGTTCACAAGCTACTCAATGCTCCTCTATGCCACATTGTCCAATTTTTCTTTCTTTTCAACCCTTTAATTTCTCCCCCCCCTTTTTTTTTTTCCCCCTTCCTGATGTTTTGAGAACCTGTAAACTTTGTTTTACTGTTACCATACTGCTCATCCCGTTTTTCTCAAGCATCCACCTTATTTTGGCCTTCTACTGTCCACACACGTACTTAACATTTCTCCTTATTATGACTACAAAACTACCTTCGAATACAGGAAATTAGTTCTCTCCTACAAAAACACAACTTAGTTTCTCACAATTGTGAGCTTAGTAATAAAAGAAATGCCATTCAATTCAGCAATATTATTTCTGCTAACTTATCTCCCTTTTCTTGCATCCAGAGTGTTACTTTCTAGTTCAATTATAAAAGAGAGATTTAAAATAGCTATTCCTAATTCACTCACCCCTAACCAAGGTAAAAACCACCTTGCAAAACTGTGAAGTGCTAGAAGCTTTACTAGAGAAGACACTGCACCAAGCCACCCTGACCTAGGTCCCTGGATGCCACCCGCAGCAGTGGCTCCTTCCCAGCTCTCTGCAACCCGGCAAAGGCATCTGGGGCAGGTGGCTGTGCCCATGGGGGCAGAGGCCGCATGGGGACTGGGGCGTGGAGAGAGTCCCCCTGTCCTGCTCCACGCACAGCCACAGAGCTAGCGACTGTGGAGTGTGTCCCTGCTGCTCCTTCCAGCTCGGTCTCTTCAGATGTCCCTTCTGCAGGCTCAATCCCTCTTCCTGCCCCTCTGTCACCAGGCCATGCCAGCTGCTGCCCCTCTGGGGCCAGGCCATGCCAGCCCCTCTCTTCTCCCCTCTCTTCAGCTCCTGCCAACGGGCCCCTGCCCCCTGCAGCCCTTCCCCTCACTAACCCAGGGCCTCTGGTCCTGCTGCCTCCACCACCTCCTCCGCAGCTCCAGCCCCAAACTGGGCCAGACCAAGCCCTCATCAGGGGGTCTGAGAGCACCGCCCCTGGCGGCCATTTGGGCAAAAACGAGGCCAGCTCCCACAGCCACTTTGTGGGGTAGAGGAGCCACCCAGGCAGGCATTTTATGGGTGCCTTGGTGGCCATCTTGTCCTGGCTGAGGGGAGGACAGTCAGCATGGCTGCAGCTGGAAGGGGGCTCTGCTGTGGGTGCTGCCATGGCTGCTCCTCCTCTGGGGCTGAGCTCTCTTCTGCCTGACCCGGGGCTTTCCGTCGGCACTGGGCAGTGCCCAGAGTGCAGACAGGGTGCTCAGGGGATCACTCTGGCCAGCGTCCCCCCCCGGTCCTAAGCCACCTCCTCCCCTGTCTTCAGCCTTTGCCATTCCCCACTTTTTCTCTCACTCCTGAGTGCCTGTCTGGTGCATTTCTCTTTTCTTAAATACGCTTACCATGAAACCTGAGAGAAAGGAGAGGGAGCAAGTCAGGACAACTTGTGTCAAGGGCTTCTCAAATAAAACTCCCCACCACACGAATAGGTTGTTGCTGTGTCTTTTCTTGCTGCCTTTTCCTACACCATGATGGACATGATGTGGGAGAGCGCAGTCATCTCAAGTGACGTCTGCTGGTCCCCTGCCATGGGGCCACCACATCCCAAATTTCTTTCTTTCCAAAGCCGGACGGTTGTTCTTCGAGTGCTTCTCCACACTCTGCTCTTAATCCGTCCCCACGAGTGCTGGAGACACTTCACCAAGCCACCATGACCTAGGCCCACGAATATCACCTGTGGCAGTGGCTCCATTGCAGCTCTCTGCAGCCGGTCAAGGGCTCATTAATCTCGTTCTGTTGGTCAGCAGGTCCAGGCAGATTTCAGTGGTGTCCAGGGACGCCATCAGGGATCTGGAGATCTCTTGCATGTTCATGATGGAGGGCTGGATCCTGGTGAATTCTGAGTTTGTGGCCCCTAAAGTTCTTCCTTGATGGCCATCTGATGTCTCCCATGGCAAATGTGTTGCAGACACATTGTGCGTTTCGGAATCCAGGCAGCCTTTCTTCTAATGTTTCTCAACACTCTGCTCTTCATCCGTCCCCAGGAGTGTCGCAGACACTGCATCAAGCCACCCTGACCTAGGCCCATGAAAGCCACCTGTGGCAGTGGCTCCATCCCAGCTCTCTGAAGCTGGTCAAGGGCATTTGGGGAAGGTGGCTGTGCCCATGGGGGCAGAGGCCACATGGGATCTGGGGTGTGGAGAGACTTCCCCTGTCCTGCTCCACGCACAGCAGTGGAGATCTTTTGCATGTGGGGCTGGATCCTGTTGAATTCTGTGCTTGTGGCGCCTAAAGTTCTTCCTTGATGGCCAGCTGATTTCTCCTGTGGCAGATGTCTTGCTGAGGCAGCTACACTTTGGACGTGACTTCTACTTGTTTTTGTGGGGTGGCTCAAAGACTGAAGGAATGATACCTGTGTATAAATCAAAGAACGGGAAGGGTGTTGGTGGCTAACGAGGATGTGTTGGATAGTGTGGGATGTGAGCCTAATGCTGAGGGTATGGAATAAGGGATGGAGATTGTACAGGTTTAATAGTCAGCTAGCGGTGAGGATTGCTTTTTGCATCACGTCTTTTTTTTTTTTTTTTGGTTATTTTCTCTTTTCCCTTGTACCCAAATTAAACACTTTGCCCTTCAACCCATGAGCTTTTCTCACTTTTGCCCTTCTGATTCTCTCCCCCATCCTGCTGGAGGGGGTGAGTGAGAAGCTGGGTGGGGTTCAGCTGCCCACCGGGGTTAGCCCGGAACAGGAAAACTGCAGTAGAGGAATGATTTTTTTTTCAGGACAATTGCTCAGCCACGCTCAAACCTTGAGGAAAGCAGCATCCACAGGCATGCAGCCCCTCCTGGCACGACCACTGGGGTCCTGCACCGAGGACATGGAGCGTGACCCTGCTGAGCATGAGGATCCCAGCCCTGCTCCCACCCTCGGAGGCTGTTCCTGAGTCACCTGCACAGCGAATGGCTCCTGCAGGAGGATTTCCTTGCAGCCAGAGCAGGTGCTGCCTGAGTCAAACTCTAATGGGCGCTGGCACTGTACATGCCTCGAGCCTGCAGATGCCCTGCCTGGCCCTTCCCAGACTCATGCCGCAGACCAGGCTCTGCTTTAAGCAGCGAGGGGATGTTAGCAAGGGGGCAGCAGGGACAAAAAGGGCAGCGACAAACACAGTGATGGATGGGCAAGGTCAGCAGTTCACTGCAGATCAGTGAATCTCTGGCACACGCACATCACCTGCATCCCCCGGGACATGACAGAGGAGGCACAGGGCTCTGGGGTGAACCCTTGGTCTTGATTATTGGCACAGTGTCCATCAGCTAGCAGAGAAGTCTGTCCTCCTTCACCAGATGGGGGGCTGCGGGCTTTTCTTTCTGCCTCCCCAGAGCTGCAAACAGCTCTGCACAGCACAGATCAATGCTCTGATCTCTCCCGTCCTCGTATGTCGATCCCCCATGGTGGGAATCGCTCAGCACTGCCTGCTGTGTTCCTGGAGGTGATAAATGACCCCCAGGCATACAAGCACTTGGCCCCGCTGGCCTGGACCCATCCCAGTGAGTCCGAAGTCACGTGGATGTGCCAGATGGCCAGCTCCTGTGGCCAAACCAGACTTCCCACAGCTCGCAGCCTGCACCACCAGCACACAGAGCACTGCAAAATGCTTCTGTTATTAACAATCCCTTAAGTATATTACACCTACCGCAACAATCCTCTTAGAGGAAGCCATCAAGACAGATGATAAAGAACAAGGTGTCACTTACGTACACCTAGGCTTTAGCCCGGATGGAAAGAGCACGGCCCAGGGCGCAGGGAGAGGTCACAGGGCTCCGGGGCTCTGCTCAAGGCTCTGCCCCCAGCCTGCAGCCAGGAGGGCTCCAGCCCCTGAGCCCATTCCTCTCTGTTTAGCCTAAGTGGGCGTGCTGGGGGAATCGCAGAGCAGTGATTCAGACCAACCTAGAAATTCTGTGATTCTGTGATTCAACGCCCAGCTCATCTTCAGTGCCATTTGGTGGCCACAAAACAAGGTGTCCTCCTGTGGCGGATACACCCAGCTCCTGTTCTCAGCATCAGTCTTGCTCAGGTTACAAACCACAGGAGACCTCAGTGTGAGTGTTCCCTGAACTGGGCAGCTCCTTAATTAACAGCACTGGGCGGTTACTCACAGCCGTGACCACAAAACAGGGGGTACAGCCCTAGAACAGGTGATCTATTGGAATTACTCATGGAGAAGTAGCAATTTACACGGAGAGACCAAAACCAATGTGGTAGAGGACTGACTACGAGCCAAGCGCTTTATCTCATTAATAAAGCAGTCAGAGAAGGCCTGACGAGCTCTCCTTGTGAAAGCAGCAGATGTGATGCCCATTGGGGCTGGAATGCCTCTCAGGGTTATTCCTCAAATTTGAGATCCTTACATGCTTGTGCACTTGTTGGCGTGTGAACCTTCAACCCCTGAAGGCACCATATTTATGGCAAGATCTAGCAACTTGGCTACACAGTAGACTAATCACTGACTTGTCGTGGTGATGGATTAGTATCGATCCAGTTACTGTAAAAAAGTGCTGCTATTTCACTGAAAACAGTAAGTGTTGGGCACCGCCCACACAAAAAATCTTACTGCTTACTGTCCCATGTGTGGCTCCGGTTGCGCTGGTGCAGGGCTGAGGTGGGGATCGCCCCGATTCGCGCTGCAGCCAGCAGCTGAGAGCTCGCTGCGAGCTCAGACAGCTCAGTTGGGGCAGTGCCGTGTTCCGACTTGTCTGCTTTGCTAAGAGGATCGGGGCTGGCCGCGTGGCACTGGGAAAACTCCTTTTCCACCACCACCCAGCACCCTCCTCCTCCACCCAGGGCACTTTTGTGAGCACCACATGGGATGAGGTGTGGTGGAAGCAGGCTGTGATGCGTGGAGGGAAGGGCTGCCCAGTGAAGCGATGCCTGTTTGCTCCCTGCACCTTGGAGCCGCATGGCCACATCCCCACGCAACCCCAGATCTCCCCAAGTTGTTCCTGGAAACTCAGCATCAACTGTTAAAGGCTTGTTAAGAGATTTAATTGCTTGCACAGGGCTTAGTGCTGACCCTGGCACGTGCTGTAGGGCTGAGCAGAGCAGGGCAGGCAGCTTGGAGAAAGGCCAGGAGCAGAGCCTGATGGCCGAGAGATAGATGCTGCTGCAGGGAGCGGCTTCATTGCAAAGGCTGCGCCTTGTCAACGAGCTGCTGGAGTGGCAGGAGCATGGCACAAAGCCCTGAGCAGGCGCTGCTGTCCTCTGAGGAGCCCTGCCTGCCCTGGGGAGGCTGCGGAGTGATGGAGAGCCTGGTAGGATGTGCTGCTCCCCTGCCCCATCACCTTTCACATCCCTGTACTGAGCTGCAGAAAGGAGAAGAAAAAAAAAAAAAAAAAAAAAAAAGACAAACACCCTTAAAAGGCTTGGAAAATTTTATTCTTTATTGAACTGTAATAGTTTTTCGTTCATTTTCAACACAATAAATACTTCAGTAATAGCATTTAAGAGACGAATTCAAACTCACTTCAGTACCTAAACTCCCAGCCTGAGGACGGCTCCAGGGAAGGAATCGGGGTCCCGGGGCCCACAGCCATGCCAGGGCTGCTCATGGGCAAGCAGGTTGGGCTGAGGGACCCCCACCAAAACCAGCACCCACTTCAACTACAAGCTCGAGGGACAGAAGCAGGCCAGGCTCCCTGCACGAGGGGGAGAGGAAGATTTTGATCCGTGGGGGGAACTCCTCCTGCGCCTCAAGCAAGTGCTGCACGCTAAGCAAAAAGGGACAGCTGGAAACGAGACCGTTTTGGGGAATTTCCTACACGTTTTGGGGTACAAAAGCCCTGTGCCCGGTTGTGCCATAAACTAAGGGGAGCAGAGCTTCAGCTACAGCTCCCGCGTGCACACAAAGCAGCTGTGCTCTCGGGTCTGTGTACACACACAAATCTCTGCTACCTTCCCAGAGGCTTCCCAGGTCTATCCCATGCAAGCACGGATGCTCCCAGAGGAGGGGATTTTAGGGGTCTTGCTAGAACTGACTGGCTCTTCAGAGGCACAGATCAAAGCTGCTCTCAGATTACAAGCTGCATGTACTCCCCGCACCCAGAGTAACACCAGGCCAGCTCTAAAGTATGTTTTCAGGGCATTAGAAGCTCACACTTACAGCATCCTGCACCCCTGGCCCTGGCTATATCGGGTGCCTGATGTTTGCAAGGAGAGGCTGCTGCTGAGCCATGCAATGACCCCCACGGGACAGCCAGAGCCAACTGCGGCACAGACCCTGTGGGGAAGGAATGAGCTAAAACCACAGCACCCACGTCCATGATTTCCAGGCAGTGATTGCAGCTATAAAACATTTCTTAGTGTGAATACTGCTTCAATGCAAACTCCAGGAGGCCACAACACCCGCACGCCAGCCCCAGACGAGGAATTCCTGCGCTAGGTCCCTGGGATGGTGCAGAGGCAGGAGCTGGGACACGAAGCCACACAACTGAGACAAAAAGCCTGCGTTAACCCAGTCTGCCAGGCTCTCCCAGCCAGGTGAGCCTGGCACCAGCCTGCTAACATGTCCCAGCTCCCCACTTCACCACGAACAGTGACCGACCACAGCAAGGAGCAGGAGCAGCACTGGGACCTGCCTGGATCCGGACGGTTCTGTGGGTCCTGAAGGACTGCACCCTCCCTGAATGTGTTTTTTCACCCCCAGTAATACTCTGGATTGAGATGAAGTGTGCAAAATAGATTTAGGGAAGCACCTACCAGTCCTGTTATCAACTCAGCAGGTCCACCAGTAATTAAGAAACTATGATCAACTCTATCCCTGCAAGAAGCGACAGCACAAACCACGAGGACTGGCCCCGGGCAGGCCTGAGGACACAGCCCAGCCAGCAAGGGGAGCAACCAGCACCATAACACACCCTCAGATGCAGTTAGCAAGGAATAAATTTATTTTTAAGACTTCAAACCATTATTATTAATAAATAATTTGTTTCTCAGCATGCCCTACTCCACCACGGTGAGTCGGTTTGGTCTTTCTGCTCAAGTGTTTCCGTTCCCCCAGGAGCTGGGGTCAGAAATCACCCACGTTACAACAGCCCAGACAGAAACCCACCCAGCTTCACAGCAGCACGAGTCAGAACCGGAGTCGGGTGCCCACCGAGACCAGGTCTGCTCTCCCCTCGCTTTGCCACGAGCCTGGCAGCACTAGAGAGGAGCAAGCCTACTTTCCAGCACTGATTTAACAGATTTAAGCAGGTATTTTTCTAGCTTCAAGGTGCAATAAATTAAGGCACCAAAAATCCAGGACTCTTCACAGATAAAGCCTGTGCAGATAGGAAGTGGTTCCAGTTTTTAAGAGACGTCTTTTTTTTTCCTACAGCACAAGTATTTGCAGGATCGTAGAGAGGAAGTCCTGCTTCCACATGTTTGTAGCTTTACAAAGGCTTTTTTTCAGGGCATACTCTTACAGGCTGCAAAAATCCACCAGCTCACAGCCAAGCAAGACAAGAGACAAACCGTGTAGAAAGGAGAAAAAGTGACACCACAAGGTTTAAGATCAGACATCCTCTGGCAGCACTGGTGAGCCCAGTCCTCGGGTCCAGCTATGGGAAGAGCCAGGACAACACAAGCTCTGGGCTCAGGACCCCAGAGCTCAGCTGAAGGGCTGAGGGAACAGCTCAGTTTTTCCCTAGTCCTGCAGACATCTAACTAAAAAACAAATCATTTAATTGCCACTTTTGCCAGTGCTGCTAGCCGAGTTTTGCTACCTGAACGGGCCCCCCAGGTAAGCGTTGTGTTCCATTTCAGAGAGTCCCTGTAATTTATCTCCCTTCACAAATGAATTTCATTAAACAGCCAGAGTCAAAGATTCAAGCACAGCCCAACTCCTTTGCACACTTAATTTTTTTTTTTCTGTACAATATCAGTAAAATATATAGAGTAAACTACTTTATTAAATAAATTCTGAAGACCATTTGCCCCCTCTCCCGGATCAGACACCGCTCGCAGACACGTGGCTGTACAGACACACGGACAGACAGACGAGCAGCTGAGCCCTCCGGTGGTGCCAGCCCGAACGCTGCAGCCGACCCCACGCAGGACGTACCGTGACTGAGAAACCCCAATTCCACCCACGGCACCGCGCAGAGCAGTGGACACTGCGAGCTGCCTCAGGATTTCAAGTCTCAGTCTGCATGACAATGATTCAAATTTACAAAAAAAAAAAAAAAAAAAAAAAAAAAGCAAACAAAAAAAAATCCCAAATCATTAAATAGTAGTTACAGCTTGAAGGTTTCCTAAAGCAGGAGGAGGAGTCTTCACCTGCAGAAGGAAAATGCCGTGACCAAGCTTCCAAGACCCACAATAATCAGTGTGTAAGAGACTTTGTTCCCATGGTAATTACATATGCACAATCTGCTGTGCTTGTCCACTTCCGGATGCAGCCTTTCCAGAACCTGGGTTTAAGCTACACTCTTCATTCAAGCACAGGTCTTCATTAAATAAAAGTGAACAGAAAAGAAAATCAGCATTCAGTCTTCACCACCCCACTCAATTAACTCAATTATAGAAATGTTTTAAAAAAAAAAAATCAATGCAAACATCTTCTACAAATGGACAGTAAACAAGTACATCCCTGGATGAGACACGCAGCCGCCGGGGACAGCGGTTTGGAAAACCAAGTGGTATTTGGGAAGGACCCCACCACACACACGCGAGTTTTCTGAAAGTGCACACGCAACCAACACGACATTATTAAGGTGCTTCTCCGAGCTGTGGATTTGCTGCTGCCGGTGGGCTGGTGGGAAGGGCAGGCTGAGCCCAGCTGCACTGCCACAGAAGACAAGGCTCAGGGAGCACGCAGCGAGCCAGCAGAGCCGACCTGGAGCAACCAGTTCATACCAGCAGGAATTGGGATTTCGGCTCCGTGTTACAGAGGCTGGTGTGAGCCACGTCTCACTGCCGGTCAGGGCCCACGCACCAGCCTGCAGGGAACGTTGAGATGTGGTCCCAGGTGCCCACCGCTCAGGCAGGGGCTGGGGAAGCTGATTCCTAAGCCCCCCACCTAAGTAGAATATTACTGCAAGTGTTGTGTGTTTACTTCTGCTTTAAAAAAAGGTGCAAGTATTTGCCCAAATGAATGAGTGCAGGAAGGCAGGACAGAATGTGGGAGAACTGTCACCGTTTGCTCCTTAAGTACCGGCCCGGGAGAAGGGCTAACAGGATTAGGGACAGACAGGAACGCTTGACCACCAGGATGTTCCCTTGACCTCGCAGAAATCAGCTGCTACGTTGGTTCTGGTGACGGGTCAAGGTGCTTTGCTCAGGTAAAGCCATCTGCATCCCCAACCAGCTTTATCTGAGCAAGCGCTGGGGTTTGAGGTTTTACTGGGAACATTCAGCTGGTCTAAAATACAGTAATAGTGACCTGAAAAGCTACCCTCCTCGTCCAGTTTCACCCAAAACCGTAGGCTTGTGTTCGCTGAACAGCAGCAGAGGCTGTCCCGTACCAGTCCCAACCTGGCTGCACCAGATACCGCGCATACGTTGCCCTGATGTCTGTCCAGAGGATAGGTTTAGATCTGTGGTGATGGTTGAAGTATTTACAGGTATTTGCAGCAGTTATTTACAGTACTTCTGCAGACTGCAAGCTGATTTTCTCTTCCTCCACTCCTAGTCAATCCGGCGTGGGCTTCTTTAGCGAGAAGGGTCGTATATTGAAGTGCCTGCTCAGCTGGCTCACCTGGGGACAAGGCAGGCAACAGGAGAGGGTCAGCAAGGTGCAGGGGGACGAGGAAAAAAGCAGGCAGAGAGCCCAACCTGTTCCCTGCACGGCTGACAGAGCCCTGCCACCTCCAAGCACCCACTTTCCCCATTACTGTCCCAGCCAGTTGCTCCCTCCGGCACAGCAGAGCTGGACTGCAGCATCTGCCCAGCATTGCCCAACTTCTCCCACTGCACTGGGGAGGGCAGATTTCTCCTCCCCCCTCCCTGGATGGTTTTATGCTTTACAGCAGCTGAATTAGAGCAGAAGCAACAGCCCAGCCTGTCCAGGAGCAGGCTTGCCTCCATCCTACCCTCATATACACGGGAGTCAGAAACACCCTGGCCCGAGCACAGGCACTCGTGTTTTTACTCTGCAGCACTTCTTCTTGGCCCTTCAGAGCAATATGATTAATACTTACCTTCAATTAATTTGATAATCTCGGATAAGCACAGGAAAAGTTGTTCCCTGAGTCCGTTTCCAATTAAAACTGGGGGTCAAGTACTTTGCACTGGCACAGGAAGGCAGCGGTGAGGAGCGTGCCCAATGCCAGGTTTGGGTAATCGGGTCCTTTTTACAGCAGAATGAGGAAGCCAGCTTTCACCACCTCATGTGAAGCAATGAGAAAACCACAAAGGACCGAGAGCTACACCAGCAAAGGCTCTTTCAGGTGCTCACAGATCCCCGTTAGCCTGGGAAGCACCACTTCTACGTGCCTGGCAGCCAGCAGAGGCACAGAGCAACAGAGGATAAAACGGATGGTGGGGCACTGCAGATCCACCAGCGAGCAGTGCTGAGCAGTGCTGAGCAGCACCAGGTGCTGAGCTGGGCAGCAAGCCATGGCACAGCATCTAGTCCACGCCGGCGTTCCCAAGTTCTGAATATTGGGGTCCCAGTCACTGCCCTAAAAGTTCTGCACCTCAGTATCAGTAAAGGCGTTTCTGTCCTGGGAGGGGAAGCTGCAGATGGGCCCTGGGAAAGCTGGAAGTGGGGGCAACACAAATTCAGGGGAGCAGAGCACAAAACTCCCTGACTGATGGGCAGGCCTGGGCAGAGAGGATTACACCATCCTCTCGGTCTCCCATCTCCAGCTATGACTCCAAGACCAAATTTATTTAAGCTTCTTAGCTATTCAAATCCTTCTCGCATAGAAGCCTCATTACACTAATTGGAAAGACAAGACAACCTGGGTATTACTTCCTCGCTGTAATTACAGCTCAAACTTGACTCTGGAGGCTCCACATTAGCGCCGGGGCTCCCGGGGGACAGGGCTTCCCAAGGAGGGTTTACACACGTGGCAGCAGCCAGCTCTGCAGGGAACATCTGGGCCCTTGCCCTACTTCTTCCGCAGCAGCTTCCCAGGGCATTTCTAACTGGACTTGGTCTCCTCTGAGTTTGTTTTCTCTCTTAATCAAAACTCAGGCAGAGTTTGCAGAGAGTGAGGGGAGCAAACCCAGCTCCCTGCCCCAGGAGAAGGAGGAGGCAGGCAGCTGCAGCGCAAGGGACACATCCCCAGCACAGGGCACGTCAGCAGGGTCGCAGATTAACCACTGCCAGCAGATTGTTTTACACTAGGACTCCCAAACCAGGCTCTCCTTCCCAACGTGCAGACACCACAGCCACTGCTGTGAGCATCTCCGGGAGTGCCTCCCGTTGCCCAGGGGTGCGAGTCACACCAACTGGCTGACCTACAGCATGCTCTCTAAGCTGCAGCCACAGCCACGAGTTAAAAACACAGCAGCAGAGACACGAGGACTTGTTTCAAACCCATCTCTGGCACAAGAGCCCCGGAGAACATTGTGCAAGGCTCGTTTCAAACCCAAGCAGCCTTCCAGAGCCTCCCACCTTTCCCATGGTCACGGCCAGCCCCACAGAGCTCGCAGCCCTAAGCTGTTCCGCTGACATTCCCGTTTTTAAGCAGCAGCTCCCCAGCAGAGCCTGCAGCCGAGCCCAACGCCCACGTGCCCAGTTCACCTACCACGACCACGCCGTAGTGGATGTGTGCCAGGGTGAGGAAAGCAGTTAGCAGGTAGAGGAGAAGAGTTTCACTGTTGGGGGCGAAGCCGGACACCACCACGGAGAGCACCAGCGCTATGGGGAGCAGCATCCAGTTCAGAGGCTGGCAGCGTGTGCTGCTCATCTGACAAACGATCAGCTGGCACTGCGGGGAGAGAAAGCTGTCAGAGCTTGCAGCCAGCACGGGCTCTGCAAGCCCAGAGCTGTTCACAGCGTGGAGCACAGTCACACAGGTACACAAACCGATTGCCTGCGCTTACAACTACCATCAGTTTCTCTGAGCTTCTTGTTTGGGATCTGCCTTTGCATTATAATTCCTGTGAGACACACAGAGCAGAGCCCTGTGGTGCAGGTCATAGCCATCAAGGGCATGTTCAAAGGGAAAAGGAGTTTTCCCTCTGAGCTGACCGAGCCTTGCCAGCAGCATTCTGCACGATCAGCAGCACGGGCTGCTGGCAGAGCACGGACACAGATCTGATACAATAGGCACAGGTACCTTTGGTAAGGTCTCAAGCAGGCACAGATGCAATATGCAGCTAAATTAGGTTTGGACAACAGCTGCTGGCCCTCCAGTTTTTAAGTTTATTCCCCCAAAAGAAACAAGAACTTCCTTGATATTAACAGTTTGCTACTGACATCACAGAGGATGCACGGGTGTAAACACACTCACGTTAACTATGTCTCTTGTTTCTCAAGAGCTGAGAGCTGCAGCACAGACGCCTGTGACATTTGCAGACCACAAACCCTGTCTGCTTTCCTGCTCGTTCTTTTCAGTCACAGCAAAATATCAGAGCTGTCTCAAGTTATACTTTCACACCTCCCCTCCTTCCTCCCATTTGAGCTGGCATTTTTCTTCACCCTGGGAGGCTGCACACTTCCCAGGGGCTACACGGAAGCATAATGCAAAAGCCACTCACAGAAATGTTCGCAAAGGCTGTTCCAACCATGAAATAGAAGAGCCTGGGATGGACCTCCAGGATGTCCATGGGTGACACGAAGATCCACGTGGTGCAAAGCACAAAGAGCAACACCGGGGACACCAGGGGCAGCATGATTTCGTACACAGAGTGGTGCTTCAAGGTGTTATTTTTATAGGCCCTGCAAGGCAAGCAGACAGAGAAATGAAAACTCCTGGAACCACAGCTGAGAAACACCTGGTCCCTGCCTCCAGATGTGCCCCATAAAATCTCACTGGCCATTCTGCCTCCCAAAACTGCCAACGCCAGTCATAAGCACACTCACACGAGGATGATGCACACCTTAATTGTTAACCTAAAACCCAAGAAAGCCCTGAATGACAAAGGCACCTGCACTCCTGGGTTGTGAACAACTGGACAAGCCTGCATAAGCCAGGAGCCCTTCAGCAAGCCCCTGCTCAGCAGGCTGCACCCCACAACTGCGACCTTCGGATATTCAGAAGCTGCTTTGTCACCCTAAAAACACCCACCTGAAAGCGACTAGGGCAACCAGGTCATAAGAGGCTCTGGGGGTTCCTGCAAAGGTGCTAATGCAGGTAGGGAGAGTTAAAAACAGCAAAACTTACTTGTAGAAGTTGTACAGGCTCATCGGCAGCGTCACGGTGAGGGCACAAGCTGGAAGAGAAAGAGCTACGTTACTGCCCCACGCAGAGGGAGGCCATCGCGTGCACCCCACGGAGGGGCAGATGGTTGGGCTCCAGTTTAAGCTGCTTGCAACTCAAATAGCTCAGAGGTGCACCAAGAACAGCTCAGCAGGTTTAAAAGGAGGTGCTCAAGATTCTGGTTCAAGAGTTTGTAATTACAAGTTAAGGTCTGCTATTAATTAAGGACATTTCAACTTTAAAAAGTTTCATTCACGAGCCTGGTATTACGCTTTAAACAGTTACTAAGTTTAATTACAATCCTGCTTTTAATGGGAGTTCAAACCCCACAAGCGACATGGATGTACACAGCAGAGGTTTCAGTCCTCACAGTAAAGGCAATCTGCTGTTTCTCCCACCACGTGCAAGCATTTCCCGTTCCCATTGTGCAAAACTCTTGTGATTCAGCTTGACAAATGATATAAAAAACCTGAAAATCTAGACCTAAATGGGAAACATCATTTGCTACACCCAAACCTATGGAAGTCCATCACAACTCCTTCCATGTTTATGTAGCAGTAAGTATTTTAACAGACACGTAAGTATTCCTGCTTTTAATAACCTGACTCCCATTCGAATGCACAAATACACTGAGTGTACGCGTCGTGCTCTACTTTCCACGAAGGCAAAGTGCATTTATTATTCATATCTTAAATTCTGTGGCTGCCAAAAGAAAGCTCAAAATATCCACCTGGGTAAATCTGATGCTTGCACCTCTCTTAATGTAACAATTCAAGACACACTGACTTGAAATTAAGCACTTATGATTAACCCCTAAAGAAAAGGGCATAGGTTAAGAAAATACAGTTGAGGAAGAAGTTCTGAATAAGCCAAATCACATCAAGCCACGCAGCTCTTCCTGCGTTACTCCCGCCTTTGCAGGGACTTATTCTGCTGGAGAGAAGAGTCAGCTTTTCTGGAGGAAGGCTGTACATCCTTTTATTTAATTTTTGGACAAGTGCATGGAGGGCAGGACCCACAAAGGTGCTTTCCCCACCTAACATCGCTCCCTGCAGCAGCCCAAGGCTGCTGACACAGCATTCTGGCTCCAGCTCCTGCTCCCTCAGCAGCTCTCCTCTACCCGGGCTGCAGCCCAGCTCCAGGCGAGGAAGGATTTTGGGTCTGTCTGCACAGACCCAAGGGCAGCACCAGGGCTGGCCCCAGCCACCATGCTCCAGCCCCTTGGGATCAGCCTGAATAAGCCCGAAGGCACGAGCTCAGCGTGCTGCCTCCTCACCCTTCTGGTCACCACTGACCCAGGCATGCTGCAGCAAGTCAGCCTCTCCAAATTAACTGCCCTGGGAGACCTGGCAAAGGGCAGGCTGCACGAACACCCTGCGTTAGTCAGCTGGGTGAGAGCCCACAAGAGCCTTCATTACAGCAAACAGAACAGCAGCACAGAGTAATTAGGACATTGGGTGTTGGGAAAAGAGGTTTGTGTTTAAAAGACAGGCTTCAACATGGAGTTTCTTACCAATAATCATTGTAGTGAATAGGTCTCTATATAAGAAATTAAACAGGAAAGGTGCATACCAGGCCTCAACTCCCACAATGGCCGTCACTATGTAGACGATGGAAATGGTCTGAAAGAAAGCAGAAGAGAAGCGGGTGTCAGCAGCACGGCCGCAGCCTGGCAGCACAACGCACGCCCGGGAGCTTCAGGGAACAGCAGTCGGGCTCTGGAGGTTTGTCCAGGGTCTCCTATCAGCCATCTGCTGAAGTTATCATAGGGAAAAAGCTAACAGGGAACACCTGAATTGTGGTGGAAGCCCTGATGGTGCACGGAGCGCGCTGTGGGGTAGCTGAGCCCTCCAGCCCGACTTTCTTTTTCCATCGTCTGAATTTCTGGGCAGACCTGTGTGGTGCCAGGAGTTGGACTCGATGATCCTTAAGGGTCCCTTCCAACTCGGGATATTCTACAATTCTATGATTTCTGTGCTAGGCAGAGGTCCAAAAGCACTCAGGTCAAGAAAATGCTTCTGGGGGAGGAGCTCAGAGTATAGTCAGACGGGACCAGCTCCAGCCTCATTTTACCAGAAGAGATAATTATTGCAATTAATCATTCCCCTTCCAGCTTGTTGCATTTCCCACCCAGGATGTGACACGAGTACGGTGCGCTGCTCGTTGCTGTGAGACTGCACCCTGGCTAGGACAGGCAGCTGCGAGCACTAAAGCTGAATTTTACTCATCCAGAGCTTGCTCTCGGTTCTGATGGGCTCTTCAGAAGGTGTTTCCTGCAGGGAAGTCCTTAACGAGAAAAGGAAGTGCCAACATCCCAACCGGTCCATCACTGTTAACCTCAGCATCAACTGCCTCATTACCCAGCCACAGGGGGGCACCTCCCTGGGAACCTTTGCTCCAGGCACGGTGATTAACATGCAAACTAGTCCCACAGCTGAACTTTGGCACGCATCCTGCTCGTGCATAAAGGCACCCCGAACTTCTAGGCTTGAATGTACCCGTGGGGTGTAACGCAGGAAACTAATTAGTGCAAGCATTTAGGTACCCAGGAGGTCACCAGGACACATGGAGAGGAAACAAGGAGATATCTGTTCCTCAAGCCTTGTTTCTCGTAGGAAATCCATCTGCAAAAGCTACTATGAACAGAAAAACCCACATAAACTTCCTTGGATTTAACATTTGTGCGAAACTGAACCCTACCAACACATCTCATCTCTCAGCACACGGCTCCGAGCCCTGCCCTGCTCCACGCTGCTGGGGCAGGCTGGGGACAGCCACCCTGGAGAGGGTGTGATTTACAGGGGGCTGCACAGCCACCAGAGCTGCACCCCGGGCACGCCAGCCCTTTATCGAGCTCCTGCTGAAGCCGCTGCGGCGCGTACTTACCACCTGGCTGATGTCATATCCCCAGGGCAGGAAGAGAATCCCCGTGTTGTACTTCTCCCAGTGGGAGAGGATGAATGAAAACAACACCACCCACAAGAGGAGGTAGAGAACGAAGACACTGACACCCGTGGAGCCCCGTCCAAAGGTGGAGTAAACTGTCACGACGAAGTACACGCAGGCCCAGCTGTCCAGGCCGTGATCAAAGAGCTCCCCCAGGGGCGTGCTGGAGTTGGTCCGGCGGGCCTGTTTCCCATCAACGCCGTCTGGGAAGAAAGCAAGGAGAAACAGGGAGTTTTGACAGACATCCACCAAAATAAGAAGCTTTGCTGGGCACCCCTACGCAGAGCAACAGGCCAGCCTGCAGCTGACAAGACGTGTAATCAGCTCCCCCTGCCCTCATCCTCCAACAGCGAGCACGTCCCGCTCCCCACCTCCACCTGAGACTGAAAAATGCAACAGAGGGAAAGTCTGGCAAGAGTTTATTTGAAGCAGAGCAGGGACAGGATTTCACACAGCACCTCAAAGCCAGCTCCAGCATCCTCCTTCCACGTCAGCCGCTCCGGGCCACCTTCCTCCCATGCGCTTTGCCAAGCGGTTCCTGGAACTGCTCTAGCAGCACGAGCAGCAATCGGAGCGGGCCGTGGCTGAGGCCCAGAATCAAAGATTTTTCAGCAGGCTCGGAGATAAGATGGCACGCGGCTGCAGCATGAACAGATGACCGAGACAAATCCCCCCCCGCAGGCAGATAAACTCTTACCTAACGTGTAGGCAATGAAGTTGAGGAGACCCACAATGACCCACACTCCGTTTGGAACGTGCTGGTGGTCAGGAGCTGCAGAGATCAGAAAGACCCAGGGGAGGACAGCTCAGTACACGCTCTCGGCGGGTTTATTTTGGCACAAGAGGCCCAGTGGCTCACCGAGACAAAGCACCCCCACAACTCAAACAGTGAAACAGATGCTAGCTCTCCAGGGAGAGGTGGCAGAGCTGTTTGTCCCACAGCTCCCCATGGAATCAGGTCACAGAGACAGGAATCCTAGGACTTTGCAAACCAGGACATATTTGTCCTCTGTCCCCAGCTCCCAAGCCACAGGAGCTAAGAGCTGGTGATGGCAGCTAGCAACTGCAGCCCAAAAGCAGGGCATGGAAGTGTGTGCGGATCAGGCACTCCTCCTGCACTGCTCAGAGCATCACCAGAGCCTCTTGGAGAAGAGGCTGCGCCCTGCCTCTGCTGCAGGCACGTGGGGAATTCCCTCCCAGTCTCCAGACCTCGTCCCTGCCAATTGAAACCGAGTTCCTCCTTAATAACCTCTCCTCCTCCGCTGGTGCTGTCTCGGCAGCCAGCCAGCTTAGCTGCCACAACTCAGGGAGCCCAAAGCTGCATCTCAAAAAGAGCAGGGAGCTGCTTCTTGGTGGCAGCCTCGCATGAGGATGCACAGAGGTCTCCTACAGGGAGCAACAACACCCCAAAACGTCACCTTCTTGTGTCCTTTGAGCAGCGGGATGGTGCCTTCCAGCAGCAGGTCACCAAACCAACCAGCCATGAAGGCACAAGCTTCTGGAGGCTTCACCAGCAAAATGAAACGATCTCTTTCCAAGCAGAAGACCCGTAACACAAACGTAAAAGGGTCCCAGAGCTTAAGCTTTGCCATCCCTTTGGCAGAGCACAACTTTTTGAACATCTGACATCCTGTCCTGGGGATTTTTGGGCTCCTGTGAGCTGTCAGCTTTTCTTCCTAGGGCTCACAGAGCAAAGCACAGCCCAAATCTTAGCTGTGCTCACATCACCCAAGCTTTTGAAAGCTTTTCATTCTGGTAACGGTGCTCGTCTGCCTATCAATGAAGGCTACACCAAAAAAAAATTAAAATATTTTTCTCACTTAACTGTACTTTCCACTTAAGTGTACTTTGATGATTGGCCGGGTTTTAGGAGAACTAGATGAACTGTTCTGAGCAGCCTAAACCAAACCTGGCAGGGGGAGAGGGAGAGAAAAATACAGAAAGGAAGCTATTGGTAAGTGACTGAGAGTTACCATGCTGCGTTAAGGGTTTTTTTAGGACACTCCCACAAGCAAGGAGACACCTAAACTGATTCAGTAACAGGCGGACACGGGAACTGTTTAAAAAGTGTAAAGCTGTGCACATCCTCGCGTTATGCAAAATGGTGAAATGGAGAATGAGGACTTCGCTTTTGTTAGCTTGAACGTGGTGCCAGCATGTTTCTGCAAGAGGGCAATTAGCTGGGATGCAAATAAAGAGGCTCCGCTTGCTGCCTTCAGAAAGCAGAGTTCCCCACGTTACCCTTTTCCCACATGTTCTGTTTCAAAAGGAGGGCACTCGCTCTTGTCCTCTGCCAAGGCAGAGCTGAATCCCACACAAATTTGGCTGTTTTGTCCTTTGCCTGCACGCAGCCAGCCAGGAGCAAATGCACCCAGCAGCTGGAGGGAAGGCATCACCTGGCCAAATCCTCATCGAGAAGCCCGGCGACTTCAGGCCCTCAGCTCCATCCCTCCTGTGGTGCAGCCAGCTGCCCGGCAGGGCCCCGACTGCACGGGCTCACCTCCGAGCACCAGAAGGCACAGGAGAGGAGGTGACACATCCAAACAGAAGAAGGCAGCCTTACCAGAAGCATAAAAGTCAGGGTCGAAGTATGCCATGAGGAAGAAGTTGAAGACAAGCAGCAGGAAGCCAGAAAACGTTATCAGATTTGGGGCCAGCCAGGTAGGGAAGATCTATGGGAGAGCAGCAAAAGAAGACATGAACTCATTAGAATATTTAACGAGGACCACGCGCTGCTCCCGGCCGCAGCAGATAGCTGGTTACAGTCGTCTGGGTGCTGGACAGCACTGCCCGGGCGCACCCAACACCGTGGGGCTGTGCGAAGCTTTGGGTTGTGATGCAGTGAGCTCGGGGCAGCCGCCAGCTGGAAGGCTGTGCCCTTTGTAATTAGTCACACCACAAACGAAGCGGGTCTGTTCAGCCAAGCAGGGCCCTGCAGCTGACACTTCTGAGCAGAAGACGTGGCGGTGAGCGGCGTTTCGCTGTCCTGCTCGGGGCAGGACGAGGTCTCACCTTCACTATCGTGTTCCAGAAGGGATGCATGACGTACAGGGACAGGGGGTTGCTGTCCACCGCGCTGTACTGTGAACAAGAGGGGAAACAGAAGTCAAAACACAACAGCCAGGGCTCCAGGACCTCGTGCAGGAAGCCGGAGATCCTCAACATCAAGCTTTCCCTGCGGGCACCTGCCACCAATCTTTGCATCGCACGAACACTCGAGCCAGGAACGGGCTCACACCAGGGACGGTGCTGAGCAATCCCAAAAGTGCCTGCCAGCTCCAGCAACGCCAGGCACCAGCCCACAAACAGCTCCTGGGCTCACCACGGAGATTTTTGGAAGGCTTCCTTCACGGGACAGGCAGAGGAGACCTCCACGGGCAGCACAGGGAGCATTCTTGGCCAGCCAGAGGAATTGCAGCCGCACCGTGGACACCTTGATGTGCCCTGCCCTGCCTGCCTGCCCCCTGCCGAGTCCTGCCCCAGCTCTCAGAGCCACGCGGCTCTCCCAGAGGAGCAGGACCAGGGACCTCCTGGGCCCCCCTAAAACAGGAGACAGGTCACCAAGGGGCAGGGTGCTGGTGTGGTTCGGAATAACCCACTGGGATGGCAGCTCTGTACCACTCACCTCCTGTCGCTTGGAAGAGACCTTCCCCTTCCAGAAGGATGTAATTTGTTTCTGAGCAAGACCTTCAGCCCCCTCCCTCGTCCTGCAGATACCCCGAAATGCCACAGACACCACCCCACATCCATGAGCATCCCCGAATCCCACACGCCCTGCTGCAGGTCAAGCAGCAGAGGATGATTTACTCAGCAGCGAGGAGCAGAGGGGCGCAGACCCCAGCTCTGGACGGAGACGTGGGGCTCCCGGCAGAAGGCTCCTCTCCACCACAAAGCCAAGATTCCTGCAGAGGGAAGGGGGAAGCAGGAGGTCTTACCCCTCACCCCAAAGCTTTCTAATCCTCAGAGGTGGCTGAGGATACCCCGATATCCTTACCTCAGTAACCCTGTGGGAGCTGCAGCGCAGCACCAAAACCCCGAGCTGGAGGCCGTGCGAGACGAGGCCTCAGCCCCGAGGAATTTCCATCCCAGCTTAGTTCAGCGGCGGAGGACAGAACGCCGAACGCCTTACGAGATAATAGGCTTTGGAGTAACCACCAGATAGGGGAGGAGGAGGGCTGCAGGCCCATTAAATCTCATTATCCCCGTCACGGCCTCCAACGAGGGAACAAACGCCACACCAGGAGCGAGGCAGGGGAAGCCCCCTGCAGTTTGTCTGCCGGGGCTGTGCCCTGGGGAAGGTCCCAGCTCTTTCCCCTCTCCCCATTTCCCCACCTCAGCGATCCCATGGCCAGAATGCAGCCTCCCTGCACCCTGTAGCCCCCACAGAGCCATCCTGCAGCTCCCAGCCACGTCCCTCCGGCCACACGGATGGGACACATCCCCTCAGCTCAAAGATTCACCCCCAGGGAGGCTTCTTCCAAGCAGAGGGCCACAATCTCCTTAAAAAACCCCTACCAGGATGAGGGGCCCTCTGTCCAGCTCCACCGCCCCCCATCTCCAGCCCCTGCTGGGTGACGTTTCCAAAAGCAGCTGCTCCTACGCACAAAAAAAAGCCATAAAAAGGCAATTTGATGGATTTCAGTGTAATTTACACTCGGAAACTCTTTACCTGGATGTGTGAGCTCGCGCAGGCTCTTGGCACAGCTGATGAGCACGGTCCTGGGGAAGGGGCAGCACGGGCACACCCCGTACCTAACACGGCACCGATAAGGGCAGCAGGGAGCCCAATGCAGGGAGCCCATCAGTGGGGTCACGCTGCGTGCACCGAGGGCACCCACGGCAGCCTTCAGCCTCCCTCCTCGCACAAAGAAGCCAGCTGGGGGTTTCTGAGGAGTACTCAGGACCAGCACAGCCTGCAAGGGACAACTTGATGCCACCACGGCACTGAGCTGCCTGCCATCGTTATGGGGTTTAGAGACAGGAGTGGCTCGCAGAGCTTACACCCAACGTTGAGCACCAAACCAGGCCGTTTCCGCAGGATCCAATTACGTGCGCGAGGAAGAAAACGCAGATTTACAGCCCAGATTCCACTAATAGCTTTCCCGGGCAGAAAAACACGGCGGCTTTTCAGTAATCCCATTAGCGGGAGGCGGCAGCAGACAGCACCCTGCTGTGCAGGCGCCCCGGCCTCAAACACCCGGAGGGGGCTGGGGGAGCCCCGAGGCAGGAGCAAGGCAGCGTGGGCTCGGCACAGCGGCCCCAGAACATCCAGGAGGCCGTTTCCTACAACCCCTCTTCGGTATGAGGTGGGCACGAGGCCCAGCAGCTCATCCCACGGGGCTGAGAGGAGGCAGCGAGCCCGGCAGGCTCCAGGACCCACAGCCAAGCCGTGCCAGGGCAAACAAACCCCCCCTGCACTATGCCCGTGCTCTGCCGCCACGCTTTAAGGGCGTTCAGTGCCACCGACCTGTTTGTTTTCCCCGAGGTCACTTCTCTGCTGGCACCAGGAGGGAGCACGGGGGCAGCGAGGAGCGTGCAGGGAAGGGTGCGAGGGGTGGCCGGCGGCAGGGAGGACGCACGGGGCAGCAGGATGCTGTGGAGGAGGTGCTCGAGGTGCCCCCCAGCCTCGCTGCCTGCCCCATTTCCCTCTTCTCACCCGTTTTCACACATTGCTGATGTCCGCGAGCAGGGCTGAAGCCCCTCTGCTGTGAGAGGAGCTGCTGCGGCGAGCAGAAGCCTCGTCCGGCTCCCCAAACCCCAAAGCCGAGGCTCCTTGCTCCTCCAGAGTGGGAATCGCAGGATCAGAGCAGGGATAGGGGAGGGAAAAAAGGCAGAAATGGAAGTGCACGAACAGGAACCCGACAGAACAGCCTTGTGACAGCTGAACAAAGCTTTTACGCTCATCTATAGCCCACCAGGGATCCGGAGGGGAGGGCTGCAGGGCCCAGAGGGGGATCGGCCCCAAGCAGGCAGCTCTGCGAGCCCGCTCCTGGTGCCGAGTTTCAAGATGTGACCTGAAAGAGACAAAACTTTTTTTTTTTTTTTTTCCCCCAAAAAAACCCATAACCCTCAGGCTCTGTTTGCAGAGAGGAGGAACGAGGGCTAGAGGAGGTTCACAACTAAGAGAACCAGGCAGTGACTTTTTGGATGGAGCTCCTCGCAGCCACGATCCGACACGCAGCAACGAACAAAGCAGCAGGATTTCAGTGCCACGAAGAAGACCCGAGAGGGTCTGACCCTCCCTTGGGTTTCTCCTACCCCACAGCAGAAGGGAAAGCTTCTCACGGCAGAGTTTGGGCCTCCCTGGGATGCTGCAAGCCCTCTGCCCTGCCATCACTTCCCTCTGTGTCCCCGCAGCCGCAACTCGGGACGAGATGCACCCGGCCATCCCAGCAGGCTCTGGAGGAAGGCGCACGCGGATATCTCAGATATTTGGAGCAAAAACACAAAGCAAAAGACAGAGCTTTTGGTTTCGTTTGCTTTAAAGGCAACCTGAAGAGCAAAACGCCGCCAAGAAGCGGCTCTGCTTTCCCACCCCTCTGTTACACGCATCCAGGAGGAAGGCACCCGGCTCCAGCAGCCATCCCGTCCCTCTCTGTCGGGACGAAGGACGCAGGGGGATGCGGGTGGCAGGCGGCTGAACAAAGCTGGGAGGGCTCCTGCTGCAGGACGAGGCAAGGAGCCTGCTACCTGCACCCCTCGCACCCAGTTCACACCTTGAACAGTGGTCCCTGAGCACAGAAGGCTTCGTGTGTGGCTGGGAACGGCGATGCCACTGCCGCCACGGCAGCCGGGTGGTTTTCACCCAAGAGGGGGCTTTCAGACAGGCAAGGGATCATCAAGGGATGCTCTGAGCTGGGCTGAGGTTTCAGCCCCTGAATTTCCCTGCAGAATTGGAGAAAAAGAAGGAAGCAGCTCCACCTCACAGCTGCTCACCTGGAAGTGGTGAAGGCCGGGAGGACGCCGAGCTCACGGCTCCCTGTGCAAGCGGCGCCTTGGGAAGGAGATGTTTAAAGGCAGGCGCACGCGGGAGCCTCAGAGCAATTAGGGAGCCCTTGGGGAAGGAGTTAAGTGATTCAGGAACAGGGCTCAAAGGCTTCTCCTCCTCCGCACCCTTCCCAGGAAGGGCCCTGCAGGAGAAGACAAGGGACCGGCCTTTTTGTAGCCTCAAGCCTCCCATCCAGGTCGCTCCCATCAAAAATCTCCCTGCCGGCTGCGGTGTTGTTCTGCAGAGCCTGCTCGCCAGAGCAAGCCCCGCGGAGATCTTTTTAGGGCTCGTATTTCCAGACGAGCCTCTGCGAGGCTGCCAGGACAGCCGCCAGCCAGCTGCTTCCCGCAGCGCCACATCTGCAGCCCTGCTCCCCGCGGCGTTTGGAGGCTGAGGGGAAAAGGATTTCCTCCTGGGAGAGGGGGCACCCTCTTTTTCGGGGGCAGAGGACACCGCACGGGACTGGTGGTCCCTTCTAGCCCTGCAGACACGTGAGGAGAACCACGAGGGCTTCGTTTCAGCGCCCACACAGGTAAGGAGACAAAGAGCCTCTCACAAGAGCCGCCACCGAGCGCGCTGCTGCCCGCCGCCCCCGCACCGCTGCCGCTAGACACGGCCCCAGAAGGATTTCGGGGTGTGGAAGCTCCAAAAAGCACTTCCCAAACCCCAATTCCCTCTCCCCTCGCCGAGTTTGTGAGGTGAGACAGCGTCCTGCCCCACCTTTGGA
Source organism: Netta rufina (assembly GCF_964035555.1). Classification (NCBI taxonomy): domain Eukaryota; kingdom Metazoa; phylum Chordata; class Aves; order Anseriformes; family Anatidae; genus Netta; species Netta rufina. Next base: position 120,702,586 of record NC_140125.1, read on the forward strand.
CCCGAGCAGGCCACGTGGCGCTGCCGCAGCTCGGTGCCAGCGCCCTGCTCCGCCGGCGCTCCCCCCAGACCGTTGCCCCCGGGGCATCGCCTCCCTGCGCGGGGAGCCAAGGTCCAGCAGCGGTTCGCCAGGTGAGGACGACGCCAGGTAGCCCCGTGGCAAGAGCCTCGTGCTCTTTTATCACCTCAGAGTTTCCTCTGCTCCTCCTGGAGCAGCTGGATGAGAGCTGCGCCCTGGGCACCGCGCAGCAGAGGCACAGAACTCGCACGAGGGCGAGAGAGGAGAAAGGAAGAGGAGGAGCAGGCGCCTCCGTGAGCGTCCCGCACCCGTTTTCTCCCCTGGCCACGGTTTTCTAGGAGGAGGTTGCCCGGGAGCCTGCCAGAAATAGATTTGGAGATGGGTTTTTAAGCAGCAGCTCGTGCCTTCTGGCAGCCAGCCGCAAGGTCTGCGCTCCTGAACAGCGGAGCCACGCTGCATCCCTCCCGGCACGGGGTGCTCAGCGCCCAACAACACCCAACAGAGCGCCTGCTTTGGGCTCCGATGGCTTTGGGGACGTGCTCCGGGCACAAAACACCTCCTCCAGGGCTGAACGCAGGCTGAGGGGATGAGGCAGAGGAAGCAGCACAGCAAAAGCTGAAAGAAACCTGCTATTTTGCACCGTCACCGACCCACACCCCAAGCAGCACCCTCCTCGCTCCATCTTTTAGGGCCACGCTGTGCCCTGATGGAGTTTCCCGGGCCCCAGCAGCTCCTTGCAGGCTCAGCATCAGTGGAGATGCTCCAGAAACGTGCTCTGTCACAGCCCCTATTGATTCGGGGAAACCACAGCCTCCTGAGCGCAGCTACTGCTGCCAGCACGACCGCAGGCCTGCCCCGGGGGCACGCGCGGCTGGCTGGGCTCCTGCCGGCCCCACGCTGCCTCCCAGTAAGGCCAGTAAGAGCAACTGGTGCTGCCAGGACGCGGCCAGCGCTGGAAGAACTGGGCAGGACCCAAGCTCCAGCTGCACGAAGCGTGGATAGAAAGCTGAGAGGGGCCTGGAGCAGCCTCCCTGCGAGGAGAGGAGGAGAGACCTGGGGAAAAGAGACCGAGAGGGGATCTCAGCAATGTGCATAAATACCTGAGGGGTGGGAGGCAGAGGGGTTTGGCCAGCCTCTTTTCAGTGTTTTTTGGGGACAGGACCAGGGGTAATGGGCACGAAACGGAGCCCAGGCAGTTCTGCACCAACACACGAAGGAAATTCTTCACGGTGAGGGTGATGGAGCGCTGGGACAGGCTGCCCAGGGAGGTTGTGGGGTCTCCTTCTCTGGAGATGCTCAAGGCCCGTCTGGACGCCTCCCCCACAAAGACCAAGAGTCCCCCCCCAAGGACCAGAGCCCCCCCCCAGCACCAAGACACCCCCTGAAGCACCAGGACTCCTCCACAGCACCACGACCCCCCCCCAGAGCACCAGGACCTGACCCCCCTCTGGCACCACGAGGCCCCCCCAAGCACCAGGACCCCCGGCACTAAGACCTGACCCCCCCGCAATGACCAAGACCCCCCCACTAAGGACAAGGACCCCTTTACAGCACCACGACCCCCCCCCCCCCCCACAGCACCAGGACCCCCACCATCAAGACCAATAACCAAGACCCCCTCCCAAGCACCGGGACCCCCCCATAAGGACGAGGACCCCTCCCCCCAGCACCGGGACCCCGAGCACCAGGACCTGACCCCCCCCCCCCGGACCAGGACCCCTGGCATCAAGACCTGACCCCCCCCAAGAACCGAGACCCCCTCCCCAAGCACAGGGACCCCTCACCCCAGCACCACGACCCCCAGCACCAGGACCTGACCCCCCCACAAAGCACCACGACCCCCTCCTACTGCACCACGACCCCCGGCATCAAGACCTGATCCCCCTCCCAGCACATGGGGCTCCCCCCCCAAAAAAAACGAAACCCCCTCCCCACACACCGGGAGCCCCCCCCCAAGAACCGAGACCCCCTCTCAAGCACTGAGACCCCCTCTCAAAGCACCGGGACCCCCTCCCCAAACGCCGTCTTCCCCCCCCCCCCCCACTGCACCAGGGCCCTCGGCACCAGGACCTGCCCCCCCCCACAAAGCACCACGACCCCTCCCCAGCACCAGCGCCCCCGGCATCAAGACCTGACCCCCCCCCCCCCAAGAACCGAGACCCCCCCCCAAGCACCGGGACCCCCCCTACTACAGCGGGACACCCTCCCTGGCACCACGACCCCTCCCCAGCACCAGGACCCGACCCCCCCCCCCCCCCCCAGCACCGGGACCCCCAGCATCAAGACCTGACCCACTCCCAAGAACCGAGACCCCCTCCCAAGCACCGGGACCCCCCCCCCAAGCACCGGGCCTCCCCCCCCAAGCACCGGGCCGACCCCCCCGGCACCACGACCCCCTCCCACACCCAGCAGACCCCCCCGTGAGCCCCTCACCCCCTCACCTTGTACTTGCCGAAGCCGGCCAGCTGCTCTCCCGTCACGTACCCCATGGCGTCCCCCCCCCCCCAGCACCGCGCCCGCCGCCTCACGGCGCCTCCCGCCGCCGCCTCGGCCCACCGGGCGTGCCCGTGACGTCACCGCCACCCCCCCCCCCCTCTCCCACAGCGCCCCCTAGCGGCCTGGAGGACCCTGAGTGTGGGGGGGGGGGCAGGAACATGGCTGCCCCCCCCCCCCCCCAGCCCCATCCAGCCTGGCATTGGGCACCCCCAGGGATGGGGCAGCCTCCACCAGGGCCTCACCACCCTCAGAATAAAGGATTTCGTCCTTGCACCTGTCCCAAACGTGCCCTCTTTCATTTCCTCGCCTTCACGGGAGCCGGGGGTGTTTGGTGTTTTGGGCATAAAAACCTTGTTTTGGCACAATTAACGTGGTTGAGAGGGAAGGAAGGAAGGTGGTGTTGGGGCACGCTCGCAGCGATCAGAAAGCGCAGCAGGCGACCTTGTAAAATGCAGGCAAGCTGAGTCCTCAGAGCAGTCAGGCGGAAACCGCGGTGTAAGAAACATTGCCGCCGCAAAGAGTATCAAAGGCAAAAGAAATCTGACTTATAACGGGACGGCAGCTGAAAGCCATGTATTGGCTGTGAAGCCAACCGGATAGGCTGTGAACCTGGATTATTACCCAGTCAAGGGGGAAACAGGAGGGTCCCGGTCCTCAAGAAAAAAATAAATAAAAATAAATAAAAATAAATAAATAAATAAATAAATAAATATATAAACTGTGTTATGGAACTGCTTCAAAGATCGAAGCCGAAATTTCCTTAAGTGGTATATTCTTTATTGCAGTGCTGGATGCACGGGGGATCTCTCCACCTATCGTGCATACCCAAAGCGGAAAGCAATCTTGAATTTATACAATCAATCTATCAATATTCCACAAGCGCCTATATATATTCATTACCTATCCCTGCCTTCCCTCGCTTCTCATGCTAATTAGCCTTTTGGCACCTTGCACCTGCGTAGAGCCTCCCAAGAATTGTGGGCGGGGGTCTTTGGGACGTGGGCGGGGGTCTTTGGGAGGAAGACCCCGAGTCTTCCTCACAGTGTACTTTTCACCTTTGGCCAGGAATCTGCTGAGTTGGCATGTTTCTTAATTGCAAGAGCTGGTTGTTGCTAATTCTTCCGTTTGTTGTATCTTTATAATGAATTCCAATGTACAGTTTCGAGTTTTATAGTCCTTACATTTGTTTCTCTGTCTGTCTGCCGCTTCCTTATCATGAGTTCCAGTGTCTTGTAGCATCAGTTGTGTGATGCGTAGCAGGGATTCTCCCTTTAAACACAGAATCATAGAATCATAGAATATACCGAGTTGGAAGAGACCCATAAGGATCATGGAGTCCAACTCCTGGCACCGTACAGGTCTGCCCAAAAGTTTAGACCATGTGCCTAAGTGCACAGTCCAAACGCATTTTAAATTTCGATAGGCTTGGTGCAGTGACTATGTCCCTGGGGAGCCTGTTCCAGTGTGCGACCACCCTCTCGGTGAAGAACCTCTTCCAGATGTCCAGACTAAACTTCCCCTGCCTCAGCTTAACACCATTCCTGCGGGTCCTATCACTGATGTTTACAGATGTTCACCTGCCTCTCCACTCCCCCTCGTGAGGAAGTTGTAAATGGCAATGAAGTCCCCCCTCAGCCTCCTCTTCTCCAGGCTGAACAGGCCCAGTGCCCTCAGCCGCTCCTCATACGTCTTCCCCTCTAGGCCCTTCACCATCTTCGTCGCCCTCCCCTGGACACTCTCCAGCAGTTTAATGTCCTTCTTGTACTGTGGTGCCCAGAACTGCACACAGTACTCGAGGAGAGGCCACACCAGCGCAGAGCAGAGCAGGACAATCACTTCCCTCGACCAACTAGTGATGCCGTGCTTGATGCACCCCAGGGTACGGTTGGCCCTCCTGGCTGCCAGGGCACACTGCTGGCTCATATTCAGCTTGCTGTCAACCACGACCCCCAGACCCCTCTCTGTGGGGCTGCTCTCCAGCGTTTCGTCCCCCAGTCTGTACGTATAGCCAGGGTTGCCCCGTCCCAGGAGCAGGACCTGGCACTTGCGCTTCTTAAACTTCATGTGGTTGGTGATCGCCCAGCTCTCCAGTCTGTCCAGGTCTCTCTGCAAGGCCTTTCCACCTTCAACAAAGTCCACAACTCCTTCAAGTTTGGTGTCGTTGGCAAATTTGCTCCAAACACCTTCTAATCCTACATCCAAATTGTTTATAATAAGATTGAAGAGGACTGACTCCCTAAAGAGGAGCCTTGGGGGACCCCACTAGCGACCATCTGCCAGCCAGAAGTGGCCCCATTTACCACAACCCTTTGAGCCCTGCTCATCAGCCAATTGCTCACCCATCGTATGATTTATTTATTTTTTTTTTAGCTCTATGCTGGACATTTTGTCCAGTAGGATCCTATGGGAAACTGTGTCAAAAGCTTTGCTAAAGTCCAAGAAGATCACATCAGGTCGTTTACCTTGGTTATGCAGGGGCACAACCCATAAAAAGAGCAAGTTGCTCTGTGTTGGGAGTGGGGGGGGGCAGGAACATCAACTGAGGTTAATGTTACCTCCGCAGGGAAACCTGCAAGACATTGATGCCTACTGTACCAACGGGATGCCGACCACGACCTGGCTAAGTATCTATGACACCAATGACTGGGAAAAGCATTGTGCACATCAGTACCCTTGTCATCACCCTGGGGTCGGTATGTTAACAAGCTAACTCATTAATAAATTCTTTGTGTTCCCCTGACAGAACCCCACTGGGACCCTAATGACCCCACAACTTATGGACAATTATGTAACTGGACAGCACCCACAGCTGTTTATCCTTTGTACTACATGGTGGACCCAAATAAACAAGCAACTGATTAGGGCGTTAGCGGATGCTGGGGCAGAGGTCAGTATTATACATGGCAACCCAGGAAAACATAACAGAACTTTAACCCCAGTGCGGGGCCTAGGGGAGCAACCAGTCACGGGGAAATTCATGAAACGCAAGTTACAAATAGGCGATTGGCTACCTCATGACTATCAGGTCATGATTGCTGAAGTTGAAGAGTTTATGACTGGCATGGATATAGTCTGAGGAGGTGCACTAGAAATAGGAGGCTCCCTAGGGGCATTCAGCACCACACAGTGGCTGCATATGCAAGCAGTCCGGGTAGGGAATATAGCGGAGGAGGCTCACGTTCCAGTTGCGACTGAGGTAGTTATGTGTGGTGGTTTTACTCGGATGGGCAGCCAAGCTCCACCTCAGCCACTCTCACTCCTCCTCCTCAAAGGGAAAGGGGAGGAAAATACGATGCAAAGGTGTGTTGGGTCTGTCTGAGCTGGAGTCACCTTTTTCCTGCAGCAGCCCCCACAGTGCTGTGCTCTGCACTCGTAGCTGTAACAGCACTGATATCACCCTAGTGTGGTGGCAAATGCTCTCTGGGGGTGGCTGCTACAATGGAAACAGAACAACTGGCAGTGCAGAGGTAAACCTATCTGGGCTGCTACCCTGTGGCAAGATATTGCTGCCCGGGTAGAAAACCTGGCTGTAAAGGTATGTCATGTAGATGCTCGCATGCCTAAGAATCGTGCCACCGAAGAACATCTGAACAACGAAGAAGTAGATCGAGCTTCCAAAATTGAAGTAGCTCAGGTGGACCTAGACTGGGGGCGTAAGGGTGAGCTGTTTGTAGCTCGATGGGCCCATGAAACATCAGGACATCTAGGGAGGGATGCCACTTATAGATGGGCTCGTGATCGAGGGGTGGACTTGACCATTGAGGCTATCACACAGGTTACCCATCAGTGTGAGATCTGTGCTGCAATCAAGCAAGTCATGAGGGTAAAGTCTCCCTGGAATAGCAGGAGATGGCTTGGATTTCGAAATGGTGGGGCCTGGCAGATTGACTACATTGGACCACTTCCACAAACCTGCCAAGGTAAACGTTACATACTCACCATGGTAGAAGCAACTACTGGGTGGCTGGAAACATATCCAGTAAACCATGCCACGGCCTGAAAGGAAAAATACGATGCAAAGGGCTCAAGGCTTGAGATAAGGATGAGGAGATTGCTCAACAATTGCTGTGATGGGCAAAACAGAGTCAGAGTAGGGAGATAATAAAATTTCTTGCCTCTTATTAACAGGCTAGAGAAGTGAGAAACAAAGGAAAGGAACCAAAAATGCCTTCTCCCTGTCCACCCTCCTCCACCTCCTTCTTTCCCACGAGATGCAGGGGAATGGGGGAATGGGAGTTGTGGTCAGTCTATGGCACTTGGTCTCTGCCGCTCCTTCTTGGTCACTCTCTGTCCCCGCTCCACGCAGGGTCCCTCCCACAGGATGCCGTCCTTCCTGAACTGATCCTGTGTGGGCTGCCCACAGGCAGCAGCTCTTCCAGAACTGCTCCAGATATGGGTCCGAACCACGGGGTCCATCCCTCAGGAGAAAACTGCTCCAGCATGGGTCCCCCACAGGCAGCAGCTCCTGCCAGGTCACCTGCTCCTGCGTGGTCTCCTCTCCACGGGCTACAGGTCCGGCCTGGAATCTGCTCCAGTGGGGATCCTCCACAGGCGGCAGTCTCGTTTTGTGGAGGTCCACCTGCTCCTGCGTGGTCTCCTCCACAGGCTGTAGCGTGGAACCCTGCTGCACCATGGTACTCCACGGGCTGCAGGGGGACAGCCTGCTTCACCATGGTCCTCACCACAGGCCGCAGGGGAACTTCAGCTCCGACACCTGAAACACTTCCTTCCCCTCCTTCTTCACTGACCTTAGTGTCTGTAAGGGTGTTTATCACTTCTGTTTCTCTCCCAGCTGCTGTCTTTCACCCCTGATCTTTCACCCCTGATCCCCCCTGGCTGTTTTTCAGATCAGCCATGGTTGTCGCATTCCCTCAACAAAACACAACATGGTTGTCGCATTCCCTCCACTAAACCATATCCCTAAGCTTTGTAGAGCTTAGGGATATGGTTTAGTGGAGGGCTGTTAGCGTTAGGTTGGAGGTTGGACTCGATGACCTTGAGGTCTCTTCCAACCTAGAAAATTCTGTGATTCTGTGATTCTGTGAACAGAACATATGGTAACCCGGACTAATGCCCCAGGCCGAGATACTACGTGCCTGGCTCTTACTACACTGCAGAACCTTTTTCCACCTGTCTGGTTGGAGCCCCATTGGGAAAGCAATGGGTAGCCACTTTTGTGGCCAATACGTGTCCTGAGCGTCAATCTGTGAGACCTGGAGTGACTCCTGGAATGGTTGGTTATCCAGAGCTGGGGAGACACCAAGCCTCCTGTCCCAAGGATTGAGCTTCCTGGGCTCGTTCTCGGACACCTATTGCACATTTTTCATGTACGCATGGAAAATGACTTAGTTTCATTGTGAATGAACAGTATGAAACCTGGCGTGGCTAGTGCTTGAGCATTAACCACCCTGAATCACCTAAGGTGCTGGCTAAGGAAATTTAGCAATACCACTAGGGCTGCGCTATCTGGCTTGCTGCTTGACCTAAATTTAATAAGGCATGCTATGCTACAAAATAGAACTACGATTGATTTTTGTTACTTGCCCATGGTCACAGTTGCGAGGACTCTGGGGATATGTGTTGTACGATCATTCCCAGTTGGTACCAGTGAAGGAATGAGAAGAATTAAGCAAACAACAGAAGAGGAATGATAGCAGGAACCCGTTTGGAGACTGTATGGGGTGTGTGTGTGTGGGGGGGGGGATGGCATGGCTACAAAACTACTGTGTAATTCTCCTATGAATTGCATTCTGTGTTCCATGTCTATTGCCCCTGCTGATATCAGTAATAGACTCCCTGTTTCAACAGCGTGTAGTATGGATTGTGGAATATCGATCTCTTCCAACAGTGGACCACGCAGTGGCATGCGGGAACGGGGTTAAGCTGAGGCAGGGGAAATTTAGGCTGGACGTCAGGAGGGGGTTCTTCACAGAGAGGGTGGTTGCACACTGGAACAGGCTCCCCAGGGAAGTGGTCACTGCACCGAGCCTGTCTGAATTTAAGAAGAGATTGGACTGTGAACTTAGGCACATGGTCTGAACTTTTGGGTAGACCTGTGCGGTGTCAAGAGTTGGACTTGGTGATCCTTAAGGGTCCCTTCCAACTCAGGATATTCTATGATTCTATGATTCTATGTGTAAGTTGTTTGGTCTGTTGTGGAACAGCTTGTCCTGGCGTTGGGGGTGGCCTTGGTTACAAAAGTGATCACTCTACACTTTGTTAGTTCTCACTGCTTCTGCCTGTACTGCATGTTGTAGCCCATGCTTGCTATCCTTTTTATGCAAATATTTTTAACATTTTTATGCAGTTTCATGGCATCTCTATTTTGACACCATGCTGTATCGAAACCATGTACCATGTGTAGCTGAGTACCAGCGTGTTCCACTCTCAGACCATGCGGTGGCATGTGTTAGGACTAAAAATCGTTGGGTTGGTCTGATTTGAAACAGGCATTGTTGGTATGTTAACAAGCTAACTCATTAATAAATTCTTTGTCATTCTATCGCTCGTGTGTCTGTGTTTAGGCAGTGGCAAAAACTGGTGGAAGAGAGCAGGAAATAATTAACCACTGGGGGGCAATGGAGTGTTGTTACTCCTCACCAAGTGAAGACCATCCTTACTCAGAAAGCAGGAAGGTGGCTGATAGACTCTAAAATACTGAAAGATGAAGCTGTACTGACTGAAAAGGATGATTTAACTGTAACTCCTGAATCTGTTTTGAATCCTGCCTCCTTCTTGTTAAAGGGAAGTGAAGATCCAAAGGATGTGGAACATAACCGCTTAGGTCTAAGAAATGAGCAAACAAAGATCAGATTAGATTTACAAGATGTACCCTTGGATGAAGGGGAAATATTGTTCACAGATGGATCTTCTAGGATGATACAAGGAAGGCTATGCAATTGTTATGCCATTGTCAAAGGGATAAATGGGAAAGCTGAGGAAGTGGGAAGACTGCCTATTAATCGGCCAGCTCAAACTTGTGAATTATATGCATTAAATCAAGCATTTAAGTTGTTACAAGGGAAACAGGGAACTATATATACAGATTGTTGATATACATATGGGGTGGTAAATACATTTGGAAATCATTTGGGAAGAAAGGGGTTTAGTAAACAGTAAGGGAAAAGAATTGGTCCATGAAGAATCAATTAGACAGATTCTGGAAAATCTGAAAAAGAGATTGCTATGGTGCATGTGAGAGGACATCAAAGGGAAACTCCCTAGTCAAATGGGGAAACAGAATTGCAGATGAAAAGGCTGAAGAATTGTCCTTGCAAATAGGAGTAGAAATGAATCTGTTTCTTGTACCTGAAATAAAGCTAAGCAGGGGTATAATAGTTGTATAACATGCCAACGGGTGAATAAGAAGGCTGTGTGGAAACAGCCTCTGGGTGGATGGGAGCCAGGACTTTGACCTTTTCAGAGCTTCCAGATAGCTTTTATTGAATAACGTAAAGTAGGCAGATTTAAGTTGCTAGCTTAACTGGCCGTTTGTCAGGATGGGTAGAAGCTTTTCCTTCAATATCAGTGACAGCTAATATTCAGGTGACAAAGGTAATTCCAGATCAAATAATCCCTAGATATGGGATTGTTGAAAATATAAACTCAGATCAAGGGAGTCATTTTCCTCCATATATTTTACAAGGATTAATGAGAACTTCAGGAATAAAATGGTAGTTTCATACCCCATGGCATCCTTCCTCCTCTGGGAAAGTGGAACAAAGGAATCAGACATTAAAGAAACACCTGTCAAAGCTGGTTTTAGAGACCAAACTTGTATAATTGTAAACTATAATTGTAAATCAACTTTTTATTTTCAGAGGTAACTACTGAATGTGACTTGTGACTGGGAGAAAGGACTGGCTTATACAGGATTGGAGTGCCCGCAAGGTTGTTTTTATTCTTGTAGAAGCATGCATCTTATTCTTGATATTCATAATTATTTGGAAACCTAAGATTTATAAATAATGACAGGCAGAGGCCAACTATTAGTTTTGATCCTGGTGAGTGCACACCTCAGAGAAGGCCTTGGTCAGTTGACAGCTTGGAAAAGGGATGACTAGAGAAGGGGAGCAACAGAAGGAAGGGATGCTGTCCAAAAAGACCTGGATAAGTTTGAGCAGTGTTCCCCCGTGAACCGAATGAGGTTCAACAAGTCCAAGTGCACGGTGCTGCACCTGGGACAGGGCAATCCCAGACATGAGTACAGGCTGGGAGAAGAACTCATTGAGAGCAGCCCTGCGCAGAAGGATTTGGGGGTTTTGGTGGATGAGAAGCTCGACGTGAGCCGTCAAGTGTGTACTTGCAACCCAGAAGGCCAACTGCATCCTGGGCTGCACCAGCAGAGGCGTGGGTGGCTGGTGGAGGGAGGTGATTGTCCCCCTCTATTCTGCCCTTGTGAGGCCCCCCTTGGAGTGCTGCGTCCAGGTCCTGCTCCCCCAGCACAAGAAAGATATGGGGCTATTAGAGTGGGTCCAGAGGAGGGCCACAGAGATGATCAGAGGGCTGGAGCACCTCTCCTAGGAAGAAAGGCTGAGAGAGCTGGGGATGTTCAGCCTGGTGAAGCGAATGCTCTGGGGGGACCTCATCGCAGCCTTTCAATGCTTCAAGAGTTCTTATAAAAAGGGTGAAGAGGCACTTTTTACTTGGGTAGATAATGGTAGGACAATGGGGGATGGTTTTAAACTGAAAGAGGGAAGATTTAGATTGGATGTTAGGAAGAAATTCTTCATGCAGAGGGTGGAGAAGCACTGGCACAGGTTGCCCAGAGAGGCTGTGGATGCCCCATCCCTGGAGGTGTTCAGGGTCAGTCTGGATGAGGCCCTGGCAAACCTGATCTAGTGGGTGGCATCCCTGCCTATGGCAGGGGGGTTGCAACTAGATGGTCTTTAAGCTCCCTTCCAACCCATGCAATTCTATGATTCCATGATTCTAAGAGGCATTCTACAAGTAGCTGGCAGAAGTCATGCAATTGTCAGTGCTTGCTCTCGTAGGGGACTTCAACTTGCAGGATCAGGCTGTCTCCATGGGCCTTAAGAGGAGCTGTTGTGGAGGAAGACTGACATGGCTGAACAGGGAACTTTTGCTAAGTCTTTGAGGGAAAAAGCGTTAGCCTCCTGTGGAAGAAGGAACAGGGAACTCAGGGAGAGTACAAGGAGTTTGCTAGCATATGCAGAGAGAAAATCTGAAAGGCTAAAGGCCAGCATGAACTCAATCTGGCAGCTGTGGTGAAAGACAATAAAAAACATTTTCACAACTATATTAACAGAAAGAGCAGGACCAAGGAGAGTCTCCATCTTTTACTGGTGTGGTGTAATTGCCTGATGTAACTAGGAAAATAAAAGTAACATTCACATTATTAAGGAAAAGGTACAGCATTGAAGAGGCCTTCAGGTTAGGGCATAACGGCATTATAATGTTAATCTTATAATCATAACTAAGATATGCTTGACTAGAGCCACTCAAGCTCCACCTAAAACATAGAAAATAATATAAATTGGCCCAAGAGAGAGGGGATGTTAGGGAAGATACCACCGTCAGGGGAGATACAATCCCGAGGAAATACAACATCCTTAGGACCTCCTGACTCCTGGGATCAGTTGATGGGCTGAGCCTCTCTTCCCCCCCCATTGGGACGCCTTTGGGTGAGATCTGAATACTTGCTTATAAATCTCTCTAGAGTCTGTAATCCCTTTAACGCATTTATTTCTAGGCTGCACACCTATAACACCTGAAACACCTGTAACACCTGTGTATTTCATGCATACTGGCTTGCTTTTGCAGACAGTCACTATCGCTGGCAATCCAAAAGAACCTGATTATTTGTTGCTGTAATAAACCATACTTGACTGCATTGTGATAGCTCTCATTAAGTGCAACTAGGGTAAGGGTGGTTATCCGTGATAGTTCAGTGTTCTGAATCTAACCAGACCCCCAGACGGTTAATGCGTTTTTGGTGTATGTCTGAATGGACCCCCAGACGGTTAATGTGTTTTTGGTGAATGTCCGACTGGTTCAGTACTCTGAATCCAACCGGGCCCATAACGGTTAATCAGCTACACCCCTTAACACGACAACTGGAACATGACTATGGAGAATAAGGAAAAGGCTGAGATTCTCTATGCACCCTATACATCTGTCTTCAGCAGTCAGGCCAGTTATCCTCAGGGGCTCAGGATCCTGACCTGGAAGTCTGGGATGGAGAGCAGAATAACCCCCCCACAGTTCAGTTGGAAACAGTAAGAGACCTGCTGCTCCACCTGGACTGTCACAAGTCCATGGGGCTAGATGGGATCCACCTGAGGGTGCTGAGGGAGCTAGCAGATGTGATTGCTGAGCCAATTTCCATCATGTATCAGTGGTCCTGGTCAACTGGAGATGTCGCAGATGACTGGAGACTTGCAAATGTGACACCCATCAATAAGAAGGGAATTGGCCCAGGTTGTGCCAGGGGAGGTTCAGGCTGGAAATGAGGAGACATTTCTGCTCAGAAAGAGCAGTCAGGCATTGGGATGGGTTTCCCAGGGAGGCAGTGGTATCACCATCCCTGGGGGTGTTCAAGGAGAGGTTGGACGTGGTGCTTGGGGACATGGTTTGGTGGGTGACATTGGTGATCGGGTGATGGTTGGACCAGATGATCTTGGAGGGCTTTTCCAACCTTCATGATTCTAGGATTCTACAGGAAAGCTGGGGTGGGACTCTTTATCAGGATGTGTAGCAATAGGACAAAGGGGGGATGGCTTTAAACTAAAAGAGGGGAGATTTAGATTAGAAACAAGGAAGAATATCCTTAATATGACAGCAGTGAGGCACTGGCACAGGTTTCCTAGAGATGCTGTGGATGCCCCATCCCTGGAGGTGTTCAAGGCCAGGCTGGATGGGGCTTTGAGCAACCTGGACTAGAGGGAGGTGGCCCTGCCCATAGCAGGGGGATTGGAACTAGATGATCTTCAAAGTCCTTTCCAACCCAAACCATTCTGATTTTATGATTCTAGGAGAATTGTGGCTCACCTTGAAATGAAGCACGCAGAGACCAGTCCAGTCCAACGCAGTTTATTAGCAAAGACTACAAAGCATTATAATGAATCACCACTCTTGACAGCTCTTCAGGAGACTCTGGTCATTGGGTTTGCAGCAGGATTGCAGGAAAAGTGTAACAAGTATTGCTGCAGGGAAACTGTTCTTTTGCCAGTGTCATTTCTTTTCCCATAGCAGCTGATAAAACTGGTCCTTTCTAATGCTGCCTTCACTCTTCATCTGGCACTTGGTCTTGATCTTGGCGGTATGACTGCTTGCTACCGGAATATTTTTCTAGTTTGCTTTAAGACAAAGCTGAGGTAAATATTTATGGCAAGTAAGGAAGAGGACTTTGACTTTTTCACACAGCAAGGGAATCGCTGAGCAGCAGCATGAGAAGCACACCTTAGTTCACCCAATGTTGCAGCAATTACATTTAGTTTTATTGACATGGTAAAAGTCATAATCATTACAAGAAGATTTTGTGGTTATCCTCGTATTACATTCTTCTAAAATGCAAAGCACTTGCAGTTTTTCCTTCATACCAACTTAGCCTACCATTTCTCCAGTTCAGCGAGTGCATTCTGCTTTGTAACTTCCTGCCACGAAGTAGGGATTTCTCCTTTGCCATGAAATTTCCCTTTGTAGTGTTGTTCTAGCTGTGTCCTGAAAGAAGACACAAACCATTCCCAGTATGCTTGCATGGATGTGTCAGGAGGAATGCTCCAAGTGGAATAGGGATGTCCTGCATCCCGGTATTTCTTGTAGGGGATCCATGTGTCTTCACCAATCCTGAATAAGCAGTCACTTGAAACACTGCTAGAACAAACATCAATTTTAAGGTTGTCTGTTTTATGCCATTTAGATCCTCTCTTTTCATACCATCTGTATCCTCTCAAAACTTGTGGACGATGGAAGACAACCCGGTGGTCTCCGTGATGGTTTGGCATAGTGTTAGTGCAAACAGCCCCACAAAATGGACATCGCTCCTGGCACCCTGCAAACTGCACAGCCAGTATTGTGTGAGGCTGCCTTTCAAAGGAGCTCATACGAGCTTCTTCAAACTCTTTCCTGAGATCATCAATAACAGGAGATAGTGCTTCTGTCATTGCATTATTCAGGAACTCTATGTCTGTTATCTCCTGATGTTCAATGCCCTTCAGGTCGCTCCTGGGCAAGTTTAGCACGTCTCCAAGTGCTCTGCAGAATTCATCCAGCCAAAGAGAGATTTTATCCTTTCTGTCTTTTCTGTCTTTGACGACCGTGGTTGATGCAAAAACAGCTGACTGAATGTTTTCATAGTAACGAGAGAGGGAGTCTCTTAAAAACGTCTCTAGCCTTCTGTTCTTATCTAAACAGTACGTCTCAACTTTTGTCTTAATGTAATTATTTAAAAAGTCTCCTGGGGCACTAAGGTAACGCTTAAAATTTTCAAAATTTTCTTCTTCTGCTAGGTATTTCAGCATGTAATTTTCCAGAGTGGATCTATTGCCTCCAAAATCTGGAATTTTATCCTTCACGTCTCGAGCTATGTCAAGAGCTGTCTTCTCATAGATGGCGTGTCGAAGAGCTGGGGCAATCTTGCTGCACAGGAAAACAGCAAATGTTGTGATGCAAGAGGCTCCTTGGCAGGAAATCTGGAAATATTTAAAGAAGTCTTCTCTCTTGCTCTCCAGGTAGATGACTGGATCATTTGCTTTCCTGAATGCTGCATGCATGTCTTTAAACCTTTCTGCTGCCATTCTGCACAGGTACAGTGATAGATCTATTTTGTAATCTTTATTGAAACTGTAATTTGCAGTGGTAGGGACAGAGTTTATACCTTCCTCCACTTCATTTAGTATTTCATGAATAAAAGTTCGACTGTAATCCATTTTGTCCTTTTCCTTCTTCTCAATGTTTGCCTTCACACGCATTTTGATACTCTCTGTAACGTGTTGTATGCTGTTCTCATCTGCATTGTCCAAATCCTTAGAAAATCTGATGAAACCTTTCTTCATAGACACGTGTTTCTTTCTGTCAAGAGAAAAGACAGTCTTCTGGGAAAACTTACTGATTCTTTTATCTACCTTAGGCTCCTTAAAGTGCTCTAGAAGGACATCTTCTATGTCCACGTCGATGTCCACCTCTTCCTGAGGGGGAGCAGCAGAGGAGACTTCATAAAGCCTCTCCATCCAGATAGAATTGAAGCGGTTTCTCAGTTCACTTTCACCTAATTTCTGGCCTTTTAGAGACAGGGCCACCTCTCTGCTCTTTCTCAGGAGCTCATTTTCATATTCAGACTTCCTCTCATCCAGTTTACTCTGGCTCTTCTTTACTTCTATAAGTCTCTCACACTTCCTTCGTGTTTCAACAAGAAGGGATTCTCTCAGTTCTTTCAGCTTCAGTTCTGTGCTGCTTTTCCACTGGATCATAATTTCACGGTCTCTGCCTTTACCGAAAAACATCTTCATGTTCTTGGTGATGGCATCACTTCTCTCTTGCACCAGTTTTTCAAGGTGTTCTGTGGTGACCTTCCCCAACTCCCCATTCCGAACCTTGTTTTCCAGTTTCATTTGCAAGTCTAAGATGTGACTTCTCAGCTGCCAGGTCCACTGACTAAATGCAGTTTCCAGGTTCTTGTAGGCAGCAATCTCCACTGAATTCTTGAAGCTGAAAACGAAGTTTTCATTCAGCAAGGCATTCCACAGGTCACTAATACGAACTTTCAAGCTGGAGAGCCTCAAAACGCTGCTGTGCGATTCCTTCTTGGCAGCTTGGAGAATTTTGCTCTTTAATTCCTGGACGTTCTGGCTGTAGGTGGGGTTGGGCGGTGCCATCGGTGGGTTTCCTTCCCACAGGTGAGCAAAGTAATGAATGTGGGTGTTCACGTCAAAGCGGATGACATCGCTGAAGCAGGTGATGTCACAGAATTCCTGCTGGGCCGCGGTCACGGTCATTTCATCCAGCTTTTCCTGCAGACGTCTTTGTCCTTCCATGTTCTGTTCCTTTGCGGTTATTTCGCCCACGTTTTGGTGCACAAAGAGGCAGCCTGGGGAAATATTAACTTGCTTCATCCTCAGGAAAGCCTGCACAGCAATCTGAAGGACGTCTTGCATTTCCGAAGGATTTTCTCCAAAGATGTTGATCAGAGTCATGTTGCCGATGCCAATGACAAAGGTGGCCAGCTCATTGTCATGGTTAAGTGACTGCTTATTGGCCATCTCTATGGCACGAAGTCCTTCTGTGTCAACAACGAGCAGGTAATCAAAGTTCAAATTCTGTTGGAGCTTCTCGTCCACTTTAATGAGCTGCATAAACGCTCCCCGGGTGCACCTCCCTGCGCTGACGTTAAACTGCAGACCAAACATGGCATTCAGAAGGGTTGACTTCCCTGTGCTCTGGATGCCAAGCACAGAAAGCACAAATACTCGCTTGTCCCCTAGCTTCTCAATTAACCTGTCAAAGACGGCTCCAATCCATTGCAGTGGTATGTAAGAAGCATCACCATCCATCAGCTCAATGGGATACCCTAAAACCATCAGATCAGCAGCAATTTCAGGTAATTTGATAAAGCATTTTTCTTTGGAGTGTGTTGATTCCAGTGCCTCATAAATCTGCCCCACCTCTCTCAAAATATGCTCAAGGCCAATGGACGAATCATTGATTTCATCAGAAAGGGCATCTAATTTCTTCATCAATTCAGTTTTGTGGTTGTTGCTTTCATTGTTTTTCTTTCTTGATACACTTCGATACCATTTCTGATGGTACTCTCTCTTCAGCTCACAAAGGTGATCAGAGGAGATGTCATCCATGAAGATCTTCATCCACTGCAGAAAGAATTTCTTGGTATTGTCTGGCTGTGACTGGAGAAAGCCAAGGACTGTTTTCATCAGCTGATTGAGGGGAAACGCTTTGCGTAGTTGCTCTTGTCGTATTGCTGACTTATCCAATTCAATTTGGCTCCAATGATGCTCTATGCTCTTGTTCCCCTTTTCCTGCAAGCGAGTGAGTTCTTTGTCCTGTTTACACCACAGGTACCACAGTTTTCCCTGAAGAGGCAGTAGCTGTGATTTGATCTCAGACAACTTCTCTTTCTTCAACAGATTCACCAGTTTGATTGCCATTTCTTTGGCTGTCACGCATGCTTCTGCATCTTCATCGACTAAGAAGCCGTGCTGGCGAGCTGTGCTCAGGCATGCATTGAGGCTAACAAGCGTGCTCGACCCTTCCACTAGGTCTCGGATGGTTTTTGTCAGCTCACCCACTAATTCTGCTTCATTTCTGTTCTTGATCCCTATTCTTATGTTTTGGCTAGATTGGCCAGCTGCAATGCTCTCTTTCTCAGTGAAAAGGCAAACCAAAGGCCTCCGAGACTCCCACAGATCATGTAAAATCCTTCTGCCTTTCTCGTTGCCCTGATCAAACTCAGAAACAAGAACCACGTTCACGGCAGAGATCTCCTGTAAAAACTGCAGCTGGGGTTCGTGATCTCTCGCATCTCCATGCAGGTTACAGAAAGCAACAGGGCCGTTAAAGCTGTCGTCGTCGCTACCACGGGGAAGGTACCAGGAGATCTCCACAACACCTTTCATCAGGAAGCAGTCTTTGGTGCTGCCTTTGCAATGGCGGTGGAAAAAAGTGTCATGTTTTTTCGTGCTCAGCAGGGCATTCAGGAGCTGAGACTTGGAAGAGGAAGGAGAGCTGCCGATGCGGAGGAAGGACACGATGGGCATCTCTGCCTGATAAATGAGTTTGTTGTTGTGATTGCTAATCCTCGTCTGCTCTCCCAATTTCATCGTCTCTTTCCAGCTCTTCTTGATTTGGCTGAGGGACCAGAGAGGGAACTCTATCTGTGAAGTGCCCGGGTTTGGTACCAGGAGGGGTAGTGCAAACTGGCAGAAAGCGAGCTTGGATGAAAGGTACTGTCTCATGAAATCATCAGCACAATGAAAAATTGCCATCTGGAGGTCCATGGGGTGCACATGACTCTCCCTGCTTGCAGATTCAGGGGCTCCTTTGTCCAAGTCACTGAGAAAGTCATCAAAGGAATCAGAGGGCTTGTGCTCCTCCCCTGAGGTGTTTGGTGTGGGAACAACTTCTGGCTTACTCGTCTCCTTGCAAGTCAGGTACCTCACCCGATAATCCACGGTCAGGAGCCTTTGCAGGAAGTAAAATGGTAGCTCGCTGTCCTTGCTGGGCTGGCGCTTGTGTACAGATGTCTGGTGTATTATGTGGAAATCTTCTGTGCCCATTTTTCTTGGATAGTACCTTTCCAGCCCGAGGCGCTTAAGTAAGTTGAGGAACTCTGGGCTTGCAGTGGCTTGACTTGCTTTGGATTTGCTGCTGTCTGATTTGGGTTTGCACTGACTGGGAGGCTGCATGCCTTGAAAAGCATCTTCCAAGTCTGTTATTATACCGTCTTTGTTCAGGTTGCCAGATGTGTCCTCCACTTGACCATCGATGAAGGATTGCAAATCTCTTTCCAGCATCTCCCAGTCTTTGAATGCATTGTGCTTTTCGAGGAGAGCTTTCATCTCTGTGGACCATGTGTTTCTTATCTTTTCTTTCATGAAAACTAAGCGGTCATTCTTTTGCTCAGGGGTCATCTTCTTGTTTTCGGATGTTATGGTGAGCCCCATCAGCAGCAGGAAGGCCTGAGCTCTGCAAACATCCTGTTCCTTCAGGCTCTGATACTCGTTATGTGCCACGCGCATTTCCTGTATCATGAAATTAATTTCTGGACACCCAAGGAGGTACTGAAAAGTGCCGCTTTCTACTTGGTATCCCATGCTGGTTGTAACTAAGAGCACTAAGAGTTCTATGTCTTCCTGTGCCCTTTGCTGCAGAGACTGGAGCAAGGAAGAAACAGACTGGCTTACAGTGAAGGTGGCTTTGATCTTTGCCTCATGAATGGCAGATGCAGAAGTTGCCGGTGCGTAGGTGACTTCCATGATATACTCCTTCATTTGCAGCAGTGTCTTAATGAGATCTTCAAGACTGGAAATACTGGGAGTTTGGGGAAGTGTCTGATCCTTGTGGAAGACCCACTGCATAATGAAGGAAGCTCTGGGGAAGTCCTTGACAAAATAGATGTGAGGATCCAGCAGGCACTGCAGCAGAGATTTGATGTAGGTGGTGTTTTCTGGAGAAGACTTCTGGCAAAAAGAAACAGTGTTCACCAGGAACTCCTGCAATGCTTTGTCTGACAGACATATGTTGATCCAGACACTGTGATTCTTTGTTCTGTTACCCAGACCCTGTTTAAAATCTATCAACATGAGCAGTTTCTTTTCATCCACTGTCCCCTCCCAGGTCTTTACTTGCTCCAGGAAAGCTCTGGCCTCTTCTACGGCACCGGCCAGTTCCTCTCCAAAGGTCACACCGGTGCTTTGATTCGTTAGCTCTTCATAGACAGCCCTGAGGCTGCTGCTCATTTGATAGGAGGATTTAAAATCGCTGCTGTGGTTGGACAGGATTATGTCCCACACTGGGATCAGCTGAAAGCCCCGGTCGATCACACACCAGGTTGTGTTATTGGCCACAAGCCCGCATTTCCACTCGGGAAGGGAATCCGTCTCTGCTGGGCCCCCTGTTTTGGTCACATAGAGCTGAACTGCTGTGTGGGTGCTGCTTCTGTCTCTTCCCTGAAATGATGCCTGTGAGCTGGAGTTTGAAGCACCCCCCTTCACTCCCCACTTGGTACCAAAGCCGCTGAAGCTAGCCCCAACGTAGCTGTTCAGTGCTTCAGATGTTTGTTGCTTCATCTCATCCCATTGCTCTGCTCTGAAACCTTCGGCAGATGCTTTCCACCAGAATATTCCCCCAAAGTGGAGGGGTCCCTGGTTCACGTGGGACCCAAACCTGCTGAAGAAGCTGGAGCACCTGCTCTTCAGTAGGTGGAACCTGTCTGCCTCCTGGGTGATGCTCAGAAGCTGTTCGATGTCTTGCAGCTCTCGCAGGGCTGCGTCTGAGAGGCGAAGCTGGTCCTTTTGGAAGTAGTAGGAGGCCAGAGGGATGTATTGGTACTTGGTGGTGCAAATGTACGCCTGCTCCGAGCGTGACCGATGGGAGTCCTCTGACTGTGAGGACTTGCCATAATCTACACCTGTTTCAACACTGAACCCCCAGAACCCAGCTTTGACAGAAGCATTGATGCTGAACCCCAGCTGCTCCATGGACTTGGTGAAAGAGGCTTCTGCTGCAGAGGAGGAGAACTCCTTCCTCTCAAGCAGCGACCCTTGCACTGGACCAGTGAGCACGAAGCCATCAGGGACCCTGATGAGTTGCTCTCGCTTTGCCAGCACATCTTCCAGGCTCTTGGTTTGGTAAATCCCCTGCAGAGCCAGGCCTCCCGATGCCCACCTCAGGACCTCCTTGTCAGAGACGTTCTCCCTCTTCTCCATGGACTTCTCCTGCTGCTCCAGTTGCTTCCGGATGCTAACCAGCTCATCCAGCAATGCCTTCCCTGGAGGTGCCCAGTACTCCTTGGGAATGTCCATGGCTTGCTGTAGGGCCTCCTCTTTCTGTCTTATCATTTCTTTGCTGTGGCTGCGGCTCTTCTGCATTTCTTCCAGCTCCCGTAGGATTGACTTTGCTTCTTCTTGTCTCTGCTTCATCCTCTCCAAGTGCTGCTTTTGTACTTCATCAACACCTGTTTCCTTGCCTGTGATTCCTAGGAGCCTTTGGAGTGCCTTGGTCTCCCAGTTATACCGTCCTTCACGTGCCAGTTTAAGGCAGTCTTCATATTGCAGATGTTTCAAAGCATTTATTGACTTAACACCCAATATCTCTGACAGTTTGGGGAGCCAGTATTCTTCATCAAGTCCTTCCTTCTCAAATGCTTCTGCCAGCAATTGCTTAGCAATTCGTGCCTTTTCCCCAGCAGCTGCTCTCTCCTCCTGTGACTCCATGGCTGTGGAAGGGGAAAAGAGACTTTTGTTACGTTAGGTTAGAGGAGGCCACCACTCCTTCAAAGAGGCCTCTCCATAGTTCCCGGCCCATGGATTTCTTCTGCCCTGCTGCTGGAACCCAGCCTCGGGCACCCCCGAGATAGGTAGACACAGACAGACAGACACACGCAACCACTGGCACGGCTGCACACATAGCCATGGACAAGGCGCTGCCTTCAAAAGCACCCATATATAAGCTGCCAGGACTGGTCTCACCCGTCACTGGCTCCTCGTCCTTACAGCACTTGCCCACATGAGGTAGAGAAAGGGATTGCCTGGAGAGAGGCAATCTCTGGCCCATCAAGTAGCGACTGGAGACTGGATAACCTTAAGGAAGCCAACACTCTCGCCATCCACATACCCTTACACTCTTGTCATGCAAAACTACTAACTAAGGGAACAACGATGGTAAATTTTCTAGAGGGGAAGGCATATGAGGAGTGGCTGAAGTCACTTGGATTGTTCAGCCTGAAGAAGAGGAGACTGGGAGGAGACCTCATGGTGGCCTCCAACTTCCTCACGAGGGGAGCGGAGGGGCAGGCGTCGCTCTCTGGTGACCAGCAATAGGATTTGAGGGAACGGCATGGAGCTGGGACAGGGGACAGTCAGGCTGGATATCAGGATAAGTTCTTCACCAAGAGGGTGGTTGGGCACCAGAGGCCAAGGGGGGAAAAGGGGGCTCCCTGTGTGGCCCCTGCCCTGCCCAGAGCAAGTCAGCGGGGACCTACCTGCCCACCCTGGTGCTCTGCAGCTTCTGCACCTCCTCAGCCCAGCTCCGGCAGCCTCTCAGCCCAGCTGCTGCACCGCCTCAGCCCAGCTCTTGCACTGCCAAAGTCCAGCTCTTACCCCACCCCTTACAGAGCCCCAGGCCTCTGCAGTGGTTGAAGCTTCCTGTTTACACAGCAGGGAGAGGCTTTCTTCTTTCTTGGAAGTCAGGCCATTAGATGATACAGCACCTGAAAGTGAAATTTGGCAGCTGCTGGTTGTGCTGGGGCTGAACCAGGCTGCTGGGGCATCTGCATCCCAAGCCCCAGCCAGGGGGGTATGGTGGTTTTACTTTGCTGGGCAACTGAACTCCACCACAATGTGTTCTCACTCCCCCTCCTTTGAAGAAGATGTGGAGACGAAAGTATGCTTAAATAAAACAAAAACCAAAAAACTCATGGACTGAGATAGTAAATTTAATTGAATCTAATTTAATCTAATTTAACCTAATTTAATTTAATCTAATTTAATTAATGGGGAAAGGAAGAGGAAAAAGAAAAGAAGGAAAAAATAAAACAAGCAGAAAAAATAAGCACAAGTGAAGGCTGCGCAGAAGCACGGGGAGAGAGAAAAGAAATTCCTGTCTACTTCCCATCAATGAATGACGTTCAGCTAAATCCCAGGATGCAGGGCCTCAATGCATATAGCGGTTGTTTGGGAGGACAGAAGTGTTCATAATGAGAGCCCCCCTCTCCTTCCCCTCTTTTCCCTTTTTTATTTTTCCTTTTTTATTCCCTATTTTATTCTCCTTTTTTTTTTTTTTTATTACTGTGTGACGTCATATGGTATGGAGTATAAGGAAGAATGGATGTGGTAATCGACATGCCAAGAGGAATAGGGCCAAGTTGGCAAAAGGAGAGGAATGGTATTGTTTGAAGGTATGCTTTGCTCATTGTAATGTCATTGTAATGCTCAAAAACACACCCACAGCTTGGGATGACCCTAGCCCAGGTAAAGACCCTTCTCCTGAGCACGCCAAGGTCAGTGAAGAAGGAGGGGGAGAGGTGCTCCAGGCGCTGGAGCAGAAGTCCCCTGCGGCCTGTGGTGAAGACCATGGTGAAGCAGGATGTCCCCCTGCAGCCCCTGGAGTACCACGGTGCAGCAGGGTTCCACGCTGCAGCCCATGGAGGGGACAATAGTGCCATAGACTGACTACAACTCCCATTCCTCCATTACCCTGTGCTGCCTGGGGGAAGAAGTTGGAAGAGGGTGGATGGGGGGAAGGTGCTTTTGGGTTCTTTCCTTTGTTTCTCACTTCTCTAGCTTGTTAGTAATTAGCAATAAATCTTATTATCTCCCTATGCTGAGTCTGTTTAGCCCGTCACAATAATTACTGTGTGATAACCTTGTCCTTATCTCGGCCTTTGAGCCCTTTTCATCGTGTTTTCTCCCTGCTCCCCTCTGAGGAGGGGAAGTGAGAGAGTGGCTGTGGTGGAGCTCGGCCGCCCACCCAAGTAAAACCACGACAGAAGTAGACTCAACAAACTCCCTGGGTAAAAGGGAGTTTAGAAGTTTAAAATTCTACTGTGTAGAATTTTATAAAAATCAACAGGGAAAGTCCAGAGTCGCGCCAGCTTTGTGGAAAAGCAACTTGGCACTCAGATTTGTGAAATGCTGTAAAAACCAATACCACAACCTATTGTGTGTATCTGGAGTATTGCACACTGCATAAGAAATGCAAACACTTTATCAGAGAGCACTTTGACCCTGCCTCCCCTCAGATCCTCATAGACAAGCAGACGGCGTTTGGGCTGGATGGGCAGCATGAGGTGGATCAAAAACTGGCTGCAAGGCCACGGCCTGGTTTAGTTGGAGGCCAGTAACCAGCAGAGTATCAAAAACTAAGAATAGGGCAGTCAGAGGTTCTCTGAAGAGTCGTCCCACCAAGACCCCTTGATAAATTTGGAGGTGGGGCCTAATAAGGAGTCTGTATTCTTAGCAGATGGAATTTGGGGCAGCCAAATCATTCTTAGCTTATAAGATACCAGGACTTAATTTGACTAGTAATAGCTTAAGAGTAACAGGGGTAGACAGGTCTGGAATGTTGGTGTCACTTTTTGTGTCTACTGAATTAAACTGGGAGACTAAAAGGGTCACCTGGCAATTGTTACATGTACCCGAAGCAGGAACAAATCAATTAGGGGGAGATTGAATAGTCGAATTAGGATTGCAGTTGAAGACCTGTGAAAAAAGAATAACAGTTTATTCACAGAGAATGAAGAAAAAGAAATAAATCCCAATGGACGGGTATGTGTTAGAACTAAACAGTTAGGTTGGTCCAATGTGAAACAAGGATTGTTGTGAAAGTAGCAGGGCAGAACTCTAACCTTGTGATAGTACATATTGCTTGTCCAGCAATATGGCACCAGGCTGCAAGTCACCTGGATTGAAAAAATACTGCCATCAGCACAGCACGCCCTGGGCACGTGGCTGTGCGTTATCGCAGTAGCCTGTCAAGGACTGCTAAGTGCTCTGTGAGGCCAGGGCCACCAATTGTGCGCTGCCTGACTTTGGGATTATGCACAGAATCATAGAATCATAGAATATCCTGAGTTGGAAGGGACCCGTAAGGGTAAGGAACATCGATTCCAACTCCTGGCACCACAGAGGTCTACCCAAAATTTTAGACCATGCGACTAAGCGCACAGTCCAAACGCTTCTTAAATTCCGACAGGCTTGGTGCACTGACTACTTCCCTGGGGAGCCTGTTCCAGTGTGCGACTACCCTCTCAGTAAGGAACCTCTTCCTGATGTCTAGCCTAAACCTCCCCTGCCTCAGCTTGACAAAATTCCCACAGGTGCTATCACTGGTGATTAAGGAGAACAGATTGGCACCTGCTCCTCCACTCCCCTAGTGAGGAAGTTGTTCTACGATGAGGTTCCCCCTCAGCCTCCTCTTTCAAGGCTGAACAGGCCAAGTGCCCTCAGCCGCTCCTCATACGTCTTCCCCTCTAGGCCTTTCACCATCTTCGTCGCCCTCCCCTGGACACTCTCCAACAGTTTAATGTCCTTCTTGCACTGTGGTGCCCAGAACTGCACGCAGTACTCAAGGTGAGGCCGCACCAGCGCAGAGCAGAGCAGGACGATCACTTCCCTCGACCAACTAGCGATGTCGTGCTTGATGCACCCCGGGGTACGGTTGGCCCTCCTGGCTGCCAGGGCACACTGCTGGCTCATATTCAACTTGCTGTCAACCACAACCCCCAGACCCCTCTCTGTGGGGCTGCTCTCCAGCATTTTGTCCTCCAGTCTGTACGTATAGCCAGGGTTGTCCCGTCCCAGGTGCAGGACCTGGCACTTGCTCTTGTTAAACTTCACGTGGTTGGTGATCGCCCAGCTCTCCAGTCTGTCCAGGTCTCTCTGCAAGGCCTTTCCACCCTCATCCGAGTCTACAACTACTCCAAGTTTGGTGTCGTTGGCAAATTTGCTCCAAACACCTTCTAATCCTACATCCAAATTGTTTATAATAAGATTGAAGAGGACTGACTCCCTAAAGAGGAGCCTTGGGGGACCCCACTAGCGACCATCCACCAGCCAGATGTGGCCCCATTTACCACAACCCTTTGAGCCCTGCTCATCAGCCAATTGCTCACCCATCGTATGATTTATTTATTTTTTTTTAGCTCTATGCTGGACATTTTGTCCAGTAGGATCCTATGGGAAACTGTGTCAAAAGCTTTGCTAAAGTCCAAGAAGATCACATCAGGTCGTTTGCCTTGGTTATGCAGGGGCACAACCTATAAAAAGAGCAAGTTGCTCTGTGTTGGGAGTGGGGGGGGGGCAGGAACATCAACCCAGGTTAATGTTACCTCTGCAGGGAAACCTGCAAGACATTGATGCCTACTGTACCAACGGGATGCCGACCACGACCTGGCTAAGTATCTATGACACCAATGACTGGGAAAAGCATTGTGCACATCAGTACCCTTGTCATCACCCTGGGGTCGGTATGTTAACAAGCTAACTCATTAATAAATTCTTTGTGTT
This sequence comes from Netta rufina, assembly GCF_964035555.1. Lineage (NCBI taxonomy): Eukaryota > Metazoa > Chordata > Aves > Anseriformes > Anatidae > Netta > Netta rufina. Next base: position 120,728,799 of record NC_140125.1, read on the forward strand.
CCCCTGACAGAACCCCACTGGGACCCTAATGACCCCACAACTTATGGACAATTATGTAACTGGACAGCACCCACAGCTGTTTATCCTTTGTACTACATGGTGGACCCAAATAAACAAGCAACTGATTAGGGCGTTAGCGGATGCTGGGGCAGAGGTCAGTATTATACATGGCAACCCAGGAAAACATAACAGAACTTTAACCCCAATGCGGGGCCTAGGGGAGCAACCAGTCACGGGGAAATTCATGAAACGCAAGTTACAAATAGGCGATTGGCTACCTCATGACTATCAGGTCATGATTGCTGAAGTTGAAGAGTTTATGACTGGCATGGATATAGTCTGAGGAGGTGCACTAGAAATAGGAGGCTCCCTAGGGGCATTCGGCACCACACAGTGGCTGCATATGCAAGCAGTCCGGGTAGGGAATATAGCGGAGGAGGCTCACGTTCCAGTTGCTACTGAGGTAGTTATGTGTGGTGGTTTTACTCGGATGGGCAGCCAAGCTCCACCTCAGCCACTCTCACTCCTCCTCCTCAAAGGGAAAGGGGAGGAAAATACGATGCAAAGGTGTGTTGGGTCTGTCTGAGCTGGAGTCACCTTTTTCCTGCAGCAGCCCACACAGTGCTGTGCTCTGCACTTGTAGCTGTAACAGCACTGATATCACCCTAGTGTGGTGGCAAATGCTCTCTGGGGGTGGCTGCTACAATGGAAACAGAACAACTGGCAGTGCAGAGGTAAACCTATCTGAGCTGCTACCCTGTGGCAAGATATTGCTGCCCGGGTAGAAAACCTGGCTGTAAAGGTAGGTCATGTAGATGCTCACATGCCTAAGAATCGTGCCACCGAAGAACATCTGAACAACGAAGAAGTAGATCGAGCTTCCAAAATTGAAGTAGCTCAGGTGGACCTAGACTGGGGGCGTAAGGGTGAGCTGTTTGTAGCTCGATGGGCCCATGAAACATCAGGACATCTAGGGAGGGATGCCACTTATAGATGGGCTCGTGATCGAGGGGTGGACCTGACCATTGAGGCTATCACACAGGTTACCCATCAGTGTGAGATCTGTGCTGCAATCAAGCAAGTCATGAGGGTAAAGTCTCCCTGGAATAGCAGGAGATGGCTTGGATTTCGAAATGGTGAGGCCTGGCAGATTGACTACATTGGACCACTTCCACAAACCTGCCAAGGTAAACGTTACATACTCACCATGGTAGAAGCAACTACTGGGTGGCTGGAAACATATCCAGTAAACCATGCCATGGCCTGAAAGGAAAAATACGATGCAAAGGGCTCAAGGCTTGAGATAAGGATGAGGAGATTGCTCAACAATTGCTGTGATGGGCAAAACAGAGTCAGAGTAGGGAGATAATAAAATTTCTTGCCTCTTATTAACAGGCTAGAGAAGTGAGAAACAAAGGAAAGGAACCAAAAATGCCTTCTCCCCGTCCACCCTCCTCCACCTCCTTCTTTCCCACGAGATGCAGGGGAATGGGGGAATGGGAGTTGTGGTCAGTCTATGGCACTTGGTCTCTGCCGCTCCTTCTTGGTCACTCTCTGTCCCCGCTCCACGCAGGGTCCCTCCCACAGGATGCCGTCCTTCCTGAACTGATCCTGTGTGGGCTGCCCACAGGCAGCAGCTCTTCCAGAGCTGCTCCAGATATGGGTCCGTACCACGGGGTCCATCCCTCAGGAGCGAACTGCTCCAGCATGGGTCCCCCACAGGCAGCAGCTCCTGCCAGGTCACCTGCTCCTGCGTGGGCTCCTCTCCACGGGCTACAGGTCCGGCCTGGAATCTGCTCCAGTGGGGATCCTCCACAGGCGGCAGTCTCGTTTTGTGGAGGTCCACCTGCTCCTGCGTGGTCTCCTCCACAGGCTGCAGCGTGGAACCCTGCTCCACCGTGGTACTCCATGGGCTGCAGGGGGACAGCCTGCTTCACCATGGTCCTCACCACAGGCCGCAGGGGAACTTCAGCTCCGACACCTGGAACACTTCCTTCCCCTCCTTCTTCACTGACCTTAGTGTCTGTAAGGGTGTTTATCGCTTCTGTTTCTCTCCCAGCTGCTGTCTTTCACCCCTGATCCCCCCGGCTGTTTTTCAGGTCAGCCATGGTTGTCGCATTCCCTCAACAGAACATATGGTAACCCGGACTAATGCCCCAGGCCGAGATACTACGTGCCTGGGTCTTGCTACACTGCAGAACCTTTTTCCACCTGTCTGGTTGGAGCCCCATTGGGAAAGCAATGGGTAGCCACTTTTGTGGCCAATACGTGTCAATCTGCGAGACCTGGAGTGACTCCTGGAATGGTTGGTTATCCAGAGCTGGGGAGACACCAAGCCTCCTGTCCCAAGGATTGAGCTTCCTGGGCTCGTTCTCGGTCACTTATTGCACATTTTTCATGTATGCATGGAAAATGACTTAGTTTCATTGTGAATGAACAGTATGAAACCTGGCGTGGCTAGTGCTTGAGCATTAACCACCCTGAATCACCTAAGGTGCTCGCTAAGGAAATTTAGCAATGCCACTAGGGCTGCGCTATCTGGCTTGCTGCTTGACCTTAAATTTAATAAGGCATGCTATGCTACAAAATAGAACTACAATTGATTTTTGTGACTTGCCCATGGTCACAGTTGCGAGGACTCTGGGGATATGTGTTGTACGATCATTCCCAGTTGGTACCAGTGAAGGAATGAGAAGAATTAAGCAAACAACTGAAGATGAATGATAGCAGGAAACCCCTTTGGAGACTGTATGGGGTGTGTGTGTGGGGGGGGGGGGAGGGGGGGGATGGCATGGCTACAAAACTACTGTGTAATTCTCCTATGAATTGCATTCTGTGTTCCATGTCTATTGCCCCGGCTGATATCAGTAATAGACTCCCTGTTTCAACAGCGTGTAGTACGGATTGTGGAATATCGATCTCTTCCAACAGTGGACCACGCGGTGGCATGTGTAAATTGTTTGGTGTGTTGTGGAACAGCTTGTCCTGGCGTTGGGGGTGGCCTTGGTTACAAAAGTGATCACTCTACACTTTGTTAGTTCTCACTGCTTCTGCCTGTACTGCATGTTGTAGCCCATGCTTGCTATCCTTTTTATGCAAATATTTTTAACATTTTTATGCAGTTTCATGGCATCTCTATTTTGACACCATGCTGTATCAAAACCATGTACCATGTGTAGCTGAGTACCAGCGTGTTCCACTCTCAGACCATGCGGTGGCATGTGTTAGGACTAAAAATCGTTGGGTTGGTCTGATTTGAAACAGGCATTGTTGGTATGTTAACAAGCTAACTCATTAATAAATTCTTTGTCATTCTATCGCTCGTGTGTGTGTGTTTAGGCAGTGGCAAAAACTGGTGGAAGAGAGCAGGAAATAATTAACCACTGGGGGGCAATGGAGTGTTGTTACTCCTCACCAAGTGAAGACCATCCTTACTCAGAAAGCAGGAAGGTGGCTGATAGACTCTAAAATACTGAAATATGAAGCTGTACTGACTGAAAAGGATGATTTAACTGTAACTCCTGAATCTGTTTTGAATCCTGCCTCCTTCTTGTCAAAGGGAAGTGAAGATCCAAAGGATGTGGAACATAACTGCTTAGGTCTAAGAAATGAGCAAACAAAGATCAGATTAGATTTACAAGATGTACCCTTGGATGAAGGGGAAATATTGTTCACAGACGGATCTTCTAGGATGATACAAGGAAGGCTATGCAATTGTTATGCCATTGTCAAAGGGATAAATGGGAAAGCTGAGGAAGTGGGAAGACTGCCTATTAATCGGCCAGCTCAAACTTGTGAATTATATGCATTAAATCAAGCGTTTAAGTTGTTACAAGGGAAACAGGGAACTATATATACAGATTGTTGATATACATATGGGGTGGTAAATACATTTGGAAATCATTTGGGAAGAAAGGGGTTTAGTAAACAGTAAGGGAAAAGAATTGGTCCATGAAGAATCAATTAGACAGATTCTGGAAAATCTGAAAAAGAGATTGCTATGGTGCATGTGAGAGGACATCAAAGGGAAACTCCCTAGTCAAATGGGGAAACAGAATTGCAGATGAAAAGGCTGAAGAATTGTCCTTGCAAATAGGAGTAGAAATGAATCTGTTTCTTGTACCTGAAATAAAGCTAAGCAGGGGTATAATAGTTGTATAACATGCCAACGGGTGAATAAGAAGGCTGTGTGGAAACAGCCTCTGGGTGGATGGGAGCCAGGACTTTGACCTTTTCAGAGCTTCCAGATAGCTTTTATTGAATAACGTAAAGTAGGCAGATTTAAGTTGCTAGCTTAACTGGCCGTTTGTCAGGATGGGTAGAAGCTTTTCCTTCAATATCAGTGACAGCTAATATTCAGGTGACAAAGGTAATTCCAGATCAAATAATCCCTAGATATGGGATTGTTGAAAATATAAACTCAGATCAAGGGAGTCATTTTCCTCCATATATTTTACAAGGATTAATGAGAACTTCAGGAATAAAATGGTAGTTTCATACCCCATGGCATCCTTCCTCCTCTGGGAAAGTGGAACAAAGGAATCAGACATTAAAGAAACACCTGTCAAAGCTGGTTTTAGAGACCAAACTTGTATAATTGTAAACTATAATTGTAAATCAACTTTTTATTTTCAGAGGTAACTACTGAATGTGACTTGTGACTGGGAGAAAGGACTGGCTTATACAGGATTGGAGTGCCCGCAAGGGGTTTTTATTCTTGTAGAAGCATGCATCTTATTCTTGATATTCATAATTATTTGGAAACCTAAGATTTATAAATAATGACAGGCAGAGGCCAACTATTAGTTTTGATCCTGGTGAGTGCACACCTCAGAGAAGGCCTTGGTCAGTTGACAGCTTGGAAAAGGGATGACTAGAGAAGGGGAGCGACAGAAGGAAGGGATGCTGTCCAAAGAGACCTGGATAAGTTTGAGCAGTGTTCCCCCGTGAACCGAATGAGGTTCAACAAGTCCAAGTGCACGGTGCTGCACCTGGGACAGGGCAATCCCAGACATGAGTACAGGCTGGGAGAAGAACTCATTGAGAGCAGCCCTGCGCAGAAGGATTTGGGGGTTTTGGTGGATGAGAAGCTCGACGTGAGCCGTCAAGTGTGTACTTGCAACCCAGAAGGCCAACTGCATCCTGGGCTGCACCAGCAGAGGCGTGGGTGGCTGGTGGAGGGAGGTGATTGTCCCCCTCTATTCTGCCCTTGTGAGGCCCCCCTTGGAGTGCTGCGTCCAGGTCCTGCTCCCCCAGCACAAGAAAGATATGGGGCTATTAGAGTGGGTCCAGAGGAGGGCCACAGAGATGATCAGAGGGCTGGAGCACCTCTCCTAGGAAGAAAGGCTGAGAGAGCTGGGGATGTTCAGCCTGGTGAAGCGAATGCTCTGGGGGGACCTCATCGCAGCCTTTCAATGCTTCAAGAGTTCTTATAAAAAGGGTGAAGAGGCACTTTTTACTTGGGTAGATAATGGTAGGACAATGGGGGATGGTTTTAAACTGAAAGAGGGAAGATTTAGATTGGATGTTAGGAAGAAATTCTTCATGCAGAGGGTGGAGAAGCACTGGCACAGGTTGCCCAGAGAGGCTGTGGATGCCCCATCCCTGGAGGTGTTCAGGGTCAGTCTGGATGAGGCCCTGGCAAACCTGATCTAGTGGGTGGCATCCCTGCCTATGGCAGGGGGGTTGCAACTAGATGGTCTTTAAGCTCCCTTCCAACCCATGCAATTCTATGATTCCATGATTCTAAGAGGCATTCTACAAGTAGCTGGCAGAAGTCATGCAATTGTCAGTGCTTGCTCTCGTAGGGGACTTCAACTTGCAGGATCAGGCTGTCTCCACGGGCCTTAAGAGGAGCTGTTGTGGAGGAAGACTGACATGGCTGAACAGGGAACTTTTGCTAAGTCTTTGAGGGAAAAAGCGTTAGCCTCCTGTGGAAGAAGGAACAGGGAACTCAGGGAGAGTACAAGGAGTTTGCTAGCATATGCAGAGAGAAAATCTGAAAGGCTAAAGGCCAGCATGAACTCAATCTGGCAGCTGTGGTGAAAGACAATAAAAAACATTTTCACAACTATATTAACAGAAAGAGCAGGACCAAGGAGAGTCTCCTTCTTTTACTGGAACATGACTACGGAGGATAAGGAAAAGGCTGAGATTAATAGGGGAGCAGAATTAATTAGGGAGAGATTAATGCCTCACATGAGATTAATTAGGGGAGCAGAATAACCCCCCGACAGTTCAGGTGGAAAGAGTAAGAGAACTGCTGCTCCACCTGGACTGTCACAAGTCCATGGGGCCAGATGGGATCCACCTGAGGGTGCTGAGGGAATTAGCAGATGTGATTGCTGAGCCAATTTCCATCATGTATCAGTGCGCCTAGTCAACTGGAGATGTTGCAGATGACTGGAGACTTGCAAATGTGACACCCATCGATAAGAAGGGAATGGGCCCAAGTTGTACCAGGGGAGGTTCAGGTTGGAAATGAGGAGACATTTCTGCTCAGAAAGAGCAGTCAGGCATTGGGATGGTTGCCCAGGGAGGCAGTGGCATCACCATCCCTGGGGAGTGGTGGACAAGGGGTAATGGCTTTAAACTAAGAGGGGAGATTTAGATTAGAAATTAGGAAGAAAATCTTTAATATGACAGCAGTGAGGCACTGGCACAGGTTTCCTAGAGATGCTGTGGATGCCCCATCCCTGGAGGTGTTCAAGGCCAGGCTGGATGGGGCTTTGAGCTACCTTGATCTAGTGGGAGGTGGCCCTGCCCATAGCAGGGGGATTGGAACTAGATGATCTTCAAAGTCCTTTCCAACCCAAACCATTCTGATTTTATGATTCTAGGAGAATTGTGGCTCACCTTGAAATGAAGCATGCAGAGACCAGTCCAGTCCAACGCAGTTTATTAGCAAAGACTACAAAGCATTATAATGGATCACCACTCTTGACAGCTCTTCAGGAGACTCTGGTCATTGGGTTTGCAGCAGGATTGCAGGAAAAGTGCAGAGTAAACACCCCCTCCCACTGCACTGGTGCAGGCAGAGCCACTTCCATGTTCTCCAGACCCTGTTTGTTCAGTTGCCACCTGCCTGTCTTGACAGCACAAACACTAAGCTCACGCACTGCTGACAGCTGCTGAGGAAGCTGCAAAGCTGTCTAATTCTCTACATTGGTTATAAAGGGCTTTTACCCAACACAGAAGTGCTTGGCAAAAACAATTGGGGTGGCTAGGAGCTGGACGGAACTTTGCCAGGCTCATGAGTAGAAATGGCTCATGGAAGTGGGGGCACATCTTAACCTAGGACATATACCTAATAACCACAGAGTTAAAAGTCACTGTCTAAATCTGCATAGGCTGCTGTGTTAATTACTTTAATGGCATCAGAAAAAGAACAGAACCTGAGTACTGAGTTTATGAATGCAAACAATAACCCCAAAAAACAAAACAGACAAGTTCCCCACAAATGTCCACCTGCTTGCAGACCCCGCTGTCCTTTCTGCAAGTGTGACAAGTATTGCTGCAGGGAAACTGTTCTTTTGCCAGTGTCATTTCTGTTCCCATAGCAGCTGATAAAACCGGTCCTTTCTAATGCTGCCTTTGCTCTTCATCTGGCACTTGGTCTTGATCTTGGCGGTATGACTGCTTCCTGCAGGAATATTATTCTAGTTTGCTTTAAGACAAAGCTGATGTAAATATTTATGGCAAGAAAGGGAGAGGACTTTGACTTTATCATGCAGCAAGGGAATCGCTGAGCAGCGGCATGAGAAGCACTCCTTAGTTCACCCAACGTTGCAGCAATTACATTTAGTTTTATTGACATGGTTAAATCATAATCATTACAAGAAGATTTTGTGGTTATCCTTGTATTATGTTCTTCTAAAATGCAAAGCACTTGCAGTTTTTCCTTCATACCAACTTAGCCTAACATTTCTCCAGTTCAGCGAGTGCATTCTGCTTTGTAACTGTGTGCCACGAAGCAGGGATTTCTCCACTGCCATGAAATTTCCCATTGTAGCATTGTTCTAGCTGTGTCCTGAAAGAAGACACAAACCATTTCCAGTATGCTTGCATGGACAGGTCAGGAGGAATGCTCCAAGTGGAATATGGAGGTCCTGCATCGCGGTATTTCTTGTAGGGGATCCATGTGTCTTCACCAATCCTGAATGAGCAGTCACTTGAAACATCACTAGAACAAATATCAATGACTAGGTGGTCTGTTTTATGCCATCTGCGTCCTGTCAAAACTCGTGGACGATGGAAGACAACCCGGTGGTCTCCGTCATGGTTTGGCATAGTGTTAGTGCAAACAGCCCCACAAAATGGACACTGCTCCTGGCACCCTGCAAACTGCTCAGCTAGTATTGTGTGAGGCTGCCTTTCAAAGGAATTCATACAAGCTTCTTCAAACTCTTTCCTGAGATCATCAATAACAGGAGACAGTGCTTCTGTCATGGCATTATTCAGGAACTCTATGTCTGTTATCTCCTGATGTTCAATGCCCTTCAGGTCGCTCCTGGGCAAGCTTAGCACGTCTCCAAGTGCTTTGCAGAATTCATCCAGCCAAAGAGAGATTTTATCCTTTCTGTCGTTTCTGTCTTTGACAACCGTGGTTGATGCAAAAACAGCTGACTGAATGTTTTCATAGTAACAAGAGAGGGAGTCTCTTAAAAACGTCTCTAGCCTTCTGTTCTTATCTAAACAGTACGTCTCAACTTTTGTCTTAATGTAATTATTTAAAAAGTCTCCTGGGGCATTAAGGTAATGCTTGAAATTTTCAAATTTTTCTTCTTCTGCTAGGTATTTCAGCATGTAATTTTCCAGAGTGGATCTATTGCCTCTGAAATCTGGAATTTTATCCTTCACGTCTCGAGCTATGTCAAGAGCTGTCTTCTCATAGATGGCGTGTCGAAGAGCTGGGGCAATCTTGCTGCACAGGAAATCAGCAAATGTTGTGATACAAGAGGCTCCTTGGCAGGAAATCTGGAAACATTTGAAGAAGTCTTCTCTCTTGCTCACCAGGTAGACGACTGGATCATTTGCTTTCCTGAATGCTGCATGCATGTCTTTAAACCTTTCTGCTGCCATTCTGCACAGGTACAGTGATAATTCCATTTTGTAAACTTTATTAAAACTGTAATTTGCAGTGGTAGGAACAGAGTCCATACCTTTCTCCACTTCATTTAGTATTTCATGAATAAAAGTTCGACTGTAATCCATTTTGTCCTTTTGCTTCTTCTCAATGTTTGCCTTCACACGCATTATAATGCTATCTGTAATGCGGTGCATGCTGTTCACATCGGCGTCGTCCAAACTCCTAGGAATGGTGTGGAACATTTTTTTCTTAGACACATGTTTATCTATGTCAACAGAAAATATAGTATTTTGGTATAAATTCAATATTTGTTTAACTACATTAGGCTCCCTAAAGTGCTCTAGAAGGACATCTTCTATGTCCACATCGATGTCCACCTCTTCCTGAGGGGGAGCAGCAGAGGAGACTTCATAAAGCCTCTCCATCCAGATAGAATTGAAGCGGTTTCTCAGTTCACTTTCACCTAATTTCTGGCCTTTTAGAGACAGGGCCAACTCTCTGCTCTTTCTCAGGAGCTCATTTTCATATGTCGACTTCCTCTCATCCAGTTTACTCTGGCTTTTCTTTAGTTCTGTAAGTTTCTCACACTTCCTTCGTGTTTCAACAAGAAGGGACTCTCTCAGTTCTTTCAGCTTCAGTTCTGTGCTGCTTTTCCACTGGATCAGTATTTCATGGTCTTTGTCTTCACTGAAGAATGTTTCCATGTTCTTGGTGATGTCATCACTTCTCTCTTGCACCAGTTTTTCAAGGTGTTCCGTGGTGACCTTGTCCAACTCCCCATTCCGCACCTTGTTTTCCAGTTTCATTTGCAAGTCTAAGATGTGACTTCTCAGCTGCCAGGTCCACTGACTAAATGCAGTTTCCAGTTTCTTGTAGGCAGCAATCTCCACTGAATTCTTGAAGCTGAAAACGAAGTTTTCATTCAGCAAGGCATTCCACAGGTCACTGATACGAACTTTCAAGCTGGAGAGCCTCAAAATGCTGCTGTGCGATTCCTTCTTGGCAGCTTGGAGAATTTTGCTCTTTAATTCCTGGACGTTCTGGCTGTAGGTGGGGTTGGGCGGTGCCATCGGTGGGTTTCCTTCCCACAGGTGAGCAAAGTAATGAATGTGGGTGTTCACGTCAAAGCGGATGACGTCGCTGAAGCAGGTGATGTCACAGAATTCCTGCTGGGCCGCAATCACGGTCATTTCATCCAGCTTTTCCTGCAGACGTCTTTGTCCTTCCATGTTCTGTTCCTTTGCGGTTATTTCGCCCACGTTTTGGTGCACAAAGAGGCAGCCTGGGGAAATATTAACTTGCTTCATCCTCAGGAAAGCCTGCACAGCAATCTGAAGGACGTCTTGCATTTCTGAAGGATTTTCTCCAAAGATGTTGATCAGAGTCATGTTGCCGATGCCAATGACAAAGGTGGCCAGCTCATTGTCGTGGTTAAGTGACTGCTTATTGGCCATCTCTATGGCACGAAGTCCTTCTGTGTCAACAACGAGCATGTAATCAAAGTTCAAATCCTGTTGGAGCTTCTCGTCCACTTTAATGAGCTGCATAAACGCTCCCCGGGTGCACCTCCCTGCGCTGACGTTAAACTGCAGACCAAACATGGCATTCAGCAGGGTTGACTTCCCTGTGCTCTGGATGCCAAGCACGGAAAGCACAAATACTCGCTTGTCCCCTAGCTTCTCAATTAACCTGTCAAAGACGGCTCCAATCCATTGCAGTGGTATGTAAGAAGCATCACCATCCATCAGCTCAATGGGATACCCTAAAACCATCAGATTGGCAGCAATTTCAGGTAGTTTGACATACCAATTTTCTTTGGAGGTTGTTGATTCCAGTGCCTCATAAATCTGCCCCACCTCTCTCAAAATATGCTCAAGGCCAATGGACGAATCATTGATTTCATCAGAAAGGGCATCTAATTTCTTCATCAATTGAGTTTTCAGGTTGTTATTTTCATTGTTTTTCTTTAATGCCAGGATTTGATACCATAAGCGATGATACTCTCTCTTCAGCTCATCAAGGCGATCAGAGGAGATGTCATCCATGAAGATCTTCATCCACTGCAGAAAGAATTTCTTGGTATTGTCTGGCTGTGACTGGAGAAAGTCAAGGACTGTTTTCATCAGCTGATTGAGGGGAAACGCTTTGTCTAGTTGCTTTCTTCGTATTGCCGACTTCTCCAATTCAATTTGGCTCCGATGATGCTCTATGCTCTTGTTCCCCTTTTCCTGCAAGCGAGTGAGTTCTTTGTCCTTTTTACACCACAGGTACCACAGTTTTCCCTGAAGAGGCAGTAGCTGTGACTTGATCTCAGTCAACTTCTCTTTCTTCAACAGATTCACCAGTTTGATTGCCATTTCTTTGGCTGTCACACATGCTTCTGCATCTTCATTGACTAAGAAGCCGTACTGGCGAGCTGTGCTCAGGCATGCATTGAGGCTAACAAGCGTGCTCGACCCTTCCACTAGGTCTCGGATTGTTTTTGTCAGCTCACCCACTAATTCTGCTTCATTTCTGTTCTTGATCCCTATTCTTACGTTTTGGCTAGATCGCCCAGCTGCAATGCTGTCTTTCTCAGTGAAAAGGCAAACCAAAGGCCTCTGAGACTCCCACAGATCATGTAAAATTTTCCTGCCTTTCTTCTCGTTGCTCTGATCATACTCAGAAACAAGAACCACGTTCACGGCAGAGATCTCCTGTAAAAACTGCAGCTGGGGTTCGTGATCCCTTGCATCTCCGTGCAGGTTACAGAAAGCAACAGGGCCGTTAAAGCTGTCATCGTCGCTACCACGGGGAAGGTACCAGGAGATCTCCACAACACCTTTCATCAGGAAGCAGTCTTTGGTGCTGCCTTTGCAATGGCGGTGGAAAAAAGTGTCGTGTTTTTTCATGCTCAGCAGGGCATTCAGGAGCTGAGACTTGGAAGAGGAAGGAGAGCTGCCGATGCGGAGGAAGGACACGATGGGCATCTCTGCCTGATAAATGAGTTTGCTTTTGTGACTGCTATTCCTTGTCTGCTCTCCCGATCTCACCATCCCTTTCCAGCTCTTCTTGATCTGGCTGAGGGACCAGAGAGGGAACTCTATCTGTGAAGTGCCCGGGTTTGGTACCAGGAGGGGTAGTGCAAACTGGCAGAAAGCGAGCTTGGATGAAAGGTACTGTCTCATGAAATCATCAGCACAATGAAAAATTGCCATCTGGAGGTCCATGGGGTGCACATGACTCTCCCTGCTTGCAGATTCAGAGGCTCCTTTGTCCAAGTCACTGAGAAAGTCATCAAAGGAATCAGAGGGCTCGTGCTCCTCCCCTGAGGTGTTTGGTGTGGGCGCGACTCCCGGCTTACTCGTCTCCTTGCAAGTCAGGTACCTCACCCGATAATCCACGGTCAGGAGCCTTTGCAGGAAGTAAAATGGTAGCTCGCTGTCCTTGCTGGGCTGGCTGTCGTATACAGATGTCTGGTGTATTATGTGGAAATCTTCTGTGCCCATTTTTCTTGGATAGTACCTTTCCAGCCCGAGGCGCTTAAGTAAGTTGACGAACTCCGGGTTTGCAGTGGCTTGACTTGCTTTGGATTTGCTGCTGTCTGATTTGGGTTTGCACTGACTGGGAGGCTGCATGCCTTGAAAAGCATCTTTCATGTCTTTGATTCTATTGTCTTTCTTCAGGTTGTCAGATGTGTCCTCTACTTGCCCATCGATGAAGGATTGTAAATCTCTTTCCAGCATCTCCCAGTCTTTGAATGCATTGTGCTCTTTGAGGAGAGCTTTCATCTCTGTGGACCATGTGTTTTTCATCTTTTCTTTCATGAAAAGTAAGCGATCATTCTTCTGCTCAGGGGTCACCTTCTTGTTTTCGAATGTTATGGTGAGCCCCCTCAGCAGCAGGAAGGCCTGAGCTCTGCAAACATCCTGTTCCTTCAGGCTCTGATACTCGTTATGTGCCATGTGCATTTCCTTTATCATGAAATTAATTTCTGGACACCCAAGGAGGCACTGAAAAGTGCCGCTTTCTACTTGGTATCCCATGCTGGTTGTAACTAAGAGCACTAAGAGTTCTATGTCTTCCTGTGCCCTTTGCTGCAGAGACTGGAGCAAGGAAGAAACAGACTGGCTTACAGTGAAGGTGGCTTTGATCTTTGCCTCATGAATGGCAGATGCAGAAGTTGCCGGTGCGTAGGTGACTTCCATGATGTACACCTTCCCATCCACCAGTGTCTTAATGAGATCTTCAGGACTGGAAATATTGGGAGTTTGTGGAAGCGTGTGCTCCTTCTGGAAGACCCATTGCATAATGAAGGAAGTCTTGGGGAAATCCCTTACAGAATAGATGTGAGGATCCAGCAGGCACTGCAGCAGAGATTTGATGTAGATGGTGTTTTCTGGAGAAGACTTCTGGCAAAAAGAAACAGTGTTCACGAGGAACTCCTGCAATGCTTTGTCTGACAGACACAAGTTGATCCAGACACTGTGATTTTTTGTTCTTTTATTCAGGCCCTGTTTAAAATCTAGCAACATGAGCAGTTTCTTTTCATCCACTGTCCCCTCCCAGGTCTTCACTTGCTCCAGGAAAGCTCTGGCCTCTTCTACAGCACTGGCCAGTTCCTCTCCAAAGATCACACCGGTGCTGTGGTCTGTTAGCGCTTCATAGACAGTCCTGAGGCTGCTGCCCATTTGATGGGAGGATTTAAAATCGCTGCTGTGGTTGGACAGGATTATGTCCCACACTGGGATCAGCTGAAAGCCCCGGTCGATCACACACCAGGTTGTGTTATTGGCCACAAGCCCGCATTTCCACTCAGGAAGGGAATCTGTCTCTGCTGGGCCCCCTGTTTTGGTCACATAGAGCTGAACTGCTCTGTGGGTGCTGCTTCTGTCTCTTCCCTGAAATGATGCCTGTGAGCTGGACTTTGAAGCATCCCCCTTCACTCCCCACTTGGTACTGAAGCCGCTGAAGCTAGCCCCGACGTAGCTGTTCAGTGCTTCAGATGTTTGTTGCTTCATCTCATCCCATTGCTCTGCCCTGAAACCTTCGGCAGATGCTTTCCACCAGAATATTCCCCCAAAGTGGAGGGGTCCCTGGTTCACGTGGGACCCAAACCTGCTGAAGAAGCTGGTGCACCTGCTCTTCAGTAGGTGGAACCTGTCTGCCTCCTGGGTGATGCTCAGAAGCTGTTCCATGTCTTGCAGATCTCGCAGGGCTGCGTCTGAGAGGCGAAGCTGGTCCTTTTGGAAGTAGTAGGAGGCCAGAGGGATGTACTGGTACATGGTGGTGCAAATGTACGCCTGCTCCGAGCGTGACCGATGGGAGTCCTCTGACTGTGAGGACTTGCCGTAATCTGCATCTGTTTCAACACTGAATCCCCTGAACCCAGCTTTGACAGAAGCATTGATGCTGAACCCCAGCTGCTCCATGGACTTGGTGAAAGAGGCTTCTGCTGCAGAGGAGGAGAACTCCTTCCTCTCAAGCAGCGACCCTTGCACTGGACCAGTGAGCACGAAGCCATCAGGGACCCTGATGAGTTGCTCTCGCTTTGCCAGCACATCCTCCAGGCTCTTGGTTTGGTAAATCCCCTGCAGAGCCAGGCCTCCCGATGCCCACCTCAGGACCTCCTCGTCAGAGACATTCTCCCTCTTCCCCATGGACTTCTCCTGCTGCTCCAGTTGCTTCTGGATGTTCACCAGCTCATCCAGCAATCCCTTCTCTGGAGGTGCCCAGTACTCCTTGGGAATGTCCATGGCTTGCTGTAGGGCCTCCTCTTTCTGTCTTATCATTTCCTTGCTGTGGCTGTGGCTCTTCTGCATTTCTTCCAGCTCCCGTAGGATTGACTTGGCTTCTTCTTGTCTCTGCTTCATCCTCTCCAAGTGCTGTTTCTGCAGCTCATCAACACCTGTTTCGTTGCCTGTGATTCCCAGAAGCCTTTTGAGTGCTTTGGTCTCCCAGTTATGCCGTCCTTCACCTGCCAATTTAAGGTAGTCTTCATATTGTAGATGTTTCAAAGCATTTATTGACTTAACACCCAATATCTCTGACAGTTTGGGGAGCCAGTATTCTTCATCAAGTCCTTCCTTCTCAAATGCTTCTGCCAGCAATTGCTTAGCAATTCGTGCCTTTTCCCCAGCATCTGCTCTCTCCTCCTGTGACTCCATGGCTGTGGAAGGGGAAAAGAGACTTTTGTTACATCAGGTTAGAGGAGGCCACCACCCCTTCAAAGAGGCCTCTCCATAGTTCCCAGCTCAGGGATTTCTTCTGCCCTGCTGCTGGAACCCAGCCTCAGGCACCCCTGAGACAGGCAGACACAGACAGACAGACATACGCAACCACTGGCACGGCTGCACAAATGCCATGGACAAGGCGCTGCCTTCAACAGCACCCATGTATAACCTAGCAGGAATGGTCTCACCCGTCACTGGCTCCTCGTCCTTAAAGCACTCGCCCACGTGAGGTAGAGAAAGGGACTGCCTGGAGAGAGGCAATCTCTGGCCTATCAAGTAGCGACTCGAGACTGGATAATCTTAATGAAGCCAACACTCTCGCAATTGTGGTGGTTTTACCGTGCTGGGCAGCTAAACCCCACAACCGCTCTCTCACTCCTCCTCCTTTAGATGAGGAGGGGGAGAAGTAAAGCAAAGAACTACTCACGGGTTGAGATAAGGATAATTTAATTAAAGGGAAATAATTATAATAATTAAATAAAGACTACCATGAACTAAACAATTTAACTAAGGGGAAATAAAAAGGGAAAAGGGAAAAGGGAGGGGAAAAGGAAAAATAAACAGAAGGGAGGAAAACAAACAAACAACATAAATGAAGGCTATATGGAAGCGCAGAGGAAAGAAATTACTCTCTACTTCCCACAAATGAGCGATGATTGACCACGTCCTTGAAGCAAGGCCTCAACGCACGCAGCCGGTGTTCGAGAGGAGGACCGACGTTTTCTCAACGAGAGCCCACCCCTCCCCTCTTCTTCCTGTTTCCACCTTTTATTGCTGAGTGTGACACCACATGGTATGGAATATCCCTTTGATTGGTTTAGGTCAGCTGCCCTAGTGATGTTTCTCTCCTCACTTTTTGCCCACCCCCTAGGAGGGTTAGAGAAAGGCCCAATGCTGTGCCACTGCTGCTCAGCAGTAGACACAACACTGGTGTGATAACACTGCTGTTCCAGCTACAAGTACAGAGTATGGCACTGTATGGGCTGCTGCCAGGAAAGTTAACATTCCAGCCAGACCCAATACAACCTCCACCCCTTATTCCATAACATTTATGTCACACTCAGATCCCCATACTTTTGCATACATGCATTCTCATCATTATTCCTTGTCCTTCAACAGGAAAAGGATTTAACAGGACAGGATTAATAGGCAGGTGTATCTTTTCATTCCATAGGTCTTTCTTGGAAAATGTTCATAAGAACTGTTGGTGATTAGGTCTTCATCTGCCAAAGTGGCCACTCAAGGCAGGCGGAGTCGGATGTCTGGACACCAGCACCAGCTTAGCTCAAGTCCTTGTTGCACTGCCCTGCTCCTTGCAAAGTTGACCTGTCGTTGATCCTACAGCATCTTCCTACAACATATAACTTAGATTATAGATTAGTTTTCTCTCAATGTCAAATCTCCTTGAGGCACACACTTGATATCCCCATTCTTCTGCATGACCCACCAGGTATACCCTGGTCCTTGGGCAAAGACAATCCCATGAGTGGGTTTGCCTTTTCCCGAGGCAGGAGCAACCCACACTGCCTTCCCCATCCACCTTCCTATATGCACTACGGGAACTTTAGCTCCTTTCACAGTGTGTAGGGGTTTTGTTTCGGCAGGACCAGCACGGCTGTCAGACCCCCTATTGTTAACTAGCCAAGTGGCTTCTGGTAGATTTGTGTCCCATTGTTTCCACGTCCCAGCACCTAATGCTCGTAACATAGTCTTTAACAGTCCATTGTACCTCTCAACCTTCCCAGAGGCTTGTGGGTGATAAGGGATGTGGTACACCCACTCAATACCATGTCTCTTTGCCCAGGAGGTAACAAGATTGTTTCGGAAATGACTCCCATTGTCAGACTCAATTCTCTCTGGTGTACCATGACGCCACAATACTTGTCTTTCCAGGCCCAAGATAGTGTTTCGGGTCGTGGCATGGTTTACAGGGTATGTTTCCAGCCACCCAGTAGTTGCTTCTACCATGGTGAGTATATACCGTTTGCCTTGGCGGGTTTTTGGAAGTGGTCTGATATAGTCAATTTGCCAGGCCTCACCATATTGAAACCCTAGCCATCTCCCCCTGTTCCAGGGAGATTTTACCTTCATGGCTTTCTTGATTGCAGCACAGGTCTCACACTCATGGGTAACCTGTGTGATGGCCTCAATGGTCAAGTCCACCCCTCGATCACGAGCCCATCTGTAAGTGGCATTCCTCCCCAGATGTCCTGATGTTTCATGGGCCCATCGAGCTACAAACAGCTCACCCTTACGTTCCCAGTCTAGGTCCACCTGAGCCACTTCAATTTTCGAAGCTCGATCTACTTCTTTGTTGTTCTGATGTTCTTCAGTAGTGCGACTCTTGGGCATGTGGGCATCTACATGACGTACTTTAACATCCAGGTTTTCTACCCGGGCAGCAGTATCTTGCCACAGGGTAGCAGCCCAGATAGGTTTACCTCTGCGCTGCCAGTTGTTCTGTTTCCATTGCTGCAGCCACCCCCACAGAGCATTTGCCACCATCCATGAGTCAGTATAAAGATACAATACTGGCCAATTTTCTCTTTCGGTGATATCTAGGGCTAGTTGTATGGCTTTTACTTCTGCATACTGACTCGACTCACCTTCCCCTTCCATGGCTTCCACAACTCGTCGTATGGGATTCCACACAGCAGCTTTCCATTTCCGATGGCTCCCTATCACACGGCAGGATCCATCAGTAAACAACGCATACTGCTTTCTGTCTTCTGGCAACTCATTGTATGGTGGTGCCTCTTCAGCACGGGTTACCTCTTCTGTTGGCACTCCGAAACCTCTGCCTTCTGGCCAGTCCATAATCTCTTCCAGGATTCCTGGGCGATTGGGTTTTCCCATTCGAGCCCGCTGTGTAATTAACGCTATCCACTTACTCCATGTAGCATCAGTTGCATGGTGTGTAGTGGGAATTTTCTCTTTGAACATCCAATGTAACACAGGTAGCCGCGGTGCCAAGAGGAGCTGTGCCTCTGTACCCACAACTTCTGAAGCAGCTCGAACACCCTCATATGCTGTATTTCTTTTTCAGTTGGGGTGTAATTGGCTTCTGATCCTCGATAGCCCCGACTCCAGAAGCCCAGAGGTCGACCTCGAGTTTCTTCTGGGGTTTTCTGCCAAAGGCTCCAGGTGAGGCCATGCTCCCCAGCTGCAGTGTACAGTATATTTTGCACAGCTGGTCCAGTACGGACAGGCCCAAGGGCTACTGCATGAGCTATTTCTTGTTTGATTTGTTCAAATGCCTGTTGTTGCTCAGGGCCCCACTCAAAATAGTTTCTCTTTCGAGTCACTCGATATAGAGGACTCACAAGCTGACTATAGCCTGGCACATGCATTCTCCAGAATCCCACGAGGCCTAGGAAAGCTTGTGTTTCCTTTTTGCTAGTTGGCGGAGACATTGCTGTTATTTTATTGATCACATCCATTGGAATATGGCGATGTCCATCCTGCCATTTTACCCCCAAGAACTGGATTTCCTGTGCAGGCCCCTTGACCTTGCTCTGTTTAATGGCAAAACCAGCTTTCAGGAGAATTTGGATTATTTTCTTCCCTTTCTCAAAAACTTCTTCTGCTGTGTTGCCCCACACGAGGATGTCGTCAATGTAATGAAGGTGCTCAGGAGCTCCCCCTTGCTCCAGTGCAGACTGGATCAGTCCATGGCAAATGGTAGGGCTGTGTTTCCACCCCTGGGGCAGCCGATTCCAGGTGTATTGGATGCCCCTCCAAGTGAAAGCAAACTGCGGCCTGCATGCTTCTGCCAAAGGGATGGAGAAAAATGCATTAGCAATATCAATTGTGGCGTACCACTTGGCTGCCTTTGACTCTAGTTCGTACTGAAGTTCTAGCATGTCCGGCACTGCAGCACTCAGTGGTGGCGTGACTTCATTCAGGCCTCGATAGTCCACTGTTAGCCTCCACTCGCCATTAGACTTTCGTACTGGCCATATAGGACTATTAAAGGGTGAGCGAGTCTTGCTGATTACTCCCTGACTCTCCAGTCGGTGAACCAACTCATGGATGGGAATCAGGGAGTCTCGGTTGGTGCGATATTGCCGTCGGTGCACCGTTGTAGTAGCAATTGGTACCTGTTGTTCTTCAACCTTCAACAATCCTACAACAGAAGGGTCTTCTGAAAGGCCAGGCAGGGTAGACAGCTGCCTAATCTTCTCTGTGCTCAAAGCAGCTATGCCAAAAGCCCACCGGTATCCTTTTGGATCCTTGAAGTACCCTCTCTTGAGATAGTCTATGCCAAGGATACACGGAGCCTCTGGGCCAGTCACAATGGGATGCTTTTGCCACTCATTCCCAGTTAGACTCACTTCAGCTTCCAGTACAGATAGTTGTTGGGATCCCCCTGTCACTCCAGAGATACAGGTGAGTTCTGTCCCTTGGTAGCCTGATGGCATTAAGGTACATTGTGCGCCAGTGTCCACTAAAGCTTTGTATTCTTGTGGTTCTGATGTGCCAGACCATCGGATCCACACAGTCCAATAAATCCGGTTATCCCTCTCCTCTACCTGGCCAGAGGCAGGGCCCCTCTAGTCCTGGCTGGAGCGTCTGCCACTTAATTCTTGCAAATGAGAGGTAGAGGTCCCTTCATCAGGGTCAAGAATAACATCAGCTCTTCTACTGCCTCTGGGGTACTGCCCAATAGAAACTGGAGCAGCATTTCCCTTAGGAGCCCCTCTTCTTGCTGCTGTATTTCCTTTCAGTTCACGTACCCAAGCAGCTAGGGTTGAAGTAGGTACACCATCCCATTTCCTCATATCTTCCCCATGGTCACACAGATAAAACCACAAGGTGCCACCTGGTGTACATCTTGGGTACTCTCTCTCTTGAGCAGGTGAATGCTGATTCTTAGTGGCTGAAGTATCACTCTGTCTAAATGAGGGGGAATATACTTGTTCCACGAGCTTGTCAAGTCCTTTAGACAGTTTCTCCACAGCTGAGACACAGGACTGTAGCGGAGCAGAGACATTGTCTTCATATTGTTGAAGCTGGCAGGACACATCATACATTGTTGGTCCCATCCCCTCCTCCCAGAAAATTGCTGCCAGGGTACTGGCATGTGCTGATGGTACACTCCGCACAAATTTACGCCACATGGATGTTGTGCACTGGACTTCATCGGGGTCTTGAGGTGTCTGGGCATTGTCCAAATCACTATAAATCATCTCCCACACAGCTAATTCCCGCAGATGCTGGAGACCTTTATCCATAGTGGTCCACTTGCCTATGTGATATACAATATCTTCCTTTTGGGGATATCTTTCTCTCATAGCTGCCAGGAGTCGTCTCCAGAGGCTGAGGGCCTGTGCTCCTCTCCCGATTACTTTGTTGATTACCTTTTCTCTAGAGAGGGATCCCAGCTGCTTGGCTTCATTGCCTTCTAATTGTAGGCTATTGGCCCCAGCATCCCAGCATCGAAGCAGCCAGGTGAGGATGTGTTCACCTGGGCGTCGACCATAATCCTTTCGTATTTCTCGCATCTCACTCAGGGATAAGGATCGAGTGATTTCTGATTCCTTTATGATTTCCGTCTCGTCTTCCTGCTGTTTTTGTGATGGCTCTGCTTTAGAGGTGCCTGCCATTTCCCCTTCTCCCTCCTTCTTAGGAGAGCCTTCTTCCCTTACTAAACGAGCTGACCTCCGTTTCCATTGTTTTGACTTGACTATGGGGGCGACTGATACCATAGTTGGTTGGTCCTCTGGGTCAGCCACAGCATGTGTTACTTGGTCATCAGATTCAGAGACTTCCTCCCTCTCTTCAAGTTGCTGGATGATGTTAAACAGTGTTTGATAGGAATAAGCCAGGACCCAGCACAATGCTGCAAGCTGTCATTCTCCAGCATTACCAGGGTCAGGACATACAACTCTCAAACATTCTACCAAGTTTTTAAGATTTAGCACTTGCTCAGGGGTGAAGTTCAAAACTATTGGAGGAGACACTCGTGACAGGTATCTGCCAACATCCTCCCACACACCTTGCCACTCACCACAAGACTGTTTCGGGACAGGTTCCCAAATAAGTTTTCTAAACAATCGACTAATCTTAGAGATAAAATGAAACCTGTTATTCAGAATTAGAAATAGCAATACATGGGTTACAGATGGATCTTCAAAATACTCCCAAACTGTTGTAATTAGCCCACTGTGGAAGAAGGGAAAGGTACCATTCCGAATATTATTAATAAACTGGTATCCAGACGAGAAAAGGAAGGCAGTGTAGTTCTGAATATTCTCTGAAAGATAGTTTCCATGGGACCCAAATGATAACAGCGCAGAGCCTGAATTCCAGATTAAACCCAAGGTCAGTGCTTGGCAGCACAGAGAATTAAAAAAAGTGAACACAGATTGTAGCACTTTGTTGGATTGGATACACAGGAGAAAGGAGAATATGACACGGATTGCATGACATATGAACAAAGCTATTATTATTAACAGGACAATGGACATGGTTACTAGCAAGCAAGTGTGTTAGTTGTATGCGTTTAATCAATTCTATTGTTATCTCAACCCTTCGAGCCCCACGTTGGGCGCCAAAAAGGACTGTGGTGGTTTTACCGTGCTGGGCAGCTAAACCCCACAACCGCTCTCTCACTCCCCCTCCTTTAGATGAGGAGGGGGAGAAGTAAAGCAAAGAACTACTCACGGATTGAGATAAGGATAATTTAATTAAAGGGAAATAATTATAATAATTAAATAAAGACTACCATGAACTAAACAATTTAACTAAGGGGAAATAAAAAGGGAAAAGGGAAAAGGGAGGGGAAAAGGAAAAATAAACAGAAGGGAGGAAAACAAACAAACAACATAAATGAAGGCTATATGGAAGCGCAGAGGAAAGAAATTACTCTCTACTTCCCACAAATGAGCGATGATTGACCACGTCCTTGAAGCAAGGCCTCAACGCACGCAGCCGGTGTTCGAGAGGAGGACCGACGTTTTCTCAACGAGAGCCCACCCCTCCCCTCTTCTTCCTGTTTCCACCTTTTATTGCTGAGTGTGACACCACATGGTATGGAATATCCCTTTGATTGGTTTAGGTCAGCTGCCCTAGTGATGTTTCTCTCCTCACTTTTTGCCCACCCCCTAGGAGGGTTAGAGAAAGGCCCAATGCTGTGCCACTGCTGCTCAGCAGTAGACACAACACTGGTGTGATAACACTGCTGTTCTAGCTACAAGTACAGAGTATGGCACTGTATGGGCTGCTGCCGGGAAAGTTAACATTCCAGCCAGACCCAGTACAGCCATCCACATAGCCTTACACTTTTGTCATGCAAAACTACTAACTAAGGGAACAACAATGGTAAATTTTCTAGAGGGGAAGACATATGAGGAGTGGCTGAAGTCACTTGGATTGTTCAGCCTGGAGAAGAAAAGACTGAGGGGAGACCTCGTGGTGGCCTCTAGCTTCCTCATGAGGGGAGCGGTGGGGCAGGTGCCGCTCTCTGCTCTCTGTTGACCAGCAATAGGACCCGAGGGAACAGCATGGAGCTGGGATAGGGGAGGTTCAGGCTGGATATAAGAAAACATTCTTCACCGAGAGGGTGGTCGGGCACTGGAACAGGTTCCCCCGGGGAAGTGGTCACTTCACCGAGCCTGCCAGAGTTCAAGTGTTTGTACAATGCTCTCAGATGCATGGTCTGATTTTTATTTATTTTTTTGGGTGTTTCTCTGGTGGCACAGGAGTTGGATTCAATGAGCCTTGTGGGTTCCCTAACTTGCATATTTTATGATTGTATGTATCTAATGGGAGGTGTCCCTGCCCAGGGCAGCTAATTGGAACTGGATGATTGTAGTGGGTTTACGTGGCAAGGTTTTGATTGCAGGGGGCCATAACGGTGGTTTCTGTGAGAAGGATCTAGAAGCTGCTCCAAGTTTGGTAAAGGCCCCACTGCTGACCAGAGCTGAGCCAATAAGCAATGTTGTTTTGCACCTCTGTGAGAGCATATTTAAGACAGGGAAAAAAACGCTGTGCCGTAAAGCAGCTGGGAAAGTGAGAGGAGTGAGGAAAATCACAGAATCGCAGAACTGTAGGGGTTGGAAGGGACCTCGTAAGATCATCGGGTCCAACCCCCCTGCCAAAGCAGGTTCCTCAGAGCAGACTGCCCAGTTAGGCGTCCAGACAGGCCTTGAATATCTCCAGAGAAGGAGACTCCACAACCTCCCTAGGCAACCTGTTCCAATGCTCCGTCACCGCCACCGTGAAGAAGTTCTTTCGCATGTCAGTGCAGAACTGCCTGGGCTCTAACTTGCAGCCATTGCCCCTTGGCCTATCCCCACAAACCACTGAGAAGAGGTTGGCTACATCCTACTGTCCCCCACCCCTCAGATATATACACTGAGGAGATCACGTCTCAGTCTTCTCTTCTCCAGGGTGAACAGAGCCAGGTCTCTCAGCCTTTCCTCACAGGGAAGATGCTCCAGGCCCCGGATCATCTCTGTGGTCCTCCACTGGACACTTTCCAGGAGATCCCTGTCTTTCTTGTACCGGGGAGCCCAGAACTAGACACAGTACTCCAGGTGAGGCCTGACCAGGGCAGAGTAGAGGGGGAGGATCACCTCCCTTGACCTGCTGGCCATGCTCCTTTTAATGCACGCCATGATCCCATTAGCCCTCTTGATCACAAGGGCACACTGCTGGCTCATGGCCAACCTGTCGTCTACCAGGACCCCCAGGTCCTTCTCTTCAGAGCTCATCTCCATCAGGTAGTCCCCCAGCCTGTACTGATTCTTCGGGTTGTTCCTTCCTGGGTGGAGGCCCCAAAACTCGCTCTTATTAAATCTCATTGGGCTTCTTCCTGCCCATCTCTCCAGCCAGTCCAGGTCTTGCTCCGGAGGGAGCCCTCCATTTCCCAGACCCTTTGTCGTATTGTCAGGGGTGAGGAGTCCTGGGGCAGTGTCCTTGGAGCAAAGACTGAAGCAAAGAAAGCATTCAGTATCTCTCTGCCTTCTCAGCGTCTCCTGTGACCAGGACACCCCCCTCATTCAGCAAGGGACCCACATTATCCCTAGTCTTCCTCTTGCTGTTTACATACTTGAAAAAACCCTTCTTATTATCCTTTATCTCTTTCGCAAGCCTCATCTCTAGGTGGACTTTAGCCTTCCTCGTTGTGTCCCTGCAGGCCCTGACAACACATCTATACTCCTCCCAAGAGGACAGGCCCTTTTTCCACATTTCATAGACCATTCTCTTCCTTTTGATCTTATTGATGAGCTCCTTGCTCATCCACGCGGGTTTCCTGCCCCCCTTCCCCGATTTCCTATTCTTTGGGATGCACAGACCCTGAGCATGGAAGTGCTGCTTAAATGTAGCCCAGCTCTCACAAGCACCCTTGCCTTCGAGCAACCTATCCCATGAGATACTCCCAAGCAGGTTGAAGAAGGAAGAGGTTGAAGTTGGCTCTTTGGAAGTCCAGGGTAGCAATCCTGCTTTTAGCCTTACTTCCTTTGCCTAGTTCCATCTGGTTCTCCACCATCTCCTGGTCACTGCATCCCAAGCTGCCCCCAACCTTCACATCCCTAACAAGGCCATCCCTGTTGGTAAGAACGAGGTCCAGGAGCACCCCCTGCCTCGTCGGCTCCTCCACCACCTGCATCAGAAAATTGTCTTCAACACATTGTAGGAACCCTTTGGACTGCTTGTGCCTGGCCGAGTTGCTTACCCAGCAGATGTCTGGATAATTGAAGTCCCCCATGAGGACCAGCGCTCGTGATCGTGAGGCTACTAGCAGCTGCTCGTAGAAGGCCTCATCGACCTCCTCCTCCTGATCTGGAGACCTGTAGTAGACCCCCACCACCGTATCTCCCATACCAGCCCACCCCTTAATTCTCACCCACAAGCTCTCCACTTGCCCCTCACTCTCCCCCAGCTCTAATTGCTCCCTCACATAAAGGGCAACCCCACCCCCTCGCTTCCCCAGCCTGTCTTTCCTAAAGAGGACATAGCCCTCCATGACTGCGTTCCAGTCATGCGAGCTGTCCCACCACGTCTCAGTGATCGCACCGAGATCGTGGCTCCGCGACCGAACACAGATCTCAAGCTCATCCTGTTTGTTTCCCATGCTCCGTGCATTGGTGTACAGGCACTTTAGGGAAGCAGCAGGTCCAGTTACTCCTGGGGGGATGCAAGAAGAAGATACTGGACGGGGGATCGGGAACGCTACCTTCTCTGAGGAGTCCTCAGACAATCCTATGGGAGTGCTCAGAAATTTTTCCCTGTCTTCAACAGTGACAGCAGTGATGACTTCCCCCAGCCCTTCTCTGTCACCTTTGGCTCCCCTCCCTTCCCCCATCAAACCTAGTTTAAAGCCCTGGTAATCAGCCCAGAGATCTTGCTCCCCAACACACTTGCGTCCCACTTGGTGTCTGTCCGTAGCCCACATACCCAGCCTCTCAAAGGACGGCCCAAGATCAAAATACCCAAATCCCTGGTCCAGACACCACCCCGTCAGCCAGTCATTTACCTGTAAAAGCCTTGCAGGCGCCAAGGTCAGTGAAGAAGGAGGGGGAGAGGTGCTCCAGGCACCAGAGCAGAAGTCCCCTGCGGCCTGTGGTGAGGCCCATGGTGAAGCAGGCTGTCCCCCTGCAGCCCATGGAGTTCCACAGTGGAGCAGGGTTCCACGCTGCAGCCCGTGGAGGAGACCACGGTGGAGCAGGTGGCCCTGCACCAACGGAGGCTGCTGCCTGTGGAAGACCCCTGCCGGAGCAGATTCCAGGCCGGACGTGTAGCCCGTGGAGAGGAGCCCATGCAGGAGCAGGTGACCTGGCAGGAGCTGCTGCCCGTGGGGGAGCCAGGTTGGAGCAGTTTGCTCCTGAGGGATGGACCCCATGGTACTCTGGAAGAGCTGCTGCCTGTGGGTAGCCCACACTGGATCAGTTCATCAAGGACTGCATCCCATGGGAGGGACCCCACAGCACAGGGGATGAGAGTGACCGAGAAGGAGCGGCAGGGAAGAAGTGCTGTAGACTGACCATAACCCCCATTCCCCCCGTTCCTCTGAACCGCTCGGGGGGAGGAAGTGGAAGAGGGTGGATGGGGGGGAAGGTGCTTTTGGTTTCTTTCCTTTGTTTCTCACTTCTCTAGCTTGTTAGTAATAAGCAATAAATCTTGCTGTCTCCCTTTGCTGTTTCTGTTTTCCCCTCACAAATATTTACTGCGTGGTCTTCTTGTCCTTATCTCAACTTTTGAGCCCTTTTCATCGTATTTTCTCCCCATTCCTCTTTGACAAGGGGGAGTGAGAGAGTGGCTGTGGTGGAGCTCGGCTGCCCACTCGAGCAGAACCACCACAATGATCTATAATATGTCTTCCATCTCAAACCATTCTAGGATTCTTTAGGATTTGGAGCCTTGGTTTCTCATGGTCGAGTAGATGACCTGGCAATGTACAGACTATGCCTCTGGGGCTGTTCTCAGAGCATGATGCAGGGAGCAGTCAATGCCTGCCCAGGGCCATGGTGGAAGGGCCCTGGGGGAGCTGCCAGAGGAGCATGAAGCCCACAGGGGAGATGTTGGAGGATGTTGTGGTTTAACCAGGCAGGCAGCAAAGCACCACACAGCTATTCACTGGCTCCCCCCACCCCCACAGCAGGATGGGGGAGGGAACTGAAGAAAGAAAAAGTTAAAGGGAAAAAAAAAATCCAGATCCTCTTAGAAACTTATCTAAGCACACTTGTTGAGTGATCTCCCTGTCCTTATCTCAATCCATGAGCCCTTTTCATTGCATTTTCTCCCACTTTTCCTATGAGGACGGGGAGAGAGAGAGCAGTTATGGTAGAGCTCAAATGCTTAGAACAGTACCACCACAGTCCCTTCCAATCCAAACCAGTTTAGGATTCTATGAAGTGCTAAAAACCTGCGTGTTGAGAAGAAGACAGTTTAATAGGACAGAAAAGGAAGGGATAATGATGATGATGGTGATAATAATAAACCAACAAATATCCAAAGCAAGTGATACACAGTGCAATTGGTCACCAACCACTGACTGAAGCCTAACCCTCGCTTTAGCAGTGGCTGCCTCCCACCCCAGCCAGCTCCCCTAGATTTTATTGCTGAGCAGTACGCCCTCTGGGATGGGACATCCCTTTGGTTCCTTGGGGTCAGCTGTACTGCTTCTCTGTCCCCTCCTGTGCACCCTGGACTCCTCGCTGCCAGGGCAGCATGAGGAGCAGGAAAGTCCTTGGCTCTGTGCAAGCACTGCTCCGCAACAACTAACACATTGGTGCTGTCAGCATCCTTCTCATCCTAAATCAAACCCACAGCCCATAGCAGCTACAAGGAAAAAAATTACTCCATCCTGACTGTGCCTCTGCCTGCTGTGGGTGATGCGGCAGCCCCCAAGGCAGGGAGAGGACCCCTGTGCTGTGTTGGCCCCGGCCAACAAGGAGCACCCAGCAGCTGCTTCCCCGCTCCCCACCAACAGGACTGGGAGAAAAGTGGAGACACAAAAGCAAGACAAGCTCGTGGGTCAAGGTAAGGAGAGTTTAGCAATCACTGCCCTATCTAGCCCCACCGCTGGGCTTCACAACTCTGCAGGGCATTGGGCTGTCCCAGGGGGCCTCCTGCTTACCTGCCTGCTGCTGCCCCGACCCACAGATCCTCCCTGCCCTCCAGGACAGCCCTTGCAGCATGCCCCCCCACCTCCTGCAGCAGCCTGACTGGAGGGAGCTGCTCCTCCGTCCCCGACACCAGAGCAGAGCCCATTTTCCCTGTGTGAAAAGCCCTGCTGCCCTCCTGGCATCTCGCAGCCCAGCAGGAGATGGGTGAAATAGCAAGCAGGAGGCCAAGGGGTCTCCGCATGTAGTCCCTACCCTGCCCAGTGCATGTCAGCAGGGACCTACCTGCCCTCCCTGGTGCTCTGCAGCTCCAGTAGCGTCTCAGCCCAGCTCCCGCACCATCTCAGCGCAGCCCCTGCACAGCCTCAGCCCACCCCTGACCCCACTCTTCGCAGAGCCCCAAGCCCCTGCACTGGCCGCAGTTTATTGGTTGCATGGCAGGGAGATATTTTTTGCTTTCCTGGAAGTCAGGCTGTTATCTTTCAGGCGGTGCTAGAAAGTGAAACTTAGCAGTTGCTGACTGTGCTGGAGCAGCCACATCCCCAGGCACTCAGAGTCACAGAATCACAGAATTTCTAGGTTGGAAGAGACCTCAAGATCATCGAGTCCAACCTCTGACCTAACACTAACCAGTCCTCCACTAAACCATATCCCTAAGCTCTACATCTAAACGTCTTTTAAAGACCTCCAGGGATGGTGACTCCACCACTTCCCTGGGCAGCCTGTTCCAATGTCTAACAACCCTTTCGGTAAAGAAGTCCTTCCTAACATCCAACCTAAAACTCCCCTGGTGCAACTTAAGCCCATTCCCCCTTGTCCTGTCACCAGGCACGTGGGAGAACAGACCAACCCCCACCTCACTACAGCCTCCTTTAAGGTATCTGTAAAGAGCAATAAGGTCACCCCTGAGCCTCCTCTTCTCCAGGCTGAACAAGCCCAGCTCCCTCAGCCGCTCCTTGTAGGACTTGTTCTCCAGGCCCCTCACCAGCTTCATCGCCCTTCTCTGGACTCGCTCAAGCACCTCGATGTCCTTCTTGTAGCGAGGGGCCCAAAACTGAACACAGTACTCGAGGTGCGGCCTCACCAGAGCTGAGTACAGGGGGACGATCACCTCCCTAGCCCTGCTGGTCACACTGTTTCTGATAGAAGCCAGGATGCCGTTGGCCGTCTTGGCCACCTGAGCACACTGCTGGCTCATATTCAGCCGACTATCCACCATCACTCCCAGGTCCTTCTCTGCCTGGTAGCTCTCCAACCACTCATCTCCCAGCCTGTAGCTCTGCTTGGGGTTATTGCGCCCCAGGTGCAGGACCCGGCACTTGGCCTTGTTGAACTTCATGCAGTTGACCTCAGCCCATCGGTGCAGCCTATCCAGATCCTCCTGCAGAGCTTTCCTTCCCTCGAACAGATCGACACACGCACCTAACTTGGTGTCATCTGCAAACTTACTGAGGGTGCACTCGATGCCCTCGTCCAGGTCATCGATGAAGATATTAAAGAGGACCGGCCCCAGCACCGAGCCCTGGGGGACGCCACTAGTGACTGGCCTCCAACTGGACTTGGCTCCATTCACCACGACTCTTTGGGCCCGGCTATCCAGACAGTTTCTAACCCAACGAAGCGTGCGCCAGTCCAAGCCAAGAGCAGCCAGTTTCTTGAGGAGAATGCTGTGGGAGACGGTGTCAAATGCCTTGCTGAAGTCAAGGTAGACCACATCCACAGCCTTTCCCTCATCCACCCAGCGTGTCACTTTGTCATAGAAGGAGATCAGGTTCGTCAAGCAGGCCTTTCATAAACCCATGCTGACTGGGCCTGATCACCTGCTTGCCCTGCAAGTGCTGCGTGATGACTCTCAAGAGAATCTGCTTCATGAGCTACCCTGGCACTGAGGTCAAACTGACAGGCCTGTAATTCCCCGGGTCTGCCCTCCGGCCCTTCTTCTAGATGGGCGTCACGTTTGCTTGCCTCCAGTCAATTGGGAACTCCCCCAATAGCCAGGAGTCACTCAAGCTCCACCTAAAAGATAGAAAGTAATATAAATTGGCCTAAGAGAGAGGGGATGTTAGGGAAGATACCATGGTCAGGGGAGATACCATCCTGAGGAAATACAACATCCTTAGGACCTTCTGACTCCTGGGATCAGTCGACGGGCTAAGCCTCTCTTCCCTCCCCCCCCCATTGGGACACCTTTGGGTGAGATCTGAATACTTGCTTATAAATCTCTCTAGAGTCTTTGATCCTTTTAACGCGTTTATTCCTAGGCCATGCACCTGTAACACCTGTAACACCTGTAACACCTGTAACACCTGAATATTTCATGCATGCTAGCTTGCTTTTGCAGACAGTCACTATCGCCAGCAATCCAAAAGAACATGGTTATCTGTTGCTGTAATAAACCATACTTGATTGAATTGTGATAGCTCTCATTAAGTGCAACTAGGGTAAGGGTGGTTATCCGTGACTGTGATAGTTCAGTATTCTGAATCCAACTGGAGCCCCAGACAGTTAACGCGTTATTGGTGAATGTCCGACCGGACCCCCAGATCCGACTGGTTCAGTACCCTGAATTCGACCGGGCCCATAACGGTTAGTCAGCTACACCCCTTAACGCGACAGTAAAATTGGCGTAGTCGGCAGGATTGCTATGGATAAACTGCTGCAAAAATACAAATGTGCCCCTTCCCAGGCAGGGAAGGAGTTTTTCCAAAAGTTTTGGAAAGATGAGGAGAAAGTGGTAGAGCGCATTGAGCAGTGTCAGGCTTCACGAAAGATTGGTCAAAGAAAGGGTAAAGGTGCAATTTGTGCTGTGTTAGGAGCCTGTTTGTCTTGTGCTCAGCAAGAAGCTAAGGAAACTCCTGCTCCCAAACTGATCTCTGATGCAGAACATACAGCTTTGAAATCAGAGAATGAGGTATTGAAGTCATCATTGGCCTTTGAAAAGGAAACGGGAAAAACATTAGGAATCAGAGTGGATAAACTTTCGACTGAGGATGACAAACTTGTGACTGAAAGTGATAAACTTGTGCATGAGAATAATCATCTTAAACAATTGCTGGAGAGGGTTAGTCATCTGTTAAATAAAGTACAGCCTTGCACTACGGTCAAGCAGATTCGTAGATTGCTGCATAGTGCATAGCCTGAAAGCTGGGATAGTGATTTCTGGTCTGACAGTGATGATGGTGTTGAAGAGATTTCTGATTCTGAACCTCAACTGATTTCCTTGAGACCTTTGGTTAAGACTGAGACTGCTGTTGATGATAATGATGAAATCCACACTACTGTGCGAACGATTCCGTGGTCATCAGCACAGTTGGTTAAAATAGAAGAGAAGTTCTCAAGGCGGTCAGGGGAATCGGAAGTTGAGTATGTGTGTCGAGTTTCTCTTAAAGGAGGAGATCGAATGATGTTGAGTGAGGAAGAGGTAGGAGGCTTTTGGAGACCTGGAGTATTTTTAACCACCACACCAGGAGCTGACCTGACTGTAGCAGTACAGAAAGCAGCCTGCATTCAGGTGATATATGAAAGAGATGAATTAACGAAATCCCCGATGTTAGCTCCTATTGACCCAGTTCAATTAACGCCTCGCATCTGTGGACTCCCTGATTGTCTTAAGATGTTTGTAGCAAACACCCAAGATCGCATACAAGCTGCTCGTAGGGATGATGATAGTGGTTGTAGGCGAAATCTGAACTCCCCCATTCCCGCCTGTAGTGAATTTGTCCGAAAGGGCTGGATAAGTTCAGCCAGTATTAAATCCCAAGACCACTCTCGGCGAGTCCACCAAATCCACACTCAAAATCCCAGATACCCCAAATTCAAAGAGAGGTTCAAACCTAATAGGGAACGGAGTGAGTTGTGGTGTCAGCAAAAAAAATCCTATGCCCGGGGAGGGCAGTGAGCCACCCTGCTCGCCGGGTATTTGCAATTCAATGGCTCTCTAATGAACACTCTGACCCTATCATTGCCATTCCTGTTGAACCCCCCAAAATATTGGTAAATTTTCTTATTGATACCAGGACCCAAATGTCAGTAATTACACATGAGACGGCACAAACCCTGAGCATAACACCTGGTCAACACAGGGTTAAATTCACGGGAATCAATGGTGTGGAAAAACAATGCCCCACCGCAAAAATTTCACTCTGGTTGCCAGAGGAACAAAAATTAACCAGGGTAGAAGTATTAGTTGGTGTTGCATACACTAATATTTTAGGATTTGACATACTGCATGGTCATATGTGGAAACTCCCTGATGGAACTGTGTGGAGTTTCGTGACACATCAAAGGGATTCAGGCACTGTGAGATTGAGCTTGTTACAAACATCCATATCCTTATCCCCCACTAAAATCATCAATGTTCAGCAATATCTGTTGTCAGCAGCAGCACTTATGGGGATTGACGGGGTGGTAGCAGAATTGGAAGAAAGAGGCATTATTAAAAGCACTTATTCACCTTACAATTCACTGGTGTGGCCGGTAAAGAAACCAACCAGGCAATGGCATTTTACAGTGGATTATCTCTAACAGTAGTAATAGTGCTAACTACTCCCAAATATCTCTATGCATGGGAAAACAAAGATTGCTATTTCACCCTCTTTCTAACCCTGCCAGTTGAATACAACCGAGCATATTTTACTTTCTTTTGTGTTCACAGGAACCCTGGGCGAACTGTATATGGACAGCTGGAGGATGACGAATCAACAGTTTGGATTAATAATGCTATGCTTTACCCTGACCTTGATGCAATTACAGGCCTTAAAGGAAACTTAGCTACTGTGTTTGTGCATGGAGCTGAGGTGTTTCACCGTGGCATCTAACCATGTATTGTCACAGTATAGCACAGTCACTGGAACATCTCAAAACAGAAAGGACACAAATCTCTCTACTTTAGTTCTACATGGAAACAAAATATTTTCAAAAGATGAATGGAGTTGGAACGGTTCTCTAAGAATGGCTGAACTTTAAGCCACGTCTGGCCAGACAATACAAATTGGTTGCCGAATAACTAATGGATCCACTTATAATCGGCCGACTGAAATTCCAAAATAACTGAACCAAATTTTGATTGCTGGTACTTTCACCAAACCTATAATTGTGTACTGTCTTTGGGGTTACAGAGGCACAGAATTACTATTTGAATTCATGGTTAATACAGAAACATCATTGACTACAAAGGGTAAGAAGCCTCTGCCTCCGCAGATACTTGAAAATGAACAAACTCCGCCTCCCATTGGTCTAACTCCTTCCATCTTCAACACAGGTCCTTACGTAATTAAAAATGTGG
Source organism: Netta rufina (assembly GCF_964035555.1). Taxonomy (NCBI): domain Eukaryota; kingdom Metazoa; phylum Chordata; class Aves; order Anseriformes; family Anatidae; genus Netta; species Netta rufina. The sequence goes on from NC_140125.1 coordinate 120,761,955, forward strand.
GGCAACAACAAATTCTCTTTAACCCTAGTTGGTCCCTAAAATGGGTAGAGCTAGCGCTGCACATTAATATTTCTGAAATCAACTCAAAATGTACCACCTTTCTGAGAACTGTCTACACCGGCTGGTTAGCATGGTTACATGGGCGTTCTCTGAAAGAATCTCAGTGCGTGCCATGGGATGCAACTGGGTTATTGGGAAAAGGATTAGGTATATTAAATAGCATTGATGCTGAGGTCCTCATGAACAGAATAACTGCTACTACAGATGACCTAAGGAAACTGGAACCACCAATAAAATCATCCTTATTGGCTTTAGGAGCAAATCAATGGCTTCTACCAGATGTTTTGCCCCATTGGGAACAAATTGAGGAAAATTATCATCAATTAATTGTAAATGCTCTTGGAAAAACCCAAGGCAATACCTCCCTTGCCTTGAGCTGCATCCAAGCTCAGTTATGGATACCATCTGTAGCAGCAGCTATTAGTAGAGAGGGAGAAGGAAAAACTTTGCCCACTGAAATTCGAAAATTGATTTGGGATAATGCTTCAGAATTTGAAAAAGAGTTTCAAGCATGGTGGCAATTAGTCAACTTTACCCATTATGCCTTTATACTTACCATAAGTAATGCCACCGTATACAATGTATATCCGATCATTGCATTAGGACTCAGTCATGACGGAACCATGCTCCTTAGGATAAAGCATAAAGTATGGGCCCATCAAAAGGGAGGAAAGTGGCATACAATTGATGTAAATGCATGTATTGTGCGTGAGCAAAAAGGTTTCATCTGTGCCCAAGACATTTGTCTTGACACTGAGCAAAATATTTGCCACTTTGAGATACATCCTAATGAAAGCCTTGAAACTGTACTTGTATATATTGGGAAAGGTTGTGTTTGCATGAGAACTCATTGTGATTCTATAGTCATAGATAATACAATGGTAGATACCAGTAATCACTCTAATGTTTGTGTTTGCAATTTTACCAAAATTCTAGGATGTGATTTTAAATACTCAGCTCCTGCCACTTCTTATCAACTTATTGCATCTAATTATCACAGAATTTCTCAGAATGTCTAGGTTGGAAGAGACCTCAAGATCATCGAGTCCAACCTCTGACCTAACACTAACAGTCCCCACTAAACCATATCCCTAAGCTCTACATCTAAACGTCTTTTGAAGACTTCCAGTGATGGTGACTCCACCACTTCCCTAGGCAGCCTGTTCCAATGTCTAACAACCCTTTCGGTAAAGAAGTTCTTCCTAAGATCCAACCTAAAATTCTGCTTCTTATATTCTGCTTCATGAACTGCTGCCTACTCCTATTGGAATGAACCTCACCTTGGTGAAGAAATTGCTGGTACATGAGGACCTGAAGCGGCTGATGACACAAGTTCGAGAAAATGGACAAAAGACAAGAAATACATCGAGTGATGGAAAGAGTAAAGAGAGATGAGAGACACCGTTGGTGGGACATTTTGTTTGGATGGTCACCAGCTGTCACAGATGCTTCAACAAGATGCTTCACCCTGTTATTGTTCTGTTAATACTCACTGTATTATGTTTTATGTGAGCTCCAGATGGCTCCAAAGGAACCCGCTGCTGTCCAGAGCCAATCCAGTGAGCAACGCTGTGAGAACAGGTTGAGGAAAGGGGGAAAAGCAGGAAAGGAGGAAATTTGAGGAAAGGGGCAGAGGGGGACCGTGAAGCAGCGGCGGGGACAAAACATCAGGGACCGACTGCAGCCCCCATTCCCATGTCCCCTGCACCACTTGGGAGGAGAAGACAGAAGAGGGTGGGTGGGAGGAAGGTGTCCGTAGTTTCCTTTTAGTTTCTAAGCGCTGCAGTCTGCTAGGTCAATAAATTGTATTTATCTCCTTGTGCTGAGATTGTTTTGCCCGTGACAATAATTATTGACTGATCTCCCTGTCCTTATCTCAACCTTTGAGTCCTTTCCATCATATTTTTGCCCCTTTTTCCTTTGAAGAGAGGGAGTGAGAGAGCGACTGTGGTGGAGCTCAGCAGCCCTGCAGGGTAGAACCACCACACCGTGCTCCCTAGGTGCAGTGTAAAGCAGGTTTTGCATAGCTGGCTGTAGTGGGTTTATGTGGCAAGGTTTTGGTAGCAGGGAGCCATAGGGGTGGTTTCTGTGAGAAAGATCTAGAAGCTGCCCCATGTTTGGGAAGGGTCCCATTGTTTTCCAGATCCGAGCCAATAAGCGATGTTGTTTTGCGCCTCTGTGAGAGCATATTTAAGACAGGGAAAAAACGCTGCGCCACACAGCAGCCGGGAGAGTCAGTGGAGTGAGAGAACAGCCTTCCACCAAGGTCAGTGTAGAAGGAGGGGGAGAGGTGCTCCAGGTGCCGGAGCAGAAGTCCCCTGCGGCCTGTGGTGAGGACCATGGTGAAGCAGGATGTCCCCCTGCAGCCCATGGAGTACCACGGTGCAGCAGGGTTCCACGCTGCAGCCCGTGGAGGAGACCACGGTGGAGCAGGTGGCCCTGCACCGATGGAGGCTGCCGCCTGTGGAAGACCCCTGCCGGAGCAGATTCTGGGCCGGACCTGTAGCCTGTGGAGAGGAGCCCACGCAGGAACAGGTGATCTGGCAGGAGCTGCAGCCCGTAGGGGAGCCAGGTTGGAGCATTTTGCTCCTGAGGGATGGACCCCGTGGTACGGACCCATATCTGGAGCAGTTCTGGAAGAGCTGCTGCCTGTGGGAAGCCCACGCCGGATCAGTTCATCAAGGGCTGCATCCCGTGGGTGGGACCCCACAGCACAGGGGACGAGAGTGACTGAGAAGGAGCGGCAGAGAAGTGCTGTAGACTGACCATAACTCCCATTCCCCCGTTCCCCTGCGCCGCTCAGGGGGAGGAGATGGAAGAGGGTGGATGGGGGGAAGGTGCTTTTGTTTTTTTTTTTTCCCTTTGTTTTCTCACTTCTCTCGCTTGTTAGTTGTAGGCAATAAATCTTACTATCTCCTTATGCCGAGTCTGTTTTGCCCGTTACAATAATTATTGCGTGATTTTCTCGTCCTTATCTCAATCCTTGAGCCCTTTTCACATATTTTCTCCCCATTCCTCTTTGAGGAGGGGGAGTGAGAGAGCGGCTGTGGTGGAGCTCGGCTGCCCACTCGAGCAGAACCACGACACTGGCCTCGTACAGACAGCCCCAAGAGCTGCTGCACGAGCAGTTTCCTCTTTAGTCCATTCAAAAAGGCTTGTTGATGCTCAGGGCTGCACACTCATCACAGTCCCTCTTGCGAGTCTCTTAACATAGAGTCACAAACTGACTGAGCATGCATTCTCCAGAATCCCGCAAGGCCTAGGAAAGCTTGTGTTTCTCTCTTGTTAGTTGGTGGGGACATAGCAGTTATCTAATTGATCACATCCACCCTGCCATTTTACTCACAAGAACTGGATCTCGTGTGTGAGTCCTTTGACTTTGCTTTGCTTTATAGCAGAACCAGTTTACAGAAGAATTTGGATTATTTTCCTCCCTTTCTCAAACACTTCCTCTGCTGTGTTACCCCACACAGTGGTGGCATTCAGGTATTGCAGGTGCCCAGGAGCTTCCCCCAGTTCCAGTGCAGCCTGGATCAGTCCCAGGCAAACAGTGGGGCTGCGTTTCCACCCCTGGGGCAGTCGATTCCAGGTGGACTGGACGCCCCTGCAAGGGAAAGCAAACTGGGGCCTGCATGCCATTAGTCCACTGTCTTCATAATTCTGGAGTTAGCCGGACACTAAACACTGTTGGTCCCATCCCATCAATCCAGTTCATCACTGCCAGCATGCTGGCACACGACGGTGGTGCTCTGTATAAACTTCCACCATGTGGAACAAATTTCATCTGGATCTTTGGGTGCCTGGTCATCGTTCAGATCACCATAAACCGTCTCGAGCACAGCTGATTCCCTCAGGTACTGGAGACCTTTCTCCATGGTGGTCGACTTGCCTGGCTGATGTACAGTACCTTCCTTGAGGGGATGGATACCTTTCCTTCACACCTGACGTGGGACATCTCCAGATGCTGAGGACTTGTGCCCTTTCCCAATCACTTTGCAAGGACCCTTTTCCTAGAGAGGGATTGCAGCTGCTTGGCTTCCTTGCCTTCTGATTCCTAGCTACCAGCCCCAGTATCCCAGCATCAGAGCAGCCAGGTGAGAATGTGCTCACGTAGGTGACAGCTGAAATTCTTTTGCTACCTCGCACCTCTTTCAGGGATAGGGTTCAGGTGGATTCTGACTCTGCTACGATTTCTGTCTCTTCTCCCTCCCATTACTGTGATGGCTCTGCTTTAGAGCTGCCTGCTTCTTCCACTTCCCCTTGCCTTCCTTGGAGGAGTGCCTGGGGAAGTGGCTACCCCAGCAGCCTGACTCAGCCCCAGCACAGCCAGCAACTGTCAAGTTTCACTTTCTGGCACTGCCTGAAAGATAACAGTCTGACTTCCAGGAAAGTAAAAAATATCTCCCTGCTGTGCAACCAATAAACTGTGGCCAGTGCAGGGGCTTGGGGCTCTGTGAAGAGTGGGGTCAGGGGTGGGCTTAGGCTGTGCAGGAGCCGCGCTGAGATGGTGCGGGAGCTGGGCTGAGACGCTACTGGAGCTGCAGAGCACCAGGGAGGGCAGGTAGGTCCCTGCTGACATGCACTGGGCAGGGAAGGGGCCACATGCGGAGACCCCTTGGCCTCCTGCTTGCTGTTTCACCCATCTCCTACTGGGCTGTGAGATGCCAGGAGGGCAGCAGGGCTTTTCACACAGGGGAAATGGGCTCTGCTCGGGGGTAGGGGACAGAGAAGCAGTACAGCTGACCCCAAGGAACCAAAGGGATGTCCCATCCCAGAGGGCATACTGCTCAGCAATAAAATCTAGGGGAGTTGGCTGGGGTGGGGTGGGGTGGGGTGGCCGCTGTAAAGGGAGGGTTAGGCTTCAGTCAGTGGTCGGTGACCAGTTGCACTGTGTATCACTTGCTTTGGATATTTGTTGGTTTATTATTATCACCATCATCATTATCCCTTCCTTTTCTGTCCTATTAAACTGTCTTCTTCTCAACACGCAGGTATTTAGCACTTCATGGTATCCTAAGATGGTTTGGATTGGAAGGGACTGTGGTGGTATTGTTCTGCTGGGCAGCTGAGCTCCACCACAACTGCTCTCTCTCTCCCCGTCCTCATAGGAAAAGTGGAAGAAAATGCAATGAAAAGGGCTCATGGGTTGAGATAAGGACAGGGAGATCACTCAACAAGTGCGCTTAGATGAGCTTCTAAGAGGATCTGGATTTTTTTTTTCCCTTTAACTTTTTTTTTCTTCAGTTCCCTCCCCCATCCTGCTGTGGGGGTGGGGGGAGCCAGTGAACGGCTGTGTGGTGCTTTGCTGCCTGCCTGGTTAAACCACAACATCCTCCAACATCACCCCTGTGGGCTTCATGCTCCTCTGGCAGCTCCCCCAGGACCCTTCCACCATGGCCCCGGGCAGGCGTTGGCTTCTCCCTGCATCATGCTCTGAAAACAGCCCCAGAGGCATATTCTGTACATTGCCAGGTCATCTACCCAACCATGAGAAACCAAGGCTCTAAATCCTAAAGAATCCTAAAATGGTTTGAGATGGAAGACATATTATAGATCATTGTGGTGGTTTTGCTCGAGTGGGCAGCCAAGCTCCAACACAGCCGCTCTCTCACTCCCCCTCCTCAAACAGGAATGGGAAGAAAATACGATGAAAAGGGCTCAAAGGTTGAGATAAGGACAAGAAGATCAAGCAGTAATTATTTGTGAGGGGAAAACAGACTCAGCATAGGGAGACAGTAAGATTTATTGCGTATTACTAACAAGCTAGAGAAGCGAGAAACAAAGGAAAGAAACCAAAAGCACCTCCCCCCCCATCCACCCTCTTCCACTTCCTCCCCCCAAGCAGTTCAGAGGAAGGGGAGGAATGGGGGTTATGGTCAGTCTATAGCGCTTCTCTGCCGCTCCTTCTCGGTCACTCTCGTCCCCTGTGCTGTGGGGTCCCTCCCATGGGATGCAGTCCTTGATGAACTGATCCGGCGTGGGCTGCCCACAGGCAGCAGCTCTTCCAGAGCTGCTCCAGATATGGGTCCGTACCACGGGGTCCATCCCTCAGGAGCAAACTGCTCCAACCTGGCTCCCCCACGGGCAGCAGCTCCTGCCAGGTCACCTGCTCCTGCGTGGGCTCCTCTCCACGGGCTACAGGTCCAGCCCGGAATCTGTTCCGGCAGGGGTCTTCCACAGGCGGCAGCCTCCATCAGTGCAGGGCCACCTGCTCCACCGTGGTCTCCTCCACGGGCTGCAGCGTGGAACCCTGCTGCACCGTGGTACTCCATGGGCTGCAGGGGGACAGCCTGCTTCACCATGGGCCTCACCACAGGCCGCAGGGGACTTCTGCTCTGGTGCCTGGAGCACCTCTCCCCCTCCTTCTTCACTGACCTTGGCGCCTGCAAGGCTTTTACAGGTAAATGACTGGCTGACGGGGTGGTGTCTGGACTAGGGATTTGGGTATTTTGATCTTGGGCCGTCCTTTGAGAGGCTGGGTATGTGGGCTACGGACAGACACCAAGTGGGACGCAAGTGTGTTGGGGAGCAAGCTCTCTGGGCTGATTACCAGGGCTTTAAACTAGGTTTGATGGGGGAAGGGAGCGGAGCTAAATGTGACAGAGAAGGGCTGGGTAAGTCATCACTGCTGTCACTGTTGAAGACAGGGAAAAACTTCTGAGCTCTCCCATAGGATTGTCTGAGGACTCCTCAGAGAAGGTAGTGTTCCCGATCCCCCGTCCAGTATCTTCTTCTTGCATCCCCCCAGGAGTAACTGGACCTGCTGCTTCCCTAAAGTGCCTGTACACCAATGCACGGAGCATGGGAAACAAACAGGATGAGCTCGAGATCTGTGTTCGGTCGCGGGGCCACGATCTCGGTGCGATCACTGAGACGTGGTGGGACAGCTCGCATGACTGGAACGCAGTCATGGAGGGCTATGTCCTCTTTAGGAAAGACAGGCTGGGGAAGCAAGGGGGTGGGGTTGCCCTTTATGTGAGGGAGCAATTAGAGCTGGGGGAGAGTGAGGGGCAAGTGGAGAGCTTGTGGGTGAGAATTAAGGGGTGGGCTGGTATGGGAGATACGGTGGTGGGGGTCTACTACAGGTCTCCAGATCAGGAGGAGGAGGTCGATGAGGCCTTCTACGAGCAGCTGCTAGTAGCCTCACGATCACGAGCGCTGGTCCTCATGGGGGACTTCAATTACCCAGACATCTGCTGGGTAAGCAACTCGGCCAGGCACAAGCAGTCCAAAGGGTTCCTACAATGTGTTGAAGACAATTTTCTGATGCAGGTGGTGGAGGAGCCGACGAGGCAGGGGGTGCTCCTGGACCTCGTTCTTACCAACAGGGATGGCCTTGTTAGGGATGTGAAGGTTGGGGGCAGCTTGGGATGCAGTGACCAGGAGATGGTGGAGAACCAGATGGAACTAGGCAAAGGAAGTAAGGCTAAAAGCAGGATTGCTACCCTGGACTTCCAAAGAGCCAACTTCAACCTCTTCCTTCTTCAACCTGCTTGGGAGTATCTCTTGGGATAGGTTGCTCGAAGGCAAGGGTGCTTGTGAGAGCTGGGCTACATTTAAGCAGCACTTCCATGCTCAGGGTCTGTGCATCCCAAAGAATAGGAAATCGGGGAAGGGGGGCAGGAAACCCGCGTGGATGAGCAAGGAGCTCATCAATAAGATCAAAAGGAAGAGAATGGTCTATGAAATGTGGAAAAAGGGCCTGTCCTCTTGGGAGGAGTATAGATGTGTTGTCAGGGCCTGCAGGGACACAACGAGGAAGGCTAAAGTCCACCTAGAGATGAGGCTTGCGAAAGAGATAAAGGATAATAAGAAGGGTTTTTTCAAGTATGTAAACAGCAAGAGGAAGACTAGGGATAATGTGGGTCCCTTGCTGAATGAGGGGGGTGTCCTGGTCACAGGAGATGCTGAGAAGGCAGAGAGATACTGAATGCTTTCTTTGCTTCAGTCTTTGCTCCAAGGACACTGCCCCGGGACTCCTCGCCCCTGACAATACGACAAGGGGTCTGGGAAATGGAGGGCTCCCCCCTGGAGCAAGACCTGGACTGGCTGGAGAGATGGGCAGGAAGAAGCCCAATGAGATTTAATAAGAGCGAGTTTTGGGGCCTCCACCCAGGAAGGAACAACCCGAAGAATCAGTACAGGCTGGGGGACTACCTGATGGAGACGAGCTCTGAAGAGAAGGACCTGGGGGTCCTGGTAGACGACAGGTTGGCCATGAGCCAGCAGTGTGCCCTTGTGACCAAGAGGGCTAATGGGATCCTGGCGTGCATTAAAAGGAGCGTGGCCAGCAGGTCAAGGGAGGTGATCCTCCCCCTCTACTCTGCCCTGGTCAGGCCTCACCTGGAGTACTGTGTCCAGTTCTGGGCTCCCTGGTACAAGAAAGACAGGGATCTCCTGGAAAGAGTCCAGCAGAGGGCCACAAAGATGATACGGAGCATCTTCCCTATGAAGAAAGGCTGAGAGACCTGGCTCTGTTCACCCTGGAGAAGAGAAGACTGAGACGTGATCTCCTCAGTGTATATATCTGAGGGGTGGGGGACAGTAGGATGTAGCCAACCTCTTCTCAGTGGTTTGTGGGGATAGGCCAAGGGGCAATGGCTGCAAGTTAGAGCCCAGGCAGTTCTGCACTGACATGCGAAAGAACTTCTTCACGGTGGCGGTGACGGAGCATTGGAACAGGTTGCCTAGGGAGGTTGTGGAGTCTCCTTCTCTGGAGATATTCAAGGCCTGTCTGGACGCCTAACTGGGCAGTCTGCTCTCAGGAACCTGCTTTGGCAGGGGGGTTGGACCCGATGATCTTTCGAGGTCCTTTCCAACCCCTACAGTTCTGGGATTCTGTGATTTTCCTCATGCCTCTCACTCTCCCAGCTGCTTTATGGTGCACCGTTTTTTTCCCTGTCTTAAATATGCTCTCACAGAGGCACAAAACAACATCGCTTATTGGCTCAGCTCTGGTCAGCAGTGGGGCCTTTACAAACTTGGAGCAGCTTCTAGATCCTTCTCACAGAAACCACTGCTATTGCCCCCTGCTACCAAAACCTTGCCACGTAAACCCACTACAATCATCCAATTCCAATTAGCTGCTTTGGGCAGGGACACCTCCCATTACAGAATCACAGAATTTCTAGGTTGGAAGAGACCTCAAGATCATGGAGTCCAACCTCTGACCTAACACTAACAGTCCCCACTAAACCATATCTCTAAGCTCTACATCTAAACGTCTTTTAAAGACTTCCAGGGATGGTGACTCCACCACTTCCCTGGGCAGCCTGTTCCAGTCTCTAACAACTCTTTCGGTAAAGTAGTTTTTCCTAACATCTAACCTAAAACTCCCCTGGCGCAACTTAAGCCCATTCCCCCTCGTCCTGTCACCAGGCACGTGGGAGAACAGGCCAACCCCCACCTCACTACAGCCTCCTTTAAGGTACCTGTAGAGAGCAATAAGGTCGCCCCTGAGCCTCCTCTTCTCCAGGCTGAACAAGCCCAGCTCCCTCAGCCGCTCCTCGTAGGACTTGTTCTCCAGGCCCCTCACCAGCTTCGTCGCCCTTCTCTGGACCTGCTCAAGCACCTCGATGTCCTTCTATCCATTAGATACATACAATCATAAAATACGCAAGTTAGAGGGAACCCACAAGGCTCATTGAATCCAACTCCTGTGCCACCAGAGAAACACCCAAAAAAATAAATAAAAATCAGACCATGTGCCTGAGAGCATTGTACAAACACTTCTTGAACTCTGGCAGGTTCGGTGACTTCCCTGGGGAACCTGTTCCGGTGCCCAACCACCCTCTTGGTGAAGAACCTTTTCCTGATATCCAGCCTGAACCTCCCCTACCCCAGCTCCATGCCGTTCCCTCGGGTCCTATTGCTGGTCACCAGAGAGCAGAGAGCAGCACCTGCCCCTCCGTTCCCCTCATGAGGAAGCTAGAGGCCACCACAATTTCTCCCCTCAGTCTTCTCTTCTCCAGGCTGAACAATCCAAGTGACTTCAGCCACTCCTCATAGGTCTTCCCCTCTAGAAAATGTACTGTCGCTGTTCACTTAGTTAGTAGTTTTGCCTGAAAAAAGTGTAACGATATGTGGAGAGCGAGAGTGTTGGCTTCATTAAGGTTATCCAGTCTCCAGTTGCTACGTGATGGTCCAGAGGTTGCCTCTTTCCAGGCAATCCCTTTCTCTACCTCATGTGAGTGAGTGCTGTAAGGACGAGGAGCCAGTGACGGGTGAGACCAGTCCTGGCAGATGTAGTGGGTTTACGTGGCAAGGTTTTGGTAGCAGGGGGCCATAGGGGTGGTTTCTGTGAGAAGGATCTAGAAGCTGCCCCAAGTTTGGGAAGGGCCCCACTGCTGACCAGAGCCGAGCCAGTAAGCGATGTTGTTTTGCGCCTCTGTGAGAGCATATTTAAGACAGGGAAAAAAACGCTGCGCCACACAGCAGCCGGGAGTGTGAAGGGAGTAAGAAACAGCCTTGCAGGTGCCAAGGTCAGTGAAGAAGGAGGGGGAGAGGTGCTCCAGGCGCCGAAGCAGAAGTCCCCTGCGGCCTGTGGTGAGGACCATGGTGAAGCAGGCTGTCCCCCTGCAGCCCATGGAGTACCACGGTGGAGCAGGGTTCCACGCTGCAGCCCGTGGAGGAGACCACGGTGGAGCAGGTGGCCCTGCACTGATGGAGGCTGCCGCCTGTGGAAGACCCCTGCCGGAACAGATTCCGGGCCGGACCTGTAGCCTGTGGAGAGGAGACCACGCAGGAGCAGGTGACCTGGCAGGAGCTGCTGCCCGTGGGGGAGCCAGGTTGGAGCAGTTTGCTACTGAGGGATGGACCCCGTGGTACAGACCCATATCTGGAGCAGTTCTGGAAGAGCTGCCTGTGGGCAGCCCACGCTGGATCAGTTCATCAAGGACTGCATCCCGTTGGAGGGACCCCACAGCACAGGGGACGAGAGTGACCAAGAAGGAGCGGCAGAGAAGAAGCGCTGTAGACTGACCATAACACCCATTCCCCCTTTCCTCTGCGCCCCTCGGGGGGAGGAGGTGGAAGAGGGTGGATGGGGGGGAAGGTGCTTTTGGTTTCTTTCCTTTGTTTCTCACTTCTCTAGCTTGTTAGTAATGAGCAATAAATCTTACTATCTCCCTATGCCGAGTCTGTTTTGTCCGTAACAATAATTACTGCGTGATCTTCTTGTCCTTATCTCAGCCTTTGAGCCCTTTTCATCGTATTTTCTCCCCATTCCTCTTTGAGGAGGGAGAGTGAGAAAGCGGCTGTGTTGGAGCTTGGCTGCCCACTCGAGCGGAACCACCACAGCAGCTTATACATGGGTGCTGTTGAAGGCAGCGCCTTGTCCATGGCTATTTGTTCAGCCGTGCCAGTGGTTGCATGTGTATGTCTGTCTGTGTCTGCCTATCTCAGGGGTGCCCGAGGCTGGGTTCCAGCAGCAGGTTGGAAGAAATCCCTGAGCCAGAAACTATGGGGAGGCCTCTTCTAAGGGGTGGTGGCCTCCTCTAACCTGATGTAACAAAAGTCTGTTTTCCCCTTCTACAGCCATGGAGTCACAGGAGGAGAGAGCAGATGCTGGGGAAAAGGCACGAATTGCTAAGCAATTGCTGGCAGAAGCATTTGAGAAGGAAGGACTTGATGAAGAATACTGGCTCCCCAAACTGTCAGAGATATTGGGTGTTAAGTCAAGAGATGCTTTGAAACATCTGCAATATGAAGACTGCCTTAAACTGGAGTGTGAAGTACGGTACCCCTGGGAGACCAAGGCACTCCAAAGGCTCCTGGGAATCACAGGCAAGGAAACAGGTGTTGATGAAGTACAGAAGCAGCACTTGGAGATGATGAAGCAGAGACAAGAAGAAGCCAAGTCAATCCTACAGGAGCTGGAGGAAATGCAGAACAGCTGCAGCCACAGCAAGGAAATGATAAGACAGAAAGAGGAGGCCCTACAGCAAGCCATGGACATTCCCAAGGAGTACTGGGCACCTCCAGAGAAGGCATTGCTGGATGAGCTGGTGAGCATCCGGAAGCAACTGGAGCAGCAGGAGAAGTCCATGGGGAAGAGGGAGAACGTCTCTGACGAGGAGGTCCTGAGGCGGGCATCGGGAGGCCTGGCTCTGCAGGGGATTTACCAAACCAAGAGCCTGGAGGATGTGCTGGCAAAGCGAGAGCAACTCATCAGGGTCCCTGATGGCTTCGTGCTCACTGGTCCAGTGCAAGGGTCGCTGCTTGAGAGGAAGGAGTTCTCCTCCTCTGCAGCAGAAGCTGCTTTCACCAAGTCCATGGAGCAGCTGGGGTTCAGCATCAATGCTTCTGTCAAAGCTGGGTTCTGGGGGTTCAGTGTTGAAACAGGTGTAGATTATGGCAAGTCCTCACAGTCAGAGGACTCCCATCGGTCACGCTCGGAGCAGGCATACGTTTGCACCACCAAGTACCAATACATCCCTCTGGCCTCCTGCTACTTCCAAAAGGACCAGCTTCGCCTCTCAGACGCAGCCCTGCGAGAGCTGCAAGACATCGAACAGCTTCTGAGCATCACTCAGGAGGCAGACAGGTTCCACCTACTGAAGAGCAGGTGCTCCAGCTTCTTCAGCAGGTTTGGGTCCCACGTGAACCAGGGACCCCTCCACTTTGGGGGAATATTCTGGTGGAAAGCATGTGCCGAAGGTTTCAGGGCAGAGCAATGGGATGAGATGAAACAACAAACATCTGAAGCACTGAACAGCTACGTCGGGGCTAGCTTCAGCGGCTTCGGTACCAAGTGGGGAGTGAAGGGGGATGCTTCAAAGTCCAGCTCACAGGCATCATTTCAGGGAAGAGACAGAAGCAGCAGCCACACAGCAGTTCAGCTCTATGTGACCAAAACAGGGGGCCCAGCAGAGACGGATTCCCTTCCTGAGTGGAAATGCGGGCTTGTGGCCAATAACACAACCTGGTGTGTGATCGACCGGGGCTTTCAGCTGATCCCAGTGTGGGACATAATCCTGTCCAACCACAGCAGCGATTTTAAATCCTCCCATCAAATGTGCAGCAGCCTCAGGGCTGTCTATGAAGCGCTAACAAATCACAGCACCGGTGTGATCTTTGGAGAGGAACTGGCCAGTGCCGTAGAAGAGGCCAGAGCTTTCCTGGAGCAAGTAAAGACCTGGGAGGGGACAGTGGATGAAAATAAACTGCTCATGTTGCTAGATTTTAAACAGGGCCTGAATAAAAGAACAAAAAATCACAGTGTCTGGATCAACATATGTCTGTCAGACAAAGCATTGCAGGAGTTCCTGGTGAACACTGTTTCTTTTTGCCAGAAGTCTTCTCCGGAAAACACCATCTACATCAAATCTCTGCTGCAGTGCCTGCTGGCTCCTCACATCTATTCTGTCAAGGACTTCCCCAAGACTTCCTTCATTATGCAGTGGGTCTTCCACAAGGAGCACACACTTCCTCAAACTCACAGTATTTCCAGTCTTGAAGATCTGAATACGACACTGAAGCAGATGAAGGAGGACATCATGGAAGTCACCTACGCACCGGCAACTTCTGCATCTGCCATTCATGAGGCAAAGATCAAAGCCACCTTCACTATAAGCCAGTCTGTTTCTTCCTTGCTCCAGTCTCTGCAGCAAAGGGCACAGGAAGACATAGAACTCTTGGTGCTCTTAGTTACAACCAGCACGGGATACCAAGTGGAAAGCAGCACTTTTCAGTGCCTCCTTGGGTGTCCAGAAATTAATTTCATGATACAGGAAATGCGCGTGGCACATAACGAGTATCAGAGCCTGAAGGAACAGGATGTTTGCAGAGCTCAGGCCTTCCTGCTGCTGATGGGGCTCACCATAACATCCGAAAACAAGAAGATGACCCCTGAGCAGAAGAATGACCGCTTAGTTTTCATGAAAGAAAAGATGAAAAACACATGGTCCACAGAGACGAAAGCTCTCCTCGAAAAGCACAATGCATTCAAAGACTGGGAGATGCTGGAAAGAGATTTGCAATCCTTCATCGATGGGCAAGTGGAGGACACATCTGGCAACCTGAACAAAGACGATATAATGAAAGACCTGGAAGATGCTTTTCAAGGCATGCAGCCTCCCAGTCAGTGCAAACCCAAATCAGACAGCAGCAAATCCAAAGCAAGTCAAGCTGCTGCAAACCCAGAGTTCCTCAACTTACTTAAGCGCCTCGGGCTGGAAAGGTACTATCCAAGAAAAATGGGCACAGAAGATTTCCACATAATACACCAGACATCTGTATACGACAGCCAGCCCAGCAAGGACAGCGAGCTACCATTTTACTTCCTGTAAAGGCTCCTGACCGTGGATTATCGGGTGAGGTACCTGACTTGCAAGGAGACGAGTAAGCCGGGAGTCGCGCCCACACCAAACACCTCAGGGGAGGAGCACGAGCCCTCTGATTCCTTTGATGACTTTCTCAGTGACTTGGACAAAGGAGCCCCTGAATCTGCAAGCAGGGAGAGTCATGTGCACCCCATGGACCTCCAGATGGCAATTTTTCATTGTGCTGATGATTTCATGAGACAGTACCTTTCATCCAAGCTCGCTTTCTGCCAGTTTGCACTACCCCTCCTGGTACCAAACCCGGGCGCTTCACAGATAGAGTTCCCTCTCTGGTCCCTCAGCCAAATCAAGAAGAGCTGGAAAGGGACAGTGAGATCGGGAGAGCAGATGAGGATTAGCAGTCACAAAAACAAACTCATTTATCAGGCAGAGATGCCCATCGTGTCCTTCCTCCGCATCGGCAGCTCTCCTTCCTCTTCCAAGTCTCAGCTCCTGAATGCCCTGCTGAGCAGGAAGAAACACGACACTTTTTTCCACCGCCATTGCAAAGGCAGCACCAAAGACTGCTTCCTGATGAAAGGTGTTGTGGAGATCTCCTGGTACCTTCCCCGTGGTAGCGACGACGACAGCTTTAACGGCCCTGTTGCTTTCTGTAACCTGCACGGAGATGCGAGAGATTACGAACCCCAGCTGCAGTTTTTACAGGAGATCTCTGCGGTGAACGTGGTTCTTGTTTCTGAGTTGGATCAGAGCAACAAGAAGAAAGGCAGGAAAATTTTACATGATCTGTGGGAGTCTCAGAGGCCTTTGGTTTGCCTTTTCACTGAGAAAGAGAGCATTGCAGCTGGCCGATCTAGCCAAAACATAAGAATAGGGATCAAGAACAGAAATGAAGCAGAATTAGTGGGTGAGCTGACAAAAACCATCCGAGACCTAGTGGAAGGGTCGAGCACGCTTGTTAGCCTCAATGCATGCCTGAGCACAGCTCGCGAGCACGGCTTCTTAGTCAACGAAGATGTAGAAGCGTGTGTGACAGCCAAAGAAACGGCAATCATGCTGGTGAATCTGTTGAAGAAGGAGAAGTTGTCTGAGATCAAATCACAGCTACTGCCTCTTCAGGGAAAACTGTGGTACCTGTGGTGTAAAAAGGACAAAGAACTCACTCGCTTGCAGGAAAAGAGGAACAAGAGCATAGAGCATCATCGGAGCGAAATTGAATTGGAGAAGTCTGCAATACGAAGAAAGCAACTAGGTAAAGCGTTTCCCCTCAATCAGCTGATGAAAACAGTCCTTGGCTTTCTCCAGTCACAGCCAGACAATAGCAAGAAATTCTTTCTGCAGTGGATGAAGATCTTCATGAACGACATCTCCTCTGATCGCCTGGATGAGCTGAAGAGAGAGTATCATCAGTTATGGTCTCAAATCCTGGCACTAAAGAAAAACAATGAAAATAACAACCTGAAAACTCAATTGATGAAGAAATTAGATGCCCTTTCTGATGAAATCAATGATTCGTCCATTGGTCTTGAGCATATTTTGAGAGAGGTGGGGCAGATTTATGAGGCACTGGAATCAACAACCTCCAAAGAAAAATGGTATGTCAAACTACCTGAAATTGCTGCCGATCTGATGATTTTAGGGTATCCCATTGAGCTGATGGATGGTGATGCTTCTTACGTACCACTGCAATGGATTGGAGCCGTCTTTGACAGGTTAATTGAGAAGCTAGGGGACAAGCGAGTATTTGTGCTTTCCGTGCTTGGCATCCAGAGCACAGGGAAGTCAACCCTGCTGAATGCCATGTTTGGTCTGCAGTTTAACGTCAGCGCAGGGAGGTGCACCCGGGGAGCGTTTATGCAGCTCATTAAAGTGGACGAGAAGCTCCAACAGGATTTGAACTTTGATTACATGCTCGTTGTTGACACAGAAGGACTTCGTGCCATAGAGATGGCCAATAAGCAGTCACTTAACCATGACAATGAGCTGGCCACCTTTGTCATTGGCATCGGCAACATGACTCTGATCAACATCTTTGGAGAAAATCCTTCGGAAATGCAAGACGTCCTTCAGATTGCTGTGCAGGCTTTCCTGAGGATGAAGCAAGTTAATATTTCCCCAGGCTGCCTCTTTGTGCACCAAAACGTGGGCGAAATAACCGCAAAGGAACAGAACATGGAAGGACAAAGACGTCTGCAGGAAAAGCTGGATGAAATGACCGTGACCGCGGCCCAGCAGGAATTCTGTGACATCACCTGCTTCAGCGATGTCATCCGCTTTGACGTGAACACCCACATTCATTACTTTGCTCACCTGTGGGAAGGAAACCCACCGATGGCACCGCCCAACCCCACCTACAGCCAGAACGTCCAGGAATTAAAGAGCAAAATTCTCCAAGCTGCCAAGAAGGAATCGCACAGCAGCGTTTTGAGGCTCTCCAGCTTGAAAGTTCATATTAGTGACCTGTGGAATGCCTTGCTGAATGAAAACTTTGTTTTCAGCTTCAAGAATTCAGTGGAGATTGCTGCCTACAAGAAACTGGAAACTGCATTTAGTCAGTGGACCTGGCAGCTGAGAAGTCACATCTTAGACTTGCAAATGAAACTGGAAAACAAGGTGCGGAACGGGGAGTTGGGTAAGGTCACCACAGAACACGTCGAAAAAGTGGTGCAAGAGAGAAGTGATGCCATCACCAAGAACATGGAAACGTTCTTCAGTGAAGACAGAGACCGTGAAATACTGATCCAGTGGAAAAGCAGCACAGAACTGAAGCTGAAAGAACTGAGAGAGTCCCTTCTTGTTGAAACACAAAGGAAGTGTGAGAAACTTACAGAACTAAAGAAGAGCCAGAGTAAACTGGATGAGAGGAAGTCTGAATACGAAACTGAGCTCCTGAGAAAGAGCAGAGAGTTGGCCCTGTCTCTAAAAGGCCAGAAATTAGGTGAAAGTGAACTGAGAATCTGGTTCAATTCTATCTGGAAGCAGTGGGTTGCTGAAGTGTCCTCTGCTGCTCCCCCTCTAGAACAGGTGGACATCGATGTGGACATAGAAAATGTCCTTCTAGAGCAATTTAGGGAGCCTAAGGTAGATAAACGAATCAGAAAGTTTTCCCAAATGACTGTCTTTTGTGTTGACATAGAGAAACACGTGTCTAAGAAGAAAAGTTACATCATCTTTTCTAAGAGTTTGGACGATGCAGATGAGAACAGCATGCAACGCATTACAGAGAGCATCATAATGCGTGTGAAGGCAAACATTGAGAAGAAGGAAAAGGACAAAATGGATTACAGTCGAACTTTTATTCATGAAATACTAAATGAAGTGGAGAAAGGTATGAATTCTGTTCCTACCACTGCAAATTACAGTTTTAATAAAGATTACAAAATAGATTTATTACTGTACCTGTGCAGAATGGCAGCAGAAAGGTTTAAAGACATGCACGCAGCATTCAGGAAAGCAAATGATCCAGTCGTCTACCTGGAGAGCAAGAGAGAAGACTTCTTCAAATGTTTCCAGATTTCCTGCCAAGGAGCCTCTTGTATCACAACATTTGCTGATTTCCTGTGCAGCAAGATTGCCACAGCTCTTCGACACGCCATCTATGAGAAGACAGCTCTTGACATAGCTCGAGACGTGAAGGATAAAATACCAGATTTCAGAGGCAATAGATCGACTCTGGAATATTACATGCTGAAATACCTAGCAGAAGAAGAAAAATTTGAAAATTTCAAGCATTACCTTAATGCCCCAGGAGACTTTTTAAATAATTACATTAAGACAAAAGTTGAGACATACTGTTTAGATAAGAACAGAAGCCTGGAAATATTTTTAAGAGACTCCCTCTCTCGTTACTATGAAAACATTCAGTCTGCCGTTTTTGCATCAACCACAGTTGTCAAAGACAGAAAAGACAGAAAGGATAAAATCTCTCTTTGGCTGGATGAATTCTGCAGAGCACTCGGAGATGTGCTAAGCTTGCCCAGGAGCGACCTGAAGGGCATTGAACATCAGGAGATAACAGACATAGAGTTCCTGAATAATGCCATGACAGAAGCACTGTCTCCTGTTATTGATGATCTCAGGAAAGAGTTTGAAGAAGCTCATATGAGCTCCTTTGAATGGCAGCCTCACACAATACTGGCTGAGCAGTTTGCAGGGTGCCAGGAGCAGTGTCCATTTTGTGGGGCTGTTTGCACTAACACTATGCCAAACCATGACGGAGACCACTGGGTTGTCTTCCATCGACCACAAGTTTTGTCAGGATACAGATGGCATAAAACAGACAACCTAGTCATTGATATTTGTTCTAGCAGTGTTTCAAGTGACTGCTTATTCAGGATTGGTGAAGACACATGGATCCCCTACAAGAAATACCGGGATGCAGGACCTCCATATTCCACTTGGAGCATTCCTCCTGACCCATCCATGCAAGCATACTGGAAATGGTTTGTGTCTTCTTTCAGGACACAGCTAGAACATCACTACAATGGGAAATTTCATGGCAGAGGAAAAATCCCTGCTTCGTGGCTAACAGTTACAAAGCAGAATGCACTCGCTGAACTGGAGAAATGTTAGGCTAAGATGGTATGAAGGAAAAACTGCAAGTGCTTTGCATTTTAGAAGAACGTAATACGAGGATAACCACAAAATCTTCTTGTAATGATTATGACGTAAACCATGTCAATAAAACTAAATGTAATTGCTACAACATTGGATGAACTAAGGAGTGCTTCTTATGCCGCTGCTCAGCAATTCCCTTGTTGTGTGATAAAGTCAAAGTCCTCTTCCTTTCTTGCAATAAATATTTACATCAGCTTTGTCTTAAAGCAAACTAGAAAAATATTCCTGCAGGAAGCAGTCATACCACCAAGATCAAGACCAAGTGTCAGATGAAGAGCGAAGGCAGCATTAGAAAGGACCAGTTTTATCAGCTGCTATGGGAACAGAAATGACACTGGCAAAAGAACAGTTTCCCTGCAGCAATACTTGTCACACTTGCAGAAAGGACAGAGGGGTCTGCGAGCAGGTGAACATTTGTGGGGAATTTGGCTGTTTTGGTTTTTGGGATTCTTATTTGCATTCATAAACTCAGTACTAAGGTTCTGTTCTTTTTCTGATGCCATTAAAGCAATTAACGCAACAGCCTATGCAGATTTAGACAGTGATTTTTAACTGTGTGGTTATTAGGTATATGTCCTAGGTTAAGATGTGCCCCCACTTCCATGAGCCATTCCTATTCATGAGCCTGTGCCTGGCAAAGTTCCCTCCAGCTCCTAGCCACCCCAACTGCTTTTGCCAAGCACTTCTGTGTTGGGTAAAAGCCCTTTATAACCAATGTAGAGAATTAGACAGCTTTGCAGCTTCCTCAGCAGCTGTCAGCAGTGCGTGAGCTTAGCGTTTGTGCTGTCAAGACAGGCAGGTGGCAACCGAACAAAAAGGGTCTGGAGAACATGGAAGTGTCTCTGCCTGCACCAGTGCAGTGGGAGGGGGTGTTTACTGTGCACTTTTCCTGCAATCCTGCTGCAAACCCAATGACCAGAGTCTCCTGAAGAGCTGTCAAGAGTGGTGATTCATTATAATGCTTTGTAGTCTTTGCTAAGAAACTGAGTTGGACTGGACTGGTTTCTCTGTGCTTCATTTCAAGGTGAGCCACGATTCTCCTAGAATCATAAAATCAGAATGGTTTGGGTTGGAAAGGACTTTGAAGATCATCTAGTTCCAATCCCCCTGCTATGGGCAGGGCCACTTCCCACTAGATCAAGGTTGCTCAAAGCCCCATCCAGCCTGGCCTTGAACACCTCCAGGGATGGGGCATCCACAGCATCTCTAGGAAACCTGTGCCAGTGCCTCACTGCTGTCATATTAAAGATTTTCTTCCTAATTTATAATCTAAATCTCCCCTCTTTTAGTTTAAAGCCATTACCCCTTGTCCAATTGTTACACGTCCTGATAAAGAGTCCCACCACAGCTTTCCTGTAGAATCCTAGAATCAAGAAGGTTGGAAAAGCCCTCCAAGATCATCTGGTCCAACCATCACCCGATCACCAATGTCACCCACCAAACCATGTCCCCAAGCACCATGTCCAACCTCTCCTTGAACACCCCCAGGGATGGTGATACCACTGCCTCCCTGGGAAACCCATCCCAATGCCTGGCTGCTCTTTCTGAGCAGAAATGTCTCCTCATTTTCAGCCTGAAACTCCCCTGGCACAACCTGGGCCCATTCCCTTCTTATCAATGGGTGTCACATTTGCAAGTCTCCAGACATCTGCAACATCTCCAGTTGACTAGGCCTGCTGATACCTGATGGAAATTGGCTCAGCAATCACATCTGCTAGTTCCCTCAGCACCCTCAGGTGGATCCCATCTGGCCCCATGGACTTGTGACAGTCCAGGTGGAGCAGTAGTTCTCTTACTGTTTCCAACTGAACTGTGGAGGGGTTATTCTGCTCCCCGTCCCAGACTTCCAGGTCAGGATCATGAGACCCTGAGGCTGAGCCCCTGAGGATAACTGGTCTGACTGCTGAAGACAAATGTAAAGAAGGCATTGAGAATCTCAGCCTTTTCCTTATCCTCCGTAGTCATGTTCCAGTAAAAGATGGAGACTCTCCTTGGTCCTGCTCTTACTGTTAATATAGTTGTGAAAATGTTTTTTATTGTCTTTCACCACAGCTGCCAGATTGAGTTCATGCTGGCCTTTAGCCTTTCAGATTTTCTCTCTGCATATGCTAGTAAACTCCTTGTACTCTCCCTGAGTTCCCTGTTCCTTCTTCCACAGGAGGCTAACACTTTTTCCCAAATAAGACTCAGCAAACATTCCCTGTTCAGCCATGTCAGTCTTCCTCCACAACAGCTCTTCTTAAGGCCCATGGGGACAGCCTGCTCCTGCAAGTTGAAGTCCCCTACGAGAGCAAGCACTGACGATTGCATGACTTCTGCCAGCTACTTGTAGAATGCCTCTTAGAATCATGGAATCATAGAATGGCGTGGGTTGGAAGGGAGCTTAAAGACCATCTAGTTGCAACCCCCCTGCCATAGGCAGGGATGCCACCCACTAGATCAGGTTTGCCAGGGCCTCATCCAGACTGACCCTGAACACCTCCAGGGATGGGGCATCCACAGCCTCTCTGGGCAACCTGTGCCAGTGCTTCTCCACCCTCTGCGTGAAGAATTTCTTCCTAACATCCAATCTAAATCTTCCCTCTTTCAGTTTAAAACCATCCCCCATTGTCCTATCATTATCTACACAAGTAAAAAGTCCCTCTTCACCCTTTTTATAAGAACTCTTGAAGTATTGAAAGGCTGCGATGAGGTCCCCCCAGAGCATTCGCTTCACCAGGCTGAACATCCTCAGCTCTCTCAGCCTTTCTTCCTAGGAGAGGTGCTCCAGCCCTCTGATCATCTTTGTGGCCCTCCTCTGGACCCACTCTAATAGCCCCATATCTTTCTTGTGCTGGGGGCCCAGGACCTGGACGCAGCACTCCAAGGGGGGCCTCACATGGGCAGAATAGAGGGGGACAATCACCTCCCTCCACCAGCCACCCACGCCTCTGCTGGTGCAGCCCAGGATGCAGTTGGCCTTCTGGGTTGCAAGTACACACTGACGGCTCACGTCGAGCTTCTCATCCACCAAAACCCCCAAATCCTTCTGCGCAGGGCTGCTATCAATGAGTTCTTCTCCCAGCCTGTACTCATGTCTGGGATTGCCCCGTCCCAGGTGCAGCACCCTGCACTTGGACTTGTTGAACCTCATTCGGTTCACGGGGGAATACTTCTCAAACTTATCCAGCTCTCTTTGGACAGCATCCCTTCCTTCTGTTGCTCCCCTTCTCTGGTCATCCCTTTTCCAAGCTGTCAACTGACCAAGGCCTTCTCTGAGGTGTACACTCACCAGGATCAAAACTAACAGTTGGCCTCTGCCTGTCATTATTTATAAATCTTAGGTTTCCAAATAATTATGAATATCAAGAATAAGATGCATGCTTCTACAAGAATAAAAACAACCTTGCGGGCACTCCAATCCTGTATAAGCCAGTCCTTTCTCCCAGTCACAAGTCACATTCAGTAGTTACCTCTGAAAATAAAAGGTTGATTTACAATTATAGTTTACAATTATACAAGTTTAGTCTCTAAAACCAGTTTTGACAGGTGTTTCTTTAATGTCCGATTCATTTGTTCTACTTTCCCAGAGGAGGAAGGATGCCATGGGGTATGAAACTACCATTTTATTCCTGAAGTTCTCATTAATCCTTGTAAAATATATGGAGGAAAATGACTCCCTTGATCTGAGTTTATATTTTCAACAATCCCATATCTAGGGATTATTTGTTCTGGAATTACCTTTGTCACCTGAATATTAGCTTTCACTGATATTGAAGGAAAAGCTTCTACCCATCCTGACAAACGGTCAGTTAAGCTAGCAACTTAAATCGGCCTACTTTACGTTATTCAGTAAAAGCTACCTGGAAGCTCTGAAAAGGTCAAAGTCCTGGCTCCCATCCACCCAGAGGCTGTTTCCACACAGCCTTCTTATTCACCCATTGGCGTGTTATGCAACTGTTATACACCTGCTTAGCTTTATTTCAGGTACAAGAAACAGATTCATTTCTACTCCTATTTGCAAGGACAATTCTTCAGCCTTTTCATCTGCAATTCTGTTTCCCCATTCGATTAGGGAGTTTCCCTTTGATGTCCTCTCACATGCACCATAGCAATCTCTTTTTCAGATTTTCCAGAATCTGTCTAATTGATTCTTCATGGACCAATTCTTTTCCCTTACTGTTTACTAAACCCCTTTCTTCCCAAATTATTTCCAAATGTATTTACCACCCCATATGTATATCAACAATCTGTATATATAGTTCCCTGTTTCCCTTGTAACAACTTAAATGCTTGATTTAATGCATATAATTCACAAGTTTGAGCTGGCCGATTAATAGGCAGTCTTCCCACTTCCTCAGCTTTCCCATCTATTCCTTTAATAATGGCATAACCATTGCATAGCCTTCCTTGTATCATCCTAGAAGATCCATCTGTGAACAATATTTCCCCTTCATCCAAGGGTACATCTTGTAAATTTAATCTGATCTTTCTTTGCTCATTTCTTAGACTTAAGCAGTTATGTTCCACATCCATTGGATCTACACTTCCCTCTGACAAGAAGGAGGCAGGATTCAAAACAGATTCAGGAGTTACAGTTAAATCATCCTTTTCAGTCAGGACAGCTTCATATTTCAGTATTTTAGAGTCTATCAGCCACCTTCCTGCTTTCTGAGTAAGGATGGTCTTCACTTGGTGAGGCGTAACAACACTCCATTGCCCCCCAGTGGTTAATTCTTTCCTGCTGTCTTCTACCAGTAAGGCAGTTGTTGCCACTGCCTGAATACACTCGCCAGTCCCGGTATACAGCATCTAATAATGTAGACAGATATGCTACCGGTTTTCTTTTCTCATCCCATTCTTCGGTTAAGACCCCCAAAGCAGCACCCTCACTTGCAGTTATGAAAGGATGAAATGATTTCTTTAGGGCAGGAAGAGCTAAGACTGGTGCTGTAATCAGATCTTGTTTTAACTGTTCCTCTATTTCTTTTTCTTCTTCTGTCCAATTCAATGCATTGAGGTTTTCCTCCAATAATTTGAGATATAACTTCTTTGTTGTCTGCGCATATGCCTCTATCCAAAATCTGCTATATCCATTTAAACCTAAAACTTTTCTTAATTCTTTCTTTGTTCGAGGTAGAGGAAGTTGCACAATTCCCTGAATCCTTTCAGGGTTTATTCTCCGTCTGCCCTCAGAGACTAACTGGTCCAAATATCTGACTTCTTTTTCCACATATTGTAATTTAACCTTAGATATATTTGGCCAATGTTCTCTTAAAAAAACTCAAGAGTTCATTTGTGGCTTCTTTTACCTTTGATTTTTCTACCCCTAGATATCAACAAATCATCTACATATTGTAACAATGTCACCCCTTCTGGGATCTGAAATGTTTCTAAAATCTTTCCCAATAGTCGTCCAAACAAACTGGGGGATTCAGTGAATCCTTGAGGCAAAACAGTCCAACAAACAACAAAATATTGTTGTTCACGGCCTGTTTCTGGGTCTTCCCACTCAAATACAAAAATATCCTGACTTTCAGGATGCAATGGGCAAGCCCAAAAAGCATCCTTGAAATATGTAACAGTGAACCATTCGTGCTCATAAGGAATTTGACCCATCAGGGTGTAAGGGTTAGGAACTACAGGGTGGCGTTTTCATACTATCTCATCAACCTTTCTCAGGTCTTGCACCAATCAGTACAAATCGTCTGGCTTTCATACTGGTAAAACTGGAGTGTTATAAGGTGACATACAAGGCTCCAAAAGACCATCCCTAATTAAAGTTTGCAATACAAGATTCAGGCCCATTTTTCCTTAAAAGGCAGAGGCTACTGCCATTGTTTCACTATTCCACTCCCTTCTTGAACAGTTGTTTTAAAGGAGCTATCTTAAGTTCCCCACAATTTTCCTCCCTTACCCTCTTCTAGTTAGATTTCGGGGCAGAAGCTGATTGGTTCAGCCCAGCAATGATCAGACAACAGCTATATACACAGAATCACAGAATCACAGAATTTTCTAGGTTGGAAGAGACCTCAAGGTCATCGAGTCCAACCTCCAACCTAACGCTAACAGTCCCCACTAAACCATATCCCTAAGCTCTACATCTAAACGTCTTTTGAAGACTTCCAGGGATGGTGACTCCACCACTTCCCTGGGCAGCCTGTTCCAGTGCCTCACAACCCTTTCAGTGAAGAAGTTCTTCCTAACATCTAACCTAAAACTCCCCTGGCGCAACTTAAGCCCATTCCCCCTCGTCCTGTCACCAGGCACATGGGAGAACAGGCCAACCCCCACCTCGCTACAGCCTCCTTTGAGGTACCTAAAAAGAGCGATAAGGTCGCCCCTGAGCCTCCTCTTCTCCAGGCTGAACAAGCCCAGCTCCCTCAGCCGCTCCTCGTAGGACTTGTTCTCCAGGCCCCTCACCAGCTTCGTCGCCCTTCTCTGCACCCGCTCAAGCACCTCCATGTCCTTCTTGTAGCGAGGGGCCCAAAACTGAACACAGTACTTGAGGTGCAGCCTCACCAGAGCCCAGTACAGGGGGACGATCACCTCCCTAGCCCTGCTGGTCACGCTGTTCCTGATACAAGCCAGGATGCCGTTGGCCTTCTTGGCCACCTGAGCACACTGCTGGCTCATATTCAGCCGACTATCCACCATCACTCCCAGGTCCTTCTCTGCCTGGCAGCTTTCCAACCATTCCTCTCCCAGCCTGTAGCTCTGCTTGGGGTTATTGCGCCCCAGGTGCAGGACCCGGCACTTGGCCTTGTTGAACTTCATGCAGTTGACCTCAGCCCATCGGTGCAGCCTATCCAGATCCTCCTGCAGAGTTTTTTTTTTTTTTTTTTTTTTTTTTTAATTATTATTTAAATACTTTTAAGCCTTCAATGGAGCTGGAGCACGTGAGCACAAAAAACACCTTATCTGTTTGAATGGTTAAGGGTTTATGCCTCAAAAGTAGCCAGGAAATTTGTGACTATTTCCTTCAACTTCACTTCTGTCTGGTCAGAGATCTTCCCTTCGGTCCTGATCGTGGAGAGGAGGGTCTGGTGCTGACTCAGTACGTGAGCTAGGAAAGCACTCTCAAATTTAGTGATTTTGCTGGGCTCCAGCTTGTCCAAGTGACCTCTTACACCAGCATAGATAACTGCAACCTGTTCCTCAATAGCCATGGGAACGTACTGTCCTTGTTTGAGGAGCTCTGTCAGACGCACACCACGATTCAGCAACTGCTGTGTGGCAGCATCCAGATCAGACCCAAACTGAGCGAAGGCAGCTACTTCACGGTATTGAGCCAATTCCAGCTTCATTTATATACATATGTATATAAAACAAGTGAGCTGTTTGGGGATGTCAAATACACTCACACACACACTTGAGCGATAGAACAACAAAGAATTTATGAGTTAGCTTGTTAACATACCAACAATGCCTGTTTCAAATCAGACCAACCTAACAGTTTTTAGTCCTAACACATGCCACCGCATGGTCTGAGGGTGGAACACGCTGGTACTCACCTACACATGGTACATGGTTTCGATACAGCATGGTGTCAAAATAGAGATGCCATGAAACTGCGTAAAAAGGATAGCAAGCATGGGCTACAACATGCAGTACAGGCAGATGCAGTGAGAACTAACAAAGTGTAGAGTGACCATTTTTGTAACCAAGACCACCCCCAACGCCAGGACAAGCTGTTCCGCAACAGACCAAACAACTTACACATGCCACCGCATGGTCCACTGTTGGAAGAGATCGATATTCCACAATCCGTACTACACGCTGTTGAAACAGGGAGTCTATTACTGATATCAGCCAGGGCAATAGACATGGAACACAGAATGCAATTCATAGGAGAATTACACAGTAGTTTTGTAGCCATGCCACCTCCCCGCACACACAAGCCTCTGCCCCATACAGTCTCCAAATGGGTTCCTGCTATCATTCATCTTCAGTTGTTTGCTTAATTCTTCTCATTCCTTCACTGGTACCAACTGGGAATGATCGTACAACACATACCCCCAGAGTCCTCGCAACTGTGACCATGGGCAAGTAACAAAAATCAATCGCAGTTCTATTTTGTAGCATAGCATGCCTTATTAAATTTAGGTCAAGCAGCAAGCCAGATAGCGCAGCCCTAGTGGCATTGCTAAATTTCCTTAGCCAGCACCTTAGGTGATTCAGGGTGGTTGACACCCAAGCACTAGCCACGCCAGGTTTCATACAATTCATCCACCATGAAACTAAGTCATTTTCCATGCATATTGCAGATGACACCAAGCTAGGTGTGTGTGTCGATCTGCTTGAGGGTAGGAAGGCTCTGCAGGAGGATCTGGATAGGCTGCACCGATGGGCTGAGGTCAACTGCATGAAGTTCAACAAGGCCAAGTGCCGGGTCCTGCACCTGGGGCGCAATAACCCCAAGCAGAGCTACAGGCTGGGAGATGAGTGGTTGGAGAGCTGCCAGGCAGAGAAGGACATGGGAGTGATGGTTGATAGTCAGCTGAATATGAGCCAGCAGTGTGCTCAGGTGGCCAAGAAGGCTAACAGCATCCTGGCTTGCATAAGAAACAGTGTGACCAGCAGGGCTAGGGAGGTGATCATCCCCCTGTACTGGGCTCTGGTGAGGCCGCACCTCGAGTACTGTGTTCAGTTTTGGGCCCCTCGCTACAAGAAGGACATGGAGGTGCTTGAGCGGGTGCAGAGAAGGGCGACGAAGCTGGTGAGGGGCCTGGAGAACAAGTCCTACGAGGAGTGGCTGAGGGAGCTGGGCTTGTTCAGCCTGGAGAAGAGGAGGCTCAGGGGTGACCTTATTGCTCTCTACAGATACCTCAAAGGAGGCTGTAGTGAGGTGGGCGTTGGTCTGTTCTCCCATGTGCCTGGTGATAGGACGAGGGGGAATGGGCTTAAGTTGCGCCAGGGGAGTTTTAGGTTGGATCTTAGGAAGAACTTCTTTACCGAAAGGGTTGTGAGGCATTGGAACAGGCTGCCCAGGGAAGTGGTGGAGTCACCATCCCTGGAAGTCTTCAAAAGACGCTTAGATGTAGAGCTTAGGGATATGGTTTAGTGGGGACTGTTAGTGTTAGGTCAGAGGTTGGACTCGATGATCTTGAGGTCTCTTCCAACCTAGAAATTCTGTGAGTCTGTGTGCATAGATGAAAAATGTGCAATAGGTGACCGACGAGCCCAGGAAGCTCAATCCTTGGGACAGGAGGCTTGGTGTCTCCCCAGCTCTGGATAACCAACCATTCCAGGAGTCACTCCAGGTCTCGCAGATTGACGCTCAGGACACGTATTGGCCACAAAAGTGGCTACCCATTGCTTTCCCTATGGGGCTCCAACCAGACAGGTGAAAAAAGGTTCTGAGGTGTAGCAAGACGCAGGCACGTAGTATCTTGGCTTGGGGCATTAGTCCGGGTTACCATATCACAGAATCACAGAATTTTCTAGGTTGGAAGAGACCTCAAGGTCATCGAGTCCAACCTCCAACCTAACACTAACAGCCCTCCACTAAACCATATCCCTAAGCTCTACATCTAAACGTCTTTTGAAGACTTCCAGGGATGGTGACTACACCACTTCCCTGGGCAGCCTGTTCCAGTGCCTCACAACCCTTTCAGTGAAGAAGTTCTTCCTAACATCTAACCTAAAACTCCCCTGGCTCAACTTAAGCCCATTCCCCCTCGTCCTGTCACCAGGCACGTGGGAGAACAGGCCAACCCCCACCTCGCTACAGCCTCCCTTGAGGTACCTAAAAAGAGCGATAAGGTCGCCCCTGAGCCTCCTCTTCTCCAGGCTGAACAAGCCCAGCTCCCTCAGCCGCTCCTCGTAGGACTTGTTCTCCAGGCCCCTCACCAGCTTCGTCGCCCTTCTCTGCACCCGCTCAAGCACCTCCATGTCCTTCTTGTAGCGAGGGGCCCAAAACTGAACACAGTACTCGAGGTGCGGCCTCACCAGAGCTGAGTACAGGGGGACGATCACCTCCCTAGCCCTGCTGGTCACGCTGTTCCTGATACAAGCCAGGATGCCGTTGGCCTTCTTGGCCACCTGAGCACACTGCTGGCTCATATTCAGCTGACTATCAACCATCACTCCCATGTCCTTCTCTGCCTGGCAGCTTTCCAACCATTCCTCTCCCAGCCTGTAGCTCTGCTTGGGGTTATTGCGCCCCAGGTGCAGGACCCGGCACTTGGCCTTGTTGAACTTCATGCAGTTGACCTCAGCCCATCAGTGCAGCCTATCCAGATCCTCCTGCAGAGCTTTCCTACCCTCAAGCAGATCGACACACGCACCTAACTTGGTGTCATCTGCGAACTTACTGAGGGTGCACTCGATGCCCTCATCCAGATCATCGATGAAGATATTAAAGAGGACCGGACCCAGCACTGAGCCCTGGGGGACGCCACTAGTGACTGGCCTCCAACTGGACTTGGCTCCATTCACCACGACTCTTTGGGCCCGACTATCCAGCCAGTTTCTAACCCAACGAAGCGTGCGCCAGTCCAAGCCAAGAGCAGCCAGTTTCTTGAGGAGAATGCTGTGGGAGACGGTGTCAAAAGCCTTGCTGAAGTCAAGGTAGACCACATCCACAGCCTTTCCCTCATCCACACAGCGCGTCACTCTATCATAGAAGGAGATCAGGTTCGTCAGGCATGACCTGCCTTTCATAAACCCATGCTGACTGTGCCTGATCGCCTGCTTCCCCTGCAAGTGTTGCGTGATGACTCTCAGGAGGATCTGCTCCATGAGCTTCCCTGGCACTGAGGTCAAACTGACAGGCCTGTAGTTTCCCGGGTCTGCCCTCCGGCCCTTCTTGTAGATGGGCGTCACGTTTGCTAGCCGCCAGTCTATTGGGACCTCCCCCGATAGCCAGGACTGTTGATAAATGATGGACAGTGGCTTGGCCAGCTCCTCTGCCAGTTCCCTCAGTACCCTTGGGTGGATCCCATCCGGCCCCATCGA
The DNA here is from genome assembly GCF_964035555.1 of Netta rufina. Lineage (NCBI taxonomy): Eukaryota > Metazoa > Chordata > Aves > Anseriformes > Anatidae > Netta > Netta rufina. Next base: position 120,791,852 of record NC_140125.1, read on the forward strand.
CTTGTGCACATCTAAGTGCCGTAGTAGGTCACCAACCAGTTCTTCATGGATAATGAGGGCCACATCCTGTTCCCCATCCCCTTCCACCAGCTCAGGGTACTGAGTATCCAGAGAACATCCGGTAGTGCCGCTAAAGACTGAGGCAAAGAAGGCATTGAGCACCTCCGCCTTTTCCTCATCTCTTGTAACTAAGTTTCCCCCCGCATCCAGTAAAGGCTGGAGATTCTCCTTAGTCCTCCTTTTTGTGTTGATGTATTTATAGAAACGTTTTTTGTTATCTTTAACGGCAGTAGCCAGATTGAGCTCCAGATGAGCTTTGGCCTTCCTAATTTTGTCCCTGCACAGCCTCGCTACTTCTTTAAAGTCCTCCTTAGTGGCCTGCCCACTTTTCCAAAGCTTATAAACCCTCTTTTTCCTCCTAAGATCAAGCCACAATTCTCTGTTGAGCCAGGCCGGTCTTTTCCCCGCCAGCTCGTCTTTGGGCACGTGGGGACAGACCGTTCCTGCGCCATTAAGATTTCCCTCTTGAAGAGTGCCCAGCCTTCCTGGACCCCTCTGCCCTTCAGAACCACCTCCCAAGGGACTCCACCAACCAGTGTCCTGAGCAGCTCAAAGTCAGCCCTCCGAAAGTCCAATACAGCGGTTTTACTGGTCCCCTTCCTGGCCTCGCCAAGAATAGTGAACTCCACCATTGCGTGGTCACTCTGCCCAAGACAGCTCCCGACGATCACGCCCTCCACCAGTCCTTCTCTGTTTGTGAAGAGAAGGTCTAGCGGGGCACCACCCCTGGTAGGTTCACTAACCAGCTGCGTCAGGAAGCTATCTTCCACGCTCTCCAGAAACCTCCTAGACTGCTTTCTCAGGGCTGTGTTGTGCTTCCAGGATATGTCAGGGAAGTTGAAGTCCCCCACGAGTACAAGAGCTGATGATTTCGCAACTTCTGTCAGCTGCCTGTAGAATTCCTCATCCGTCTCCTCATCCTGGTTCGGCGGTCTATAGCAGACCCCGACCAGGACAATAGCCTTGTTGTCCCTGCCGATCCTAACCCAAAGGGACTCGACCTTGTCATTCCCAACCTCGAGTTCTACAACCTCGAAAGACTCTCTAATATAGAGAGCCACACCACCACCCCTTCTATGCTGCCTGTCCCTTCTATAGAGCTTATAGCCAGGCATTGCAGCACTCCAGTCATGAGACTGGTCCCACCACGTCTCCGTGATGGCAACCAAGTCGTAGCCTGCCTGCCGCACGATGGCTTCCAGCTCCTCCTGTTTGTTACCCATGCTGCGTGCATTGGTGTAGATGCACTTCAGCTGGGCCATTGCCTTATCCTCCGGCCTTGCCATTGTTCCCCCTGGCACAGCCCTAACAATCCTAGCCTCAGCCCCATCCCCCTTCCTACCTAGTTTAAAGCCCTCTCAATGAGCCCTGCCAGTTCCTGGCCCAGGATCCTTTTTCCCCTAAAAGATAGGGACCCGTCTGCAGCCATCAGGCCAGGTGCTGAGTAAAGTGCCCCATGATCAAAAAACCCAAGATTTCTGCGTTGGCACCAGCCCCGGAGCCACGTGTTTAACAGGTGGGCTTTCCGTGTCCTCTCTGAACCCCTCCCTGCCACCATAGGGATGGACGAAAACACCACCTGCACTCCTGCTCCATCCACTAACCGACCCAGTCCCCTAAAGTCCCTTTTGATAGCCTTGAGGCTTCTCTCTTCGATGTTATCACTGCCCGCCTGGACTATCAAAAGGGGGTAATAGTCAGAGGGGCGTACCAGGTTAGGAAGCTTCCTGGCAACGTCCCTGACCCTGGCCCCAGGGAGGCAGCAGACTTCCCTACGGGTAGGGTCAGGCCGACAAATAGGGCCCTCTGTTCCCCTAAGAATCGAGTCACCAACAACAATAACCCTCCTGTCTTTCTTGGTGGAGGCAGTCCTGAGGCGCGGAGTCGACCTCCTCGCCCTAGGCATCCTCCTGGGAACATTTGCTACCTCTTCCTCACACACCGGCCTCTCAATCTCTAGGGCCTCAAACCTGTTGTGTAAGGGCACCTGGGAAGGTGGGGCCGGAAGGGGAGGGCATCGCCTGCGATGTCGAGCAGGGACCTGTTTCCATTCCTCCTCAGCTCCCAGATCCCCTCCCTCTGCCCGACAGGGACAGGGCGGGGGGTCCGCCCCCATTTGAGGAGTCTCACCTCGGCACCTCCCCTTGAGGCCCTGCAGGGAGTTACTCCAGAAGTCTATCTCCCTCTCACACTCCCTGATGGCCCTCAACCTCTCCACCTCCTCCTTGAGCTCCGCCACCATGCGGACCAGGTCATCCACCTGCTCGCACCTCACACACGCAGTTTCTCTGCCTCCCGCCGATGGCAGCAACAGGCTCAGACACTCCCTGCATCCGGTGACCTGAACTGCGGCATTTTTTAACGGGTAGTCGGTCTGCATGTGTACCGACTTTCTGGAGAGCGCGCCGTGCCTGGTGGCGACCATTATCGCCTAGTTACGGCTGTTGTTAACGAGGTGTTGTTTGTGTGTAGGGGGAGCGCTCTGCCCTTCCTGCGCGCCCTGCCTGCGCGAACTGCCGCGCAAACTGCCGCGCCACTCCCTTCTGACGCGCCACGCCCTGTTTGCCCGCCCTGTTCGCCGCGCTCTTGGTCGCTCGCGCTCCCTAGGGGCTGCTTTTGAATGGCTGGGGAGGTGGCGCTGTTGGCTCCGCCTTCGCCTCGTCAGCCTCCCTCACGAGGGCTGCCGGGTCCTGGCGGCTCCCTCAAGTAGGCTCGATGCTGGAAAAAATTAGCCCTGCCTGGCCCGATCCCCCGCTCTGCTGCAGAACGCGTCTGCCCCGGAGCCGATTGCCTCGGCAAATGGTTACCATATGTTCTGTTGAGGGAATGCAATGACCCAGGCCAACCTGAAAAACAGCCGGGGGGGATCAGGGGTGAAAGACAGCAGCTGGGAGAGAAACAGAAGTGATAAACACCCTTACAGACACTAAGGTCAGTGAAGATGGAGGGGGAGGAAGTGTTCCAGGTGTCAGAGCTGAAGTGCCCCTGTGGTCTGTGGTGAGGACCATGGTGAAGCAGGCTGTCCCCCTGCAGCCCATGGAGTACCACGGTGCAGCAGGGTTCCACGCTGCAGTCTGTGGAGGAGACCACGCAGGAGCAGGTGGACCTCCACAGAACGAGACTGCAACCTGTGGAGGATCTCCACTGGAGCAGATTCCAGGCCGGACCCGTAGCCCGTGGAGAGGAGCCCAGGCAGGAGCAGGTGACCCGACAGGAGCTGCTGCCCGTGGGGGAGCCAGGTTGGAGCAGTTTTCTCCTGAGGGATGGACCCCATGGTACGGACCCATATCTGGAGCAGTTCTGGAAGAGCTGCTGCCTGTGAGAAGCCCACACAGGATCAGTTCAGGAAGGACGGCATCCTGTGGGAGGGACCCCACGTGGAGCAGGGACAAAGAGTGACCAAGAAGGAGCGGCGGAGAAGAAGTGCCATAGACCGACCACAACTCCCATTCCCCCATTCCCCTGTGTGAGATCTGTTCATCTGATTCGTGTCAGTATGGAACAGTGCTGGGGCCGTGTGGTATGATGAATGTGACCTTCTGTCTTATATACCCTTGTATAACTGCAAGTCTAAGAAAAACAGAATGGTTAATGTATATAGTTCTTGTACCTTGCAAAAGAATATTTTAACAATTCGTGTCAATAGAGAGCAGTTCTGTCTGTCTCTGGGTCCTGCACTGGCAATTTAATTCTTCCACAGATGTGGTTTCTTCCCTTTCCTCCCAGTGTCCCAGTCTCCCCCTCATTATAGTCAATTTATCAAATCTTCAGAAATATCCCTCAAATCCATGAGCCTATTTGCTTTTGTTATTCCGAACTCTTATTCCTAACAGTTACAGCCTTTTTGCCTTCTTTGTGGTTGATTTAGCACTGCTATAGATGTGACTGGAGTGTCCCTGTGAATGGCCTGTGAGGAATGTTTTAACAACATGTGAAGTGTCAATAGAGAGCTATTTGTATTTGTATGTCCTTTCTTTGAAGTCTCTGATGTCTGGGGGTTTCAGAACAACCGCTAACAACTAGTGACTGTTATGGCTTCTGAATGGGACGCTATGCAAGCCCCTGATATCTGGCCAGGTGGCCAGGAGATTAAGGAGAAGTAAGAAGCTGAAGGACGGCTAGAAGACAAAACTTGCAGGGAACGCTGTGTAAGCTTTTGACATGCTGCCAAGGAATACAAAGGGGAAGGACAAGAAAAAAACTTGGAGAGGAAGACTACGAGTCTTCAGCATGAAAGACCCCCAGAGACACCCAGGGGGACCACCGGAGACTGATACGCATGCTCCAGTAGGAGGGTTTGGATCCCGGAAGCTAATTATAATAACCTGTTTTTTTTAGAAGTAGTAATGAATATGTATCAGCCTAGGAGCATAAAAATCAGCTACTTGATGTAACTGGTGTGCGTCTAGGTAGGGCAGAGTCTCCTGACGCACCCAGCGCTGTTTGCTTACCTCTATTCTTTTAGTAAATTGTAAACTTTGATTATAATCCTATTTTGGGACTGAGCAATTTATAACACCTGCATGTCATGGGGGAAGGAGGTGGAGGAGGTTGGATGGGGAGAAGGCGTTTTTGGTGTCTTTCCTTTATTTCTCACTTCTCTAGCCTTTTCTTTTGCCTGTAATAGGCAAAAAAAAAAAAAAAATATTATCTCCCTACTCTGAATCTGTTTTGCCCATCACAGTAATTGTTGAGCAATCTCCTCATCCTTATCTGAAGCCTTGAGCCCTTTGTATCGTATTTTCTCCCCTTTTTCCTTTGAGGAGGAGGAGTGAGAGTGGCTGAGGTGGAGCTCGGCTGCCCATTCGAGTAAAACCACCACACATAACTACCTCAGTAGCAACTAGAATGTGAGCCTCCTCTGCTATTTTTCCTACCCGGACTGCTTGCATTTGCAACTTGAGTTTCATGAGTTTCCCCATGACTGGTTGCTCCCCTAGACCCCGCACTGGGCTTAAAGTTCCGTTATGTTTTCCTGGGTTGCCATGTATAATACTGACCTCCGCCCCAGCGTCCACTAACGCCCTAATCAGTTGCTTGTTTATTTGGGTCCACCATGTAGTACAAAGGATAAACAGCTGTGGGTGCTGTCCAGTTACATAATTGTCCATAAGTTCTGGGGTGATTAGTGTCCCAGTGGGGGTCTGTCAGGGGAACACAAAGAATTTATTAATGAGTTAGCTTGTTAACATACCGACCCCAGGGTGATGACAAGGGTACTGATGTGCACAATGCTTTTCCCAGTCATTGGTGTCATAGATACTTAGCCAGGTCGTGGTCGGCATCCCGTTGGTGCGGTAGGCATCAATGTCTTGCAGGTTTCCCTGTGGAGGTAACATTAACCTCGGTTGATGTTCGTGCCCCCCCCCCACTCCCGACACAGAGCAACTTGCTCTTTTTATGGGTTGTGCCCCTGCATAACCAAGGTAAACGACCTGATGTGATCTTCTTGGACTTTAGCAAAGCTTTTGACACAGTTTCCCATAGGATCCTACTGGACAAAATGTCCAGCATAGAGCCAAAAATAAATAAATAAATCATACGATGGGTGAGCAATTGGCTGATGAGCAGGGCTCAAAGGGTTGTGGTAAATGGGGCCACTTCTGGCTGGCAGATGGTCGCTAGTGGGGTCCTTCAAGGCTCCACTTTAGGGAGTCAGTCCTCTTCAATCTTTTTATAAACGATTTCGATGTAGCAGTAGAAGGTGTTTGGAGCAAATTTGCTGATGACACCAAGCTTGGAGGAGTTGTGGACTTTGTTGAGGGTGGAAAGGCCTTGCAGAGAGACCTGGACAGATTGGAGAGCTGGGCGATCACCAACCACATGAAGTTTAAGAAGCGCAAGTGCCAGGTCCTGCTCCTGGGATGGGGCAACCCTGGCTATACGTACAGACTGCGGGACGAAACACTGGAGAGCAGCCCCACAGAGAGGGGTCTGGGGGTTGTGGTTGACAGCAAGTTGAATATGAGCCAGCAGTGTGCCCTGGCAGCCAGGAGGGCCAACCGTACCCTGGGGTGCATCAAGCACGGCATCGCTAGTTGGTCGAGGGAAGTGATTGTCCTGCTCTGCTCTGCGCTGGTGTGGCCTCTCCTCGAGTACTGGGTGCAGTTCTGGGCACCACAGTACAAGAAGGACAATAAACTGTTGGAGAGTGTCCAGGGGAGGGCGACGAAGATGTTCAAGGGCCTAGAGGGGAAGACGTATGAGGAGCGGCTGAGGGCACTTGGCCTGTTCAGCCTCGAAAGAGGAGGTGTGGTGGTTTTACCGTGCTGGGCAGCTAAACCCCACAACCGCTCTCTCACTCCCCCTCCTTTAGATGAGGAGGGAGAGAAGTAAAGCAAAGAACAACTCACGGGTTGAGATAAGGATAATTTAATTAAAGGGAAATAATTATAATAATTAAATAAAGGCTACCATGAACTAAACAATTTAACTAAGGGGAAATAAAAAGGGAAAGGGAAAGGGGAAAAGGGAGGGGAAAAGGAAAAATAAAAAGAAGGGAGGAAAGCAAACAAACAAAATAAATGAAGGCTATATGGAAGTGCAGAGGAAAGAAATTACTCTCTACTTCCCACAAATGAGCGATGATTGACCACGTCCTTGAAGCAAGGCCTCAACGCACGCAGCCGGTGTTCGAGAGGAGGACCGACGTCTTCTCAACGAGAGCCCACCCCTCCCCTCTTCTTCCTGTTTCCACCTTTTATTGCTGAGTGTGACATCACATGGTATGGAATATCCCTTTGATTGGTTTAGGTCAGCTGCCCTAGTGATGTTTCTCTCCTCACTTTTTGCCCACCCCCTAGGAGGGTTAGCGAAAGGCCCAATGCTGTGCCACTGCTGCTCAGCAGTAGACACAACACTGGTGTGATAACACTGCTGTTCCAGCTACAAGTACAAAGTACGGCACTGTATGGGCTGCTGCCGGGAAAATTAACATTCCAGCCAGACCCAATACAACCTCCACCCCTTATTCCATAACATTTGTGTCACACTCAGATCCCCATACTTTAGCATACAAGCATTCTCATCATTATTCCTTGTCCTTTAACAGGACAAGGATTTAACAGGACAGGATTAATAGACAGGTGTATCTTTTCATTCCATAGGTCTTTCTTGGAAAATGTTCATAAGAACTGTTGACGATTAGGTCTTCATCTGCCAAAGTGGCCACTCAAGGCAGGCGGAGTCGGATGTCTGGACACCAGCACCAGCTTAGCTCAAGTCCTTGTTGCACTGCCCTGCTCCTTGCAAAGTTGACCTGTCGTTGATCCTACAGCATCTTCCTACAACATATAACTTAGATTACAGATTAGTTTTCTCTCAATGTCAAATCTCCTTGAGGCACACACTTGATATCCCCATTCTTTTGCATGACCCACCAGGTATACCCTGGTCCTTGGGGGAAGACAATCCCATGAGTGGGTTTGCCTTTTCCCGAGGCAGGAGCAACCCACACTGCCTTCCCCATCCACCTTCCTATATGCACTACAGGAACTTTAGCTCCTTTCACAGTGTGTAGGGGTTTTGTTTCGGCAGGACCAGCATGGCTGTCAGACCCCCTATTGTTAACTAGCCAAGTGGCTTCTGGTAGATTTGTGTCCCATTGTTTCCACGTCCCAGCACCTAATCCTCGTAACATAGTCTTTAACAGTCCATTGTACTTCTCAACCTTCCCAGAGGCTTGTGGGTGATAAGGGGTGTGGTACACCCACTCAATACCATGCCTCTTTGCCCAGGAGGTAACAAGATTGTTTTGGAAATGACTCCCATTTTCAGACTCAATTCTCTCTGGTGTACCATGACGCCACAATACTTGTCTTTCCAGGCCCAAGATAGTGTTTCGGGCCGTGGCATGGTTTACAGGGTGTTTCCAGCCACCCAGTAGTTGCTTCTACCATGGTGAGTATGTACCGTTTGCCTTGGCGAGATTTTTGGGAGTGGTCTGATATAGTCAATTTGCCAGGCCTCACCATATTGAAACCCTAGCCATCTCCCCCTGTTCCAGGGAGATTTTACCTTCATGGCTTTCTTGATTGCAGCACAGGTCTCACACTCCTGGGTAACCTGTGTGATGGCCTCAATGGTCAAGTCCACCCCTCAATCACGAGCCCATCTGTAAATGGCATCCCTCCCCAGATGTCCTGATGTTTCATGGGCCCATCAAGCTACAAACAGCTCACCCTTACGTTCCCAGTCTAGGTCCACCTGAGCCACTTCAATTTTGGAAACTCGATCCACTTCTTCGTTGTTCTGATGTTCTTCAGTAGCGCAACTCTTGGGCATGTGGGCATCTACATGACATACTTTAACTTCCAGGTTTTCTACCCGGGCAGCAATATCTTGCCACAGGGTAGCAGCCCAGATAGGTTTACCTCTGCGCTGCCAGTTGTTCTGTTTCCATTGTAGCAGCCACCCCTACAGAGCATTTGCATCCATGCATCAGTGTAGAGATACAGTACCAGCCATTTTTCTCTTTCAGCAATTTCTAGGACCAGTTGTATAGCTTTCACTTCTGCATCCTGACTCGACTCACCTTCGTCTTCCATGGCCTCCACAACTTGTCGTGTGGGACTCCACACAGCAGCTTTCCATTTCCTACCACATGGCAGGATCCGTCAGTGAACAACACATACTGCTGTCTTCTGGCAACTCATTGTATGGTGGTGCTTCTTCCGCACAAGTTACTTCTTCTGTCGGTACTCCGAAATCCCTGCCCTCTGGCCAGTCCATAATCTCTTCCAGGATTCCTGGGCGGTTGGGTTTCCCCATTCGAGCCCGCTGTGTAATTAACGCTACCCATTTACTCCACGGTTGCATGGTGTGTAGTGGGTTTTTTCCCTTTGAACATCCAATGTAACACAGGTAGCTGTGGGGCCAAGAGGAGTTGTGCTTCTGTACCAACAACTTCTGAAGCGGCTCAAATCCCCTCATGTGATGTTAATATTTCCTTTTCAGTAGGGGTGTAATTGGCTTCTGATCCTCAATAGCCTCGGCTCCAGAAGCCCAGAGGTCAGCCTCGAGTTTCTCCTGGGGTCTTCTGCCAGGGGCTCCAGGTGAGCCCATGCTCCCCAGCTGCAGTGTACAGTATGTTTTGCACAGCTGGTCCAGTACGGACAGGCCCAAGGGCTACTGCATGAGCTATTTCTTGTTTGAGTTGTTCAAAGGCCTGTTGTTGCTCGGGGCCCCACTCAAAAGAGTTCTTCTTTGGAGTCACTCGATATAGAGGACTCACAAGCTGACTATAGCCTGGCACATGCATTCTCCAAAATCCCACAAGGCCTAGGAAAGCTTGTGTTTCTTTTTTGCTAGTTGGTGGAGACATAACTGTTATTTTGTTGATCACATCCATTGGAATGTGGTGATGTCCATCCTGCCATTTTACCCCCAAGAACTGGATTTCCTGTGCAGGTCCCTTGACCTTATTCTGTTTAATGGCAAAGCTAGCTTTCAGGAGAATTTGGATTATTTTCTTCCCTTTCTCAAAAACTTCTTCTGCTGTGTTTGCCCATACGATGATATCATCGATATACTGCAGGTGTTCAGGAGTATTCCCCTGTTCCAGTGTCATCGGGATCAGTCCATGGCAAATGGTAGGGCTGTGTTTCCACCCCTGGGGCAGTCGATTCCAAGTATACTGAATGCCCCTCCAAGTGAAAGCAAATTGTGGCCTGCATGCTGCTGCTAGAGGAATAGAGAAAAATGCATTAACAATATCGATTGTAGCATACCACTTGGCTGCCTTTGACTCTAGTTTGTACTGGAGTTCTAGCATGTGTGGCACTGCTGCACTTAGTGGTGGCGTGACTTCATTCAGGCCTCGATAGTCCACTGTTAGCCTCCACTCGCCATTGGACTTTTGCACTGGCCATATAGGACTGTTAAAAGGTGAATGAGTCTTGCTGATCACTCCTTGGCTCTCCAGATGGTGAACTAACTCATGGATAGGAATCAGGGAGTCTCGGTTGGTGCGATATTGCCGCCGGTGCACAGTTGTAGTCGCAATTGGCACTTGCTGTTCTTCAATCCTCAGCAATCCTACAGCAGAAGGGTCTTATGAGAGACCAGGCAGGGTAGACAGCTGCTTAATCTTCTCTGTGCTCAAGACAGGTATGCCAAAAGCCCACCGGTACCCTTTTGGATCCTTGAAGCACCCTTTCTTGAGGTAGTCTATGCCGAGGATGCACGGAGCCTCTGGGCCAGTCACGATGGGGTGCTGTTGTCACTCATTCCCAGTTAGACTCACTTTAGCTTCCAATACAGTTAGCTCTTGGGATCCCCCCGTCACTCTGGAGATAGAGGTGGGTTCTGCCCCTTGGTGGCCTGACGGCATTAGGGTACACTGTGCACCTGTGTCCACTAAAGTTTTATATTTCTGCAGTTCCGGTGTGCCAGGCCATCGAATCCACACAGTCCAGTAAATCCGGTTGTCCCTCTCCTCTACCTGGCCAGAGGCAGGGCCCCACTAGTCCTGGTCAGTTATCAATTAATTCTTCCAAATGTGAAGCAGAAGTCTCTTCGTCAGGGTCAGGAGTAATACTATCCCTTCTACTGCCTCTGGGGGACTGCCCAACCGAAACTGGGGCAGCAATCCTCCTAGGGGCCCTCTTTGTTGCTGTTGTATCTTTCCGTAGCTCACGTACCCGAGCAGCTAGGGCTGAGGTCGGTTCACCGTCCCACGTCCTCATATCTTCTCCATGATCACGTAAATAAAACCACAAGGTACCTCGCGGTGTGCGTCCTGGATTCTCCCTTGTTTGAGCCGGAGACTGCTGGTGCTTGATGGCAGAAAGATTTTTCCGTCTAGGTGAGGTTGAAGCTATGTGTTCATCTAACCGTTGGGACAGTCTCTCCACAGCTGAAATGCAGTCCCGTTCTGGGGCAGAGAGATTTTCTTCATATTTATGAAGTTGATTGGACACGTTGTCCACAGTTGGCCCCATCCCCTCCTCCCAACCCATTGCTGCCATTGTGCTGGCATGTGTTCAGGGTGCAGCCCGTACAAACTTCCGCCACATGGACGTTGTGCATTGGACTTCATCAAGGTCTTTAGGTGCCTGGGCATTGTTTAAATCACTATAAAGCATCTCCAGCACAGCTAATTCCCGCAGCTGCTGGAGGCCCTTATCCATAGTGGTCCATTTGCTTACTTGGTATACAATATCCTCTTTATGGGGATACCTTTCTTTCACAGCTGTTAGGATTCACCTCCAGAGGCTGATAACTTGTGCCTCTCTCCCAATTACTCTATCAATGAGCCTTTCTCTAGAGAGGGGTGCCAGCTGCTTGGCTTCATTGCCTTCTAGCTGTTGGGTATTGGCCCCACTATCCCAGCGTCGAAGCAGCCAAGTGAGGATGTGCTCACCTGGATGACGACTGAAGTCTTTTCGTATTTCTTGCAGCTCACTCAAGGATAGAGACCGAGTAGTTTCTGATTCATCTATGATTTCAGTCTCTTCTCCGTGATGTTGCCGTGATGACGCTGCTTTAGAGCTGCCTGCCTTTTCCTCTTCTCCCACATCCGTAGGAGGAGCTTCTTCCCTTACTAAACGACCTGATCTCCGTTTCCACTGTTTTGTCTTTACTATAGGGGTGACCGATACCATAGATGGTCAGTCCTCTGGGGTGGTCAAAGTGTGTGCTGTCTCATCATCAAATTCAGGAACCTCCCTATCCCCTTGAGGGTGCTGGGCAATTTTAATTGACATCTGATAGGTGTAAGCCAGACCCCAGCAGAGTGCAGCAAGCTGGTGGAGTTCTCTAGTATTGCAAGGGTCAGGGCATACATCTTTCAAACATTCTACCAGTTTTCTTGGGTTTTGTACTTGTTCAGGGGTGAAATTTAGAACCATTGGAGGAGAAAACCGTGATAGGTACCTGCCCAAATCCCCCCACACACCTTGCCACCCACAACTACTTTGTCTGGGGACAGGTCCTTGGATAATATTCTTAATAAATTGCTTTACCTTGGTGAAGAAGATAAACACTAGACCTAGTAATAGGAGGATAATATCTGACCAAGGGTATCCCAGATACTGAAAGGCTGCTGTAATTAGCCCACAAGGAGAAAAGTAGAAGGCATCACCCCCAATATTATTCACTGATTGACTGTTAAGGGCAAAAAAGAAGGCGCTGTAATTCTTAATATTTTCAATAAGATAATCTCCATGAGACCAGGAAGATAACAATGCCGGGCCTGAATACCAAACAAAACTGAAGGCCAGTATGTTACAGCACAACATGATAAAAAACCCAAGCACAGACTTCAACACTTTCTCCAATCGGACGTAAAGGAAAAAAGAAAACAGAGAGTGGACTACATACAACATAGCCACACAGAAAAGTATTACCAGAAAACCGAGCATTATGACTACCAATATGTTAGTTGTAAATACTTCAACCAATGCTATTGTTATCTCAACCCTCGAGCCCCACGTTGGGCACCAAAAAGGACTGTGGTGGTTTTACTCAGATGGGCAGCCGAGCTCCACCACAACCGCTCTCTCACTCCCCCTCTCCTCAAAGAGGAAGGGGGAGAAAATATAACAGAGAACTCAAGGTTTGAGATGAGAAAGGTTTAATTAAAGGGAAAGGGGATGGGGAGGAAAAAAAAGAAACAAAAGAAACAGTCAGTCCGCGCGCAAGCACAGAGAGAGGGAAGAAAAAAATTATTCTCTACTTCCCATCAACAAGTGGTGTTCAGCCACGTCCTGGGAAGCAGGGCCTCAAAACGCGTAGTGGTTATTCAGGAGGAACAGCCCCCTCCCCCATGAGAGCCCCCCCTTTTATTGCTGAGTGTGACATCAGGTGTTATGGAATATCCCTTTGGTTGGTTTAGGTCAGCTGCCCTGGCAATGTCCCCTCCCCATCACTTGCCCACCCGCAGCCTGCTGGTTCCTGAGGGCTTGGAAGGAGTCCTGATGCTGTGCCAGCACTACGCAGCAATAGACACAACACTGGAGTGATACCAGTGCTATTCCAGCTACGAGTGCAGAGCACAGCACTGTGTGGGCTGCTGCAGGGAAAAGGTGACTCCAGCTCAGACAGACTCAACACATTGGCAAAAGCAGTTGGGGTAGCTAGGAGCTGCAGAGATCTTTGCCAGGCTCATGAATAGGAATGGCTCATGGAAGCGTAGGCACATCTTAACCTAGGACATATACATAATAACCACAGAGTTAAGATCACTGTCTAAATCCGCATAGGCTGCTGCGTTAATTGCTTTAATGGCATCAGAAAGAGAACAGCACCTGAGTACTAAGTTTATGAATGCAAACAATAATCCCCCCCCCCAAAAAAAGCCAAGTTCCCCACAAATGCTCACCTGCTCGCAGACCCCACTGGCCTTTCTGCAAGTGTGACAAGTATTGCTGCAGGGAAACTGTTCTTTTGCCAGTGTCATTTCTTTTCCCATAGCAGCTGATAAAACTGGTCCTTTCTAATGCTGCCTTTGCTCTTCATCTGGCACTTGGTCTTGATCTTGGCGGTATGACTACTTCTTGCAGGAATATTTTTCTAGTTTGCTTTAAGACAAAGCTGATGTAAATATTTATGGCAAGAAAGGAAGAGGACTTTGACTTTATCACACAGCAAGGGAATTGCTGAGCAGCGGCATGAGAAGCACTCCTTAGTTCACCTAACGCTGTAGCAATTACATTTAGTTTTATTGACATGGTTAAATCATAATCATTACAAGAAGATTTTGTGGTTATCCTCGTATTATGTTCTTCTAAAATGCAAAGCACTTGCAGTTTTTCCTTCATACCAACTTAGCCTAACATTTCTCCAGTTCAGCGAGTGCATTCTGCTTTGTAACAGTGTGCCATGAAGCAGGGATTTCTCCTCTGCCATGAAATTTCCCATTGTAACATTGTTCTAGCTTTGTCCTGAAAGAAGACACAAACCATTTCCAGTATGCTTGCATGGATGGATCAGGAAGAATGCTCCAAGTGGAAAAGGGAGGTCCTGCATCCCGGTATCTCTTGTAGGGGATACGTGTGTCTTCACCAATCCTGAATAAGCAGTCACTTGAAACAAGGCTAGAACAAATATCAATGACTAGGTTGTCTGGTTTATGGCATTTAGATTCTCTCTTTTTATACCATTTGCGTCCTGACAAAACTTGTGGACGATGGAAGACAACCTGGTGGTCTCCGTCATGGTTTGGCATAGTGTTAGTGCAAACAGCCCCACAAAATGGACATCGCTCCTGGCACCCTGCAAACTGCTCAGCCAGTATTGTGTGAGGCTGCCTTTCAAAGGAGATCATACGAGCTTTTTTAAACTCTTTCCTGAGATCATCAATAACGGGAGACAGTGCTTCTGTCATGGCATTATTCAGGAACTCTACGTCTGTTATCTCCTGATGTTCAATGCCCTTCAGGTCACTCCTGGACAAGCTTAGCACATCTCCGAGTGCTCTGCAGAATTCATCCAGCCAAAGAGAGATTTTATCCTTTCTGTCTTTTCTGTCTTTGACAGTTGTGGTTGATGCAAAAACAGCTGACTGAATGTTTTCATAGTAACGAGAGAGGGATTCTCTTAAAAACATCTCTAGCCTTTTGTTCTTATCTAAACAGTACGTCTCAACTTTTGTCTTAATGTAACTATTTAAAAAGTCTCCTGGGGAATCAAGATAATAAATGAAATTTTCAAATTTTTCTTCTTCTGCTAGGTATTTCAGCATGTAATATTCCAGAGTGGATCTATTGCCTCTGAAATCTGGAAATTTATCCTTCACGTCTCGAGCTATGTCAAGAGCTGTCTTCTCATAGATGGCGTGTCGAAGAGCTGGGGCAATCTTGCTGCACAGGAAATCAGCAAATGTTGTGATACAAGAGGCTCCTTGGCAGGAAATCTGGAAACATTTGAAGAAGTCTTCTCTCTTGCTCTCCAGGTAGACGACTGGATCATTTGCTTTCCTGAATGCTTCATGCATGTCTTTAAACTTTTCTGCTGCCATTCTACACAGGTACAGTGATAATTCCATTTTGTAATCTTTATTAAAACTATATTTTGCTGTGTTAGGAACAGAGTCCACACCTTTCTCCACTTCATTTAGTATTTCATGAATAAAAGTTCGACTGTAATCCATTTTGTCCTTTTCCTTCTTCTCAATGTTTGCCTTCACACGCCTTATGATGCTCTCTGTAATGCAGTGCATGTTGTTCATATAGGCTTCATCGAAACTCTTAGAAAAGATGCGGAAGCCTTTTTTCTTAGACACATGTTTCTCCATGTCAAGAGAAAATGTATTATTTTGGTAGAAATTCAATATTTGTTTAACTACATTAGGCTCCTTAAAGTGATCTAGAAGGACATTTTCTATGTCCACATCGACGTCCACCTGTTCCAGAGGGAGAGTAGCAGAGGACACTTCAGTAACCCACTGCATCCAGAGTGAATTAAACCAGTTTCTCAGTTCACTTTCACTTAATTTCTGGCCTTTTAGAGACAGGGCCAACTCTCTGCTCTTTCTCAGGAGCTCATTTCCATATTCAGACTTCCTCTCATCCAGTTTACTCTGGCTCTTCTTTACTTCTAGAAGTTTCTCACACTTCCTTCGCGTTTCAACAAGAAGGGACTCTCTCAGTTCTTTCAGCTTCAGTTCTGTGCTGCATTTCCACTGGATCAGTATTTCACGGTCTTTGTCTTCACTGAAGAACGTTTCCATGTTCTTGGTGATGGCATCACTTCTCTCTTCCACCAGTTTTTCAAGGTGTTCCGTGGTGACCTTGCCCAACTCCCCATTCCGCACCTTGTTTTCCAGTTTCATTTGCAAGTCTAAGATGTGACTTCTCAGCTGCCAGGTCCACTGACTAAATGCAGTTTCCAGTTTCTTGTAGGCAGCAATCTCCACTGAATTCTTGAAGCTGAAAACAAAGTTTTCATTCAGCAGGGCATTCCACAGGTCACTAATACGAACTTTCAAGCTGGAGAGCCTCAAAACGCTGCTGTGCGATTCCTTCTTGGCAGCTTGGAGAATTTTGCTCTTTAATTCCTGGACGTTCTGGCTGTAGGTGGGGTTGGGCGGTGCCATCGGTGGGTTTCCTTCCCACAGGTGAGCAAAGTAGTGAATGTGGGTGTTCACGTCAAAGCGGATGACATCGCTGAAGCAGGTGATGTCACAGAATTCCTGCTGGGCCGCGGTCACGGTCATTTCATCCAGCTTTTCCTGCAGACGTCTTTGTCCCTCCATGTTCTGTTCCTTTGCGGTTATTTCGCCCACGTTTTGGTGCACAAAGAGGCAGCCTGGGGAAAGATTAACTTGCTTCATTCTCAGGAAAGCCTGCACAGCAATCTGAAGGACGTCTTGCATTTCCGAAGGATTTTCTCCAAAGATGTTGATCAGAGTCATGTTGCCGATGCCAATGACAAAGGTGGCCAGCTCATTGTCATGGTTAAGTGACTGCTTATTGGCCATCTCTATGGCACGAAGTCCTTCTGTGTCAACAACGAGCATGTAATCAAAGTTCAAATCCTGTTGGAGCTTCTCGTCCACTTTAATGAGCTGCATAAACGCTCCCCGGGTGCACCTCCCTGCGCTGACGTTAAACTGGAGACCAAACATGGCATTCAGCAGGGTTGACTTCCCTGTGCTCTGGATGCCAAGCACGGAAAGCACAAATACTCGCTTGTCCCCTAGCTTCTCAATTAACCTGTCAAAGATGGCTCCAATCCATTGCAGTGGTATGTAAGAAGCATCACCATCCATCAGCTCAATGGGATACCCTAAAACCATCAGATCAGCAGCAATTTCAGGTAGTTTGTCATACCATTTTTCTTTAGAGGTTGTTGATTCCAGTGCCTCATAAATCTGCCCCACCTCTCTCAAAATATGCTCAAGGCCAATGGACGAATCATTGATTTCATTGGAAAGGGCATCTAATTTCTTCATCAATTGAGTTTTCAGGTTGTTGTTTTCATTGTTTTTCTTTAATGCCAGGATTTGATACCATAAGCGATGATACTCTCTCTTCAGCTCATCAAGGTGATCAGAGGAGATGTCGTCCATGAAGATCTTCATCCACTGCAGAAAGAATTTCTTGCTATTGTCTGGCTGTGACTGGAGAAAGTCAAGGACTGTTTTCATCAGCTGATTGAGAGGAAATGCTTTGCCTAGTTGCTCTCTTCGTATTGCAGACTTCTCCGATTCAATTTGGCTCCGATGATGCTCTATGCTCTTGTTCCTCTTTTCCTGCAAGCGAGTGAGTTCTTTGTCCTTTTTACACCACAGGTACCACAGTTTTCCCTGAAGAGGCAGTAGCTGTGATTTGATCTCAGACAACTTCTCCTTCTTCAACAGATTCAACAGCATGATTGCTGTTTCTTTGGCTGTCACGCACGCTTCTGCATCTTCATCAACTAAGAAGCCGTGCTGGCGAGCTGTGCTCAGGCATGCATTGAGGCTAACAAGCGTGCTCGACCCTTCCACTAGGTCTCGGATGGTTTTTGTCAGCTCACCCACTAATTCTGCTTCATTTCTGTTCTTGATCCCTATTCTTATGTTTTGGCCAGATCGGCCAGCTGCAATGCTCTCTTTCTCAGTGAAAAGGCAAACCAAAGGCCTCTGAGACTGCCACAGGTCATGTAAAATTTTCCTGCCTTTCTCGTTGCTCTGATCAGACTCAGAAACAAGAACCACGTTCACGGCAGAGATCTCCTGTAAAAACTGCAGCTGGGGTTCGTAATCTCTCGCATCTCCGTGCAGGTTACAGAAGGCAACAGGGCCGTTAAAGCTGTCGTCATCACTACCACGGGGAAAGTACCAGGAGATCTCCACAACACCTTTCATCAGGAAGCAGTCTTTGGTGCTGCCTTCGCAATGGCGGTGGAAAAAAGTGTCATGTTTCTTCCTGCTCAGCAGGGCATTCAGGAGCTGAGACTTGGAAGAGGAAGGAGAGCTGCCGATGCGGAGGAAGGACACGATGGGCATCTCTACCTGATAAATGAGTTTGTTGTTGTGACTGCTAATCCTCGTCTGCTCTCCCGATCCCTCCGTCCCTTTCCAGCTCTTCTTGATTTGGCTGAGGGACCAGAGAGGGAACTCTATCTGTGAAGCGCCCGGGTTTGGTACCAGGAGGGGTAGTGCAAACTGGCAGAAAGCGAGCTTGGATGAAAGGCACTGTCTCATGAAATCATCAGCACAATGAAAAATTGCCATCTGGAGGTCCATGGGGTGCACATGACTCTCCCTGCTTGCAGATTCAGGGGCTCCTTTGTCCAAGTCACTGAGAAAGTCATCAAAGGAATCCAAGGGCTCGTGCTCCTCCGCTGAGGTGTTTGGTGTGGGTGCAACTCCTGGCTTACTCGTCTCCTTGCAAGTCAGGTACCTCACCCTGTAATCCACGGTCAGGAGCCTTTGCAGGAAGTAAAATGGTAGCTCGCTGTCCTTGCTGGGCTGGCTGTCATGTACAGATGTCTGGTGTATGATGTGGAAATCTTCTGTGCCCATTTTTCTTGGATAGTACCTTTCCAGCCCGAGGCGCTGAAGTAAGTTGAGGAAGTCTGGGTTTGCAGTGGCTTGACTTGCTTTGGATTTGCTGCTGTCTGATTTGGGTTTGCACTGACTGGGAGGCTGCATGCCTTGAAAAGCATCTTCCAGGTCTCTGATTATACTGTCTTTGTTCAGGTTGCCAGATGTGTCCTCTACTTGCCCATCGATGAAGGATTGCAAATCTCTTTCCAGCATCTCCCAGTCTTTGAATGCATTGTGCTTTTCGAGGAGAGCTTTCATCTCTGTGGACCATGTGTTTTTCATCTTTTCTTTCATGAAAACTAGGCGGTCATTCTTCTGCTCAGGGGTCACCTTCTTGTTTTCAGATGTTATGGTGAGCCCCATCAGCAGCAGGAAGGCCTGAGCTCTGCAAACATCCTGTTCCTTCAGGCTCTGATACTTGTTATGTGCCACGCGCATTTCCTGTATCATGAAATTAATTTCTCGACACCCAAGGAGGTACTGAAAAGCGCCGCTTTCTACTTGGTATCCCGTGCTGGTTGTAACTAAGAGCACTAAGAGTTCTATGTCTTCCTGTGCCCTTTGCTGCAGAGACTGGAGCAAGGAAGAAACAGCCAGGCTTACAGTGAAGGTGGCTTTGATCTTTGCCTCATGAATGGCAGATGCAGAAGTTGCCGGTGCGTAGGTGACTTCCATGATGTACTCCTTCATTTGCAGCAGTGTCGTATTGAGATCTTCAAGACTGGAAATACTGGGAGTTTGGGGAAGCGTGTGCTCCTCGTGGAAGACCCATTGCATAATGAAGGAAGCCCTGGGGAAGTCCTTGACAGAATAGATGTGAGGATCCAGCAGGCACTGCAGCAGAGATTTGATGTAGGTGGTGTTTTCTGGAGAAGACTTCTGGCAAAAAGAAACAGTGTTCACCAGGAACTCCTGCAATGCTTTGTCTGACAGACATATGTTGATCCAGACACTGTGATTCTTTGTTCTGTTATTCAGACCCTGTTTAAAATCTATCAACATGAGCAGTTTCTTTTCATCCACCGTCCCCTCCCAGGTCTTCACTTGCTCCAGGAAAGCTCTGGACTCTTCTATGGCACTGGCCAGTTCCTCTCCAAAGATCACACCGGTGCTTTGATTCGTTAGCTCTTCATAGACAGCCCTGAGGCTGCTGCTCATTTGATGGGAGGCTTTAAAATCGCTGCTGTAGTTGGACAGGATTATGTCCCACACTGGGATCAGCTTTGAGCCCCGGTCGATCACACACCAGGTTGTGTTATTGGCCACAAGCCCGCATTTCCACTCAGGAAGGGAATCCGTCTCTGCTGGGCCCCCTGTTTTGGTCACATGGAGCTGAACTGCTCTGTGGGTGCTGCTTCTGTCTCTTCCCTGAAATGATGCCTGTGAGCTGGAGTTTGAAGCATCCCCCTTCACTCCCCACTTGGTACCGAAGCCGCTGAAGCTAGCCCCGACGTAGCTGTTCAGTGCTTCAGATGTTTGTTGCTTCATCTCATCCCATTGCTCTGCCCTGAAACCTTTGGCAGATGCTTTCCACCAGAATATTCCCCCAAAGTGGAGGGGTCCCTGGTTTACGTGGGACCCAAACCTGCTGAAGAAGCTGGCGCACCTGCTCTTCAGTAGGTGGAACCTGTCTGCCTCCTGGGTGATGCTCAGAAGCTGTTCGATGTCTTGCAGCTCTCGCAGGGCTGCGTCTGAGAGGCGAAGCTGGTCCTTTTGGAAGTAGTAGGAGGCCAGAGGGATGTACTGGTACATGGTGGTGCAAATGTACGCCTGCTCCGAGCGTGACCGACGGGAGTCCTCTGACTGTGAGGACTTGCTGGAATCTACAACTGTTTCAACAATGAGCCCTGAGAACCTGTCACTGGCAGAAGCACTGATGCTGAACCCCAGCTGCTCCATGGACTTGGTGAAAGAGGCTTCTGCTGCAGAGGAGGAGAACTCCTTCCTCTCAAGCAGCGACCCTTGCACTGGACCAGTGAGCATGAAGCCATCAGGGACCCTGATGAGTTGCTCTCGCTTTGCCAGCACATCCTCCAGGCTCTTGGTTTGGTAAATCCCCTGCAGAGCCAGGCCTCCCGATGCCCGCCTCAGGACCTCCTCGTCAGAGACGTTCTCCCTCTCCCCCATGGACTTCTCCTGCTGCTCCAGTTGCTTCCGGATGCTCACCAGCTCATCCAGCAATGCCTTCTCTGGAGGTGCCCAGTACTCCTTGGGAATGTCCATGGCTTGCTGTAGGGCCTCCTCTTTCTGTCTTATCATTTCCTTGCTGTGGCTGCGGCTCTTCTGCATTTCTTCCAGCTCCCGTAGGATTGACTTGGCTTCTTCTTGTCTCTGCTTCATCCTCTCCAAGTGCTGTTTCTGCAGCTCATCAACACCTGTTTCGTTGCCTGTGATTCCCAGGAGCCTTTTGAGTGCTTTGGTCTCCCAGTTATGCCGTCCTTCACGTGCCAGTTTAAGGTAGTCTTCATATTGTAGATGTTTCAAAGCGTTTATTGACTTAACACCCAGTATCTCTGACAGTTTGGGGAGCCAGTATTCTTCATCAAGTCCTTCCTTCTCAAATGCTTCTGCCAGCAATTGCTTAGCAATTCGTGCCTTTTCCCCAGCATCTGCTCTCTCCTCCTGTGACTCCATGGCTGTGGAAGGGGAAAAGAGACTTTTGTTACATCAGGTTAGAGGAGGCCACCACCCCTTCGAAGAGGCCTCTCCATAGTTCCCAGCCCACGGATTTCTTCTGCCCTGCTGCTGGAACCCAGCCTCGGGCACCCCTGAGACAGGCAGACAGAGACAGACAGACACACGCAACCACTGGCATGGCTGCACAAATTACGTCACTGGCTCCTTGTCCTTACAACACTCGCGCACACAAGGTAGAGAAAGGGATTGCGTGGAGAGAGGCAATCTCTGGCCCATCAAGTAGCAACTGAAGACTGAATAACCTTAATGAAGCCATCACTCTCCACATACCCTTACACTTCTGTCATGCAAAGCTACTAACTGGGAAAACAAAGATTATAACTTTTCTACAGGGGAAGACCTATGAGGATCGGCTGAAGTCACTTGGATTGTTCAGCCTGGAGAAGAGAAGACTGAGGGGAGAAATCGTGGTGGCCTCTAGCTTCCTCATGAGGGGAGCGGAGGGGCAGGCGCTGCTCTCTGCTCTCTGGTGACCAACGATAGGACCCAAGGGAACGGCATGGAGCTGGGATAGGGGAGGTTCAGGCTGGATATCAGGAAAAGGTTCTTCACCGAGAGGGTGGTTGGGCACCAGAACAGGTTCCCCAGGGAAGTGGTCATGTCACCGAGCCTGCCAGAGTTCAAGAAGTGTTCAATGAGAGTAGAATGCTTTCAGGCACATGGTCTTATTTTTATTTATCTTTTTGGGTGTTTCTCTGGTGGCACAGGAGTTGGATTCAATGAGCCTTGTGGGTTCCCTCCAACTTGCATATTTTATGATTGTATGTATCTAATACATACAATGTATGCGGGAACCCGCGGGAACGGGGTTAAGCTGAGGCAGGGGAAATTTAGGCTGGACGTCAGGAGGGGGTTCTTCACAGAGAGGGTGGTTGCACACTGGAACAGGCTCCCCAGGGAAGTGGTCACTGCACCGAGCCTGTCTGAATTTAAGAAGAGATTGGACTGTGAACTTAGGCACATGGTCTGAACTTTTGGGTAGACCTGTGCGGTGTCAAGAGTTGGACTTGATGATCCTTAAGGGTCCCTTCCAACTCAGGATATTCTATGATTCTATGATTCTATGATAATGGGAGGTGTCCCTGCCCAGGGCAGCTGATTGGAATTGGATGATTGTAGTGGGTTTACGTGGCAAGGTTTTGGTAGCAGGGGGCCATAGCGGTGGTTTCTGTGAGAAGGATCTAGAAGCTGCCCCAAGTTTGGTAAAGGCCCCACTGCTGACCAGAGCTGAGCCAATAAGTGATGTTGTTTTGCGCCTCTGTGAGAGCATATTTAAGACAGGGAAAAAAACGCTGCGCCATAAAGCAACTGGAAGAGTGAGAGGAGTGAGGAAAATCACAGAATCACACAACTGTAGGGGTTGGAAGGGACCTCGAAAGACCATCGGGTCCAACCCCCCTGCCAAAGCAGGTTCCTCAGAGCAGACTGCCCAGGTAGGTGTCCAGACAGGCCTTGAATATCTCCAGAGAAGGAGACTCCACAACCTCCCTAGGCAGCCTGTTCCAATGCTCCGTCACTGCCACCGTGAAGAAGTTCTTTTGCATGTCAGTGTGGAACTGCCTGGGCTCTAACTTGCAGCCATTGCCCCTTGTCCGATCCCCACAAACCACTGAGAAGAGGTTGGCTACATCCTACTGTCCCCCACCCCTCAGATATATACACTGAGGAGATCCCCTCTCAGTCTTCTCTTCTCCAGGCTGAACAGACCCAGGTCTCTCAGCCTTTCCTCATAGGGAAGATGTACCAGGCCCCGTATCATCTCTGTGGCCCTCCGCCGGACTCTTTCCAGAAGATCCCTGTCTTTCTTGTACCTGGGAGCCCAGAACTGGACACGGTACTCCAGGTGAGGCCTGACCAGGGCAGAGTAGAGGGGGAGGATCACCTCCCTTGACCTGCTGGCCACGCTCCTTTTAATGCACGCCAGGATCCCATTGGCTCTCTTGTCCACAAGGGCATACTGCTGGCTCATGGTCAACCTGTCGTCCACCAGGACCCCCAGGTCCTTCTCGTCAGAGCTCCTCTTCAGCAGGTCATCCCCCATCCTGTACTGATACATGCGGTTGTTCTTCCCAGGTGCAGGCCCCAAAACTCGCTCTTATTAAATCTCATTGGGCTTCTTCCTGCCCATCTCTCCAGCCAGCTCCATTTCCCAGACACTTTGTCCTGGCAAACATTGGCTGCTCCCTGCATCATGCTCTGAAAACAGCCCCAGAGACATTGTCTGTGCATTGCCAGGTCATCTTCCCGACCATGAGAAAACAAGGCCCAAAAGCCTAAAGAATCCTAGAATGGTTTGAGATGGAAGACATATTATAGATCATTGTGGTGGTTCTGCTCGAGTGAGCAGCCGAGCTCCACCACAGATGCTCTCTCACTCCCCCTCCTCAAAGAGGAATGGGGAGAAAATATGTGAAAACGGCTCAAGGGTTGAGATAAGGAGAAGAATATCACGCAGTAATTATTGTAACGGGCAAACAGACTCAGCATAAGAAGATAGTAAGATTTATTGCTCGTTACTAACAAGCTAGAGAAGTGAGAAACAAAGGAAAGAAACCAAAAGCACCTTCCCCCCCCCATCCACCCTCTTCCACCTCCTTCCCCCGAGGGGCGCAGGGGAACGGGGGAATGGGGGTTATGGTCAGTCTACAGCGCTTCTTCTCTGCCTCTCCTTCTCGGTCACTCTCGTCCCCTGTGCTGTGGGGTCCCACCCACGGGATACAGTCCTTGATGACCTGATCCGGCGTGGGCTTCCCACAGGCAGCAGCTCTTCCAGAACTGCTCCAGGTATGGGTCCGTACCACAGGGTCCTTCCCTCAGTAGCAAACTGCTCCAACCTGGCTCCCCCACGGGCTGCAGCTCCTGCCAGGTCACCTGCTCCTGCGTGGGCTCCTCTCCACGGGCTACAGGTCCGGCCCGGAATCTGCTGGGCAGGGGTCTTCCACAGGCAGCAGCCTCCATCGGTGCAGGGCCACCTGCTCCACCGTGGTCTCCTCCACGGGCTGCAGCGTGGAACCCTGCTCCACCATGGTACTCCATGGGCTGCAGGGGGACAGCCTGCTTCACCATGGTCCTCACCACAGGCCGCAGGGGACTTCTGCTCTGGTGCCTGGAGCACCTCTCCCCCTCCTTCTTCACTGACCTTGGCACCTGCAAGGCTTTTACAGGTAAATGACTGGCTGAGGGGGTGGTGTCTGGACTAGGGATTTGGGTATTTTGATCTTGGGCCGTCCTTTGAGAGGCTGGGTATGTGGGCTACGGACAGACACCAACTGAGCAAGTGGGGTGCAAGTGTCTTGGGGAGCAAGCTCTCTGGGCTGATTACCAGGGCTTTAAACTAGGTTTGATGGGGGAAGGGAGGGGAGCTAAATGTGACAGAGAAGGGCTGGGTAACTCATCACTGCTGTCACTGTTGAAGACAGGGAAAAACTTCTGAGCTCTCCCATACGTGAGGAATGTTTTAACAATTCGTGTCAATAAAGAACAGTCCTGTCTGCCTCTGGGCCCTGCACTGGCAATTTAACTCTTGAACCACAGATGCAGTGTGTCCCAGTCTCCCCCTCATTCTAGTCAATTTATCAAGTCTTCCGAAAATACTCCTCAAATTTATGAACCTGTTTGCTTTTGTTATTCCGGTCTTCTATTCCTAACAATCACAGAATCACAGAATTACTAGGTTGGAAGAGACCTCAAGATCATCGAGTTCAACCTCTGACCTAACACTAGCAGTCCCCACTAAACCATATCGCTAAGCTCTACATCTAAACATCTTTTGAAGACTTCCAGGGATGGTGACTCCACCACTTCCCTGGGCAGCCTGTTCCAATGCCTCACAACCCTTTCAGTAAAGAAGTTCTTCCTAACATCCAACGTAAAACTCCCCTGGTGCAACTTAAGCCCATTCCCCCTCGTCCTGTCACCAGGCACGTGGGAGAACAGGCCAACCCCCACCTCGCTACAGCCTCCCTTGAGGTACCTATAAAGAGTGATAAGGTCGCCCCTGAGCCTCCTCTTCTCCAGGCTGAACAAGCCCAGCTCCCTCAGCCGCTCCTCGTAGGACTTGTTCTCCAGGCCCCTCACCAGCTTCGTCGCCCTTCTCTGCACCCGCTCAAGCACCTCCATGTCCTTCTTGTAGCGAGGGGCCCAAAACTGAACACAGTACTCGAGGTGCGGCCTCACCAGAGCCGAGTACAGGGGGACAATCACTTCCCTAACCCTGCTGGCCACACTGTTCCTGATACAAGCCAGGATGCTGTTGGCCTTCTTGGCCACCTGAGCACACTGCTGGCTCATATTCAGCCGACTATCCACCATCACTCCCATGTCCTTCTCTGCCTGGCAGCTCTCCAACCACTCATCTCCCAGCCTGTAGCTCTGCTTGGGGTTGTTGCGCCCCAGGTGCAGGACCCAGCACTTGGCTGGCCTTGTTGAACTTCATGCAGTTGACCTCAGCCCATTGGTGCAGCCTATCCAGATCCTCCTGCAGAGCTTTCCTACCCTCAAGCAGATCGACACACGCACCTAACTTGGTGTCATCTGCAAACTTACTGAGGGTGCACTCGATGCCCTCATCCAGATCATCAATGAAGATATTAAAGAGGACCGGCCCCAGCACCGAGCCCTGGGGGACGCCACTAGTGACTGGCCTCCAACTGGACTTGGCTCCATTCACCACGACTCTTTGGGCCCGGCTATCCAGCCAGTTTCTAACCCAACGAAGCGTGCACCAGTCCAATCCATGAGCAGCCAGTTTCTTGAGGACAATGCTGTGGGAGACGGTGTCAAAAGCCTTGCTGAAGTCAAGGTAGACCACATCCACAGCCTTTCCCTCGTCCACACAGCGCGTCACTTTGTCATAGAAGGAGATCCGGTTCATCAAGCAGGACCTGCCTTTCATAAACCCATGCTGACTGTGCCTGATCGCCTGCTTCCCCTGCAAGTGTTGCGTGATGACTCTCAGGAGGATCTGCTCCATGAGCTTCCCTGGCACTGAGGTCAAACTGACAGGCCTGTAGTTTCCCGAGTCTGCCCCCTGGCCCTTCTTGTAGATGGGCATCACGTTTGCTAGCCGCCAGTCAACTGGGACCTCCCCCGATAACCAGGACTGCTGATAAATGATGGACAGTGGCTTGGCCAGCTCCTCTGCCAGTTCTCTCAGTACCCTTGGGTGGATCCCATCCGGCCCCATCGACTTGTGCACATCTAAGTGCCGTAGCAGGTCACCAACCAGTTCTTCATGGATGGTGAGGGCCACATCCTGCTTCCCATCCCCTTCCACCAGCTCAGGGTACTGACTATCCAGAGAACAACCGGTATTGCCGCTAAAGACTAAGGCAAAGAAGGCATTGAGCACCTCCGCCTTTTCCTCATCTCTTGTAACTAAGTTTCCCCCCGCATCCAGTAAAGGATGGAGATTCTCCTTAGTCCTCCTTTTTGTGTTGATGTATTTATAGAAACGTTTTTTGTTATCTTTAACGGCAGTAGCCAGATTGAGCTCCAGATGAGCTTTGGCCTTCCTAATTTTGTCCCTGCACAGCCTCGCTACATCCTTAAAGTCCTCCCTAGTGGCCTGCCCACTTTTCCAAAGATTATAAACCCTCTTTTTTCTCCTAAGATCAAGCCACAATTCTCTGTTGAGCCAGGCTGGTCTTCTTCCCCGCCAGCTCGTCTTTGGGCACGTGGGGACAGACCGTTCCTGCACCATTAAGATTTCCCTCTTGAAGAGTGCCCAGCCTTCCTGGACCCCTCTGCCCTTCAGAACCACCTCCCAAGGGACTCCACCAACCAGTGTCCTGAGCAGCTCAAAGTCAGCCCTCCGAAAGTCCAATACAGCGGTTTTACTGGTCCCCTTCCTGGCCTCGCCAAGAATAGAGAACTCCACCATTTCATGGTCACTCTGACCAAGACAGCTCCCGACAATCACATCCTCCACCAGTCCTTCTCTGTTTGTGAAGAGAAGGTCTAGCGGGGCACCACCCCTGGTAGGTTCACTAACCAGCTGCGTCAGAAAGCTATCTTCCACGCTCTCCAGAAACCTCCTAGACTGCTTTCTCAGGGCTGTGTTGTGCTTCCAGGATATGTCAGGGAAGTTGAAGTCCCCCACGAGTACAAGAGCTGACGATTTCACAACTTCTGTCAGCTGCCTGTAGAATTCCTCATCCGTCTCCTCATCCTGGTTCGGCGGTCTATAGCAGACCCCAACCAGGACGCTAGCCTTGTTGTCCCTGCCGATCCTAACCCACAGGGACTCGACCTTGTCATTCCCAGCCTCGAGTTCTACAACCTCGAAAGACTCTCTAATATAGAGAGCCACACCACCACCCCTTCTGTGCTGCCTGTCCCTTCTAAAGAGCCTATAGCCAGACATTGCAGCACTCCAGTCATGAGACTGGTCCCACCACGTCTCCGTGATGGCAACCAAGTCATAGCCTGCCTGCTGCACGATGGCTTCCAGCTCCTCCTGTTTGTTACCCATGCTGCGTGCATTAGTGTAGATGCACTTCAGTTGGGCCATTGCCTTCTCTCCCAGCCTTGCCATCATTCCCCCTGGCACAGCCCCAACAATCCTAGCTTCAGCCCCATCCCCCTTCCTGCCTAGTTTAAAGCCCTCTCAATGAGCCCTGCCAGCTCCTGGCCCAGGATCCTTTTTCCCCTAAAAGATAGGGACCCGTCTGCAGCCATCAGGCCAGGTGCTGAGTAAAGTGCCCCATGATCAAAAAACCCAAGATTTCTGTGTTGGCACCAGCCCCGGAGCCACGTGTTTAACAGGTGGGCTTTCCGTGTCCTCTCTGAACCCCTCCCTGCCACCGTAGGGATGGACGAAAACACCACCTGCACTCCCGCTCCATCCACTAACCGACCCAGTCCCCTAAAGTCCCTTTTGATAGCCTTGAGGCTTCTCTCTTCGATGTTGTCACTGCCCGCCTGGACTATCAAAAGAGGGTAATAGTCAGAGGGGCGTACCAGGTTAGGAAGCTTCCTGGCAATGTCCCTGACCCTGGCCCCAGGGAGACAGCAGACTTCCCTACGGGTAGGGTCAGGCCGACAAATAGGGCCCTCTGTTCCCCTAAGAATAGTCTCCAACAACAATAACCCTCCTGTCTTTCTTGGTGGAGGCAGTCCTGAGGCGTGGAGTCGACCTCCTCGCCCTAGGCATCCTCCTGGGAACACTTGCTACCTCTTCATCAGCTCCAGGGCCTCAAACCTGTTGCATAAGGGAACCTGGGAAGGTGGGGCCGGAAGGGGAGGGCATCACCTGCGATGTCGAGCAGGGACCTGTTTCCCTTCCTCCTCAACTCCCAGATTCCCTCCCTCTGCCTGACGGCAACAGGGCAGGGGGTCCACCCCCATCTGGGGCGTCTCACCTCAGTACCTCTCCTTGAGGCCCTGCAGGGAGTTACTCCAGCAGTCTATCTCCCGCTCACACTCCCTGATATCCCTCAACCTCTCCACCTCCTCCTTGAGCTCCGCCACCATGAGGACCAGGTCATCCACCTGCTCACACACCTCACACACGCAGTTTCTCTGCCTCCCGCCGATGGCAGCAACAGGCTCAGACACTCCTTGCATCCGGTGACCTGAACTGCTGCATTTTTTAACGGGTAGTCGGTCTGGGTGTGTACTGACTTCCTGGAGAGCACACCGTGCCTGGTGGAGACCATTATCACCTAGCTAACGGCTGTCGTTAAGGAGGTGTTCCTATGGGCAGGGGGAGCGCTCTGCCCTTCCTGTGCGCCCTGCCTGCGCGAACTGCCGCGCTAACCGCCACGCCACTCCCTTCTGACGCGCCACGTCCTGTTTGCCCATCCTGGTCGCCGCGCTCCCTAGGGGCAGCTTTTGAACGGCTGGGGAGGGGGTGCTGCTGGCTCCGCCTTTGCCTTGTCAGCCTCCCTCATGAGGGCTGCCGGATCCTGGCAGCTCCCTCAAGTAGGTTCGATGCTGGAAAAATTAGCCCTGCCTGGCCTGATCCCCCACTCCGCTGCAGAACGCGTCTGCCCCGGAGCCGATCGCCTCGGCAAATGGCCTTTTTAAAATGATCTTTTAAAAGGAAAAAACCCATGGGAGCAAAAGACTCTGACAACAGAAGCAATGAACTCCCTCGATTTTATTGAGCAAAAAGTATCATCAAGCATGCTCGCCAGGTGAAACCCGAATGAACCACTTGATCTGTATGTATATTTCACGGAAAGGGGGGGAGTAGGGGCACTAGCCCAGGGCCCCCCTCAAAAAGTTCAACCAATACAGTGGATAGTCCTAGGAAAACCGTCACGCGCATTCTCTCCAGGAGCTGAGTGCCTTGGTAACCTCAACATGAAAGGCCGAAAACTCGCCCAAAGACACCTAGGTATCGAACCCGCCACGATATATCTACCCTTTTGTAAACAGCTGCTACCTCAACCAGTAGTGATGTCAGAATCTCTAGCCATAGCCCTTGCCGGATTTTGCAGAGAAGTTCAATGCGCTATTAAGCCCCCTTGGGCTCAAATGCTGAAAATTGTCAACATCGACCTCCAACAGAAGACCATGGACCAGCCCCAATGGGGACCAACGGTCTTCACACATGCATCCTCAGCAACCTCAACCGCGGCAGTGGTATGGCAATCGGGAGGAGAATGACAGCATTAAAATGAACGATCGTGCGCTTTCAGTCCAGCAATTAGAAGCGACGGCTGTAGTACTAGCCTGTGGACTGTTCCCAATGGAACACCTCAACATAGTGACTGATTCAATGTTCGTAGCCAAACTTTGCTTGGCCATGTCGGGGCCCGGCGTGTCAACATCCACGGTCGTTCTAATGCTAGAAGAAGCACTTTTCTCCTGAAAAGGCACCATATCGGTCACCCACGTCAACAGCCACAACCCAATCAAAGGGTTTTACCAAATCAGTAACGACAAAGCAGATGCCGCTGCAAAAGGATTATGGACACTAAAAGATGCCCGCCAGCTACATGAGTCCCTCCACACTGGAGCTAAAGCGCTAGCTAAGAGATGTGGGATTTCGACCACCGACGCGAAACACATAGTAGCTACGTGTCCCCACTGTCCAAAAGCACCACTATGGTCCAGTGGAGTCAATCCCAGAGGTCTTAAAGCCTCTGAGGTGTGGCAGATGGATTTTACACTCTGTCAGTCACTGAGACCTCGAGTGTGGCTAGTGGTAACCATAGACGCATATAGCGGGGTGATCGTAGCCACACAACACCTTAAGACCGACTCCAAAGCAACCATCCAACATTGGCTGACAGCCATGGCATGGCTTGGCATCCCTAATCAGATCAAAATGGACAATGGTTCGAATTTTGTGTCCAAATCAGCCCAGGCATTCGCTCAGAAATGGGGTATTACTGTAATATATGGCATCCCTTATAATAGTACAGGACAAGCCATAGTCAAACAAGCGAATCAAACTCTGAAATCTAAGTTAGAGGTATTAGCAAAAGCAGAAGGTTTTACCACCACCGTTCCCTCAGGAGACCAAGCACACTTGCTAGCAACCACTTTGTTAGCACTAAATCAATTCCCCAGGGGAGAGGAGGTGAATAGCCCCATCCAAAAACATTGGGCCACTCGAGCACTAGATGAAGGCCCGTCAGTTATAGTTAGAAATGAGCTGGGAGAATGGGAACAAGGGTGGAAATTAGTTCTGACAGGGCGAGGGTATGCTGCAGTCAAAAAAAGATGGCAGGGTCAAATGGTGTCCGCTTAAGTCCATCAAACCTTCAGAATAAAACTGATGAAAACTGTGAGTTTCTGTTCACAGGAATGGATCATCGGATGCCCCTGCAATCTGTATACCCCCATGACAAGAGAAGCCAATAAGTCGGCAAGTGTCCTGTCTAAGCCTGAGAGTTCCACACTGGCAGAATCCAGAAAACAGTGAAGTGGCCTCCGTGGGGGGGGGGGGGGGGGGGGGGATGCCTTTTTCTGCTCTTATCTTTGGACCTTGTATACTAAATAAGCTTGTGTCGTTTGTTGGAAGCCAGTTAGAGAAAGTTGGCATTGTGTTGGTAGAACACTAACAACTACTTTAAGAGTGTATTTACTCAGGGTTATCCCCAGTTATCCCTAGTTATCCATATTACACCCCATTATTACCGGTTACCTCCTAGTTTTCTCCTGGTTATTGTGCCTTATGTTTTTTGTTAAAGTTATGATGTCTACCTCTTAAGATTGTTATAAAGTATAAAACTGAGACGGGAGCAGAATTGTTTTTTAGATTGTTATATTTTAGCTAATTTGGTTGTGCATAGGGAGGGGGGAAATGTGGGTAGTTAGGGTCTGGCGGCGGGAATATGTCGCGCTGTACGGAAAGGTGGAGCCCCTCCCTTGATGGGCAGTAGCGCGTGGTCTGTGGCATAAGCAAGCAGAAGTGACGCTATGGGCCTCGGCTATATAACACCATGTAACTCGACAATAAACGAATGCCATTTGCCATCCACCACATTGGTGTCTGTGAGCTGATGGACTGAGTGGCCTGGGGTTGGTCGCCGTGCCGTTCCTGAACCAGGTCGCCACTGCCCCCTGAAGGCAACACCGGAGGGGGCTGCTCCTCCGTCCCCTATCCCTGAGCAGAGCCCATTTCCCCTGAGCGAAAAGCGCTGCTGCCCTCCTGGCATCTCGCAGCCCAGTAGGAGATGGGTGAAACAGCGAGCAGGAGGAGGCCAAGGGGTCTCCACATGTATGCCCCTACCCTGCCCAGTGCATGTCAGCAGGGACCTACCTGCCCTCCCTGGTGCTCTGCAGCTCCAGTAGCGTCTCAGCCCAGCTCCCGCACCATCTCAGCGCAGCCCTTGCAAAGCCTCAGCCCACCCCTGACCCCACTCTTTATAGAGCCCCAAGCCCCTGCACTGGCTGCAGTTTATTGGTTACAAGGCAGGGAGATATTTTTTGCTTTCCTGGAAGTCAGGCTATTACCTTTCAGGCAGTGCCAGAAAGTGAAACTTGGCAGTTGCTGGCTGTGCTGGAGCAGCCACATCCCCAAGCACTCCTCCAAGGAAGGAAAGGGTGTTGCAGGAAGCACGGCCAAAAGCACGACAGACACCAGGAGGGTCAGATCATGCTCCATTTTATTGCCCGAATAGCCTAACTTTTAGAGTGAACTTAACAGGGGCGGACAGTGTTTCACACAAGATTATTGGTCAAAAGCACTCAGACAAACAACTACAAGAAAACAACCCCACCTGCAAGAAAACAACCCCCTTGTGATTAGCAGTCACGTAGACCTTGTCCTTGAAGCCAGCTACTGGTAACAATATTTTTCTGAATTCCTCAATTGGGCGATGTGGGAACACTGTCATGGGAACTTCTCATAGTTGCCCTGGTAGCTTGGTTTGCTCAGCTACAGCAAGCCATGGGATCTTTGCTGTTTCAAAAAATCCCGCAACAGAAGGGGAAGTGGAAGAAGCAGGCAGCTCTAAAGCAGAGCCATCACAGAAATGGGAGGGAGAAGAGACAGAAATCATAGCAGAGTCAGAATCCACATGAACCCTATCCCTGAGAGAGGTGCGAGGTAGCAAAAGGATTTCAGCTGTCACCTACGTGAGCACATTTTCACCTGGCTGCTCTGATGCTGGGATACTGGGGCTGGTAGCTGGGAATCAGAAGGCAAAGAAGCCAAGCAGCTGCAATCCCTCTCTAGGAAAAGGGTCCTTGCAAAGTGATTGGGAAAGGGTACAAGTCCTCAGCATCTGGAGATGGCCCACGTTGTTGCGAGGACATTTGTTGTCGACAGAAGGAAGACACAGACGCTCAATATGAGTGATCAGTGAACTTCGATTTATTGGATAGCTCAGTCGTCTTTTATCTAATTCAATATAATTAGCTCATACATATTGCAAAAGCTAAGCTCATGATTGGTTAGTGCATTTCTCTATTTTATCAGCTAGTTTCTTACTCCCATTGACCGAAATAACACAGTTAGTACTTTCCCAAACCACCAACAGATATCATGTCCTTGTGCCTGATTAGCTTCCAGACGTTACGTACTTTCTCAGACTCATATGAGCTGCGTTCGATACTTTTTTAGCTCGCGACCTCCTAGTTGCTCAACATTCACATGACCTACTTCACTTAACCATTCCTCCACACCATGTCAGGTGTGAAGGAAAGGTATCCATCCCCTCAAGGAAGGTACTGTACATCAGCCAGGCAAGTCGACCACCGTGGAGAAAGGTCTCCAGTACCTGAGGGAATCAGTTGTGCTCGAGATGGTTTATGGTGATCTGAACGATGACCAGGCACCCAAAGATCCAGATGAAATTTGTTCCACATGGTGGAAGTTTATACAGAGCACCACCGTCGTGTGCCAGCATGCTGGCAGTGATGAACTGGATTGATGGGATGGGACCAACAGTGTTTAGTGTCCGGCTAACTCCAGAATTATGAAGACAGTGGACTAATGGCATGCAGGCCCCAGTTTGCTTTCCCTTGCAAGGACGTCCAGTCCACCTGGAATCGACTGCCCCAGGGGTGGAAACGCAGCCCCACTGTTTGCCTTGGACTGATCCAGGCAACACCACAAGTCCATGGGGCCAGATGGGATCCACCTGAGGGTGCTGAGGGAGCTAGCAGATGTGATTGCTGAGCCAATCTTCTCAACTTGCGTGTTGAGAAGAAGACAGTTTAATAGGACAGAAAAGGAAGGGATAATTATGATGATGGTGATAATAATAAACCAACAAATATCCAAAGCAAGTGATACACAGTGAAATTGGTCACCAACCACTGACTGAAGCCTAACCCTTGCTTTAGCAGTGGCAGCCCCCCACACAGGCCAGCTCCCCTAGATTTTATTGTTGAGCAGTATGCCCTCTGGGATGGGACATCCCTTTGGTTCCTTGGGGTCAGCTGTCCTGCTTCTCCGTCCCCTACCCCCGAGCAGAGCCCATTTCCCCTGAGCGAAAAGCCCTGCTGCCCTCCTGGCATCTCGCAGCCCAGTAGGAGATGGGTGAAACAGCGAGCAGGAGGAGGCCAAGGAGTGCATGGGCATGTGGCCCCTACCCTGCCCAGTGCATGTCAGCAGGGACCTACCTGCCCTCCCTGGTGTTCTGCAGCTCCAGTAGCGTCTCAGCCCAGCTCCCGCACCATCTCAGTGCAGCCCCTGCATAGCCTCAGCCCACCCCTGACCCCACTCTTTATAGAGCCCCAAGCCCCTACACTAGCCACAGTTTATTGGTTGCATGGCGGGGAGATATTTTTTGCTTTCCTGGAAGTCAGGCTATTACCTTTCAGGCAGTGCCAGAAAGTGAAACTTGGCAGTTGCTGGCTGTGCTGGAGCAGCCACATCCCCAAGCACTCCTCCAAGGAAGGAAAGGGTGTTGCAGGAAGCACGGCCAAAAGCACGACAGACACCAGGAGAGTCAGATCATGCTCCATTTTATTGCCCGAATAGCCTAACTTTTAGAGTGAACTTAACAGGGGCGGACAGTGTTTCACACAAGATTATTGGTCAAAAGCACTCAGACAAACAACTACAAGAAAACAACCCCACCTGCAAGAAAACAACCCCCTTGTGATTAGCAGTCACGTAGACCTTGTCCTTGAAGCCAGCTACTGGTAACAATATTTTTCTGAATTCCTCAATTGGGCGATGTGGGAACACTGTCATGGGAACTTCTCATAGTTGCCCTGGTAGCTTGGTTTGCTCAGCTACAGCAAGCCATGGGATCTTTGCTGTTTCAAAAAATCCCGCAACAGAAGGGGAAGTGGAAGAAGCAGGCAGCTCTAAAGCAGAGCCATCACAGAAATGGGAGGGAGAAGAGACAGAAATCGTAGCAGAGTCAGAATCCACATGAACCCTATCCCTGAGAGAGGTGCGAGGTAGCAAAAGGATTTCAGCTGTCACCTATGTGAGCACATTTTCACCTGGCTGCTCTGATGCTGGGATACTGGGGCTGGTAGCTGGGAATCAGAAGGCAAAGAAGCCAAGCAGCTGCAATCCCTCTCTAGGAAAAGGGTCCTTGCAAAGTGATTGGGAAAGGGTACAAGTCCTCAGCATCTGGAGATGGCCCACGTTGTTGCGAGGACATTTGTTGTCGACAGAAGGAAGACACAGACGCTCAATATGAGTGATCAGTGAACTTCGATTTATTGGATAGCTCAGTCGTCTTTTATCTAATTCAATATAATTAGCTCATACATATTGCAAAAGCTAAGCTCATGATTGGTTAGTGCATTTCTCTATTTTATCAGCTAGTTTCTTACTCCCATTGACCGAAATAACACAGTTAGTACTTTCCCAAACCACCAACAGATATCATGTCCTTGTGCCTGATTAGCTTCCAGACGTTACGTACTTTCTCAGACTCATATGAGCTGCGTTCGATACTTTTTTAGCTCGCGACCTCCTAGTTGCTCAACATTCACATGACCTACTTCACTTAACCATTCCTCCACAATTCCCCCGTTTTTATTTTGGGCTACAAATGCCTTTTCAGTGAGTTGTTCAAGCTTCTCAGTTAAGCAGTTAAAGACTACTCGCGCAGCAATTATAATCAATATAATTATAAGCAAAAGGCGAAGTCCTTCTTTGATTAAGTAAAAACCCATCCTCCCACATTTCCAAAGATAGATTTAAGTCAATCATCAAACCAATCATTCTGTATCGTATTTTTTTGTGTATGATCCCTTAACCATTTCAATTGATTGTGAATTGATTGACCATGATCAGAGAGATTAAAGCAACACATTCCTTCTACATCTTCACACCCATGTCCTTGAGCTAGTAACAAAAAATCAATTGCGGCTCTATTTTGTAATACAGCATGCCTAAGACTATCCATGTCTTGTGCCATTTCGGTAATAATCTCAGTTGTTACATTTGATTGTTTAATAGCCCAACAAGCAAGCTTATTAATGCTAGTCAAAGCATGTGCAGTTCCTACAGTCAGAAAAAGATCCATTAAGCAGAGTAATACTGGCAGAATATGGTGCTAACATTTCACTCAGTTCCTTTGGATCCCCTATTGGGACCCCAAACAAGCATGTTCTGAAAGGGTACATAACATAACACAACTATACAACTTAAACCTAATTACACTACAATTACTGTAAGCACTTAATGGTAACACAATTAATAGTAAGTAACACAACTTAATAGTAACACACTTAAACCTAATCACTTGATGGTGATCAAAGGCTGTTCTTGACAGTCCTTGAGGTGTCACAACCCGCGTCATTGTCAGAATAATTATCAGGAACCTCTTCATGGTTGTCTTCGGTGTGTGCAAATTCTAAAGCTGCTTCAGTCCACTTTGCAGTGATCCACTGGGTACCTGTTTCCAGCACCACTTCAAAATCTCTATAACATTTTTGCAAGTAACCCTTTAACCACATTTATCACAATACTACATGCAATGATGATTGACACCACAGTGAACAGAATCTTTAATCCCCCTTTGACTAATCCCAGTAACCATCTATGCATTGTTTCAAACAAATCAGTGAACCATTGATTGAAAGGATTGATACCATATTGACTCTTTCTCATGTGCTCTTTCAAGAAAGTAATGGATTTGTGAATTGACTCATTATGATCAAAAAGTTTTAAACAGTACGTTCCCTTAAGTTTCTCCAAGTGGCTACTTCACACAATGACCCCATACTTGTGAAACATGATTTTGCTTGACCAGTACTAATTTCCTATGATTTCAGCCTGCACTATGGCAATAAATGCGCTCTCACTCACACAGTACACGGCACACTTGCACACCCAGAGCACAATCGTAAACCCAGAGGCCTCTGGCACATCTCACTCTCAATCATACCACAAGAATATAATTTAGAATGATAAGCAAACAAACAAGTATTGTCTCTCATTGTGTTCCTCGTGAAGTGACTTGCAACACTTTGTTTTAAAACCTTACCCTTACACAAATACTTTCAACACAAAATACCTGGACATTTAAGAATAACACATACAATTATTAACACTCCAGTTAGTATCCCTTTTTCATTGCAAGGTAAACCTCTTATAAAAAGAATGCCAGAGAGAAGCAGCACAGCCGGCGCTACTTCCATGGTTACGTCAGACAGGCTGCAGGGTCCTGATGTCCGTCCCTCTGCTCTGTGCCGACTCGCCACACGGTGAGGGTCGGCTGCTGTTCGATTCCGCGAAACTCCAAGCGCAGCGCTGCTCGTGGCGGTGACTGAGGGGGGGGGAGGCTCCCATTGCCCCGTAGCCCCCTGAGACAGCGTTATCGTTCTCACTGAAGGCGGCAGTGGGCAATCCCCAGCTCCAGCACTTCCCGGTAATCCCAGTCGCTCTGTAGCGGCAGCAGCAACTCTCTGCTCAGCCTGATGTATAACTAAGGCGTTAGTGACTGTTCTCCAAGGCTTCAATAATTTTTTATCAGCCTTATTTTCATCAATAACTTCATCAAACAATTTGTCCCCAAATTTATGCCACTCTGTTTGTTCAAAAACTGTATCAGGATTGATAAAACAACCCTGCGCTACTCCATGTGCTAATAATCCTGGTAAATCCTTTTTGCAGTCTATAAACTGCATGCTCCGCTTTTCTAAAAAGCATTTGAGCAAATCATACGCCGCTTGTCTCTCCATACCTTTATATACGTCGGTACCGTTGCAGCCTTTGCAAAGACCTCGGCGGCGCTTTCTGGCGGGACTCTCTATAGGCTCATCCCGGGTGCAAGGACTCCCTTTCCGAGCTGCGGGTGCGGGGTTCCAAGTTTTCATCCCTTTCACCTTTCAGACCTCGGGTGCGGGGATTCAGCAATTTTTCATCCTTTTCACCTCCTGAGCTGCGTTGCAGGACCGGTTCCCGTATTCCGTCCAACCATGGCTCGAAGGTTCAACTCCAGCGGAGTCCCTGTTCCCATTCAGATCAGTCCCTGTTCGGGTGCCATTTGTTGCAAGGACGTTTGTTGTCGACGGAAGGAAGACACAGACGCTCAATATGAGTGATCAGTGAACTTCGATTTATTGGATAGCTCAGTCGTCTTTTATCTAATTCAATATAATTAGCTCATACATATTGCAAAAGCTAAGCTCATGATTGGTTAGTGCATTTCTCTATTTTATCAGCTAGTTTCTTACTCCCATTGACCGAAATAACACAGTTAGTACTTTCCCAAACCACCAACAGATATCATGTCCTTGTGCCTGATTAGCTTCCAGACGTTACGTACTTTCTCAGACTCATATGAGCTGCGTTCGATACTTTTTTAGCTCGCGACCTCCTAGTTGCTCAACATTCACATGACCTACTTCACTTAACCATTCCTCCACACCATGTCAGGTGTGAAGGAAAGGTATCCATCCCCTCAAGGAAGGTACTGTACATCAGCCAGGCAAGTCGACCACCGTGGAGAAAGGTCTCCAGTACCTGAGGGAATCAGTTGTGCTCGAGACGGTTTATGGTGATCTGAACGATGACCAGGCACCCAAAGATCCAGATGAAATTTGTTCCACATGGTGGAAGTTTATACAGAGCACCACCGTCGTGTGCCAGCATGCTGGCAGTGATGAACTGGATTGATGGGATGGGACCAACAGTGTTTAGTGTCCGGCTAACTCCAGAATTATGAAGACAGTGGACTAATGGCATGCAGGCCCCAGTTTGCTTTCCCTTGCAAGGACGTCCAGTCCACCTGGAATCGACTGCCCCAGGGGTGGAAACGCAGCCCCACTGTTTGCCTTGGACTGATCCAGGCAACACCACAAGTCCATGGGGCCAGATGGGATCCACCTGAGGGTGCTGAGGGAGCTAGCAGATGTGATTGCTGAGCCAATCTTCTCAACTTGCGTGTTGAGAAGAAGACAGTTTAATAGGACAGAAAAGGAAGGGATAATTATGATGATGGTGATAATAATAAACCAACAAATATCCAAAGCAAGTGATACACAGTGAAATTGGTCACCAACCACTGACTGAAGCCTAACCCTTGCTTTAGCAGTGGCAGCCCCCCACACAGGCCAGCTCCCCTAGATTTTATTGTTGAGCAGTATGCCCTCTGGGATGGGACATCCCTTTGGTTCCTTGGGGTCAGCTGTCCTGCTTCTCCGTCCCCTACCCCCGAGCAGAGCCCATTTCCCCTGAGCGAAAAGCCCTGCTGCCCTCCTGGCATCTCGCAGCCCAGTAGGAGATGGGTGAAACAGCGAGCAGGAGGAGGCCAAGGGGTCTCCACATGTGGCCGCTACCCTGCCCAGTGCATGTCAGCTGGGACCTACCTGCCCTCCCTGGTGTTCTGCAGCTCCAGTAGCGTCTCAGCCCAGCTCCTGCACCATCTCAGCGCAGCCCCTGCACAGCCTCAGCCCACCCCTGACCCCACTCTTCGCAGAGCCCCAAGCCCCTGCACTGGCCGCAGTTTATTGGTTGCATGGCAGGGAGATATTTTTTGCTTTCCTGGAAGTCAGGCTGTTATCTTTCAGGCAGTGCTAGAAAGTGAAACTTAGCAGTTGCTGACTGTGCTGGAGCAGCCACATCCCCAGGCACTCAGAGTCACAGAATCACAGAATTTCTAGGTTGGAAGAGACCTCAAGATCATCGAGTCCAACCTCTGACCTAACACTAACCAGTCCTCCACTAAACCATATCCCTAAGCTCTACATCTAAACGTCTTTTAAAGACCTCCAGGGATGGTGACTCCACCACTTCCCTGGGCAGCCTGTTCCAATGTCTAACAACCCTTTCGGTAAAGAAGTCCTTCCTAACATCCAACCTAAAACTCCCCTGGTGCAACTTAAGCCCATTCCCCCTTGTCCTGTCACCAGGCACGTGGGAGAACAGACCAACCCCCACCTCACTACAGCCTCCTTTAAGGTATCTGTAAAGAGCAATAAGGTCACCCCTGAGCCTCCTCTTCTCCAGGCTGAACAAGCCCAGCTCCCTCAGCCGCTCCTTGTAGGACTTGTTCTCCAGGCCCCTCACCAGCTTCATCGCCCTTCTCTGGACTCGCTCAAGCACCTCGATGTCCTTCTTGTAGCGAGGGGCCCAAAACTGAACACAGTACTCGAGGTGCGGCCTCACCAGAGCTGAGTACAGGGGGACGATCACCTCCCTAGCCCTGCTGGTCACACTGTTTCTGATAGAAGCCAGGATGCCGTTGGCCGTCTTGGCCACCTGAGCACACTGCTGGCTCATATTCAGCCGACTATCCACCATCACTCCCAGGTCCTTCTCTGCCTGGTAGCTCTCCAACCACTCATCTCCCAGCCTGTAGCTCTGCTTGGGGTTATTGCGCCCCAGGTGCAGGACCCGGCACTTGGCCTTGTTGAACTTCATGCAGTTGACCTCAGCCCATCGGTGCAGCCTATCCAGATCCTCCTGCAGAGCTTTCCTTCCCTCGAACAGATCGACACACGCACCTAACTTGGTGTCATCTGCAAACTTACTGAGGGTGCACTCGATGCCCTCGTCCAGGTCATCGATGAAGATATTAAAGAGGACCGGCCCCAGCACCGAGCCCTGGGGGACGCCACTAGTGACTGGCCTCCAACTGGACTTGGCTCCATTCACCACGACTCTTTGGGCCCGGCTATCCAGACAGTTTCTAACCCAACGAAGCGTGCGCCAGTCCAAGCCAAGAGCAGCCAGTTTCTTGAGGAGAATGCTGTAGGAGACGGTGTCAAATGCCTTGCTGAAGTCAAGGTAGACCACATCCACAGCCTTTCCCTCATCCACCCAGCGTGTCACTTTGTCATAGAAGGAGATCAGGTTCGTCAAGCAGGCCTTTCATAAACCCATGCTGACTGGGCCTGATCACCTGCTTGCCCTGCAAGTGCTGCGTGATGACTCTCAAGAGAATCTGCTTCATGAGCTACCCTGGCACTGAGGTCAAACTGACAGGCCTGTAATTCCCCGGGTCTGCCCTCCGGCCCTTCTTCTAGATGGGCGTCACGTTTGCTTGCCTCCAGTCAATTGGGAACTCCCCCAATAGCCAGGAGTCACTCAAGCTCCACCTAAAAGATAGAAAGTAATATAAATTGGCCTAAGAGAGAGGGGATGTTAGGGAAGATACCATGGTCAGGGGAGATACCATCCTGAGGAAATACAACATCCTTAGGACCTTCTGACTCCTGGGATCAGTCGACGGGCTAAGCCTCTCTTCCCCCCCCCCCCCATTGGGACACCTTTGGGTGAGATCTGAATACTTGCTTATAAATCTCTCTAGAGTCTTTGATCCTTTTAACGCGTTTATTCCTAGGCCATGCACCTGTAACACCTGTAACACCTGTAACACCTGTAACACCTGAATATTTCATGCATGCTAGCTTGCTTTTGCAGGCAGTCACTATCGCCAGCAATCCAAAAGAACATGGTTATCTGTTGCTGTAATAAACCATACTTGATTGAATTGTGATAGCTCTCATTAAGTGCAACTAGGGTAAGGGTGGTTATCCGTGACTGTGATAGTTCAGTATTCTGAATCCAACTGGAGCCCCAGACAGTTAACGCGTTATTGGTGAATGTCCGACCGGACCCCCAGATCCGACTGGTTCAGTACCCTGAATTCGACCGGGCCCATAACGGTTAGTCAGCTACACCCCTTAACGCGACAGTAAAATTGGCGTAGTCGGCAGGATTGCTATGGATAAACTGCTGCAAAAATACAAATGTGCCCCTTCCCAGGCAGGGAAGGAGTTTTTCCAAAAGTTTTGGAAAGATGAGGAGAAAGTGGTAGAGCGCATTGAGCAGTGTCAGGCTTCACGAAAGATTGGTCAAAGAAAGGGTAAAGGTGCAATTTGTGCTGTGTTAGGAGCCTGTTTGTCTTGTGCTCAGCAAGAAGCTAAGGAAACTCCTGCTCCCAAACTGATCTCTGATGCAGAACATACAGCTTTGAAATCAGAGAATGAGGTATTGAAGTCATCATTGGCCTTTGAAAAGGAAACGGGAAAAACATTAGGAATCAGAGTGGATAAACTTTCGACTGAGGATGACAAACTTGTGACTGAAAGTGATAAACTTGTGCATGAGAATAATCATCTTAAACAATTGCTGGAGAGGGTTAGTCATCTGTTAAATAAAGTACAGCCTTGCACTACGGTCAAGCAGATTCGTAGATTGCTGCATAGTGCATAGCCTGAAAGCTGGGATAGTGATTTCTGGTCTGACAGTGATGATGGTGTTGAAGAGATTTCTGATTCTGAACCTCAACTGATTTCCTTGAGACCTTTGGTTAAGACTGAGACTGCTGTTGATGATAATGATGAAATCCACACTACTGTGCGAACGATTCCGTGGTCATCAGCACAGTTGGTTAAAATAGAAGAGAAGTTCTCAAGGCGGTCAGGGGAATCGGAAGTTGAGTATGTGTGTCGAGTTTCTCTTAAAGGAGGAGATCGAATGATGTTGAGTGAGGAAGAGGTAGGAGGCTTTTGGAGACCTGGAGTATTTTTAACCACCACACCAGGAGCTGACCTGACTGTAGCAGTACAGAAAGCAGCCTGCATTCAGGTGATATATGAAAGAGATGAATTAACGAAATCCCCGATGTTAGCTCCTATTGACCCAGTTCAATTAACGCCTCGCATCTGTGGACTCCCTGATTGTCTTAAGATGTTTGTAGCAAACACCCAAGATCGCATACAAGCTGCTCGTAGGGATGATGATAGTGGTTGTGGGCGAAATCTGAACTCCCCCATTCCCGCCTGTAGTGAATTTGTCCGAAAGGGCTGGATAAGTTCAGCCAGTATTAAATCCCAAGACCACTCTCGGCGAGTCCACCAAATCCACACTCAAAATCCCAGATACCCCAAATTCAAAGAGAGGTTCAAACCTAATAGGGAACGGAGTGAGTTGTGGTGTCAGCAAAAAAAATCCTATGCCCGGGGAGGGCAGTGAGCCACCCTGCTCGCCGGGTATTTGCAATTCAATGGCTCTCTAATGAACACTCTGACCCTATCATTGCCATTCCTGTTGAACCCCCCAAAATATTGGTAAATTTTCTTATTGATACCAGGACCCAAATGTCAGTAATTACACATGAGACGGCACAAACCCTGAGCATAACACCTGGTCAACACAGGGTTAAATTCACGGGAATCAATGGTGTGGAAAAACAATGCCCCACCGCAAAAATTTCACTCTGATTGCCAGAGGAACAAAAATTAACCAGGGTAGAAGTATTAGTTGGTGTTGCATACACTAATATTTTAGGATTTGACATACTGCATGGTCGTATGTGGAAACTCCCTGATGGAACTGTGTGGAGTTTCGTGACACATCAAAGGGATTCAGGCACTGTGAGATTGAGCTTGTTACAAACATCCATATCCTTATCCCCCACTAAAATCATCAATGTTCAGCAATATCTGTTGTCAGCAGCAGCACTTATGGGGATTGACGGGGTGGTAGCAGAATTGGAAGAAAGAGGCATTATTAAAAGCACTTATTCACCTTACAATTCACTGGTGTGGCCGGTAAAGAAACCAACCAGGCAATGGCATTTTACAGTGGATTATCTCTAACAGTAGTAATAGTGCTAACTACTCCCAAATATCTCTATGCATGGGAAAACAAAGATTGCTATTTCACCCTCTTTCTAACC
This sequence comes from Netta rufina, assembly GCF_964035555.1. Lineage (NCBI taxonomy): Eukaryota > Metazoa > Chordata > Aves > Anseriformes > Anatidae > Netta > Netta rufina. The sequence goes on from NC_140125.1 coordinate 120,835,589, forward strand.
CTGCCAGTTGAATACAACCGAGCATATTTTACTTTCTTTTGTGTTCACAGGAACCCTGGGCGAACTGCATATGGACAGCTGGAGGATGACGAATCAACAGTTTGGATTAATAATGCTATGCTTTACCCTGACCTTGATGCAATTACAGGCCTTAAAAGAAACTTAGCTACTGTGTTTGTGCATGGAGCTGAGGTGTTTCACCATGGCATCTAACCATGTATTGTCACAGTATAGCACAGTCACTGGAACATCTCAAAACAGAAAGGACACAAATCTCTCTACTTTAGTTCTACATGGAAACAAAATATTTTCAAAAGATGAAAGGAGTTGGAACGGTTCTCTAAGAATGGCTGAACTTTAAGCCACGTCTGGCCAGACAATACAAATTGGTTGCCGAATAACTAATGGATCCACTTATAATCGGCCGACTGAAATTCCAAAATAACTGAAGCAAATTTTGATTGCTGGTACTTTCACCAAACCTATAATTGTGTACTGTCTTTGGGGTTACAGAGGCACAGAATTACTATTTGAATTCATGGTTAATACAGAAACATCATTGACTACAAAGGGTAAGAAGCCTCTGCCTCCGCAGATACTTGAAAACGAACAAACTCAGCCTCCCATTGGTCTAACTCCTTCCATCTTCAACACAGGTCCTTACGTAATTAAAAATGTGGGGCAACAACAAATTCTCTTTAACCCTAGTTGGTCCCTAAAATGGGTAGAGCTAGCGCTGCACATTAATATTTCTGAAATCAACTCAAAATGTACCACCTTTCTGAGAACTGTCTACACCGGCTGGTTAGCATGGTTACATGGGCGTTCTCTGAAACAATCTCAGTGCGTGCCATGGGATGCAACTGGGTTATTGGGAAAAGGATTAGGTATATTAAATAGCATTGATGCTGAGGTCCTCATGAACAGAATAACTGCTACTACAGATGACCTAAGGAAACTGGAACCACCAATAAAATCATCCTTATTGGCTTTAGGAGCAAATCAATGGCTTCTACCAGATGTTTTGCCCCATTGGGAACAAATTGAGGAAAATTATCATCAATTAATTGTAAATGCTCTTGGAAAAACCCAAGGCAATACCTCCCTTGCCTTGAGCTGCATCCAAGCTCAGTTATGGATACCATCTGTAGCAGCAGCTATTAGTAGAGAGGGAGAAGGAAAAACTTTGCCCACTGAAATTCGAAAATTGATTTGGGATAATGCTTCAGAATTTGAAAAAGAGTTTCAAGCATGGTGGCAATTAGTCAACTTTACCCATTATGCCTTTATACTTACCATAAGTAATGCCACCGTATACAATGTATATCCGATCATTGCATTAGGACTCAGTCATGACGGAACCATGCTCCTTAGGATAAAGCGTAAAGTATGGGCCCATCAAAAGGGAGGAAAGTGGCAAACAATTGATGTAAATGCATGTATTGTGCGTGAGCAAAAAGGTTTCATCTGTGCCCAAGACATTTGTCTTGACACTGAGCAAAATATTTGCCACTTTGAGATACATCCTAATGAAAGCCTTGAAACTGTACTTGTATATATTGGGAAAGGTTGTGTTTGCATGAGAACTCATTGTGATTCTATAGTCATAGATAATACAATGGTAGATACCAGTAATCACTCTAATGTTTGTGTTTGCAATTTTACCAAAATTCTAGGATGTGATTTTAAATACTCAGCTCCTGCCACTTCTTATCAACTTATTGCATCTAATTATCACAGAATTTCTCAGAATGTCTAGGTTGGAAGAGACCTCAAGATCATCGAGTCCAACCTCTGACCTAACACTAACAGTCCCCACTAAACCATATCCCTACGCTCTACATCTAAACGTCTTTTAAAGACTTCCAGTGATGGTGACTCCACCACTTCCCTGGGCAGCCTGTTCCAATGTCTAACAACCCTTTCGGTAAAGAAGTTCTTCCTAAGATCCAACCTAAAATTCTGCTTCTTATATTCTGCTTCATGAACTGCTGCCTACTCCTATTGGAATGAACCTCACCTTGGTGAAGAAATTGCTGGTACATGAGGACCTGAAGCGGCTGATGACACAAGTTCGAGAAAATGGACAAAAGACAAGAAATACATCGAGTGATGGAAAGAGTAAAGAGAGATGAGAGACACCGTTGGTGGGACATTTTGTTTGGATGGTCACCAGCTGTCACAGATGCTTCAACAAGATGCTTCACCCTGTTATTGTTCTGTTAATACTCACTGTATTATGTTTTATGTGAGCTCCAGATGGCTCCAAAGGAACCCGCTGCTGTCCAGAGCCAATCCAGTGAGCAACGCTGTGAGAACAGGTTGAGGAAAGGGGGAAAAGCAGGAAAGGAGGAAATTTGAGGAAAGGGGCAGAGGGGGACCGTGAAGCAGCGGCGGGGACAAAACATCAGGGACCGACTGCAGCCCCCATTCCCATGTCCCCTGCACCACTTGGGAGGAGAAGACAGAAGAGGGTGGGTGGGAGGAAGGTGTCCGTAGTTTCCTTTTAGTTTCTAAGCGCTGCAGTCTGCTAGGTCAATAAATTGTATTTATCTCCTTGTGCTGAGATTGTTTTGCCCGTGACAATAATTATTGACTGATCTCCCTGTCCTTATCTCAACCTTTGAGTCCTTTCCATCATATTTTTGCCCCTTTTTCCTTTGAAGAGAGGGAGTGAGAGAGCGACTGTGGTGGAGCTCAGCAGCCCTGCAGGGTAGAACCACCACACCGTGCTCCCTAGGTGCAGTGTAAAGCAGGTTTTGCATAGCTGGCTGTAGTGGGTTTATGTGGCAAGGTTTTGGTAGCAGGGAGCCATAGGGGTGGTTTCTGTGAGAAAGATCTAGAAGCTGCCCCATGTTTGGGAAGGGTCCCATTGTTTTCCAGATCCGAGCCAATAAGCGATGTTGTTTTGCGCCTCTGTGAGAGCATATTTAAGACAGGGAAAAAACGCTGTGCCACACAGCAGCCGGGAGAGTCAGTGGAGTGAGAGAACAGCCTTCCACCAAGGTCAGTGTAGAAGGAGGGGGAGAGGTGCTCCAGGTGCCGGAGCAGAAGTCCCCTGCGGCCTGTGGTGAGGACCATGGTGAAGCAGGATGTCCCCCTGCAGCCCATGGAGTACCACGGTGCAGCAGGGTTCCACGCTGCAGCCCGTGGAGGAGACCACGGTGGAGCAGGTGGCCCTGCACCGATGGAGGCTGCCGCCTGTGGAAGACCCCTGCCGGAGCAGATTCTGGGCCGGACCTGTAGCCTGTGGAGAGGAGCCCACGCAGGAACAGGTGATCTGGCAGGAGCTGCAGCCCGTAGGGGAGCCAGGTTGGAGCATTTTGCTCCTGAGGGATGGACCCCGTGGTACGGACCCATATCTGGAGCAGTTCTGGAAGAGCTGCTGCCTGTGGGAAGCCCACGCCGGATCAGTTCATCAAGGACTGCATCCCGTGGGTGGGACCCCACAGCACAGGGGACGAGAGTGACTGAGAAGGAGCGGCAGAGAAGTGCTGTAGACTGACCATAACTCCCATTCCCCCGTTCCCCTGCGCCGCTCAGGGGGAGGAGATGGAAGAGGGTGGATGGGGGGAAGGTGCTTTTGTTTTTTTTTTTTCCCTTTGTTTTCTCACTTCTCTCGCTTGTTAGTTGTAGGCAATAAATCTTACTATCTCCTTATGCCGAGTCTGTTTTGCCCGTTACAATAATTATTGCGTGATTTTCTCGTCCTTATCTCAATCCTTGAGCCCTTTTCACATATTTTCTCCCCATTCCTCTTTGAGGAGGGGGAGTGAGAGAGCGGCTGTGGTGGAGCTCGGCTGCCCACTCGAGCAGAACCACGACACTGGCCTCGTACAGACAGCCCCAAGAGCTGCTGCACGAGCAGTTTCCTCTTTGGTCCATTCAAAAAGGCTTGTTGATGCTCAGGGCTGCACACTCATCACAGTCCCTCTTGCGAGTCTCTTAACATAGAGTCACAAACTGACTGAGCATGCATTCTCCAGAATCCCGCAAGGCCTAGGAAAGCTTGTGTTTCTCTCTTGTTAGTTGGTGGGGACATAGCAGTTATCTAATTGATCACATCCACCCTGCCATTTTACTCACAAGAACTGGATCTCGTGTGTGAGTCCTTTGACTTTGCTTTGCTTTATAGCAGAACCAGTTTACAGAAGAATTTGGATTATTTTCCTCCCTTTCTCAAACACTTCCTCTGCTGTGTTACCCCACACAGTGGTGGCATTCAGGTATTGCAGGTGCCCAGGAGCTTCCCCCAGTTCCAGTGCAGCCTGGATCAGTCCCAGGCAAACAGTGGGGCTGCGTTTCCACCCCTGGGGCAGTCGATTCCAGGTGGACTGGACGCCCCTGCAAGGGAAAGCAAACTGGGGCCTGCATGCCATTAGTCCACTGTCTTCATAATTCTGGAGTTAGCCGGACACTAAACACTGTTGGTCCCATCCCATCAATCCAGTTCATCACTGCCAGCATGCTGGCACACGACGGTGGTGCTCTGTATAAACTTCCACCATGTGGAACAAATTTCATCTGGATCTTTGGGTGCCTGGTCATCGTTCAGATCACCATAAACCGTCTCGAGCACAGCTGATTCCCTCAGGTACTGGAGACCTTTCTCCATGGTGGTCGACTTGCCTGGCTGATGTACAGTACCTTCCTTGAGGGGATGGATACCTTTCCTTCACACCTGACGTGGGACATCTCCAGATGCTGAGGACTTGTGCCCTTTCCCAATCACTTTGCAAGGACCCTTTTCCTAGAGAGGGATTGCAGCTGCTTGGCTTCCTTGCCTTCTGATTCCTAGCTACCAGCCCCAGTATCCCAGCATCAGAGCAGCCAGGTGAGAATGTGCTCACGTAGGTGACAGCTGAAATTCTTTTGCTACCTCGCACCTCTTTCAGGGATAGGGTTCAGGTGGATTCTGACTCTGCTACGATTTCTGTCTCTTCTCCCTCCCATTACTGTGATGGCTCTGCTTTAGAGCTGCCTGCTTCTTCCACTTCCCCTTGCCTTCCTTGGAGGAGTGCCTGGGGAAGTGGCTACCCCAGCAGCCTGACTCAGCCCCAGCACAGCCAGCAACTGTCAAGTTTCACTTTCTGGCACTGCCTGAAAGATAACAGTCTGACTTCCAGGAAAGTAAAAAATATCTCCCTGCTGTGCAACCAATAAACTGTGGCCAGTGCAGGGGCTTGGGGCTCTGTGAAGAGTGGGGTCAGGGGTGGGCTTAGGCTGTGCAGGAGCCGCGCTGAGATGGTGCGGGAGCTGGGCTGAGACGCTACTGGAGCTGCAGAGCACCAGGGAGGGCAGGTAGGTCCCTGCTGACATGCACTGGGCAGGGAAGGGGCCACATGTGGAGACCCCTTGGCCTCCTGCTTGCTGTTTCACCCATCTCCTACTGGGCTGTGAGATGCCAGGAGGGCAGCAGGGCTTTTCACACAGGGGAAATGGGCTCTGCTCGGGGGTAGGGGACAGAGAAGCAGTACAGCTGACCCCAAGGAACCAAAGGGATGTCCCATCCCAGAGGGCGTACTGCTCAGCAATAAAATCTAGGGGAGTTGGCTGGGGTGGGGTGGGGTGGCAGCTGTAAAGGGAGGGTTAGGCTTCAGTCAGTGGTCGGTGACCAGTTGCACTGTGTATCACTTGCTTTGGATATTTGTTGGTTTATTATTATCACCATCATCATTATCCCTTCCTTTTCTGTCCTATTAAACTGTCTTCTTCTCAACACGCAGGTATTTAGCACTTCATGGTATCCTAAGATGGTTTGGATTGGAAGGGACTGTGGTGGTATTGTTCTGCTGGGCAGCTGAGCTCCACCACAACTGCTCTCTCTCTCCCCGTCCTCATAGGAAAAGTGGAAGAAAATGCAATGAAAAGGGCTCATGGGTTGAGATAAGGACAGGGAGATCACTCAACAAGTGCGCTTAGATGAGCTTCTAAGAGGATCTGGATTTTTTTTTTCCCTTTAACTTTTTTTTTCTTCAGTTCCCTCCCCCATCCTGCTGTGGGGGTGGGGGGAGCCAGTGAACGGCTGTGTGGTGCTTTGCTGCCTGCCTGGTTAAACCACAACATCCTCCAACATCACCCCTGTGGGCTTCATGCTCCTCTGGCAGCTCCCCCAGGACCCTTCCACCATGGCCCCGGGCAGGCGTTGGCTTCTCCCTGCATCATGCTCTGAAAACAGCCCCAGAGGCATATTCTGTACATTGCCAGGTCATCTACCCAACCATGAGAAACCAAGGCTCTAAATCCTAAAGAATCCTAAAATGGTTTGAGATGGAAGACATATTATAGATCATTGTGGTGGTTTTGCTCGAGTGGGCAGCCAAGCTCCAACACAGCCGCTCTCTCACTCCCCCTCCTCAAACAGGAATGGGAAGAAAATACGATGAAAAGGGCTCAAAGGTTGAGATAAGGACAAGAAGATCAAGCAGTAATTATTTGTGAGGGGAAAACAGACTCAGCATAGGGAGACAGTAAGATTTATTGCGTATTACTAACAAGCTAGAGAAGCGAGAAACAAAGGAAAGAAACCAAAAGCACCTTCCCCCCCCCATCCACCCTCTTCCACTTCCTCCCCCCAAGCAGTTCAGAGGAAGGGGAGGAATGGGGGTTATGGTCAGTCTATAGCGCTTCTCTGCCGCTCCTTCTCGGTCACTCTCGTCCCCTGTGCTGTGGGGTCCCTCCCATGGGATGCAGTCCTTGATGAACTGATCCGGCGTGGGCTGCCCACAGGCAGCAGCTCTTCCAGAGCTGCTCCAGATATGGGTCCGTACCACGGGGTCCATCCCTCAGGAGCAAACTGCTCCAACCTGGCTCCCCCACGGGCAGCAGCTCCTGCCAGGTCACCTGCTCCTGCGTGGGCTCCTCTCCACGGGCTACAGGTCCAGCCCGGAATCTGTTCCGGCAGGGGTCTTCCACAGGCGGCAGCCTCCATCAGTGCAGGGCCACCTGCTCCACCGTGGTCTCCTCCACGGGCTGCAGCGTGGAACCCTGCTGCACCGTGGTACTCCATGGGCTGCAGGGGGACATCCTGCTTCACCATGGTCCTCACCACAGGCCGCAGGGGACTTCTGCTCTGGTGCCTGGAGCACCTCTCCCCCTCCTTCTTCACTGACCTTGGCACCTGCAAGGCTTTTACAGGTAAATGACTGGCTGAGGGGGTGGTGTCTGGACTAGGGATTTGGGTATTTTGATCTTGGGCCGTCCTTTGAGAGGCTGGGTATGTGGGCTACGGACAGACACCAAGTGGGACGCAAGTGTGTTGGGGAGCAAGCTCTCTGGGCTGATTACCAGGGCTTTAAACTAGGTTTGATGGGGGAAGGGAGCGGAGCTAAATGTGACAGAGAAGGGCTGGGTAAGTCATCACTGCTGTCACTGTTGAAGACAGGGAAAAACTTCTGAGCTCTCCCATAGGATTGTCTGAGGACTCCTCAGAGAAGGTAGTGTTCCCGATCCCCCGTCCAGTATCTTCTTCTTGCATCCCCCCAGGAGTAACTGGACCTGCTGCTTCCCTAAAGTGCCTGTACACCAATGCACGGAGCATGGGAAACAAACAGGATGAGCTCGAGATCTGTGTTCGGTCGCGGGGCCACGATCTCGGTGCGATCACTGAGACGTGGTGGGACAGCTCGCATGACTGGAACGCAGTCATGGAGGGCTATGTCCTCTTTAGGAAAGACAGGCTGGGGAAGCAAGGGGGTGGGGTTGCCCTTTATGTGAGGGAGCAATTAGAGCTGGGGGAGAGTGAGGGGCAAGTGGAGAGCTTGTGGGTGAGAATTAAGGGGTGGGCTGGTATGGGAGATACGGTGGTGGGGGTCTACTACAGGTCTCCAGATCAGGAGGAGGAGGTCGATGAGGCCTTCTACGAGCAGCTGCTAGTAGCCTCACGATCACGAGCACTGGTCCTCATGGGGGACTTCAATTACCCAGACATCTGCTGGGTAAGCAACTCGGCCAGGCACAAGCAGTCCAAAGGGTTCCTACAATGTGTTGAAGACAATTTTCTGATGCAGGTGGTGGAGGAGCCGACGAGGCAGGGGGTGCTCCTGGACCTCGTTCTTACCAACAGGGATGGCCTTGTTAGGGATGTGAAGGTTGGGGGCAGCTTGGGATGCAGTGACCAGGAGATGGTGGAGAACCAGATGGAACTAGGCAAAGGAAGTAAGGCTAAAAGCAGGATTGCTACCCTGGACTTCCAAAGAGCCAACTTCAACCTCTTCCTTCTTCGACCTGCTTGGGAGTATCTCATGGGATAGGTTGCTAGAAGGCAAGGGTGCTTGTGAGAGCTGGGCTACATTTAAGCAGCACTTCCATGCTCAGGGTCTGTGCATCCCGAAGAATAGGAAATCGGGGAAGGGGGGCAGGAAACCCGCGTGGATGAGCAAGGAGCTCATCAATAAGATCAAAAGGAAGAGAATGGTCTATGAAATGTGGAAAAAGGGCCTGTCCTCTTGGGAGGAGTATAGATGTGTTGTCAGGGCCTGCAGGGACACAATGAGGAAGGCTAAAGTCCACCTAGAGATGAGGCTTGCGAAAGAGATAAAGGATAATAAGAAGGGTTTTTTCAAGTATGTAAACAGCAAGAGGAAGACTAGGGATAATGTGGGTCCCTTGCTGAATGAGGGGGGTGTCCTGGTCACAGGAGACGCTGAGAAGGCAGAGAGATACTGAATGCTTTCTTTGCTTCAGTCTTTGCTCCAAGGACACTGCCCCGGGACTCCTCGCCCCTGACAATACGACAAAGGGTCTGGGAAATGGAGGGCTCCCCCCTGGAGCAAGACCTGGACTGGCTGGAGAGATGGGCAGGAAGAAGACAAATGAGATTTAATAAGAGCGAGTTTTGGGGCCTCCACCTGGGAAGGAACAACCCGAAGAATCAGTACAGGCTGGGGGACTACCTGATGGAGATGAGCTCTGAAGAGAAGGACCTGGGGGTCCTGGTAGATGACAGGTTGGCCATGAGCCAGCAGTGTGCCCTTGTGACCAAGAGGGCTAATGGGATCCTGGCGTGCATTAAAAGGAGCGTGGCCAGCAGGTCAAGGGAGGTGATCCTCCCCCTCTACTCTGCCCTGGTCAGGCCTCACCTGGAGTACTGTGTCCAGTTCTGGGCTCCCTGGTACAAGAAAGACAGGGATCTCCTGGAAAGAGTCCAGCAGAGGGCCACAAAGATGATACGGAGCATCTTCCCTATGAAGAAAGGCTGAGAGACCTGGCTCTGTTCACCCTGGAGAAGAGAAGACTGAGACGTGATCTCCTCAGTGTATATATCTGAGGGGTGGGGGACAGTAGGATGTAGCCAACCTCTTCTCAGTGGTTTGTGGGGATCAGACAAGGGGCAATGGCTGCAAGTTAGAGCCCAGGCAGTTCTGCACTGACATGCGAAAGAACTTCTTCACGGTGGCGGTGACGGAGCATTGGAACAGGTTGCCTAGGGAGGTTGTGGAGTCTCCTTCTCTGGAGATATTCAAGGCCTGTCTGGACGCCTAACTGGGCAGTCTGCTCTGAGGAATCTGCTTTGGCAGGGGGGTTGGACCCGATGATCTTTCGAGGTCCCTTCCAACCCCTACAGTTCTGGGATTCTGTGATTTTCCTCACGCCTCTCACTCTCCCAGCTGCTTTATGGCGCACCGTTTTTTTCCCTGTCTTAAATATGCTCTCACAGAGGTGCAAAACAACATCGCTTATTGGCTCAGCTCTGGTCAGCAGTGGGGCCTTTACAAACTTGGAGCAGCTTCTAGATCCTTCTCACAGAAACCACTGCTATTGCCCCCTGCTACCAAAACCTTGCCACGTAAACCCACTACAATCATCCAATTCCAATTAGCTGCCCTGGGCAGGGACACCTCCCATTACAGAATCACAGAATTTCTAGGTTGGTAGAGACCTCAAGATCATCGAGTCCAACCTCTGACCTAACACTAACAGTCCCCACTAAACCATATCCCTAAGCTCTACATCTAAACGTCTTTTAAAGACTTCCAGGGATGGTGACTCCACCACTTCCCTGGGCAGCCTGTTCCAGTCTCTAACAACCCTTTCGGTAAAGTAGTTTTTCCTAACATCTAACCTAAAACTCCCCTGGCGCAACTTAAGCCCATTCCCCCTCGTCCTGTCACCAGGCACGTGGGAGAACAGACCAACCCCCACCTCACTACAGCCTCCTTTAAGGTATCTGTAGAGAGCGATAAGGTCGCCCCTGAGCCTCCTTTTCTCCAGGCTGAACACGCCCAGCTCCCTCAGCCACTCCTCGTAGGACTTGTTCTCCAGGCCCCTCACCAGCTTCGTCGCCCTTCTCTGGACCTGCTCAAGCACCTCGATGTCCTTCTATCCATTAGATACATACAATCATAAAATATGCAAGTTAGAGGGAACCCACAAGGCTCATTGAATCCAACTCCTGTGCCACCAGAGAAACACCCAAAAAAATAAATAAAAATCAGACCATGTGCCTGAGAGCATTGTACAAACACTTCTTGAACTCTGGCAGGTTCGGTGACTTCCCTGGGGAGTCTGTTCCGGTGCCCAACCACCCTCTCGGTGAAGAACCTTTTCCTGATATCCAGCCTGAACCTCCCCTATCCCAGCTCCATGCCGTTCCTATTGCTGGTCACCAGAGAGCAGAGAGCAGCACCTGCCCCTCCGCTCCCCTCATGAGGAAGCTAGAGGCCACCACAATTTCTCCCCTCAGTCTTCTCTTCTCCAGGCTGAACAATCCAAGTGACTTCAGCCACTCCTCATAGGTCTTCCCCTCTAGAAAATTTACTGTCGCTGTTCACTTAGTTAGTAGTTTTGCATGAAAAAAGTGTAAGGATATGTGGAGAGCAAGAGTGTTGGCTTCATTAAGGTTATCCGGTCTCCAGTCGCTACATGATGGTCCAGAGGTTGCCTCTCTCCAGGCAATCCCTTTCTCTACCTCATGTGAGTGAGTGCTGTAAGGATGAGGAGCCAGTGACGGGTGAGACCAGTCCTGGCAGATGTAGTGGGTTTACGTGGCAAGGTTTTGGTAGCAGGGGGCAATAGCAGTGGTTTCTGTGAGAAGGATCTAGAAGCTGCCCCAAGTTTGGTAAGGGCCCCACTGCTGACCAGAGCCGAGCCAGTAAGCGATGTTGTTTTGCGCCTCTGTGAGAGCATATTTAAGACAGGGAAAAAAACGCTGCACCGCACAGCAGCTGAAAGAGTGAGAGGGGTGAGGAAAAGCCTTGCAGGTGCCAAGGTCAGTGTAGAAGGAGGGGGAGAGGTGCTCCAGGCACCGGAGCAGAAGTCCCCTGCGGCCTGTGGTGAGGACCATGGTGAAGCAGGATGTCCCCCTGCAGCCCATGGAGTACCACGGTGGAGCAGGGTTCCACGCTGCAGCCCGTGGAGGAGACCACGGTGGAGCAGGTGGCCCTGCACCGACAGAGGCTGCCGCCTTTGGAAGACCCCTGCCGGAGCAGATTCCGGGCTGGACCTGTAGCCCGTGGAGAGGAGCCCACGCAGGAGCAGGTGACCTGGCAGGAGCTGCTGCCCGTGGGGGAGCCAGGTTGGAGCAGTTTGCTCCTGAGGGATGGACCCCGTGGTACAGACCCATATCTGGAGCAGTTCTGGAAGAGCTGCTGCCTGTGGGCAGCCCACGCTGGATCAGTTCATCAAGGACTGCATCCCATGGGAGGGACCCCACAGCACAGGGGACGAGAGTGACCGAGAAGGAGCGGCAGAGAAGAAGTGCTGTAGACTGACCATAACCCCCATTCCCCCATTCCCCTACGCCGCTCGGGGGGAGGAGGTGGAAGAGGGTGGATGGGGGGGAAGGTGCTTTTGGTTTCTTTCCTTTGTTTCTCACTTCTCTAGCTTGTTAGTAATGAGCAATAAACCTTACTGTCTCCCTATGCCGAGTCTGTTTTGTCCGTAACAATAATTACTGCGTGATATTCTTGTCCTTCTCTCAGCCTTTGAGCCATTTTCATCGTATTTTCTCCCCGTTCCTCTTTGAGGAGGGGGAGTGAGAAAGCGGCTGTGGTGGAGCTTGGCTGCCCACTCGAGCGGAACCACCACAGCAGCTTATACATGGGTGCTGTTGAAGGCAGCGCCTTGTCCATGGCTATTTGTGTAGCCGTGCCAGTGGTTGCGTGTGTATGTCTGGCTGTGTCTGCCTATCTCAGGGGTGCCCGAGGATGGGTTCCAGCAGCAGGGCAGAAGAAATCCCTGAGCCAGGAAGTATGGGGAGGCCTCTTCTAAGGGGTGGTGGCCTCCTCTAACCTGATGTAACAAAAGTCTCTTTTCCCCTTCCACAGCCATGGAGTCACAGGAGGAGAGAGCAGCTGCTGGGGAAAAGGCACGAATTGCTAAGCAATTGCTGGCAGAAGCATTTGAGAAGGAAGGACTTGATGAAGAATACTGGCTCCCCAAACTGTCAGAGATACTGGGTGTTAAGTCAATAAATGCTTTGAAACATCTGCAATATGAAGACTGCCTTAAACTGGAGTGTGAAGTACGGTCCCCCTGGGAGACCAAGGCACTCCAAAGGCTCCTAGGAATCACAGACAACAAAAGAGCTGTTGATGAAGTACAGAAGCAGTGCTTGGAGAGGATGAAGCAGAGACAAGAAGCAGCCAAGTCAATCCTACAGGAGCTGGAAGAAATACAGAAGAGCCGCAGCCACAGCAAGGAAATGATAAGACAGAAAGAGGAGGCCCTACAGCAAGCCATGGACATTCCCAAGGAGTACTGGGCACCTCCAGAGAAGGCATTGCTGGATGAGCTGGTGAGCATCCGGAAGCAACTGGAGCAGCAGGAGAAGTCCATGGGGGAGAGGGAGAACATCTCTGACGAGGAGGTCCTGAGACGGGCATCGGGAGGCCTGGCTCTGCAGGGGATTTACCAAACCAAGAGCCTGGAGGATGTGCTGGCAAAGCGAGAGCAACTCATCAGGGTCCCTGATGGCTTCATGCTCACTGGTCCAGTGCAAGGGTCGCTGCTTGAGAGGAAGGAGTTCTCCTCCTCTGCAGCAGAAGCCACTTTCACCAAGTCCATGGAGCAGCTGGGGTTCAGCATCAATGCTTCTGTCAAAGCTGGGTTCTGGGGGTTCAGTGTTGAAACAGGTGTAGATTATGGCAAGTCCTCACAGTCAGAGGACTCCCATCGGTCACGCTCGGAGCAGGCGTACATTTGCACCACCAAGTACCAATACATCCCTCTGGCCTCCTACTACTTCCAAAAGGACCAGCTTCGCCTCTCAGACGCAGCCCTGCGAGAGCTGCAAGACATCGAACAGCTTCTGAGCATCACCCAGGAGGCAGACAGGTTCCACGTACTGAAGAGCAGGTGCGCCAGCTTCTTCAGCAGGTTTGGGTCCCACGTGAACCAGGGACCCCTCCACTTTGGGGGAATATTCTGGTGGAAAGCATCTGCCGAAGGTTTCAGAGCAGAGCAATGGGATGAGATGAAGCAACAAACATCTGAAGCACTGAACAGCTACGTCGGCGCTAGCTTCAGCGGCTTCGGTACCAAGTGGGGAGTGAAGGGGGATGCTTCAAACTCCAGCTCACAGGCATCATTTCAGGGAAGAGACAGAAGCAGCACCCACAGAGCAGTTCAGCTCTATGTGACCAAAACAGGGGGCCCAGCAGAGACAGATTCCCTTCCCGAGTGGAAATGCGGGCTTGTGGCCAATAACACAACCTGGTGTGTGATCGACCGGGGCTTTCAGCTGATCCCAGTGTGGGACATAATCCTGTCCAACCACAGCAGCGATTTTAAATCCTCCCATCAAATGGGCAGCAGCCTCAGGGCTGTCTACGAAGCGCTAACAAATCAAAGCCCCAGTGTGATCTTTGGAGAGGAACTGGCCAGTGCCGTAGAAGAGGCCAGAGCTTTCCTGGAGCAAGTGAAGACCTGGGAGGGGACAGTGGATGAAAAGAAACTGCTCATGTTGCTAGATTTTAAACAGGGCCTGAATAAAAGAACAAAAAATCACAGTGTCTGGATCAACATATGCCTGTCAGACAAAGCATTGCAGGAGTTCCTGGTGAACACTGTTTCTTTTTGCCAGAAGTCTTCTCCAGAAAACACCACCTACATCAAATCTCTGCTGCAGTGCCTGCTGGATCCTCACATCTATTCTGTCAAGGACTTCCCCAAGACTTCCTTCATTATGCAGTGGGTCTTCCACAAGGAGCACACACTTCCCCAAGCTCACAGTATTTCCAGTCTTGAAGATCTGAATACGACACTGAAGCAGATGAAGGAGTACATCCAGGAAGTCACCTATGAACCAGCAACTTCTGCATCTGCCATTCATGAGGCAAAGATCAAAGCCACCTTCACTGTAAGCCAGTCTGTTTCTTCCTTGCTCCAGTCTCTGCAGCAAAGGGCACAGGAAGACATAGAACTCTTGGTGCTCTTAGTTACAACCAGCACGGGATACCAAGTAGAAAGCGGCACTTTTCAGTACCTCCTTGGGTGTTCAGAAATTAATTTCATGATACAGGAAATGCGCGTGGCACATAACGAGTATCAGAGCCTGAAGGAACAGGATGTTTGCAGAGCTCAGGCCTTCCTGCTGCTGATGGGACTCACCATAACATCCGAAAACAAGAAGATGACCCCTGAGCAAAAGAATGACCGCTTAGTTTTCATGAAAGAAAAGATAAGAAACACATGGTCCACAGAGATGAAAGCTCTCCTCGAAAAACACAATGCATTCAAAGACTGGGAGATGCTGGAAAGAGATTTGCAATCCTTCATCGATGGTCAAGTGGAGGACACATCTGGCAACCTGAACAAAGACGATATAATGAAAGACCTGGAAGATGCTTTTCAAGGCATGCAGCCTCCCAGTCAGTGCAAACCCAAATCAGACAGCAGCAAATCCAAAGCAAGTCAAGCTGCTGCAAACCCAGAGTTCGTCAACTTACTTAAGTGCCTCGGGCTGGAAAGGTACTATCCAAGAAAAATGGGCACAGAAGATTTCCACATCATACACCAGACATCTGTACACGACAGCCAGCCCAGCAAGGACAGCGAGCTACCATTTTACTTCCTGCAAAGGCTCCTGACCGTGGATTATCGGGTGAGGTACCTGACTTGCAAGGAGACGAGTAAGCCAGAAGTTGTTCCCACACCAAACACCTCAGGGGAGGAGCACGAGCCCTCTGATTCCTTTGATGACTTTTTCAGTGACTTGGACAAAGGAGCCCCTGAATCTGCAAGCAGGGAGAGTCATGTGCACCCCATGGACCTCCAGATGGCAATTTTTCATTGTGCTGATGATTTCATGAGACAGTACCTTTCATCCAAGCTCGCTTTCTGCCAGTTTGCACTACCCCTCCTGGTACCAAACCCGGGCACTTCACAGATAGAGTTCCCTCTCTGGTCCCTCAGCCAAATCAAGAAGAGCTGGAAAGGGACGGTGAGATCGGGAGAGCAGATGAGGATTAGCAGTCACAAAAGCAAACTCATTTATCAGGCAGAGATGCCCATCGTGTCCTTCCTCCGCATCGGCAGCTCTCCTTCCTCTTCCAAGTCTCAGCTCCTGAATGCCCTGCTGAGCAGGAAGAAACACGACACTTTTTTCCATCGCCATTGCGAAGGCAGCACCAAAGACTGCTTCCTGATGAAAGGTGTTGTGGAGATCTCCTGGTACATTCCCCGTGGTAGCGACGACGACAGCTTTAACGGCCCTGTTGCTTTCTGTAACCTGCATGGAGATGCGAGAGATTACGAACCCCAGCTGCAGTTTTTACAGGAGATCTCTGCCGTGAATGTGGTTCTTGTTTCTGAGTTGGATCAGAGCAACAAGAAAAACAGGAAAATTTTACATGATCTGTGGCAGTCTCAGAGGCCTTTGGTTTGCCTTTTCACTGAGAAAGAGAGCATTGCAGCTGGCCGATCTGGCCAAAATGTAAGAATAGGGATCAAGAACAGAAATGAAGCAGAATTAGTGGGTGAGCTGAAAAAAACCATCCGAGACCTAGTGGAAGGGTCGAGCACGCTTGTTAGCCTCAATGCATGCCTGAGCACAGCTCGCGAGCACGGCTTCCTAGTCGATGAAGATGCAGAAGCGTGCGTGACAGCCAAAGAAATGGCAATCAAACTGGTGAATCTGTTGAAGAAAGAGAAGTTGTCTGAGATCAAATCACAGCTACTGCCTCTTCAGGGAAAACTGTGGTACCTGTGGTGTAAAAAGGACAAAGAACTCACTCGCTTGCAGGAAAAGAGGAACAAGAGCATAGAGCATCATCGGAGCCAAATTGAATTGGAGAAGTCTGCAATACGAAGAAAGCAACTAGGTAAAGCATTTCCCCTCAATCAGCTGATGAAAACAGTCCTTGGCTTTCTCCAGTCACAGCCAGACAATACCAAGAAATTCTTTCTGCAGTGGATGAAGATCTTCATGAACGACATCTCCTCTGATCACCTTGATGAGCTGAAGAGAGAGTATCATCAGTTATGGTCTCAAATCCTGGCATTAAAGAAAAACAATGAAAATAACAACCTGAAAACTCAATTGATGAAGAAATTAGATGCCCTTTCTGATGAAATCAATGATTCATCCATTGGCCTTGAGCATATTTTGAGAGAGGTGGGGCAGATTTATGAGGCACTGGAATCAACAACCTCCAAAGAAAAATGGTATGTCAAACTACCTGAAATTGCTGCCAATCTGATGCTTTTAGGGTATCCCATTGAGCTGATGGATGGTGATGCTTCTTACGTACCACTGCAATGGATTGGAGCCGTCTTTGACAGGTTAATTGAGAAGCTAGGGGACAAGCGAGTATTTGTGCTTTCCGTGCTTGGCATCCAGAGCACAGGGAAGTCAACCCTGCTGAATGCCATGTTTGGTCTGCAGTTTAACGTCAGCGCAGGGAGGTGCACCCGGGGAGCGTTTATGCAGCTCATTAAAGTGGATGAGAAGCTCCAACAGGATTTGAGCTTTGATTACCTGCTCGTTGTTGACACAGAAGGACTTCGTGCCATAGAGATGGCCAATAAGCAGTCACTTAACCATGACAATGAGCTGGCCACCTTTGTCATTGGCATCGGCAACATGACTCTGATCAACATCTTTGGAGAAAATCCTTCGGAAATGCAAGACGTCCTTCAGATTGCTGTGCAGGCTTTCCTGAGGATGAAGCAAGTTAATATTTCCCCAGGCTGCCTCTTTGTGCACCAAAACGTGGGCGAAATAACCGCAAAGGAACAGAACATGGAGGGACAAAGACGTCTGCAGGAAAAGCTGGATGAAATGACTGTGATTGCGGCCCAGCAGGAATTCTGTGACATCACCTGCTTCAGCGATGTCATCCGCTTTGACGTGAACACCCACATTCATTACTTTGCTCACCTGTGGGAAGGAAACCCACCGATGGCACCGCCCAACCCCACCTACAGCCAGAACGTCCAGGAATTAAAGAGCAAAATTCTCCAAGCTGCCAAGAAGGAATCGCACAGCAGCGTTTTGAGGCTCTCCAGCTTGAAAGTTCGTATTAGTGACCTGTGGAATGCCCTGCTGAATGAAAACTTTGTTTTCAGCTTCAAGAATTCAGTGGAGATTGCTGCCTACAAGAAACTGGAAACTGCATTTAGTCAGTGGACCTGGCAGCTGAGAAGTCACATCTTAGACTTGCAAATGAAACTGGAAAACAAGGTGCGGAACGGGGAGTTCGACAAGGTCACCACAGAACACCTTGAAAAAGTGGTGCAAGAGAGAAGTGATGCCATCACCAAGAACATGGAAACGTTCTTCAGTGAAGACAAAGACCGTGAAATACTGATCCAGTGGAAATGCAGCACAGAACTGAAGCTGAAAGAACTGAGAGAGTCCCTTCTTGTTGAAACGCGAAGGAAGTGTGAGAAACTTATAGAAGTAAAGAAGAGCCAGAGTAAACTGGATGAGAGGAAGTCTGAATACGAAACTGAGCTCCTGAGAAAGAGCAGAGAGTTGGCCCTGTCTCTAAAAGGCCAGAAATTAGGTGAAAGTGAACTGAGAATCTGGTTCAATTCTATCTGGAAGCAGTGGGTTGCTGAAGTGTCCTCTGCTACTCCCCCTCTGGAACAGGTGAACATCGATGTGGATATAGAAAACGTCCTTCTAGATCACTTTAGGGAGCCTAAGGTAGATAAACGAATCAGAAAGTTTTCCCAAATGACTGTCTTTTGTGTTGACATAGAGAAACACGTGTCTAAGAAGAAAAGTTACGTCATCTTTTCTAAGAGTTTGGACGATGCAGATGAGAACAGCATGCAACGCATTACAGAGAGCATCATAATGCGTGTGAAGGCAAACATTGAGAAGAAGGAAAAGGACAAAATGGATTACAGTCGAACTTTTATTCATGAAATACTAAATGAAGTGGAGAAAGGTATGAAGTCTGTCCCTACCACTGCAAATTACAGTTTCAATAAAGATTACAAAATAGATTTATTACTGTACCTGTGCAGAATGGCAGCAGAAAGGTTTAAAGACATGCATGAAGCATTCAGGAAAGCAAACGATCCAGTCGTCTACCTGGAGAGCAAGAGAGAAGACTTCTTCAAATGTTTCCAGATTTCCTGCCAAGGAGCCTCTTGCATCACAACATTTGCTGATTTCCTGTGCAGCAAGATTGCCCCAGGTCTTCGACACGCCGTCTATGAGAAGACAGCTCTTGACATAGCTCGAGACGTGAAGGATAAAATACCAGATTTCAGAGGCAATAGATCCACTCTGGAAAATTACATGCTGAAATACCTAGCAGAAGAAGAAAAAATTGAAAATTTCAAGCATTACCTTAATGCCCCAGGAGACTTTTTAAATAATTACATTAAGACAAAAGTTGAGACATACTGTTTAGATAAGAACAGAAGGCTAGAGACGTTTTTAAGAGACTCCCTCTCTCGTTACTCTGAAAACATTCAGTCAGCTGTTTTTGCATCAACCACAATTGTCAAAGACAGAAAAGACAGAAAGGATAAAATCTCTCTTTGGCTGGATGAATTCTGCAGAGCACTTGGAGACGTGCTAAACTTGCCCAGGAGCGACCTGAAGGGCATTGAACATCAGGAGATAACAGACATAGAGTTCCTGAATAATGCAATGACAGAAGCACTATCTCCTGTTATTGATGATCTCAGGAAAGAGTTTGAAGAAGCTCGTACGAATTCCTTTGAAAGGCAGCCTCACACAATACTGGCTGAGCAGTTTGCAGGGTGCCCGGAGCAGTGTCCATTTTGTGGGGCTGTTTGCACTAACACTATGCCAAACCATGATGGAGACCACCGGGTTGTCTTCCATCGTCCACAATTTTTAAGAGGACGCATATGGTATGAAATGATAGGATCTAAAAGACATAAAACAGACAACCTAGTCATTGATATTTGTTCTAGTCTTGTTTCAAGTGACTGCCTATTTCTGGTTGGTGAAGACACATGGATCCCCTACAAGAAATACCGGGATGCAGGACCTCCCTTTTCCACTTGGAGCATTCCTCCTGACCCATCCATGCAAGCATACTGGAAATGGTTTGTGTCTTCTTTCAGGACACAGCTAGAACATCACTACAATGGGAAATTTCATGGCAGAGGAAAAATCCCTGCTTCGTGGCTAACAGTTACAAAGCAGAATGCACTCGCTGAACTGGAGAAATGTTAGGCTAAGATGGTATGAAGGAAAAACTGCAAGTGCTTTGCATTTTAGAAGAACGTAATACGAGGATAACCACAAAATCTTGTTGTAATGCTTATGATATAAACCATGTCAATAAAACTAAATGTAATTGCTGCAACATTGGGTGAACTAAGGAGTGCTTCTTATGCCGCTGCTCAGCAATTCCCTTGGTGTGTGATAAAGTCAAAGTCCTCTTCCTTTCTTGCCATAAATATTTACATCAGCTTTGTCTTAAAGCAAACTAGAAAAATATTCCTGCAGGAAGCAGTCATACCGCCAAGATCAAGACCAAGTGTCAGATGAAGAGCGAAGGCAGCATTAGAAAGGACCAGTTTTATCAGCTGCTATGGGAAAAGAAATGACACTGGCAAAAGAACAGTTTCCCTGCAGCAATACTTGTCACACTTGCAGAAAGGACAGAGGGGTCTGCGAGCAGGTGAACATTTGTGGGGAACTTGGCTGTTTTGGTTTTTGGGATTCTTATTTGCATTCATAAACTCAGTACTAAGGTTCTGTTCTTTTTCTGATGCCATTAAAGCAATTAACGCAGCAGCCTATGCGGATTTAGACAGTGATTTTTAACTGTGTGGTTATTAGGTATATGTCCTAGGTTAAGATGTGCCCCCACTTCCATGAGCCATTCCTATTCATGAGCCTGGGCCTGGCAAAGTTCCCTCCAGCTCCTAGACACCCCAATTGTTTTTGCCAAGCACTTCTGTGTTGGGTAAAAGCCCTTTATAACCAATGTGGAGAATTAGACACTTTTGCAGCTTCCTCAGCAGCTGTCAGCAGTGCGTGAGCTTAGCGTTTGTGCTGTCAAGACAGGCAGGTGGCAACTGAACAAAAATGGTCTGGAGAACATGGAAGTGTCTCTGCCTGCACCAGTGCAGTGGGAGGGGGTGTTTACTCTGCACCTTTTCCTGCAATCCTGCTGCAAACCCAATGACCAGAGTCTCCTGAAGAGCTGTCAAGAGTGGTGATTCATTATAATGCTTTGTAGTCTTTGCTAATAAACTGAGTTGGACTGGACTGGTCTCTGCGTGCTTCATTTCAAGGTGAGCCACAATTCTCCTAGAATCATAAAATCAGAATGGTTTGGGTTGGAAAGGACTTTGAAGATCATCTAGTTCCAATCCCCCTGCTATGGGCAGGGCCACCTCCCACTAGATCAAGGTTGCTCAAAGCCCCATCCAGCCTGGCCTTGAACACCTCCAGGAATGGGGCATCCACAGCATCTCTAGGAAACCTGTGCCAGTGCCTCACTGCTGTCATATTAAGGATATTCTTCCTTGTTTCTAAGCTAAATCTCCCCTCTTTTAGTTTAAAGCCATTCCCCCTTGTCCTATTGTTACGCATCCTGATAAAGAGTCCCACCCCAGCTTTCCTGTAGAATCCTAGAATCATGAAGGTTGGAAAAGCCCTCCAAGATCATCTGGTCCAACTATCACCCGATCACCAATGTCACCCTCCAAACCATGTCCCCAAGCACCACGTCCAACCTCTCCTTGAACACCCCCAGGGATGGTGATACCACTGCCTCCCTGGGAAACCCATCCCAATGCCTGGCTGCTCTTTCTGAGCAGAAATGTCTCCTCATTTCCAGCCTGAACCTCTCCTGGCACAACCTGGGCCCATTCCCTTCTTATCGATGGGTGTCACATTTGCAAGTCTCCAGACATCTGCGACATCCCCAGTTGACTAAGACCGCTGATAGATGATGGAAAGTGGCTCAACAATCACATCTGCTAGTTCCCTCAGCACCCTCAGGTGAATCCCATCTGGCCCCATGGACTTGTGACAGTCCAGGTGGAGCAGCAGGTCTCTTACTCTTTCCACCTGAACTGTGGAGGGGTTATTCTGCTCCCCGTCCCAGACTTCCAGGTCAGGAGCCTGAGCCCCTGAGGATAACTGGTCTGACTGCTGAAGACAGATGTAAAGAAGGCATTGAGAATCTCAGCCTTTTCCTTATCCTCCGTAGTCATTTTCCAGTAAAAGATGGAGATTCTCCTTGGTCCTGCTCTTATATATATCAATATATATATTTATATTTAAATTATAATTACACATCATATTTATTTATTTATTTATTTATTTATTTATTTATTTATCATATATATTTATCATATATATATTATCATATATATCATTATATATTATTATTGTATATTATAATATAATGTAATGTAATGTAATGTAATATGATATGATATGATATGATATGATATATGTATATAATTATATTTTATATTATATATATAGTATATAATTTTATATTACATATATATTTCAAGGAGGTCAAGGAGGAGGTGGAGAGGTTGAGGGCCATCAGGGAGTGTGAGCGAGAGATAGACTTGTGGAGTAACTCCCTGCAGGGCCTCAAGGGGAGGTATCGAGGTGAGACTCCTCAAATGGGGGTGGACCCCCTGCCCTGTCCCCGTCGGGCAGAGGGAGGGGATCTGGGAGTTCAGGAGGAATGGAAACAGGTCCCTGCTCGACATCGCAGGCGACGCCCTCCCCTTCCGGCCCCGCATTCCCAGGTGCCCTTACACAACAGGTTCGAGGCCCTGGAGCTTGACAGACCAGTAGCTGAGGAAGAGGTAGCAAGTGTTCCCAGGAGGATGCCTAGGGCGAGGAGGTCGACTCCACGCCTCAGGACTGCCTCCACCAAGAAAGACAGAAGTGTTATTGTTGTTGGAGACTCGATTCTTAGGGGAAGAGAGGGCCCTATTTGTCGGCCTGACCCTACCTGTAGGGAAGTCTGCTGTCTCCCTGGGGCCAGGGTCAGGGACGTTGCCAGGAAGCTTCCTAACCTGGTACGCCCCTCTGACTATTACCCCCTTTTGATAGTCCAGGCGGGCAGTGATAACATCAAAGAGAGAAGCCTCAAGGCTATCAAAAGGGACTTTAGGGGACTGGGTCGGTTAGTGGATGGAGCGGGAGTGCAGGTGGTGTTTTCGTCCATCCCTACGGTGGCAGGGAGGGGTTCAGAGAGGACACGGAAAGCCCACCTGTTAAACACGTGGCTCCGGGACTGGTGCCAACACAGAAATCTTGGTTTTTTTGATCATGGGGCACTTTACTCAGCACCTGGCCTGATGGCCGCAGACGGGTCCCTATCTTTTAGGGGAAAAAGGATCCTGGGCCAGGAGCTGGCAGGGCTCATTGAGAGGGCTTTAAACTAGGTAGGAAGGGGGATGGGGCTGAGGCTAGGATTGTTGGGGCTGTGCCAGGGGGAACAATGGCAAGGCCAGAGGATAAGGCAATGGCCCAGCTGAAGTGCATCTACACCAATGCACGCAGCATGGGTAACAAACAGGAGGAGCTGGAAGCCATCGTGCGGCAGGCAGGCTACGACTTGGTTGCCATCACGGAGACGTGGTGGGACCAGTCTCATGACTGGAGTGCTGCAATGCCTGGCTATAAGCTCTATAGAAGGGACAGGCAGCATAGAAGGGGTGGTGGTAGGGCTCTCTGTATTAGAGAGTCTTTCGAGGTTGTAGAACTCAAGGTTGGGAATGACAAGGTCGAGTCCCTTTGGGTTAGGATCGGCAGGGACAACAAGGCTAGTGTCCTGGTCGGGGTCTGCTATAGACCGCCAAACCAGGATGAGGAGACGGATGAGGAATTCTACAGGCAGCTGACAGAAGTTGCGAAATCATCAGCTCTTGTACTCGTGGGGGACTTCAACTTCCCTGACATATCCTGGAAGCACAACACAGCCCTGAGAAAGCAGTCTAGGAGGTTTCTGGAGAGCGTGGAAGATAGCTTCCTGACGCAGCTGGTTAGTGAGCCTACCAGGGGTGGTGCCCCGCTAGACCTTCTCTTCACAAACAGAGAAGGACTGGTGGAGGATGTGATCGTCGGGAGCTGTCTTGGGCAGAGTGACCACGCAATGGTGGAGTTCACTATTCTTGGTGAGGCCAGGAAGGGGACCAGTAAAACCGCTGTATTGGACTTTCGGAGGGCTGACTTTGAGCTGCTCAGGACACTGGTTGGTGGAGTCCCTTGGGAGGCGGTTCTGAAGGGCAGAGGGGTCCAGGAAGGCTGGGCGCTCTTCAAGAGGGAAATCTTAATGGCGCAGGAACGGTCTGTCCCCACGTGCCCAAAGACGAGCTGGCGGGGAAGAAGACCAGCCTGGCTCAACAGAGAATTGTGGCTTGATCTTAGGAGGAAAAAGAGGGTTTATAATCTTTGGAAAAGTGGGCAGGCCACTAGGGAGGACTTTAAGGATGTAGCGAGGCTGTGCAGGGACAAAATTAGGAAGGCCAAAGCTCATCTGGAGCTCGATCTGGCTACTGCCGTTAAAGATAACAAAAAACGTTTCTATAAATACATCAACACAAAAAGGAGGACTAAGGAGAATCTCCATCCTTTACTGGATGCGGGGGGAAACTTAGTTACAAGAGATGAGGAAAAGGCGGAGGTGCTCAATGCCTTCTTTGCCTCAGTCTTTAGCGGCAATACCGGATGTTCTCTGGATACTCAGTACCCTGAGCTGGTGGAAGGGGATGGGGAGCAGGATGTGGCCCTCATTATCCATGAAGAACTGTTTGGTGACCTGCTACGGCACTTAGATGTGCACAAGTCTATGGGGCCGGATGGGATCCACCCAAGGGTACTGAGGGAACTGGCAGAGGAGCTGGCCAAGCCACTATCCATCATTTATCAGCAGTCCTGGTGATCGGGGGAGGTCCCAGTTGACTGGCGGCTAGCAAATGTGACGCCCATCTACAAGAAGGGCCGGAGGGCAGACCCGGGAAACTACAGGCCTGTCAGTTTGACCTCAGTGCCAGGGAAGCTCATGGAGCAGATCCTCCTGAGAGTCATCACGCAGCACTTGCAGGGGAAGCAGGTGATCAGGCCCAGTCAGCATGGGTTTATGAAAGGCAGATCCTGCTTGACGAACCTGATCTCCTTCTATGACAAAGTGACGCGCTGGGTGGACAAGGGAAAGGCTGTGGATGTGGTCTACCTTGACTTCAGCAAGGCTTTTGACACTGTCTCCCACAGCATTCTCCTCAAGAAACTGGCTGCTCTTGGCTTGGACTGGCGCACGCTTCGTTGGGTTAGAAACTGGCTGGATAGCAGGGCCCAAAGAGTCGTGGTGAATGGAGCCAAGTCCAGTTGGAGGCCAGTCACTAGTGGCGTCCCCCAGGGCTTGGTGCTGGGGCCGGTCCTCTTTAATATCTTCATCGATGATCTGGACGAGGGCATCGAGTGCACCCTCAGTAAGTTCGCAGATGACACCAAGTTAGGTGCGTGTGTCGATCTGCTTGAGGGTAGGAAAGCTCTGCAGGAGGATCTGGATAGGCTGCACCGATGGGCTGAGGTCAACTGCATGAAGTTCAACAAGGCCAAGTGCCGGGTCCTGCACCTGGGGCGCAATAACCCCAAGCAGAGCTACAGACTGGGAGAGGAATGGTTGGAGAGCTGCCAGGCAGAGAAGGACCTGGGAGTGATGGTGGATAGTCAGCTGAATATGAGCCAGCAGTGTGCTCAGGTGGCCAAGAAGGCCAACGGCATCCTGGCTTGTATCAGGAACAGTGTGACCAGCAGGGCTAGGGAGGTGATTGTCCCCCTGTACTCAGCTCTGGTGAGGCCGCACCTCGAGTACTGTGTTCAGTTTTGGGCCCCTCGCTACAAGAAGGACATCGAGGTGCTTGAGCGGGTCCAGAGAAGGGCGACAAAGCTGGTGAGGGGCCTGGAGAACAAGTCCTACGAGGAGCGGCTGAGGGAGCTGGGCTTGTTCAGCCTGGAGAAGAGGAGGCTCAGGGGCGACCTTATCACTCTCTATGGGTACTTCAAGGGAGGCTGTAGCGAGGTGGGGGTTGGCCTGTTCTCCCATGTGCCTGGTGACAGGACGAGGGGGAATGGGCTTAAGTTGAGCCAGGGGAGTTTTAGGTTAGATGTTAGGAAGAACTTCTTTACCGAAAGGGTTGTGAGGCATTGGAACAGGCTGCCCAGGGAAGTGGTGGAGTCACCATCCCTGGAAGTCTTCAAAAGACATTTAGATGTAGAGCTTAGGGAAATGGTTTAGTGGGGACTGTTAGCGTTAGGTCAGAGGTTGGACTCGATGATCTTGAGGTCTCTTCCAACCTAGAAATTCTGTGTGATTCTGTGAAATTGGGAGTGAGCCCCCATCACCCAGTAACTCCCCTGTCACCCACCACGCTGGCACCCTCAGGCTGCCCTGGGTGTGCCCCAGACCCCTGGGTGATCTGGGCACATGAGGGGTGCCAGGACCCCATACATAGCTGGGCTGCCGTGCGTGGGTACAACAGGCTCCCAACAAGGAGTGGGGAGCCTTCTACCTCATGCCCACAGCCAAGGCTGCCTCTCCTCGCTGTCTGGGAGGCAGCAGGTCCCTCAAGCACAGCCACTCCGGTGGTTTCACGGCTCCAGCCACGTTTATTGAGGCCCTCAGCCCTGCCCTGCTGCTCTGCGCACCCTGCCAGCCCCGGGGTCGGAGGCAGAGAATGCCCCGGCACCTCCTTCGTGGGTTCCCCCCCATCGATGCACTGCTCCTGGGCACAGCCAAGGAAGGTGTTGCACCTCCGTGTCCCTTCTCTGTATCCCTCACACCCTGGGCTTGCAGCGGGATCTGGTGGCTGGGTTATTGCCACAGGGCTCCCCACACCCTGCAGGGCGCAGTGGCACCTTGTGGGACCCGGTGTCACCTGGCAGCAGGTGGCTCAGGGGGCAAGGGGTGAGGGCAGGCTCCTTCTCCTCGCGCAGCCCTGCCTCTCCAGCCAGGTTTGTTTTTTTTTCTGGGGGACACGGTGGCCTCGGGACTCCTTCCAGCACCGCTTCCATGTCGTGTGCTTAATTCCAGCCGCCGCTTTGTCATCACATGGCATCGCCTCCCTGCCCGCAAGCTCCTGTCCACGTCACTCTGAGGACAGAGGTGACCACAGTCCATCTGGAGGCACCCCCGGCGTCCTCACGGCCGGTGCCCCCCGTGGATGCGCTAAGGGGGATGCTCACCCCCGGCGATGCTCAGCAGCTCCTCCAGCTCCTGCTGCAGCCTCAGCCCCAGCAGCTCCCGCAGCAGCTCCCGGCGCCGGCTGCGGGGGGCGACCCCCATGCGCCGCAGGGTCCCCTCGGTCATTCGCAGCAGGGCCCGGCCGCTGACCCCGTGCTCGGCCGCCAGCTGCACCAGGTCCCCGTCCCCGCACCGCGCATCCAGCCAGGCGCACACCTCCGGCACCGACCACTGTGCTGGGGGCCCCTCCGAGACCTGCACCGGGAAGAGAGGGGTGAGATGGGGTGCCCCCTCGCACGCCCAGCCCGTCCCTCCAGCCCCGTGGGGGATACGGGGTCAGGCTGGCTGCTCCATGCCCAAATTCCACCCCTCCCCGAAATGGGACCCTTCTGCCATCCCCGTGCCCATGCTGGTGCCGGTGCTCACATCCCCTTGGGGTCTCCCGTTCGCCCGTGGGGACATTCCCCCAGCCCCCAGCCCCTGCCCTCACTCACCTCGGCCAGCGAACATCCCTCTGACAGAGCCTCAGCACCATCCTGCACCTCGGCACCATCCTGCACCTCAGTGTCCATGTGGGGGTCTGGCAGGGCGCGGGGGCAGCTGGGGCTCCCTACAGAGGGGGCTGCAAAAGCTGGGGTGAGCACAGCCCCCTGCACCCCTATTCCGCACCATCCCCTGGGGTGTGGTGGCTGCCCTCCGCCAGTGCAGCCCCTTCCTGCCCACCCAATTCCCGTCCCCCCAGTTGGAACTGGGACAAGGCCCCAGCACCCATCCTGCCGCGTGGGCGCACGGAGCCGGGCACACCCGGGAAGCGAGACCAGCCCCAGCTCCCCACCACCTCCGCAAGCCCCGGGGGGCTCCGGCGTGCCCTGGCACCCCCAAGCCAGCCCAGACCCCTTCCCCAGCCCAACGTCCTCCTCCCCACCACCCTGCAGCTCACAGCTCTGCCCTGGGTCGAGCAGGAACCCACCGCACGGGAAGCAGGAGAGCAAAAGGAACCTTTGCCCGGGCGCTCCCTCTGCAGGCACCCCAACAGCACCCAGGGCTGCCAGGGGCGCGGCGGCTGCTCTGCGAGCTCCAATCGTGCTCCCCCTTCCTCTTTGCCCTACCCCAGCCCTGGCCTCACCCTCCCCACACAACTCAAGGGGTTGGCGAGACCCCGGCCAGAGCCAGACACGAGGTTTTCCAGGGGTTGGAGGAGGGCAGAGCGGGGCAGCATCCTTACCACAACCAGGTGCAGGAGCTCTGCAAAGGCTCCCCCCTCTCCCGTCCCTGTTAGGTGCAGAAGGGGCCCATCGCAGCCCGTCCCACGGGGTAAAAGCCCCCACGCAGATCGACGCGGGGCGCACCGCAGCAGCCTCACCTCCAGCGCGAGCGCCAGAACAGGGCGAGCCCCGAGGATGAGTCACATCCCGAAGGGCTGCAGCCCTGCCCTTACCTGCAACAGCCCCCGCTGCCTGTGCCCCACTTCCACGCAGCCCCGGGGGGGTCCTGGGGCCAGCTCAGTGCCCACGCAGGCAGCACCAGGCTCGGTAGCAAAGCGAGCACCCAGACATCGCTGTCGGGTGGCAAAATATCTTTAAAGGCTGCTGAACCCAACACATCCCGCGAAGTAGGAGTGCGCCAAGCTATTAAGCAACTTCCAGAGGTGGGGAGAAAAAAGAAAAAAAAAAAAAAAAAAGTCTTGTGCATCCAGGTAGATGCAGAGCTGGCAGGACGTTGACGGAGCCCTGGGAACGTGCTCCTACGTGTGTGGGAACGCCGGGGATTTCAGTGGTCCGCTTCACACCGTCCTACCCCAATGGGTTGGGAGGCATGGAAAGGAGGGTGGGGATCAGTGCCTGGTCTCCATAGCACCTCTCCCCATCCCCAGACCCCAAAGGGACCTCTGCCCCTTGAAGCTCTTGGTGACGTGGACGCCCCC
Organism: Netta rufina; assembly: GCF_964035555.1. NCBI lineage: Eukaryota > Metazoa > Chordata > Aves > Anseriformes > Anatidae > Netta > Netta rufina. The sequence goes on from NC_140125.1 coordinate 120,864,116, forward strand.
AGCTACCCAAATGTGGGCAGAGGGATGGATTTTCAGCCACTCTGGCTGCCCAGCATGCTCCGACCGCTGGGACACCAGGTCCACGAAGCACACGAGGTGTTTATAGAAAACCAAAGTGCTGCCCCTGCTCCTCAGCTTCCCTCCCACCCACAGGCAGCTCAGCACAGAGCAGCAGCATTGCACAAGATTTCCAGCCAGCACCAAGCAGGCAGCACCCGCCGTCCCACCCAGCTCTTATCTCAGCTTTGCCTCCACAATTGCAGGGCTGCTCGGCAGCAGGTGGCTTGCAGAGGCAAGGTTCCTTCCGTACAAGAGAGCCGAAGATTTTTGCAGGGTGTTTTGGAAGATTTCTGTAGTGCCTGGCATAGCCCAAGCCACCCTCATCGTAACAAAAACGTGAAAAGATGAGGGAGGAAAATAACTCAGAACATTAACCAAAAGGGCAGGAACAACAATCTCATGTTCCCAAAATCCTGGGAGAACGAGTCTGCAGAACCGATGTTTGTTTGTCACCAGCTTGTTTCTGCCCAAGTGTTTTTAAAATTCAGAAACATGGACAGGATAACACCAAAAATGTGGATTTAGGGTGCACAGAGAAGCAAGGGAGAGTGGGGAAAAAAAAACAAACACCAGCCAAACTTTTTTTTCTCTCCTGGTTTATTGTGGCAAACATCAGCGACACTCAATTCTGAGGCAATTTGCTAGTTCCATGCTGTTCAGACATCGTGCAATCTTCCCCCTTTGAACCAGGTCAGCCACTTGAGTTTAAGCCTGCTTCTGAAGTTGTTACTCCCTACAACGGCACGTTACCCCACATCTCAGCCTGCCGACATTCAGCACTTTGTGGATCTCCTCACCTCTGAGCTTCATTCTTTGTGCAGCACTTGGGAATCATTCTTTTTTTCTTTCCCAGGGAAAAAGAAAATAATAAATCTTGCTTCCTGAAGAATTACAGTAGAAATCAGACTGGTTACAAGGACCTCGGAGACACTAAGAGCCACATTAACTTTTATTTTCCTCGACCTGGAATACGTCTTAGAGTGCGTTTATTAGCTGAAAATTACCAGCAGTGTAGCTAAAAGGTATTTACAAAGGCCACCAAAAATCCTTCCCAAGAAGGATTATTTGTATCTTTTTATTAGTGCATTGAAATGGCATTGCCAGGCACAGAATACTCGTTGATGAATACTCGTTCAGCAGTCCCTTGTCCCATTACTGAGGGTAGAGCTCCACTAGCATCGCGTGCCCCTAGAAATGGAGAGAAAAAGAGAACAGGCACAGAAAGGACTGGGTATTACAGGCAGCAGTCAACAGGAGATGCCCACCTCCCGCCCATACTAAAATAAAGGTGAGGTGGGCGCCCAGAGCTGATTCATGATCAGATTTGCTCTGGCAGCTCCGTGCCAGCACAGGGCTGCTCCAGGTGCCGAGGCAGACCAGCACACCACGCTGCTCCCCAGGCAGCCCCTAAAGCACTCAGCGAGGGGCGAGCCAGGGCCAGGCCCCTCGGGTTACCCACAGAACTACCCCCAGGCAGCACAACGCTCAACCAGAGCTCCCATCCCCAGCCTGATGGAAATCAGGAACATTCCATCTCCCACCCATTTTTCTTGTAGACATCTTTCTTCCCAAGACTGCAAGGATGAGCCTCACAAGCTAAAATCTGGGAAGGTTTTGAGAGCCAGCACACAAACCCCTGAGGGCATGGCAGAAACCTCTCCTTCCCCTGTGTATCCCACAGGCAGCAACACGCTGCGTCCCCACTGCCCAGGGACGATTCTCCTGCTGGGCTGGAGGGACGAGCAAGCAATCAGGGAGGAGGGAGCTTTTAGGGGAACAGTGGCAGACCACACGGCATCGTTACCTGCCCTCCTGCAGCACAGGCAGCAATCAGGCCGTACTGCCCTCCCTCCTTCTTCAGCCTGTGGGCAGCAGTAATCGCAAGGCGGCAGCCAGTGGCACCGAAAGGATGTCCCAGCGAGAGGGAACCACCCCAGGTGTTGAATTTCTCCAGAGGAGGGGCTCCAACCTACAGGGACACAGAGGGACACGCGTAATAATCACCTGTCTGGAAGGAAGCTGCGATGATACCGAACCCCCAGAGCCAGCCTGGGCTGCTGGGAAGCGTTCCTTAGCACGTGCGTGGGCCTGATGATGGCACAAAACCACACCAAAAGTTTTCCTGCTTCACTCCCAGCCGGGCAGGTCCAGCCCGTGCTGTCAGAAGGAATAGAGGAGCTCTGAGCCCCAGCTGCTTTGATTCCTGTCTCACCAGCTGCTACAGCTCTAGGTCTCCACCTGCTGGCACTGGGAACGCCTCCACTCCCACAGAAACTTCTGATTCACTGACCCAGAGCTCAGGAAACATTTCAGCCCCTCACAGAGCACAGCAGCAGCTCTAGCCACAGCGTGGAATCCAACGGTGCTGAGTGTAAACGAAATACAGACAGCCTGGCTGTGTGCTTACCTTTGACTTCCTGCCCATGTAGTTTTGTGCAAACCAGTCCGAATCCATAGCTTTCAAGTTAGCCAGTATCTGCCCCTGAAAGGGAAGGGAAGGCAGAATTTGAGGAAAATCCACAGATAAACAGGAGGTGCCCCAAGATCAGCTCCAGCCATAAAACTAACACAGTCAACTGAAGAAAGCATTTTACAGGAGCAACTCTGTTAACCAGCATTAACTCAACCTTACAATCACAGACCTTAAAGATCACAGACCTTAAAGATCACCCAGTCCCAGCCCCCTGCAGGGGCACCTCCCACCAGCCCAGGCTGCCCCCAGCCCCATCCAGCCTGGCCTTGGGCACTGCCAGGGCTTGGGCACCCCCAGCTCCTGGGGCAGCCTGCAACAGGGCCTTGCAGCCCTCGGAGGGAAGAATTTCCTCCTTGTACATAATCTAAACCTACCCTAATTAGTTTAAAGCCATTCCCCCTTGTTCCATGACTGCACTGAGTCCCTCCCCAGCTCTCCTGCAGCCCCCTTTAGGTACTGACAGGCCGCTGTGTGGTCTCCCCAGAGCCTTCTCTTCTCCAGGCTGAACAACCCCAACTCCCTCAGCCTATCTGTAGGAGAGGTGCTCCAGCCCCTGGATCATCTCTGTGGCCTCCTCTGGACTCCTTCTAATACTTCTGTGTCCTTCTGGTGCTGGGGGCCCCAGAGCTGAGCGCAGGGCTCCAGGTGGGGTCCCATAAGAGCAGAGCAGAGGGGGACAGGGACAATCCCCTCCCTCGCCCTGCTGCCCACGCTGCTGTTGGTGCAGCCCAAGGTAATCCTCAGCCTGGATTTGTGCTTGGGATTGCCCCAGCCCTGGTGCAGGACCTTGCACTTGGCCTTGTTGACCCTCGTGAGGTTCACACAGCCCCACCTCTCGGCCTGTCCAGGTCCCTCTGCATGGCATCCCCTCCCTCCAGCGTGTGGGCTGCACCACACAGCTCGGTGTCATTTAGCTAGAAAGAGACACTGCCCAATTAACAACCCACGTCACCAAATTAACACATCCTAACCCATGTAGTAGATGACCTGCAGAAGTGGTTTCCTTCATACAAGGCTCTTGGTGACTTAAGATTTTTTTAATATGGTTTCTTGAAGAACCTGTACTCCCCCTTGGTGACCTCAAGCAACATAAGCCATCCTTCCAATGGGTTGTGTCAGTGCATAAAATGTTGGTTATTAACTGTGTATACACACCACTTGCAGATCTACATTCAGGGGAGATCTTAACAAGTGCTTTCACCAACACAGAAGTGAAAAACCAGAAGTCTGTCTGCAGAATGGCATCATACAGCTAGAGGGAGCCTTGGTGTTCAGAGATACTTACAGCAAAAGCTTCGTGGAATTCGAACACATCGATATCAGCCATGGTTAGGCCAGCTTTCTCCAGCACTTTGGGCGTAGCGTACGTTGGACTGAAAAAGAGAAGAAGAGTTAAGAACCAGGAGTCACACACGAATACATTTCCTCCCATTATCATTCCCGTTTTTCCACAGGAAGCCACATTACACTCCGTCTCCCTAGGGTGCACAATATGGCTCTCTGCCTTTCCCACTCTGAAACACAGCCCCAGGAGCCACCCCCAGCACCAAGGAGCTGCGACACCCCCCAGCTAACCAGGGCGGATATTTGTGCCACAGCTGCTCTCCCGCGTTAGCCACATCCCCTGCCAAGTCACACCTACCACGCCAGCTCTCACACCTTCATGAGAAGGCACGAAGAGAAAAAACAAAACAAAACCAAACACGGAATGGCAAGTCAAGGCTGTTGTACAAGTACGGGCTGTTAGGGGAGGCCGTTCCTCACTGCCACCTACCCCAGCAGCAGTTGGTCCTTTGGATCCTGGGACACGTACACGAAGTCCCTGCAGAGGAGAAATGCTGTTAGCAACGGAAGGAGGAGAAGGAAACGAGAACAGGCTTCAGGCCCCACACACAGCAGCCCCTCTGTTACCTTAGGTAGGCCTTCGGCTTGTAGCCCATCGCCAGAGCCTTCTCTTCAGACATGATCAGCATCGCCGAGGCGCCGTCTGTCTGCAACAGGCAGAAGAGCCCAGTAAGGCTTCTGCCCGATGAGCGGGCACACACCGGGCACAAAAGGAGCCTGACAACCCTGGGGAGCAGCCCCTAAGAGACACCCAAACATAACCAGGGCCACCAGGCTCTGCCACAGCACTCCAAGGTGTGCAACGCTGGCTTTGCTGTTACAGAATCACAGAGCTGTGGGGGCTGGAAGGGACCTCTGGAGATCATCAAGTCCAAACCCCTGCTAACAGCAGGTTCCCTACAATTGTTAGAGCAGGAAAACATCCAGGCCACTGCGTCCCCATTGCTCGCCTTGCCTAACTGAATCCCCAGCTTGCACTCATTTGCCCGAGCTACACGCACAGGCCTCAAGCAGGACGAGGATTTTATGAGGAATTATTTACCTTCCAGCACGTGCAGGAGCCCTGTGGCACAGGACAGGTATGCCCGACTGAGCAGATGGACAGACAACCTGTGAATGATGCAGGCACACCCTGCTGGAGCACCTCCTTACAGTCCACCACTCCTTCTGGTTTCAAGCAGGACAGAGGTGCCCAGCTGCACTACCAGTCCTTAGTACAAACTGGTTATCCCAAACACACCTGCTCATTCAGCCCCATCCCAAAACTGGGGTATAATTCTGGGATGCCAAAAGCCACAGGCTTAACACATTGCAAAAAGGAACATCATGGCCTTGGCAACACGATCACTGCTTTCTGGGATAAATAGTCCAGCCTGGCATACAGTTCTGCTGCATGCAGCACACCAGCAGTGCTCCAACTGTTCCCAAAGCCAAGGCTATGGCATTATCAGGCCTCTGCAAGTCCCCGGGAGCCTTAAGGAGAAGGTATCACTGCTGCTTTAGGAGCCCCGGAATCAGTTGTGCTCATCACAAACTGTGGGGCAGCCTTTTAAACACTTTAGATTTCAGCATGGCTGATGGTTGGACTTGATGTCATCTTGAAGGTCTTTTCCAACCTCAATGATTCTATGAAAAAAAAAAACTTAGCTTAAAAGCCTTAGAGAGAAGAAAAGGAGCATCTGTGAAAGAGGGCTCCATCATAGATGTTCTAGAGGAATCTCCTTTTCCACTCTGTGCATTACAGGGTAAGCCGTAACGTGATGAGCTAACTACTAAGAACTACTAAATTCTAGACTTACAACGTGATTGATCTCATCCTGGAACAGAATTGCTACAAAATCAACCCCAGGTTGCTTTTCCAAGAGACAGCTACAGAAAGGCAAACGTGTAAAAAAAAAAGAATAATAAATAAATAAATAAATTCAGGGGCTTAATTCTTGACTTGAAAACAAAAACAATCCAGTCCCCAAGTTCACTACAAAAAAAATCTTAAAGCATCAGGTGATAGCACAAAGGAGACAGCTCATTCCCACAGATTACACCAGCTGAGTCCACGTGTCTGTGGAGGCAAAGGGCAAAGCAGAGTTTTCCCGGCTGGCTCACGAACAACTTACCAGGAAGGATGAGTTGGCAGCTGTGACAGTTCCATATGGTTTGACAAAAGCTGGCTTCAGCTTGCCCATCTGCTCCATCGAGGAAGGGCGGATCCCATTATCCTTGGTAACCGTATCTCTGCCTGTTGATGTTTAAAAATAAAGTTCAGCGAACAAGAATTTGTGTGTCAGGACCTCAGAAAAAAAAATAATCAGAAAATTCTGCTTTTTATGACACATTGGAGGAAGAAAAAGGGAAAATCCATTTGTGGTATCAATATAGTTAACATGGCTAAAAATATCACTTAAAAATTGAAGCTGCTTTACTTTCTCTCTAAAGACCAAAAAAAACATGAAGTGCTGCAGTCTATTTACAATAAGGAAAAAATACCACACAGAAAGCCCAGCTGATAAAAAGACTTTAAATAGAGATTATAAAGCCTAAATTGGAGAGCTGGATCTAAATCTGTATATGTTTATGTGCCAAGTTCTGAGGAAGTGAGAGCGCTGGCAAGAACCAAATACATGCATCTTCAGCTAAACTGACTGCTTAAACACACCAGCTAACAAAAAACACCAATTCTAGTACAAAGACAACACGAAACTCATTCGGAAACGAAGTACAGAGTGGAAGTGCCCCAAATTAAAGCACCCAGACCATGTCACATCCGAGCAATGACTGTGAGGCCTGGTGAACTGGGGTCCGGGTAAGTGGATCATATTTGTGGTGTTCCTACCCAGCACCTGATTCATCAGACCAGGATGAATTTGTTGCTTATTTCTACTTGTTGTTGACAGCTTGGGGTATAAAAATCAGTTCCGATTTTCCTTGTTCTGTCGTCACATTAGCAAGGATACAAGATGGGTACTACAAAAGTGAGATATGCAAGGAGATGTTTATATATTCAGATAAGCATCTCTAGAAACACGCTCTTTTAGTAGCCTTCCAGGGAGCCAGAGAGGGCGTACCAAGGAGTTAAAATCCGTAACACACACAGAATGTTATGAATTGGTCCCCAGTGCTTTTTCTCCTCTTCTAAATAAAGCCCTTCCTTATTTAACTGGTGCATACTAGCAGTGAAATGCGTGTGCTTTTACCTGGCACTTTGAAGGGTACCACGTCGAGCAGCAAGCCTCCGTCCTGGGCTTTCTTGGCTAGCGTGTGCGAGCGGAGGGCGTACTCGTCTTGCTCCACACGGGACACGGCGAAGGCAGCAGCCAAGCGATCAGCAGAGTGCCCCATGGTCTCGCTGGTGGAGAACTCTGCCACAGCTGGGAGCTACAAAAATCAAATAAAAATAAAGTCAGCACACAGAAACGCCTCTGCCTGTAGCAGTTAAAGGCAGTCTATGAAAGACCACTGAGTTCAGAAGCTGGTTAAGGCCCGCAGAGTCAGTGAATGAGGTTCTTCCACTCCTTCAGCAGAGCTGTCAATATCAGAGCTCGAGAAGAATCATCACTTTCAAAGTATGATTTCAGAAAAGAAAAAAAAAAAAAAAAAACACAGATAAAGTGAGATCCAGGCTGCTGCTAAATCCAGGGGTTCAGGAACCACGCTGGATGTGCCCATGGTGCTCTGTGAATGTCGTAAGAGCTCCCCAGGAGGGGTGACCGGACCTTTTGGGCTAAGGTTAAACACCCCAACCTGGGCCCTTAAAGGTTTCTGTTAAACACCTCCACAAGCAAAGCCAGAGACAGCACGTGAGTGCAGCTCAGCTTTTGTTCTTCCAGCAGCACCCAGGAAATCCCTGCGTGCCTCTAAGTCTGCAATTTTAATAAATTATTTAGACTTTGGATCTCATCTCTGCTAGGTGCACACTGAGCTTCCCTGCACTCCAGCTAAAGGAGACCAGCAGGAGAGACACGCACAGCTTTCTTGTGAAGAGTTTGGTGGCGTTGGAGAGAAGTGCTCTTCCTTCCAACCTCCATCATGCCGTAATTCACCTCCCTCACGACCTCAGGGAAAGGCAAGAGTGGCCCCCTCTACGGCAGGCTCCCCGTTCTCATCGGGGCCCAAACGTGGGAACTGAAGACATTCAGCACCTGGCAGGACGTGGCTGGGAACAGCACTCATAAAGCAATATTTAAGAGGCATTAATCAAATGGTAACTACGTTATTGTCCTAAGGATGCGCCTTTCCTGAGCATGTCACCTCATTATTTAGGAAACAAGAATTCCTCCGATGCTTTATGACAATGCCATGAGCTTTGCATTGATGGAAAAAAGCTTCCATTTTCCAGTCTCCAGCACACAGTTTGGCTAGGAGCCGCAGAAAGGAGGAGGAGGTTTGAAATGTTGAAGTAAATTAGGTTTCCTGAAGACCAACGTGTAAGAGGACAAAGTGAAAACAAAGAGGAGAGTCACAAATGCTACAAGCTGCAGCAGGCAACTGTAGCTTTAGTGTAAATCACAGAGAGGATAAATAAAGGAGATAAAGAGGAGATAGAGATAAAAGAGATAAAATAAATAAAAGAGAGCCATGGGAAGCCACCTTTGCCTTTTTTAAATCCATGTATGTTCTCCAGGGAAGCTAAAAACTTACCTGAGCCAACTTGATTCACACCTCCTTATAAAATAGTTTTAGATGAGTAAGTTTTAAGAGTTTCTAATAGTGTCTAAATGCCTGCAAAAAATACCTCAGGAGCAAAGTAGTCAGGGCGAATTTTGGAAATCAGAGCGAGCTTTTGGCCCAAGGTCTTGGCTCGGTTCAGAGTGAGCATAGTCTTCCTCATCTTCCTGCTGTGACGAATGGGAACATCCGACATGAGCTCCACACCCCCAGCTACGACCACGTCGCACTGTCCAGCTGCGATCAAACCCACACCTGCAGAAGGAGACAGAGTTTGCCGTGAGGGCTGCAGGGAGAAGCAATGCTTACCTCATTAGTGCCTAGGACACTATATTTTATGTCCTTCTGCAGCCTCTGGCTTTGGCCAAGTGAGACAGCATGTGCTTAACTGAGACAGAGCAGGACGAACAGACATTTTATGAAGCACACTAGTTTTGTAATTTTGCTTCCTCTTTGCCACACACAGCATGGGAGAAGAGCACTCCCAGTGATGCAGGAGACCAATGTGTTTTTCTCCTCTGTCCAGGCTTAATCAAAGATGACAGCAGCCTGAAAGGCAGCGAATTCCTCATTGAGATTTAGTCTTTACCTCCCAAGCTAACACGGATACTGAGCAGAGGCTGTGGCAGAATGCAAACAGAGCCAAGCTATTGCAGGTGCTCAATTTGTAGTGTATTTTGTTAGTTCAAAGTCCTCCTTCTGTTCCAGGATTTCTTTGCCTGCTTAGTGATATTCACTAAGCAGCACGAGCTAGCTGAGGGACAGAGAGGAGTTACCAAGTCTGGTTTCAAACCACAGCTTGCTCTTCTAGTCAACATACCTGTGGTCATAGCCTGGTTTGAAGAAATGCAAGCCATGGTGACTGTATGGGCTGGAGTTTTGTCAGAGAAACCAGCTCCTAAGGCAGCCTACGAGCAAGAAAGAACGTCTGTTAAAACCTGCACCTTTTGCTCCACGGGGCCAGATCTGCCTCCTGCCCAGCAACACCCCTTTGCAGACTAAGCTGAAAACAAGCACCTCGAGGACTTGTTAGTGTTAGGTCAGAGGCTGGACTAGGTGAACTTGGAGGTCTCTTCCAACCTAGATGATTCTGGGATTCTGAGTTCCCACTCAGCCAACTACTGCAGCAGCAATTCCCCTCCCTGGACTCTGGGAACCAGAGAAGGCAGCTGCCCCCCTCTCAGGGCTCTCAGGCTGTGCAGTCACCAGGGACAAACTAATCACACACCTCATCACTTCGAGAGAGCTTTCAAGCACCTAACGTTGTCTTTGCTTCACATTATTTGCAAAAGGTGGCACGTGAAGAGTTATTTCGAGCCCTCGGTACAAGGCGCCGCGAGTTCCTTCCAACAGGACAGAAAAACATCTGCAGTTCAGCCAGCAGTCTCGTTTGACCCAGCACAGGAAAACTGCTCGCAGCGAGACCTTCCCTAGTTGAGACGTGGCCAACTGGTTTAAAGTTCACCACTTGTTCCCAAGTTAAAATTAAACCGCAGCCTCATCTGACTGGCAGGTGACCAAAGCAAGTATTTGCATACACAAGGCTCAAACCGCCGATGGAGCTGGGGAGCCTCATCATCTCCTCAGCCCTTCCAGCTCTTTACGTAATCGTTTTGCCGGCTTGCAGAGAATAACAGAAAATCACATGCCACATCACATTCCTGTAGCAGACCGACCTCCTTCCGCGTACAACGCGTGAGTTGGGTTTTCTGCCTGCCAGAAGAAAGGGCAACTAAGCTGCTGCAAATCGTTCAAAGGCTGCCTCTGAGCAGGGAACTGAAATAAATAGGTACAAAGCAATCCATCACAGCATGCTCCGGGCCTCTCACCTACTTTGAACCTACCAGTCTTTGAGTCCAATCGGTAATTAGAGCTGAGTGATCAGCAATCATCAAGAAAAGCTTCCCTTTCAGGCAAGAATCAAGCAGAGGCCTCACAGCATTAAAAAATGCTTGATATTGGGCAGATTTCAACAAGGGGCAGAGCCCCATACGGTTATTTGTCTGCCAATATTGACCCAACTAGTTTATATTCCTAAAACTAAGTTACACTGGGCTTTTTTCTCAAGGGCTTGTAGTCTCCATTCTAGAAAAATGAAGAATGAGAAGGAACAGTGCACGCAACCCACCTCTCTGGCAACATTGCTCGTTTTCACTTCCTGGATCACCGTGCCGTACACAATGTAATCGACAACATCCTTTGGGACATTGGTCCGGTTCAGCAGGCCCCTAGGGAGAAGACAGAAGCAAGGAGAATTTGTACCATGCAAGCAACAGCCTTGCCACAAGCCCTCAAAGATCTATCTGCCACCAGCTTGGCTGGAGAACACGGCAACGACGGGGCTGTAGCTGCCAGAGGTCCAGAGGAAATGTTGTGTGCATGGATATTTAATGACAAGTGCCACTGACCACAGACTGCAAATAATCGTAGTGGTATCACGATGCTTTATTCCCTGATTTCATGAAACCAGTCACTGTCTCCCTCCAGGTGCAGCTGTCAGTACCCTCCCCGGTTTGGAGAATTGTGGCACCCAAATTGTAGGAAGAAGGCCCCAGAGAAAACAGAGCCCATTACACAGGTGCAGGAACACGTGAAGCTTCCACGGAGATGCAGAAAACGAGCACTGCGTTTTCCCAGCTCATTGGGAAACACGTTGCATAATTTGCTACAACATCCTGGCAAATATGGCAAGACAGGAAATTCCACTGTAGTGATTAAGGACAGCGGGATTCAGACAGCTTCGTGCACTGCAAACCACCAAATAAAAATGAAAACACAGTCACTTCCATCAAAAAATTCTCTCCAGCAGCACTGTAGCCTCCCCCCACCCCAAAGCCCAGGACACAGCCCCCAGGCAGCATTAGCACTCTGCCTGCCAACCACAGCAGCCTGCCCTGGCCAAATGTGCCACGACGTGACTGCACCCAGCCTCCCAATCCTTCCTCAGGCCTTGAAATCTCCTTTCCTCCCCGGTAATGCCTTCTTTCTTCTCAACAGCACTTTGCCCTGCGCCTGAACAACAAAAATCCCAGTGCTAAGGACACGCAGCTCTTGTCAAATCGCTGCAGAATGCAAGGGACAGGAAGGTGGCGGAATGAGCTGGCTGCTCTTCTTGCCAGTTCTCTCTCAATTGCAGACGGTTTTTCCCTTGAATTTTAAGCACACCTCAGGAGCAGCCCCTGTATTTAGAGAACTGTGCAGGCAGAATTCAAATTAACCAGTTGTTCAAACGAGACAACAATGAAACTCCCTGAAACTTTTACTCATGCCCATTGCAAGCCCTGCTGCTCCAGCCACCTACAACGGCAGCAGCTGAGCAAGAAAGATTAAGTATTGCTAAGAGACAAGACCAGACAGCTCTGCGTGTGCCACTGTGCCAGCACCAGGACCCCAGCAGTTCTACGAGAGCTTTCTGGGCTCTTTTAGCATTCCTTTTACTTACTGCAGTGCTGCTCTGGCTAGGTCATGGGGCATGAGATCTGCGTATCTGGAAGATAAAGAAGAAAGGCAGAAAATTAAGGGCAATCTTCTTCAAACCGTACTTTTTCCATAAAGACGGGATAAACGTCAGCACTCTCTCATTTCTGGGCTTGTAGGCATAAAAAATAATTCCGTTAAGATGACAAGTAAGGCAACTTTTTTCAAAAAAAAATGATTCTACTGTTAACCAAGGGAGCGGGCGTTTCCTTATTTTGTACTTACGAGGTGCCAGACTGCAAAAACGGAATACGGACGCCCTCCACCACAACAATATTCTTCACACCACTTTTGGCTAAGGTCTTCTTACTCTTAGGCTGGACAGCTAAAAGAGAAGCATACCTAGCTGTTAACGAGAACACCATCAAGCTTAAAGCTGTTAAAATTGACAGAAAACTATGGAAAAATGTTGTCTTTTAGTGCATATTTAAAGCATTGTAGGTAGGACACCTGGGCTGTGATCTTGTCTCTGTCTGGTTAATTACATGGTCTGTAAAAGTGCTTTAACAACTCAGTATTTCCCTCGTCAGTCGAGGGATTCATCTACAGCTACACCGAGGCAACAGCACAGCTGAGAATCGAGGCACAAACTCGTGGTCTCTGTTACGACCAGCAAGAGCAGTGCAAGAACAGACACCTCCGAAAACGCTGCATGGCTTTGAAAACGAGCAAGGCAGACCACATTCAAAGCCCTGCAGCCAGAATAAGGCCTCGCACAGCCTCTCGCTGGGGTGCAGTGAGCACAAACAACCCACAGCTACTTGCAGATGTGCTCTTACTGCACAGTGACAGGGAGATATTTCGTGACCAGTCAGCACAGCTCAGGAAATAACCAGCTTGCACTTCCCTGGGAAGTACAGTCACTGCAGGTAACTTGCTGCTTTTCTTTCAGGCCTCCTGGGATTTTGGGGTCAAGATAAAGCGGTGTCCCGATGCACTACTATTTGACAGGCCACTGCCAGAGCTCTTCCAAAGCAAAGATTAAGAGAGTTCAGCGAGAATTTCCTAACACAATCAGGCCTGCAAATCTTAGCAAGCATTTACAGCAACATGTGGCAGCTCCATTTAATCCATTAAAACACAAAGACACATTAAAAAAAAGCAATTAAATCCAGCTAAACACCATGCTCAACGAAAGCACAAGTATGAAACCCCAGCACTGTTCGTGGGTTTTACAAGGCTCTCTGTACAAAGCCAAGGAGATAAGGGGGAGCTACTGTCTAGGTTCATTTCCAAAATGCAGGCAGCTCAGAGACACAGAGCTAATAACCCGTGTAACGGTGCAATCAGCAGCTCCACTGAGACCCGAGCCTCTTACTGGTCTCGCTGGACTTCAGAGCTAATCTCACAAGCTTCCCCTACTCAGGGACAACCCCACCCCATCCTGGGCAAGAGGTCTGGTTAAACCTCAACAGCCTGTAACCTCCTGGCTTAGATTTTTGGTTTAGACACCAGAAATCGTAATCTATCAGGTGAGGACACGCTGGGAGCTCTGCAATGGGCACAGCTGCTGGGGGCGAGGGGCATTCAGGTGTTCGGGGGGCTCCACTGCAGTGCTCTGCCTGAAGTTTTACTTGGTGGCACCTTCTGGGGGGCACTCTTGTTCTACCGCTGGCTGCACTGAGATCTGTGATCTACTGAGATCTGCTTCTGAGATCTGTGCAGGATGAGACAGGTCTGGAACAGGGAGGCAGCTTCCCGACTTGCCTGTTAGCACAGCCCCACTGCGATGCCTGGTGCCATCACCTTACCTGCAGCCTGCAGCTGTGGGGAGCAGCTGAGCGACCGAGCGACTGAAAAACAAGGAAAGGAAAAGGAGAATCAGGAGAATCTGTCAAATCTTAGGTGTTAAAAACATTTCCAGCTTCTCTAAGAAATATTAAAAGTTAAAAAGATAACGTCACAGTAAGACAACGGCATGCACCTACACGTCTGTGAGATATTTTTTATTTCACTCTGTTCATAACAGAGGCATAGTTCATACTGCCAGGGTAACACAAGATTCCTCCCACACTGCAAGACGTGGGCAGGACAAACATGTCAGCAATGGGATCGGCTGTTTAAAAAGCAGATGACAGCGGAACAAAGATTCAGCTACAAGCATCCACTCCAACTCTAAAATGGAAAAAGGAACTTTGTGACCTCCCAGTTCAAGCTTTTAATAAATGCAAAGATACTTACAGACCCTGGCAGCCCATGCGGAGGAAGCAGGGAGGTTTCGGATGGCATGGGTCAGCATGGAAGTCATTTTGATATCTAGAGGTGGCAGAGACCGCTGTTAGTCCAACCTGACCTCTTCAGAACGACTCCAGAAGAAGCAGTCTGCCTGCTCCACGCAGCCAAAAAAGCCAAGAAAGGGAAGGTGATCCAAGGGCAGCTGAGAGCAGCGGCAGGGAGAACCACTTGCTGTTACTTTCCGAGCAGCATCTAAGAGACGAGGAGACTGGCTTGTAACTGTGGCCTGCTACAAGGCAAATAAACCCCGCTCTCCCCGATGACCCAGCCCAGCACTATCAGCAGCCAGGGCAGCTTTCGGCTCCCCCCTCGATAACTGTTCCACTGCTTCCCCCTGGAAAATTGTCCCGGCGCCCAGCCCGGATCAGTGTCAGCGTGACTCTCCTGATGCCCTCCCCTTGGCACCATTTCTCGCCGCTGCCCCTAATTTTAACCACCAGGGCTAACCCAGTAACTGGGTGAAACCTCGGAAAATGAGGGTTGGAAGAGCCCTCCAAGCTCATATCATCCATCCATCCCCTACCACCAATGTCACCACCAAACCATGTCCCCAGGCACCACGTCCATCCTCTCCTTGAACACCCCCAGGGACGGGGACTCCCCCACCTCCCTGGGCAACCCGTCCCGGTGCCTGACTGCTCTTTCTGACAGAAATGTCTCCTCATTTCCCACCTGAACCTCCCCTGGGGCAACTCGAGGCCATTCCCTCTGCTCCTATCACTATTTATCTGTGAAGAGAGGCAAACCCCCAGCCCCCCACCCCTACTGCCCCATTCCCTCCCGCACTCTGCACTCCCCCTCCCCATAACGCCCCCTCCCTCAGCCCCCACAGCCCCCTCAGACCCCCCCAAGCCCCCCACAACCCCCAGGGCACCCCCTAAAGAACCCCCCCACGCTCTGCCCCGCCCCTACCCACCACCAAAGCCCCCAATATCCCCTCACAGACCCCCTCACAGACCCCGGAGCCCCCCCCACGTACCCCAAACCCCCTCACAGAGCCGCCCCCTCCCCACAGCAGCCCCGCAGCCCCTCCCCACCCCGGCCCCACCGCCCCCACCTGAGCCCCCTCACCCCAGCGCCGCCACCACCTCCCCTCACGCAGGCCCCCGCTCCCGCCCCGCCTTCGGGACTGCCCCACCGCGCGCCTGATCACCGCGCCCCACCCCCCCCTCTCCCGCCGCGCCCCCTCCCTTCCTACCGCTGCTCTCGGTAGCTCCGACAACGATCGGGACGCGGCGGGGCTCGGAGGCGGAGAGAAAGCGGCGGGAGGCGGCGGTTTCTGCGGCTCCGGGGACAGGCGGCAGCGAGGGGCAGCCTCAAAGGAGGGGCAGGGCGGGGCGGCGGGCGCGAGGCCCCCGCGCGGCCTCTCCCTCATTCGACCTCGCGCGCAGGAAGATGGCGGCGGCGGTGCGCGCCATCGGCAGCCTCGGGCGCTTCGTGGCCGCCGCCAAGCACTGCCCGGCACCCAGACCGCCCCCCGACGGTCAGGGGGGGACCCGCGGGGGGACGGGGGTGGCTTGGGAAGGGCTTGGGGGGGGGGGCCCGTGGGGGAGATGTGAGGGGGTGGGGGGGGCGTGAGCGTGAGGGGCGTGGGGGGGGGCGCCGTGAGGGGCTGCGGGGCGGCCGTGAGGGGGTCGTGAGGCTCTGGGGGGGGGGCTGTGAGGGGATCGTGGGGGGTTGAGGGGGTCATGAGGGGCTGGGGGGGGCCGTGAAGGGATCGTGAGGGGTTGGGGGGTGTCGTGAGGGGCTGGGGGGGGTTGGGAGGGGGTCGTGAGAGGCTGGGGGGGTCGTGGGGGAGTTGTGAGGGGTTGGGGGGAGTGTAGGGGAGCCGTGAGGGGGTTGAACGGGTGTGGGGGGGGTCGTGAGGTGCTGGGGGTGGCTGTAAGGGAGTTGTGAGGGGTTGGAGGGCGCGTGGGGGGGCCATGAGGGGCTGAGGGGGGGTCGTGAGGGGGGGTCGTGAGGGGTTGGAGGAGCCGGGGGACGTCGTGAGGAGTTGAGGGGGGTGGGGGGGGGGGTGGGGGGGGTCGTGAGGGGTTGGGGGGGATTTGGGAAGGGAGTTGGGGGGCTTAGATGTGCGGGGGGGGGGGGTCCCAGAGGAGCTGCGAGGGGAAACGGGGAGTGGTGGGCACGGGGGAGATATGGGGAGGGGGGCGTGGGGCTGTGCGGCCATGGGGAGTGCAAGGGGGGATGTGGGGAGGTGCCCCCATGGGAGAGGGGAGGGACGCCAGGGGGTTGCTTGAAGGGGGGGGGAACACGCTCCTCGTATACATGTCCGGGGGGGCTGCAAGGCTCTGAGGAAGGTGGGACAGGGGGCGCCTGGGGAGCTGGTGGGCACCCCGTGGTTGTGTGTCCCCCCCCCCCCATGGTTCTGTGTCCCCTCACCTGTGGCTGCGTCCCCACCCGCGGTTGTGTCCCACGCTGGGGTGTGGTCTCCGTGTTCCCCCCAGGGAGGGTCTTTCACGCGTCCCCACCCTCCCCCAGTTTGTCCTGGGGGGGCTGTGGTGTCTCCACGGGGCAGGGGCTGCTCCCCTGCGTGTTTTGGGGATCTTTGTATGGTTTTGGGGGGTTTCTGTGCTTGGGAGCAGTCACAAAACTGTAGGATCATCCAGTCCCGACCCCACTGAGGGGGGAGGGCTGCGGGTAGGGCTGTCCCCAGCCCCCGAGCTGATCCACGGGGGGGGGGGGGAGGCCGTCCCCATGTCCTTCCCCGTCCCCATGGGGGTGTCCCCGTGTCCTTGGGCTCCTGGTGCTGCTCTCCAGGCGTAGCCAGGGGAGGGGGCCGTGCGGCTGCCCCCCTGGGGAAAACTTCATCCTCGGGGGCCCGTTTGTGTGCGCCTGAGGGCAGGGGGTCCCTGCGTGGCCCCCCCAGGAGTGCTGTGCCTGCAGGGCCCCCAGGATCTGCCCCAATTTTGGTGTGCGAGCATCTCTGCTGGTCACCGACGCTCCCCCACCCTTTGGCGCTGTCTTGGATTCACTCTGGGAGCTGGGACACGATTCCTGCAGGGAAAAGCTGGGGCTGGTTGCAAACAGCTGAGTGATTTCTGCCTTTCTGTGCTCTGCAGGGCCCCCGGCGGCCCTGTGTGGGCGTGGGGCTGAAATCCAGACCCAGCAGTGGTGCAGGGAACCTGAAGCTTGTCTGGGAGATGTGTGCGTGCAGGCTGCTCGTGTCTGCAGAGCTAATTAACATCGCTCGCCGTAATTAATGGTGTTTTTCTTGCGCCTTGTTCTGCCAGGCGGGGTGCAGACCTGGCTGCTGGAAAAAGGTTGGTTTTTAGGTCTGTGCCGCATCTGAAGGTCTCTGCTGATGCCAGGAGGGGTTTTCTGGAGCGTTGGGTGTCCCCTGCTCTAGGCGTGGAGTGAATGAAGCAGCAAAAATCAGGCCTTTATTCCTTTATTCACAGGTTTTAGTCCTAAAGCAGATGCCAGTGAAAGGGCAGAATCGTGCATCCGGCTCGCTGCTGTGCCATTCGCCTCACGATTACCAGGGAGGGTTTCCTGGCTCGTGGTTTGGGATAGGGAGGATGCCAGTTTGGAGTGTGGAAGGTGTTTTCCCCAAGTGTTCTGGGACCTAAAACAAAACTTTGTCACTCGGATATTGAGCAGCTGCTACCCGAACGCCACTGCTGCTCCCCGAGGAGCTTCTATCCAGAAGGTAGCGAGATTTTTCTGTCTCGCCCTTGATTTTCTCTTTCCTGCTTTGTATCTGTTTTGCTAAACCTGAAAGCAAAGTGAAATTCCAGGCCTAAGGCTTTTGTGGAAGCAGCCTGGGCAGAAGTGACTTGAAAAAGGGAAGCGTGGTAGGGCACAGAAGGAGAAGTTCAATTCATCCATTCACTTTTTTGTTTTGAGCTGGGGTTGTTTTGTATAAAATGTCCCAGTAAGCACCCTGCTCTAGGTGGGAGCTGGGGAAAGCTGTCACTGCTTCCCTTCCTCGTCCCAGCTTTGCCAGATCCTGGGTGTGGAAGGAGAACGTGATCAGCTCTCTGCAACCGAGCTTTGGCTGATCTCCTCCTACCCGTGCTGTGCAGCAACACAGGATTAAAGCGAGACAGCTCAGAAGAGGCCAAGTGCTTGTGTTCTCCCCAAAGCGGTGGAGCCGTGGGGCTTTTATTGGGCTAAAACACTGCCCTTGGGTTAAAGGAGCATTTTATTCTGCTGGGGAGCATCTCTCAGCAGGGGACCCGCTGTCAGACCACGCTCAGCTCTGGGAAAAGCAGCGCCTGGGTTCAGAAACGCGTGACTTGAGCGCACCCAGAGCTCAGGGAGGTGCACGCTGAGCACAGGGGCTGCAGCTTGGGAGCAGAACCCAGCTCTCTCTGTGTTTATGCAGGGCACATGACACCCCGACCCACCTGCTGGGACCAACACAGAGTTTCCAGTCCCCACGGCGTGGCACCGCGTCTGCTGGGCTGGGGGAATGGAGCACAAAGGTCGCTCCCCGCTGCCAGCGCTGGAGGCGAGTGGAAGGAGGGTCAAAGTGCAGAGGAGCCGGCCCCGGGGTTGTAGGGAGGGAAGGTGCCTGCTGGTGAGGCGTTTTAGGGTTTTTTTTTCCCCCTGCTGGACTTTCTGCCTCCTTGCTGGGACAGGGTGGGTTTATTCCTGAGCGTTATCAGCACCGAGCAGCGAGCTGGGTTCTGGGTTCCAGTTGGCAGAGGAGCTGTGTGCTGGTGAAGTAGCATTCCTGCCACATTTCGTGTTCCATGCAGCTTTTGGCAGTGCTTCAGCCTGGGTCGGTGTCAGAGGATCCTCTCGGGCAGGATCAAGGTCACTTGAACAGGGCTGATCCGTTTGTGTAGTGGGAGGTCACCGGGCGAAACAGCTCCTCAGCAGAGCAAGGAGCTTTGGGATTTATGGGGCAGGACAGTGGGATCACACTCGTCCTATGGTCTGAGTGCTCTGAAACAGGACGGGTTTCTCTGGGTGCTTCCATCTGTGGTCAGTGGAGGTGGGTTTAGTGTCCAGCTGACAGCACCAGAGGAGAGGGTAAATATTTTGTGTGCCCCTTCTTTGTTGCTCACCAGCTCCTCCCTGGGGTGTCAGTGCCTGGGGTGGCGCCGTTTGCTGGCACAGGAGCGTGTTTTTGCACAGACATGGCACAGCAACCGTGTTGGATCTGCTGTGACCTTAACTTGTAGCCATGAAACTCCCCCAAGTGCAGCGGGGCTGTTGCTTTGTTGTGTTGGACTGCGTGCACTGGTGGCAGAACACCCCCGTGTGCCGTCAGCTCTTTGGGGAGCAAGCTTTGCTTTCTGACCTCGGTTTGGCATTCCTGCTGCTGGAAACTGCGGCGTGGAAGCCCTGAAGGTCACCTCAATAGCATGGAGTCTGCTGAGCTCTGGTGGCGGGCACGGGTCGAGCCGTCAGAGGGAGCTGGCTGCTGCTCAGGGCTTCCTGTAGCACGTTCCTTGGCAGCCCAGGGGAGTTCAGAGGGGACGTTACCAAAGGACACGAACGCTGACATGGCTGAGGATTCCTTTAACATCTGCAACGTCTCTTCTTCAGGTTATGCTTGCCGCAACATCTCCACCTCCACCGCTCTTCAGGGTAAGCACAAAGTTTCTCTGTGCGAGTCCATCCCCTCCCTGGAAGCCGCTGGCCACCAGCTGATAACACCTTCCCCTTTGTTTCCAGCTAGAACCCACGTGAACTACGACATCAAGGGAGATGTGGCCGTTGTACGCTTCAACACCCCAAATTCCAAGGTACTGCTTGAATTGGCTGGAGGAACGGCAGGAGTTGTGGTAGGGTGGAGGGGGCACTGAAAATGCCATGTTCAGATTAAAGACATTCCTAACCTGCAGCCGTTGAAGTTGTGAACAAAGAAATGGGAGCATGAGCGTGTGGGTGTTTAAAGAGGCACCTGAAAAATACCTGGTGGAAGGATTTTGTATGTACCAAGATAATTCGTTCTAGCAGCAAAAGATAGCCCTGAATCTAATTAAGTTCTTGGACTCACGGTGGTTAAGGAGATTGCTAGTTATACGGAAAAAAAATAAAGGAGCAGAAGTTTACAGAACCTATGTTTGAGGTCACAAACCCGCTGCTGGTGAGGTTAAGGAGGAAATTCTTAATTGAGGACCTGCTTCAGGGTCTCATCTTGGAGGTTTTCCTGCCCTTATTTTGACACAGGATGAACTAACTTCTTCTCCATCAGATCTGGGCTCCACGTGCGTGCCCCGGCAGAGTTGTGCCAAGCAGTGCTCTGGTGTTGGGTGAACTCCTGGGTGGGCTGTTCCTTTTGTCTGCAGAAAGCAAAAAGAAAAAGCTGCAGAGCTACTGTTCCTCCTAGCTTCAGACAGACGGGAATATGCATTCAGACTTGCAATTGGCTTTGGCTTTTTGTTGTTGGTCTGTCTTCCTGGCAAGCTTTCTGATAAGTTGCTTCATGCCAGTGCTTAATCAGAGGTTGAACTCCACCACGGGCTCCTTATTTACAGCGTGTGTTTGCTGCCTCCAGGTGAACACTCTGTCCAAGCAACTGAGCGCGGAGTTTACCGAAGTAATGAACGAGATCTGGGCCAATGAAGCCGTCAAAAGCGCTGTCCTCATCTCTTCAAAGCCAGGCTCCTTCATTGCTGGAGCAGATATCGAGTAAGTTTCTGGGCGTTACAGGTTATTCCCATGGAGCTCCCTCAGAAGCCCAAAACCTGGGGGCCGTGGCCTGGCGAGCTGCGCACACCGAGCAGTTTGTCACGGCCACCTCCCCGGGGTGAGGCTGAGCGTGAGATCCATGCGCACAGCGTGTGCAGCTCGCTCAAATGAGCTTAGGGCCTTGACAAAGCAGAGTATGGCTGGTCAGGAACTCGGTTGGGTTGTAGCACTTGGGTCGCTCCTTCCTGCGTGCTGGGGTGCAGCCAAGGAAAGTTCCCTTCCTGGCTCCAGGGTTAGCATTGTGCTTCGGTCTGGGACGCAGCAAGAGCAGATAATTTACATGCAGAACTGCATTTAATCTGGGGCTGAGCGGCTGGCAGCCTGCCGGCACGGCCCCTTCATTAGGCAGGATTTGGCTTTCTGCCACGCCGAGTATCTGAGCGGCCTCCGGGGCTGTTCAGCGTGGGTAACTCCCACAGGGTGTTGGGGACCCGTGTGGGTGCTCTCCCTGGGACCTGGAGTGCCACTGGCTGCTAGTCCTGACCACGGACAGGGCAGAAAAGTCGTTTAAAGACATAAAAAGCCAGAAAGCTCTCAGCAAAGTAAATTACAAATCAGCTTTTTAAAAACTTTACCTCTTCCTCTGCCGTGAAAAAGGCCAGACACTTGATGCAGGTGGGAAGGAGGCGGTAGCAATAGCAGAGCAAAAGGACAGGCAGCGTGTAAGAGGTGCTGGGCAGCCTCAGTGCTACAAGCCTGCTGAATTGGGCCTGCCTGGCAAACACCGTCAGCATCCATGGGAATAATTGGCAGAGGGAGTATCTAATTGGCAGAGAGCAGCATCAGAGCCTCGGCCATCTGCTTCTCTAAAAAGTGATCCCGGGTTCCCCCTCCACCCTTCCTGGCAAATGCTTTGAGGCTTCCTATGACCCTTCCTCCTCTCCCCCCAAGGCTTTCAGAGCTCTGACACAAGGAAGCTCATTCACTGCCTGCAGGCACAGAGCAGTGTCAGCCTGCAGTGACTTAACCCACCGAATTTAGTAGTCTTCCTGTGTCGTTCATTAATGTGAGGCTGTGGGACTGAATAGCTCCCGCCTGTCTGTCAGTCGCTGGAGCTTTGTGGGAACAGGGGAGCAAACTCCTTACAGCACTCTCCGTTTCACTGCTGTTTTCTCAGTGCTTTTCCAGTTCTGATCAGCCTTTCTGCCTCACTGCAGCATGATT
This sequence comes from Netta rufina, assembly GCF_964035555.1. NCBI lineage: Eukaryota > Metazoa > Chordata > Aves > Anseriformes > Anatidae > Netta > Netta rufina. The sequence goes on from NC_140125.1 coordinate 120,886,182, forward strand.
GAAGCCTGCAAGACTTCTCAGGAAGTGACTCAGCTCTCTCAGGACGGACAGAAGATGCTAGAAAAAATTGAGCAGTCTCCAAAGCCCGTGGTTGCTGCCATCAGTGGCTCCTGCCTGGGAGGAGGACTGGAGGTATTGAGCAATTCTGGGTCTGCCAGGCAGCAGTGAGAGTTGGTAGCGCTGGTTCTCTAAACTATCCACGTGATGCCCAGAGGACTTCTCTGAGAGGGATTTGAGACCTGACGTGGATTCGTTACATCCATTCAAATGAGTTTGTGGCAAGTTAATGGGTTGGTTGTGCCTCAGAGCTCTGCGATGCTAATTTTTCTACTTCTGTTGAAAGAGCTAGTCACGTACGAATCCGTGTGGGCCAGGCTAATATTTAGGTGAGAGCATCCCAGGGCAGGCAGGCTGTTTCCAGCAGGCATTGAATCGGCATTGATGCTGCTGGCAGAGTATGTGCTGGAAATGATTTCTTTTTGAGTGAAAAGAGTCTCATATCCCAGCAGTTCCTGTTCTTTTAAAAGTTCTTGTGAGAGGGATGAGTGTGGGGAACCTGGCCAGGCTCCACCCTTGCCTGCATACCCTGCCCCATCACTTGCCACTTCAGCTGAGGGCAGCGTCTGCTTCGTAATCTCCACTCAGTGTTTTGTAAACTGGAAGGCTCTGTGGTAATCCCTGGAGCAAAGTTGTTGTTAAAATGGAATAACTTTATGGGAATGGAGTCTCTTCAGCTCCATTCTTATTTCTCAATCACTCGCAGCCTTTTATAAAATCACAGTGGTGATTGATCTGGACTCGGTGATCCAGTGATAAAGCAGTATCACAGCTGTAAATGGGACCATGCCTTCAGTGCAGCAGATGACTCTAGCCCTTAGTAGTCTAGATGAGATTCAAATTAATTAATTAAAAATTCAAATTAAACCTAGATAAGGTTTGAAAATAGCTTGGCTCAGATTGCTACTTTCACATTCACATCAGTAGCTGCTTGTTGCTGTTGGCCCTGGGTGCGTGCCTCTTGCTAGAAGAAGCTGAGAATGAGCACAGAGGGAATTTGGGCAGCTGAATTGGAGACCTGGGGTAGGATTAGGAGGAAAGCTGAAGCAGTGCGTACAAGAGACCTTTGTGATGGAAGCCCAGTTCTTTCATGGGGAAACCTTTAGTTTTCCCTCCCTTTTTTAAGGTTGCCATTGCCTGCCACTACAGAATAGCAACAAAGGACAAGAAAACGATCTTGGGAACACCTGAAGTCTTACTGGGACTCCTGCCAGGAGCAGGGGGTACTCAGCGGCTGCCAAAGATGGTAAGTGGGAGAAAAAACTTCCTCAGTAGTCCTTTCTGCTCATGGCGTACTTGTTTGTTTAAAATCCCCTTTCTGCCCTTCCAGGTGGGACTTCCTGCTGCCTTTGACATGATGCTGACGGGGAGGAACATCCGTGCCGACAGAGCGAAGAAGATGGGCCTGGTTGACCAGCTGGTGGACCCGCTAGGTCAGACGTGATGCCCCTCAGTTGTTAGGAAGCTGATCTACTGCCTGTTGGTTAACCTTTCCGCCTTGGTGGGTGGAGAAGCCATTGATGCCACCTGCAGTCAAGGCAGGGCGTACGAGCTGTGAAGTCCTTGTGAAGTCCTTGCCGTGCTCTTCAGGGTTGTAACCTCCCTTCCCACCTCAGAAGCATGTGTGCAGGGACCTTGAGAAGTCAGGCTGAAGCTAAATCGAACAGGGAAAGGTTAGAGCAGAGGCGACGGGCCTGTTGGCTCCCTTGCATAAGCTAATTATACAGATTAGAACCTGCATTCCTCGTTTATCATGTCAGAGGGACAGATTGCGACCCGTAATGAAAGAATAGATGACCAATGCCTACAATTACGCAGCCTGCAGATGTTAATCTCAGTGACAAGATCTTGAAAAGAAGCCAACCCCCACAGCTTTAGGCTGTCTGAATTGCTATAACTGCCTTTCAGTTGGATGGAGCAATTCCTTGCGGGTTGCAAACCAAATCACACTTCCCAGCGCTTTTGAATTTGGAGAAAATAAATTTTAAAAGTAAGTGCTGCTGTCTACCCTGAGAAATGCAAGGCAAGCTCCATTCTTGCTTATAAGATGGTTCCATCGTACCCAGGCTTGAGTTAAAATCTGCTGAGTAAACTAAACTTTACTGCTGTATACTTGCTTAATTGTGAATTCACAGAACCATGAAGGTTGGAAAAGCCCTCCAAGATCTTATCATCCATCCATCCCCTACCACCAATGTCACCACTAACCCATGTCCCCAAGCACCATGTCCAACCTCTCCTTAAACACCCCCAGGGACTGCAACCCGTCCTAACACCTGATTGCTCTTCCTGAACAGAAATGTCTCGTCATTGCCCACTTCAACCTCCCCTGGCACAACTTGAGGCCATTCCCTCTGGTCCTGTCAATGGTTACCTGTGAGGTCCTTCCCCAGCTTCGTAGCCCTGCTCTGGCCACGCTGCAGGGCCTCGATGTCCTTCTGGTATTGAGGGGCCCAAAGCTGAACCCAGCACTCGAGGTTTGGCCTCACCAGAGCGGAGCCCAGGGGGACGATCACCGCCCTGTTCCTGCTGGCTGCACTGCTCCTGACACAACCAGGATGCCCTTGGCCTTCTTGGCCCCCTGGGCACACTGCTGGCTCGTGTTCAAGTGAGCATCGACCAACACCCCCAGATCCTTTTCCTCCACACAGCTTTCCAGCCACTCTGCCCCAAGCCTGTGGTGTTGCATGGGGTGGTTGTGGCCAAAGTGCGGGACCTGGCACTGAGCCATGTTAAACCTCATCCCCTTGGCCTCTGGCCATCGATCCAACCCCTCCAGATCCCTCTCCAGGGCCTGAATTATATTTTAAGAGCCCGCAAATTTGACTTTTTATATCAGTGATCACTTTGGCTTGCCTAAAAGAAACCGGATGTGGTCGATGTGTTACAAATCCTGACTCAAACCAGATGAGGACATAGGAGGAGCACAAAAGTGATATGCAAGCATTAGAGGCATCTCTCGTTCATTCAGACAGCACCCAGTGCCAGAAGGCTTTCTGCTGAGTATTCTCATGTTCATTCTCAAAGTCTGGGTGAAAGCAGCTTTAATTGAGGTGGTAATTTAGCTCATTAGGGAAAGCTTTGAAGGAAAGAGACAGCATTAATCAGGAGGCAGTTCCATGAGGTGCAAGCGGTTCTCTTTCAGTAAGGGTATCCACAACATTGTCTTGTTTCGCTTAATGGTGTGCCCAAATCTGGTTCTGCTTTATTTTATGCCAGGTATTAGTAGGCAGCTGGAAGCTCCCCTGGTAAGGTTTCTACAACAGTTACGGTGCTGAGTCTGGCTAGGTGTTAGCAGGTAAAGCAAGTGAGAGATTTCTTGTACCTGAGGTCAGAGGTTGAGGTTTTATTGACCATTATCTACAGAACAGGTAATTTTCAAGGACGTGGTGTTGGGTAACTGTGCCTGTATGTTTAATAGCAACAGCGTTGTCACATCTCAGTTGTGCAGGCTTTTATACTATGCAGGGACGTAGAGGTGCAACAAGAGGGAGAGGTGGCTGAGCACTTCAGTTCTGTTAAGGTAGAAGTGGTGTTGGCAGTTACGCATTTGGCATTTTGGTATTTCTGGATAACATCACGGATATTAAATGTCTTGTTCACCAGAGCCAAGAAAAGTCAAAGGGGGGGTGAGGGGGAGTGGGAGCAATTCAAAGGAGTGCCCTGTTGCTGACTCACCCTTGCTTCCCCACATGAGCTGTATCCATCAGCGATAGCTTCTGTGTTTCCTCAAGACTCTTCTTCTGTTCACAGGGCCAGGTGTGAAGACCCCAGAAGCACGAACAATCGAGTACTTGGAGGAGGTAGCCATTGGCTTTGCCAGAGGACTAGCCAACAGGACTGTGTCTGCCAAAAGATCAAAAGGGCTGGTACAGAGTAAGTCTGAGGGCACCACAGCCAAATCCCAGGGGACCGTAGTGGGTAGAATCCAGCTTTGCTTCTCGGGGATGTGGTCACGCTCCTACTTAACTCCATCATCAAAACAAAGTTATTTGATGGTGCAATTGTCTCTTGAGCCGGGTGGGCTGGTAGTTAAAACTATTGCAGATATGTAACGTTCACAGCTATACTCTTTAACTATTGGCTTAGTTATTTAAAAGCTGGTTGTGCATGTAGCACTGCACTGAGACATGTTTTGTCACCTCTTACAGAGATAACAGACTACGCTATGGCTCTTCCATTTGTGAGGAAGCAAGTCTACAAGACAGTGGAGAGCAAAGTTCAGAAGCAAACCAAAGGACTGTACCCTGCTCCGCTGAAAATCATTGAGGTAATGCCTGCTGTGAGGCATCAGAAACTGCAGAGGAGGAGGAGATGTGGGATAACAGGGCGACAGACAGGGGATGCTGTTTTCTTCCCCTGAGTCAAGCCACATGTAATGATCTTTACAGAAAATCAGTCTTGATGAGGCTAGCCATGTGGTCTGTCAAGCATGTTAAAATGCAGAATTCCCAGAGCTTGAACACCAATTTATGGTGTACTGGCACCAGTGAGGGGGAGATGGAGAATCCCAACTGAGGGAAGGTTTAGCTGGAATACTTGGTCATAAAATTTTCAGTCTTCAGTTCCCTGTAAGGTTTCTAATGAGCCAGGTTAACCTGTTTGAAGCCAGGAAAATATCAATTGCTGTGCTCGTAGCACTAACCCCACAAAACTTTAAAACTTCGCTCTGTAAGTAGCTCGGGCATTGTATTACTTTCAGCCATTGTCCGTGGTTGGATTTTTTCAAATTTAAGTTTTTTAAGACAACAACTATTCAAGTTGTTGTCAAGTTGTTGTCAAGACTTCTCTAAAACCTGTGAGTGCCCCCCTCTGACTCTGAGAGCAGTGGCATTACAGGAGCACAGTCCTACTGAAACAATCCCTGAAACCACAAGGTAGGTGTAAAAATTAACCTGACAGAAAGCTCACTGTCCTGGCAGCTGCTCTGTGTCAGAAGGACAAGGAGATTCATGGCTCTGCTTTGAGCAGCATGGACAGGACCCAGCGAGTCTGAAGTCTCCCTTGAATTTTGGGGAGGGGTCACTGGTGCAAACAGGAGGCGCAGCTAAACAAGCAATCTCTTTAAAGCACGGCTGTTGATGGACATGCCTTTAACAGTGGGGTATCTTTATTGCTGTTCTTTGACTAGGTTGTAAAGGCTGGTCTCGATCAGGGACGTGATACTGGATACCTCACCGAATCCCAGGTAAGCAGATTAGATCCCTGGTAGCAATAAATAAGCTGTATAGGTGTGTGCTAAATGAGTTCAACCATGCACAAAGGATAATGTTCTTCACAGGCTGCTCAGAACACTGCCTGGATCCTTGCCTGCTCTTTTGGGAATGGGGCTGTAGAAGAGGCCCGTCTTGAGCAATAGAACTATTGTGTTTTTTTGTTGTTTTTTTTTTGAGGTTCTTCATCTGTGAAAACAGTTCGTGCCTTTTCTCATTCCTGTCTATTTAGGCTTTTTGAGTTGGGAATGACCAGACCGAGTTCAGCGCTCGGGGTTTCACATAACAGGACTTTGTATTTGATTTCTCTGTGTGCCTGAGCTCTGTTTGTTTTTGTCTGATTGTCACGTGGGACAGGTAACCTGGAGGTGGAGGTATAGTGTTGTCGGTCACATGAGTATTTCCAGGTGGTTTGGTGCAAACAAGTAATTCCTTCCATGAACAAACTTTAATTTCAGTTTACTCTGGCACCTTTTTTGCCATCTTTTTTGTCAAGGGTGTTGATTGCCCATTACTCATTTTGCCATTTGTCCAGTTTTCTAGTTTGCGCTGGCCCTTTTTTGCCAATAGGTAACTTTCAGTACTCATGAAAATTACATGTTTTTGTGGTGGTGATGGTTTTGTTTTTTTTGTTTATTTTTTTCAGTGTTTTTTTTTACCCAGAACAGGACTTCTCTCTCCTTATCCCTCAGTGAAACTGACCCATTTGGTAACCACTGCAGTCAGAGTACTTGCTCTAGTGCTGGCCATTCAGGGGGGACCCCTCGACAGGCTGGAGAATGGGGCAGACAGGAACCTCGTGAAGGGAAATGTAAAGGAAATGCCAAATCCTGCCCCATGGGAGGAACAACTCCAGGCACCAGAACAGGCAGAGGGGCAGCTGCCTGGACTGAGTCCAGCACAGGGCCACAAAAATGATTGAAGGCCTAGAGCATCTGACACGTGAGGAGAGGCTGAGCGAGCTGGAACTCTTCAGCCTGGAGAAGAGAGGGCCGAGGGGGATCTTTTTGGGGTATATAAATACCCGAAGGGAAGCAGTAAGGAAGGCAGAGCTGCATTCTGCTTGGTGGTATCCAGTGGCAGGATAGGAGGTGAAGGACACAACCTGAAACCTGAGACATTAAACTTATACATGAGAAAAAACTTTGTTACTTGTAAAAGTGACTCAACACTGGCACAAGTTGGCAAAGGAGGCTGTGGAGTCTCCCTCTGTGGCAATATTCAAAACCCAGCTGGACTCAGCAGCCTGCTCCAGGTGACCCTGCTTTGAGCAGTGGGGTTGGACAAAACAATCTCCACAGGTCTCTTCTGACCTGAGCCATTCTGTGTTCCTTTGATTCTGTGAAATAAACCTCGGTGTAGCTCTTCCTTTGCCCTCAGTTCTGTAGTTCCCTGGTACATAGGTTGAGTTTAAGACCAGTAAGGACTGTTAAGGGAAGTTAAATCTTTAGCTGTTTAAGCCCTGGGAGGTTTCACCTCTTGGTGAGGTGCTTTTTTTCTGCTGATATTTTTCTGTTCATGGGTCTAACTGGGCAGATGTTGCAGAGATATCGATGATGTGCACACACAAACATGTTGCATGCACACGGCTGGTGTGTGGACAGCACAGTGCCTTTACTGATGACACCCATGGACACACAAACCGTTCACACTGACGTGAGCAGCTGGGACAGTCAGGGCTGTTCCTCCTGTTTGGCTGGGCCAGGTTGAGCTTCAGTTGTGGTCCTAAGTGTGTGCTCACACACACAGCTTCAGTAGCTGGCCCAAAGGTGTTTGTTCTACCAAGTGGCTGGCCCCTCAGGCCCCCTGTCTCCAGTTGCGGGCACCTAGACCTCATGTCCTAAACATTGTCCAGTCTTATTTGAAGTTTTCGGGGTACTAGAGAGACATGCAGAAAAATAGGAATCGAGTTTTATATGGAGGTAGGACATAGGTGCAGAGCTTAAGCAGATGAGCATACTGGCCAGTGGCTTGTTTATGTGTGACCCTTTAATTCCCTTCATTTTTCAGTGTTTGTTCTTCCCCCAGGCATCTTGATCCCTTCCTTTCTCTATCCTTGTCTCCTCTGTATAAACAACTTGTCCTTAATTAGTTTTTCCTCTTGATCTCAATTTTGCTGTATCAGTACTCAGCCACAGTATTTCTGATAGAGGAGATACGTGCTTACCTGAGCACTGCTGGCTTTGCACGACCCGAATCCCCATGTTATCCACAACACTCCCATCTGTTCGTCTGTTTGGGACATCTGTCCCATCTCTGCCCCTGTGCCACCAGTGAAATCCAGCCATCTCTCAGCACTGTCTGCAGCCTTCACCAGCTTCTCACACTGCCAGGTCCAGCAGTTTCTCTTGCTGTGTCTAGGAGATCCAGTGATGATCCGGCTGTCTGCCCCTTACCTTAACGATGACCTGGATATACCCTGCCTGTTCTAGTTCTTCATTCCACCCCCATTTGATCTGATGCTGAATGGGAGGCTCAGGATGCTCTGTTCCTTGCACAAAAGAATGATTTTTATTTTTTTTCCTGAGAATAGCAGCACGATGGAGATCTTACCAGGACCCTCTAAAGAATAAGTGCCCGTGTCATGCCTTTTCTAATGCCTCCTTTCTTCCCCTAGGATAGGAGACTTGCAGATTCTCTTCTGGTCTTCATGTTTCTGATATTTTAACAAGCCTCTAACTCACAGGACAGCAGTGAAGGAAGATACTGCCTGCTCTACACTACATTATATTAGTGGCTTTTCCTAGCTGATTTGGCTCAGACAGCATCATTAGTTTGCTGTCGCCCTATGCTGTCTTTTATCTCCCTGTCTTCTTTCCCATTTCGTGCCTAATGCTGAGAGGTTTTGCAGGCCTTTAATTCCGTAGCCTCTCCGTGATCCTCTGAAAATAGCATCAGAGCTATTTCCAGAGCTATCGGTGAAAATTGTCCCATTTTAAAGCTTTTCACAAAGTTTGGGTACAGGGTTCTTTTGCTTGGAAGTAGGTGGGGCGATGGCCGTGGTTAGTGCAGGATGCTCGTGGGAGAGAAGGGTCACTCCTCGCTCTAGTCCCATGTCGGTGAGCTGCGGTCCTGTCACTGGGAAGCAGAAGTGGCTCCTGCTTCGGTCTGCAGGACCCCACAGCTGCTGGTTGACTGGGGCAGCAGGGTCCCCTCTGGGTGACAAGCACAGCAGGGAGCTGCTGCTGAGTGCTCCTCCCCAGGGCTGTGCTGGGGGGTCCCAGGACGAGTGGAAATGAGCAAAGGGTGTGTTAGTGGGAGGGAAGGAGGTGGACACAAATACAAGGGCTACTCTTGTTCCCTGGCAGACCTCTACCCCTGCAGACACTGCAGTGTGTTAGAGGTATATGCTCTTTTGGATGCTTTAAATTATATTTTTTTTATGGGAAAGGATGTTGAACAATTCTTCACTGCTTCTGGCTGCCCATCCGGGAGGTAACAGTGCAAAGCAGGCTGTGCCTAGCACAGAGGGTGCCCCCTGTGCAGAGAGGACACACACACCCCTGACTTTTCTTCCATTTCTACCCAAATGCCTGGTCTGTGCAGTTGCACGGGTGGCCGTGCTGTCCCTGTGCCATATCTTTGATCTGTGTGTGCTGGGGCTGTGACAGCTGTTAAAGGCCAACCTGTCTCCCTCCCCCTTCCCTTTTTTCAGAGCTTCGGCCACCTCGCAATGACGAAAGAATCCAAGGCACTGATAGGACTTTACCACGGGCAGGTGCGCTGCAAGAAGAACAAGTTTGGAACACCTCAGCGAGAGGTCAAGTAAGTACGAGTGTGAGGTGTCTGGAGGAGCAGTTGGAGGACCTCTGCTGACAGATTCCTGGCACTTTGTGGCCTAGAGTCCTGCAGTGTAGCAGAGCAGAGAGATTTCCTGCCTTGGGAATGCTAATCCTCTGCAGTTTGGAGGTCCCACCCACAAATGGACGCTTTTTGCATGACCTCGCTAAAAATAGTGCCTGGATGGACAGGGTCTGTGTGAGTCTGACGACAACAATGGCAATTCAGCTATTTCGAGCCCTGACTGTCCTCCCCCCCTCACCATTTCTGTGCAGGACCCTGGCAGTGCTGGGAGCAGGGCTCATGGGAGCTGGGATTGCACAGGTTTCCGTGGATAAGGGGCTGAAGACCATTCTGAAGGACACGACGCAGCAAGGCTTGGACAGAGGACAGCAGCAGGTCTTCAAGGGGTACGTGAGTTTGCAGGAATTCACTTGGGATGGGATGGAGCTTTCATCAAAATAATCTTTTGCTTGCAGGCAGTCAGGAACTCGTGACACCATAGTTTCTCTGGAGTATTCTTTAAGGTTGCCCTGTGCAGTGTGCCAGGCTATTGCTCTGGAATAGGCTCAGTGTATTCAGCCCTAGCTCCTTAGGTAGGTAGACCATCACAGATTGCTTCATCTTTAGATTCAGCAGTAGCTTTTAGAGCAAAGGGGAGGGAGTAATTGTCGCTGCCTAGAGGCCCATGTCAGGGGAAGCGTTGGGTCAGACTTCTGAAAAGTTGGACTTCTTTCCTCTGCCTCCTTGGCTCAGCGGTAACAGTGCTCACGTGTGATTGATCTTTAGACTGATGCACCAACGGAGTTGTGTGAACAGGGCTCTCATTTTTCCAGATGGCAGGGTGGGCCAGTGATAGTCCTGCTGAATTGCAGGTGGTGTTTTGGGTCCCTGTTCCAGGAGGGAGGGATAGCCCTGGTGTCGTGGTGCTCCTCCAGCAGCCTGGGCTGGCCTCTGACAGAGATCTCTTCCCTAGGCTGAATGGCAAGGTGAAGAAGAAGAGTCTGACATCGTTTGAGAGGGACTCTATTCTCAGCAACATGACGAGCCAGCTGGACTACAAGGGCTTTGATAAAGCAGACATGGTGATCGAGGCTGTGTTCGAGGACATTAACATCAAGCACAAAGTGCTGAAGGAAGTGGAGGCCGTGAGTATCAGTTCTGGTCAGCTATGCTAGACAGGATCGCTGTACAATGGGTTTCTCACATTTCCTTATGCAGTAGTTTGATGCTTGGTGCAAATTATTAATTTCAGTACATGGGTGAGCATCCAGGGCAGCTTTCCTGTCCTGTGATTAAGGAGTCGCTAGTTCTTAGCTGAACAGAGGCACTTCCAACACTCCCTGACTCCTGGGAGCCACCCAGAAAAAAATCCATTTCTGAGCATATTGATATGACAAAAATGTATCTCCACAACATATCCTGTACCTGCTGTCCCTGGCTTGCTGCCTCTGCTCTTCTCTGTTCAGGAGCACACTTGAGGAAATAACTGGTAAAGCAGCTGGCCTGGGCTTCTTTCTGATGTAGCACCTAACGTGGCTGCAGTGGGCTGGCAGAATCGTGAGGGCTCTGAGACTGATCCCACAGACCTAGAGGGGGATGTCAATAGAAGTTGGGCCTGGCTGACTTGGGCTGCTGCTTTAGGATCAGTTTCTAACACTGCTCTGACAGAGATCTGCTGGGAATGCCCTGTGCTAGCACTGCTCTCAGGTTCTGTACATCACCTCCGACTGGAGCCTGTGCCTCTAAACTGCCTCTTCCACCCCCTACCACAGGTGATCCCTCCTCACTGTATCTTCGCCAGTAACACGTCCGCCCTCCCGATCAACCAAATTGCTGCTGTTAGCAAGAGGCCAGAGAAGGTGAGTACCCAGTGACAGAGAGCTTGGGAGTGTGCCGAGCTGCCTGTTAGTGGCAAAATGGTTTGCTGTAGGTGACCATCGGGATCTTCTGCTTCTTCCTCAGAACAGGAAACAGCTCAGCCTCTGCCCCCAGAGCCAGCTTTGAACAAAGAGCTTGTGATCTTTGGGCAGGTAGGAAGGGGATGAAGGTGGATTCCCATCAAGTGTGGCATTGGCGAGGCAGTGTGCGTTAGGGAGGTCAGCGTGCGTCAGGAAACATTGATGCACATGGGGCAGAGAAGCTATGGGAGGACTCGAGCTGAGAAAATTCCAGCCAGGGAGACTTCAGTCATTTTGGTAAGGTCATTAGACACAGGAGTGACTTGCCACAATGGGAACGTCTTCTCAGGGAGAAGGCACCAGTCAGCAGCAAAAAGGGAGGAAGAGCTGGTGGCTGGAAGCTGAACTCAAAAGTGCTGAAACTGAAGCCACGGTCAGCCATAGAATCAAACTCCTGAGGGGCGTGGGGGGTTTTCTGTCTGGCTCCAAGTTGTCCATGTGAACAGGGCTCTGAGTGCAGCAGTACAGCTTGTAGCAGAGCGTTTGGAACAGGACTTCGTCTGTTTGCTTCAAGTCTAAACAGCTTTATCCATGCAACAGCTGCATCCTCATCCTTTAGCCCAGGCAAGTGCAGCCAGGTAGGAGCTGGGGAGGGGCCCTTTATCAGGGAGTGTAGGGCTGGGACAAGGGGGAATGGCTTTTAACTAAAAGAGGGGAGATTTAGAGTCAGTCTAAGGAGGAAATTCTTTACTATGAGAGTGGCGAGGCACTGAACAGGCTGCCCACAGAAGCTGTGGATGCCTCATCTCTGGAAAGCCAGGCTCTGAGGTGTGTGAATGCAGGGAGGAGCAGCAGCAGGAGAGCAGACGTGGCAGTGACACAGCAGCATCTGAAGGAGCGTGAGGAACCTGTAACCAGCTGGAGTCACCTCCTGTGGGCTCAGCCTCAGTCCAGGGCGGCGTTGATATCAAAAGGGAGAAGTGTTTTCCCCTTACTTGAGGCATTTGCTCTGCCCACGTGGGGCTGCAGAAAACACAGGGTGGAGCAAGCAGTTCCCCTGCAGGGTCATAACGCCATGGCAAGAGCCAGGTTCTCTCAGATAGGTGGAATGTGGAGGCAGTAACCCCCAAGGAAAGGGAAGCTCTAGAGCTCATCTGGGAAGGATGATTACACAAATACAAAGACAGAAGTGCCTGTGGATGGTTTCCTAAACTCCTACGAGGGTCTCAGAGCTGCCCAGGGCAGTGCCTTGCCCCTGCTGCTTGTCTTACAGCACGAGTCGTGTACCGCTGTGCCTCCCTGCTGCTGGAGGTTCCTGTGACCCTGGAGAGCTTCTTCCTGCGTTGCTCTTCAGGCCTCAGTTGCATCAGAAATGCAAATTGTGTCTTACTTGTTCGTGCTTGCAAATAACATCCTCTTGCTGAATAAATTGCCTGTGTAATGACTCTTTATGGGGAAACTAATAGGAAATCGGTTAACTAATTAATGTATTTTCTTTAATTAGTTTTGCAGACTGTAGATGCCCTTCAAGGTGCTTCTGACTTATGCAGAACTTAGTGCCAGGTGTAGCTTCCAGGAGGCACGAAGGTGACATCCTGATTACACGGCCGTGGTGGCAGGATGAGGCACACAGACAAATAATCTCCTCTTAAATGTTGCTCCCAGAGGGAGGCTGTGCTTCCCTCTGTTATTAGGTTCTGGAAACATGGAAACATGCCTTCTTGTCCTTAGATTCACTTCATCACCCCCCCAGAAAAAAAAAATCCAAGCAGAGCACAGGGATTCTGCTCAACAAGAGCTGTGGGACAGGGGCTGCTTCCTTGGGAAAGCCAAGGAGAGAAAGGAGAAGTTGGAGAGGGATGCAGTGGAGTACGTGGCCTGAAGTCAGTGCAGTATGGTGGTGGGTCTTGCAGCCCGTGCTGGCCTGCTTCCTTCTGCAGCTGGGATTTGGTTTTCCCAGTAGTTTACTGGGGGAGCCAGAATCTGTTTTAACCCTGAGCTCTTCTGCCCAGGTGATCGGGATGCACTACTTCTCCCCCGTTGACAAAATGCAGCTGCTGGAAATCATCACCACGGACAAAACGTCCCAGGACACGGCTGCCTCTGCTGTTGCTGTTGGCCTCAAACAGGGCAAGGTCGTCATCGTGGTAAAGGTGAGAGAAAGGCTGCACAAAATGCAGGCTGGGATAATGAATAAAAGGGTGGGCTTGTGTGCTGAGAGGAGGCTGAAACTTGGCTGTGGATGAGATGGAATTAGCTGAGAATTAATGTTTCTACTAAATGCTGAGAAGTAGAAATGGAGATTAGAAGAGGGCAGGTGCCCAGGTGATCCTTCAGGTGTCCCCTGGAGCAACCATGAAGGGTCAGAAGGCACAGGTGCTGGTGTCCCTGCTCTAAGCAGCTTTCAGGAGGCTGCAGTCTGTAGTGGCATCCAAGATGGAACAGCCTTGGCAGGACTCCCACCGGCTCTTCTTCCAGGGGAAAAGCAAGGACAGAGGGGCCTGGGAGCAGTAACTATCCCCTTTCTGGATTTAAATCTTGTGCAAGGGGGAGGGTACAAATATGTGTGCAAATGTAGAGGAAGAGTTGTGCAAAGCAGAGGGAGAAGAGAGGCAGGGGCTGAGAACAAACAGCTGTGATCTCCAAGCACACTTTCACCCTGTCAGCCTGTTGGGCTTGGTGAAGCCAGGGGTCTTCTGCCGCCTGCTTGGGTCCTCCAGGCACTATTTGAAATAAAAGCACTCTCGTGGGGATTTCCAGGCAGTAAATTCTGAAGTCTTCAAACACTGCTGAGCCCTACAGGTAAAAGCTGTTCTAGGAGTTGACTGCGCACCATTAAAAATGGAGTTGAATGTGTCTGAACTGCAGCCTGGACTGTGAAATTCGCTTCTTGTGCTGCTGACAGGGGCCGTGTTCCTGCAGCTTGTTCTCACCTGCCTCCTGTCTCGCTCTTCTCCCCTAGGACGGACCTGGTTTCTACACCACCAGGTGCCTGGGGCCGATGCTGGCGGAAGTGGTCCGAGTTCTCCAGGTGTGTATCCCGTGGGCTACTGAGTGTCCCCCAGCTCTGCTGCTTCCTCGCCCCGAGCCAGGCTGGCCCCAAGCCCTGGCCAAGGAGGGAAGTGGGTAAGGAAGCAGCCTGAGGGTGCAGCTGAGGCAGCTCGTGGAAATGCTGGTGTAAGTTACACCTGCAGAGCGGCTGTCTTCTCTCTGCTTCTCACTGTTGTACAGGATCTAGATTCCAAAACATGTAAGGTACGTGTGAGGCAGGGCGTGCATGGCAGATGCCCTTTTATCAGCACCGTGCTCTGCTCTGTGCTGTGACAAGCCACGTGGAGATTCCTGCATCGCCTGCAAGGCAGCTCTCCCAAAGCAGTGACCTGCTCCCCCTGGATCAGCCGCCCAGGGCTGCAGAGCAGAAGGCAGTGTTACCTGTACCACGTTCAAAACAGAGGCTGGGAGCAAGGCAGGGGTGCAGACACGTTTCCCTTGGCTCTGCAGCTGAGCAGAGCAGGCCTGAGAGAGCCTCTCTGGGCTAGGAGTCAGGCTGTCCTCATCAGGGCTTGGCACAGCACGCAGTGGCAGGTGGACCACGAGCAAGTGGGTTTGCCCTCTTTGCATAGTGCCAGGGGAGAGTCAGGAGTGCTGCAAGCACAGCTACGCTGCTCCTGCCTGTTCTCAAGCAGCCAGTGGGGCTGGTCGCCTCCTGCGGCCCCCGATGAACCTTTCTGCCCCCGTGCTGGGTTCCCAGGACCCAGAGATCTCACTGCTCCTCCTTCTGTTCCTGCAGGAGGGAGTTGACCCAAAGAAGATAGATGCCATCTCCACGGCCTTCGGCTTCCCGGTGGGCGCTGCCACGCTGATCGACGAGGTGGGTGTGGACGTGGCCACGCACGTGGCCGAGGACCTCGGCAAGGCCTTCGGCGAGCGCTTTGGAGGCGGCAGCATTGAGTTGTTCAAACTCATGGTGGAGAAAGGCTTCTTAGGTGAGGCACCAGGATGTTTTAAGCCGACGTTTACCCTTTGTTTGAGGGCAGGTAATAGCAGCCAGCAGCCCCCAGTCAGAGGATGAACCTTTGGATGCAGCTGGACCTTCCTTTGCAGGTCCAGGCTGCAGCAGGGGGTGCTGTGCAGAGCAAAGGCAGCAGGCCATGAAGTTCTCTCTAGCCCTTCCATTAAACCTGCATGTGCACTCTGGGAGGTAGGGAGCTGGAAACGAACGTGCTGAAGTGAAGCAAGCCCCGAACTGAGGTTTAGAAGCTCCACGTGAGGGAGGATGTTGCCTCTGAGCGTACCAGGACGGAGCAGTGAGCCCCAGTGGGCCCTGCACTTGGTCAGTTCACCCCCCAAACACCACTTGCTGTGACCAGAAGCTGGCAGCGAGGGTTACTTGGATGTTGTCATCTCTCTCCCTTGCCCCCACGGCCGAAGGCTGTGTCTTTTTGCTGCTGTAGCCACAGGTTGTGACATTGACTGTCCTCCAGACACAGCGAAGGCGCTGGGGCCTGGCACAGGCAGCAGCATTTTGCCGAGGAGCCAGCTGGACGTGGGCCCTTCCCTCCCTGCTTCACGAGGCAGGAAATGAAGTGCAGGGAAGCTGCCTGTGCTGGGAGGATGGCTCAGGCTAACAGAAGGGGCAGCCACGAGATCAGAGGCAAAGGTGTCACCAATGTAGGAGACACGTGGCAGGATGTGACTCTGTTTTTGTTTGTTTTTTTTTCCCCTGGCAGGCCGCAAGGCAGGGAAGGGCTTCTATGTTTACCAGGAGGGGGTGAAGAACAGGAGCGTGAATTCTGGCATGGATGAGATCTTGGCACGGTTCAAGGTGCCAGCCAAGCCTGAAGTGTAAGTACCTGTGGTGGCTCAGCCCCTGTCCAGCTCCTCCCAGCTCCAGGAGCCCAGCAGGACACCGTTGAGCGTGGAGTCACCCTGGGTGGCATTTGGGTCCCCAGGCAGCGTGCAGGGGGCAGGCTGGTGGCTCTGGGGAGCCCGTGCTAGCAGGAGTGGCACACCTGTGGATTTAGCACCTTGCTTTAGCACCTCTTGCAGGAAGCTTTCCCAAGGTGGGCTCTGACACAGCGGGAGGGTTGGGTTTGAGCAGCTGCCCTGACCTTCACGGGGCAGAGCTGTTGCACAGCCTGATGCTGAAATATCTCCTGGAGCAGTTCCCAGATGGACTCCTTGCCACCCCTACGTGCCTGCCCGGAGTCACAGCACAGAACTTGGCAGCCCTTGGCCTCACAAGGCTGGGGACCTTTCCAATGAGTTCCTCACCCCCCTCAAGGCCTGATCCCTGCCCTCCACCTCTGCTGGTCTCACATACCCCTTCATCCAGCTGCTGGGTAAACCACACAGCCCTTACAGACTCTTTTTTCCTGGTAGCTGCACCGAGGAGGACATCCAGATGCGCCTGGTGACGAGGTTTGTCAACGAGGCAGCCATGTGCCTGCAGGAAGGGATCCTCAGCAACCCCGTGGAGGGAGACATTGGTGCTGTGTTTGGCCTGGGCTTCCCGCCGTGCCTGGGAGGTGAGTGTGGGAGCTGCAGGGGTGAGGCCTGCCTGATCTGACTCGAAAACTCCATCGTGGGCTTTTCTGGTGGGCTCTGAGGCCAAGTCTGAGCTGCTGCTTGAGTGTTCCTCTCCCATGTGAAGCCTGAGCCAGGAAAGTTGCTTCAGCATTCCCACCCGAGAGCTTGCAAAGGGCCTGAGGGCTGCTTAAAGGAGTGCAGGGCATTTCTTCCAGGGCCTTGGGGAGTTCCTTTGCTGGTACAGCTGTTTCACAGAGGTGGTGAGGGTCAGGGGACAGGAACCAGGCCGCTTGCTGTCTTCAGGTTTGAGTAAGAAGGCAGAGCCATGCTGGCCCCATCCTCATCAGCATTTTCCATCACTCAAAAGAAAGCTTTTCTGCCCGATAGTCATGGGGGCAGTCAACTGGGAGATTTGCAAAGGTCCTACATTTTTAAGTCCCTGGCTTTTGTGCAGCTGTATGGCCTTCAGTGAAAAATGAGGCTCTGGTACAGAATCCTAGAATGGTTAAGGTTGCTAAATACCTTCAGGATCATCTGATCCAACCACGGCTCTCCTCTCTTGCCACCATGACTGGCCTGGGCAGGCAGGCAGGCTTCTTGCAGCACTTCTGGAAACGTCGTGGCCATGGGCATTGCACTGGGCAAGGCATGAGCTGAGGCTTGGGTCACAACTCAAAGCTAGCGAGGGCTCTCAGCCACGTGGCAGTGCTTCTGCTGGGTCCCTGGTGATTCCCTCCTTGCAGCAAGCTCAAACTGGGAGAGGAATGAAAATAATTGGTCCCAGCCTGCAGTACTCCCAGCGTATTCTGTGGCATGCAGGGACCCTCACAGCTTTGCTGCCAGTTTTAGGATGGCCATTTCAGCCCAAGCAAAAGCACCAGCGAGGGCTGACACAAGGCACAAAGCTGGCAGCATCTTTCTCCTCCTCTCTGAGCTGGGCTCACACGTGGGAAGGTCGGGATGCTGGCTGCACGTGTCAGCAGCCAGGGCTCTCTTCTGGAGGACAAATCTGCCCTACCCGGTGCTGTCACCCTTCTGGGAGCCTTGATGTGGTGTTTTTCCCTTCTTTACCACCCCTCCCCGTTTCCCCCTGTCCCCTGCAGGTCCCTTCAGGTACGCAGACTCCTACGGAGCCAAGCAGCTGGTGGACAAGCTGCGGAAGTACGAGGCCGTCTACGGCAGCCAGTTCACACCCTGCCAGCTGCTGCTGGACTACGCCAACAGCCCGGGCAAGAAATTCCACCAGTGAGCGTGGCCCCGGACGCACCGACAGCCTGAGCAGGGGGCAGCGGCGCCCCAGCAACACCCCATTCTCTATAGGTTAATCTGCAAAGCACCCGGGGGGGAGGCAGGGAAGAGGAAGGAGGGTGGCAGCAGATGATGGCCTTGTGGCTTGCAGTCATTTCAAGTGCCTTAATCAGCTACCGTGTGTCGGGCACATCCGTCCTGGGCCGGCGTGGGCCTGGGGGCTGCTTGCTGACACGACAGAGAGCACTGCTGCTGTGTCGGCTTTGGTATCGCACCCACCAGTGCTCCTGGGGCCTGGCAGGCAGCAGCACCCACACGGCTGGCCCTGCGGCCTCGCCTTTTCCGTACAGCACCAATAAATCCCCGTCTCCCGGGTTCGGACTCCATGCCTGCTTCTCATCCTGTCTCGCTGGGGCGCAGCCGCTTGGCACCGAGGGACGGAACCGCTCGGGGTGGAAATAAAGCGTTCAGGCAATCCTCCAGGGTCCTCTCGGTGTGTCGGGGGGCCGCCCACGCTTGGCTGGCAGCCTGCTGAGCTGTGAGACTTGACAAAAGGCGGGGAGGGGGGACGCGCTGGTGGGGAGAGGCAGGGGAGGGCGGCAGAGCAGAACAAAGCCCTGCTCTGTCACCTCCGCCATCAATCAGTGCCTGCGAGGAGCCTCCGGCTCTTTTGTCTGGCCCCGAGCGCTGCCGCCGGGGTTATCCTGGCAGATGGACCCGCCTGTAATTGCAAATCAAGCAGCCAAAGGCCAGAAGGGTTCCCCCCGTGGGGAGAGCTCAATTTAAACTAAAAGGCTTTAAATCTCCGCGCACCTGTCGCTAATTTCAGAGCCAACCCCAGCCCCGAACCCCCCTGCCTCGCTGTGCTGCCCTGCCCGGCCCCAACCACCAGCAGGGTGCTCGCAGGGCGATGCTGCTCTTTCCACGTTGGGTTTGTGCTCGTTTCTCAAAGCCAGCAGCGCGAAACTTGGCCGAGGCGTCCTCTCAGCCTGCCTCTGCTGCCCTGGGGGAGGCGGCTGCCTGCTCGCAGGGCTGGCGAGCGGCCTTCAGCCCTTCCCAGGGGGGGAGGCAGCGGCCCCCAGGACCTGAGCCCTGCTCTGAGCTGTGCTCCTGGGCTCTGAGCCTTGCCTGGACCAGCTCTGCTTTCCCTGCACGGCCCAGGGGCTGTGGAGGGAGCTTCCCCTTGCTCCCTGCACCTCCGTGCGCCCCCCCTCAAGCCCCTGTCCCCCTCCTCCCCAAGCAAGGGGCTTCTCCGGCAGCTTGTTCTCTCCCGTCTGTTTATTACACTAATCCACAAGGATTAAGTTAAAGCAGTCAATGCAAACTCCGACATTTTCCAGCCCGGTGAGGCCAAAATTACTGTCCAGTGTTAAAACAGAAAGGGGGAGGAGGGGGGGGGAGCCCCCGGCAGCGGGGCCGAGCTCCCGGGGAGGAGGGAACCCCGCAGCCGTAAGCGGGGAGAGGCACTGCGTGGCTGGGGCTTTGGGGTGCCCCCCAGCACCCGGCTAAATCTTGGGGCGCCAGCCCTTGATGAACTGCATGATTTTCTTCACCTGGAGCTTGGTGAGGCGGAAATCGTCGGCCAGGATCTCCTCGCTCAGCTGCACGAAGATGCTGCCGTCGATGCGCTCCCGGGCGAAGAAGCTGACGACGTCCTCGGAGAGGCCGATGAAGCGCAGGCACTTGGACACCTCCTCCACCGACAGGGCCGAGAGGTCAGCGGGGGGCAGCCAGGGCGAGCCGTCCCCGCTGGGACGGGGGGCAGCCGGCGGGGCCCCCCCTTCGCCCCGCGCCGCCGGCGGCACCTCGATGACGCCCTGCGCCAGGTAGAGGCGGGCGACGCCGCCTTCGGCCCCACGCAGGACAGCGGGTGACAGCGGGGCCGCCCCGCGGATGACGATGCTGTCCCCCTCGAAACCTTTTGGGGGCCGGGGGGGGGCCGCCGGATCCAGCCCCTCGAAGGGGGCGAAGGGTTCGGGGGAGGAGGAGGAAGAGGGAGCAGCCGGGGCCGAAGGCGGCTTGGGCCACTCCGGGCTCTCCGGCCACTCGGCCGGGGCGGCGAAGGGGTTGAGAGCCCCGAAGGGGGCGAAGCGTTTTTGGGGATGCGGGGGCTTGAGGCGGGGGCAGCTGCGGAAGGGTTTCAGGGGGGGCTCGGCCGCTGGCAGCGGGGTGGAGCGGCCGCTGCCCCCCCCGGCCCCTGCCTCGGCGTAGGCCCAGGGGTCCGACCAGGCGCTGGGGCCAGGCTGGGTGGCGGGGGGCAGCGGGCGGCCGGGGGGGTCCCCGGCTTTGCAGTCGCCCCAGGCACAGGGGTAGCAGTACAGGGAGTAGGCGTCAGGTGAGGGTGAACCGCTGCCACTCCGCGGGATCGACCTGATGGAGGAAGGTGAGCGTCACCCCAGGGCCGTGCCGTGTCCCCCTCCCCCAAAAAAAAATCGTGGTGTGGGGGACATCCCGCCCCGGGGGGGGTTATCCCAGGACCCCGAGCCACTCACCCATCGTGGAGCCCCGAGGAGTAGTAGGAGAGGCTGGGGCTGGGCGAGGGAGCAGGAGCCAGCTTCGGGAAGCGCAGGGGGGCTGGGGGGCTGCGGGGGGCTGGGGGGCGGCCGCCCCGGGGCGGCACGGGGGGCGCGTTCAGCAGCCGGCACTCCTCCTTCACCTGCAATGGGGAGAGCACCGTCAGGGCCACATCATTGTGGGGCCGACGCTGCCCCGGGACCCCCCAACCAGGGGTGCAGGGGGGGAGAGGAGCAGAAATGGGGGCCCGGCCCCAGTGGCTCCCAGTTTTCCAGCTGGTCCCGACCAAGCCACGAGGCTCCGGTGAGCAACGGGGCTGGGGAGATGCCGGGAGCGGGGTTCCCCACGGCACGGGGCGGGGGCGCAGAGGATTTGGGCAACCAAACGGAGCTGGGTGGCAAGGAGCCCCACACCCTGTGGCGCAGCAGGTCACGGTGGGTGCCCCCCCATGCTCCCAGCGTGGGGACACCGCTGGGTCCCCCCAGTCCCGGGGGCATCCCACAGCTCTTACCGCCTCCGATTTGGGTGGCACCGGGGGTGGCGCGTCCCCCAGGGGCTCTTCCCTGGGCACGCCGGGGCGGCGCGGGGACCCCAGCGGGGACGCGGCCCCGAAGGCGACGAGGTCGGGGCGCCCCGTGCCACCGGCCGAGGGGAAGCTCTCCAAGCCCTGGTTGCTCCAGAGCTCCTCGTAGGGGATCTCCAGCGGCTCCTGAGTCCTGAACTCTGGCTCGGCCCAGTCGGGCGTCATGTACTCCCTCTCGGGGTCGGCGAAGTCGGGCTGCTGGCGCGGCGTCCCTGTCCCGGCCCCCGGCGGGTCCTGGCAGCGTGCGGCCACGTCCTGGGGGGCGCGGGGCAGCCCCCCGCCGTAGAAGCAGAGCGAGAGGCGCTGCAGGGGCTGGCTGAGCTCCTCGCGGGCGCAGCTCGGCAGGCAGAGCCGCAGGCGCCGGGGGCTGGCGCACTCCTCCGAAAAATCGGGCTTGGCCTCGCGCACCGCCCGCGAGTACTCGTCGGGGTTGAAGCGCTCGTGGCAGTACGCGGCGCTGTCCCGCAGCAGCTTCTCCAGCTGGGGGTCCCCCCCGAGCAGCCCCTCGGGCAGCTGGAAGCGCGGCATGTCGGCCAGCAGGAGGAAATGGAAAGGCACCAGCTGGTCCCGGCGGAGGATGCAGCACAGCACCACCGTCTTGGAGATGATGCTGACCAGCTTGTAGCAGTGCCCCTCGCGGATGGCGTGCAGGTCGTAGGGGTTGCGGGCCGGGCGGCTGGGCACGGCCACGTTGACGGGCAGCCGCACCTTCTCGATGATGCTGCGGATGGTGTGCTCGCCCTCCTGCAGCCGCAGCTCGAGGGGGCTGCGGGTGCTGAAGCGGCCCTTGCACTGGAAGGGCAGGCTGAGGCTCTCGTTGGTGCGGTGGTTCATGCAGATCAGGCAGGGCATCTTGCCCTTCACCTGCTTGGCCCCCGCCGCCGCCGCCGCCGGCGCCGCCGCCTTGCCCAGCTTCCGCAGCAGGGTGTTGAAGCGCGACTTCTCCTTCACCGTCTTGGCGCAGAGGATCTCGGCCTGGCCCATCAGCGTCAGCTCGTCCCCGGCGTGCAGCGTGAAGTTGTACACCTCGCTGTCCTCGCTGAACTCCCCCGACACCACCTGCACAGGGGACAGCCGCCGGCTGAGCAGGCGCCCCGTGCCCCGTCACCGTCCCCTGGTGTCCTGCTGCCTTCCCCGTACCTCCCACCACCAACACTGAGGTCCTGAGTGTCCCACTGCCACCTTCTGATGTCCCATCACCATCTCCCAATGTCCCACCATCACCTCCTGATGTCCCATCACCATCTCCCGGTGTCCCACTGCCACCTCCTAATGTCCCACCATCACCTCCTCATGTCCCATCACCATCTCCTGGTGTCCCACCGTCACTCTGTGATGTCCCACCACCACCTCCTGCTGTCCCACTGCCACCTCCTGGCGTCCCATCACCATATCCTGGTGTCTCACCACCATCTCCTGATGTTCCATCACCATCTCCTGATGTCTCATCACCTCCTCCCAATGTTCCACCACCACCTCCTGGTGTCCCACTGCCACCTCCTAATGTCCCATCACCACCTCCTGATGTCCCACCACCATTTCCTGATGTGCCACCATCACCCCCCAATGTCCCACCACCACCTCCTCATGTCCAGTCACCACCTCCTGATGTCCCATTACCATCTCCTGGTGTCCCACTGTCACCTCCTTGTGTCCTACCACTATCTCCTGATGTTCCACCACCATTCCCTGATATTTGTCTGCTGCCCCACCACAGTCCCCCAGTGCCCCCAGTCCCCCCCTACCACTCCCTGCTGTCCCCCCACCACCACCCCACCGCCCCCACGCCAACCTTCACGCTGAAGGTGATGGCCTCCATGACGAAGACGCGGTCGGGGAAGATGCTGGCCACCTCCTCCACGCTGTTGAAATATTGCACGGGCTCGCGCCCGGTCCTGGTCCAGCAGCTTGAACTTCCCTGCAGGGGACACCCAGCCCCGGGGCGGTCAGAGGGGACCACGGGGAGACCCCCCCCCCAGCCCTGGCACAATTCATTGGGGTGGCTGCTGATGAGCCCAGCCTGGAGTCCCCGTCCCATTTGGGTTCATCCCAAGCTCTCCCCTCCCAAAGCACAAACCCCCGGGGGCACCAAGTTCCCCAATTCCCTGCAGCACCCCCAGAGGGGCAGAGAACGCCCCAAAACAACCCCAAAAAATGCCCCAAGGATGGCTACTGAAGGCTTCCTGCCCCCCCCAAACCCTACAGACAGCGGTGTATGGGGTTCAGGCACAGCCTGGGAGCCGGAGGGCTGCATTCAGGAGCTCTGCCTTCATTAGCACCAGCGTGGCGGGGACGGGACCTGATGGGAATATTAACTCGGCGCCGCCGCGCGGGGCTGCTCCGCTCGGGCCAGCTCGGAGGGGACACAAAAAGCTGGGGGAGGACGGGGACACGGAGCCCGAGCAAAGGGACGGGGACCGGGGCAGGAGCTGCCCTGTGCCCCAGCGAGGTGGTTAACACACTGTGTGCCCCCCCCCAAATGCCCTGACCCCCTTGGGATGGGCGATCTGCCCCTCCCCCGCTGCCTTTCCCATGATTTATTTATTAGCAGGACTCGTTGCCGCCATGGCGAGCACTTAGAGAGGTCATTAAGGCTCTGGCTACGGCGGCCGCGGTGAGCTCAGCACCTTCAGCTGCTGCAGCAGCCCCGGCTCGTCCCTGTCCCTGTCCCCGTCCCATCCCCGATCCTTACCAGTCCCCATCTCACCCCTGTCCCTGTCCCCATCCCAATCCGTCCCTGTCTCCATCCCCATCCTCATCGTCATCTGCAGCCCTGTCCCCATCCCATCCCTGTCTCCATCCCCATCCCATCCCATCCCATCCCATCCCATCCCATCCCATCCCATCCCATCCCATCCCATCCCATCCCATCCCATCCCCATCCCATATCCCCATCCCATCCCATCCCCATCCCATATCCCCATCCCATCCCTGTCTCCATTCCCTTCTGCATCCCATCCCATCCCCATCCATGTCCCAGTCTCCATCCCAGTCCCCCCCATCCCATCCCAGTCCCCCCAGTCCCTCCTCGCCCCCGTTCCAGGCTGGATGCCACCCACACCACCAGCAGCCCCCAGCTCCTCGCTCAGCTCACCCCACCGTGGAGCCCCCCCAGCCCCAATTCCTCCTGACGGGGGGGGACCGAGCCCACCCTGCCCCCTCCCTCGCGGCCCCGTCCCCACCTGGGTACTGCAGGGGGATGTCGATTTTGGGGCCGATGACGTAGTGCCCTTCCTCCAGGCTGTGGGCCGTCACCGTCGTCCACTGGCGGCAGGAGTGGATCAGGAGCACGTCCTGGGCGCTCACCCCCTCCACCGACTCCCCTGGGTGGGGGGGGGGACGGACAGGGACAAGCTGACCCCTGGGGAGCCCACCCATGGGTGCCAGCCCCCCCTCCAGGACAGCAGCATCCCAATTGCCAGAGCCTGGGGAGCGCCTACCCCAAAACTAGGGGCTGAACCCCCGACCCCACAAGCCGCTCTCAACCCCCCCCCCCAAACACTTTCCTAGGCAAGAAACAGCCCCAAAAATACAAAGCGGCGATGCCAAGGGCTAAAACACACCCAGGGCACCCCCAATTTTGCTTTTGGGGGATGGAGGGGACAGCGTGGCCATGGGGACGGCCACGGGGGGAGCCCATGGGGGGGGGGGGGGGGTGCGGGCGATGGGTGAGCAGGTGCCCGCTGCCAAGAGCCGCCAGTTGCCCTGGAAACAATTTTCTTTGTCCCTCTTGAAAGGCTGCAGCAGCGGCCGAACAACAAGTTTATTGACACGGGGTCCGGGCTGCGGGCCGGGGCGAGGCAGCTCGGGGAAGGGGAAGGGGAAGGGGATGGGGATGGGGATGGGGATGGGGGGGTCCCGGCACCCCCAGGCTGCAGCCGGATCCAGGGGGGATGCGTCCTGCTCCCGGGGGGCTCAGCCTGACCCCAAACACCCTGCTTGGCCCCGACACCGTGCAATAGGGTTGGGTGCTCCTGGATGTGCCCCGTCCCTGTCCCCATCCCTGTCCCCATCCCTGTCCCTGTCCCTGGTTGGGGTCAGCACAACCAGCCCCCCCCCACACACACACAGCTCATTTTCAGCTCCTTGCACCCGCACATCCCCAGGCACTGACCTGAAGCTGCCCCCCCTGAGCCCCCCCAAAGACCCCCAAAGACCCCCCGGGCACCCTCACCCCTTATAGCCCCCCCCCCCCAGCTTGCAGGATAATGGGGCCAGGCTGGGGGGGTGAGGAAAGCAGCCAAAAATGTGAGCAGGAGCTGGGGCCACCCCAGGGCAAAATGGGGGGGACCCGGGGCTGAGCCCGCTCCATGGCTGGGGACCACCAGGGATGGGTTTGGGGGGGGGGGGGGGGCTGAGGGGCTCTGCGCCTCCATCCCTGAGCATTTGGGGTGCAGGAGGGGGGGGGGTCCGCGGCCGTGCCGGGCGCCTCCGTCCCGAAATCTCAGCAACAGTTACCAGGGCAATGGGCAAAGGCTGGTGCTGGCCCCCACAGCCCCGCACAGGCGGCCCCTTTGTGCCCCCCCCACCCTCAGCCTGTGCCTTGGGGGGGGGGAGCACTACAGGGACCCCCCCCCCAGCCCCCTGCGTGGCTCCCCAGCCCCTCCAGCTCCATCCCCGTCCCTCTGCCCGTCCCCATCCGCTGCAGTCCTCCCCCCTCCCAGCCCCTCTTTTTCCAGCCCCCCCAATTCCCCATCCCTCTCTCCCTGCCCCTCAGTCCCCCCCCCGACCCCCCAGCCCCCCACTGCTCCCTGACCCCGTCCCTGTCCCCATCCCCCTGTCCCTGTCCCCTGCACCCCCTACTCCCCATCCCCTCTGTCCCCGTCCCTGCCCTCCTCATCCCCCCACATTTCTCATCCCTGTCCCCATCCCTCTGTCCCTGTCCTTATGTCCCCATCCCTGTCCCCATCCCCTGCTCCCCCCAGCCCCTCATCCCCCATCCCTCTGCTCCCATCCCCTGTACCCCTCCGGCTCCTGTCCCTGTCCCTCTTCCTCCATCCCTCTGCCCCCATCCCCTGCTCCCCCTGTCCCCTGTCCCCATCCCTCTGCCCCCATCCCTCTGTCCCTGTCCTTCTGTCCCCATCCCTGTCCCCATTCCCTGCCCCCCACGGCCCCTGTCCCTGTCCCTCTGCCCCCATCCCCTGTCCCTGTCCCTCTGTCCCCATCCCTCCGTCCCTGTCCCTCCGTCCCCATCCCTGTCCCCATCCCTCTGCCCCCATCCCCTGTCCCCCTCTCCATCCCTCTGCCCCCATACCCTGCTCCCCCTGTCCCCTGTCCCCATCCCTCTGTCCCCATCCCTCCGTCCCTGTCCCTCCGTCCCCATCCCTGTCCCCATCCCCTGTACCCCCCCAGCCCCTGTCCCTGTCCCTCTGCTCCCATCCCCTGTTCCCCCCCGGCCCCTGTCCCCATCCCTGTCCCTTCATCCCCATCCCCATCCCCATCCCCTGCTCCCCCCCCCCACATCCCTCATCCCCCATCCCTCTCCCCCCATCCCCTGCACCCCCCCGGCCCCTGTCCCTGTCCCTCTGCCCCCATCCCCCTGTCCCCCTCTCCATCCCTCTGCCCCCATACCCTGCTCCCCCTGTCCCCTGTCCCCATCCCTCTGTCCCCAGCCCCATCCCTCCGTCCCTGTCCCTCTGCCCCCATCCCCTGCTCCCCCCAGCCCCTCTCTCTGTCCCCATCCCTGTCCCTTCATCCCCATCCCCATCCCCTGCTCCCCCCCCACCCCTCATCCCCCATCCCCATCCCCATCCCCTGCACCCCCCCCGGCCCCTCTCCCCATCCCTCTGCCCCCATCCCTCTTCCCCCACCCCTCATCCCCCATCCCCTGCTCCCCCACACCCCCCACCCCTCCAATAACCCCCCCACTCCCCCAACCACCCCCCCACCCCCCCAATAACCCCCCCAGCCCTCACCCTGCCCCAGGCAGACGAGCGTGGGCAGGCGGCACTTGCTGACGATGGCGTCGAGGGGCAGCGCCGCGGGGCTCCAGCGGAGCCGGGCCAGCCCCGCCGCCAGCTGCTCCATGGCCCCCGCATCGCCCCCCCCCTCACCGAGCCCCCGGGACACGATGGGGGGGACCCGGGGGGGGGGCAGAGGCAGCGCCGGGCTCCATCGCCACCAAGAGCGGGGAAAAAAAAAGAAAAAAAGGAAAAAAAAAAAAAAAGAGAGAGAGAAAAGGGGGGGGGAGAAGAAGCCGGGAGCCGCCCCCGCGGCGGGGCTCTCAGCCTTTGGCCGGCCCCTGAGGGCTCCCCCGGGGGGCTGCGGAGCCCCCCCCCCTGTAATTTTCCACCCCCCCCCCTATATACGGACAGGCTGCTCGCCCCTCGGATTTGGGGTACGTGAAGGATGGGTTTTTGGGGGATGTGAAGGGGTGAAGCCCCCCCCCCCACACACACACACACACCCCCCGAAGCTGGGTGAGGGGGTGTGGGAGGAACGGGGGGAGCTCCAGGCTCGGATATTCATTTATGTATTTATTTAATCATTCATTTATTTATTCATTCATTCATTTTTTTATTCATTCATTTATTTATTCATTTATTTTATTTTATTTTATTTTATTTTATTTTATTTTATTTTATTTTATTTTATTTTACTTTATTTTACTTTATTTTACTTTATTTTATTTATTCATTTATTTTATTTTATTTATTCATTTATTTTATTTATTTATTTATTTATTTATTTATTTATTTTATTTTAATTTATTTTATTTTAATTTATTTTACTTATTTATTTATTTATTTTATTTATTATTTATTTATTTATTTACTGGGGGGGGGGTCAGGTCAGCCCCCTCCCGGTGCCCCCGCAGCTGCAGGAGGGGGGGTTCACAGAGGGGTTTGGGCTGGTGGGGTCCTCCTCAGATCCCCCCCCCCCTTTACCAGTGCCACCCCCTGCCATGGGCACGACCCCTGCCCCCCCCCCAGCCCCCCCCAGCCCCATCCAGCCTGGCCTTGGGCACCCCCCAGGATGGGGCACCCCCAGCTCCTTGGGGTGCTGCGTCCCGCTGGGGATGTCCCAGAAAGCCCAAAAATGGGCTTTTTGGGGATGTCACCCCAAAAAGCCACAGGAGCACCCCCCTGGTCCTGTGCCCCCCCCACACTGGGCCCCTCTCCCTTGGACACGCATGGACGGCACCGACACCGAGCGGTGGCTCGAGGCCACCCCAGCTGGGGGGCACTGGGGGAAGGTCCCCGGGTGTTGGGGACATGCTCGTGGTCACTGTGGGGCAGGGGGGGGCTCCTGCAGCACCTCAGTGCCCCCCCCAGCCCTTACCCGTGGGGATTTGGGATGGGGAACCCAAAGGAGCAGAGGGAGCCCGGTGCTGGGGCCAGGCTGGGAGCTGCCACCTCCCGTGGGTGGCACCGTGGTGGTGGCACCGATGGGCACCCGAGGCTGTGACCCCAGCAGCAGCACAAAACCCCTCCGGGTACCAACACCACGGCAGTGGGAAGCAACAAGACCCCCCCCCCGTGGCAGGGGGATGGGGACAGGGACAGGCAATGATGTCCCCAAGCTGGGCATGGCCCAAAGCGCATGCAGGGGGTTCGGGGAACCCGCTCCCCACTGCTCGGGGGACACGGAGCTGATCCGTGCTGTTGAGCACGCAGAATCATAAAATCACAGAATATCCCATGTTGGAAGGGACCCCTGAGGATCATCGAGTCCAACTCTTGGCGTCACACCACATTTTGGGTCTACCCAAAATTTTAGACCACGAGCACGGCCAGCGGGCCCCGGGGTGCCTCCAGCAGGACAGGGGCCGTGGGTTGGTGGCGGTGGTGACATGGAGCACGGAGGAGCACGCGTGGCTCCCCCAAGGTGGAAACCCACCCAGGAGGCTGCCCCCGTTCCAGGGGTTTCCAAAATTTCCCCCCCCCCCCAGCCTCGAGGAGGAGTTCAGGGCACTCGCTCACCCCCAAGGACAGTCCCCGCAGCCCGTCCCCAGCCCTGAGAAGCGGCTGCCACTTTCTCGGTGCAAAACCAAGAAATGGCTGTGCCAAAATTGGGTTCCTGACAGCAGGGAGCAGCTCTGAAGGGTTGGGTAACGCAGCCGGGGGGGCTGCAGCCAGCACAGGGGACGGGGGAAGGCGCCGGTCAGGGGCCCAGGAAGTAACCAGTGCAAGTTTATAAAAGCTTTTATTTGCTCTTGGTATGACCAAGAATGGGACAGTGATCTTTTATACAATTTGATACAGTAAGTGGTACAAAAGAATGTGTTTTAAATAAAAAGCCAGAGTGGAGTAGCAAAAATATTAAAAGATTAAGTAAAAAAATTGTAGGCATGGGAATTAATCCTAGACCTGAAGTCGATGCTGTTTTTGTTTTTCCACCATCCAAGTCCGGCCGGACGAAGCGCGGCTCTCACCTCACCTCGCCCCGCGCCGCCCCGGCCACGCCACGTCCAGAGCAGGGAACGCGCTCATACAATAGACCCAACCTCGGGGTTTAGTTCATCATTACCAATTTAATTAAGTTACATTTTTGCCATGACAAAAAGGTAGCACTGGGGTTGTTCCGCTGCCGGCTGGGGACGCGAGAGCCCGCGGCTGCTGGCACGGCCGGATCCAGCGCGGCGGCGGCGCCCGGGGGGCTCAAGGG
The DNA here is from genome assembly GCF_964035555.1 of Netta rufina. Lineage (NCBI taxonomy): Eukaryota > Metazoa > Chordata > Aves > Anseriformes > Anatidae > Netta > Netta rufina. The sequence goes on from NC_140125.1 coordinate 120,915,614, forward strand.
GCTCCGGGGGGGTCCGGGCAGATTTCGGCTTCAATCCCCACCCGGGGTCGGGGGGGTTTCCACACGCAGGTGCCAGAAGCAGTTAGTTGGCTAGCGAGCGGTAAATTTAGATACCGGCAGAAATAAAGTTACTGCGAATTCCTCCAACACCATTATTATTACTTTTTTTTTTTTTTTTTTTTTAGCATCAGAATTGACTCTTGGTGCTCACTCCTCCTCAGCTGGGCCTTTGCACTCCCAAAACAAAACAAAACCAAGCCACATGGTTAAAATTCATGTTTTTATAGAAGAGGACCACCTAGACCTGTCTGCGTGTGCTGCGGGGGTAAGGAGGGGGCTGCGCTCCCCTGGCCCGGGCACCACGAGCGCAGCGCCTAGGGATGACCCCGACAGATTTACACAGAAGGAGCCAAGCCCCCCGGAAGCAAATAAAAAGCTCATGTTTAAAACAAAGATTATACAAAAAAAAAAAAAATTGATGTCTATTCTCCATTTTCCCTTTTTGATCATGTTGAAAAGTGCAGGTTTCACCAGAAGGTAGCCGGACGCTATTTACAGTGCTGGCCACCGCGGGCACAGCGCGGGGGGGACCGACCTGTGCCGTCTGCCCACGGGGGTCCCGGGCCCGCCTGGCCACACCAGCCACACGGCTGGGAAGGGCTGACACAGAGACAAAATGCCAACACACGGGGAAAAGGGAGACACGCCGGCCGAGTTACTACACGGGAAGCGGTTTTAAAAACTAGAATTTCCGTGTTAAAACACTGTCATTTCATGAAAATTAAATCAGCGTTAGTTACTGCTTTATTGACTGGAGAAAGTCCAAAACCCAAGCGGGCAAGAGGGAGGCGCGAGGCTTGTCCAGCTTCAGGGACCGCGGGGCCGGGGGGAGGCGGCTGTTTGGAGCATCTCTGTGTCCTTGGCTGGAGCAGCTCTCCTGCGCCGTGATCTAAAGGCAAGGCAAGTGAACGCACGACTGCTCCTGCAGCCCGGACACCCAGCTCAGCGGGAGCAGCCCAAGAATTGGGGCTGGCAGTCGTTAACCCCCTTCCTTTCACTTCACACCCGAAGCCACCGCAGGGCACGAGTGCCTGGGGGGGGGACGCGGCGGCGCAGCCCGCCTGCCCGTGCCCCGGGAGCGAGCCAAGACTGACCGCAGCACGAAGGACTCGGAGCTTCTAACACTGGAAAGTGGAAAAGTTTTCAGGGAGGTAATAAATTAAACTGCCGACTTTTTTTTCTTCCTTTTTTTTTTTTTTTTTTCCTTTTTTTTTTTTTTTAAATCTAGTTGTACTCAGCCTCTTGCTAGGCTACCGAACATCTCGTTGGAGCGGCTAACAGTGAGAGACAGAACTGAAAAGTTCATGTTAACTGCTGTCAGTTTGGGAATCGCATGTTATATTCATACACATAAAGTAGACAACCACATCACCCTCCATAGAAAACTAGTGCATGCAAATAACTCTTCCATATCATAAAACCCAATGGCTATGCAGGAGGAGAGAAGATATACTAGTGAACTGACATTGGCTAGAGGGAAATTAGTAGGTATCGTCAACATTTTACCTTGAAAGCTAAATCAGTGCTTTGTATTAAATTTTTGGCAAACATACCACGTTGCCATCCTTTTAATTAACACATCACACCATGAAGGAAAGCAAATAAAAGCAGCATGCAGGCAAAAGGAAAGAGCTGCGAGTGAGGAAAAAAAATGGCAGCAGGAACAGTTCCGAATGGGGAGATCACCAAAAAGGAGACAGAGCAGATTAAATGCAGTATTTTTTGCACCACCCTTTGTCCTCGATGCATTACACCAACAATTACAGAAAGCAACCACAAAAGAGTTCAGTATTTTAAAACGATCGGGAATGGATGGTATGTCTCCTGCACATGCTTCCACCAGAAGAGAAACAAAAAGTGAAAATAAAAGTTCCTTTCCACATAAGGCACAGGACAAAATAAACCCCATTCACATACTCAAGGCGAAAATGAGTGTTTTCCTGGCTCTTTTGCTGATGCTTCTAGAGAACATGGTGACTCAAAGCACATTATCCATGACAGAAAATTCCACTGTTGTACAAAATAAATTGTTAATTCTAACTTTTATTCTTATACAATTTGCAGAGTAGAGTTGAATATGATTGCTATATGTTTTAATGTCAGGAGGAACGGGACTATAATACAACCAAAACGTAGTGGTAAGTTGAGCAGGTACATTAAAAAAATGAAGTCACGGAGATGATTTTCCTATACATGTCGAGGAAATTATAGTACGCAAGCTGTCCTAAACAGAAAAACAAAGGGAGACAGGAGCTTGTTAAGATGAGGAACAAAACATCGGTTTAAGGTTAAAAACGGGCAGAGTGGTTTGTTTTGCAGCGAGAAAAAAGGAGCGGTGGATGGCGATTGGTGATATAGGAGAACGTTCAGCAACACTTGCTCTTCCAGCCTGTCACCCCACCTCCACTGCTGATATCTACATTTTCACTGTTGGGCTCTTTTACAGGGGTCTGCAACGAAACAAGCAAGAAGGTTAGAGAAGTCCCGAGACATTCTGAAAAAGAGCATTCAGAGCCGGAGAGGCAGAGGCTTACAGAAGGACTGACACCACCAAATAACATCCCGAATAAACCACAGACAGAGAGCTCGACAGAAATGTAGGGAATCCTCCTTCCCTCGCCAGCAGAAGCGTGCAGAACCAGCCTCAGGATTTTTTTTTTTTGTGGCTGTTGTTTTAAATCAACAGCGAGCAGAAATCTGGGAAAAGCTTTCAAACTCGGACTGCTCCAAAGTAAACACGAATTATTTCCAGATCCCGCTTTTAGAACTGACGCTCGGACTTTGGGGGAGTAAATCACAGCGTGCGACTTACACGAGCTGAAGTTAAATCATGTGCACTAATGACCTTAAAAATGACAGAGCAATTTTATTTATGGGTAAAGAAAAAAAAAAATGCAAAGCAAAAGCATCTGCCTTCCAGTTAGTCAGGACACCAGATTCCAAGGCAGCGCACAAAACATCTCATCTGCACCATGGGATGTAAACTCGGTCTGACCAAAACAAAACTTGAAGTCCCCTGGTTTTGATCAGACGCTAGCGTCTACTTTCAGCTGTTTAGAAACTAATCTAAACATCCATGAGAATACGAATACAGCGCTTCAGTCCCTGCATTCCTTCTCTTATTCTCTACTCCGCAGCCTTGCAACCAACTGCAAGCCATCGCCCACCCTGCCCCTTCTTCAGACAAATGCCCCGAGTGAAAATGTAAAGGTCAGGAGGTGCAGCAGGACCCATTAAGGCTAGGAACCCTCCTGTTCACCAGAGGCCAACGATTTTCAGTCGCTTCCTCACATACAGCTTGTCAAAAACTGATGAAGAAACAACTCCAAACTCCGGCTGTGCCCAGGGCACGTTGAGCAGAGCCGTATTCAGAAGGGCTGAGGAAAGATTCAGCAGTGACCTTGCACTGAATTTCCAACCAATTAACCCAGACAATGTTACTGATAGCATTCACGTGGGGGAAGATGATCCCGTCCCTACTGCTAACCTGGAGCACAGCAAAAATATGTAAACATTTCGGAACAAAGCACACGTGCTGGAGTTGGCCAACCCACGCCTCTCGAGCTCGCAGAGTTTCAGTGCCAGAGACGTGAGCTGATGGCACGCAGGGACACGCCAGCACGGGGTTTAATCAAGTCCTTGGTAGAGGAGAACACAAACTAACTGAAAATCAGCCCTGGAGCCACCTGCACGTCTGCTCAGCTCGATTCAGCAACAAAACAGTGGCAGCTGTTGGAAGGCGATGCTTTTCCCACTTTTGACAGACACCAGGGATCCAAGGACAGCGATATCTCGTAGCTCTGGGCACACAAAGCTTTGGGTACATGACTCAGCAATGACAGCCCCCTTCACGGTGTATTTCAGGAGAGAGAAGCAGCCACCAGGAAGCCCTGGTGATCCACGTTCTTCTCTCAGCTGCAATTTAACCTGCCCGTCAAGGCTTCCAATGAAACACAGAGGCTTGGAGGGGCAATCACTGAGACGAGGTAGAAGCGATGGGTCTAGGCATTCAGTGGCCTGGCAGAAACTTCAGACTTTTTAGACAACTCTGGGTACTGACAGAAATGGCTAAAGGCAAAACTGGCAAAAAAAAAGGCAAATGCTAATATGGCAGGGCAGGAGAGGGGAAAAGACAGGATTCCTTTATTTGAGGGAAAAGGCCCTCACAGGAGTCAACAACTATACTGAGAACTGCATTCTGAAATAAAGCCCATGTTTAAAGCAGGAAGTTTTGAAGTACGGCCACCAGAAGAGCCTACTGAGGTTCTGATGGATTCTCTGTTGCTGTGACTTGTCAAATCTTTTGGCTCTAGTTTTACAGAGGGACAACGCTGGCTATTTAGAAGAGAAATCTGAGGACACCGTGTGGCCCACCCCACACAGACTGGAAAGACAGAACAGAAAAGCAACACCAGGGCTCATCCCTGAGTTCCAGTGACTTCAGTCTCCTCAGGATTAAAATAACTCCAAGCATCAGAGAGGAAGTGATGAACATTCATGTTCCTTCTCCACAAAGCAGCAAAGAATGAGGGTGGCAGGGAAAGGACAATTCTCCTCCAAATTAATTCAAATGTTTTAACTGCAAGCACGCGTGTGATACCACCGAGTTTAAGGACCAAGCAACCAGGAGTTCCTTGGTGCTTTGATGTATGCTACTCCCCCTAGATAGCACCAGTACAATAATGACACATCAAACAAGCTTCAGAAGCTTTAGATGTACAATAGTCTTCCTTCAGGGACTTGTTTGTCTTAGCATACCAAAGTAAAAAGCCACAACAATTCAGGTGAACATCAAAAGAAACAGACGTTGACATTTTAGGATTTTTTTTTCCCAAACAAATCCTGTGATCACCTACCTTTCGAAGAATGTCTTCTGCTAATGTGAGGAATGCCTTCTCAATGTTTATATTTGCTTTTGCACTAGTTTCGAAAAACCTAATACCATGCTCCCTAGCAATCTAAACCAAAAAAAGAAAAAAGAAGGTTAGAGTTATTGTGGTGTTATTCAACTGATGCTGCTGTAACTTTGGGATTAGTAACATTTAAGAGCATGTAATACTTTCAGTGTGGCAGGCATCAGAAGTACTAGCTAAGCAAAATGTCACAAAAGATTCAGAATTTAAACCAGAAACAGCAGTCAAAGTGTATTAAGTTACACGCTGATGCCTGAACACGAGGACAGATACCGCTCAAATCAGTCACACGACAAGCAGCTTAACAAAGGTTGCTTGCAGGATTTTAGCTCTCCAAAAAAGAAGGAATTGCAGCTGAACTCACTCCGTTCAGGGCAGTTGTTCACAACGCAACTTCCAGGAAACATTCCTTACGCTCACAAGGCAGCAAACCCTTGTTTGTTCCCTGGCATGCCCCGCGTGGCACTTAAACCACCCGACAATGGCAGGAAGTCTTGGCACTGATTTGCTTACTTGGATAAATAAGTTTTCGTCCACACCTACCTGTTCACCTTTTGCTTTAGGAACAACTCTTTTATCTTCCATGTCACACTTGTTTCCTAACAGCATCCTCTCCACATCTTCATTGGCATGCTACAACGAGATAACAGACAGGATTACACATCTCCCCCAGCACGCAGCAAGCAGCTGCTCTACTTTTGGATCTCCACACTGCTCAAAGTCCAGGCTCACTTACACGCCTAGCTGACCAGCTCTTTCCTGAGTCCTAACAAAGACTGGCAGAAATCATTCTTCAGACCCTACCCTGAAAATAAAGAGCTCGTGTATCCAGGAAGTGGAATTAGACAACGGCACGGAGACAGGACTGCCACCATCCCAACGTCAGTTATTCTTCCCCTTCCTTTTTATTTGTGTAGTCTAAGTGTGAAGTCTTCCTTTCTGAAAAGGATTAAGTGCTGTTTTGCGACACAGATTCTCCCAGCTCCCAGCATTCGCCGAGCAAACCCTGGTTGGGCTGCATTCAGTGACATGGGAAACGAAGCAGCTTCCTGCCTGGCGCTTAGAAGCCTGAGGTTTTTCGTGCTCTAGACACACACACTTACAGAAACAATGCTACAGAGGCCAAAACATTGGAGGACAAAATGAATCCCAAAACTACAGCTGCCAACAATCACGCTCCACGCACTGCAGTGGCTCCAGCTGACACTATTACTCTTTTGGGATTTAAGGGATTGTCTGCATAGTTTTGCTCCAGACAGGTAAGTCACAGCAGTGTTTTCAACCACCACAAAGCTAAACAACAGAAAAGTTGTTTCTAAGTTACAAAAAAAAAAAAAAAAAACCACTTTTTTGTTGTTTGTTTGTTTTTGAGGAGTTCCTGGGTTAAATAACAAAGGCAAATTGAAGCTCTCCAGCATCGTGCTATCATCGGAGCACGACTGCACGTCAGCTTTGTGCTTTAGCTCTACCTGCTAAGTGTTTCACCCAGAAGCTGGCAAACTCTTGTAGAGAAAGGGCACTGACTCTACACTGAGTGCACATAAACTTGTACATCACAACGGGAAAACTGAAGTGAGCACTGGGATAACACTCGAGATCCAACAAAAAGCAGGACCCCATACACAGGGAATGAGCCTCCTAAGGCAAAACCAATACCAAGGGGTTTCTCCAGGAGTGCTGTATGAACGGGAACACCTCAATTAACGCCAATATCCACCATAACGAGGCACGAACACGCCAGGGATACCCATCAGACCAGCAGAGGAGCTCCAGCACGAAGCGTCACTTAAGTGGATAACTGAGGTACTTTGCAGCCTGACATGAGAAGCTTCTTGGAAAGTCTAATCTGAAGTTACTTTCACTCCAGCAGCCTTAATGCCATTTTACAGCAGAATTACTAACACAACGACACAGGCAAGAGCCTCATGCATCCAGCACTCCTGCTCACAGTAATGACCCATTTCATGTTCCTCAGGAGAATCGCCCCCAGTTTTTTCCCTCCAGGTCATAAGGAGTAAGAACAACCAGATGGCAAAGACACCGTGCAGATTAAGACACCAGAAATGTTGATTTTTCGTGCCCCGAGAACTGCTCACACAGCGGCAGACCTCTCAAATACAGCCAGCCCCCGTGCATAAAACTGAGCGCTTGAACACCTCAATGAACTCCCGCTGGCCTGCAGCAGAAGTGCTCAGCGTGGTGCACCTCTGCAGAGCTGGCAGCCTTTAAATACTTAATATTCAGCAAGGATGAAGGTGTGACAGTTACACGTCTCTAGCTTTCCCAATTATTTCAGAATCAGGGCTTACGTATCCTGTAGAAGCGCCTCTCTGTGCTGAACTGCAACTCCGAACGGCAGCTTTCTGATCCAAACTTCTCATTATTGAGAGAATATCTTTGACAGCATTAGGTCCTTGTCAGACAGAAGCACTTGACTGCTTCCTTTGCTGCTGTCACCAGCAGTAATCCTGCACACGAGGGGACAGCACCCGGCAGTTTCAGGGAGCAGCCTGAGTGCTGGAGCTGAACCTCGGGGTTCGGACACACCTGAAGTCAGCCACAGGGCTTGTGCTACCCGGCTCTGAGAGCACAGTGGCACAAATGACAGCCTTACTCAGCAGCCTGGACACTGACTTTTTATTAAACAAAGCAACAAGTCTAAAGGCCTTGGCTTCCAGCTCACATTCTGCTCCTTGCTGAGTCTCTTCCTGCCCTACCCCACTCCTTCCCTTCTTCTTGCTTCCACGCCCACCTCAATCTTTGCCTTTCCGTATCCGTGTAATTTCCCATGTCTCTGCTAGGAAAACTACAGCCCCAACGTAACATTTTTGCCCTAAGAGCCTTTCACCAGCCTCAGTGCTTCAAGCAGCAGTGCCTGACAGCACCCACCTGCCGACACTCAGTTGTGCGGGGCCATCTTTGTGCTTTCTAAAAAGTAACAAAGCTGGAAGCCCCAATTTTTATTCCATTAGAAGACACCATAGCAGAAGTAAAACCCAACAGTCGTGCTGCTCTCTAACATTTTGGCATTCCCTGAGAGCAAACTCTTAGGGGTCCAGGCACTGAACGCTTCCACACCAGTTTTTTTCTCGTTCACTTGACCTCTCTTGAAATTTTACCAACTTTGCGTGGTGAAACAAGATAAAACCACTTTGCCTTGTTCGGTACTCCCCTAAAAAACAAACAACTGGCTACACACGTTTGAGTAATTTGCTGGAATTCAACAAGAGCAGTTTGCAATACTACCTGTAACAGCAATGACAAACCTGCAAAGGCATCAGGACATCGGTTTTGGTGGAGACAACAGAGTGGAGGTGATCAGATTTAATCATTTTGGAGGACTACACAGCCACACGAATAAAATGAGTCTGTATCAGAGGTGGCAAACCATTCCACAGCTGCTCTCCAGCTCATGGCTTAGCGCAGCTCCTTCGCACACCACCTTGTGGTGGCAGCTCCTCGTGGAAACAGCCCTGCCCAGCTGCCAAAAGCTGTGGTCCCTACCTCCAAGTGTTCTCCAGCACAGGCACAAAGTTTGTTCGTGCATGGATTTAACACATCTGGACACTGCCAGCCCCCCGGGTAGTGCTGCAACCCTCCCTGCTGCTGCGGGGAGAGCTGAGGGGGGGAAGGCAGGAGATGGCCAGGTTCAGGACAGCCTGAAATGTTATTCAGTTGATGGGCCAGGTTCAGGACAGCACCCAAACCCCACGTTAAGTGGTGCACCACACCTCGTGCCAGTACAGAAGCATAAGGTACGCTCTGGGGGACTCACGAGATGCTCTGCAGGTCACCACAAACAGCTCGGGGCCGGGATCATACAGATGCCACTCACCTCGTCTATGTTTCTGAGCCACTTGCTGATGTTTTCAAAGCTCTTGGCGTTGGTGATGTCGTACACCAGCATGATTCCCATGGCACCTCTGTAGTAGGAGGTGGTGATGGTGTGAAATCGCTCCTGCCCTGCTGTGTCCCTGCAAAGAGAGCGCGTGTCAGAGGCAAGATCTACAGAAGCACTTTTTCAGAAAAAAAATATGACAGAGGAAAGACATTGGACTGCTTAACGGGGCTTACATAGCTTTGCTTTCTGCCTTCTTTCTCAGCTGTCAAACAGCAAAGCAGTACGTCACAGCAGCCTGGTATCTTACCCCAATAAATAAACCCGGTATCAAACCACGGTAGGAATTTGTTCATTTTAAACTTTGTATTTTTACTGACAACTCCAAACTTTTGTCCAAAAGAGGCTTTTTTTTCCAAGTCTCTCGTCTCAGGGCAGCATCCCAAAGACTTCTGAGCCCCAGTGGTGTGCAGCGACTGGGAGCAAGAAACGTTCCCACAGCACCTCGCTGGGACCGTGAGCGACAGCAGCAGTGCCCCAACAACACCGGGTCCCAAGCACTCGCTCCTTTTACTGAATTCTTCCAAAATAAACAAAAATATAGCTCAGTCCTCCAGTTTGTGCGAGGTTCCCACCAGCTGGCTGGTGGAGCTGGGAGCAGCACTAACAGAACTGGCTTCTGGGGCGGTGCTCCTGGAGAAAATCCCCTCCTGTTTCAGCAGCTGCTGAGCAGCCACGAAGACAATCACACAACTTTTTTTTTCCAGAATCATAGAGTGGCTTGGGTGAAAAGGGACCCCAAAGCTCTCCCAGTGCCACCCCTGCCATGGGCACGACCCCTGCCCCCAGCCCAGGCTGCCCCCAGCCCCATCCAGCCTGGCCTTGGGCACCCCCAGCTCCTGGGGCAGCCTGCACCAGGCCTCACTGCCCTCAGAGGGAAGGATTTCCTCCTTTATTTAACGTAGATCTCCTCTCTTGTACTTCAAAGCCAGTTTCTGGAACTCAGAACTGAGAATGACTTTGTTTTCTGATCAGTTTTATGAAGTTTTAACTTGATCTTGCAGACTTTGATGTAACGATTCAGGACTATAAGTGATCGAGAAATAAATCTGAGATGTACTATAAGATTAAGTATCTGAGATGTACCATAACATTAAGTTGTCTGTTTCTGTACGGAAGATGCTGAAAATGGATGGTGAAAGCTCACTGAAGGCATCTACTTTCCCAGCTACGTGTGAAATCTTCAATGGGATGCACGAGATTTGGCTAAACAAACTTGCACACCATTAAAGCGCGAATTAGGACGTAACTGCACGTTCTGCAAGTGTCTTCCAGAGGACACCAACCTGGCAGATGACGTGTTTGCAGACATTTTGAGCAACACTATTCGTGATTGCCTTGGTGGGAGGTGGGTGCTACCAGCCCCAAGCCTGGTGAAGACCCAGGCGCTGGCTGTGGCTGCCCTCAGCTTGTTTGTTTAAGGACACGTCAGATTTCTCTGATTTCTCTCATTTCCACGTGTCAGCTGACGGACAGGGAGGCAACCAGAAGCCCCCACATCGCACAAAACCAGTGAAGAAAAGCTCCCGAGCTGCAGGGCCTGCCAAGTTCCTCCTGAGTCTCATCGGCCCCGTTGGGCTCGGAGCCCCGGCCCCAGGTCCAGCAGTCCCTGAGATGGCTGCTGTGAGCTCCTGTCCCCTCCTGGCAGGTGACAGCAGCAGGACAAGGGCAAAGAGCAGAGCAGAAGGCCGAGGGGCAGGCCCTGCGCCGAGCAGCTTTGCTCAGGAGCATTTCACAGCCCCACAGGAGCCCCGGTGCTGCAGAACCTCGGGGGTCCCACACAGAGATACCTGGTGCTTCACGGCTGGCTGTAGCGGTGCTGAATCCCTCTCAGTTCCTTTCTGTCCCATTTTGAAGTTCCTCCTGATGCCATCCTGAGGCCACTCCAAGCTCTCCAGACTTTATTTGCTGGCCAAAGGTCTAAACCACCCAGCCTCACCTACTCCCCTGAACTACCCCAATTTACCTACACGTAACCGGGGTGCAGAAGCCAGGCCAGCACCACACAGGAAGAGTTTCTAGGAGACTTCAGCGTGCCTGGTCCTGCACCTCACTGCATTTCCTTGTCATTAAGCAGGTTTTTCTAACATCTGGGTCACTGGTCACACACACTGAACTTCAGAGCTTTGCTTCTGTCTCTCCCGAACTTCACGGGGCTTTTTCCCCATGACATTTCTCCAACCGGTCAGGAGCAACACGAGTTGTAAGCCAGCCCTCTCTCCTATTTACACTTTCATCTCGTCCTGCCTAGCTTTAAGACAATATCCATGCTCTCCTTCCCTCATCGAGCCCACTAAAGAAAACACTGCCTAGCACGGGACTCGGGACAGCCTCCTGCAAAACATCTCAAGAGAATTCTCGCTTACACGCAGTTTATTTTCTCTCCTCGCCTTCCCCCAGTCCAGTCCTCTGCAGCTTGCTTTTACCAGGCAGGGCAGCCTCAGCAGAGCCGTACCCAAACTACCAGGATTTATGGCATCTGCAGTTTCTCCCCGGCTGACGAGGCCGGTAGGCACCCCACGAAGAACGCCGATTGATTTTTACACAGCTTGGCTTTGGCAGTGCTCGGCTGTTACTCACTGCTTGTCAAGTCCCACACACCTACAACTCACTCACTTCGCTACCTCCTACAGGATTTTTTCTGGCAATTGAAGCTAAGCTAATGGGTGAAAAGCGAGCTGGGGAGGGAAAATGCAAAGAACCTGGCTTTTTTATTATTATCATTATTATATTTAAGTACTATCTTTGCCCTTTCCCCTCCTTAATGGATCTCTCCATTCATTATTCAAAGATAACTCTTAATGGATGTGAGATTAGAGACCTGACTGAGGCAAACAGAGGAAGTGAGTGATGGTTTTCAGACCCGTCTCGGCCTGATGAATCCACCCTGAGTAAATGGCACGAAGCAATCTGACCGCGCGCCTCGCTCGCTGCCCTGGTTTCCATTCTGTTGCTCATACCTCCAGGACGTAAGAACATGCTCCGAAACGCTGGGGGTGCATTAAATCCTGGGTGGAGGTAAAATATTTGTGGAAGCCAGCTAGCTCTCCGAGCTAAAACAAATGCAGACAAGGATTATGGAGACGGCCAAAGAAAATGAGGCCCTACTGCGCAAGAGGGGACGGAGAACCGGGGTTGTTGAGCTGCAAAAGGAAGACAAAGAGGCTGTCCTGGGGGAGCTGGGAGAGGAGAAGCATGAGGAAAGGGAAAAATCTATTGAAATTAGTCTCATGCCAACGTGAAAGTATGCAGAAACTGGATCGTATTGGAAGCCTAACCAACGGAGAAAGGAATTTCTGGGCCAGCTTTCCAGCTGACCTAGCAGAGACTAAGGGAGCCTTAAAATGCACTATGATTTGTTTACGCGGATGCAGCGACGAGAGATTGGATCTGATGATCTGTGAAGATCCCTCTCATCGGCACAGCTTGAAAGCCTGGTCTTCGACGTTCCGATTTCCCACAGGATAATCCTAAAAATTTTATTACTGTACAAAATACTGCAAGAAGAGAAGGGGGAAGCTATGCAGCAGAGTACTGCACCGAACAAACCGTACCGCTGCTATCAGCCTCAGCAACTGGGTCAAAGGCTTTCCTTCACGAGGGAACATCTGAAAGACACCCCCTTACTGGAAATTTTGGGGTTTCTGAAGTAGTATTCAGCCAGGAAAAAAATGTAGCTAATGAAGTATCAGGTTGTTTTACAGGGAGTCAGACAAATGCCAAAATACGCTCTTCCACCTTGAGCTCTGCACATGGTGAACGGCCTCAAAAGCTGTCAGCAGCCAGAGTTAACCTTTAGATGTTCCCCGGGTAATTGCAAGAATTAATGAGACTGATCGTGCACCAGCTAGTGGAGCCGTCTGCAGCTTCAGCCGGCCACCCCCGTCCCCGTTAGATGCAAATTCCTGTGTTTAATAGGGAATTTCCACATGGGGCTATTTCGGTTAGCCCTGCTGGTGCACATTTCCTTCACTTGAGAGGTGTTCCAAGCTGGGCGGTTATTTTTGCAACGAGCTCATTCCTGAACAAAACAAAACCCTGCAGAAACTTCCCTCGCCGTAAACGTGTTCCCAGTGAAGATGCACGGATGGAAAAAAAATATTTTATGCTCTAAACAATTAAGAACTGCACGTTAAGAAAATAAGGCTACTTCTAAAATAGGGAATGGGACAAAATCCTGTAGGAAAGCCCAGTGGTGGGCAAGTTTTAGGTCAAGACTGGAGGGGTCTGAGGAGCCTCTACCTAAATACTGTGTTGTCTTGAACCCCATCCCTCCAGCACCCCACGCCGTCAGCATCAGGGTGTTCGGTCGCTGCTTTTTGAGTTCACTCTCCCGATGTCACCATCCTGTAAATCCACACTTAGGATCAGCTCTTACAACGCACGGTTGTTTTCCCAGACTCTGGAGTCTGAAGAGAAAGACCAGAAAGTGGTTGTATTTTCTGCAAGCAGTTTTCTCAGAATATTCTTGAATAACTGGAAAGAGGGCTCCTGGGCAAAGTTCTTCTGCCACAGCAGAACAGGGTACATCGCGATCCGCTTATTTATCGAGTTCTGTTCTGAAATACCTGGTGGCTCTGGGTTTTTTTCCCTTCCATGTTCTCCTTTCTCTACCTCCTCCCTGCTATGCTGAACAGGCTCTTCTCCAAGTCTCTCGCTCCTGCTGGTGAATTTCCAGCAACTTTGATTTCCAGCGCCCTTGACCTTAAAGAGTCCTTCCTTCTCTTCAGTGTCTATCACTCAGTATTTTTGGATGACACCAGTATTTCCTTTCAGCCTTTGCTTCCTTCATTTCACCAGGATGAAAGACGCAGATCTTGCCTGTGTGTGTCCTTACAGGTGCCACCCCTGGCCAAGCCAGAGCTCTGCCAGCATCCAGTCCTCTGTAGATCAAGGAATTCCGGAGCCAGAGATCACATTTGTGCACGTAACAGTTGAAAACGAGCTGTTCCTTTGTGAATTCCCTTGTGAGCTCGTGCACATCTGCAGCTACCACAACACCTTGTGATGAGCTTACCTTCCCTTCTGATGGTTTGCCCGTGCCACCTTCCAGCCTTATGCTAGCAGTAAAACTTCTCTATTGGCAAAGGCGCTGAGTTAGCGCAGTCTCAACCTACCTCTTCCAGCATACCTAAAATTTTAAAATTGTGCTTTGGTCGCTCCTCTTACAGCCCAAAGAATCCCAATTTTTCCCAGTTCTTAAAACACCTGTAACACCCCCCTGTCATCCTACTTGCCTCTCTCTAAGGCACGCTGATCAAAACCATACCTTGCGTTACGCTGTGACGCCTCCTTCCCTGCCCACTGGGAACCACCTCACCCATTGGAGCAGGAAAACCACATTTAATTTTTCAATTGCTACGCCCTGCTAATAAGTGTAGTTAATTACAGCACACCTCAGCCTTGCACTTTCCATTTCAAAGCGATTCTACCTGCGTCCAGGAGAGCAGGACATTGCATTCTTAAAAGCTGAACTTTTTAGCTCTGCTGCTCTGTTCCTCAAAAGCATTTTTATCTCCTCTGCAACTTTTTCTTTTCCTTTTTCTTTTCCACCTTTCTCAGTCCCAAGAGCCCTGTCCCACCCTCCTTGCTCGCAGCCCAAGCTCTCCTCCAGGCCTTCCCAGAGGCTCCCAGCACACAGAGATATCCCTCCCCAGGCCCACCATCTCCTGCCTCCCCTTGTCCCAACCTCCCCCTTTCAACGCTGTTTTGCAACAAAGACATTTTCATTTGGAGCAACGTGGATACACTTTAATCCTAGCTTGATCCTTACCAAACAGCAGCCTCCCTTTTAATAGCAGCGAGCTATCACGTTACTTATCACCTCTGGCAAGGTTTAGCTCAGCTTGACCTTGCTATTCCTGCTTTCCTCCTGTATGCGTATTTTAGAGGTCAAGGCATGGCTGAGATACTGCCATGTCTGCTCGTTTTCCATCCCCGAGGCGATGAAGGCAGCCAGCCTGCCTCGTAGGAAAAGGCCCCGAGTTGTTTTAGAAAAATGCCATTTTTATCTGTGTGCTGTAAAACTAATTGCCCATTGGGACTGCACCTCTACCCCAAGGAGTACAAAAGCCAGCATTAGTCACCGGTACTCCGAAGTGGCAAGGGCTCTGAAGACACTGCAGGGCAGTAAAACACAACGGCCCCGCGCTGCAGGCAGGCAGAGAACAGCACAAGGAAGATTTAGTACATGGGTGATGAAGGATTACGGGCATCACTGAGAGACAGGTTGATAACGGTGATTCTGAACTGAGGAACAGCCTATTTCTGGTGTTTTCTGCATGGGAAAACGCAGTCCCCCAAACCTGGGAAGCAGCTGGCATATCCTAAGCCCTCTAAGGAACAAGATGCTGTCACCGTCGTCATTCTGCAAGCAGCTCAGCATCACCGTCCTGAGACAAACCTCGCACTAGGTGCCGGTCTGAACAAGCACCATGAGTAATAACCGTGATGAAAATAGGAGTAATAAATATAAAGAGCAGCCAAAGCTGCCTTTGCTACCCAAAATGTTTAAGAATAAAACAAGCAGTCAGCAAGCAGAGCTGGTGGCGCCTTGGAGAGCCATGGCCAGGCCAACGGCACCAAACGCAGCAGCTCCCTGCAGATGAGAAACAAGGGAAAGGGGGCAGCCACACAACGGGACAGCAGTTTGCAGGGAGGGGGAGAAGTCACAAATGACAGTGGTTGTTCCTCCTCTGAGGATGGGCACGCTGCATTAATCGTGCCTGATGCAGAAGCACATCTGCAACATAACCTGAAAGCCTCCAGGTGCTGAGCATCGTTTCTCTTGCCCCTAACTGAAGCCGACTGCTTTCCTTTTCATGGTCAGTTCCTGATCTTCTGATGAGCTTATCGAAGCACAGATCCCAGCAGAAGTTCCAGCTATGGCTCAAAGACAAGTTTTGTTTTGTTTTCATTCAGCTACATCCCTGTGCCCTTACTTCAGGCACAAAAGCACGGCCGTACTCTGGGCAGAAGAAAAGCTCCGGGTACAGCCTCAAGCTCACGTGGGCAACGTTTGCATCCCCCGCAAACTACGGCAGCGGGAGCGAGGTGTAGTTCTGCAAACGTTACAGCACTCCTACAAGCACAGGGCGAGTTTGAGGACAGGAAGCCGTGGTTAAATATAGATGCGCTGCACAAAAAAGCCTCCTCGCCAGAGCTTGCGGCTGCTCCAGCCAAATGAGCAGCGGGCAGAACTCAGAGAGGCAAGGCTGGGCTGCGGTGTCTCGGGCAGAGCCCAGATGCCCTGCTGCTGGTTGTTTATGTCGGTTTGGGATCGTTAAATGCATGCTACAGGAGTTTTATTTCCTGCTTTCCAAGCTTTATTTCCAACATGAGATTTTAAACCAGCAGGAGCGAGAAGCTTGCCTCTGGAGGCTCAGACGACACCCTCCCGTCTTTGCAACGTGGAAAGGTGGCAATTTCCTACAACTTGGCTCAACCAAAGCCCTCTTTTCCTTTCCCTAAGCCCCTGAAGCCCACAGTGCTCACAGCTGCATTACAGTTTTGCTTCTGTCTGTCCACACCTTCCACATCCCCAGCGTTCTGTATTTTCTGTTTCTCCGTTTCGTAACAACCCCGTCCAACGCTGAGTTTGAGGCTTCCTTTCAAGTCATTCCAACGTTTGGCTCTACCCACAGCAAAGCCGTGGAATTCGCAGCACCTAGGCTGCTGTGGGAAAAAGGAAGGCACGGTAATTGTTAGAAGCTGGGCTTTGATCTGGGCTGGAGATCTGAATGCAGCCTAATGAGCTGCTATCAGACCGAGATGCCCAGCGAGTCGATCGATGCAGCTCTATTACACCTGAACGCCTCTTTAGCTAATGCTCTCAGCCCCTTCCTTCTCGCTGCTCTGCTTTCAGTTCCCAGTTGATCTATACCCATCTTCCTGCAGACATCTCCCTCTGAAACACTGCCCTGCTGGAGCTGGTGACCCTTTGGGGCTCCCTGATGCAGAGCTGCTTCACCATCCACTGCTTCTTCATCGACCCGCTGGGCAGTTCCTGCAGCAAAATCAACTTGGGGAACTCCTCCTTGCAGGATACAAAGCAAAATAACTAAGTTGTCTGATTTCTTGCAGGACTGGGATACAAGAAACAACTCAGAGAAGGTGCTATGAGATAGATCCCAGGTCGCTGAACAATCATCCTTCCCGAGGAGCTGTCCTTGGGTGCTCAGCCAGAGGAAGGACAGAGCCAGAGCACCAGGATCTCTGCACCTACAGACAGCCACACCGTCAGGCAGGACAGGATTTTTTATTAGTGGGGGACAAAAGGAGCAAGTTCTGGACTCAGTGCAGCAGGAGAACACACCAGCAATACACATACTCGGCTGAAGAGGGAGTTTCAATAAAACACGCAGGCTGGGAGCAGCCATTAGCTTCCTGACCTGACTTGTCACAGGGCTATTAAAATGGGACAAAAGAAAATCACCAGTTGGACAGGCACGACAAGAAGGGAAGCAGTGCGAGTCTCGCTTCGTGTTAGATGTTCCTACAGGACAGCAGTCACATTTTCAGCCAGCTGAGAGGCTCTCTGGTTTACTATGGAAAAATATGAAGCAAATGCTGAGTGACTGCACTTTCCTGCCGACGCAGAGGAAGGCTACCAGTCAATTTAAAGTCCAAGATTTGAGGCGACTCCTAATTTAAGATTTCCAGTTTTAAACACGTCCCACTAAATCACAGACTAGGAGGATCCTGACTTGCCAACAGCCTGCCCAGCAGAGCAGCCCGTAGCAGTGGCTGTAAGTGCAACACACAGATCTCTTCCCCACCTCTTGAATAAAACAGAGCTTGACCACTTCTGAAAATACTCAGCACCAACACCGTTACAGTCCCGAATGTAATCCCCAAAAAAGCAAACCCTTCTCCCAAAAACCTGCTGAAGGAGGCCGCCCAGCAGGACGCCACCACGCGGCTTCTTGGGCCTGTTACTCACCAGATCTGCAGCTTGATCTTCTTTCCTTGTAATTCAACGGTTTTAATCTTGAAGTCTATCCCTAAAACAAACAAAGAAAGAAAAAAGTTAGTATTTATTTACAAAAAAAGCAATCGCACATCAGCTCAGAACGGCTCCAGACACAAGAAGAGCTTTGTTCTCCTGCTGGCCCTCCTGGTGAACGCAGGGTGCCCGCGAAGCTGGACACAGGCAGGTGCCCTCCAACGGCCCCAGCCCCAAGGGACACCACCAGGGAACGCTTCTAAGGCAATGTGGTTTGCAAAAGCTTTTACATTTCTTGCTTTTTTTTGCAATAAAAAAAAAAAGTTGATTTTCTGCAAGTTTTTGGAGTACATTTTTTTTTTTTTTTGAGTACTTCCTAACGAACGGGTGAGGGACCAGAGGGTCCCCATCTGGGCCTAGGACCCCGGCAGCTCCTGCACAGCAGGAGGGCACAGCTCCCCGCTCCAGGGATATAGGGCT
This sequence comes from Netta rufina, assembly GCF_964035555.1. Taxonomy (NCBI): domain Eukaryota; kingdom Metazoa; phylum Chordata; class Aves; order Anseriformes; family Anatidae; genus Netta; species Netta rufina. The sequence continues at coordinate 120,933,909 of NC_140125.1, forward strand.
GCATGGTGATTAACAGCAGGAGCTGATCACCAGCCCTAGGACATCAGCCAGGGGCCCCCACACCTCACTTCTGGGTACGTGTGCCATTTCCTTCCCCGTCAGCCAGGCAGCACGGCGTTACTCACACTAAGCCCCAACTCCGAAGCAGCACAGCTGCTATTAAACACGGCTGGCTTGGGGAACAAACCCTCTGGATGACCAGGAGCACCGTTTAGCCCGAGTTTTGCCATCCCCACACGGTGCCACGTGGTGCCGCGCAGCGCTCCGCAGCAACGCCATCGGCAGTAGCGAACCAACGCCCAGGGCATTTGCCAAAAGCCCTGAAACGAAGGGATTTTAGGCAGCGACACCTGCTCTCAGGTCCTGCCCAGATAAAGCAGGATGTTTGGCAGCCACTGGGTGAGTGCGTTGAGATAAGGCGAGCTGCTGACCTACCCAAACATGCCGATTCTCCTCCTCACTGAGGGATTTCGCTAGCTCTAACACCCGGGGATAAAACAAACCCCTCGTTCCACGTCAGACGCAGCTCCCACTGCGATCCCAAGGTGATACCAGCTCAGCCCCCGAAGCAGAGAAGATGCTACCAGAGGGCTGCCCGCCTCCAGCTGCCTTCCCAGTTTCCCAGTGGCTCTGGCAGACTGGAAGAACTGGCTGTTGGTGTGGCTGTAGTGCTCGCCCCCCCAGCAAAGCGCCCGGGTGCTGCAGGAACGGAGGCTTCGGAGAAAGCTCCTCACAGGCACAGAGCTTCCAGGAACAGCCAAGTTCAGGAGAGAGTTCGAGATGGTAACAGGCATAAAAATTGAATGGCGTGTTGCTAGCACAGGAGGGTAATGCCAGACCTACTGAATTAAAGATGAGCCTGAAATTAGCTCCTCATCAACTGCTGGTAAGATATTCATCAGATTCACCGGGGCAAGCCGGAGCCCACAGAGAAACCTGGACGTACACAGCCAGGTTTAAGAAGACAGAAGCTGTACCTGGATTCTTCTTATTCCTGGCCCTGCAGCACCACGGCCTGAGCACCACCGCCAGGACCTCGCGGGACGCAAAGATCGCTCTCCCCTCGCTAAATCACAATCCAACTGTTCTTGAAAAGGGAAAGGGAAAGTTATTTTGCAGCCCAGAGCAGCAGCCGACGAGCTGGCCCTCTGCAGGCAGCAGGGGCTGTGCGGCCATCCCCTGCCAACAAAGCCAGCATTGAGCCGGAGGCCGGGCAGCAGCAAGCGCAGCGCGGGGATGCTGCGGCACCAGGATGCTGCTGGTGAACCTGCAGGGCGAGCACCGTCAGCTTCCCATCACCAGCACCCTTATTTTGTTATTTTATTTCTGTATTTAGCTCATGGCTATGCTTTAACGCTATCGTGTAATCGCAACGGGAAGAAGAAAAGCAAGTGTGTGCCACTTGGTGCCCCGGTGTGTCCACGCCACCCACCGCTGTGCCCGCAGGCTCTGGCACCAAGGGTTTTTCTTACTTGAACTCCAGCCACTCTCAAATTTTCCAAAAAAGACCGTGTGGCCTCTTGTGCTTGGATCCTTTTCCAGCTGGCAGCAACACTGCAGCCCCCAGCCCGAGCCACAGCACCTTCCCCGGAGGCTCAGGGGTGCACCAAAACCCACCTCAAACAGCCAGAGCACGGAGAGCTCCTCCAAACGCCTTCACAGCTGCAGGAGGACGTAAAGCTCACCTTCACTGCTGAGGTTTCAGGCTTCCCAGCATGAGCAAAGCCGGGGTGGCCACGCAGAAAGGCACCTACCTACCCGCTACGCCTCCTTGGGACACTTCTGAATGCACGAAGGAAGGAGGAAGCGTGGCCCTGCAGCACTAAAATATTCTTATTTAAATACAAAAACAAGCAGTAAAAGATGGCTCAGCAGCAGCAGGAAGATACAGCAGTGACGAAGCCTGCAAGTTTTTTAACTCAGGAAATTAGCTCTGGGCAGAGACCTTTGCAGAGCTTGGCCTGGCTCTTTTACGCAGAAGTTTTTGGTTCTGAGAGCCCGGGATCCTCAAGGCCGGCTTGATATAAGGTGGTTGTAAGCAGATGACTTCTGGAACAATCTCCAGAGCCAGACACTACTCTGAATTCATTAACCTCTACAGCATAACACAAATAAGAAGTGGCTCCTCCAACATCCCAGCAAGAAACCTCCTGAGTAGAGTTGAGAACTATAAACTCCAAGGTCAATCTAAGCCTTGCGTACGAGCCTTAACACTGCAGAATGCTATTTTATTAAGAATACGCAGACATTGGTGTTTGTTATCAGTTTGTTATCATACTTAAAATCAAATACCTCATAAGAAAGCTTCAGATGCAGATAGGCCTCCTCCTCCCAAAGAAAGCCCAACACAGGCATGTTGGACAAGACGCAGGAGCTCTGGTTTTAGTCGAACTCTTGGGGGTCTCAGGTACTGCTCAGGTCTTTGAAAAGCTTTCCTCTACAGGGCAGAGCACTCTGCCTACACAGGATGAGCACACCGGGACCGTGCTGCAACAGCGCTTCATGTTTGGTGCAGAAACGGGTGTTCTGGGCACAGGATTGAGATAAAAAACTAGCTGAGAGGGACAAGAGCTCACAGCACACCGATGGTCGCTGCGTGCCCGGGTACACACACAGCTTTCAGCCTCATCCCTTGGCAAAAGCTTGAGCGAAAGCACAGTTTTATCATCGAGAGCAAAATTCAGCTGACGAGGTAAGCAAGAGGCAGCTCTAGGCCAGCTGGGACAAGCCTCACAGCAAGTCTTTGTGGAGCACGGATCTGCCACCTCTGGCAGAAAGCACGGCGCTTGGCTGCAGGGGAGAGGAGAGAAAGCTCTCGTAACCAGTCTCTAAGCAGAGCTGGAACCCACGTCCTCCTCCCCTCCTGCTCACAGCTTGCGTGGACTTCACTCTCCAGCAGGTAAATCTCCTCAGCTCTCAATTCTCCGTGAAGTCTTCTCTCCCAGGAGATGGTGGGAACGGCACAATGAGAGGCTTCACTACACGAAGTCTCGAGCTCCTGCTCGCTCCGAGTCTGAATGAGATCACCGGAGACAATGCAGAAACCTGAGCGTCAGGATGACTTTCAGGATGACTTTCAGGATGACTTTCAGGATGACTTTCAGGATGACTCGGTTGCTTTTGGGCAGTATTGGGAAACTGCAGGTCCACGTAAGGAGCTTGGGCTTTAGGTCACATCAAGTTTGTCTGGTGAGACATTTATTCAGCAGGAATCGAGACCTCTCTTGAATTTGAGCTGCTTCTCTTTGCCCTGATCACACCGAACACGTTCAGCCACATGGGGAAGGGGCAGCGTGGCCATGACAGAAGGCTGGCTGCCTCTTCCAAGGGAGAGCTCGCTCCGTACTGGGTGGTTCTCACCCCTGCTGGTTTTATTTTGTGCACGTGTGTACCTACCGACAGCACGGGCAGCTCCCAGGTACGTATGTATACACTTTTCTATGCTCAAACATGGCAATGAAGCCTTTGAAGCAGCAGAAGCCCTGGTATTGCTTAACACAAACCCACCAGCAGCACGAACCTTGATTTGGAAAGGTGAAAACCGATCACTGAATGCACGTGTTGCAAAAAATACTGGCCCTTAGTGCCACGGCCCTACCAAGCACTGCTGTGAGTCTCAAGGAGCGCTGCAGGTCCTCATGGATCCCCTGCCGCAGGACACAAATAAATCAGGCAGCCCTCGTGGGCTGGAGGCCTCGGGACAGGGCTGTCTTGATGTGGCTGGCTTCAGAAGGAGGAAGAGGAACGAGGCACCTCTGGTTTCACGTGGTGCTGGCCCGGGCTGCGCTCCCTGCCTGCAGCTGGGGGAGCCGGGGAAGGATCAAAGGAAGGAGCTGCACAGAAGAAAAGCTCCACGCAGACAAAAGCTCTGGTTAGTACAGTTACAAGCACAATCCCAGCTCCCCTCCTTGAAAAGATCGGTGCAAGTTACATCTCAAATCAACTCTGACATCTTAATTTCAATATAAACAGCTACAGCACCGAGACTAACGCATGTATGAAGCCACGATCCCTGGCAAGATTTCTCTTGGCCTCCCACTAAAACCCTGCAAGCGCACCAAGCACTGCGGCACCTCCAAAAGGAGGAAGCAAAAATGAGGCACCTATGTAAAAGAAAGGCAGCAATACATTTCATAATCAATAGCTATTCCATGGCATAGTTCTGAACTTTCTAAAGAAATCAAGGATTTCTGAACTTGCCTGCTCTGGTTAGGGGACGGAGCAGGTTGGGATGAAAAAAGGGAAAAGGAGAAGGGAACCACAGCAAGCAGCAGCCAGGCAGTGCCTGAATGCCATGGGTTTCCCTGGGGTAGTTAATTTTTGTTGCAGGGGTTCATACGAAGCTGTGCTCTGGGTTTTTGATGAAAATAGTGGTGATACTGTGATATTCTGTGATTCTGTGTGATAACACACGGATGGATTGGTTGCTGCAGGGAGCCAAGCGAGGAGCCCGGGGGGCACAAGGAGCTGGGAGGGGACAGAGCCAGGACAGCTGACCCCAAGGGACTTGTTCTGCTCACCAGATAATTTTAGTTTCTCTGAAAAAAAAAAAAAAAAAGACTTTTAAGCCTTAACACAGCAAGCAGCTTACTGTGCAATCAGAGCAACGCAGCCGGAGGTGGATGGAGCGCAGAGCAGGCCAGCACGGATCTCACCAGCTGAATACCTGGGGTCCAGCGGGCTGAGTTCTGCTGTTAGCCTGTGACAACTCCCAAAAAACCGCTGCAAAGCCAAATCTGCTATAAATAACCTGGTGTACCCACCGCACACCCTGTTAGCACAGCAGCACAGCACTCGATAACTGAACTTTACCCACTGCCAGCCCCGCTCCCTGTGCCAGCACCACGAGCGCCCGTCCCGAATTCACCCCGGGGAGCTGTCAGCAGGGCTCACAGGGCCCACGGGACGGAGCTCACGCTGCAGCCTCCCAGCTCTCCTCGCACCCAGGGATCCAGCTGGTTCAGCACAGATGACAATTCGGATGGTGAAGCATGACTGCCCTGTCACCTCGGCCTTCGCAAGCTCGGAAAACCACCAGGAGCCACCTCTTGTGGGCTGAGAAGGGTCCTTGTACCCCTCGGCTGTCTTTGCTGCCCTTCCCTAAATCTTTAATCCCAAGATTTTTGATATTCGGTGACCACAGATGAGGACTTAAGGATAGGACTTAAGATACAAGCAGACTGTTTCATAAAATCCCGGAAAGGTTCGGGCTTCAAGGTCACTTCCAAGCCACCTCATTTCAGCCCCCAGCCCCATCCAGCCTGGCCCTGGGCACTGCCAGGGCTGGGGCACCCCCAGCTCCTGGGGGCAGTTTCTGTGCAGCCCCACAGCAGATCGGGGAATTCAGCAGTTTCACCCGCCCTGCACCGAGGCTTTGCAGTGCAGAGCACAAAGCAGCAGAGCAGCAAGGACTGCCTGGGCCTGCTCTGCCAGCTTTCGAGTCATGACAACTTCACACTTAACCAGGAGTCCCAGCTGAACACAGCAACACCTCTCCTGTACGAAATCCCCGGAGAGGTACAGCTGGTTAACTCCAGGAGTCTCAGAAAGCCCCACACCAACGGGGCCCAGCAGCAGCCTTCTGCTTGAGGGATGTGTTCTTGAGGGACACGTGAGAACAGCACCAAGAGGAAGCAGCCGGGTGGCTCAAACCATGACTCAATCAGTTTAATTCCACCGATGACGAGATTAGTTTCACCCTTCTTCGCTCCTCCTTGCCCATACATCCAGTTGCTGCTGTCAGTCCTCCTGTCCTCGGGTGGGATCTGGACCTCTGAGGCTTCTCCTTTCAGGAAGGGCCTCCCCTACGAGCTCCTCAAACCACCCGCTCATTAAGCAAGACCTTATTTGCATAACCAGCAAGCGCCCTGCCTTGGTTCCCTCGTCAGGGAGCATTCACCCCTTTGCTATTTGGAAGAAGCACAGAAGTTTGGAGGAGAGCAGCTGTACCTCCAACTGCTGAGGACCCACAGGAGAGCCTTGGGTTTGTCTCAAAGTATCCCCCAAACCAGTATTTCGGTAGAGCAGCGATCAAGAAGAGTCATCACGACCAGACACTTCTCCTGCTGCGCGTCTTAAACCACTCACTCCCTCACTCATTATATACTTACTCCTTCGAGGAATGCAGTAGGATTGTCAAAATCCAAACAATCGACTTACCTTTAATGTTTAAAACTAGATCTGCTAAACCAGAGATCCTTAAAAAAAAGCAGAAAAAGTCAAAGCTTGCTGCCTTTCTCTGTAGGCTGATGAAGTCCAAGAGGACCTGAAACTCAGGCAGGAGTTGGGCTGGATGTCAGGTTTCTGTAGATCTCCCTTGCAGCAGATTTTCAGTCCCTCTAAATCATTCATGGCTCTTTCCTGAACTTTCCTTTTTTCAGTATGATTCTGTACCATCTTTCTAGAGCTCTTTGCAGCCCGATTTCCACCATTCCTGCATCAACCCATTCCCAGCTCTGGAATGTACCCGTAAGGGAGGCCGCAGACCAGCAGCAGCAGCAGCGCTGCTGCCAGATCATCCCCTCCCAATTATTAATTCTTAACGAAGCAGATGACAATCCTGTGAGGCAGCAACTCCAGCGTGACCTACATTCTTCCAGTCCAGATGCCTGCACTCGCTGTGCTCTCAGATGCTGGCTCACATTACAAGCAAAGAAGTGACTGAAATAGGACCGGCGTTGCCGGGATGCTGGATTTATGCAAATCCTCTCGACCTGCTGATAAGAAGGACCCGGCTGAATATTCATTTGGGTGACAAACTTGCCCAAACGGCTTTTTTATCACCCCCAAAACCTCTTATCTGAGGCCGGCCGCATTCTTTGGATGCTCTCAGGACGGGGATCTTCGCTCTGCTGAGGCTTCCCCAGAGCTTTCCACGCAGGCTGCCCCACGCTGCGGCCACAGCCCAGAGAGAAGCAGCAAAGTTCAGGTTTCCAGGAGCCACAACGACACTTCCCTACCCTGACAGGGTTTTTGAAGTGCTCCCACTTCCCCTCAGAGCAGCAGACAAGCTGTAAGCATGCGAGCTTCCTTTGTGCAGCACTCAGTTCAAGGCTGAGTATTAAATCTAGGTCAAGACGACAGCCTTCCAGTGCACCAAAAGCTCTCCTCCCTCCTCCTAGCCTCTCTTGAAGCCTCCTCGAAGACTTGTATGAAGATGTAGGTGTTAACCAGTGGTTTGAATTCTGGAGTAACCCACCACCAAAGTCAGCATCCCCACCAGGAACTCCGTAAGAGCACCTGAGGGCAACATTCAAGTGAGAAACATCAAATAGGGACAGAGGCAGAGGTGCTGTGAACTTATAGGTTATTCCCTATATACCAGCCTTTTTTAAAATACAGATTGTATTCAAAAATTGGCACTTGTCCACACGTTTGGGGCTCAGAAGGCTCCAAGGAAGCAAACGGTGCTGAGAAATCTGGAATTCCACGAGGCTGCCTCTCCTGAAGCAGCACTGTTGGGATGTTTAACCAGCCCAACAAGGGACGTGCTGCTCTGCCCCGTACCTGGGGTTAAAGCAGCCAACCCAAGCAAGCAGCAGGTCAGACAGGAGCGTTATGCTCGGCTCACAGCTGTAGTTGAAGTCCCATCCCGTGCATCTGCTTGTTTTAAAGCATCACCACCACGCTCAGCAGCAAAAGGGCCGGCGACTCCTAGGAACTCCACGCACCTCAGCTCCTGTACTGCGTTCACTGCACACACCCAAGCACTGACCTGCAAACAGAAGCTAATAATGAAGCAAAGAGCACTCCAAAACACATCATTCCTGGGAAATCTGGATAATGACACCTCCAAGCGAGGAAGGAAGATGGATGAGCCTAAAAATATCAATGAGAGGTGCAGGTCTGTAGGGAAGGTACCTGAATGAAGCCAGGCTCCATCCACAGGAGCTCCAAACCAGCCCGATCGCAGCGCCGGGAGGTGGGAGGTGTGCGTGAAGCTGACAGAGACAGCTGAGGTGTGGAAGCAGCAGCTCCTGGGCAAAGCAACCTGGGGGAGCTCTCGGCTGCTGCAGCCGTACCCACCAGCGCCTCCAGAGCACGAAGCAGCCAGCTGGGGGATGGCAAAGTTCACGGGGCCACAACCGCAAGCAGCTGGGTGGTGGTGGCACAGTTCTGATCTCAGAGCCTGGGCAAGGTTCAGAAGATAACCGGGGCAAGGGGCTTTCCTGAAACAGATGCAGACGCCAGGCCCCGGGCATCAATCCCAGAATCAACGAGGTTGGAAGAGAGCTCCGAGATAAACCCAGCCCAACCCCTGACCTAACTCTAAGCCATATCACTGAGCTCTACATCAAAACGTCTTGTGAAGACCTCCAGGGGTGGTGACTGAACCAAGTCCTGCCCTAACCCATATCACTAAGAAGTGGCAGCACTTGAAACTCGGCCCATTTAACTTGTAAGCACGACCCCCATGAATTTCGGGTGCAGCAAGTCCCTCTTACTCTCACACCCAGCACACTGAGATCCCAGAAAACTGTTCAGTCCCACCTTGGTGCCAGTCACCTGCCAGAGCAGATGGGACAGAAGCCATTTTCAAGGCAGGACGGGTTAGGAAGCCTCTGAGAACCTCTCCTCCCCCCCATTTATAAGCATTAATTCAATTTTTGCCTATCAGAGACCAACCATACACAGCCTCTAACTCTCGGGGCTGGCCCTTGGTGGGGCACACGGTGGAGGAGGACTGGAGGGGGGCACAGGAGGCAGGCGGCTCAGCAGCGAGGGTCCCAGAGGCCAGCATTCGCTGCAGCGTTTTCCTCCTGGGGACGGAGTTCCAAGAAGTCACGTGGAAGTACAGCTCCAATGCCCGTGGAAAAAAAAAAAAAAATCTCTGCTCAGAAAGAAAACTGAAGCTTCCTGTTGACACCACCTACACTGCCGCTTAGGTCCGTGAAACCCCGAAGAGTTTCGGTTTCAGCACAAGCCGTGACTTCTTCCAGAAGAAAGGAACTTTCTCATTTTGTTATTCCAGAGGCTGAACCTTACACAGGGCTCCCACAACCAAAACAAAAGAAAATGAACAAAGGAGCTATTTCAGTCATCTTTTATGCATACCAAGAGACAAGGGAGACAATAAGGTTTTTATTCGCAAGGTAGTAAGGAAAAAAAAGGCAAAGCTCCAGCAAGAAATACAACTGCAGAGCTGCTCCCCTGCAGCAGTAACCTCTGCTGCGTGTCCCTAAATTCCAGGTTTCGGGGCTGATTGCCCCCACAGGACGTGGAAACCATGGGGAATTTTGTCCTAAACCACCAGGCACGTGTGTGAGGGATGCTCAAGTCCGATTGCATCTGCTTAAACCACTTCTCCTGGGCGCCTCAGCCCACTTACGCTTTCTTCGTCAGCCCGAAAATAACCACGGCACACGGAGCCGCTCTCACGCACGCCACTGCTATTTGTGAAGCAGAAAATTTGTCACTACTCGCTGGAACAGCGATTCTGGCCTCAAGTTACATAAAAAAAAAGAACCCTCAAGTCGACACCTACCCTGGCTGCTTTCTGCTCACCAGCCTGAGGAGAAGGCGAGCACAGAAAGGCGGCGCCGGGTCCGTGCTGTCTGCTCGAGCAGCGCCAGGGCAGTGGATTCAGCCCCTGGATGAGAGGCAAACACCTCGAAGCTCTCTGCAGCTCCTGCAGCCACCACTCATGGCCGTGCCCAAGCTAAGACCGGTTACTTTTTTGGGGAATTAAGGCTCCGTAGGGCTAACCTCACGGAGGAGAGGCCATCGCTGCTGCTTCCAGCCCAGGCAGGGTGCTGGGACGCGCCTCCACCCGCGTTTCATCAGCTCAGCCGTGCCAGCAGCTGAAGGCACCGAGCACCAAGCCCAAGAACGGGACTGAGCGACCACCTCCAGCAGCACAACTCAAGGGTCAGAAACTCCTTCATCATTTCCAAACGGGTTTAGGAGCCTGTCTGCGTGCCACAGTCATCACCAGTATCTGAGACCTGAATCCACGATGCTTCACGGGATGGCTCAAGTTTTCAGAAGTGCATTTTTTTGAGCACCAGGCCATTACTGCACTGCATTTGAAATTTTATATAATTTTCTCTGGTCAAACAGTCTGGGAAGCTGCCTTTTCCAGCTCACTAGGAGGAGCACATGTACTTGTAAGCGACATATTGCTGGAAAAACAGGTTTCTTTCCCCAGAAGCAGTGCCTGCTGCCACTATTCACGAACTCACCCTGAGTGCAGCTGCCTGGAGCACGCCGCGGGGTCTCACTGCTGCCAGGAGCGGCGGCCCCGTCCCCCAGGGCTGGCGACGTGACCCCGGCCTTTCTGCCAGAGGCTCTCAGCACAGAGCTGCTGGTGAAGGACACGCCTGTGATTTCCCACCCTGAGTGCAGAGAATGGCATCGTGCTCGCTGTTAAATATAGCGTGTGCAGACCCGAGCTTTGCTGCTCTACGACGTGGGCACAGTTGGGTTTGTACCGACCTGAAGCAGCCGCCGTGTGACTGAGGATGCTCTCCGTCACTGAACACCAGCAGGTATTTACTCCGATGTCCAGGTTTCAAAAAAACCTTCAATTTATGGACATTTCAGCACCAAGAACCAGAAGCCTTCACAGAGGCGAAGCACTGCAGTTATTTACCTCTGGTTTAAACCAATTCCCAGGAATCTAAGATCATTTCCACGCTGCGAGCAGCTGGTGCCGCCACCTCGCTCACCCCACAGAGACCAAGTTCTACACCAGCAGACGTCTCCACCCAACCTCCCGAAGTTCTCCAGTGAGCAGCAACGCTCCCAGGCTATTTAGCAGGAAACCTGAAGCAAGGAAGGAAAAAAAAAAACGTCCACTGCCGCAATATTGCCCAGAAGCACCACGTTTGTCAGGAGGTTTTTATCGCCGTCAGTGATTGTTACTGATCCTGCTACCCTCAAATTGAACTCACGGAAAGAGCCCGAGGAACGGGGATCCCGTACCTCTGAGGGTGGAAAGACCTGGAAGAACGCCACCAGCACTGCCTCGAATCACAGGTTACCCCAAAATCAGCTCCCGGCAGCACCCACCCTGCAGCTCAGCGTCCCACTGCAACACCGAGTGGGGCTGCGTTGGGAATCGACGCCAGGACAGACCCGAAGAATTCAGGTTAAAGGGGAATTATACTGACAGCTGGACCGGCAGCACCACAAGTCCCAGGGGCTGAAATTGAGGGTGACGACAGCGCTGGACACACAGGGAACGCTGGAACTGCCCCGAAAGCTGGGTGAGGAGCACCCGAAGGGGCTCTGAGCAAGACGTCGCTGCCTTCTTCATCTGTCGGCTCTTCCACCTCTTAAACTTTGTCAGGAGCTCTTCACAAAGCTGGGGCCATCACCTAATCCCTGAAGACCAGAGGGAGCTCTTCAGACCTCCAAGGGGAACCTCTCCAGCCCGCAGCACTCCTGGTGGCAGCCTGCAGCACCTCGAACACTGAGTTCAGCCCCCAGCAGGGTCCTGGCAGCCAGGACTGATGGCTACAGGCGTGGAGCACAAAGCAAGAGCTTCTGATGCACAGCCTCAAGCAGGGACACGTTAACTCCATGCTGAACATCCCCTCTGGAGAGATCTTCAGGGAAGTTCCTGAGACGCCTCTGTGCGAGCCACCAGCGTTTCTGTCCACCAGCCCCGGTCACCAAACCAGGAACGGGAAGAGAAGTGCAGATGTTCCAGAGCTCACACCCAGGGTACATCAGCAGTAAGCACAGACCCGAGGAGCCAGCAGCACCACCTCTGTTGTTGCCAAAAACTTGAGCAGTTAAAAAAAAATTAAAAATGTTTTGTTGTTTACTGGCAAGATCAAAAAGTGAGACGGAGATGAAAGCAGCTCACGGCACGCCGAACGGAACAGCGGTGGTGCTGGGATTCAGTGTGCCAGCAATCAGCTGGGTTGGCAGCACGCTTCTGAGCTCCCCATAACGTGATGGAGAGGTGTGTGTGCTGCCACGGTCACAGCAATGGGATTTCTGAGCTTGCCTCGCCCCGACAGCCAGCCCGTGCTGACAGCTCAGCCTAAACGAGCCACCACGCTGTAAGAAACCCATCTCAGAAACTGAAGAGGGTAAGGTGCAGGCTGCAGCAGGCTTTGGGGACACCGAAAATTAAGACTGCTACCCCAGGAACTGGTAGTGCCTCAGTACTGCTGCCACCACGGGCAGCTTCTTCCTTAAATGTGGAAGTTCAGACCTTTATTGTAGAAACCAAGGGTGGGCAAGGAGCTCGCCCTGACCTCGAGTAGAGGAACAGGGTCGCCCATTTGGGGGGTCACTGGTAGGCTGGGTGATCACAGTAGAGGTTGGCGCAGGCATTCTGCCCGCAGCAGCAGGCAGGCAGCCCTCTCTCGGGCAGCGAGGAGTCGCACTGAGGAAACACAAGGCACCAACGGGCATTTCTCCACACAACAGCAGCCCCGGTCCCGCTGGGAAAAAGCCTGGAGTTGTTTGAACTCCAGAAAGGAACAAAAAACACGCAGAGACTTCAACTGCAACCCACGCAAGACTTCTGGTTCCGCCCACGCGGAGCAGCAAACCCCACAGGGTTACACGGTCCTGGAGCACTGGGGGTGAGTGAGCAGAGCTCTGGGTGCAGCAGCTCCGGCCCCACTGCAGCCCCTGCACCACCACAGGGAACTCCCCCGATGCTGGGGGCTGGTGGGCTCCAGCACCCTGAGTTACACAGACCTGACACTGCCACGTGCCATCGGGTCCCCCCCCGGGCAGGATGAGGCTCCCCCAGACCCCCAGGGAGGAGGCCAAGCAGGAGCTGCTGCCAGGGCGAAGCCCCCATGCTGCTGCCTCGGGGCTCAGGGCAGCAGGGGCTAAAGCAGAGATCCTCCAAGGCAGGATTTCTTTTTTCCTCTCCCCTGGTTACGTATTTAGCAATGGACTCTCAATTAGTGCTCTAATTAAATACCAATACTAACTTCGAGGACGGAAAAGGATGCGGGATAACTACTGCTTTCTTTGGAGGAGAGGCAGGTCGGGAAGCCACGAGGGAAGCACTCCCCTGAACCCCCAGGTTGTGCCCATTACCAAGCAAGGAGCTAAAAAACAGCCCCTGGTTTGGAGGTCACAGAAGGGACACTGGAGATCACCCAGCCCAAACAGAAGCACCAACATCCCCACCTACCTGTTCCTGAGCAAGTTTCCTTCCAATTTCATCAGGCACTGCACTTGGTCTTGTAAAACCCAAAAGCAGACTACGGACTGTGAATGCAGCCTGTCAAACTCAGCCCGCTCTCTGAATTTGAAACACGCTTTTCCCCTAGAAAACATCACTGACTCCGCTCACTCTTCAGCTATACCTCGGTGCCAAAGTCACCGTTGGGCCTGGACACGCTCACAGCCCCCTTCCCAATCCTGCCCCCGTCTCCTGGCACTCCGCACAGCCAGGAACCAGCCTCCTGCAGGCCAGCACAAGCAGCTGTGGGCGCAAGGACGGCCAGAAGAGGAGCAGCAGGGCTGCGTGTGTGTGACCGAGGAGCTGAGCAGCAGTCTCACCCTTTGCCCTGAGACAGGGACAGCAGCAGCACAGGAAAGCAGCAGGCACAGCCGAGGGCTTCGTCCTGTTTCATACCAGGGGCTGGGAGGGGAAGGGCGCAGGGAACGTGCTGGCACTGCCACCAGAGGCCATCAATCACGCACCAGCTGCTATAAAATCAATTTGCACAAATAACTTCTCGGTGTGACTCCCACCCCGGTGTCCCCACGCCCCCAGCACACCTCAGGGGACGGCTGCAGCCCAGCAGAACAGCGAGGGCACAAAGCTGCCAGCCAGCTCCGTCCCTCGGCTCCTCCCCACAGAGATGTCCCCATGTCCCTGATCAGGGACAAGGCACCACCAGCAGAGCTGCTGCTTGTTATTCCTGGCCCCAGGTGAGGAGCCAGCCACCCCGTATCCCACCCGGAGCCCCCCCAGGAGGAGCAGCCCCACAGTAGGTGCATGGCAGCCAGCACCCCAAAACATCCACTGCCACCTTCTGCACCCATCCACCTCCTGCCCTCCACGGGCTGCCGTGGCAGCGAGCTCCAGCGTCCAGCTCCACCTGCAGAAGTGACGCCTGCCTCTCTCGCTGGGTGCTGACTGCTCCACCCCAGGCCATGGAAGTGACCAGAGAGGAGTTTGGGGCGCAGGGGTGCTTGCTTTGGGGCTGCTGTTTGCTTTCAGTGCCCTTTGGGTTTTGTTTTTTTTTTTTTTTGCTTTGAGGGTTTTTTTCTTGAGTCACCCGCGGCATGCGGGGAGTCGGGTACAGCCTGAGCACAGCCTCGGCCCCGTATGCACAGAACCCGAGGCTGGTCGCTGCCAGCAGCTACAGAGAGCAGGCAGAAAGGGACACAGGGCAGAAGCAGCCAGCGTTTCTGATGGCTGTAGAAATACCATGACCTTTTTTTGGACCCTAGAAGTTTGGAACACAGGTGGGTTCATCACAGCCACCACGGAGCTACAAGCGCTTTGACAATCCAAAACAATTTCTGACCCGTTTGTTTTCCTACCACGTTCTTCCCCCGTCTGCTATCTGTGTCTCCTTCCAAATATTCATTTGTTACAACAACGGGCAAACAAACCTCCCAGGGTACATACAGAAACTCGTTAGTTGTATGTCTGATATCCCAGGACTTGCTTTAAGTGTGACTATCTAAACACACCATTATACAACGATCCCAAAGCAAACACTCAAAATCACTTCTAACAAAGGCCAAAGAAATTTAAAAAAAATAAAAACAAGTGAGAAAAAAATGATTTCATCAGCAAGCAGTTTGCATATACCTTTGCCCTTAAAAGAAGGCCGTGCTGCACGCTGCTAGCACAGCTCCAGCACCGAGCCCTTCCCGCGTTCAGGATAAAACACTCAGTGACCAAACCTCAAAACCTTGCTGCTTTTTCTCCATCCCTCTATTTGCAGAATCGCCTAAGCATGGAGTTGAGGCGGTTGCAAGTAAAGAACGGGCCCGGAGAGCACCTGGATCTCAGCGTGGGTTACGACCCATGGAAGTTCCACCAAAGCCGATGGTTTCAGCGGGGCTCTCAGGAGGACTGCACGCTCTTTGTTCTCCGGAGCACGTTACTGGAAGCATTCAGGTTCCATGGGAAAACATTGCTTGTGACTCACCTTCATTTGCATTTTACTTCGTCAAACAATAGCAATTATGTGCTTGAGCTCGTTCTGCCATTCAAATCCTGAGGCCGCCAGCCCTCCCCACCCAGCGGCCCAGGCGCTGCTTTACCTGCTGACCCCGCACGGCCTCGCCGCGCGGACCCTCCTCAACCGCTCGCTTCCAGCCTTGTCACGCCGGGTGCCAAAACAAATCGACAGCAGGAAATTAAGGAAATATCGATTGGAAGCTACTCACACTGCTGGTCCTAGAGTAAAGGACCTCAGGAGGTCCTGGGGACAGGGGCAGGCAGCGGGGGCGCCCCTACATCGCAGGAGCGGCTTCCAGCGACAGACCCGACCCGCGCCCTGAAGCGGAACTGCACCGTCACCACGACTGCTTAAAAAGAAAGATCAAAGCCATTTTTGCACCCCAAAATCGCTGCTTTTTTTGCCAGGGCCAGAAGTGGCTCAGCCAGGCCCAGCCCTCTCTCTCTCTCCTTCGGTCGCTCTCCACCTGCGAGCGGCGGCGCTGGAGGCAAGGGCCCTGCTCCCCGCGGGGAGGCTGCGATGACTTAGGGATTCTCGCCGAGGAGCCACGGGGAGTATTTATAGCACCTCTGGATGGGGTAACGAAACCATTCACACACGCACCCCGTCGCACCAGAAGCTTAGCTGCTGTTTTGGCAGGAAATACGGCATCGAAGCGACTCGAAGTCAAATGTTAAGCAGAGCCCCCCAGCAAGCACCCGAACCGTCACCGCGCAGCGTGCTCAACCCGCTCCTGAAAGGTGTGAAGATGAAATAAAGGCACGCAGGTTGCTAACGTGGAGTAGGAACACACATCACATCTGCGTTTACACACACAGACAAGCCTTTGCTTTACAGAACCAGACGCCTCCCCCCACCACACACCCTTTACGCACACGGACGGGCTCCAATAGTCCCCGAGAGCCGGCCCCGGCCCTGCCCGCAGCCACCCGTGCTGCAGCACCTCTGACGTGCTGCGCTATCTCCGGCTCTTGGTGGAGCTCTGGGTAAACACAGAAGCATGAATCAGAGCTAACCAGCTCCTAAGGTGGTTTCTCTCCTTTTTTTTTTTTCTTTTTGATATAAAGAGAGGTTCAGCCAATGAGCCAGGCGCCTTCAATGTCACCTGCTGTGTACACAAGCGATTTGGAAACGGCGTTTCCTCGTTGCTCCGGGTCAAAGACTCATCCAGGTTCTTTCCTGAATGTCTCCTCTTGGGCTGTGAAACCCACCCAGCTGCTGCAGCAGGGGCCAGGTTATCGCAGCAGTCACCTCCACGGGCTGCGTGGCCCTCCTGGGCCGCCGGTATTCCTGCTACTGCCGCAGGGAAAACCTGAGAGCGTTTGAGAAAACCCAATTTCAGGCAGATTGCTGGATTGTTGTAAGGGTGCCGACGACGACTGGGCAGGTGTTTGAGCTCTCTGCAAAAGCCGAGGATTTTTCCCTCGTGGCTGCATTTGAAGGTGTTTATGTCCAGTCTCCATTTCTCTTGGCACCGCTTGCCCACACACACACCTTCCCACCTCGTCTCCTCACTAAGCCGTTGCAGACAAATAACCACATGAAGGTGGCTTCAGTGTAAGGTGAAACAACAGCACCACGTGGAAAACCCACTTGTGCCCCCAAACCTGCCAAATTCCCCTGTGAAGACGGAAGCCTGACACCCTCTGACCCAGCCACCCACCTCGAGCGGTGCCTGCTGCTGCCACACCTCGACATCCGGCTCAAAATTTGGGAAAGAAAACTTGCCTTTTAGTGTATAAGCACTACAGTTTATCCACTCCAGAAATACCCACTGCTCCAGCTCGGTCCGAGCACTCAGAGACGCTCTCAGCCTCGTGCACATTTGCTGCTAAACCTGGCGATGCTCTGCCGGAAACCTCAAAACCTGCCGAGCGATGAGCCCCGGGAGCTCATTATTAAAATCACTGGTCCCCAAAACACCAGCCCTCTGGAGCAAGAACCACCTAGATATATATATATATATCCACCTGCTGCCTCCTGAAGCCAGACGTTGGCTGTTTGTAACCCTGCGAGCAGCCAGGAGCCTTCGAGCACCCTCCGACAGCGACCAACGCCGCGTGCCCCACGGCACGGCTCGCCCAGCAGCACAGAACCACGGCAGCAAAAACAAACACAGCCGCCAGGAGCCCAGGCACGGGATGGTAAAAGCTGGCATTAAGCAACCTTCACTGCCCCCATCCCCCCCAGCCCAACAACTCCTCCGCAGAACCACGAGCCGAAGCCCCAGCAGCTCTCAGGGCACTGCCCCCCCTGGCACTTCGCTGCCCTCCGAGCCCGAACAGATTTCCTTTGGCTTCAGGTTACCAAGGTCCTTGCTTGCGAGCCCCTGCTTTACGTCTCAAGCTCTGAGCTATGATTTTTAGGGTGACGCTGGGGCACTGAGGAGGAAGCACAAGGCGTGTGCTCACTGGCACAGCGTTCTCCCACCCTTGGTCAACACCTGCACGGCCAGGCGTTTCAGGGATTTCCATCAGCCACAAAAAGCCGAGATCCAACCCATTTTTTTCCCCCCTTGACGTGCAGCTGGTGCCCGCACACGTTAGTTACACCACAAGGCACGGCGGAAGCCTTAATTCCCTTAAATCGCCACCAAAGCCCGTCGCAGAGAGGGTTTGAGGCTCGGCACCCGAGCTGCAGAACAAGGCGGCGGCGGGGAGGGGGAAAAAATAAATAAATAAAATGTGGGGAGACACAGAGAGAGGGTGGGGGGGGGGTGAGGCAGCAGGGACTGGGGCTGGAACTGGGGAGGGGACATGGGGGGGAGATCCAGCACCTGGGGACACGGCTGGGGGTGGAAGGGGGGTGACAGGGGGACATGGGGATGTGGAGACTGGGGAGATTTTGGGGTGAGAGGGACCTGGGGATATGGGGACAGAGGGACACATAGATGTGGAGACTGGGGGACATGGGGACCTGGGGATGTGGAGACTGGGGAGATTTTGGGGTCAGAGGGACACAGGGATATTTTGGGGTCAGGGGGGCATGGGGATGTGGAGACTGGGGACCTGGGGATACAGGGACAGGGGGACACGGGGACATTTTGGGGCCAGGGGGACCTGGGGATATGGAGACTGGGGACCTGGGGATATAGGGACAGGGGGACATGGGATATTTTGGGGCCAGGTGGACCTGGCGATACGGGGCCAGGGGGACCTGGGGATGTGGAGACTGGGGCCACGAGGATATTTTGGGGTCAGGGGGACACAGGGATATGGCGACCGGGGATATAGGGCCAGGAGGCCACGGGGACATGGGGACATTTTGTGGGGGGTGTCCGGCGGGCACTGACCGATGGTGGAGATGAAGGTGGTGTTGAAGGCATCGTCGGAGAAGCGGAAGAGCACGCAGGTCTTGCCGACGCCCGAGTCGCCGATGAGCAGCAGCTTGAAGAGCAGGTCGTACGTTTTCTTCGCCATGGGGAGGCGCAGGCGGCCCCCGCCGCCCCCACCGCCACCACCACCACCACCACCACCGCCCGCTGCAGGCCCCTCGCCGCCCTCAGCACCGGGCCCGGACGAGGAGGATGAAGAGAAGGAGGAGGAGGAGGAGGAGGAAGGAGGAGGCCGAAGAGGAGGAGGAAGGAGGAGGAGGGAGGGGGGGAGGAGGAGGCCCACAAAATGGCTGCCCCGCCGCGCTCCCCGCGCCGCCGCGGGCCTCGGCTGCTCCTCAGCGGGACGCAGCGGCGGAGCCCGGCCTCATAACCCCGGCCCCGCTCGCTTCAGCCCCGGTTGGGCTCCGGCTTGGGCTCGGTTTGGGCCCGGCCCGGCCGTGCCCCGGCGCTCCCGGCTCGGTAACGGCGGAGGCCGCCAGGAGGAGGGGGAGGGGGGGGGGGGAGGCGGTGGCACTGAGGGGAGGAGGCGGCGCGCACGCGGTGACGTCATCACGCACAGGCGGGGCCGCGGTGACGTCGCGCGGAGGGGTTAAACGCTGAAGTCCCGCCCCCTCGCTCCGTTCCGCCGCGCTGATTGGGTGCGGCCGCTGTCTGTTTGTCTCCGGGGGGGTGACGTCGCGCGGGGAGCCCCTAGGGAGGGGGAGGGGCTGCGGCCGTGAGGTGATCGCGGGGCTCAGCCCCCTCACAGCCCCCCCCTCCCGCGCAGTTTGTGCCTCTTTTTAATAAAAATTAACCAATAAAGGTTGCTTTTCGGTGCTTTGCTGGGTGTCCCGCCGTGGGAGGGGCCGTCCTTGAGGCCGCCTCCTCCACACGGGGGGTAACCCGTAGGTCTAACAGCACACCCACCCCCAGCCGTTACACCACATATTTTTTTGTCCCTCAATTTTAGGACATTTTCCGGACATTTTATGAATCCCGAACAGCTTCTGGGCCGTGCCCACCTCCCCAAGGAGCTCATCCCATCTCTCCATGAGCCTCCCCTCAGTGACAAACCCCTGCCCGAGCTTCCCCTGACTCAGCTTTAAGCCCTTCCCTCCTCTCCTGCCACCCATCACCGCATAATTCACCCAATTCCAAAGATTCAGTAGGAAAAAAAACGTGAATTGTGCCTCAAAAGTAGCCCCTCTTCACTGTCAGAGAGGCTAAGTGGAATAATTACAAAACAATTTTACCTCTCCCCTATGTACAAGCCCACCTCGTAAGTCTTTATTGAAAATGTCTCCTAGGTATGAATGAAAATATTTTCTTATAAATGAAAAAAATGAGTATTTAAACCTTGGCAGGTAAATATTTAGGTCATGGAATAAATGTAACTGCCTCACCCTCTGTAAAATATTTGTCTGAAACTGAAATGTTTGGGGGGGAAATGCCGGTGCCAATGGACAGCTCCACCGTGCAGAGACCACCACAGGTTGCCAACGGGGTCTGCAGTCCCCAAAAGATTCATCAGCACAGGCACATCGCTAGAGGTTTTCAAAGATTTTTATATAAATGTTGGTCCTAGAGAGCTTCATTTGCAATGAAGTCCAAAGAAACTTATATTTTAGGCTCCTGGAGAGGAAGTAACAGGAAATCTTGCATACTGCTCTGCAAACCAGGAGGATTTTCTGCCTGGTTTTTGCCCTGAGTCCCACAGAAGATGCCCTGCCGAGGCCAAGGACACAGCCATGCCCTGTGGTCCTGCTCCAGAGGCCGTCCCCACATAGCTGCACATTTGGGACGTCCAGTGAGGCGCCCAGCAGTTCTCACAGCCCTCCCCACCACGTCTTCCCAAGGATCTTCCTTCCTGGTGTCAGGAGGGCACCGATCCCCTGTGCCGAGGGCTACTTAGGACTGAATTAGGAGGAACAGAGGCAGCGAGGACCCGCGGGCCCCTCCTCGGCTGAACTGCTGGGGTTGCAACACCAGGCTGAAGATGCATGCCCTTCAGATCTTGCAGCGGGGAGGGAAAAAGTGAATCACGAGCCCGTTGTGCAACAGTGTTTGAGTTTGGGGAGGTTTGCTCCAGGAGAGCTGCAACGCGCTGGGTTTGCTGGTTACTCAAAGCCTCTCACAAAGCAGGGCCCGGCCCTGGGTGTACGCAGGGCTGGGAAAGGTTTTTGTCATCTGGGAGGCATCCCCAGCCCCACGGCCTCAGCAAACAGCTTTGTTTTTTGGCAGGCAGGGCAGGGACGTGACCTGGACCCGCGCTGCTCTGCCCCAGGCATGGGTTGGGCTGGCAGAGGGGGGAGCTGGCTCCTGGCCCCGCTCCTCGCCCCGAGGGACGAGCTCTGGGAGCCCTCTGGGACAGGCTCCACAGCCCCGCAGTCGCCTGCAGCTCCCACCATTTCGTGAACTGCTGGGACCCGAAACCTCGGCAAGGACGGGGTCCCTTATGGGGCTGGTGGTACGGCCCTAGATGTTCAGCACGTTGTCTGGGAGGGACAGGAGAGGAGCTGAAAGGACTCTGCATGCTGCTCTTCTCAGAGGTCACTGCAGCACGGCCGTGCTGCTGAGCACCCCGGGCCCTGAGCACCAAACTCCAGCCTGTGGGCGCCAGGAACCCCTGGCAATAAATATCAAACTATGATATAATAAATATCAAACTATGGGAGCTGGTCGAGGGTCTCAAAATAAATCAGTGTTGAACTATACCTAGGAGCTGGTCGAATTTTTTGAGACACCCTTGTGTTGCAAAATGTAAGAAATGAAAGGAGTGAGCTTTATCAGCAAGATGAATTCCTGGGAAGAGAAAGTAAAAGTGATACAAAGTCCAGGAGGGTCCCCACACTGCTTTTCTTTTGCAAGCACTTGCAGGCGTTGCATGAGGTTTCAGTGGCCTTCCCAGCCACCCTTCAGCCTTCAGGGGCTCTGAGCAGCAAGACATGAGCAAGCCTCCTAAAAGCACAGCCTGGAGGATGGGTCAGCATCTGGAGAGGCTCCTACCACAGCTTCTGGCAGGGCTGTGGGTTCTCCAGCTCGGTTTGTGCTTCCCTGCCTCTTCCTACATCTGTCCCCCAGCCCAGCTGGAGCGCAAAGCCAGGGACTAAGAGGAACAAGAAAGGCAGCTCCACGCCTCGGAAGCAGGGCCCGTCTCTTCCCAGATCCTGTCCTTGCCGCCACCCTGGCATCGAGAGCAGAAGTACAGAAATACTTCATCAGCACTTGAAGGCGGCAGGAAGGTCACGCAGAGCCCGGCCAGCCTTCAGCAGAGGGGCTCGGCGTGCCAGGGACGTATTTAGCCCCGCGTGCTCGCAGCTCGGCCGCCGGTGCTCGGCATGGGAGGCTCGGCCAGGCTCAGCCCCGCGGCAGGCAGCGAGGAGCTTTCTGCCCTCTTGGGGCACACGTACGAGGAGCCCTTCCCCAAACTGAAGGCTTCAGGGTCTTGTTTCTCAGCGCCCCGACCTGCTCCAGGCATTCTCCCCCTTTCTGCTGCCCAAGCTCCTGCCCTCTCCTCGCAGCACCGCTCGCCTGCGGTGGTGCTGGGTCACGATCCCGCGCTGCCCGCGAGCGGAGGAGAAAGGCCGGCATTGTTGTCAGCAGTGCTTTGCAGAGCCAGTCACCGCCTTGTTTTCGGGGCTTTTCACCGGGGAGGGAAGCAGCGAGGGGAACAAGGGGCTGTGCGGCGCTGGGGTCGGTGCCATGAGGGGCAGCTCGTGAGCAAAAGGCTCTGCGGGAGCACGGTAACATTTTAAAACATTTAATCATCGCTCACCCAAACAGGAGGATAGTTAAAAGGAGGATGTTAGCCCCCGGGGCAGTGTAGAGAAGCCCCCCAGCCCTGCAGCTGGAGGTTTGTTCTGTTTGAAGGGACGTTTGGGTGGGTTTGGGGAAGGGTGGGAACTCCTCGCTGCATATTCAGCGCTGTCAAACCAGAGCTCTGCCTCCTTAAATTACATCTTGCCAGCAGATCATTAAATCCTTTAATCTCTGAGCATCGACGCTGATCTGGTTGCCTTACAGACATTGCTCACACCACATCTGTTGAAACCCCGTTCCCAGATAAACGCCCAGCGCCTCCCACCTGGCTGCCAGCACTCCCTCGGCCCCTCTCTCCGCTCCCCCTGGGTGACAGCAGAGATGGGAAGAGGGACGTGGGGCACAGCCCGGGCTCTTTGCTTGCTTTTCCTGCAGGAATCCCACCGGGACAAGGCCACTGAGAGTGGTTTCAGAGCGAGTTGGGGCAGAGCTGAGACCCTTTTTACCCCGTGTCCCGGTGATTTTCCATCTGTGGGGTCCTGATGGAGCCCAACAGGGCCACCCCCGAGGGCTTTCTCCTCTGAGCACACCCAAGGCCAAGAAGCCCTGTTTTGCAGGGGTTTTGCAGCTCATCTCCCCTTCCTCAGCTCCTCACCCCGCTGCCGTGAGCATCTGGGGTCACGCTGGGACCGGGCGCTTGCCTTTAATGCGCCTGCGGGCTGGAAGGGGCTGGAGCTCGGCGCTCCAAGTTGGCTCCCTCACCGAAGCCGCCGTCTAATTATAGCAGAGTCAGCTGCCAGCAAACTGATCCGGCCTAAATCCAGGCTCCGGTTAAGCCTCACTTGCCCCTCCGACTGCCCCCATCCCTTGGGATATGGGGTAAATCTACCCCAACAATCCCCTCCTTGCCCCCCGGGGTGGGCTGCGGGAGCCCTGCTCTCCCTGCCCGGCCTCGCTGCCTGCTGGTGCCCTGCTGCAGTGGGAAAAATCCCCCAAAAGAAGTGATCTCAGCCCAACGGGGTGGGGACGTGCACCAGGAGCCCACCCCACAGCCCCAGAGGCTGGCGGAGGAGATCCAGGGGCAGAAATTCATGGGAGCTCAGCCTGGGAGCTCGGTGGGATGCCCTCGGGCTGCCAGGAGCATGGGGAGGTCTTGGGGTTGCTCTTTCAGCAGCTTCTGCACCTTGCCCGCAGGGCGAGGGGCGTTTATGGCACAGTCAGAAGGACTTGGCAGTAACCCGAGACTCATGCCCCAGGTACCTTGTGCAGAAACGGCGTGGACAGACAGCATCTGACACCCGGCCGGGAGCTGCCCCCTGTCCTCTGCGGGACAAGGACAGCAGGCGGGGCTGGGCTGCTGCCCACATGAGATTTGGGATCCCAGGATCCCCCCCAGCTGCCCCCGCAGAGGGCTGAGGCCACCCCAGGGACCTCGCTGGCTGCAGAGGGTGCTCTTGGTGCCTGGGAGCGCTGCCGGGGCAGCGGGAAAATTCTCCGATTTTCCCACTTATTTCTCCAGATTATTTTCCGGCCACGTCCCTGGTGGGGCTCTGCGGGGCACTGGGGGGCCTCAGGGGCCATAAAAGCACCGGGGTGGGAGGGAACCAAAGGGAAACCGTCCCTAGAGCCTGGCCAGGACGGGGCAGAGTGGGGACAGGCGGGGGTGAGCGCGGTGTCCGGGGGTGCCCACAGTGTCCTGGGGGTGCCGAGGTGGCTGTGGTGTCCCTGGGGTGACCGTGACATCCCAAATGTGACCGTGGTGTCCTAGGGATGACAGAGGTGTCCTGGGGCTGGCCGTGGTACCCAAACCCAGCCAGATTTCTCAGGGCTGGGAACACCCCAGCAGCAGCAATGATGCCCCGTGGGTGGCTGCGGTGTCCCAGAGTGGCCGTGACACATTGGGGACACTTTTATGACACAAGGGAATGGTCTCAAGGAGCACCAGGACAGGTCTAGGGGGGACATCCAGCAGATTTTCTTCATGGAGAGGGTGGCGAGGCCCAGGGCAGCAGTGAAGTCCCCGTCCCTGGAGGCATTTGAGTGATCTCCCCGTCCTCACCCCAAGCCCCGAGCCCTTTCCATGGGATTTTTTCCCCATTTTTAGTTTGAGGAGGGGGACTGAGAGCGGCTGTGGTGGAGCTCAGGGTGAAATCACCCCAGGAGGGCCCTGTCCCCACTGCCTTGGGGACAACCCTGAGCACGGCCACCAGCCGGCCTCCTGCTGACACCTGCGGGTGAGCGAGTGTCCCTGCATGTCACCCTGCCCCTTAATGTCACCCTGCCCCTTAATGTCACCCCGTCCCTTAATGTCACCCCGTCCCTGTGTGTCACCCTGTCCCTACATGTCACCCTGTCCCTGTGTGTCACCCTGCCCCTCTGTGTCACCCTGTCCCCGTGTCCCCTTCCTAAACACCGCTCCCTCCCGTGTGCCGCCCTCCCACACGTCCCCACAGCCTTGGGGACACCTTGGGGACACCGGGGACCAGGCTCCCTGCCCCATGGCACCCCATAGGGCTGACCCCACCTGGCTGCTGCCATCCCATCCCTCCCTCCACCCCCCTCCACTGCCCCCCCAGCCCCTCCAGTCCCCCCCCATCCCTGCTCCTTCCCCTCTCCCCCACCTCCAAGCCCCCCCCCCCCAGGGGACCGTCCCCCTCCCCAGGGATTGGGGTGGCACCGGGCAGCCCTACAGGGCAGCAAATGCCCTCATTAGCTAATTAGGGGATAAGCTCTGCTTCCGGCCCCATTAACCTCCAGCACCGTTCAGCCCCCACCCAGCCGCTGACCTGGGGGGGCCGGGACCAAGGGGGTCGCTGTGGGGTCTGGGGGGAGCGCAGTGACCCCGGGTAGAGGGTGAGGGTCCCTGCAGGGGCTGGGGGGCCTCCCACAGCCCCGTCCTGCATCTCCTGTCCCTAATCCTGCTCCTTGTGTCCCACGCCCTGCATCCCACATCCCAGTCCCATACCCTGCACCCCATACCCAGCACCTCATCCCAATCCTGCGCCACGTCCTGCATCCCATGTCCTACATGACGCGTCCTGCAACCTGCATCCCATATCCCGAATCACGTCCCACACCCCCTACACCTTGGATCCTAGTCCTGCATCCCACGACCTGCATCCCGTAACCCAAATCCTGCACCTGGCATCCTGCATCCCAGTCCTACATTCTGCATCCCACATCGGGTACCCAGCAACCTGCATCCCAAAGCCTGCACCCCATATCCCAAATCCTGCACCTTGCATCCCAGTCCTACTTCTTGCATCTCACACCAGGAACCCTGCACCCCACATCACATCCCAATCCTGCATCCCATACCCCAAATCCTGCATCATGCCCTGCACCCCACAACCCACATCCCGTACCCTGCACCCCGCATCACATTCCCAGCACCCTGCATCCCAATCTAACACCATGCCTGCATCCTATACCCTGAATCCTGCACCCCACATCAGGCACACTGAGCCCTGCATCCCAATCCCGCATCCCACTCCCAATTCATGTCCCACATCCCAATCCTGCATCCCAATCTTGAACCCTGCCCTGCACCCCAATCCTGAGTCATGCCCCACATCCCAATCCTGGATTTCATCCCAGGTCCCAATCCTGCATCCCAGTCCTGAATCCCATCCTACATCCCACGTCTACATCCCAATCCTGAGTCATGCCCCGTATCCCAATCCTGAATCTTATCCTGCATCCCAATCCTGAGTCATGTCCCACATCCCAATCCCGAATCCTGTCCTGCATCCCAATCCCAAATCTTGTCCCACATCCCACTCCTGCATCCCAATCCTGAGTCATGCCCCGTATCCCAATCCTGAATCTTAACCTGCATCCCAGTCCTGAGTCATGTCCCACATCCCAGTCCCAAATTCTGTCCAGCATCCCAATTCTGCATCCCAATCCCAAATCCCATCCTGCATCCCAATCCTGATTTATGTCCCACATCCCAATCCCGAATCCTGTCCTGCATCCCAGTCCCAAATCTTGTCCCACATCCCACTCCTGCATCCCAATCCTGAGTCATACCCCACATCCTGATCCCAAATTTCATCCCACATCCCAATCCTGCATCCCAGTCCTGAATCCCACCCTACATCCCACTCCTGCATCCCAATCCTGAGTCATGCCCCGTATCCCAATCCTGAATCTTATCCTGCATCCCAATCCTGAGTCATGTCCCACATCCCAGACCCAAATTCTGTCCTGCATCCCACTCCTGCATCCAAATCCTGAGTCATGCCCCATGTCCCCATCCTAAATCATGTCCTGCATCCCAATCCCAAATTCTGTCCCACATCACAATCCTGCATCCCAGTCCCAAATCCCATCCTACATCCCACTCCTGCATTGGAATCCTGAGTCACATCCCACATTGCGATCCCAAATCCCATCCTGCATCCCAATCCCACATCCCAGTCCTGAATCCCATCCCACATCCCAATTCTGCATCCAATCCTGAGTCATGCCCCTCATCCCAATCCTGAATCCTGTCCTGCATCCCAATCCCAAATCCCATCCTGCATCCCAATCCTGAGTCATGCCTCACATCCCAGTCCTGAATCCTGTCCTGCATCCCAATCCCAAATCTTGCCCCACATCCCACTCCTGCATCCCAATCCTGAGTCATACCTCACATCCTGATCCCAAATTTCATCCCACATCCCAATCCTGCATCCCAGTCCTGAGTTATGTCCCACATCCCAATCCCAAATTCTGTCCTGCATCCCAATTCTGCATCCCAATCCTGATTTATGTCCCACATCCCAATCCTGATTTATGCCCCACATCCCAATCCCAAATCCCATCCTGCATCCCACTCCTGCATCCAACCCTGAGTCACGTCCTGCATCCCGATCCCGCATCCCATCCCGCACCCAATCCTGAGTCATGCCCCACGTCCCCATCCTAAATCCCGTCCTGCATCCCGATCCCAAATTCCATCCCGCATCCCATCCTGCACCCCACTCCTGAGTCACGCCCCGCATCCCGACCCCAAATCCCACCCCCCCATCCCATCCCCTCCCCTCCCCCATCCCCCCTCCCACCCCCCCCCACCCCCCAAATCCCCCAAATCCCCCAAATCCCCCTTTTCCCCCCCATCCCCCCCCCTCCCCTCCCCGCAGGGCGTCCCCCCCCAGCGCGCCCCCGCACCTGCGCGCCCCCGCTCCCGCTCCGCCAATGAGCCGCGCGCCCTCCCCCTTCCCCCCCCATCCCCTCCCCCTTCCCCTCCCCATCCCCTCCCCCTTTTTTCCCTTCCCTTCCCCACCTCCCGGCCCCGCCCGGCCCCGCGCCGCCGCCGCCGCCGCCGCCGCCGCCGCCCCTCGCCCGCCCCCGGCCCCGGGGCCGCGGCTGGCAGCGGCTGGGGCGGGCAGCGGCGGGGCTGAACGGGGCCAAACGGGGCCAAACGGGGCTGAACGCGACCAAACGGGGCCCAACGGGGCCGAACGGGGCTGAACGCGGACAAACGGGGCCGAACGGGGGCTGAACGGAGCTGAACGGGACCGAACGGCACCGAACGGGGCTGAACGCAGCCAAACGGGGCCAAACGTCACCAAACGGGGCTGAACGGGGCCGAACGGGGCTGAACGCGGCCGAACGGGGCTGAACGCGGCCGAACGGGGCTGAACGGGGCCGAACGGGGCGCCATGGCCGGCAGGACCCGCGGTGGTGGCGGTGGCGGCGGTGGTGGCGGTGGTGGCGGTGAGGCGCTGCGGGTGGTGGCGCGGTGCCGTCCGCTGAGCCGCCGGGAGGAGGCTGCGGGCTGCGAGCGCATCGTGGAGCTGGAGCCCGGCTTGGGCCGCGTGAGCATCCGCAACCCGCGTGCGGCGCCCGGCGAGCCGCCCAAGACCTTCACGTTCGACGCCGTCTACGACGCCGGGGCGCGGCAGGCCGAGCTGTACGACGAGAGCGTGCGGCCGCTGGTGGACGCGGTGCTGCGGGGCTTCAACGGCACCGTGCTGGCCTACGGGCAGACGGGCACCGGTAAGACCTACACCATGCAGGGCTCGTGGGCCGAGCCGGAGAAGCGCGGCGTCATCCCCAGCGCCTTCGAGCACATCTTCACGCACATCTCGCGCTCGCAGAACCAGCAGTACCTGGTGCGCGCCTCCTACCTGGAGATCTACCAGGAGGAGATCCGCGACCTGCTGGCCAAGGACCCCGGCAAGAAGCTGGAGCTGAAGGAGAGCCCCGAGACGGGGGTGTACATCAAGGACCTCTCCTCCTTCGTCACCAAGAACGTCAAGGAGATCGAGCACGTGATGAACCTGGGCAGCCAGGCGCGCGCCGTGGGCAGCACCAACATGAACGAGTACAGCTCGCGCTCCCACGCCATCTTCCTCATCACCGTGGAGTGCAGCGAGACGGGGCCGGACGGCGAGGAGCACATCCGCGTGGGCAAGCTCAACCTGGTGGACCTGGCCGGCAGCGAGCGCCAGGGCAAAATGGGAGCCCACGGCGAGCGCCCCAAGGAGGCCTCCAAGATCAACCTCTCCCTCTCCGCCCTGGGCAACGTCATCTCCGCCCTCGTGGACGGCCGCAGCACGCACATCCCCTACAGGGACTCCAAGCTCACCCGCCTGCTGCAGGACTCCCTGGGGGGCAACGCCAAGACCATCATGGTGGCCACCCTGGGCCCGGCCTCGCACAGCTACGACGAGAGCCTCTCCACCCTCAGGTTCGCCAACAGGGCCAAGAACATCAAGAACAAGCCCCGGGTGAACGAGGACCCCAAGGACACGTTGCTGCGGGAGTTTCAGGAGGAGATCGTCCGGCTGAAGGCCCAGCTGGAGAAGCGCGGCATGTTGGGCAAGAAAAGGAGAAGGAGCAGCCGGAGGAAGAAGGCGGTGGACGGAGAAAGCGCCACGGAGAACGAAGGGGAGGACGAGAACGAGGACGGCCTGGAGAAGAACATGGAGAACTACCTGAAGGAGCAGAAGGAGAGGCTGGAGGAGGAGAAGGCCGCCATCCAGGACGACCACAGCCTGGTGAGCGAGGAGAAGCAGAAGCTGCTGGAGGAGAAGGAGAAGATGATAGAGGACCTGCGGAAGGAGCAGGAGGCCACGGAGCTGCTGGCCACCAAGTACAAGGTACGGGGTCGCCACGTGGGGGGCACGTGTGAGCGGTGCTGGGCTGCGG
Source organism: Netta rufina (assembly GCF_964035555.1). Classification (NCBI taxonomy): domain Eukaryota; kingdom Metazoa; phylum Chordata; class Aves; order Anseriformes; family Anatidae; genus Netta; species Netta rufina. Next base: position 120,963,246 of record NC_140125.1, read on the forward strand.
CCGGCGTTGCTTGTGGGCGCTTCTGGGGTGTCCAAGTTGGGTGTCCCGAGTTGGGTGTCCTGAGTTGGGTGTCCCAAGTTGGGTGTCCAAGTTGGATGTCCCAAGTTTGGTGTCCAAATTGGGTGTCCCAAGCTGTGTGTTCATTCTGGGTGTCCAAATTGGGTGTCCCAAGTTGCGTATCCCAAGTTGGGTGTCCATGCTGGGTGTCCAAATTGGGTTCCCCAGCAATGTGCCCAAACTGGGTGCCCAAACTGGGTGCCCAAGGGGACCCCGATGCCCCTGGGGCGGTGGTGGGCAGGGGTTGCCCTCAGGCACGGACCCCCATGGGACCATTTTGTGGGTGCTGCTGGGGGCGTGGGGCCACCCGTCCGGGCCCGCTGGTGGCACGAGCGTGCCGTGCTCTGCGCCGACCCTCGGCACAACAAAGCAGCTCACGGCGGGTGGGGGAGATGCTGCAGATCCATTCCCACCACCCTGAGGTGGCCCCAGAAACATGCCCAGGGCTGGGGCTGGGGCTCTGCCGGCTCAGGGATGCTCGGGGATTTGGGGCTGAGCGTGAAAGGGGTGGCAGCAGCCCCAGCCCAGCCCCGTGGCCGTGCTGCAGCGCCGGCAGCACCCCTGGGTCCCCCTCCTGCTCCTGCTCCCGGCCCTGCCGTGGTGATGCCGGCACCACCGGCCCTGTCTCAGCCTCTCGGGGCTGCTGCGGGCCCCGCCTGGGCGCAGGGATGGGATGAAGGCAGCCCCTGGATGCAGGTGCCGAGGTTGGGAAGGAGCCTGGGTGCTGAGCCACGGCACCACCGCCCTGTGTCAACAGCGTCACGCCTGGCTGGGGATCCGGGGGATTTGGGGAGGGGCTGTCCCCGTTGTCCCCGTGCCACCCCTGTGCCCAGCTCAGCGCCTGCTGCAGCCCCAGCGCTCGGTGCTGAGCCCCCGGGGCTGCTTGTGACAGGTTCCCAGGGTGGCTTTGATGTCTGCTCCTCCACGACCTGTGGGACACGGGTGTGCCGGGGGGCTCACAGGAGCCGGGGGGAGCCCCTTCCCTTGTTCCCTGCTGGGGCAGAGCTCCGGGCAGGTGCTGGGCTCCCCGTTACGCCCCGGTACCGGAGGGGTCCCCGCCATGCAGGGACAGGCACCCCGGTGTCACTGGGGGCACACGGCCTTGCGCACGGGTGTGTGACATGGCCAGCACTGCCCGGTCACCCGCAAGGCACGGGGACCCACGGGCTCACACAGGGGGGGTCAGAGCTTTTAGGGCCATCCTGGCGCTGGCCGTGGCCCTCTTGGGGCCGGGGGCTCACGGGGCTGGGTGCTGGGCACGGGGGCTGCGTCCTGCAGCGGTGCCGTGCCGCAGGCTCCCTCTGGCAGCCTCCCCGTGGTGTCTCCTTGTCCAGCGTGGTGCAGTGGGGTCTGGCTCGGGGCCACAGCGTGCCCTGTAATTGCTGAGTAACGAGGCAGGGCCGGAGGCCAGGATGATGCTGCAGCCCCTTCGGTGGCTTCCGTAGCCTCCAGCCAGGGGGGGGGGGGGACCCAATTCAGCATCACCCCGCGGGGGAAAAACCGTCCCTGGCTGGCAGCGGAGGGGCAGAGCCTCCTGCGGTGCCCTCCCCGGTGGGCTCGGGGGGGTTTTCCTGGTTTCAGTGGTGTGGAAAGATGCAGTGGGCAGCACGGCACAGCCCCTCGTGGGCGCTTTGTCCCTGCAGCTGCAGCGGGGTTGGCACAAAGGCAGCCCCTGTGGTTTGGGGGGGGGGACACACTGGCACGCGTGGGAGCGAGCACGGGGCACGCAGGGCACCCTGCCCACCCGTGGGCGACGCAGCCAGCCTCTCCCCTCCCCAGGTTGTGGGGTCAGGGAAGCAGTTGCCAGCACGGATGAGCCAAGGGCTCGAGCCACAGGGGGGGTGTCAGAGCCACGCAGCACGTGGGGAGGTGCGGGTGCCCCGTGGGGAGCTCAGGTGCTGCAAATTTGAGCAATAACAGGCAAATTCCCACATATAAAGTGGGGCACATCCACCAGGTGCATCCTGCAGCCACGGGGCAGTGGGGTCAGCGCTGCCATCCCACTCAGGGCATGGAGTTATCCGGGGGCAGGAGCAGGCTGCAGCGAGAGGCTTAGAGTTCAGCCGTATTAAGGGAGGCTGCGAGTCCTCCCTGCTGCAGTAAATAAACACTTTGGGGACACAGCACCGGGACTGAAACACCCTTTTGTGCAGCAGCAGCAGGGAATAAACCCTGGCAGGGGGGACAGGAGCACCCCTGGCAGCGAGGACCTGCGATGTGTCATGTTGGGTCCCAGTCTCTCCACCCCGGGGGCTCCCCAGCGTCCCCGTGGCGCGGTGTCGGGTGCCGCAGGAGCCCGTGCAATGCTGGGAAATGAAAAAAATAGGGGAAAAAAAACAGGGATTGAGCGGTCCTGCCCCAGAAACCTGCGTGCCCGGGGAGATGCCGGTCCCCTTCGCGTGGCGTCACCGCCCTCGTGCCTCGCAGTTGCTTGGAGACGGCGGCGAGGGGGGGCCGGGGGGGCGCAGCCTTTGTCACGGCCGCTCACACGAGTGTGCAAATGTTGTGCGGGGGGTAAATGGGAGGGCACGCGTGCACAAGCGCCGGCACACGTGGGTGTGTGTAGGAGAGTGTGCAAAGGGTGTGTGTGTGCTCAATGTGTGTGAGTGTGCACAGCGTGGTGATGGGGAGCCCCTGGCCCTGGGGAGGTGATGGGAAGCACAACTGGGATGGGATGGGATGGGATAGATGGGATGGAAGGGGATGGGGTGGGGTTGAAGGGATGGGATGGGATGGGATGGGGATATGGGATGGGGTGAGGTGAGGTGGGATGGGATGGATGGAATAGGATGGCATGGATGGGGTGGGGTGGGTTTGGAGGGTTAGGATGGGATGGGATGGACAGAATAGGATGGGATGGGATGGACAGAATAGGATGGGATGGGATGGGTGGGTCTGGAGGGCTGGGGTGTGGTGGGAGGGATGGGATGGGGTATGTGGGATGGAGGAGGATAGGATGTGAGGGATAAGACGGGATGGAGTGGATGGGATGAATGGGGTTTGGGGGTCAGGATGAGACCATCTCAGGGGAAACGATAGCAGAGCTGGATGTCCAGCTCTGTGCCTGGAGCGGGGAGCTCAGATCCTGCCCCAGGACCCGCAGCACCCCCATGTTTCCAGCTGCTCTGAGCACTGCAGGGCCCAAACTGTGCTCGTGGTGCTCGGCTCAGCCCGGCCAGCACATCCACAGCACCCCAGGGCTCGCAGCTGGGCAGAAGGAAGCGGGACTGAAGCAGCCCTGGCCTCGTGACCGTCCCCTCCCCGTGTCCCTGCATCCCGTGGACGGGCACCGCTGCAGCTGGGCACCCTGGGGATGGGTGCCGGGGGTGCCGAGCTCCTTCCCCAGGGTGCCCGGGCTGCAGCTGGCCCAGCTTTGTTTAACGAGGGTCAGCCCAATTAGCAGCGCGTGGCAGGGCAGGCTCACGGAGCCACGAAATGCCATGGGTTGGAGGAGTCCGCACAGCAGCACCCCAAAACCAGACCCTAAATCTGAGAGCGTTGTCCCAGCACTGCTTGAACCCCGACCACTCGGTGCCATGCCCACGTCCCTGGGGAGCCCACCCCTGGGTGCAGAACCTCTCCCCAACCCCCCCGACCCTCCCCTGTCCCAGCTCCGTGCCGTCCCCTCGGGTCCTGGTGCTGTCCCCAGAGCTCAGTGCCTGCCCCTCCCGGAGATCCACTGACCCCCACCCCATTTTGTGCCCCCCCAGGCCATGGAGAGCAAGCTGCTGATCGGCGGCAGGACCATCATGGACCACACCAACGAGCAGCAGAAGATGCTGGAGCTGAAGAGGCAGGAGATCGCCGAGCAGGTACCTCAGGACCCGTGTGGGGACCGTCCCTGGGGCTGGGGGGGCAGCATGCCTATGGGGTGGGGGTTTGGGGCCGTGCCCGAGCCAGCCCTCAGTCTTTTTCCCCCCTCCCCCCGGCCACAGAAACGCCGCGAGAGGGAGATGCAGCAGGAGATGGTGCTGCGGGACGAGGAGACCATGGAGCTGCGGGAGACGTACACGTCGCTGCAGCAGGAGGTGGAGATCAAAACCAAGAAGCTGAAGAAGGTGAGAAACATTTGGGGGGGGGGACACCCAGACGTGCCCTCGGTCCTTATCTCAAGGGGGGTACGTCCTATAGCCACCCTGCCCTGTCTGTGTCCCCCCCACTGGGACCTGCTGGCCTGGAGGAGGCTCCGAGCATGGTCCCTGGGGGGGAATCACTGTGCCAGGGGCTGGGGGCTGACGGTGTCCCCCCCCCAACCCAGCTGTACGCCAAGCTGCAGGCGGTGAAGGCGGAGATCCAGGACCAGCACGACGAGTACATCCGCGTGCGGCAGGACCTGGAGGAGGCGCAGAACGAGCAGACGCGGGAGCTGAAGCTCAAGTAGGTGGCCCCAAGCCCATGGGGGGCACAGAGCACGGCCCCCCCCATAAGCAGCAGCAGTTTGGGTGTGCACGGTGACAGGACTGGGTGTCACGGGCACCCCTGGGTGCCACCCCCCTGCGCTCCACTCGTGCCCCCGGGTGGGTGCAACGAGGTGCAGGGGCCCCCGGTTCCCTCCAGAGCACCTCGGAAGCACAGGTCCAGCCCCCAGCACCCCTGGTGGGTCTGTTTTCACTGCAAGCAATTATTTGATTCAATATCTTAAAATAACAGCCCAGACACGTATAAATATTTTAGCGTTTTCATGATGAAATATTCAGGGTTTTACTCCGAGCAGAATCTCATTTCAGTTTTACCACCCGGCCTTTTGAAGGTGATTAAAACATTTTAAGAGCCTGCAGACTCGCGTCGGCAATTCATCTACTCGGAACGGCCTTGTTGCAGCTTCCCGATTTACCCCAAAACCAACGTGGGAAAACAAAAATTCCCTCTGGGGTCAATTGGATGCAGTTTCGGCCTGCATCTCGCCTGGGGAAGCTTCGCTGCTGTGACAGCGTGGCCGCTTCGGCTTCCCATCCTCCGAAGGGATTTTCAAAATGAATTAAGGCTTTAAAAAAAAAAAAAGGGGAAAAAAAAGCGACAAGAATAATCCGGGGCTGAGAGGAAATGCTCTTAGCGGGGCTGGCGGGACGCTGGCAGGGGGCTGTAATCCCGACCTGCCCCACGGCCGGGGGGGGTGCAGGGGGCAGCGAGTGCTGCGAGAGGGCCTGAGGGGGGGGCAGAGGGGTTGGAGGGGGAGCAGCTGGCTCCTGGCTGGGTTTGGGGAGCCCCCGGGGGGCTCCTGGTGCATCCATGAGCTGCAGGGGCTCGGCAGTGGGGGCTGCGCTGCAGACTGCGTGTTGCAAACTGCACGGTGCAGGCTGCTTTGCACGTTGTGCACTGCAAGCTGCACGGTGCAAACCACACGGTGCAAATTGCACGTTGCAGGCTGCTTTGCAGTCTGTGCGTTGCAAACTGCATGTTGCAAACTGTGTGTTGCAAGTTGAACCTTGCAGACTGCACTCAACATGGGCATTGCAAATTGTGCGTTGCAACCTGCACGTTGCAGGCTGCCTTGCAAAATCCTGTGCTGCCAACTGCACGTTGCAGACCGTGCGTTGCAAACTGCACATTGCAGGCTTCCTTGTAAATGGTGCGTTGCAAATTGCACGTTGCAAACTGCACGTTGCAGACTGTGCATTGCAGACCGTGCCTGGGGACCCGCAGGGGAGCAGGCGGTGGGGTTTTGGCCCCGAGGCAGCGCTCAGAGCTGACGATGTTTCCTCCACTCCTCTCTGAATGACAGTCTTCCTCTGCCCTTTCTCTCCTGCCTCGCCCACCCCTGCTGGATCCAACCCTGGCGGACCCTCTCTGCCCCCCTGTGCCCCCCGTGTCCTCCCCTGCCCTGCTCCCCTTGCTCCCCATCTCTGCTCTCCCTCCTGTCCCCGTAACCCCTTCCTCTCCTTCTCCTCCTGCCCTGTGCCTCGTGCAGGTACCTGATCATCGAGAACTTCATCCCTCCGGAGGAGAAGAACAAGATCGTCAACCGCCTCTACTTCGACTGCGAGGAGGACCAGTGGAAGTTCCAGCCGCTGGTGCCGGCCGGCGGGTGCGTGCGGCTCCCCGCCAGCTGGGGCGAGGAGCGGGGGTGAGCTGGGCCCGGCGGTGCCACCGCTGTGGGTCGGGGACACGGGGACACGACGGAGGCGCCGCGGGTGGGAGCCTCCCCTCCGCCCGCTGGGGTCCGTCCTGCGCTCGGGGCCGTGCCCGGCGCGGTTCTGGCAGCGTTTGTGCTGTGTGAGGGACCCTCCTCGCCTGGTTTCCCTTTCAGAAGCAGCAGCCAGATGAAGAAGAGGCCCACGTCTGCCGTGGGGTACAAGAGGCCCATCAGCCAGTACGCCCGCGTGGCCATGGCCATGGGCTCGCATCCGCGCTACCGGGTAAGGGGGGAAACGGGGGGCACAGGGGGGAGAGGGCGTCCCTGGGTGGGTGGGGGGATGGATGGATGGGTGGGTGGGTGGGTGGGTGGATGGATGGAGCAATGGAGGAATGGATGGATAGGAGGAGGGAGGAAAGGAGAGATGGATGGAGAGATGGATGGATGGATGGATGGATGAAGGGATGGAAGGAAGGAAGGATGGATGGAATGGCACTGGGATAGATGGACAGAGACAGACCTATGTAGAAGTGGACGGACGGAGGGATGAATGGAAAGAATTGCACTGACAGATGAATGGAAAGACGTTCAATGAGATGGATGGGTTTTAGTGAGATGGATCAATGGACAGGTGGAGAAAATAACATTAGGATGAGGTGGTGGCTAGTAAGAACTGTATTGGAGTGGATGGATGGATGGACGGACAGACGGATGGCTGGCTGACAACTCCAGACACCTGGAGAGAGGATGGAGTAAATAAGACTTGATGACTTGAGGTACTTGAGATAAAGCTCCCAGCTTTGAGAGCCTTGGCCCCAATTTTCTGGGTCGGTGGCCGTGCCTGTCAGCCAGTCCTTGAGCTCGTGGCTCACTGCCTCTGCTGGCTCCTGCCACTAGGGCACAGCAGCAGCCAGGAGAGGGTCCCTGTTCCCCGTGGGCATTCAAGTTTGCTGAGCAATTCGGACCTGCCCGAGGTGCTGCCTCGCTGCTTTGCCACGCGGTGACTCCCTGCGTTGTCTCTCCCTCCTCCCTGTCCTGCTGCAGGCTGAGAACATCATGTTCTTGGAGCTGGACGTCTCCCCTCCGGCCGTGTTCGAGTTTGAGCGGAGCAGGGACCCGGCCGAGCAGGACCCGAGGGCTCTGCACCTGGAGAGGCTGATGCACCTCGACAGCCTCCTGGAGCGGCCGGCGGCCTCCCGCGTGAGGAAATCCCGCTCCTGGTGAGTGCAGGGGATGCGCCGAGTGGGGCAGCACAGGCTGAGAGGGAGCTGCAAAGCCGAGGGCACGGGGCAGCCTGGAAATGTTTCCTGTCTCCTGTTGGAGGCAGGTTTTGGGGGGTCCAAGGGGAGCCCAACACCCAATCCACTTCCACCCTGCTGCCCCGCGGGGCTTCCTACGCTCCCTGTTGCTTTGGGGCTTAAAACTAGCTGTGAATTGGTAGTGTGTAATAATATTTAAAAACATGGATAATGTTGTTTTTGTAATGGGTGTTAAATGGGAAGGCTCTGGGAGACCTCACAGCGGCCTGCCCGTGCCTGAGGGGGGCTGCAGGAGAGACAGGGAGGGACTCTGTAAGGGGTGTAGGGACAGGACAAGGGGGAATGGGCTTTAAACTCAAAGAGGGCAGGGTTAGGTTAGACATTAGGAGGAAATCCTTCCCTCTGAGGGCAGTGAGGCCCTGGTGTGGGGTGCCCCATCCCTGGGGGTGCCCAAGGCCAGGCTGGATGGGGCTGGGGGCAGCTTGGGCTGGGGGCAGGGGTCGTGCCCATGGCCGGGGTGGCACTGGGGGGGCTCTGAGGGCCCTGCCAGCCCGAACTATTCCAGGACTCTGTGAATCTATGAAAAAAATGGGATGATGACAGCAACACATCATCACGCACACACCCCCAGGATGACCACAGTGCTGTCCAGCGCTGGGTGTCCTCGGGCGCTGCCCACATGGGAAATCGCAGAGAAAACAGCAGGGTCTGGGGGAGGAGACGGGGGAATAGGAAGCAGAAGGGAGATGGTTTTCAGCTCGTGCCACCCCCTCCAGGTGCCAGACGCCGCGGTCGCTGCCGTCCTCCACCACGCACGTCGCCCTCGCCGCCGGGTCCCCGCGCGCCTCCACGACGCCGGCGCAGGAGTGACCGCCCCGAGCCCCTGCCCCGCGAGGACTGAGCCCGTCGGCGGCTGCCTCCAGCACCGGGGCCAAGGAACGGCCCCGCCGGCAGCACCTCCACCGCCGGCAGCACCTCCACCGCTCCCCGTTCGTCTTTTGTCTTCAGCTACTTCGGTGTGCGCCTGTGTTTGTGTGAGACGCTCGTGAGCAGCCCCCCCCGGGGCGATGGGAGCTGCCCCCTTCCTTTTTTCCTTCCTCTCCCTTACCCCCCCGCCTTCCCTAGTCTGGATCTGTCACTTTATTTATTTAACGTATTTATTTATGGAGTGGTTGGTGAGCAGAGTCAGGAGGCGCGGTGGTGCCGCGGGACGCCCGAGGCTGGCACCGCGCGGGTCCCTTCGCTGGGACGTGTGGCCCCGAGCCCCCTGAGCCCCCTGAGCCCCCCACCCCACAGCCCCTGAAGGCTTTGGCACGGGGCAAGGCAGCTCCGGACCCTCCCTGCTGCGCTCACCAGATCCCACGGAGCTTGCCCTACGGTCTGTGCTGCTGCTCGTGGCAACGTCTGCAAGGTTTTGGAGACATCCCGGTGGCAAACCCTTACCCTGGGCTTGCTGGAGACCACGGGGGGCTCACCGGTGGCAGTGGTGATGTCTCGCTGACTTCTGCACGTGGCTGTCCCTCCACGCTGCCAGCTCCATCCACCACGAGGGCCTGCGAGCTGCCCAAAGGGCCTCTGGAGGTGACCGCCCCGGTTCTGCGTGGCCGTCTGACACCCGGCTTGCTCCAGGCCCTGACCGTGCACGTGTGTAGCTGCAGAGCAAGGACAGGAGGTGGGGAGCTCCGTCCCCTTTGACCCAAAGAGCCACGTAGTCTGAGGAGCAGTTATTGCCTGAGTGAAACCCACACTACAATTTCCATCTTTTCTGACAACGAAAGGCAACGCGGCACAAAATGGTGATGCCTGGAGGAGTGACCTCAGCACAGCTCTCCTCTGGGCTGGAAACGCTGCGCTGGGGGCTGGGGAACGCTTCTGGTCGCCCTGTGGGTGGTGGAGGGAGAGCTGATGGATGTGAGACGGGTAATGGGTGTGAGCAGCAAGCAGCAGGGCTCCTCTGCCCGGCACAGCAATCAGAAACCCATCCCAGGCAGCAGCACATGGCATTGCCAGGATGTCACTCGGTGTCCCCAAATGGTTCAGCTTGGTGTGGAGGGGAACCCTGAGCTACAGCTGCTTGGGACCAAGTGCCACCTCTCGGGAGAGGCCCCACAGCTGCTCGGCCAGGCTGGGGTGCACGAACCTTCGTGCTCTTCCCCTGACCCGTCCTCTGCTGTGGGGCCTTCTCCCGTTCCCCCGTGGCACTGTCCTGCTTTGTGTTAACTGCTCTGTGCTTCTGCTGCCATCTTCCCTTCTCCACCTGTGTCCCATGGAGCCCCTCAGGAGTTTTCGTCCCTCTCTGCCAGCCCGCAGGGTTATTTTTGGGGAAGCTGAGGCGAGTCCTGGCTCCTGCAGGTGCCCGTGGTATTCAGAAGAGCCACACGATGCTGCCTGGGGCAGGGTGAAATGCCTGCTTTCTGCCTGAATACAAACTTGCCCTGGAAGTTTGAATAGGAATTGAGCAGCGAAGGCTGCACCATTGGGTAGGGAAAAAAATCCCAGGGAGGGGAGCGAGCGCGTGGTGCTGCTGAGCACAGGGCAGGACGCACAAGGAAGGGGCTTTGGTGGTGGAAGATGGGTCCCTGGGTCTCTCCCGTGGCTGGTGGCGAGTTCTTCAGCCCGCTGACAGCACCGTGGCGGGGTGGAGAAGCAGTGGATGGAGCCCCAGCTCCACCTTCCATTTCCAGGATGGCCTCGGGGAGCACAAAGGTCGGGAAGCAGAGACCCAAGAAAGGAAGAAGCTGTCTGCACGGCATCCTGCGGGGATGTTTTCTCTTCCCTTCTTCCTTGCCTTCCAGCTGCCCCAAGTTCATTTTCAGCCAGGTCGGTGGCTCCTTGAGACCCGAGGTGGGGAACCAGGGCGCAGCAGGCGAGGTTGGGGGCTGCCAGCTCATTGCTGACCCCAACCATGGCACATCGTGAGGCCGGTGGGAAGCCTGAGGAACATCTTCCTTGGGGGGCTGACCCGTGGGCTCCCCCTGCACCCCAGGGCCCCCCACGGCACCCACTGGGCCTCGGCAGGATGGGTCCAGTGGGATGGGGCTCACCATGGGCTCTGCCCGGAGACCCCCAGCATCCCGGCGAGCTGGTGGCAGGGGCCAGCAACGTGCTGCCACCCACGGGCTCCATCACCTGGCCTGGCTTGGCTCCTGGCATGGCTTCTGGAGCGTATCTGTCATGGGACAGTCCCCATGTCCCCATCCAGAGCTGCCGGCCCCATGGCTGGTCGCCAAAACGCCTCCAGGCCGCGGGCCGTGGGCCGGGGACGCCGCTGCCCCTGCCTTGCAAGGCCGGGCCGGGCCGCTCGCAGCCTCCCTGCATCGCTGCAACAAGCTGGGGTGTATATTTGTACCGTTCCTTGTTCTTTGTACGTCGGTGCGTGTGTATTTACATAGGGATGTGTGTAGGCGTGTGTGGGTGCGCGCGTGTGTAGCCAAGGGATCTCTTCACCTTCGATGTGCGTGTGAGTACAGGGGCAAGTTCCAGAGGGGGGCAGTGGGCTGGGGTGGGGCCTTTTTTTTTTTTTTTTTATTTTAATTGGTTATTTAGTTATTTTTGGTTTCAGGTTTGGACTTTATTTTTTTGCAAGGGGTGGGCTGGGGTCTGTTTCGGATTGATTGACAAGGTGAGGGCCTTGATTAGGACCAAATTTTTGTGCCTGTTGCTATGGTGACCTATTTAGAAATCAAAAGTTTACTGTACGGTGGCCCATCCTTGTCACTCTATACATAATGAATATACGGGACATATTATAAATATATATATATTATACATACTGTATGGAGAGAGGTCACAGATCTCACACCCCCTCTGGCTTTGGATGGACACCTCTTCAATATTCTGTAATGTAGCTTTGACTCAGTGCTGGACGTGCTCAGAAGGCGCCGGCACTCCTCAAAAACTGGCAATGACACCAATAAAGGAATGAGCATCATCGCGCAGAGCGTCCCTCGCCTCCTTCAACGCGGTGCCGGGGCTCCCCGCAGGGGTTTGGGGTCGGGGCTGCTGCTGCTGCTGCACGAGCTGGGGCTTTGTTACTTGCTGCCCTTCATTTCTCCACATATTTTTCCTGTTTAAGACAGCATTTGCACCAAAACAGCTGTTTTGCAGGAAGCCTCAGCAGGACAAGAGCTGGGAGCTGGCCTCGGTGAGCCGTGTGGGTTCCTTCCGAGGGGAGATGTGCTGCGATCTAAGCAGCAAAGCTACGGTTTTGCTACCTACGAGCCCTCTGTAAAAAGCTAAGCACAAGCTCTAAGGGTAAAGAGAAGTGCATGTAAGTCAGAACATTGATTTTGAGGGATTTCATTCTACATGCCCAGTTCCTTCCAGCTCTGCGATGATGACTTGAGCAGGTCTGAGCCCTTCCTCACAAGCTGCTGCTGGGAGCTCTCCCCAGGGCTGTCCGGGACAGGGATGGGGCAAAATCAAGGACGAGACACACACTGAGATGGGAAAGAAAGGGGAGCAAGGAGGCAGTCCGTCGGTGCATGAGGAGTAAGGGAAAGATGAAAGAAAGATGGCTCGCTGTACACCAGGGAACAAATTACAACATCAGAGGAAAAAAAAAAAAAAAAAAAAAAAAAAAGCATGTGATGACTTTTATTAATTTATTTATTTATCGCTTCGCTCTTCTTTCAAAGGTCAGCTGCGATCAGGTGGCTCAAAAGAAATGTCAGTGAAGAAGGGCTGAGGACTCGGGCTGAATCAAGGAAACGGGGGGTTAAAGACAACTTACGGAGGCTGGGTGCTTCCCAGTCAGCTGGGGATGGGTAAAGTCAGGCTGAGGTATGAGGGGGAGCTGGTAAGGAAACCTCTGAGCTGCCAGTGAGGATTTTAGAGACCTTGTAAAGAACAGGGAAGGTGTCCAACCAGGGGCAGGACAAACATCAAGAATATCTTTTAAATGGGGGATGGGACAACTCAGGGAGTTACATTCCCAACCAACTTGAACTCCTGAAAAATTATTGAAGAGGTAAACAAAGTCCGCTTGGAGGCATCCACAAGGTGCAAAGTAACAGCCAACATGGCTTGGTGCAAATCACACCGAACCAGCTTAGTTTTCTTCTGCTTAGAGACTTCAGTAAAACTTCTGAGACTGGCCAATGTGGCACGTTGAAAAGTGAGAAGAGAAACATGTCCTCTGCCAGCAGTTGTCAAACGATTGAGTTTTCTGCAGATTTGGTACAACTCCGTGTTTTCACTGGCAATTTGAGTGCGAGAACAGAAAGGATGCTTACTGTGTTTGCAGAAAACACCCCATGAAAAGATCAAAATAAGGTTCAGAAAGATTGCAGCAAGGTTAGGGACTCGTGGGTGAGCTGCAGTGGTCCCAGCACCAGCCCCGGGTGGCACAAAGCACCACGCTGTCGGGAGGTGAGCACGGCTCAGCCCCCGCTCAGGGGGAGCAGGGGCAGGTTTTTACCAAAAGAAAAGGTTTTTCTATCACGGGGATACAGAGACAGAAATGTGATCTGCAGCCCTCCCAGAAATCACAGAGCCTTTGCTTCCTGCGTGGGCGATGCTGGGCGTCGATTTCCAAGCACGGACAGGACTCTTTGGAGAGATTTTGCAGAAAATCAATGGGAACGGTGTGGAAACAGGAAAGGTTGAAAGAAAAAGTGTGGGTTCCATCCAGGGCTGTGGGGAGAGGTAATAGTGATCTTCAGATATTGAAGGACTGCTGCAAAGGGAGGGGACTGGCCTGTTTTATACAGCAAAAGGAGGGAGGACGAGAATTTCTGGTCCTAAAACAACAATAAAGATTTAGATTAGAACTTGGGAAAGCCATTGTAAGACCTCGAGGACAATAAGGCACTAGGATGATTTATGTGTGTATGATACAGAATTGCTTCCGCCGGAGATCTCTGAGAACAGATGAGCGCAACATCTGCCCAGAGCAGTTTACGAGCGGTTAATCACGCAGAGAGGAGCCCCTGACCACCTCTTCCCGAGCTGTTTGCTGTCATCCTGTGGGCTGAAATTCCTGCAGTGCCAGAGCCTGAGCCCTGGGAGGGAAGATGAGGAAGATGAGGAAGAGGCAGGGTCCGGGCTCACCGGGCTCCGTTTTTCTCTGCACTGCTGCCCGTGAGCAGACCAGGAGGGCAGAGTGCCTGGAGAAAATAAAAAGGGGAAAATGATCAACTGTAGGCATTGCCATGCTTCATTTGCTCCAAACGGTTTCGGAAATCATGTGTGAAAAAGGTGCAGAGAAGGTCAAAGGAGTTTTCCATACCAAGCATAACTGCCAAAAATACCCTGAAATGTCAGGTTTGGCAACGCACAGCCATGTATCCCACGGGACAAGAAAAAACAACTGTGACTTGAGGCAGGAAAAAAGTGCTCCAGTCACCAAGAGCATTCTTCCCTTGCAAATTCTGCACTGCCTGATTAAAACAAAGTCCCAGGGAAGTTTGATTTTCCCTGCAGCAGAGCGCAGGCCAGAGGAGCAGCTGCTGCTTTGGCTTAACGGAGACGAACGCTTCCTGAGCCTTTGTTTCCCTTCCCTGTCCCACCCCTTCCACACACGCGATGGCAGCGGGACGTGGAGAGCTCAGCGAGGTTTTGTGCAGCACGGGGATGCCCTCAGCTATCGCGCTTCATAAATATTGATGCTTCCAGTCCGCACCATTTGCAATGCAGGAAACACCCAGGAGTGTCTGCTGTGTTCTCTGGCTTAGCTGATTCTGTCTGGGGATTTGTTTGCTGCTTGTTTTTTATTATTATTATTATTATTTTTATTTTATTTTTATTTTTTATTTTTACAAATGCCTACTGCCATTTATTTGACAACGCACAGTGGATTTAGCAGCAAAGAAAATCTTCTTTCGGATTCAAGGTCTCTTCCCTTCCCTGGAACCATCCCCTATAGCCCTACAGGGTCACACAGCCCCATGCAGCATTTACACAAATAACGACCAGGTTATAGAGACATCGTTTTAAAGACCTAAATCCCTTCCACTGACAGTCCAAAAGAAATTTTATTTGTTCACAAGTCTATACAGTTTAGGGCAAATTCAATATAACAATTTTGGTTTCTTTCTTATTACATTTTGTAGGCCTTTTCCTGTCATAAACCTAAAATTGATTCCTAGGGTTTGCAGGGCTCTATGCTCAGGCACTTACATTTCCAACAACAAGTAGAATTTCCTATAAAGGAAAATTTTTCGAAGGGGCCAAACATCTGCAGCCCACCTGTGAGGACAAACGCCCGCAGGTCTCTGTGACTGCCGTGGCCATACACCGATGAAAATTTCAAATACCACAGAAGTGCGGTGGCTGCGTGTAACTCAAAATAAAACCCCAGAATGGTGAAGGTTGGATGGGGCCTCTGGGGGTGCAGCCCCACCACCAGCACCTCTCCGGGCAGAGGCTGCTCTTGGGAGAGCTCCCTGAGCCCAGGGCCGTGGGTTTGGGCACCCTGCTGGGGTATAGGAGGGGACAGAGCACCCAGGGGTGCCCCCAGCCAGCCGGGGGGGCTGGGATTTACAGGCATTAGAGGCACTTCTGCGCTGCTGTGGGTCCGTGACCTTCACCACCACAAGCGGCCACCCATGTGTAGGCCATGTGTGTGCCTTTGCGCAGTCAGCTCTCATTAAATCCTGCCTCAGATTCTCTCAGATTCTCCCCTGCAACAACCGCCCCTCCCTGGGGAGCCTCCGGCGCTGCTCTCAGGCTCTTACAAGCTGCTTTTAGTGTCCACGGCCCAGGCCCCTGACCAGGCACAAGAGCATCAGCCCCCGGGCAGGGATAATTGCTCACAGAGCCGTGGCTAATGCCTGCGGTGCAGGAGGCGGTGAGATGTCTGTGAGATGACAGTGACGGGGCAGTTTCAGCCTGGAGAAGAGAGCCTTGAGAGGGGATCTCATCAATGTGTATAAATACCTGAGGGGTGGGAGGCAGAGGGGTTTGGCCAACCTCTTTTCAGTGTTTGTGGGGACAGGACCAGGGGTAATGGGCACAAAATGGAGCCCAGGGAGGCTGTGGGGTCTCCATCTCTGGAGATATCCAAGGCCCGTCTGGACGCCTCCCAGGGCAGCCTGCTCTGGGGAACTGCTTTGGCAGGAGGTGGTGGAGCTGCTGCTGCTCTCGTGGGGGCCCCAGGAGCACTCAGAGGGCACGGAGGGCACAGAGCTCCTCTGGTGCCGTCCCTGAGTCACCATGAGCTGGCTGCTCTGTGTCCTGAGTCACCATGAGCAAGCTGCTCTCCGTCCCAGCTTGCCCGTTGCTAAAATAGCACCGAGGCTTGTTGTCATCGTTGGGAAGTACCTCGAGATCTGCTTTTCATAAGGGACTGCAAGAGCTAAAAGGTTTTTACTGCTTGGTTCATGTTGAAGCATTTCAGCACAAAGGTGGCTGCAGTTGCTGTGAAGACCGAGCGTGGCCTTCCCAGGACAAAAGCTGTGCACAAAACCTGGATATCGGAGAGGTTTGGGAGGGTTTGGTTTTGTTTCTTCTTTCCTGTTCCTTGATGCTCTGATGACACCCTGTGGACTGTTCCCTGCACTACGGTAGCTGCGCAAAGACCCAAAAACTTCCTTTTTCTCCCCGATGGCTTTCCCAATCTTTCCCTACACCTTTCTCTAGTGACCTCCTTTTCTTCAGGCTGCTAACTCACTCGTTAATGGCTTTTAGCAAGGAAGCCGTGTCACTAATTATTATTATTATTATATTATTTGGCACGTGCTGTTCTATGCATCGCTCTCTTGCTGACATTGGTTGGTTTGGAAATAGATGGAGCAGTGACTTGGACCTCTCCATGAGCCAGTGTGCCCATCCTGACACGGAGCTGTGGCCTTCAGATGTGCCACATGAGCTGTCCCCGGGGACCGTGGTGCTTTGTGACCTCCTCCACAGTGACATTTCCCCAACTCTCCGCTCCGTCTGGCAGGATATGCTTCTCCCTCATCCCTTCAGTCCCAACTTCTGTGCCAGCAGAAGGATATATAAATTATTTATGACTGTTCTGCCTCAAAATGCGTCGCCTGTTTGCTCGTTTGCTTTGTGGGTACATCCGCAACCAAGCGCCGATTCTTGCAGAGCGGCGTAGGCGGGGGCCAGCCCCAGCCACTGGCCTCCTACGCCATTCCACACTCATCTGGAGCTGGGACGTGCTTCCCCTCGTAGCAGTCTCCAAAGAAATGTTAGGAGCAGGAAAGAAGCAGGAAAAAAATAATTCTTTCTCCTCTGAGCGCTCTGGGTGCTTTCCTCCATTTGGTTTCACACTGAATGCAAGCAGAGCCACCCCAAAACAGCTCGATGACAGCCCTGGAGGTTTCAGTGGCAAAGTATCAGGAGCTTTCTGCCAGCAGCAGCAATATTCCTGGAGACCTCCTGAATGGCATTAGGTTGGTTAGCATGTGGATGGAGTTTGGGGTGGCCGTGCTACAGAACGGTGACAACACCTGCAAGGTTTATGGGGAAAACACCAGACCTAGGAGTGCTCAGTTTGGGGAAAATTGAGGCAAAATTTTGGTTTAAAACGTAGGCTGAATTTCATTAGTAATAATAGTAATAATATTAGTAATAGTGTGATAAGTATAGCAACAAATAGCTTTGGATTGCCCCCTTCGTCTGTCCTTACTGGGAGATGGAGACGGTGGGTGGAGAGCCAAAGGTTTGGGTGACAGCTCCACGAGGAGGTGAGGCTGGACTCAGCCACCACCCAGGAGTTTTATGTCTGCAGAGGGGAAACCTTGGAAGGCACATCAAACGTGTAGGCATGGAAGAAAGAGCTAATTAGCAGTAATTAATATAAAACATTATGTGGGATACAACGAATGGAGACCACTGGGGGGGCTGTTCATCGGGAAATAAACCCAGCCCCTTGGCTGCATGTCCACCCGAATGTTTTCTGCCCCGCTGCGAGCTGTCGGAAGGCATTGCTGGGTGTGATGGGCTGAGCTGGGCACGGGGCTGGAGCTCTGCCACAAAGCTCAGCGGCGTGTCAGGGCCAGCAAGGGCTTCAGACCAACAGGGCCCAAAAGGATGGCTCACGTTGCTCACAGCCTTATCCTTCAGCTACGTTCGGGACAGAAGAGAAAAAGCACTGCGGCTACTTCCCCTAAAAAGGGAGAAACAATACCTGGGAGGCCTGGGGGCTCTGCAGGCTGCCCTTCCTCTTTCTGTGCACAGCGAGGGCACGGGAGGAGAACTGCAGCTGCTGGAGAGCAGCCCCGTGGTGCAGCTGCACAGAAAGGCTCATTGCTCTCGTGGTCTGGGATCCGGACCCATCGGCTGCAGAAACTCGCACCTGGCGCTTCGTGCATCACGTCCCAAGGAAAGGGAAATGGAGTTCGCATCCTTTCTGTGGAAACAGAACAAAGCGGTCTTATTGTTCGCCGTTATCGTGCACGGCAATCTCGTATGCATGAGCGAAAAGCCAGAGCTGCTCTCGTCGCTCCCTGATTTCTAGGGTGCTGGTGCAAGTCGTGGTACAGGTGGGATCGCCGCTCTGAGCTTTACCTTGGAAATGAACTCACACCCAGGGCGCCCTTCTCTGTCCTTTTGGATAGCAGAAGTACACTGAAAGTCGTCTCAGTGCTTATCTTGCTCTGGGCTTGTGCTCAGCAAAGACTGCTGTGATTGCTGAGAGGAACGTGGTATTCAGGCTATTTTACTAAACAGAGTGAAACACGGAGATTTCAGGTAAAGCCTCTCATGAGGAGTCATACGGCCACAGCCAATTCAATGACTCTGCACTTCCAAGCAGCCTTTGTCACTTAGAGCCTGCCAGACACCAGCACTCTCTGAACAGGGTCTCACATTTTGGTTTTTGATGTTTAATGCCAAATTTACTTATCGGAAGATAATCCTTATTGCATGGGCTTTTAACTAAGTAGAGTGATGCAGCAACGAACCAAAATCACTGCATGGCCAGATATCTTCAAGGTAAAGGGAGGATCCCAAGGGATCGTAAGGCAGCTGGAGAGTTCAAAGCTGAGTTAACAAACCCTCCCTTGTCTGTACTAAACATCAAGTCCTTCCTTCAAAGGGAATGTTCTCCTTTTCTCTGCACCTATCTCCAGGAAAACATGAGGACTGAAGCCAAAAAAAGCCGCTGACAGCCTCATGAGGCAACGTATGGTGCTAAGATCCCGCTGTAGGCACTCCTCAGGGGAGACAGAAAGTAGCTGCCTGAGCAGCTGCTGAGGCAGAAGAACTGGTGGAAAACCACTGCAGGTTTTGTGTGTCTTTGTCCTGAATTCTCTGCAGTACTGCAAGCTTCAGGAGTGCGTCGTGCACCAAGGACACCAGAGCTTTCCCAAAGTCTCACCCCACAGAAAAGGAGGGGAATCTACCAGGAAAAAAGACAACAGAGACAACAGGCTGGGATTCACCGAGCAGAGCAAATGTGGGGTGAAGGTCCAGGCTTCAGCAGCTCGTCTTTTGCTCTACCCTTGTGCAGGTGGCATATGGGCTGTAATATACCCACAGCATATCTCAGAGCTCTGAGGAGCCTCTCTTGAAGGGGTTTGTGGACATGCCTGGGGCCAGGGCCACTGGAAGGACGGAGGACTTTGTCTCCCCACCACCTTCAGTCTGCAGTTCTTGGTGATTCATTCTGTGAAATTCCAGAAAATACAAATCACATACCAAGTGTCAACCCAAGTCCAGAAGCAGCACATGGTTTGAAGCAACGTGGTCCATATAATGTCACATCAGGTTTAATGAGCTTTGCTGAAAACCGTTGAGGAGCGTGGGGAGATTTTTGAGCTGATTCTGCAAAAAGCCTGCCCGGATCCCCCTGGGTAATGCTTTGCCTAACCAGGAAAGTCCTAGCGGACCTGAGCTGGTTCTGTACAACCACAGCTCAGGCATTTGCATTCCTGGCAACACAGCCATCCTGCCGATGGATAACAAGAGTCAAGAAGACAAAACACCACTCTTGTGAA
This sequence comes from Netta rufina, assembly GCF_964035555.1. NCBI lineage: Eukaryota > Metazoa > Chordata > Aves > Anseriformes > Anatidae > Netta > Netta rufina. The sequence continues at coordinate 120,982,523 of NC_140125.1, forward strand.
GTGTCCAGGTCATCTTTCTGGTGTTCATTCAAGGTTGCAGTCACTGCTTTGCACAAAGATTTGGGTTCCTGGTTTTTGTATCACTTTCAGAACTTAAAATAACCATTGCAAAGCCCTAGCCACATAACCATCCCCCACGACAAAAAGCCATCTGCTGGGTGTTTTCACTGAGCAGCCTGACATTTGCATGTTCTTTTTCCTGGCTGGAAGGATCTACCTGCAATCAGCTCACTGCCTGCTTTGAATCCGAGTTTAGAAATAGTATTTAAACTGTCTCATCAATTCCGCTTTAATATTAATTCCTGTTTAATACGTACAAATTATTTAAGCTTAAAGCTAAATGATCGCAATAGCCTTGTTCCTGATTTTTACGACGTGGGATAGTGCTGGGTCCACGCAGCACCAGGATGGACTTACAATGAACTGTGCCTCACTTCCTCATGTACAGCTTCGAGAGATAAAATTAGACCCGAGGAGAATGACCTCTGAGAGCAGCTGGCCAACCAAGCTACTTGCTCGGAAGCGTCTCTAATAAGCTGTAATTTGTGCTTCAGCTGTGACACGTTCTGCCACACTGAGATAAATAATCAATTAAAAGAAGACAGAGGAATATGTAGATTTTTAAAAAACACCAACAGCTCAGTTCTGTGCCTTGTGCAGCTGCTTTTGAAGGACGGACGTGCCGAGAGCACGGGTCCTTGGAGAAGCACCCAGTGCAGTGCAGCTCCTGCTTGGCTTCCAGGGCTTTGCTGCTTTTCCTGACACACCAGGACCACAGAAGAGTCCTTGCACTGTCAGACAAGCTTCTTGGGTGGGGGATTCGGCACTCTGCCATGCAGGGACTTCTCGCTGTAGGGCTCTGCCTGTGCAGGAAGGAAAATACAGGCAATAACATTGGGAACAGCACAAAAAAAACTGCTTATCCCTGGTAAGGACCTCGGTGGGTGTCCCAGAGGCTCTCAGCTATGCCTGCTGTGTGCAGAGATGTGGTGCGGAGCTGACAAAAGTGTTGCCCTGAGCTCCTGACACTGCCCACGAGGCTGCCCTGAGCTTGGGTCCAACTCCTGCTGACCAGGAGAACGGGGCTGCAGGATGGGGCTGTCCTTTGCAGGGCGTCTTTATTGCCAAACTGATTTTTATTTTTATTTTTATTTTTATTTTTATTTTTATTTTTATTTTTATTTTTATTATTATTTATTTATTTATTTATTTATTTTTCTGCCGAGGAAAATAAGCAAAAATCTTCAAGAACATAATGTCTTCTGAACTTTGAGATCACCACCTTGTAATTGCTCAGCAGGCACAATCGTGGCAGGGAGAGCAGGGCAGTGTATGTGCCAATCAGGGGCTCTATATGCTCTCTGCTAAGCAGGCTGAAGGAAGGAAAAATGGATTAAAAAAATAAATAAATAAATCTTTATTTCTACTGTCCAGTTTTACTAACAGCTGAGAAAAAGAGACTTTACAAAATTAATGTTAACTTGCTAGTCCCACAACCCGATTTCAAGTCTTACAACATGCCGCTGTACCTTTAAAGCCCATGACGATGAAGAATATGACTAGATAAGAATTTGAGCTTCAATATTTTAATTTTGCACATGTAAATAAGTTCCATATAAAATAACCCCTGAAATCAAGGTTGAAAAATGCCCAAAGTGTGTCCTAAAACTCCACAAAGAATGAACTAGCCACGTTTCATTTTTTGCTGATTTTTTGTTTGGTTCTTTATCTGTAGCTGTTGTTTTTTGTGTGTTTGTTTGTTTTTGCAGATAACCCTGCTGGTAAAACCTTTGTCTCTGTATAGGCAAACCCCTGCGCTGGCGGCATTTTGCACTTAGCTGGGCACAAGTGCAAATCCAGGACAAGTCGAGCTTTCAGCTGAGAGCATCGTGCACAGTTACTGATGAACACTGTCAGAAGGCAGGTAGAACTGAAGGTACCACCAAAAAAAAACACCAGGATCACTTATACTGGTTCTCTGAAGTGCAGCATCAGGTGAGGCCTCCTGCCAGGCTATAGATGCGTGCCTAATGCCACAGTGAGCTGTCAGGGAAATGAGATTCTGATCTTCGGGTAGAAACAAAGAGAAACAAAATTATTTGGAACAGGATTTGTCAGGCTGGCAGATCTGGGGTGTCTGAGCATGTTTTGGGTCAGCACAGAGCACAGGCAGCGTCCAGCTCCAGCTGCAGCTGGGAGGCAGCAGCCCCATCCGAGATACTTCGGGGGGACAGAATTTATCTAATAGGTCCCAAGATGGATCAATGCATCATTTCTTCTGGCTAGTTGTTTTTTCTATAAATCCTTGTCTTAATTTCTCCTGTTTGGGAAAGCGAGAGAGAAGTCTTGCCTGTTAACAAAGCACATGGAGCACATGATTTTCATAGAATCACAGAATTCTAGAATGGTTTGGATTGGAAAGGACCTCAGAGATCATCTAATTCCAACCCCCCTGCGATGGGCAGGGACACCTCCCACTTGATCAGGTTGCCCAAAGCCCCAGCCAGCCTGACCTTGAATATTTCCAGGGATGGGGCATCCACAGCATCTCTGGGCAACCTGTGCCAGTGCCTCACCACCCTCTGAGTAAAGAATTTCTTCCTTTCATCTAACTCTAATCTCTTTTAGTTTAAAGTCATTACTCCTGGTCCTATCACTAGGACAAGGGTTTCGCCAGGTTTTGCAGGCAAGGCGCAGGTAGTTCAGTGGAAACATTTGCAGAGGCTGGAGATGAGTTTTGCTGCCGTCAGGGCTTGGTGCCAGCCACAAAGCAGTGGCTCTGCTGCGACAGTGGCACCGCCGCTCCCTGGGCAGCAGCTCTCACTGTGGCTGCTGATAACCAGGAGATTTTAATTTATTTTTATTTTTAATTTTAATTTTTATTTTTAAAAGTTTATCTACTGGCTGCAGTTCTAAAATTAGCTTTATGCACCTTGGCTCTGTGTGCTTTCCATGGTCATCTGGACGAGGAAACCATGCTACAGTAATAATAAGAACAAAATACATGCTGTGGTGACTCACGCCTGTTTATGTTTGTTTTTCCTCTGGAAGATGAGCTTTCAGGCTCCAGAGTGCAAACCAGACCGTGGCTACTGACTTGTACAGGGGCTTCTCCACCCAGAGGTGCCAAAACTGAGTTTGCCAAAAGCAAGCCAGATGTAAGGCTGAAGAAACACATCCCGGCCCAGCTTTGCTTCATTTCATATGCATCGCTGGGTGCCAGTGCAGGGGGGATGGTACGGAGAGCAGTATACAAACCTATCTTTGATTTTAGACTTAGAATAGTGTGGGAATGTGGTAGACAACAGCTGTAGGAATCGTGCTTTGGTGACATGAGCAGAAAGAGTCTTCTGAAAGGAATTTTGATGCCTCCTCAGATCAATCCTGGTGTTCCATCCATTTGTTCCATCCCAGAAATTGGCTGGGACGAAGGAAGGACATGAGAATGGCACGGACTTGGGCTGGAGCTGGGAGTGCAGCTGGCTGACTGCAGGGAGATGAATGCCCTGGATATGGCCACTGAGAAACATAACTAAGGGCTGCCTTCCTAACAGCCAGTGTCAAATACCAAGAACTTTCTACCTGTATGGCAGAATTCAGATCTCTTAGCAAAAGAGCAAAATTGCCCTGTGACCTCGGAGATACAGCACATGCTTGGGGAGCAAAGATTATCCAAGCACAGAAGAAGAGACAACAGATAAGTATGGGTGACAAAGGTAACATTTTAAGTCCTAGAAATAAGTTTATGTGAAAAATCAATCAAATGGACAGTGGAGGCTGATCAGTGGAGGCTGATCGTACTGGTTGAGTGCATTTGGGGATATATTTGCGTGTTAGATGATAAGTGTGGTAGGATGTGAAAGCTGCTGAAAATGAAGAGTGGGATCTCTTTTTTACATAAGTGCCTATGAGGAGCTACACGGGGAAGATCAATTTTGGATTAGAAAGTGATGGAAAGAGAACGGATGGATATAATCAGGGCATGACTGCATCGTTCACGGCTGCAGAGAGAGATTTTGCAGTACCTGAGGTTGGGTATGTGACAGCCTGGGTGAGATTTATGTTTGACTGAGAGGAATGATGCTACATTGGGTATTTCACACAGTCAAAATCTACAGGCTTTAGATGTAGCCTTGCTGTGCAGACCCAAGTAAACAGCCTGATTGAAGACTTCCCTGAATTTATGGTCAAGACACCGGTGATATCCATGGTGACCAAAACAGACGGCGGGAGAGAGGGCCTGAGGGTGTGTTTCAGTTGCATTGGGCCTGGTTGTTGACTTCTTACCCATGAGGAGATGCAAGACCTGGAGCGAGGCCTGAGTTAGGACCAGATTTACATCAGTGTCTGCACGTCTGTGATGCCTAAGGAGCTGGACTTCAGCAAAAGGCAGTCAGCACAGAAATCCAGCCATGGAGAGCAAACTGCCACTGCCACGCCGGCAGGCAGCACAGCCACACACCCCACCATCCTCCCCGAGGAAGGCGATAAGTTCCTGAAATCTGCTGATCTAAGGTCTCTGCATCAGCAGGTCCTTACATCAAAGGCACAAATTAAACTCTCCTCTAGCAGAAGTCATTTTTGACCTTCTGCATGGTCACCTTTATTTTCTTTTTCCCTGAGGAAGTTCAAATGAGGAGAGGGGAACTCAGGCCAAGGCTCCATGCTCCAGTGTGCATATAGATTCATCCCACACAGAGGCTGGCTGTACTGACTGATGCAACCTATGTGAACAATTTGATAGTGTGGGGGTGTCAGCTCCAGGAAATAGGGAATTCAGTGACACAGTAAGTTCCAAAGGACATCTTGTTGCTAGACTTCTCGTCATCTAGCACCCCCAGGCCCTTCTCCTCAGGGCTGGAAGATCTTTGTGACAGCAGGCTGACTTGTAGCAGACGTTGGACCAGACTGCCCTACACTTAAAGATGTTGTCAAAGATGAGGCAATGTGGCAGTGAGACTGGCGCTAACTTATTCTTTAATCTGTTCACTGAATCTGACCTCTTTTTCAGGGTAGAGAAAGCCCTAAGTGGGCCTGTGATTTAGCTCTCACTTTTTGGGAGACATTTGGTACCTGAACCTCGCTCGTATCTTTAATTGCCGGATGCTTTGCAGCTGCTGTGTGCATGACAAGGGTACCTCTGCTTCTTGCTGGCAGCTCCCAGATACTGGACCATGAAAAGAGTATAATGGTCATAGGGTAAAATCTTTTAGATAAAGATTTTAAAATTCAGTTTACATATCTGGGGATAAGTGCTCAACCATCCTCTTAAAAACTTCAGGTTTTGTGTAAATTTTTGCAGAAAACATTTTTGCTGCTGCTCTGTCCTTTCCTGCACGCAGGTGCTGTTAGGGCTGCTTGCTGCCGCTGTTGTCATTTGTCAGTCAAAAGAGACAGTGATTAATAACTTCTGGGTTGCCTGACTTCCAGTTTGGAAATGAAAAGTCCTTCATCTGGTAAGTTAAGATTCAGAACTCCAGGCTTTATATAAACGCTGAGCGAAATAACATGATGGATCACATCCTAAATTGAAACAATTGATGGATGGTTACGGTACTGCACAAAGACATATGTCCTTAGCTCACTGGATGAACGACCTATTTTTATTTTACCCAAAATTTAAGCTTTTCCTTCTTTAAGACCCTGGAAGCTGTTATTAAATAAGTGAGAGTGAAGAACAGACAGCAGCATGCAGAAAGGTGCTGCATTGGCACGGTCCATCTCCTAACTGCCTCCGGGCCATTGCACAGTTACAGATAACACTGAGCCATGAGAGATGACAAAGGCAGCTCACACAGTTCATGGGGACACGAGGAGCCCAGATAAAAAGGGCAGACGGTTGGGTATGAGCTGACACTGCGATCTTGTTACCGACCAGACAAGTGGCATGCTGCCCATGGTAGGAGGAGCACTGCCAGCAGACAGGGAAACGACTGATCTCCCTACACTTAGCACTGTTGGGACATCATGTGGAATAAAGTTTTAATTTGGTGTCCCCCCCGGTTCAAGAGAAATGTGGAGAAACTGGAGAGAGCCATCATGGAGCTACTGAGATGTTGCAGGCCCTGGGGCAGATGGCCCATGAGGGGAGGCTGGGGCAGCAGGGCTGGTTTCGCTGGGGAAAAGGGGCACGTGGCAGCAGCCTACACATTCATATGAAATAGAGTATCAATTCAAGAATTCATAGAATATCAATAGTTCATAGAATATCAAGTTCAAGTATCAGGAATATCAAGTTCAAGTATCAGGAGTATCAAGTTCAAATTCATATGAACATAGTTCATAGAATATCCCGACTTGGAAGGGACTCACAAGGATCATCAAGTCCAAGCCCTGGGTCCCCAGAGGTCAACCAAAAATCAGACCATGTGTCTGAGAGCGTTGTCCAAACACTTCTTGAAGGGGTGTAAAGGGACGGGGTGAAGCTGTTTGTGGTCTTGGGAGGTGTGGAACTGGGGCAGTGGCTGGACTGTTTGGAGGTTCAGGCTGGACATCAGGAAAAACTCTTCCAGAAAGTGCAGCTCAGGGAATTTGTAACTCACTACATAAATCCTGAGGGCCTCTATAACATCACAAGTTGGTACAGAAGCCATATTACATTTCAGAAAAATAAACAAGCTGTAATTTTTCAGTCAGTTTTTAGATTCCACCTTTTCCAGGTGGAAAGGCCTGGTTTGGCTCAGCCCTTTCACAGCCTCTGTAAGAGATTTTCTTCAACCAGTTCATAATGTAAACTCGCTCATTTCACTCGAGGCTGATTGTAGGACCACTGGTGCCTTCACATTTGTGCCCATTGCTGTGTTTTGGCTTCCTTACACAACTGCTGCCTACAAGCTTGTGGCTCACTGAACGTGAAGGTGTGCGGGCACCGTCAGGGATGCGGGCCTTGACTTTCATCTCTGGCAGTGTTCACTATCACGGCGTCTTTCCCACACGGACACACACCATGGCTTCCCACCTTCCCTTCCCACAGAGACAGGGACACACGGTGCTGCCCACTGGGCAAAGCCGCTCGTTTTCCTGTGAAGCCATGGGGCTGGCCGGGCAGCCATTTTGAGGTGCTGCGCAGACGCGTGTCCTGCGCAGGTGTGTGACAAGGGCTGGCTTTCAAACAGCATGATTATATAGTTATATAAAGATGTATATAAAGATTTTCCATCCATGTCGCTGAGATTCACATTAAGGTGGAAATAAATGTGGAAGACAGCGTGTGTTGGGAATGCCACATGGGGTTTCCAAGGGCAGAAGTGCTTTGTGTGGGTTGAGAGAAGATGGTGGCGGGTTGCTGCGCTGGAGGAAGGGGTGGGATGGGGGCACTGCGGGCACATGGAGAGGGAAGGGAATGGACAAGGGCCATGAGAGCCTGCAGGAGGGTGTGGGTGATGGTGGCAGAGAGGGCAGGGTGGCTGGGAGGCACCGGCAGAGATTTGGGGAGCCTGGGATGGTGGCGGCCACCCTGGGCAGAGGGAGGTGGGCTGCAGAGATGGGGGCAGCTCTGAGGGCACTGCTGGTGCCAGGGGGAGAACCTGGGTGGTGGGGACGTGGTGGCTGAGGGCCTTGGACACGGGGCTGTGGTGGCCGCTAGAGGCTGGGGAAGGTTGGTGCTCGGTGGGCTTGGGGGGCAGCAGGGGCTGCGTGGGGAAGTTGGCATGGTGAAGGGACACGGGCAGTGGTGGCTGTGGGGACATGGTGGTGGTGGGGGAGACATGGTGGTGCCATTGGCTCTAGGGACATGGTGGTGGCGGTGGCTGTGGGGACATGGTGGTGGCGGTGGGGATGTGGTGGTGGTGGTGGTGGTGGGGACATGGTGGTGCCAGTGGCTCTAGGGACATGGTGGTGGCGGTGGCTGTAGGGAAATGGTGGTGGTGGTGACTGTAGGGACATGGTGGTAGCTGTGAGGACATGGTGGTGGCGGTGGGGACATGGTAGTGGCACTGGGGACATGGTGGTGGCAATGGGGATGTGGTGGTGGCCACCAGGAGTGGGGAGCTGGTGGCCAAGGGGGGGATGGGCTGATTGTGGTGGGGGGGGAGGGGAGGTGGTGGCACTTGGTGGCAGTGGGGGAGGGGACCTGGAGGGGGGGGGTCAGTGGTGTGGGGGGAGGGGATTTGATGGCACTTTGCGGTGGGGGAGGGGAGCTGGGGGGGGTCAATGGTGGTGGAGGAGGGGAGGTGGTGGCACTGGGTGACAATGGGGGAGGGGAACGGGGGGGTCAATGGTGGGGGGGGAGGGGAGCTGGGGGGGTCAGTGGTGGCGGTGGGGGAGGGGAGCTGATGACAGTTGGTGGCCGGGGGGGGGGGAGGGGAGCCGGAAGCCGTTGGTGGCGGTGGGGGAGGGGACCCGGGGGGGGGCTGTGGGTGGCAGTGGGGGAGGGGCGGGGGGGGCGGTTGGGGCCGCGGCCCTTGGCTGGAGGCGGGGAGGGGCGGGGCAGGGCGGGCAGCGCGCATGCGCAGCGCGAGTCCCCGCCCCTCCGCAAGCCCCACCCCTACCAACGGAAGCCACGCCTCCAGGGTGAACACACCCCAGAAGAAGCCACGCCCACCCACGGAGAAGCTCCACCCCTACCTAAAACGTCACCAGAAGCCACGCCCCTTTACCTATAAGCCACGCCCCCTCACAAAAGCGCCCACCAGCCTTTCTCGGAAGCCACTCCCCCAAAGAAAGCCCCGCCCCCTCCACACCCCGCCCCTCCCAGCCCCGCCTCGCCCTCCCCCTCCCTAAGCCCCGCCCCTCCCTAAGCTCCGCCCCTCCCTAAGCCCCGCCCACCTCCCTTAGACCCCGCCCCCCGCCGCGCGGCGGCGCAGAAGGGGGCGGAGCCCCGCGGCGGGCGGGTCACATGACCGCGGCCCCTGGGAGCCGGGCCCAACATGGCAGCGGCGGCGGGCGCAGGGGCCGGCAGCGCTCAGCCCTAGGGCGGCCTCCGCGCCCCGCCGGCCGCCCCCGGCACCGCTCCCGGCACCCGCAGCCCCAGCCACCCCCCGCAGCCCGCCCGCAGCCCGCCGCCGCGTCAGACATGAGGGAGAAGGGCCGCCGCAAGAAGGGCAGGACCTGGGCCGAGGCCGCCCGCACGGTACGGGGGGGGTGGGGGGGGCGTTGGGGCCTGGGTGAGGCGCGGGGACGGGGCCTGGGGGGGGGGTTGGGGGGGTGTGGGGGGGTTGGGGTTAAACCAGGCGCGTCCCCGAGGGGGGGGGGGTTAAAGCTGGGCCTGGGGAGGTGCAGGGGGACGGGCACCTGCGGGTGCGGCCTGCGAGCATAAAATCTGCATAAATAGGGATTTATTTGGCCGTGCAGGGTGCAGGGCACCGAGCTGGGGGCTCTCTGAGCAGGAGGTGCCGTGCAGGGAATGATTTTAGGAGTGTGAGGTGTGGCCCGCAGGTGGGCACCAGCTCCTTTGCACGTCTCTGTTTATATTTACATATATACCCATTAATATGTCTTTACTGTAATATATCTATTTTTCTTTTTTTTCATAAAGAATGGCAGAATCGCCAATGCACAGAGCAAACGCAAGTGTGGAACTTTTTTCTGTTCTTTTCTACAACTTTTTGGTTGTAACCGAATCTCTTTCCACCACTGTGGCTTGCTGCTCACACTCCATCCACTGCTCTGTTCCAAAAAGCCAATCAAAGGCTAACTTACATACTTTAAAAAGCTGCACTGAAAGTTATCAGTCTGGAGGTGATGTGTTACCACGGGTTGTGTATCTGGTTTCATGGCAGAGAGTGCTGAAACGAGGAAAAGTTGAGCAAATGCTTGCCCAAGCCTCCCTTTTGGCAAATATTTCTCCTTGTGTCTTCGGCAGGAATGTTAAAATATTCTGGTCCAGCTCCAATTTCAGCCTTTGAAAAGTTTCCCCGTGTCTCCAGCTTGAAATAACACCTTGTGGGTCTTTCTTGTAGTGGTTTGTGCCTCTGTGCTTGTTCAAGGAGCGAAGTTCCTCGCAGCTCCACTCATGGGGGGTGGAAGGAGCGTGGCAGCTGCTGGGGGAGGGCTGGGGGCTGTGGGGGTTTGGTGGCAGCTGTCCTGGCGAGCTGTGTCACCCCACTCAGGGGTTTGCTGAGCTCTGATGCTCCTCTGGGGCCAGCCCTGCTCTCTCTTGCATCACCACGGGTAGCTCGGGGAGCTAAACCAGGCGGAAACCACCGCTGCCGTGCTGCTGGAGGGGCCTGCTGCCAGCCCGGGCTCCCCAGGAGCTACCTGGAGACAGGAGCCTCCCCCCCCGGGCAGGACGCAGGGGATGGCAGCGTGCTGGGGGGTGCCAAATCTCCTCAATCTGCCCTAATATTTCAGGGTTTGCTTGAAAAATGGTGCTTGGAGACAGACGCGTGGCCTTTCTGTGTGATGGGCAGGCAGCGGGTACGCGTGCGGATAGGATTGGTTCTGTGGGGCTTAATCTCTGCCTAATTTTCTGTCTACATCCATGAATTGGAGCAGGACTGCAGCGGGAGGTAAGGGAAGCGTGCCCCACGAGGGCAGTGCGCTCAGGGAGGAAGTCACTGTTGATAAACAACCTCCTCCTTATTTCCTGGCTCATTCAGCAGACGTGCAGCTGCAGTTGACTGTTCGCTTGCCACTTTTCTTGGGACAGCGGCTGCGTGGCCCTGCACTTAAAGCAGAAAGCTTTGTGGAGGGAAGCAGCGGGTGCTCTGCGGTGCCTGAGTTTAAGATAACTGCAGCGGGTGTCTCCGAGCTGGAGCAAACCCTGCAGGTACAGGCAAACGGAGCTGCAGGGACACACCGGTGGCACAGAGCTGATTTACCAAAAATCAGGTGTTTCCTGCGGTGTGCTGCTGGAAGGTGTTGGTACACCAAATGGTTTTAGGGATGCCCCTCAGAACCGGTGTGTGTCTGTAGGGTTACACCTCAGCCCTTCAGAGCTGGGTGACCATTTGGGATGTTCTTAAACTGCCCTGGAAGTCGGTGCCTGGGCTCAATTCATAGTCCCTCAGATGGATCTGAGGCTTGAACCCCGCTCCTCACCTCGTGGTGCTTGGGGATGGCTGAGCTCAAACGGGCGGCTGCAGCTGCGGGGCTCAGACAGCCGTAACGGGGGCTGGCTGAGCAGGTGCAGACATCAGAGCAAATCTGCAGCAGCTTTGCTTTGGGCTCAGTTGGATGCGTGTTCCTGTGCTGGGGTCGAAGGGGCTGACTGCAGGAGTCGCAGTGTTAATGTGGGCAGCTCAGCGCCGCGCTGCCCCCCTGCCACAAGTCGCTGCTCCTCGGGGCTGGGCTCTGCACGGTTCCTGTGCCACAACTTGCCAGGAGAGCCGAGGAGCTGAGAGCCACGGGGAGCTCCCTGCGTGCTGCGTGCATCCTCCCGGGGCTGCTGCTGCTGTGGAGGCGACGGCGTGCGGTCAGCGAGGGCGCGGTGGCGTGCCGGGGGCCCGGCCAAACCCGGGCGAGCGATCCTGCAGCTGGCCGGGAGCCACGAGCGGGCCCTCTCCGCGCTTTGTTTGCGCAGGGGAAGGCGTCACGTGCCAGGCGTGAAGAAATCGGGTGTTTGTTTTTCGTGGGAAGTCCCCGTCGTGGTGGGAGCGGACGGAATGAACGGCTCTGCCGCGCGGAGCTGGGGGCAGCAGGAGCGCGGTGCCAAACGCTGTCTCCTGTAAAAGCTCCCACCCCGCTCATCATCTGCCCGTCTAGGAGTGCAAAATGCCACGTTTCGTGCTACCTGTTGGGAGCTTGAGCTGCTATAACTGTGTTTTTTTGTTGCGTGCTGGCTTCCTGTGCAGTCAGACTGCCTTCTGTTGGCTTCGGAGGGTGAGAACCTGGTGAGAGAAGGCGCTTGGTGAGGCGGGAGGAGCAGAGCCGTGCTGTGGAGGATGCTTCAGGCACAGCCGTCAGCTCTGTCGTGGTGCTGGTGGTTGTGCTGCAGCTCACAGCAGCTCCTGCAGCGTCTGGAGATCCAGTCAAAAAGGCAGCAGGGTAAAATCAAGCGGGAAGCTGGGGGGACAAATGGGGGGCTTCAGGGAAACTGGGCCCATGAGGGTGTGATGCTCCGGGGAGAGGAATTAGGAGGGTCTGAGCACAGGAGCTGGCTGCAAGTCCATTTGCTCCCTCGTATTCAGAAACTTGAGAGTCCACAAAGGTTCAAAGACTGCTGCAGAAATATGCAGCAGTTCAGAGCAGTCTGTGAAACATTAATTGGAGACGGCCTGGAAGGAGCTGATGGCCTCGCAGACAGCACTGAGGTTTTTTGGGTACAGCTCACGTCAGGGGCCTGCCCCTGCTCCACCTGGGAACAAAATGCAGGTGGTGGCTGAGTGCTCAGGCCCCTGGAGGACTGGTGAAATGAATTAATTAGGGAAGGAAAGCGAGGAGGAGGGCTGGCAGCCCAGCAGGCCCTTCCCGTGGAATCGCAGAGCCGGATTTAAGAGAGGTGGTGGCTCTGCGGAGAGCTCAATGATTAATCAGAGCTCGTGAGGTGAGCTGATAGCCACGGCTGGCGAGGTTTGCCCTGGTTATTTTGGGTGGAGCTCCCCGTGGCACGGCGGGTGGGCTTTTAATCCCCCAGGTAATGTCACTGCTTGTCTGCCAGCCCTCGACCAACGTCCAGGGCTGACACCAGCCTCACCAGGGATGAGAAGCTGTGGCTTCGGCTGCTCTGTCCCACAAAAACCCTCTCCTACGGACCATGGCACTCAGATGTGTTCTTCCTGCATCTTGAAATGTTTTTTTAAGACCTTCCCGTGAAGTCAGCTGTTGCCCTGTGAATCAGAGCCGGGTTTTGGCCCAGTTTACCTGCGAAATATCTTCCTGGGGAGGGTGCCGGAGCGCTGGGACAGGTTGCCCAGGGAGGCTGTGGGGTCTCCTCCTCTGGAGATATCCAAGGCCCGTCTGGACGCCTCCCTGGGCAGCCTGCTCTGGGGAACTGCTTTGGTAGAGGGGCTGGACCCGGTGGTCTTTGGGGGTCCCCTCTTTGTCCCCAAAGCACTGTAATGCCATGAGACCCCGGGGTCCCCCCGGGTGGCAGTAGGGACACGAGTGCCTGGCTTGTGGTGTGAAAACCCTGGGGGAATCCCCGCTGGTCACAGCTGGGCAGGCGCCTGCCTGCTCGGCCTTCCTGTGTCCTCTGCACCAAATGGGTTCAGGCAGTGCTGTGGGAGGACCTCAAACCTTGTCCGGAGAGAAATCAACAGGATTGAAGCTGGCGTAAACTTCTGCGCGCTTGCTTTGTGCCAGCACAAGTCTTTCTGCTGGCTTTGAGAAGAAAAGTGCTTTCTGGGCTCATTGCTGGTGAGGCTTTCTGAGCCTTTTGGGGTATAACTGCATCCAGTTAGCTGCCTTTGCTAACAGAAAAAGGTATCTTCTGAATGGTCCTCAGGTAAAGGACCGTTCAGGGTAATGGTCCTTCAGGTAAATGGCCCGAAGGTAAAGGACCAAGGGATGCCTCAGGATCTCAAACACGTTTTCTTTGTGTTCTTATTTAAAGCCATAAACGCAGCTGAGATACTGCTTTCAATGTGCAGCCTGGATGTACTTTGCTTGGTCTCTCTCCTCTAACTTCATCCAGGCTTACAGCTCTGCAGGCTTCCTTCAGGGAGCTCGTATCTGAGGCTGCCAGAGCACCAGGACCTCTGCAACACCTGGGGGTCTCCAACCAGCTGGGGGTAGGTGTGAGAGCCCGTCCTGTGCACCTCGAGTGTGAGGCTTCTCCACGGGGGTGTTTGGGAACAGAAGGCAGTTCGGTTTCCAGATGTGAGGTGCTGCTCCTGCAGGAGGACAGACCTCCCCCTTGGGTAGCACCCAGCTCGGTGTGGATGTGGTTACTTTGGAGGAATAAATGCACAGAGCCAGCACACGTGGTCCTATTTTCCTTCTCTCCCTTAAACACCGCTGTTGTGGGATCTTCGCAGAGCCTGATCCGAATTCATCTCCCAAATGGGGCAGCTTCAGTGGGGCGTACTGGAAATGCTGCCCTGGTTATTGGGGCGTGCTGGAAACGCCGTCCTGGTTATTGATAGTCTTCGAATGAAATGTGAGGAGTGAGATAAGGAGCTGTGCCTGCTGCTTCCCTTCTGCTGCTCCTCCAAGGGCGCCGCGCTGCACGGGAGTGGTGAGGTGTGACTGCTGCTCTGGGTGGAGCCCGGTGGAGAAGAAAACTTGGAGGACAACCACGTGAGCTGACGGCTCGACAGCTGTGGCAGTGAGATTACCTGAATTCCTCTAGAGGAGGAGGAAAAAGAGGCTGAGGGGAACCCTCCTGTTCCAGGGCAGGAGTCCAGGGGCGTCAGATGCCACCCACCAGCTCCTCGTTCGGGGCACGGGAGGAGATGTGAGCTGTGGGACTTGCCTTTGCAGGGAGCTGTGGATGCTGAAGGCTTGCACGGGCTTGTGGAACTCGCAGGGTGATAAATAACCTGGAAATCCCCTCCTGCTCCGGAGGTCCCGAGCTGTGTGTGGAGCCAGGGGAGCTGCCTCTGGGTGCTGGGGTGCTGGAGCAGAAGGTGGGCTGTTACTGAGCAGCGTGAGGGGGTGGCTGTCTCTGGGGAAGGCTGGGGCACTGCGTGTTCCTCACCTCGCCTGTAACGAGGATTTTGGTGTGATTTCTCCATAACCAAGCTGGTGAGACGCAGGCAGGCCACAAGGTCAGTGCAAAACTGACCGGAGAGCCAGGCACAAGGGTCTGGGATGAAATTAGGGGCAGAGGCTCAGGCTGCTCTTCTCGTGCAGAAGTCCTGGGGTCCGATGTGGTCAGGTGCTCGTACTGAGTGCCCTCCAGGAGATGTGTAGGAGCTCGGTGTGTTGATGCTGCAATCAATGGGGTGTTTGGCTCTTCCTAAGACAGACACGGTGTGATGATGATAAATGTGCACGATAAGGCTCCTCATTAAAGCTCCTTATCCTTCTCAGATCCGTGTGAAGCTTTTCTTTCTCTGCTCAGAACTGGCTGTATGCCTGTCAACGCTGCAGCTTTAGAAAGCGTGGATGGAGCTATTCAGCCAGCTGGGTTACGTGCCTACCTGGCTTTTGTTGTGTTTAAAACCCAAAGACTTCTGTTTTTTATGTCAAAGTGTAGTTGGAAGGAGATTACGATCTCAGTGCCAGCTCTCAGGTAGGTTCAGCCTGCTTTTATCTTCAGATAAGCTCGACTGGAAGAACCTGGGTGTGAGAGCTGTACCCGCCTCCTGCTTGTGGTGCTCTGAAGCCAGCCCAAACTCTGCCGTGCGTGTGGACAATCCTTGGATATCGTGTGGCTCCGTAGCAGGCCCATGTGCAAACATCCGAGCAGCCCTTGCTCGGTGCCCTCTGGTTTTAGGAGCTGCTGCTTCCAGGCAGGAAGTCCTGCGGACGTCACCTCACTGATGCAGCTCCTGTGGGGTGGGAGCTGAACTTCCAGATCGAAACTTCATTGTCTGGAGCACGAAATAATTCATCGTCACTGCTCTGCTGCAGCTCCTTTCAGTGCCTTTGTACATCAAACGCCGTCTTCCTTCCACACAACTGCGCTGGCCCTGCTAGGGTCTGAATGCACCGACCTGTTGGATTCTGGATAGAAGTTTGGTAAGATTCACGGGGTTGTGGGGAACCCCTGGAGATCAAGTCCTGCCCCTCTGGTAAAAGCAGGTTCCCTACAGCAGGTTGAGCCCGGTGGGTCTCAGCTACCTCCAGAGAAGGAGACCTGCAGAGCAGGAGCCTCCCCGACCTCTGGGCAGCCTGTCCCAGCTCTGTGACCCTCGCTGTGAAGAAATTCTTACCCGTGTCTGTGTGGGACTTGCCGTGCTCCAGTTTTTGGCCGTTGCCCCTTGTGCCGTCGCTGCACAGCACTGAAAAGAGCCTGGCCCTGTCCGTTTGCCTCCCGCACTTCAGATATTTACAAACATTTATCAGATCATCTGTCTTCTCTTCCCCGGGCTGAACAGACCCAGGTCACCCAGCCTGACCTCCTATGGGAGATGCTCCAGGCCCTTAATCGTCTCTGAGGCCCTTCCCTGGACTCTGTAAAGTCTTTTTTGACCATTTTCTCTGAGCTGGGGAGCCTGGGACTGGGCACACTATTCCAGATGCTGCCTCAGCAGGGCAGGATCACCTCCTGGCCATGTTTTTTCCAATGCACCCCAGGATCCTCTTCTCAGGGGTGTTGTGGGAGGCAGTGTCGAAGCCATCACCTTTGCAGGGATGGAGGTGAGGCTGG
Source organism: Netta rufina (assembly GCF_964035555.1). NCBI lineage: Eukaryota > Metazoa > Chordata > Aves > Anseriformes > Anatidae > Netta > Netta rufina. The sequence goes on from NC_140125.1 coordinate 120,998,658, forward strand.
CCTGCTGATCACCACCCTGCTGCTCAAAAATCGCCCTGCTCTTTATCAGACGAGTGGTGCAACCCAAGTTCTGCTAGGGCAAATTCTTCTCTCTCCCTTTCCATGTGGGGAAATCCGAACTGGCTCTTAAACCTCTTAGAGGCAGCAATAAACATTCCCTCTTATGGCTTTACGGTTTTGCTGTTCAGAACCTTTTTTCTGAGCCCCATCCGTTCCCTGCCCCAATATGTCATCCCCTGAGATCACCAGAGCCCACTTACTCCTTTTTTCCCCTCTTTCCTTCTGGCACGTGACGTACGAACTGAGCACTTTGAGGGATTTGTGGCTGCTGGGGAGCTGCAGCAGGCTGGTGTTCCTGCCACTTGTGGCTTCTGCAATGTGAGCAGACCTCAGCAAGTAACAGGAAAGCCATGCTTGCATCTCACTGCCTCTTTTCCATGTTCCTGCTCCCACATGACAGGCAGTGGGCTCCTCAGCAGCCTGCTGAACGATGGCAGTCGCTTCGTTGAGCTCTGCTTCTCCATCTGCGGCTGTAACGAGAAGGGTTGGAGCTGGGGGGTGCCACAGATCTCTCAACACCTCGTGCTTTGGGTGACTTCTGCAGAAGTAGCTTGCAGAGCAGGGTGAGGGGCTGGAGGTGGCCTGTCGCTGTCATGTCAGGAGCCCACAGCAGGTAGGGTGCAGGAAAAGCCCAGCTTTTGGTGCAGGCTGTGGCTGACTGTCCCTGAACAGCCAGGTTTGAAGGTTTCAGCCGAGATTCAAGTCTCACAAGCTGCTTATCTTGGTTTTGAGGTGTTGGTGTGAAGCATCACTTCAAAGCCTCTTTCTCTTCCACGTAAGATCTTGAGAATCCTGGAGAGGTTTGGGTTTGAAGGACCTTAAAGTTTGCATTGCCTGCCGAGTCCCCCTGCTCACCTCCCTGCAGTTGTCTCCAGCTCAGCCTGCAAACCTCTTCTTAAAGCTGCTCCCAGGGCTGCTAACAGAGTTCTTGTGTCAGAAGTCCAGTTGGAATGGCAGTAACGAGTTTATCCTTAATCAGGAAGACTTCATTCTTGCCCAAACTCTTGTTTCCTTTCACTAAATAAACAAGCATGTCTTAGAAAGCCTCCTGATTGAGCACCTGGACCTCTACTTTTGGGCCTCCTTGCTTGCTTCAGGATGTGTAGGTAACTAACCTGAAAGCCAGGGGCAAGGCACCCACGCAACCCCAGTTTATCAGTGTCTCCAGTCCTTGAGTACCCCCTGAAACAGGCTCACAAAATGCCTTTTCCATTCTTTTCCTTAGCTGGGTAGTACCTGACCGTGTGCCTGCTGGAGGGGGCTCTCAGCTCTCTGCTGACAAAGGTTTGGAGCTGTGGGTGAGCTCTTAACCCCATTAATTAATTGGATTGATTTACCTTGTTCTCTGTGCATATTTCCCGTTCCTTAACCAAGCAGCTGATGTGCCTCAGATGCCTTCCATTGGATGTTCCAGGCTGCTGAGGCTTCCTGTCTCCTTGAGCTAACGTCTGCTCTCGAGCTGTGCGCTGCTGAATGTTTTCCAGTCTTAGAAGGAAAGAATGAGTGTTCAGGTTTCCCCTTCGCTGTAGGGGAAGGAATGTGGAAAAACAATATCCTGCAGGAGAGCTGCCTTGGTTCGGGTCACTTACCTGTGTCTTCCCTGGTTATTTGAATGTGGAAATCCCTGTGCACGGGCTCTCAGGGTCACGTCTCCGTCCTTGCATCTCGTGGGTACCTCAGCAGCTGCAGAGACCTTCCTGTCTTCTGCTGGATCTGTGCAGAGGTGAGAAGTGTCCTGTGCACTTCCTGCCCTCCTGAGGGGTTTCTGTGGTCTTAGAGAGAAATCTTGTGAGATGTGGGTGTCCTGCGTGAAGCCTGGTCGTCCTTTCTCTGCAAAAGTCAGATGTTTTCTCTGCATCTGACTTTTTGGTCACTTCTTTCCTGCGTAGCTGAAGGGGTATCACAGGGCCCTACAGCCCAAATAATGCCTTGTGAAGCCTTGGTTGCTGTGTTTAAAGCAAAACATGCACACTGGAACTCAGAAACCTCCAGCTGGAAGGCGCACAGCCATGGTTTGGGGTAGGACAGGCGGGTCTGAGCACTGCGAGCAGCTCGGGGGGTGCTGGCAGGCAGCAGGAGCACGGTGCCAGCACCCAGCCACAGGAGGCTTCTGCAGCCTGAGGTCTGTCCAGCTGGGTTTGAATGAGGCTGTGAGGAGCTGTAGGAGTTTGTTCTGGGATGTTTCTGTTCAGGGTAGCCAGGCACATAGCCTCATGGTCAGCTCTTCATGTTCACGTGGAGGCTTTTGGTGCTTGCTTGCCTCTCAGGGCAGTGGCACTGAATTTCCCGAGGTCTCTTCTGCAGCTCTCTGACTGGTGGGGAAGAGAACACTCATTTTCCAGCAAGGATAAAAGAGCACAAAGACAGTAACTCTACTACAGGAAGATGGTTGGTAATCCTACCCTGGTTCTGGTTACTTGAGGACAAATTTTAGGAGTTAAGCAGTGCTGAGGTTCTTCTGGTTGCTAACAGTTTTAGCTAGGGCAAGGTGGAGTTGTGACGTGGTGCTTGAAAAAAGAAGACTTTTCTCATTGCTGGCAATAAATATTCGGTGTTTCAGGTAAGCTGAACCACCTTAAGCACTGCTCGTGCAGTGACCTTGGGGCCTGAAGATGATTTCTCAGCTGGAGGCTCTGCAGGTAGCAGCACTCTGCCTGCTGTCAGTGATGCTGCTTGGAGGCTGCCAGCAGAGGATGTGGTCCCAGGTGATGGGTGAAGGGCCTGCGATGGCTCCACGTGGCACAAACCCTACAGCGGGGTGGGAGTGGGTACGGGAAGGTGGCTGGCTGCTCCCTGAGGGTCCTCGTGGTGTGTTTGGGGCAGGGGAGGTGCGGGACTGCGCCTGCCTTGGTGCTGACCCCTTTCTGTTCTAGCAGGGCCACGTGTGTGTTTGAGGCTGCCTGGCAAACTGAATCCTAAAACGGATCTGGTCCCTTAATAAATAAATAAATAGAAAAGGTATTTTTAGCTTGGATTAGGGCCCCAATCCTGTTTACCACTTTGCCCGCACACGTGTTCGTGCAGCCAGGAGGAAGGGAGATGTCACCTGGGGTGCAGGACTCCAGCATCAGGACCCTCAGCTCGCAGGAGTTTGTGCTAGTGGCTCAGTGGCTTGAGACAAATGCAGTTTCTTGGCAGTAGTTTTGGTAAAACCTCCTGAGTTTAGCAGCAGGTCACGTCGGGTTTAGCAGCCCCCTGCTCCCCTGTGTGCCCCCGGTCATCCCGCTGAGCCTCCCGGCTGCCGCAGGAGCTGCCTGCAAGCTGCTCTTTGCCCCCCGTGGCTGTTTGTTTTTGAGACTTCCTCGTTGGGCTGCTTGCACACAGGGTGCCGGGACTCTGACCCGCTTGGTGTTTACTCTCCTCTTGCTTTGTGGTTTGCTTCTTGTTGGGAACCATTGACCTGCGCTGGGAGAGCCTCGCTGGCTGCCCCGCGCTCCTTCCACAGCTCACAGGTACAGGGCCTAAGCTCAAATACCTTGCACAAATACTTACTGGGAGCTTAGGGCCACATTTATTTGAAGTGTGTGTCTGCACAGATCACAGCTTTGTGGTGTTCTGCATCCAAACTTGAATTTCTGTGCTGTGGCAGAGCCAGAACACAGCCAGGTGCAGGTAGGTCAGCAAGGGTCTGGTTAACCACTGCGACCTCCTTGTGTCACTGCTGTGCAGCTCCTCGGCCTTCCCGAACCTTGAGAGGTTACACAGGGAACTTCTGAAAGCATTCCTTGTTAGTCCCCTATAACTTCTGTCCCTTCCCCTCCTTTATACACATTGCTGCTGGCGGCAGGTTGCATTCAAGCCCACACCTCAGAGGTGCTATTCCTGTCCCCTGTTTCTAAATTAAGGCATGTAAGTGCTAGGTCCAAAAGCTTTAAGTTTTTCTTTTTTTTTTTTTTTTGGTAGAGAGAGTTGTTTCTCATGTTGTCTGTCACAGACCCAGGCTTCTCCCAGCATTTGAGGTCTATATAATCCTGTTGGTGCTCTTTCCTCACGTAGAGCTGAGCTTAGCGGGCATCCATGTGGAGGTCTGGCAGCATCAGGCTGCAGCTGTCTTGCTGATGGGCGTCTTCTGAATCCAGAAGTGGTTTACTCACAGCAGTACTTCAGTTCCTGCTCCGCTGTGTCCTTGAACTGCTCACAGACAACTTTGGAGCCAGGTCCTGTCTCTGTGGAGCAGCACCATGCCATTTCTTGGGTCAGTGCTCACCTTCTGCCTCACCACCCCACTGGGGACTCCACAGAAGGAAGGCCTGCACCTCTTGGAGCTGCTTGGCCCTGTGTTCTCTTGACTTGATGCTCTGCATGTGCCTCACCAGGTCCTCGGGGTGAAACACAACGTCTGAATCTTGCCTCTTCTTGCTGCTGTTTCCTCAGACACGTTTGGAAGTGGGGTGACGCGCTACGGGCCTAAACGCTGTGAAAAACGGCGGTGAGCGCTGGTTTGTCTAACAGCACCAGGTTTCTGATGGCACAGAATCGCCCATTCCTTCTTGACCTCATTTCTGGTTAAAGCCTTGGGTGGTGTTTGGCTAATTGGCTGAGCGGGGAAGGCTCTGCAATGTAGGTCAGGCCTCTTGGCCTGGCCCTGCGCCCCCCTCGCTGCTGCTGGGAGTGCTCTGGAGTGACCATGGCATGGGGGCTTCATGTCATAAGTGCCTGGTTGTCTGTAGCAGACCCATTTCTGTGTGAAATGCTTCATTGTGTGGAGATCCCCCCTTTCTGAAGGGCCGTGTGAGGGCATTTTCCACCTCCCCCCCATGTGGCGGGGAGGCGAGGGGCCCTCTCCTCACCCCGGGCTGAGGCCGAGTCAGCGGCTGTCACCGCAGGGCCCTCGGCGTGGGGTGGGACAGCTTTCAAGTTGCTGTGGTTTCCACGGCTTTCCCGAGGTTTTAATTCTTAAATTCTGCTTCCAGCAAGTACCAGGAAGGAGCCCAAGTTCAAGTGGTGATGGCGTTTACAGGGTTAGCTGGGGCAGTTCTCTTCCTTCCGTGTAGAAGACAGCCAATAGCAGGAATGCAAACTTGTGTTTTTCAGCAAATTTTGATTAAAACACTACTGGATTAGGGTGCTTTTTTTCATATTCTGATCTTGGAGAGTGTTTAAAACCAAAAATCAAGTCCCAGACTCGGTCCCAGAGCCTCCTCTGGTCACACAGAGCTCATTTCCACGGGCAGTTAGGGCCAAATCTCCCTCCTGGCAAAGGGAGAGCCCTAAAAGAAAACCCCGCAGCGTGACCCAGTAAGGCACTGCTGGGCCGGTCTGGGGGAGGGGATGTCTTTTTTTATTCCCTTAATGAGGGTTTTAGCTCCTTTATTCATGAATGATTCACTGCGGCCCTGGAAGGACGCCGCCTGCCCGTGGTGTAAGCGCGTTTCGGTGCGGTGCATGCTAATTCGGCATGCTGAGGGTACTCGGAGCCATTCCTAGCCTGGAAGCCTGCTACCTGGCTGTGGATTCGCTTCAGAGCAGCTTTCCTGGACTGATGTCCACCTCTCCTCATCCTGCAGTCAGCACTCAGTGCCGTTTTAGTTCAACAGTTGCTGAATTTCCTGAAGACCTCGAGCTGAAGCTGACTGGAAGGAGCTTGTTCCTGATGTAAGCTGCTGGAAAAGACACAGCAGTGGAAGTGTTCAGAAGCTCCCTTCCCAGGCTGTAGTTTCTAGCAGCACAGCTTAGTCTGCTGCCCTTGCTGTTTGTGTTGGTGCTTAGAAATGCCGAGACAGATAGCTTGGTGGCGTGGCACTTTGAGGGGGGGAGAAATGGATGCGTGCTGTTTCAACAGAGCTCAATGTGGATGCTATTAGTGCTTCTGAAACCTAGTGTTTGTTTTGTCAGTGAGATGCCAGACCATAATGAGAACAGAAGAAATTCCTTGTACGCAGGGCTGAAAGCTGAGCCGGATCAGGAACATCGTATCCTAACTTCCCAGAAGCACAAACAGCCAGGCAAGGCAGTGAGGATATTGAAAGACAAGGGGGAAACTTGCTGATGGGTGAAACTGAAATTGCTTTGCCAGAACTCTTCTGCTCTGCTGTCAGTGCCAGCAGATGAGGGTCAGCTGCCCAGCTGATGCATTTTTACTCCCATGGAATTTGGGGGTTGCAGTGTGAAGCAGGTAGCAGGGAGGTAGTTAAGGAGTTGTGGACTGCTTCTGCTTTGGCTTAGCCAAATTGCAATCTGGTGGCTTTAGAGAAGAGTGTGGGCATCAGGAAAGCTTAATCTCCAGCAAGTTCCTTGTGCTTTGGCAACGAAGCAGTGGAGCTATGGCACTTCGCTGCAGTGTTGATGATCTACGTGGATTTGAGTGGAAATGTTTAGGAAGTTTTACTGTTGGAAATACTATTGAAAGAATATCACCATGGCAGTGCAGCTGCACTTGGTACACCACATCGATGTGCCTAAATGCTGGCTGGTGTGCTGTGAGGTGCAAGACCTCCCCCAGGGGCATCCCTAAGGTAACCCCTGACTGCGGTGAGCTTTCCCTTAAGCAGGTAAGAGAGGACACGAACGTGTGTGGGGTGCACCCCAGAAGCTGTTTTCTGCCCCTCGTCCCCAAACAAGCCCACCAGAGGGATGGAAACCCAGCAGTGCTGCATTGCCTGTGCCTGCATTCATGGGTGGCTGATGAGCTGGCGTGGTGCAGCACTAGAGCAGCCTGCTGATCAGCTCCTCAGTTTGTGCCCCAAACCAAAGACCTGCACTTCAGCCCCAGGAACAGCGTTGGCCTCTGGTGGGGTTTCACTTGTGAGGCTTCCTATGGCACGTGAGATCTTCCGTGAAGTTCTGCGAGTGCGTTATTCCCCTAAGGATGCTTGTTTGTTCTTGAAAGCAGATGTTCACTCGGTTTGTTTTTGCTGTTTGGACAGTCAGACCTAAACATAAATGTTTGTGAAGCATCCAGTAGCAGTTACTGCACTGGGCTGTGTGGTCGAGTGCCCCATTCCAGCATTTCACAGGAAAGAATTACGTGATTCCCAACAGCCCGGTGCTGCTCGGGTTGCTGGGTGGTGCAGTGAAGTCAGGAGATGAGAGCTGTGGTGGCTGTGTGATGCTCCGGCTCTCCTGGCTGGAAACCTCTGAGGTGAGCAGTCGGAGCTGGAAACGGGTGGAGGAAGATGAGAAGTGGTGTGTTGAGTTAATCCTGTGTCGTGTCAGTGTTTGGGGGGCTTCACTGCAGCCTCTCCAAGCTCTGGAGGAGGGTAACTTTACGTTCTGTAGTAAAAAGCTGCAGGAAAATGAAGAATGTAAGGAAACGTGAGTCTAGACTGCGTTTTCCTAGAAAGTTTCTAGGTGAAATTACATCTGTGGAGATGCCTCCAAAGCTAGGACTGGATCTTCAACTTGTAACCTCTCCGAGCTGAGCACCTTTGCTCTTACTGCTCCTGATAACGTTTGGCTAAGCGCAGAGCTGTGGCACTGAGGTTCTTGTTACTTCCCTGCAGAGCTGCTTCCTGCTAAGTCAGTGTAATACCAGCCTCGCCGTGCTCCTGAGCCTCGTTCAAGGATTCCCTTCCTGTGGTTCCCCTCCTCCTCTTCCGTCAAATAACTGAGGAAAGGAATAAAATCTGAAACGGGGAGGTTACCTGCCCTGCCTGGGGATGTGCGGGGAGATGGGTGACTTGCCTGTAAGCAGGATTTCTGCTCACTGGGAGACTTGGGAGGCAGCTAAATGCCCTGCAGACCGTTGCACGCTGCGCTTAGATTTGTGTGCTCATTTCTCTAGCAGTGGCTGGCTTCACAGAATCACAGAAACCCCCAATTTGTAGGGGTTGGCAGGGACCCCCAGAGACCATCAGCTCCAACCCCCTGCCAAAGCAGTTCCCCAGAGCAGGCTGCCCAGGGAGGCGTCCAGACAGGCCTTGGATATCTCCAGAGATGGAGACCCCACAGCCTCCCTGGGCTCCATTTTGTGCCCATTACCCCTGGTCCTGTCCCCACAAACACTGAAAAGAGGTTGGCCAAACCCCTCTGCCTCCCACCCCTCAGGTATTTATACACATTGATGAGATCCCCTCTCAGTCTTCTCTTCCCCAGGCTGACCAGCCCCAGGTCTCTCAGCCTTTCCTCACAGGGAAGATGCTCCAGGCCCTGGATCATCTTTGTGGCCCTCTGCTGGACTCCTTCCAGGAGATCCCTGTCTTTTTTTGTACTGGGGAGCCCAGTTTGCTTCAGTGGTGTTTGGTGTGCCTTCGGGACGCTGCTTTCGAGGCCCTGTTGAGAACAGGCTGCTTTGTGCTGGGTGTGGGGCGAGAAGTGTGATTTCATCTGAAGGTGGAAACGAGATGAAAGCTTTGAGGGGAAGGTGATTGTTCTGCTTGTGGGGTGGCAAATGCGTGCCGTGCTGCTCCCAAAGCAGCAAGCCCTGAACGATTGTATTTGGAGTTCTGCTTTGCTTTTCAGCTCTAAAATCCCTCCTGCCTGCCCTGCCTGCTGAGCATCACCCGGCTGCCTGCCAGCTCCTGCTGTGAGATCTTCCTGAGGGTGCTTTCCAGAGCCCGGTGCGTCCCTGGTGCTTCCAGCCCCGTCCTGCTCACTGCTCCTTGCTGCTGGGACCCGCTTCTGCCAGCCCCGTGGTCCTCGGGACCATCAGATTCAGGCTGCAGATGCTTTCCTGGGAGCTCCAGAGGCTAAGTAGCTATGGCAAGCCCTTGTTGGGGGCAGACAGCTTCCCAGTTTGCCCTCAGAGCTGGGAACACCCGCGGGCAGCAGGGCTGGTGCAGGAGCATTGCTCCGGGTCGGACAGCAAGAGCTCGGCATGGGAGGAGAACAGCGTGGACTTCGAGCCTGAGCTGAGCAGGGCTGCAATAAGAGAAGTGCTGAAATAATTTACAGCGACAAATTTGCTTTTCCTTTTATAGCATCTCTCAGAGCATCTCCCGCCGAGGTGCTTCCGTGTTCTTCTCGCTGCCGAGCCAGCCCCATTTCACCCCATTTCACGGGGTGCTGCGATGGCAGGGATCCCACTGCCTGTCCTGCCTCAGGTACCCCCAGCAGCCTGGAGGTTTGCTTCCCGTAGCCGAGGAAATGGCTTGGGGTGAGGTGGAGTCGTCCTGCCAGTGCTCGTAAATCTGGGGAGCTTGGGGACAGTGAGCTGCTTTGACGAGCAGAGACACTGGGGGTGTTTCTGTGGGAGGTTTTGTGTGCCAGGCTGGTGCTTTAGGGGCATCTCTCTTCCAGGTCTGCCTGGTATAGCTGCTAACCCTCTGAAATTACCCTCTGAAATTTGCTCCTTTGAATTTAATTGCAGGTAGCACGAAGGCATTTTTCACAAAGCTACTCGAGGAGGAAGAAAGTTGCCTTTCTTCCAAGGTGTAAAATTAAGGAATGGCTTTTGATGGTCCTGTTTGCTTTGAAAACTCTGCAGAAACCAGGACAGCTTTGGGGTACAAAGCAGAATATACTGCAATAAAGAACTTTTTTAACAGTTTTGCTAACAATGAGCCAAATGAGCATTTTGGCACCTAAGGCAGCATCATTTGAGCATCGACAACACTCAGGTGTACAGCTTCACCTGTGCTGCACATCGTTTCCAGTATTAATAGCTGGGTTTGCACAGCGAGGTGGCTTCCTGATACCTCGTTGTTGGCGCCTGCTGGTTTGTGCTTCAGATTGGCTCAGCTGATGCTGAGCATAGTAGGAAAGGAGCTTGTAAACCCTCCTATAAATCCTGACTCTCATTTTCAAAATGCCACTGCCTCGGTTCTGTGGCAGATAACAGCGGCTATATTTTTTATTGCACATGGCAATTAAAAAAAAAAAAAAGGCCTTGAGTGAAAGATCCAACATGGCATTAAATGGGCAGAGGAGAGAAGAAGCTACATGAGGTGCTTCTGTCTTCTGAAGCCTCTTTAATGTCCTCGTACCTGGTTCTTCTGGCTCAGCCTGTAGAGCAGCACGCGGCTCTGCCTCTGGAGGTGTGCACTGCTCTGCTTATCAAGCAGAGACTTAAACACGTCTCTTAAAGAGCACAAGATGGCTCCATGGAGCAAAACGTGGGGATTTGCATGCTCCTTCCTCACCTTTGGGATACCCGTGGAGGTGGGCGTGCTGCCTAAAGCTGCGTGCCCTGGGGAGCCTCCCGGAGCTGCTCGCTCCTGCCGTGTCCTTGGGCTGGGCAGAGCTCAGAGCTGTGTGTTTGGAGGCTGCTGGGGAACATCTGAGCGCTGTAAACAAGCTCTGGATTGTCCTGTAAACTCTCTGCTGCTGGGCTGGAACGTTGTTTTTCCAGATGAGCTCGTCTAGACCGAGCTTAGGCACTGGGCGTGTTTCCCAAAGCTGGACCCTTCCTGGGACTTTGTTCTCTTTAAACCGTACCTAATTGCGTAGCATTCACGGATAAAGTGTTTTCAGTGACCCAAAAGCCTTTGGACAATGAATTGTGCTCCTGCTCAAGCTTTTGCAACAGGGCAGCGTTTTCTTCCCCCTGTTAGACGATGCCTTTGTGAACTTCAGATGCTGAAAGGGCTTTCAGTGCTGGTTCTGTGGTACAGGAGCAGTGCTTCTGAGGAGCCTCCTCCTGTGTTGTGCCTTGTGTGTTGGTTACAGGTAACTGCTGAGAGAGACTAAAATCCCTCAAACTTCCACTTTGTGCTTCTCTTCTGACTGGAACTTGCTTTATGTTGTCATAGCAGAGGCAACATGAGAGTGCAAAGCCTTTTGAATGCTTCTCTCCTCTGACTTGCTCCTGCATCCTTGTCTTCATCCTCCCTGTGTTTCCATTTATTTTTCCCCACGTAGCTTAAGTATAAGTCTGAGATCTGATTCTTGCTGTGAAGTTGGTCCATGGGACCCCAACTTCTATAGGAACTGCCTGCAGAAAGAAGTCATTCAAGACTGGCTTGGCATTAAAAAAAAAGGCCTTATAACATTCTTAAACAACAAAGAAAGGCAATTGTGATATTTTTTCCCCCAAAGTATTCTCCCAGCTGCTTCTGAGTGAAGCTCCTGGAAGCATTGACTTGGCATTGCCATCTGTGTGTTTGCCACTCTTTGGCACGTGTTGGTCAGTGCTCGCAACAGCCTCTGGAGAGCGGTTCCTTTCCCTGAGCAGCACCATAATAATTTTTGGTGTCTCCTCCTTTCCTAATGCATTGAATTCTTCTTTTTCTCCTTAGACATGGTTGTCCAGAAACATTCCGATTTCTGAAGGCTTTTTCTCAGCAGAGGAGGCCTAGCTTCTGTGGTTTATTTTTTTTAGCAACTAAAAAGGCATCTTGGGACTTACAGCAACTAGCAAGCTAGCTCAATTTCATGCCATTTAATGTCTTCATGGGTGTATGTGGGGAGGGGAGAGACACAAAGTGAAGATTCTCATCCTTCTGTTGAGCATCCTGCGTCAGGTCAATGAGTGGCCTGGCTTCAAGGCTCCTTGTGCGGTCCTGCGTCGGTGTGGGGAGGCCGGCATTATTTTGAAGTCAACATTAATGCTTAACTGGGGCTTAATGCACTCTTCTCGTGGGTTTGGGCCCAGGCCCTATTGTATTGAGTGGTTTTTGCAGTACCCCACCGGTGGCTCCAGCCCGGTGCCCCGGGTGCGTGCTCAGCCACCCGCGGCGTGTCCTCAGATGCAGAATGCTCTCGTGCATCCTCCCGAGTCATTTTCCACTGGAATTTGCACTGTGAGCTGGCAGATAAAACTGTCTTTCAAGTATAATGCCGGATAAGACTTCTGTGGAATCTCTGAGCAGAATCCCAGATGATTTAAGTCAATGAAACCTGTGCAGTTACCCACGCAGAGATATTGAACTGCACGAGATCAGCAGTGTGTGACCCTCACTGCCATGTATTGGTTCTGCTGCTGTGCTCCCTGCTCTCCTGGGCTTTCTGCTCAGGATTAGGATGCTGGGGAGGGGAAGGTGGCTGCTCAGATCCTGCTGCTGCTTCTTGGAGGTGGAGAACTAGGGGCAAGAAGGAGACAAAAGTGGCCCTCCTTCCTGCTCAGGCTCTTCTCATTAAAGTTTTACTCCTAATCTGTCTTCCTGAGCTCTCTGCTGTGCTTTGGGGTAATACACAAAAAGCTCACCTTGACACCAGGACCTTTTAGCATCACTGAACCCAAATACCACATGCGGATACTCCCACCTAGCAGGGAGAGCCCAGGCCGTGCCCCCGGGGTGCTGCCAGGCCCAGAGCCCCCGTGCTGTGAGGAGAGGCTGCGAGAGCTGGGGCTGCTGGGCCTGGAGCAGAGGAGGTTTTAGGATCCTATGGGAACTGAAGGAAGTGAGGAGAAGGATAAAAATGCCTGGCCCTGGCTTGTGCAGGGAACTGGTGTGTGGGATCCTACAGGAACCCTCCTGACAGCTGGTTGATGACCAGCAGCTTCTCAAAGTGCAGGTGGTGCCTTGAGGACATCGTGGTTCACAGGCAGGCATGGCAGGCTCCAGGCTGATCACCCTGCTGAGCTCAACAACAAGAAGCCAAAAGCCCTGTGGATGGAAGACATGGGGCCAAGCTACCTGCAGTAAATATGTAGAGGCACTGAGGTGGTCAGCAGCTGGACTCAATCTTTGAAGGACTCGTCCAGCAAAGCTGTTGTATTCTGAGCTTTCCATGGACATACGAGGTTATAATTGGGAAAACTTCTTTCATTTTTGTTTTTAGTGTAATTTTCTGGTCAATCATAGCATTAACTTGCATTCATGCTTAGTGAAAAGTGGAAGTAAGGCATCTTTCTTTGGCAGTCTTAAGCATCCGTCTGTCTCCTGGTGTGAATTACACTTGCCTCTTGCTCCTCTTGAAAGTGGAATGAGAGACAGAGGCACTAGGGTGTGCTTAATGAGGGCTGGGGAAGGAGGGGCCAGGTATGCTTGTCAGGAGATATTTTCTTTGCCCATACTTCTGAAATTTAAGTGTGAATTGTCTGTGAAGAACCCTAACAGTATTAGACATCAAACTTCCTTAAACTTCTTAAAATCAACCAATCAATAGTATTACAGCTGTCTCAACTTGATCTGTTTTTTTGTTTGTTTGTTTGTTTTTTGATGTTAACTGGTGTAGTTCAGGCTCCTCCTGTCTTACACGGACTTAATGGGTCGAAGTTCTGCAGATGCCCCATTTGTGCCTTCATTCATGCTAAGATGAGAGATTGCTACTGAAAAAAATGCCCAAAGTGGAAAAAAAATCATTAAGAATCTGACTCTTGTTAGGGACTTAAGCTGCAATTGATATTATGCAATTATATTTTAAAGAACAGATTTTGTCCTTGGTGCGTTTGATAAATCTCTGTGGCCGTGAGCAGGAGCTGTGCCGGTTCAGACCATGATGGTTGATTAAAGCAGTGCTGGGGTGGGTGGCTGTATGCAGTAGCTATCCACTGCCTCAGCTGTGTCTGGTTTTATTTTGGTACCTCAGAAATTTGCAAGCTTTAAGGATCTGTTTTTTCGCAAGTTCTGTATCTGCAGTACTTCAGTGGTTGCTGAAGAGCTCCCAAATGAAGGGGGTGGTGATAAAGCTCCTCTGTTACTGTAAAGCATGGCTTTCCTTCTCTTTAGGAAGTGTTATCTAGGGGCTGTGCATTTCAAATAAAATTTGGGAATTGCACTAATGCAAGTCTCCTAGAGTCTCTTTGCTCTCTGTTTTTCAGATGAGAGGACTGGTTATGAGCTGTGAGATAGTCAGGAGTGTCAGTGGTTCTTTGGTTGTATCCTAGGAGATGTTTAGATCATTAAATGTAGCTTTCTGGGCAATAGAACGCTAACACGAAAATGCAAATGAGTGATGTACTTTCAATTTACTTTGCCAGGTCCTGGAGAAGTATCCTAATACACCTATGAGCCATAAAGAGATTCTTCAAGTTATCCAGAAAGAAGGACTTAAAGAAATCAGGTAAGTTAAGCACCCATAGCAGTAAAACAGGATAACACTTTGATCCCCACTTAGTTTACTGTTAACCCCTAACTCGTGTATCTTTGGGACTAAAATGTTAAATGTCTTTAGAATTGGTGTCCAGATCTCAGGTGCCAAAAAAAGATAATCCCCAAAGTCACTGATACTTCTCACTGAGGAAGCTAGATAATGGTCATTCATTTCCAAATACATGCTGCATGCCTCTGGTCTGCAGCTTTTGTATGACATGAACAGGGTCTGATCAGGTTCAAATTCCAGTTATATAGGTAATTTTAGTTATTTTTTATTTGATCTTTGAAAAAAAGCAAACAAGTGAATAGATAGCTAATGGAAATAACCCAAAACAAGACTTAAAACTATTTAGGAAGGGAAAAAAAAAAAAAAGCAGCCTCAGTTACAATTTATTTGAAAACTCTTATGCTATTTCTAGTATTCATCTGCAGGATCGTGCTTTTCTGTTTTAGAGATCTTACTGTCCTGCACAAGGAGTGTATTGTGCATTTGAGTGCCCCTTTTTCCCAGTACACAACTCAGGTGTTCCTGATCTGACCTGCTGTAAAAGTAATTCAGATGACAAATCTGGAACTGCTGTTACCAGAGCTTAACTCGTGAGTCCTTGCTCATAGACATCTCCCTGATGAGCCGGACAGGTTTAGTTGTTGATATGCAGAGCTACTATGAAGCAGAAAATACTTATTTTCTGAGAGGGGGAAAAAAAAAGAAAAGAGGATTGGATGCCAGCTCATCTATTTTGGAATGACACAACCATCCTGAATTAGACTTAATTATCTTCCCCATTCCCCTTTGCCAGATTAATACAGCAATACAGATGCTTTTCAGGAAGTACAGAAGGGCCCAAGTGTAGATAACAAGATCTTCCACACCAGTTATGGACAACATAATAGTATTGTCCCCTCTGGAAATTTGTCAGCTTATTTTAAAGTAAGGAATCCCAATTGTCCTTATTTAGCTCTAAAGGATGTGACAAAAGCAGGGTGTAATTCCTGTCCTGACAGTGCACATCATCATGGGGCAGTACCACATCTGGTGGTATCAGAGGCTCACCAGCCTTAGGACAGCTTCAATATCAAACAAACCAAATGCTGTTAATCTGTCAAAGGCACCTCCACGAGCAGGAGGAGCTGCCCAGCATGGCTACCACCCTGCCAGAGACAGGAATGCAGTGGTCTGTATTGGTGGTCACGGAGTCCAGCAAGCAGTAGGCACTTACAAGTCACAAACCCTTGGAGCAATTCAGAACTCTGCTTTTGGGCAGAGCCCTAGGCAGGAGCTCTGATGTGGTGCAGAAGATCCAGTCTAGCTCGCAAGATTAGATTTGGGAGTGAAAGGTCCCCCCAAAAAAAAGGAAGGGCAGAAATGCCCTGCCATGCACTGGCAGTTGATTTGGGGTTTCGCCTGAGCTGCCAGTAAGTTCTTTCCTTTTCTAAAAGCTGCTGCTGAGCATCAGGAGACTGCAAACTCCACAGTACCTCAAATACCAAAAGGTGTTGGTGGGAGCTGTCAGATGCTAAACTTGATTTCTCTAGTTCAGCTACTCATCTTCTGATCCATCCACGTTTGGATGCCATGCAGTGATCTTTCCTCTTAAATATTAGCGTGATATAGTAAAGCTTCATTTAGGTTAAGACTTAACAGTTTTTAAGCAGTTCAGCTTCAGTTCCTAACAGTAATGTTTGTCCATTGGTGGCTGCGCTGAGCTTCTGATAAGTCAAAGCCTGTGACAGACAGACTTAGCACAAATCAGCATTTTTTTAAAGGAAAAGGCATGTTAGATAAGATGTAAAAGTTGTCAGATGAGCGTGTGTAGCTCACCAGATCTTCAGTCTTTCATGTGGAAGTTCTGGCAGGAAACCATGGCAAAGCCTTCAAGAGCAGATTACAGCAATTTCCCTGTGCTGTTGTCTTGAGATAGCAAGCAGCTGCGAGACTCCCAGGTTGGTGGAAATGGTGTGTGAGTTTGCAGGCAGGACATAAGCTTTCCTGTTCGTGTGTACCAAGGCATCCGATTTTTAAATTTTCTCGGTGCTATTTGCTTTTAATTTAAAGAAAAACAGATTTTTGGTAGCAAGCTATGCACACCAGAACCTCTTAAACCATGTCAGTTTTGACTGCAATGCTTTTTTATTTCACAGTCTATTTTGTATATCTGTAGATACATCTGTCTTTTAATCTCAAATTCCAGATAGGAAATTAGTTTTAGAAGAGACAAGTTACTTTCCTGTGGGTTTTCTGAAATGAGGCAGAGAATGGGGAGCCCACTAGTGCCCAGCAGTCATTTGTTTGGCCACAGGTCAGGTCTCTCTTGCTTTCATTCCTGTTGTGCTGCTGCTTGGTAGAAGCTTGAGGGCAGGTTGGCAAAGTTCAGAGGACTGGAAGTGCTGGCCCTCTTGTAGGGGATTTGGAACTGCAGGACGAAGGATGGGAGTTGAACTGAGTGTGGAGAAACTGGGAAGAGTGACTTCTGTTACTGCAGGACGAGGCTGTTTTTTTGGGAAGAGGTTAGGTATTTTATAAGATGTTTTTCTGGATCAACACAGATACCTTGAGTGATACTGGCTGCTGATCTTGCCTTTTTTTGTAATTTTATCCTAGTACTTGAGTAAGCAATTTAAATCGTGATTTTAAAGGCCAGCCCAGGACCAGTACTCTGTGTCTCTTTTGGAGACCTTAGGCATCCTGAAGCCAGAGACCTATCTTTCTTGTGTGATCTGTTATCCTGATTTTCTTTATTTGCCTATTTTGGCAGGCTGTCTTAATCGTTTGAGGTCCTTTCCTACAGGTCATTGCTTGTAAACTGCAAAAATAGAACTCATTTAAAAAAAAAAATACTCAATGAATTGGCAGTGTAACCACATCTGGCTTTGGTTTCCAGCATCCTATGTTGCCTTATCTCTGTGCTGGCAACGTAGCTTGGACGAGCCTGAGCTTGCTGGGACGTGCTTTCACACAAGGCTTTGAAGATGCACAGGATTGTGGTGCTGACCCAGCAACACCAGCTGTATAAGTTCCCTAAACCTGAGTGCGTAGGATAGGAGGGCAGCAAGAGGCAACGACAGAATCATGTTTGTTTGAAGATAAGTAGCTGTTGTTTAAAAAACTGTTAGCTTGTCACTGAGTTTCTTTAATCTCCTTGGGTTTGTTGGTGTGAGTGCCCAAAGACTTGGCATCTTTGGAGGCTATCTTCCTTAGACTTTTTCTCTTAATAGCTGTGAATGTTCTGTTTTTGGGGGAGTTTACAGAGGAGGCTGTGTAAGAAAAAAAAAAAAAATACCAGTGTGAGCCTCAGTCCATGCTTTGCCTAAATGCGAATGAGTTGGTGTTTGAACAGGGAAGCACATCTAATCTCAGTGAAATTAAAAGCATGGGGCTCTGGTACTCTGCTGCTTTTGAATATTCTTCTGAGTTTGTTACATGAAGAAACCCGAACAAACTCCTGAATCAATTTTGGAAAAAAACATAGAAGCCAAATTCCCCTTTTCAGTGGTCCTGTTTGGACTAGAGATAAATGTGCTGTAACTGGAGTGGTTTCAAGTTTCTCCTGCCCTCCAGGTGGTGCTCAGTGTGTGCCTCTCATTGACATGGCTCCTTCCAAATGCCCTGCAAGATGCTCTGCACATCCAGCTCAAGGCATCCCTGGGGAGGTGACTTCCATCCTGAGAAGGTGGAAGCTCTGTGAGCAGGGCTCTGAGTGAGCTGCCAGCTCTGTAGCTTCAGACTTCCATAAGGGTTCTTAACTGGTTTCCCCTATTTCTCTCCTATTTTGCTATCTGCAAATCAGAAGCCTGCTGTACTTCTGTGGTTAGTCTGTCCTCTGTGAGCTGGTAATGTGAGCAGTGTTTCTTCCTAACCAGTGAGGAAGACAATATTGATTACCCTCATCCAAAGCAAACATGGGCTTTTAGTTTATGGGTAGCTCAGAGAGGTGTCAGGCTTATTTCTGCAGTAGCTTGTGTACTACAAAGTGAGCATCCCCCTGACTGGGGGAAGATCCTCTACTTGCTCACTCTCTTGCAAGAGGAGAACTGAAGAGGATGAACTTGATGCCGGTGATCAGCTCTCTCATTGACCGGTCTCAGAAACGTGCTGGTGGCAGGAGGAGGGAAGCTGTTTGCTGCAGAATATTCTTGTCTCAGTCTCGTCAGCTAAGGAGCAGTGAAGTGACTCTCCTCCTTCTTGGCAGAACACTTTGCCACTAAAATACTTTACAGCTGTTCTCCAGTGCTTTGTTGATGTCCTTATCTTCTGCTGCAGAGCTAGGAGAGAATCCAGGGCTGGGGGAGCTGAGCTCCGTGGTTCTTGGGGCTTGGTTCTGGTAGAGTCTTCCTCCAGCATAACCCTTCTCCGAGAACTGAACCCAGGTACACAGGCAAATACCCACCCCGGGAGGGGGATTTTGAAGGATGCAGGGTTTTTAAAGGCTTTTAAGTTTTGGAAAGGATGAAGTTCCTGTTGGATCCCACTGACTCTGGGTGTGAGGACAAATTATCTCAACAGGGAAAGGGGGTCTCTGTAAGAGCTGCTTCTGTCCAAACTGCTGGATTTACCTCTTTGTGAAAGCTGCTCTTTTAAGCCATTGTGAGCCTGGAGTAGAAGTCTAGGCAGAAAGTCTCCTATGGAGAAAATATATTGGGGGGGGAAAAAATCATTAAAAAAAAAAAGTAAAACTGAAACTATCCAACAGCGGAAGAGACGTGCATCCTGTGTCTGGCAGATAGCGTGACGGCCTCTTGTTCGAGCTGGTGCCTGACCCTTCTGGAGAGGGAGCTGCACAGGGCTGGGCTGCTCTGCACAGCCACTGTGAGGGTGTAAGTCTTGGATATGATTACATTGATCATTTTACCTCCCAAAAAGCAGATCTTACAACCCATTTCCTCTGTAGGTTCTGAACTCCTCCAGCGTTGTCACAAGTCCAGAGGGTGGTCAGTGTAGGTGGAATCCTGCAAAACACTCCGTAATGGCTTTGGACACTTCTTGCTTTCAAGAAATGAAGTGTTTCCATCAGCTCAGTCTGGTTCTTGTCAGAACTTTAGTTGAGAAACATTTATATGTAATCACCCACCTTTTAGACATGCCTGGCTCGTGCAGGATTATCTTGGTAGAACTTCTGATAGTCCGTGTGGTGATTTCTTGGAGCAAGCATGCCCAGAGAGAAATCCAGTTGTTATTTCAAGTTAAGCAGTAAGTTAGATTCACAGCCCTAAGCACAGAGTGTGGCCTGCAGAGTACATGATATAACCAACTAATTAAGTTCTCTCGAGAGGTGGGAAGTAGCTTTTGGTTATAAGCATGTGCAAAAGAGACTTTGGGATGAGTGTCTTCATCCTTGATGTCCGGTGCCTCACTGGATGTACGTGTCCATAGTCAAAACACCAAGGAAAGAAATTGCTACGCTGTCTGCTTGCTACCTCTCTTTAATGAAGGTCTGCACACTGACAGCTTAAAGCTGTCAATATTTTGAAGAGCTATTTGTACTGATGAGCTGTTACGGAGAGCTCAGCTTCTGACAGAGGAAATCTGCATAGGTCAGAACAGCCTTTGCTGTGGTGCTCCTAAAATTGTTGTTCTTAAAACAGCTCCAGGCTGTTTGATATGTTGGTGAACTCATATCTAGTTTTGTTTTTTGTCCTCTGATCTGATCAGAGGGCTGAGAAGTACCTGAGAGGGGAAGCAAGGACCAGGAGGCTTGCATCTTCTGCTCTTGTTTCTTGCCTCAGTTCCTTGTGGCAGCAGGAAGCTGGAAAACTGGAAAGTGACGTGCTGAAGCCAGGAAGCTTATTTAAAGTGTACTTTCCTGCCTCTGCTCTGTCATGGGCTTGGCTGGAATGGGGTAAATGAGGTGGGAATGGTGTGTGCCTGGGAGGACCTTCCGGACCTGCTCACGGGAGGCAGCAGATGTGGCACACTTGGTTTGTTTGCTGTAGCAATTTATCCAAATAAAGCTTTACACAACTCCATAAAATCAGATTTAGATCTAAATTTGCCTGGTGATTGCTGCAGCATCTCTCAACGTGAGGGCCAGGTAATATAAAGCTTGCAAAAAAACCCCAAACTTTTCTCTGTAGACTGCTCTGAAGTCTTTGAAACCACTTGCTGTTGGTAACCACACCAGGAAGCTTCTGGAGCTCACTCTGCTTGCACCACAGCACGTTTCAAAGCTATTTTATCCAGAGCTGCTTCTCAGAATCTGGTGGTTTGCATTCTGCTGTGTTCGTTTCTGCTGATAGCTCACATGTGGAGGAGCCAGACTTCGTGGAGAAGCCCAGTGCTAGACAGAGGCGATGAGCACAAACCACAGGGTGGGAGACTCGGACTAGATAGGAAAAAATCTTCACTATGGGGTGGTAAACCACTAGAGCAGGGCCAGGGAAGGCTTCTCCCTGCACGGGAGGTATTCAGAGCTGGGCTGGACAAAGCCCTGAGACACTTGGCGTGCTCCTGCTTTGAGCTGGAGGTTGGGCCTGTGACCTCCAGAGGTTCCTCCCAACCTCCAGAGGTTCCTCCCAGTCTGAATTGCTCCAGTTCCTGGTTCCCAGCCTCGAGCTCTGGGGGAGAGATGGCCTTTTGGCCTCAGTGCTTCTTATAAGGCTGAGTCACTGCAATACCTCAAGGCCTTTACGGGCTTCTTTGTGGAAAGAGTGCAGTTAAAAGTGCTGTTTCTCATGGGTGACCGGAGGTATGATACTGCAAATAGGTGGTGCTGGGTTAGTACAAAGCAGTTTTGCTTTTCCTCCCTTTACTTTTCCTCCCTTTCAGTGTGCGAAGTTACAAGTTTTGGGCTGGCGTGGAAGGCCCTGTAGCTAGCTGAAGCTGTCAGCTGACAAACATTTAAGTTACTTTACAAAATCTTTAATCCACAGTTTCTTTGAATTTAATCTTCAAATGAGCTGGAACAATCGGGGTTCAAGTTGTATAGGTTTAGTAGTATTTAGTAATACTGAGTGTGTGGCAGGGCCTTTCACGCTTCATTCCTGAGAACCACCAGGGTTGGGTCATCTCCACCTCTCTGCTGTTTCTGGTCAGGTTGCTTTCATTCAGCTGGAAGATAACTATTATAAATGTCCATAAAGGTATTGCTGACCTCTCTACATCTGAACTGTGGGAGCCTTTCCCGATGGGAAATGGGCATTTGGAAGCAGGTGCATTAGCCCCAGCCTTACTGGCAGGCTGGCTTTAATTGCAAGCCCCTTCATCAGCGTGCTTTTGTTAATTGCTGTAAGTGCTCAAGAGGAGGGCTGGAGCAGAGGGCAATAATTGCTGGGACAGTAAGGTCTTGCATTTTTTTTTTTTTTTAGTCAGTTACAAAGCTGGATTTGGCTTTTTCTGAAGGAAATTACCAACTCTCAGCTTATTTTCAGCTGAAGTTCACCAGAACATCACACTCTTTGAGGTACTCGTGATACCTTTTCTAGTGAAGTGGAATTTGTGCGTGAAACCTCTGGTGTAAAGTACAGGCTAAAGCCGTTCTGGGTCAAGTGGCTGTCAGCATTCATTGTGTCTGAGGGCCGCAGGTGGTGTTTGGTGGAGGGAGGGTGTTCTGGGCTGTGTTTTCAGGTAGTTTTTCTCTAGGGCTAGCAGCACGTGTGGCAAGGGGCCTTGTGGCCTTCTGTGCCTCCTGTCGTTTGGGGTTCTGCTACTGGGGTTCCCCTTGAGGCCCAGCTGAGTGCTCGGCCTCTACCAGCCCCAGGTGACCTCAGGGTGCTTATAAAAAGCTTTCTTAGTGCTAGAAACCCCCGTAGCTCGTTTCTGTTCATCTGCAGGGCAGTGGGAATGGCAGCCTGCAGGCTATCACGTCTTTCAGGTGTGTTTTGTGAATCTTCGCAGGCAGTGCCCGTACTTCACCTGGAGCCTGCCTTGGTGGCTTGTAGGCCGCAGAGTGAAAAGTTGTTGATCCTGAGGGATGCCTTGGGTCCAGCAAACCCCACAGGACTTGGCCTCATTAGTGTTTAAACGTTGAAGTCATCAGCTCTGCACCATTCAGTATCTGCAGAAGGATAGAGATGAGTTGGTAGATGACGTAAATAATGCATGTAGGGAAAAACGCTGGTTTGAAAAAGAGTAGTTTGAAGACTTACAGAATCATAGAATGGCTTCAGTTAGAAGGGACCTCAGAGATCATCTAAATCCAACCATAAGATTGGAATTCAGGAGGATGGCTATATAGAAAGAAGTTGAAGAGGATGAAGGAAGAAGAATAGGAAGAGGTGAAGAGGATGGTTATATAGAAAGATCATGTTACCATTAGCAGGAAACGCCTTAATTATGTTAGGAGAAAGTCCAGCTAGGTGACTTTCCATAGCAGTCACTTACGTAAAGGTATCAAATCCCTGACCAACCACATCTTCCACTTCTCTTATCCGGAGACTAGAATAGTAGCAGGTTTTGCTGGCTCCTCAAAATAAAATTATACATTCATTTTTATCACGTGAGAGCGTAACAGCCATTGCAGGGAGAAATGTGGGGTGTAACACTCCAATGATGAGCGCTACAGGAATCTAACAAGTTGGCATTGTCTTCTGGAAAACACTGGGGCTGAGATCTCAGCAAGCAGCTAGATGTAGGACTTCCCTTCAGTTTGAACCAGCCCACAGCCCTGTAGCAGACAAAGAGTGGGGGGACACCAGAAATTTTGAAGTCTTAATTCTGTGCCCCAAAAGCCTTAGAGGAAGGTTCCTGTACATGAATTTGTCCTTTAAAACCAGAAAGCGCTAATCATTTTTGCATAGGCCCTCAAGGGGCACACAGATAAGTATCTTACCTATGGACACTGCTAAAGTGAAGCTGATAAAGTGCTGTAAACCTGAAGCTTTTGCTTACACATGTAAACAATATCTAAGGGCTTTTTGACCTCATCCAGGACTCAGTGTATGATGTCAATCTAGTAATGTTCCTGTAGGTCAGATCCAGTTGTCATATCGGTCTTAGCAGACCAGTAATTAAAGCTTATAAAGAAATTCAACTTGAGCGAGTGCTGAAGAGCACTGCAGCATTCTGCAGGCTGCTCCTGATCCAAGGGTCTCCAGTGCCCTCTGCTACACCCGGATACAAATGCAGCTCCATCCCAGCTCACTGGCACCACCCAGGTTTTCAGGGCACCATGTTTTGATCTTGCACAAATTCTCAGGAACTTTGAGTGTTGGTGTTTAATAATTGGCTTTATCACAAAAAAATCTTGTAGCCAATTCTATCCCCACCAAAAAAAAAAAAAAAAGAAAAACCACCACCAAAACCAGCCCCTCTCTCCTTTCCTCTGCTCTCCTCCATCCCCCATCAGTGGGAATACTAAAATGGAGCAAGCAGTGTGTTAGTCTGCATTATTAATGACTTGGCCAGCCCATGGATTTACCCTTGGGAACGCTGCTGAGATGATGCTGTACATGTGGCACAACCAATGAATTGCTCACAGACTGTCTTGCTCCTCTGGGTTGTAGGGCTGCTGCTGTACCCACAGCTGTGGGCCTAATTTGGGAAAGAAAAGTGAACTTCTGTCAACTTCTGTAAGGTGCCTGGCCACATATGGGACCTCTAAAGGGTCAGCGTGACTTCTAATAGAAGTTCACTAACCGGAGGGTTTGGAAGTTACCTGGGGTTGGTGCATCTATGCCAGTTTCTTAGAAAGTAAGCTAAAAAAAGCCTGACGGGTGCACATCTTCCATACTTATGTGTATGATAGAGCCTAGCTTGTAGTATTGCTGCAGATCTGCCCAAAGCTTTCTTAATTTGGTTCTGGTGGATGGGGAGGAGGGTTCGTATTAATGGTTAGATGATTGTTTTGCTAAAGTTTTTAAAGGGGTGTTTCTCTCCTTTTTTTGGGTTGCACTCCAACTCCAGAAGGTAAGAACCACTGCTGATTGTTCTAAAGCTACTGTTCTGTATTAACGCAAGCTGCAAAAGCCTTAATTAAAGAGCAACTGCTTGTTTCACACAGACTTAGAAACCAAGAAATAGTAGTAAAACTAGTGTTAATGCTTCTCTTACCTTAATCTACCTTTCCTGCATGCAGTTTGCATTAGCATTTGAGTGTAATGCAAACGTGAAATCTTAATCTGCTTGCAAGTCTGTGGAAAATACCAGGCTAATAGCATGTGAATGCTTAATGTCTCATAAATTAACATCGCTGTCCGGAATTTGTGGGGAGGGGGTGCTTGATTTGCATGATGTTTTTGTGCATCTTTGTCCCGGGGTCATTTGGCAGAGTATATGGGCTGAAACAATCTAATGCATAGAATAAAACTGCTTTTCTAAATCATAAATGTGTGTTAACACGCTTCAAGTCGGTACTGTGGTATCTGCTTACAACCTCTCTCTCCTGTGACACTTCAGTAGATCTAAACCTATTGTTTTTAAAAAATCATATTTTAATTTACTAATAAGCCAAAAGCTAATTTGTGTGAATGTCTGATTCAAATGGAACGTGGGGAAGAAGGGATGCTCAAAAGAACAAAACGGGGGAAAACCCTCACCCTTAAACACAGCCGAGCCCGGGCCTTTTATCGAGTTCCGTGCACTTGCAGTGACAATGTGAAATGGAGATGCTCCCTGTCAGATGCACTTTATATTAAGCTTCCATTTACAGCAGAGGATAATTAACTCTTCTGTGGTGTCCGGGTTGCTGAGTGCTACCACGCTGACTTGGTGTAACAGCACCGACTCCGTGCAGTGTTCCTGCACGAGCCGTGGCAGCAGGCACCAGCTCTGCAGGATGCTCTGGAGCCAGAGGTGGTCCTGGGGTGGAAGCTGCTGGGTGTGCACACAGAGGAACAGTGTAAATGACACCTGAAAAATGGAGCTTTAATATAAAGTAGCCTATTAACAGATAAATACACCTTGCATGATGTTCTGAGTGCAAGCGTGAGGTCAAATACTGCACGGATGAAAATTTTGCAGTGTTTCAATCCAGTATCCCATCCATAGATGACTGGACAAAATGATTCAGTCACATTTTGTTTTCAAATCAGAACAAATCCCCTTGCTTCCCGAGGTTGCAGGGGTAAGGCTGATTGGAAAGGATTACGTAGTGGAATTGGAAGCAGGGAAAGAAAAAACGCTCTCACCTCCTTCTCCCATTGAACAGGCAGCTGCTCGCAGTAGGGATGTCTCGTCTTAACCTTGTGTGCATTTACCATTTTCAACCCCCTTTTTCCCTGCTCAGTCTGAAGAAGCTTTGAATGTAATGTGGAATGTAAAATGCCATGATTTAATGAAGGCTTAAGTTTGGCAATTCTCAGAAGGAGGACCTGGTATGTACGCGGCCGCTGGAAAAGCGAAGTAGCTTAGAGAAATGCTCGGAGGGGTGACAGCTCGGAATGTCTATTTCGTATGCCATTGGCCTCATAAACTACCTTTTAGCTATAAAGATTGTTATTAACCTGTTTTAGCCCTTTCAGCAGTCCAATCAAGTAAGAGAAGCATGTGCCTGCTCTGCAGGCAGAGCACCTGTCACTTCTGCTGGATGATTAATTAAGGTGAAATTTTGATTCGTTACTGAGATGAAAGTGCACATATGGAAAATGTTAATATTCAAAGTACAATAAATATTTAGAAGTTACCAGAAACCCTTGTTTGTAGCTGCAGTTCATGTAGCAGCCACAGGTTTATAAATATGAACACTTTATAAATAAATTCGTAAGTTCCAATAAATCTGTTAAATTTTATGTTTCTAACAGGGAAGTTAGTGTTAGATGAGAATAATTCCTAAAATATGATTTTCAGTGGAAATTGCTGCTGAGAACAGCAATAGGAGGAGAACAGCTGGGAACAAGGTAACAGAGTAGACACTTTACAGGCACTGATATTTGTCCCAACACAGAGGAATGAAATGGTTCTAGAGAGGCTCATGGAGTACTGCTTCTTGGGCTGACAATAAATGTTGTATGTAGCTGTATAGCTAAAAGATCTGTGCCTGCTCTGATAATAATAAATAACACAGATAATAATAAATTATACAGAGTTTAAGAACATGTATTTGCTCAGCCTGTTCACTGTGCTGGGTGGTCACCTGGTAAGTATCGGTGAGTACTTGCTTTATTACAGCATCTGTAAGTGCCAGTGTTTTTGGTGCTGTACTTCAGTGCCTATGCGTGTGCTGAAACCGTGTCTCCTGCTTCTCATGAAGGTGTCTTTGCCTGGGTGGACATGTTACTCCCTAGTTTTTCCCAAGCTGAAATATGCTGCAAGGAAGGATAACACATAGGCTGTGGAAAAGTACAGTGGTTTAAGGCTTCCAGCAGCAAACAAGTCGGTGTTGCTGTTTTATGATAAAGCTCTGAGGTGTAAGCATGGCTTACGGTCCCTGCTCTGACACCATGAGTTTGCTGCCAGTCTGTCTTTGCAGCTAGGTGATCAGAGAGGCAGGGACTGGCGAACTGAAGTCGTGCTCTTCCCCTCCCTTGAATTAAGAAGTAAAGCAAGGACTGAAGGCAGCCACTGCAGTTGCTGAGTGCCAGGAGCAACAGAGGCATGCCCCAGCTCAGGCTGGAGCTGGCTGTAGGCAGAGCCCAGCCGTGATCCTCTACCTGCTCTCCACAAAACCTGCCAGCTGGATCACTGTCGTGCAGCCTCTCAGCTATGTGGAAGCCTAATGTGAAATGTTATGTTTTTTTTCATGCTACCTGAGTAGTACATGTGATGTAAAAATCTTTATGGAGTGAAAAACCTGCTGGAACAAATACTGGAAATGCTTATTTAGCTGTAAAAAAAAAAAAAAAAAAAAAGTACATATATGTAGGCTGCTTAATGTTTTAATAAAAACATCCTTTTGTAACTTCTCATTCTCATATAGTAACTACTTCTTGGGGGAAATTCTACAACTTAGTTTTCCAGTTCAGTAAAATACTAAGTGTGCCCTGTCTACATGAAGTATCTTAATCCATGTTCATGGATTTACATTTAAAAAAACCCAAACACCTCATTTAAAAAAAAAAAAAAAAAAAAAAAAAACCTCCCTTCTAGGTCCTTCTAGGTCAATGGCATGAAAGTGAATTTGGCATTGTACTGACTTGGTTGTTAAACAGCACATATCACACACCAGCTAAGGATGCTGCAGATGGAACGAACAGAGACTGTCACTTGGGTTCATAAACATTCCCATTTCCAGAAACAAAGAAACAAACAAACCCCCAAAAGCCATACCCTACACATTGGAGCAGCAGAGGGGTTACAGGGCCTCATGCTACTTGCACTCACATTCAGAGTGTGTTCTTAAACTGCTAGTGTGCAAAACGCCTCGTGTGAGAGTGGCTGTGTGCTTTTAATAGTTCACTTGCACCAGATTGCAGCATCTGGACAAATACTTCCCCATTGCATTTAGCTGACAGCAGCATCCCTTTGTTACCAAAAGGCTGGGCTGGGCTGTGCTGCCCACCAGCTCCTTGGGGTGCTGTTGCTGTTAAGTGAATGCAGAGGGGTCTGTGGGTATGGGGAAATACGGAAACTTAACACATGAGAAAAGCAAAAATTAGTCTTAGCTCATTTTGGAAGATTCTTTGTGTAGAAACTTAAAAACCCGGTAAAGAGGGCAGGTAGGAGGGGAGAAGCAAGCTTCTGTGTTTCCTGATCATCAGCTCATCAGCAGGTGGTGGAGGGGAATGCTGTTGGAAGGACAGCATGTAACTGGAACTTCGGTATTCAGTGTGGATGTACCTTATTTTGTCCTTTCCTGGTAACCCTACACATGTTGTCCATGAGGCAATACACCGTGTCAAGCCAATTTTCTGTAGCTAACGGGTAGAACAAGAGCTTGCAATGAGCCTGTCCTCAAAGCAGTCATGTAAGTCCTTTGTGAGCAAGGAACATTTGAGCAACAGCACCTCAAAGCCCTGATCTTTATGCCACAACCACAGCTTGAGCTTGGTTAGAGTCCAAGGTGACCGATGGGAGCGAGCAAAGCTGGAGACTGCTTCAGGTCAGAAGATGCAGAAATTGAGTTAGGGGCTTGCTGTCCAGAAGAGAAAGAATACATTAGTAGGGACCTAGTCATGTAGTAGAGCTGAGGTCTTCTGAAGGCTGAGTCCTGTTCTGAGACCTCTGAAATGCCTTGCACGTTAACAGCACCTCATGGGCAGCAGTACCTGACTGACTACAGCTCCATATGTGCAGCAGTATGGGGACAATGGGAGGGACTGAAGTGAAATAGTGGATAGTGATGCCTCTGGAGCAGCATCTTCCCATTGAGATGCTTCTCTAACCACTACTTTTGAAGTCAAGGGAACCTTCAGAAGTGGCTGATGATCTGGCGTGTGTTCCTGCAAAAGGAAGGGATGGCCTTCGTTTAAAAAAAAGGCAAGCCCCAGAAATAACAGCGTAATATCAGCTGATTCCTAAGGGCTCGTCACAGAGGCAGGGAGGATACAATATGACACGAGGGCCACGTATCTTATACCCAAACTGAACCCAAACTTCTGAAAGTTACGTGGGATTTGTTGACTGATCTTAAAATTTTCCCAGTAAGGTGCATGAAAGGCTCGAATAATGTTAGCTTTGTGCCAGATCTCTAAAGAGCGTTTGAGGAAGGCAAGTGCCTGTAGACAGGTGAATGCGAGAAGAAATGAAAGCAGAAGTGATGGGTAAGCTGTTAAACAATGGAATCGAGCAGGAGCAGTATAGATGCCAGACAAGTATAGCTTTTGTAAAGATAGGTCCTGCCAAGACTTCATTCCTTGGTGAGCTTCCAGAGCACAGCTTTGCCTAGACTTTTGTAAAATGCTTGGCTTAGCGTTGATTTTCTGCCTTGATCCAGTTTTTAAGAAGAATGTACTCAGATGAACGAAAGGTCAGGTACGTGGCAGGCCTCTCGTCACCGTCTGAGGCCTTTCCTGAGTGCGGGCACACGTCGGCGCGCTCGGTGCTATTCAGTGTGCCATCAGGGATCCAGAAATATGAAACTCTGGTTGTTTTCTAGATGCAGCAGCGGGGAGAAAGCTGATGAGCAGTGGTGGGAGAAGGATGGGAATGGTGTTTGTATTGCCACGTAGAGCTGGGCCAAGCGCGGCTTGCACACAGCTGTGTCACGCAGGCAGCAGGGCTGCTGTGTGCTGAGGCACTGCTCCGGGGAGCCAGAGAGCAGGGCAGCACTGCCTCTGCCTTAACGCCGTGGGGGACCTTATGTGTGGAATAATTTAGGTTAGGAGGTGGCCATCTGGTCCCACAAACCACCTGATAATGCACGGCTCGTGTCCATGGCTCTGAATCCTCGCCCCTGCCACCAGCACGCGGTGCCCCCTCCCTGCGTGTCCCACTGGCTGGAGCTGTGCTCCCCCATCAGGGCCTGAATTCTCAGAGCCCTGCAGTCAGTACGGGTGGGATTGGGTCTAGTAACGTAAATATTAGGTGTGCTCCGGGGATGGTGATTGTCCTGTGGTTTGTGAGCTGCTTTATTTCAGCCCTGGGCGCCCAGCACAGAGACCTGGGCCCAGCAGGGAGAGCCCAGGCCGTGTCCCTGGGGTGCTGCCAGGCCCAGATCCCCCGTGCTGTGAGGAGAGGCTGCGAGAGCTGGGGCTGCTGGGCCTGGAGCAGAGGAGGCTCCGGGGGAGCTCCCCCATGGCCGTCAGTACCCGCAGGGAGGTGCGGAGAGGCCGGAGCCAGGCTCTGCTCAGCGCTGCCCAGGGCCAGGCCCAGAGGCTCCCCCTGCCCCTCAGGCAGCACTGCTGGGCCCAGGGGTGCCCCGAGAGGGGCCGGGGGCTGCTCCTGGGAGAGCTCCCCGAGCCCAGGACAAGGGGCTGGGCACCCTGCTGGGGCAGGGGGGGGACAGCAGCACCCAGGGGTGCCCCCATCCAGCCTGGGGTTGTGGATGCAGCATTCCCTGTGTGCCTCCAACTGCAGGTTTATACCCCTGTGCAGAGGAGCCCTGGAATCTGTTCCAGGATATCAGCCTCCACTCATGTTAGATTTCAGTGACTGAGCTAAGCTTTTTGCTGCTGTTCTGTCTAACCTGGAGTGAGCGTGAGCTGCCTGAGCCGCCAGAGGTCTGGGCTCTGCCTCACCTCCACCTCAATTTCCTCCCAGGGCTCATTTCCCTGCTCTCAATGCAGATTCGTTTGAATGTTTATAGCAAAGCATACTGCAAATGAGTAGCAATCTCGCTGTAGCTCCCACCCAGGAATTTTGGCCGTTCAGTCACAAATTTAGGATTTTAGTCAATCTCATGGTTCCAGTCTGATCCTTTGTGACAAGGTATTGGGACGTGAAAACTTTGCACTGAATCTTGCATCTCCTGTGCAGGGGTGGTGCAAGATGCCAGCGTGCTGCACAAGCATTGGCAGCTCTTCAATAGTCTGTGTGATCTGCCTGACCCAGCAACGGGAACAAAAGTTACTTGTCTTCTGTGCCCACTGATTCTGCTTCTGTCTGCAGTGGGAGAGCTTAAAAAACAAGCAAAGAAACCCCCACCAGCACAGGGAAAAGGATGGAGCTCCTGTTCGAGCTCTTAGGCTGGGATTGAAGATCTCGGCTCTTTTCAGGGAGTTGCTAAAATTGCCAAATTGGTTTCCATTCTCTATCCCACAACCCCCATTTCACCATGCTGCAGGTTTTTTTTCCAGAAAAGTAAATATCTCTGCAGCCAGTAGTGAGCTTGCAAGAGATGTGCTCAGAGTTTCAGCTGAGCACCTTTGAGCACTTAGAGCTCTAAGAATGAGTGACCATCTTGACGTTCTGCAAAGAGGTATTGGAGAGCCTGAACTTGGGGGTTTTTTTGGTTGTTTGCCTATTTTCTGGAGCTGGAGCGTGGGTTCGTTGGACTGGTTTCACTGTTGCTTCTTGTGGCAGCTCCAACTTGTATTCTGGGGAATACAGGTTGGATCTGGGCTCTTCTGCCGCTGCATGCTTGGTGGTCAGGTGAGGGACCGTGATCGTCTCCCAGCAGAAGATCAACAATGACCAGAGAAATACAAAAATTAATCCTGTGTTTTTATTTTCAGTGGGACTTCTCCTCTTGCATGCCTGAATGCTATGTTACATACAAACTCCCGAGGGGAAGAGGGCATTTTCTATAAGGTCCCAGGGCGGATGGGAGTGTACACTCTGAAGGTAAGTGCCTCAGCTGGGCCGTCTTGTTTGAATGCTAAGGTGACTTTTATTTGTTTAAAATATGTTGTATTAGGATAATCCTGAAGAGGGAACTGTTCCTCAGTAGCATGAATTGTAGTGCCAACTGTCCCTCCAAATGCAAGCATGGTCTCTCATGCTTGCCAGCAAGCACCTGTGTGCCGAAAATACAACCAAAGCGCTCCTTTTATTTGCAGTACCATGAATAAAACTATCAATTTGCTGATATTAATCATTAACCCAGAAATGAAAGAGTAATTAAATTTGTAATACAATTTTAGCCACATAAAGGTAACATTACCTTCACTAACCTCAATTTATATCTAGAAATTCAAAAGTCCTTTATCCTTATTCAGTTAACAGTAGGCAGAAAATACTTCACAGGAAAAAGTGAGGAGTCCTTGATTTAGCTGATTGGGTTTTTAAAGAATAATCTTTATTTGAAACTTTTTTCCCCAATTAAACTCCTAGAATGAAGCCTGCTGACACTGTTCTCAGTTCTCTGTATATTTGAAACTGATGACTGTCAGATAAGTTAGGGTTCCTCTCACTAAACACAAACCCCCTCAGTGTACGTCTCTCTGTTGGAGCTGCTTTCCTCATCTCACCCCATGCTCCATAGACAGCAGCAGTAACTTCTAAGATGAGATTCATCTTCTAAAATATTTAAAATGGAATAGAAATGTTTTAGAAGTGCCCGTTCAATTACCAAGGGAATGGACTAAGAACCACCCAGAAAAAGATGTCCTTGTGATCATCATCAAAAATGTAGCTATGTTGAATCCTGTTCTCACTGTCTTCTGCCTCCACCCTGTGAACTGGAAAGGCACAATTCCCTGAGTACTTGCACATAAGGTGACACCAAAGGTTGTCACCTGGAGCTGTGTGCTGGTGCCGGTGTGCCATCAGAGTAGAAAATCTTCAGAGCTTCCAAAATTTCCTTTGCAAGACATCCCACAAACTTTTTTGAACATTATTGTACCAAACAGAGGCTGGCATTGAAGTGAAAGTATAAAACATCATGTTGATAGGAGGATATATGTTTAAGGTAAGGACTATCAGAGACAGCCAACAATGGAGGGAAGGTAGTTGTCTTTTGGGGTCTCATTCTTACACAATTTGTTTCATTATGAAAACGGGTAAAGTTTTCTGGTTTAGGCATAAGGAATGCCGACCTTAAGTCGAGAGCAGGAAGAAGGTGTTTTGTCAGAACACTATGACTCAGGAAAAGATTGTGATATTGTAGAAGACAAGTGGTTGAGTAATTGTCTGTGAATTCTGTGTCAGGATGTGGCCAAGCCATGCTGAAAAGTTTCAAAGAACAAAGTAATTCTAGATAGGAAAAAAAGATCTCTTTTGAAAGATTGCGAGCGTGTTTTTGATGGGAGAAGTCACAGGCAGGTCCAGCGCCAGGAGCTTAAATCTAAGCAAAGTCGGATTGGAAGTGAGCAGGCATTTGAACAACAAAACCCATCAGAGCTGCTGTGGTAGCTCCATTTGTCATCCTCATGAGAACTGTAAGTTAAAACTGGTTATTTTTCTTAATTTTAAGCTTCAGCAAAGCTCCAATGTTACTTAACTCAGCATAGGAATAAGTTCATTAAATGTAATGAACTGCGTTAGGCAGGAGGCTCGACCAGCAGGTTGAGTTACTCCAGAACCCTGTTGTTTCCTGCATGTCTAAGGACACAGCAGCCTTGTTGTTGTTTTTCCCTCTTTGGGGCTCTGTGACCCAGAGGTGGTAATGTCAGTGGAGTGTCAAGAAAGCCGCCGTGACAGCCAGCCACATCGCACCATCCTCGAGTCCCCGTTCTTTGGTCCCAGTGTAATGCCAGGAGGAGGAGTTGTGAAGACGATGGGTTCCAAGAGAAATCCTTTGGGGGATCCATGATCAATGCAAGGTGCTGGCTTATCCATTAGAAAGCTTTGAGGAGCAGGGGTGGCCATTCCAGCAGAGAGAAGGAGAGCCAGGTGTCGGGTAAATCGCACTTCTTAAGAGAGAAAGCTTCTGATAAAAGCCCTGGCGAGTAAAGCAAAGTTGCACTTGCATTTTTGCTGGCTCCCTGGACCGGATTACTGTGTCATGGATCCAAGTAGGAAGGAGACTGGTAGGCTGCCAGGATCTCCCTTTAGGGTTTTTTTTTTTTTTTTTTTTTTATTTGATTGTAAAGATCTGTAAAACCGATTAGAGAACCATAACAAAGGAGTGTGTCAGTTCTGTGAAATGATGTTTAAAGGATCTGCTGTTTCTGGTGGTGGCTGCCAGGAGGTGCTTTGAAGGAGAATTCCGAAGGGCAGCAAGAAATCAAACCAAATTTTTCATTAATATTTGTTAATAAGATTTTGTTGTTGCTCTTTTTTGTCCCTTTGCTTCTAGTTCTGTTATCGAATACCTGATCTTCTACTTTACCCAAATATTGCATAATTCTAGCAGCCAGCTGCGATCCAAAGCACACCAAGCACTCCATGCCTGGGAGTGCCGAGTCTGTTCACGGTGGTGAACAGGAGCCCTTTCAAGACAGAGCCCATCAGACGTGGTTTATAGCTCTCAAAAATGTTGCTACTTTCTTGACTAAGCTGCAGAGGTTTGCTTAAGGCCACGAGGCCAGGTCTTACACAGCAGTGTGGTTTTGCCAGTAACAAGCAGGGTGGATGTGGGGGCAGCTTCAGGCACATCTGTGCTTGACAGGGGAGGGCTGTTCCAGTGTTTTACTGTCCTTTAGACACAACAGCCAAGCTGTGCATGGAGAGGTGGAAGCGCTGATAATGTTTAATCTGATTAGAAATGCTGAGATGCCATGGGGTGGCACATAGTGGCACAGGTCAGCCAGCAGCGCTCCTCTTAAAGCTACAAGATGCACGTGCTGGTAAGGATACTTTGGGTGCTTCTCCTACAGTCTGAACACTCTGGTTGGTCCCGTGGGGAAAATCAACTCCAAGCACTCTCAAATACTAAAGAATAAACCAAGTTACATGACCTTTAAATACTTGTAGCAAAAGTGCTGAATTTCTAGTAACTCCTGGTATTTCAATTCCTTGTAATATTTTCCAGTGTTTGCAAGGGATGTGTGCGCAGGATGAGCTTTCAGGGGCTGATTTTGTTTCAGGCTGTAGAGGTGTACACCAAGGTTTAATCTTGCCTGGGAGGATTCACATTTTAAGTGAGCAATTCACATATTGATGTCGATAGAGAAACTGAAGGTCATGTTGTTAATTAAAAGTCAAAGTTCTTGGGAAAAACAGCTGCCATCCTTGGAAATCCAGACCAAGGCAAACAAGCAGAACCCTCATTTTCCTCAATTTCCCCATCTTATTACTTTAAAAGTTCAAGCTGACTCTCCACAAGATTGGAGTGTTTTAATGGTCCTTCAGATAGCAGCTGGAGCCTTTCGGTGGTCGGCATCATCCCAGGAACCCTCTGTGCATCTGGTTGGTACCCCTTACATTGTTATTTATTGCTTCCCCTTTGATTATTACCCCATTGCATCAGAAAGGCCCATGACTGGATTTTCTGTTCACTGGTAGCCTGGGAAATTCCAGTCTGCAGGAATATTTCTAACGCAATATTTGGAGAAGTCTGGCCAGTTCAACTGTTACCACACATGATAAAGACAGAGCACTCCGCCTTACCAGACGCATCTATAGGACTGGTAGCTAGACGACCAGGTGGAAAACTTTAAAAGAGACATCTTGAAAAAATGAGAAAATGGGTAAATATCCCAGCTTACTAAAATCATCTTTCCAAAAGTTACGACATAAAAAAGGTTCGCAGAAAGGAGTGTGAGCATTAGGAGTAGGCAAGCTTAATTTTTATCAGCTTTGGTGACACTTGGTACAAATAGAAAGGTTTTTCTCTGCTTCTGGTGATGTCTTCTCTAGGACTGTGGTTTATAGGGAGTTCTTTATGTCCATTAATTCTGTGTCTGCACGGCCCATCGGCAAGGGGCGCACCGCAGGGCTTCGGGCAGTTGGGAAAGGGTAACAGCTACAGCTGAGGTCCCTGTTAGCAAATTTCAAGGTGCTGTCACTAATTAGCCCTAAATAGGTTAAAATTTGAATGGTGCTGATCACTAGAGGGCAGCCTGGGCTCAGGTGTGGCCGGGTGAGCAGCTGCTGGTGCTTTCTGCAGCCTCAAATCCTGTGTGAAGTGTGTTAGAGTTGGTGATTGAGGACAGAGAAGACAACTAAAGGGGTGTGCAAGGAAGGGTGTGCCTGTGAGGTGGTGATGAGGGAGGTGGAGTAGCCACGGCAGCGGGTATGGGTTTTATGTGGACTGGCAAAAGGCAGCGTGCTTCAGGGGCCGGCAGCTAAGCAGTTCTGACATAGCTCTCAAGCATAAAAATCAACAATAAGTGCTTGGTAAATAAAGCAAAATGCTCCTTTTAAGAGTTGTGTTAATTGGAGAGTTTGTCGTGCAGTGGGTAACCTGCCTGCGTGCTTGGTTTGCAGAAGGACGTTCCGGACGGGCTGAAGGAGCTCTCTGATGGCTCAGAGGAGAGCAGCGACGCGCAGTCCGACTCGCAGAGCTCCGAGAACAGCAGCAGCAGCACCAGCAGCAGCAGCAATGGGTGCACTAACAAGGACGGGAAGAAAAGCAGATGGAAAAGGAAAGGTAATTTTCCCTTTCAGGAGCCGTCTCTGGTGAAGGACGTTGAGGTTTTTGCCAATCCTTGTCCAGACAGGCCGTTACAGTAGCCTGAGGCCTGTTTTTACTGCTTGTGCTCCTGGTGAAACTCATGTCACAAGAACAGCTTCACTGTCGAGGGACCCAAAGGCATCTTTAATTAGGTGCCTGTACTTACTGCTTGGTGCAGGTCAGCAACCAGCCTGCTGTGCTTCAGACCTAGGAACAGCGGAATTGTTTTCTTTCAGGTTTTCTCTGCCATCCCCCTCCTTTCCTGAGATGACTGCACCTTTTGATTCTGGCCTCTCTTGGTGATGTTTGGATGCAGCACTGGTTAGGAGTGAGCACAGCAGCTCTGAGGTTACGGCCTGTTGTGGGAACCGAGGAGTCCCATAGGGTCTGGGCTTCAGCGCTCCTGTGCTTTGGACTCTCTTCCCTCATAAAATAAACGATGTTTAGGTATTCAATTCAATTAAATATTAAATGATTTACAACCTTAAATTATACAGTAAATTTCAGCGATGTTTTGAGGCTATCCAGATTCTGGATTTTACATGCAATGATGTATTTGGTATTGCAGGGGAGTACCAAGTGAAGGTAATGAATGCATTTCTTCTTCATCCTGATATCTTTGCCACTCTGAAGAGGCAGTGTATCTTGTTGGATATCAGGACCAGCAGAAACGAACAGCTCTCAGCCAATGCATTACAATAATTACATCATGTATTAGTAATAAACTTGAACTTCCCCCTTTTGCCTTCCTCTAGTTCCCATGCCTGTTCATTTGACAAGTATTGTATGAATTTTCATTCTTCCTTCAAAATTCTGCTCATAAATCTGCTTATCTGTTTAGATGTCACATGCTGAATTAATTAAAAAAAAAAAAAAAAAAAACCCTCAAAATATGAGGATGCAACTTACATTTGTCAGAAATTCTTTGTTCTCTCTTTCCCTGGCTGCACCTCTCCCATCTGGGTGTTCCTGCAGAGCTCTTGGTGCAGCTGCCGATGTTACAGCTTTCCCTTAAATCTGATCCTTTCCTTTTTCCTTTTCTACTCAGTCATGCACAGAATTTCCTGGCTGAAATGAAACAAAATCAAAAATGTATTTCCAGTACAGTACGATAGTCTAGTGTAAGTGATTTCCTAAAGCCACTGAAGCCTTACGATAGAGCAGTGGGGTCCACCAAACCCTTCTGTCCATGGGATGTGTGCAAGGCCTGTGGGGACCAGACCTTGTGTGGGGCTTCCCATATAGTCACAGTGCAAGCAACAACAAGAAAGGAAATTGTTAGATAGGATTTGAGCATTTAAAACACCAGGAAAGTGCGCATTAAAAAACTTAGAAGTAAAACTTGACTACAAATTCATCCTTTTAAAGGAAAGCTATAGGTAGTCTGGCTGAAATATTTGCATTTCTAACAAAGCCTCTCAAAATATAGTAAGGGCTTTCTTGGGTACATTGTCTACACCTCCAACATCATGATATTATGTAAAAATTTGAAAGAGGAACGTGAACTTGCAAGAGAAAATGTATCTTACAGTGAGATCGCAGTGCTTGTGTAGCTATATTTGTATACATCTGTATAAAAGTTTCATACCCTGTTACAGAATGGCTGAACAGCCAGGACCCTGTGTGCCTTGGGAACCAGAGGAAGAAGGAAGGGAATTTTGTAGCCTGAAATGTGCAGCAAAAGTTACCCACAACTCAAAGCAGAGAATTTGAAAATAACAGTTCCAGGACAAATACAAAAATGCAATTTTGAACTTCTTTGTTGTCTGATACCGATTTTTTTTTTAGAAATGGCATTTTGACTTCCAGCAAAAAGATCATGTTTTCATGTGCTGCAGTGCACTGGAGGTCAAGAACTCCAGTATTAGAGGTGTAATTCTGGCCAGTGGTGGTACTGGGTGTTTTCCTTCTGTTCCTCTGAGGATTGCGTTCCTTTGTCTGAGTAACTCTTAATTATTAATCAACTTGCTACATAGTGTCACGCAATGACCAGGCTTTGAGGGGAGATGGCTTTATCCTTAAGCTTCCCTTCAAGAGACTTGTGAACAACAACGTGTGTGTTTGCTGAAGCAGGGGTGGCGTTTCTGTGCATGAATTATTAGGGCTGTGGTGTACTGAGCCTCTTCCAGACCCAGGGGAGCTCCGTGGAGCCTGGATTTCACCTGTGCTAACCCGGTACTGCAGGAGTGAAAACTGAAGCACAGTCATCCTGTACATACAGCCCAGTTTAAATCCCATAAGCTGGCTGGCAGTATCTGTAGCCAAACCTTTCCGAGTCCGTGCATCCTGCCTCCTGCCCACAAGTGCACCCCGTATTTCAGCCGTTATGGGTCTGCGATGGATGCAGATGGAGGTGCCCCACCTCGGCTGGCTGCTTCTCTTACCTCTGGGTTTCAGGTCTTACATGGGGGTGAGCAGCAGTGGTGGAAGCTGCCCAACCTTTGTGGGACACACAGATGCCCTACTGGGGGGCGTTTGTTCCATCTACGCTCTGCTCTTCTCTGCAGCTCTCACCTTGGCTGCTGCAGGTGGAGCTGAGCCTGCAGTGAGCTGAGAGCACAGCTCTGAGCAGCCTGGCTGCTCACAAGCAGAGGCATCTCACTGCCTGCTGAGCACCACGTTTTGGCCATCAGGATGAGTCGTAAAGGGAAGTCTCCCCTAGGACATGTAGAGCCACTCATATTTGGTTTGAAATACTGAAACGCTGTGCACAAATAGGAGTGAGTTCCCCCAAAAAGTGAGGCTCCTCTGTGCAGGGGAATGGGTTGGAAAGCAGCGACAGGCGGTGTGTCAGAGCACCTTGTCTGGTGGTTTGTGGATCTGGAAGTCAGAATGCACCTCTGACAAATGAACCCAGTGGTTGTGTTGAGGCTTGCTGTGGCGGTGTTACCGGCGGGCAGACAGACGTGAAGCTTTGTCTGAGGTCTTGCCCTGGACAGAAGCTCGGCCTCCTCCATCGTCTTCTTGGTTCATAATAAGTTGAAGAAATGGCTACTTAGAATTCTGCATGATGCATTGGGAAAAGAAAGCGATGTTTCTGGAAATACTTAGGTCTCAGAGGCCACTTGCCAAAGATAAATTTCATGCTTCAGGATGTAAATCAGCCGTGAGTCCCTTTGCATCGAGAGGCTTCCCCGGCAAAATTAAAATTTCTCTCAACATACTGACTTACAGATTCAGCACATTTCCTCATGACACCAAGCTGAAACCCCTGGGGACTGGCTGTGGGGCTGGAGGGATAGCTCTGGGGGATCCCTTCTGCTCTGCTGGAAACAGCTGCAATTGCACATTCCTTGTGCTGCCTTCTGCTCCAGAAAAGACCCATCTCTGCCGTGTTTTGTGCCGTTTGGAAAGCCCAGGTGTATGACGACTTCTTCTGGACTTAACTTGAATGATGCACTGTGCCTTCCTGCTACAAGCAAGGAGTTAAGCTGACCGAGAGGGAAAGAATCCTGGATTTATCTGACTGCTGATGTTAACAAAGCTGACCTGAAACAGCTTTTCTTTGCAGTCAGCTTTGCTCACTTGGCTGTATTAAAAGGAAGTGCTTTCTTTCAAGTGCTGAATAACAGAAGCCACTGAACATGAAGAACATGATGGACAGCAAGACATGTTTGTTTAGTACCATACACCACGTTAGTTTTCTTTTGAGCATTAAATTGATTTTTCTTTTTTTATTTTCTTGGGAGCCACCAGGGACTTCTATCCAGAAGATGACAGGATAAAATAAGTGTTCTGGCTGGTAGGGCTCCTGCAGCAGCTCAGAATTTGAGGGCTCTGACGGGTGCTTTCTGTTACATCTCGCTGCTGTGATACGAGCTGGTACTACTTCATTCTGTGATTCTGGGATTTCTACTTCTCCCTGTTTTCAGCAGAGCAGGATGTGCCGCACATCTTAGAGCAAACCCAACATCATTACAAGCCACTGCATTTCTCTTGCTTAACCTGCATGAATTGCTTTTAAAAGCTGCAGTTGTGACTGGGCCAAAAATCTGGATAGTTTTGTAAAGGAAACAACGTGTGGAGGCTTATTCCAGAGCAAGACAACCTTGGTGCATCTGCCAGCAGCACCCGCAGCACCTGGAAGCCAGGCAGGAGAGTGAATGGAAGGCAGAGCCAGGACGCAGTGGTCATCTTCACTAAATTGATGAAGTCCAAATTAAGATTACAGCTCATACAAGCGCGTATTTACTACATTTCGGAAGGACAAGATAAAGGCACAAGCACAAAACTGGAAGGAGCTCTGGCAAGAGTGCTGCAATAGCACAGACCACGACCGAGTCAGTCCGTGGCAGCACTGCAGGAAGGGGGAGGCTGATGTGGGATGGGAATACACGGCCAGGAGAACAGCTGGTAGGGCTGGAACTGCTCTGCTGTGCAGCGAGCACTGACGATGCCTTAGCTGAAACTGTGTCTGGTTTGGGACTTCAGCAATACCGGCAAAATTCAGCTATTAGGAAAAAATAAAAAATAAAAGTGGAATGGCCCACCAAGGAGTGGATTTCAGCTCTGAGCTGACCCTGTTGAACAGTCTCTGCTTACTCCTCTGAAGGAATATCTCTGGAAAATCTGTTTCCTGATTTCAACCTATGCCTGGCGTGGATGATTTCTGATGGATAGCCACAGCCAGGTCTGGGTGTGCCGGACCGCAGGCCGTCCTGCCCGGAGCCTTTGCTTCCTTTGGAGAAGTTGGAGGTTGCTGGATGTTCCATCGACCTGCGTCTCATTTTGAGGCATTTTTCAGGTTTTTCCTGAGCATCTCAGCTCCTTAGGACTATCACAGAGTATTTCTGTGTTGAGCAGCACAGCCACTTGCCAAGGCAGTGCCAGCACGCCAGGGTCTTCCAGCAGGTCCCCGTGCATCCCCACAGGCACAGCGAAGTGTGCCATGATCCTTTTGGCCTTTGCCATTCTCTTTTTGTTGCTGTTTTTTCACTTACTCCTTCTGCGACCCCTCCAACCATCCTTCTTTCATTTGCTGAATCTTTCTCAGTTTCACCGTATCCTTTCTGAGGTCCAAAACGCACAAACGGTTCAAAATGTTCGCGTTCTGTGAACACACAAAGCGATGTCTTCTCTCTTATTTTCTAATTTAATGTTTTATGCTTATTCCTTTCCATCATATTTTGCAACAGTCATTGCTTTTTTACCTGGTGATGAGCAGAGCTGGGGTTACATCTGGCAAGTGGGACCCTTTTCCTGAGCACCAGCAGCTGTTTCAGAGTTCATCACGCGGGCTGTACGGCTCCGCTCTTCTTCCCTTTGCTCCCTGTGTTGCCCTCTGAGTTATCCCTGTTGTTTCAGTTCCCCTTCCCCTGGTACCCTGAGGTCCGTTTGCAATTCTTTGCAATCACGTTTACCCTTCTGTCCTGCAGAAGAATTTCCCATGCCATCAAGCTGTGTCTGCCTGCTTGATACCACGTACGGTGAATGGCATCGGTGGAGCGTGCTTCTGTGGGCACCCTGCTGGCCGTCTCCTTTACCCTGTTGCTAAACCAGGCAAATTTATTTCTAAATCTTGAATCATGTTTGATGTCTGATAAACATTTTCTTTAGAAGGCTACAGTGGTTAATTTAAGTGATGTCTTTGCCCCTGGCATGAGTTTTGCCCTTATAGACGGGCTATTTAATTTCCTTTTAACTTGTTTCTGTGTTTCAGTGCGGTTCTTCTTTTTATGAAGTGCTTAGTATTACCGTGACATGCCATATGAAATATTTTTAGAGATTTCCCTCTAGATGTAAAAATAAAAAACCTGTACTCACCAGGAAGTCAGAAACTTCTTGCAAGAATAAGATTTCCTGGCCTGTGTTGCACAAGAGAACATTCAAAGTCAGAAATAAGTTCTTTACTCTTTAAAAGGCTTTTAGAAGGGTTTGGGTTTTTTTAGTCGTTCAGAGTAACACTGAAGTTGGAAATACATTTCACTATTACATTATGAGAGGGAATGAACAACCTTTTCTTTTTATGGAGTGATGCAGGAAAATGAGGATCTGATGCCCTAAAAGCCGTGCTGGTGGGTGCTGGTGGGACCGCAGAGGTTTTGCTCCGTGGCACCGGGGCTTGTGCAGGGTGGAGGCTGGGCTGGCTGAAGAAACGCATGCGTTGGTGCTGTTGCTCCCGATAAGCTCCCTCTTTTGGCAAAACGAGAAAGTGGACGCGTGTTGTGTGGCCACGCGTTATCCTCTGCACAGGCTCCAGTTCACCCACACTGACAAATTTGCCGTTTTCGGTGACTTTTCATGCTGCTGTGTCAGTGATAAGCCGTAGGAAGTGAGCAACCACACCAGGGGCTTCCCCTGAGTGCTTTTTGCTTTGCTGGTGATTTCTTGAGTTTTTGTTTTGCAGTGCCTGTTTCCTTTCTCTGTTATTCTCCCTTTCCTCCTCCTCTTCGTCTCGCTGCCGTCCACTGCAGCCCCTCGTCGAGGAGCCCCAGGAACCTGCCGGCCCTGCTCACTTGGAGGCTCTGAGCCCCTGTGGGGTCCCTGGGGACCCCGCAGCACTTCTCACCGCTGAGCTTATCCTTTTGGTATCCAGGAAAACTTAGGACAGGCAGCAGGAACATCTGCTTGCTCGCTCCTGCTTCCTCTTCCCCCCATACCATCGGTTTTCTTTGGAGATATAAAATGGAAGCACTAAAGCTGAGAGAGTGAAGCACATGTGGTGCATTTGAATAAATCACTGGCATGAAACGTTCTCTTTAAATAAGTTCTCTTTAAATAAGTTGTATCTGACAGCTCAGCCGTGAGCCCCCTGGTAGACGTTACAGGTCTGTGTCAGCCCGTGTTTCATGAGGGGGTTTGGAAACATTTAAGGAAGGTCAAAAGCAAAAGATATTTCTTCAAGTAAAATGTCTGTAAAAGAAAAACACAGAAAATGCACTAAGCTTCCACCTCCTGGGCTTCTAGTGGTGTTTTCCCTTCCAAGCTGTGACTCGGGAATGGGAGGCAGGGGCAGAATCGCAGCTCCCTTATCTGCCGCACTGAGCTGAACATCATGCAGCTCAGCTGGGTGACCAGGGTGCCCAGATTCACCTGGATTCACGTTTGATATTTGTTTTTTGGGGGGCTTGGAAACAAGGCTTGTGCTCGTGGGGTTGCTCTCTTTTAAGCCCCAGCTGTCAGCTCATGGGGTTACAAAGATAATCACGTTCCTGCGTTTCCAACCAGTGGCTGGGTGGAGAGAAGAGGCACTGCACCTGCTGCAAGGGGTGCAAAAAGCTGTAGCAGGACACCCTCAGGCATGTGAGAGTGCCCGGCAGGGTGATGCGACTGCCCCAGCTGCGGGAGAAACTCGTGAAGCT
Source organism: Netta rufina (assembly GCF_964035555.1). Lineage (NCBI taxonomy): Eukaryota > Metazoa > Chordata > Aves > Anseriformes > Anatidae > Netta > Netta rufina. The sequence continues at coordinate 121,041,561 of NC_140125.1, forward strand.
GGCTTGGTTTCAGACATTCAAATCAATCAATGCCAAGGCATAAATGTGCAGCACGTGGGACTTTGCTAGGTCTGGGTCTTATTACTTCATTTTGGTGTGATAGCTTTCAGTCTTCTGTCCCTGTGTAAGACACCTGCTTCAAGTTTTAGCGCTTCATTTACTTACTGCATGCCTCTGGAAGGATTCTTTTGGTTTCCTTCAGCAAAACCCACAGTTTCGTTGTACTGTTACCTACAAAAGTAGCTTGCATTTAATATCCCAGAAGTTGCTGTGAAAAGTATAATGAAAGTAGAAAGTGCAAACAGCCTCAGCTTGCTCCCAGCTATAGTTTTTTGTCTCTGGTGGGTGTTCTGCAGCCAGCACTGTGCGAAAGTGGAAGTGAAGGAGTGTGCAAGTGGCAGTGCCTCCTGGCAGCGACAGGGGTAAGCTGCGGTGGCGCTGGCAGCGGTCCTTGGCGGTGCCTCCATGTGCTTTGCTGCTCTTCTCTTCCACGGGAGTAGAAGGATTTCTGGATGGAACCGAGCTTGCAGTTGCACATTGATTTGCTCTGCCTTAAAATAAGCAGAAAGACATGAAATTCCCGTTAGAAGGATTCCTTTGGTGGTGTGCTCTGCAGCATCAGCTCTGGAACGCAGCACTCCTACAGCGCCACTTCCTGCACTGAGCGCGTACACAAGACACTCAGAAGACTCCTTCCTGGTTAAAAAAATGATCACCCTGCTTTAAGGATGGCCCAAATTCAGGCAGAGTTTCTCGTGGCGCTGCCCGGGTGCTGGCTCCTTTTTCACCTGTGCAGTATTTGAGGTACAGATGTCAACTCAGGCGAGCCTTTGTGATCCGAACCAGCGTGCAGCTCCGTGGCCAGCTCCCGAGGAGAGCTCTCGGTGGGAGAATGCAGATTGCTGAGGAGAGGCAGCGAAGTGGATGCAAACTGGGGTAGACAGCGACCAGATGAGATGTGCTCCCATTACCGTGTTTTGCTCGGAGGCTTTGGCTTGAGCTCTCCGAAACTGCAGCTTAGCTTAACGTGACATTATTTTTGCTCATATACATATAAAACAGGAAGCACGTTCAGATAACATCAACAGCCACTTCCTTATATGTACAAAAATAAAGTGCTCTGACAGCAGCAAAACTGACACTTTGATTTTAAAAAGGATAGAAACCTTGCATTGTCGACCCACATGGGCATTGCGCTGAGCCAATCAGGAGCACAGAGGAAAAAATTTGAAACAACCCTCATGCATTATTGTCTGTGCATCTGTGCATAAGCGGAAGGCTGGAGGAAGCCAGGAGCATTGATTGCAGATTTCAAGAAGAAGAAATAATGCTCATGGAGCAGCTTTATGCCATTCCACTCGAAGGTAAGACGAAGCTGCTTCAGCAGGCAGCTGCTGCAGATTTGCACTTTAGGGGAAGAAGTGGGTGCTTTTTGGCTCGGATTCCTCGAGCAGCAGTGAGACAGAGATATCTTTTCTTTGGCCTTGAAGCGAAACAGCTCCTCAGCTGCCGTCTTCTGAGTCTGACAATAAAAGCAAAGCCTTTTTGGACACAGTACAGTAATCGTAAAGGCTACTGCCAAGACTCTTTGGTGTCGTGTTCTTTCAAATCATCTTGAAACTTGAAGTGTAAATGCCTCGATTCCAGATGCTTTTATCACCTTTTCACCGAGGGCAACTTGCAAGTACTTTGTTGTAAGGCGCTGCATGAACAAGGAGTACAGTAACGCAGTGTTCGGTCTCTGGGCGCACCTCATTTGTACGTCTGGGGTTGTTAAGCTCAAATTTACTGACATAGTCTGTGCTCACGGTGCCTGGAAATAAATGTGTGTGACTTAGTCTGGTTTCTATGGCCGGCTGCAAAACTTCAGCGGGCTTGAGTGCAACAGGAGCAGTGCACAAACTTGGCTTTGCGAGCTGGTACAAATAAATAAAATCCACTTTGTTCCAGTATAGATCTGCTCAGACTTTCATGTCTTCTGACAACAGAAACAGCTGCCAAAATGGGATTTTCCTGTAATTCCTGACGTGTTGGATGTTCCTGGTGTACGCTTTCTAATCAGAGGCATCCTGGAGAAGGATCTTGTGTGGCTTCTGCAGCTGACACCTCCTGGGGGGATCACAGGGCTCTGCAGCAAAGCACTACCTGTGGTTGCTGTGTTAAAAAGGAAAAAAAGATCAGATGTTAAAATGAATGTTAAGGGAAAAGGAGGGAGCAAACGGCACAATTCCAGATGGCCCCGCTCCGTTAGCTGGTTACCAGCTTGGTGGGTGTTGGTGTGCAACACACACGCTCTGGTGGAGCCCTCGTGGCTCCAATTTTTTTTCAACCAGATTACCGTTTAGTACCAAGTTTGTCTAACTTTCATAGAATATTTTAGTGAGGTTAAAATAGGGTTTCACCAGAAACTCCTTAAATAGGACAGTGACCAAGAATACCTGCCGTAATTAAACCCCTGCACTTGTTGTGGTCACTGCCGATGGTCAGTACTTGGGGAAATAGAAACACAACTCTGTTCCATACCTGAAATGCAGTGTATGAGCTTTTAGTACAGAGGAAAGTCTCACGTGTCCTGACACACAGAAGGCCAGCTCACAGTTGGAGGGCATCACCGGCTTGTGCAGCAGGAGCTGTGCTCTGGCCGTGGCTCTCGGCTGCCGTAATTAACACTCGCGGGCTGCTCAGGGTGCTGGCTTCAGAAAGGGCTTTGCTGCCGCAAGCCTTTAGCACTTGCAAAAAAAAAAAAAATGCAAGAAAGATCTTTGTTTGGGTTATGTCATTCTGTTTCTTCCTGTCAAAGATTCGGTTGAAATAGCAGCGTTTGTGAATTCAGCCAGTTCCTGCTGGTGCTCGTGACTCACAAGGAAGCAGTAGCTGAGTGTCACATACAGTTTAGCAAGCAGTCTGCAAATGCAAAGCCAAAAAAGTTCCTTTTTCTTTATTTTGGTTGGCGTATCCTCCGCTCGGGCTGTCCCGCAGTACCAGATTTGGGGTGACCTGTGGATTTTCGTAATGGGCTTTGAGCCACCCGAGGCTGATTGCCCCCCGCTACACGCTGTGTGAGCAGCCAGGCTGTGGTCGTGGCTCTTCCACCTGCCTGCAGGTTTGGGGGCATTCAGGTGTGCCCGGGGGTGGGTTATGGATGCAAAATCTGCACCAGCAGCTTCTGTGCTGCCATTTCCTGGGGCAGATGCTGCTGCAGGGAGCGAAGGGGTTGGAGGTGCTCGCCCCAACCTTTCAAACCTGGCCCTGCTGGCTTTTCTTTGTACCCTCTGGGCTGAACAATCCAGCCCTCGCTGTACGTGCTTTGAGGGCAGTGTGTAGAAACTCATGTAAAATCGCTGCTGACACCTTTTCTTCCCTGACTGAAAGTCCCAAGGCTTACTGAAGCTTACTGTTTCGGGGTGCCCTTAAATATTCCCATAGGTGTGATATTTCTAAGGTGCCTCTTGGCCCCAAGATGTTTCCACTGAAACGCAGGGAAACGTGATTTGTAAGTCCCTAACCTGTTCTTCAGAAAACTGAGAGTGGGCAGCCACTTACTACAGCAAGCACTTTTTAGGAAAAGAGCCTGTTTGGGCAGGGCGTCCCATGGCTGCAGGGAGGCGAGGTCTGACCCCAAAAGCTGCCGGTTGTGATGAATGGAGGGGTTCAGAGCTGCCGGGGGGAGCGGGGAGGAACTGAAAGCTGCTGCCTGTGGCTGCAGCTGCTCGGGGCCATCAGCAGAGCCCCGAAACCACTTCTGTCTGAGCGCGGAGCGTTGCTGTCCTACTGGGCTCCGACTGCACGCAGCCGGCGTCTCTGGTGCTTCTCTTAGCTAGAGATCAGAGGAAATCTGTCGCATTGGTGTTAGTTGAGAGTCACTGAGTGCTGATATATTGATATACTGACCCGTTTCATTCGGACTTCCAGCTGCACTGCGTTGCAGTAAGGGGCTGGGCAGGGCGGTGTCAGTGCCCCTTGCTCCAGCTGATGAGATGAATGCGGGCTATGAGGGGCAGCCCATTCAAAACCCCAGGAGCCAGGCTGCTGTCGGCACTAAAACCAATGGAAGTGCTCTTTCTGATTTCTTTCTGAAATCTCTCCTTTTGGCAGTCTGGCAGCACGTGCTGGGGGTGCTGGTGTGAGCACCCAGGCCGAGCAGGAGGGGTTTTGCCAGCGGTACCTGCAGCAGAGGGGCACAAACGAGCCTGTGCAGCACTGCCTGGGGACAAGGACTGCTTGCACAGCTGCTTTTCGTGCTCCTTGCTGCTTCGACTTCTCTGGCTTGCCTGGGAGATGTTTGCAATCACTTTCTCATTCCGTGTCACAGGAGCGCACGGAACACAGGATTTCAAACAAAATCTCGGTGGCTTTAATTTCAGCTCCGTGTCCTGTGTCACGTTAGGTTTTTCCGTGCGGACAGACGTGCCAGGTGCCTTTCCTCTCTGGAGGAGAGGCGTGTTTGAAGCTGCTCTGCAGCCTGCTGTTCCTTCGAGCTCTGCCCTAGGAGGAGGGCAATACAAGCTGGAAAGCAGCCGGGGAGCGAGGCGGCTGCGCACTGGGGGCACGGGACTGCCAGGGCTCCCCAGGAGCTGGGAACAAAGCTCACCCCCAGGAGGTGTCTGAGATCTCCGTGTATGAAGGCATTTCTCCTTCACCTGATTTTCTCCTTCTGTCAGCACGATGGGATCCTCCTTTATTCTCTCTCCATCTATTTTTTCCCTTGTGCTTTTAACCTGAACTGGCTGTTCCGCGGTGAATCAGCACTGGGTTTTTTTGAACGCTGTGTGCTGCGATACTGAGGCTCTGTGTTTTCCACGTCTGCATGCCAGTGAAACCTTGCTCGGGTAGGGTTCCTTCTGCAGGCAGAAACCCTCCGCAGTGGCATCAGTGGTGCCCCTAGACAGGAAAACCCCAGCCTGAGCTCAGAGGTGCTCAGGGAAGCCTGGCAGGCTTCAGGGCAGCAGCTGCATCATGCAGGAGCGTGACAGGCGTGGATTTGGCAGTGCCTGGCAGCCTGAGGCTCAGGGACTCGGAGCAAAGAGGCTGTCCTTGTGCTTGATGCCATCCGTGGCCTGGTCCCATCCCCTGCTGAACCCCTGCTCAGTTCTGGCCCTCGCCCTGCCCCGCAGTAAGGATTTATTTGCTCAGCTCAGCGTGCCGGTGAAGGAGCATCTCCCTTCGCTTGTTTTGGTTTTAATCCTGGCATCTTCTACGTCCATTTTGTGCTTTCCTCTCTCGCATTTGAGCCTGAGCAGCCGTCCTGTTGGCTCTGCTGTGCCTCTCAGGGTTTTCAGACTGTCCTCCCGCTGCTCAGCTCTGCCAGCCCGCATGACCCTCACTGCTCATTCAAGGGCCGCTCGGTCCTTGCTGTGCTTTTCTGGCTCACCGGCTTATTTTTAGACCTGGGATGGAAACAGCACAGAGTTTTCAAGATCAGGTACAAGGTTTAGTTTCCTGTCATTCTGCTTGCTCTGACCCCTGTTGACCGGAGGCTTTCCGAGGAGCGTTTGTCCTGGTGCCAAGGCAGTGCTGCTCTGACGCCGAGCGCCGCGTGCTCAGTCGGGTCTGCAGCTGGCACAGCTCCATGCAAATCACGTCTCTTGTGGGACTTGGCCATGCCGTGGTGGTTGTCATAAGCACACTGAATCTGTTGAATTTCCTGTTCAGCCCTTATTTAAAGTAGGAGAGCTGCGTTTGGGCTGAATATGCCTGCACTACAGACCTGTAGGGCTGCGAGGAGTCTTTGTAGGTGTTGGATGCTGTGCAGCGTTTGCCCTGAGTGACTGCCAACATCTTGCTTCACCAACAGAGGATACAAACATTTCAGCCTTACTAAAATCTAGCTTTTAGGAAACTCTTGGTCATCATCTTCAGCTGTGAAGGTGTCATAGCAATATATAGTACATTTTTTATTTTTAACTTTCCTTCGCTTCTCCTCCCTGTTCTGTTTGTCCCACGTGCAGTGTGGTTGCAGATGGCTTATTGGTGTCTCTGTAACAATCCGCAGTTTTCATTCTTGTCACTGTGCTTCCCAGCCAGATCTGCTAATGTTTTCATCACTTGTGGGAAGTTAAACCTTTTAAAAGTGAAATACACAAACCAGTGCCTCAGACCGTCTCTGTTCTTAGTGAGAGCGGTACGGTCGTGCTCCCTGCTCTCAGCTGATGACATCTTTTAGCCCAGGAATGAATTCTGTTCCTCTCAACACACACCCCACGGTAATTTCCTGATTTTCAGAGCTGTTAAAGCTTTTACTGGTAGCCACATAGGGCTGCATGAGCCGATGTCTTCAAGACTTCCCAGTTCCTTTCCATACCATGCAGACAGATGCATAAGGAGTTTCCTGCTTCCGAAGCAGCCGGTGGCTCAGACCACAAACACCTCAACAAGTGCACAGCGAGTGATTGTCCATGTGGATGTGCTGCGGATGCTGTCCCTGCCTCTCGTGCCCATCCTCTCCTTGCTGTTGTCGTACCAGTGCTCGTAGCAGTGATGGAGCTGGGGACACTTCCCCATCTCTGCCGCGTGCCGCAGGTGGGCCATGAAGTGGCAGCAGCAGGAGTTCAGTCTGCCCGCCCATCTTTTCACTTGCCAAACTTCAATTTGGGGTTTGGTTTCTCTATTTTCAGTGTCTGGGGAAATGGGAATGTTTTTTTTATAGCAGCAAGATATCTTCAGCTGCAGCTGAGAATAAAGCGTAGGAAAATTGATTTTCTGTCCACTTAAAGGCCTCTTTTTGCAAGTGTAATGCATTGCCATGGCAGCGCCTCAGCCCAGGGCTTGAAATTCGACTGTGCAGTTTCTTGCTGTAAAAAAAAGGACAGTTTTTTGTTTCCATGACATTACGCCTGCTTTTCCAAGCCTCCAAGACACTCAGCTTAGCTGATCTGCAGAGTTGGGCAAGGGCACGGGTCACAGCAGTGAGACTGGTTCTTACACGCTGTTTGCTCTCCAGGAGAAATTAGTTTGGGTGTGAGCTGGAACTGATGTTCACAATTCTTTCTACATGTGGACCTTTCTGTTCCTGAGCGATTGTTCGCATCTGGAGTGAATCAGGAAGAGGAGTTAATCATGAACAACCGCATGAGGAAGAGCCGAAATAGCTTTATTTTGACGTTTTTGACAGTGGTCTGTAGAAAATGGTCCCTAAATAGCAGAGAAGAAACTAAATTTAATCTTAGCTAAATTTCCTGCTCTCCGGTAGAAAGCCCCAAGCTGGACACGTTGCAAACCCGACTGGATCTGCGCCGTGCTGGAGGCTACAAGTGGGACTCCTGCCCCGCGGGACCTCACATTCAAGTCACTTAGGACAAGTGACAGTAGGTAAAAACAGGTAAGGGAATACATGGATACAGGTTACGTTCATCTATACAGCTACACTTTGACCCCTCATTTGGGATTCCAAGCCACAGGTCTGCCAGCCAGCTGTGCTCACCCCATAGCCTGCACTGGTGTTACCCAAGGCGATCGCAGGGGTCATCACCCTTCTCCAGTTTCCCCACATAAAAGTTACTTGGAGAATTCCTGAATCGCCCAAATCAGCCGTGTGGGGTTTCACCGACCGAGAAAAAAGGTACTTCACAGGGTGAAAATGAGGAAGCTTCAGTGCAGTGAGTAATTTATGGTTCTTCAAAGCGTTGGATGCTTGTGGTAGTGCCACCTCAGCAGCGCCACTGTCACAGCGCAGGCACGGCTGCTTGTTGCTCTGGTGTGTCCATGAAACACACAGAAATGAAACGATCTCTTCCTGGCCCTTGCACCATCCTTAGAGGCTCGTTCTCAGGCTTGTGTGTCTTCAGAGCTCCCTGCGGTTCAGCGGGTTAGGCAGTACCTCCCTGAGCAGGGTATGGGATTTTAAAGCTGCTTATTTTCTGCTCTTGGAATGCGTCTTGACAGAGACAGGCTGCAGTAGAAATGATCAAAGAGACCTGAGAGCTAATGAATTAATTGTGTACGATGTTCCTGAGGAAGAGGGTAGCCGTGCTGGCCCCCCTCTGCACTCACACGGCGGCGATGTGCAGTGCACGAAGCCGGAGGGGAGTTCAAAGAAACGCGACCACATCTTCCCTTCTTCAGACGCCTACATCTGCTTCCTACACGGCTCACGTTTGGCCACCTCTGATCTGCGCTGCGTTTGAGTCAGCAACCTAGAAACGTGCTCTGGTGTCCCATAACACAGCACCTGAAGCTCACCGTCCCATTACATCGGCCTCCAAGCAGCTGCTGCAGAGATGCTCAGGGCCAGCAGAGCTCTCGGAAGACTTCCTCCCCTGCCTCTGGGCCCTGTGCTCTCTTCCCTGGCCCTGGGTAGGGGTGGGCACTCGTGGGGACCCCACTGGGAGCCAGCACGCCTCGGTAGCCCTCCAGCAACAAAGCAGCAACCAGAAGGCTGGAGCCCTGTGCCTGAGCGGCTCACGGAGGGGCCTGGTGGAGGCATCAGACCTCGTGTGTGTGGGTGTCGGCTTCTTCAGAGACTCCTCGCAGACCTATTGAGCTATGTAGCAAGTGGATTCTCTTAAAAGCAGACTGTTATTAAAAACATAACCATACCAGTGATGGCAGCCGACACAAGTTCCTTTTTCAGCTCCCCCTGGAAGCCATGCGGGAAAGCTCTGGCTTCTGGTAAGCTGTTCGGGGCCGTGGTACTGCCCCAAACCTGCCTGGCAGCGAGTGCCACCAGTGCCCTGTGCGTGCTGCAGTTTCTGCTGTATTTGTTTAAAGCTGCCCATTCCTGGGCATCGGGTGACTGCCGTGCACAGGTACGTGGTTTAATATAGGCAAGTGGGTTTCTCTGTTTTCCCATGATGTTAGTCAGCTGTCACTGAGCTGAACTGGTGAGCTGTGTGGCAAGGTGAATAAATATTTCAGGGCAGGAAGGTGCTGTGTGTGCGCTCCTTCGTGTTTCCCAGCAGGTCTGCGTCGGTTTCTGCTTCCACAGTGCCTTGCCAGTGCTGTCCCGCTCCTCTGAATATTCCTCGTAAAGGACTCAGAAGTTGAGGAATAACCTATCCGAATGACGCTTGCTCCTTGATTGCTGCACCTTGACCAAGATCCAGAGAATGAGAATACCTGCAGAGAACAAAAAGGGCCATTTCAGAGGGTCCTCGAGGCAGGCCCTGCGTTCACATTGAGCAACAGAAGGATACTGGGAAAGAGAACAGTTGTTTGGGGTCAGCCACATCACAACTGTCCGCTTTAGGAGTTGAATGTCAGTGCTAGAAGCTTTTCTGCTGTGAGAGAGTAACATAATGGCCTTTTTCAAAATAATTCTGCTGACATGCTTAGGTGACAATTTTCCTGTCTTCCGTTGTTTTAGTTTTATGAGCCTCGTGTGTTCGTGTCTCAATGTCCCTACCCGACGTTTAGTGAGAACACCAAACCTGCAGGTGAAATTCCCTGCCGGGTGGGTTCCAGCCTGCAGTAGTTCCTGTGCTTACTGAAACCACAAAACCGTGTGACACCGAGAGGAAGGCCATAGCACTGAAGGACCGTGCAGATGTTGGTTTGCCAAGCCCTATTTGCTCTGGGGCTGGTGAAGGTGCAGGGCTGGCTGCCCCGCTGGGCTGCGCTCACGGCTGAGTGGCGTGCCCCTGCCAGCCAGAAATGGGGCCAGCAGCACCAAGGCCTGCCTCAGCAGCGTGCCGTTCCCAAACAGGCTGCCCTGCCTTTCTGCTGCTGTGTGGGATCGAGAAGGGGCCGGCTGGGTTCTGGCAGCCCCGTGCCAGCCCCGTGCCCGCTGAGGCCCTGGAACTGGCCTTAGGAGGCGCCGAGCCGCGCTAGGCCTCGTGCTTCCTCCTCCCTCTTAGGTTATCACATGAAGTAACAGGATTTCTTCCATGCTCCCTGCTCGCTCTTCGTTTCAAGGCCATCAATAGCCACCGGTGCTGGCTGTGTTCACGTGCAGACATCGCCGCCGTGTGTGGAGTCGGGCCTCACGGCACTGTGAAGGCGCCCGCCGGCCTTCCTGGTGACTCCTCGTCAGCACTGCTCCTCTTCTCAGGCTCTGCTGGTCTTAACGTGGAGCATTGCAGGTGTCTTTTATAAATTTTGGATGGCTCTTCTCTCCTTGGGGCAACCTGCAGGTGCCTGTGCGCTGTCAGCAGAAAGTACAAAGCTGCAGCACCTGGATTTTCTGCATCAGGAAGCCTGGGCAGGATGGGCTGCTACAGTCAGGTCTTGGTTTTACACATACTGGCCTTGACCTGAATGATTCCATTTCTGCTTTCCAGGCTCCAGAAGGAGAGGAGCTAAGGGGAACTGCTGAGTTCTTTGAGCTCTAGAGGTGTTTTTTTAGGAAGAGGGCAGTGTTTGTGGCATGGAAACGAGTAAGAAGAAAACGCTGAAATCTTTCCACTGATGTACCACATGCTCCTTGAAAGTGTAGCGTGTTCAGACTGCAGGAAAAATGCAGCTGGACAGAACTGTAGTGCTGGCAAAGCACAACCCTGTCTGCTTGGTGAGATCGGAGAGCAGCAGCAGCCCAGCTCAGCTGCCAAGTGGCTCCCAGTGAGCGCTGGATATTTGTCAGCCGTGGCAGTGACAGCCCCTGTCGAATACCTGGGCTGCCAAAGTGCATGGCGTGAATAACTCCCATTTAGCAGTCACCCTTACAAGTCCTCACTTTTTCCTAAAGACACACACGTGCTATAATACTAAAAAACCAATTCGGAACAACTTGCTGGTGTTGGCTGGTGTCTGCTGAGTGTCATTTTTTAACATGTATGTAAAACAACTACCTTACACTCCAACAGATGAAAAAATGCTGTTTGGATCAGCAAAATATCTCTAAATTCAGAGCATTTTGGTGATCATGATTTTATTTTACAAACACGCAGGGAGTGACATTGTCTGCCTCTGTCATCACCGTGCATCCTCCAGGAAACGTGGTAACGCTTAACTTTCAGAATTGATAGGAATAGAGATTGCCTTTTTTTTTTTTTTAACTGTTTCTTTTAATTTAACTTGTTTTATATTGGGGAGGGGGCTTCTCATTCTCTTGTACATGCCGTCTGCAGCAGGGCCCCGGTCTGGGGCTGGTGTTCCTAGATGCGCTGCGTGCTCTGAATAATGAAGGTGGTCCCGTGCCCTCCCTGTGCCCCGAGGCTGAAACCAGAACTACTTCTGTGTCATTTAGGCAAGCCTGGGGTTTGCTTAGCTGGGAGATCTCCATAGTTGATAAGGCTTTGTGACAGTGATGTTATCTGGCACTTCGATAGTGCTGATGGGTGATGTTCTGTCCCGGAGAGCACCGCTGCCCACCGGGGCCCCGAAGAGCACAGCAGAGACCCGTCCCTCTGACCACCAGGCATCACGGACATGAGGCCTCGAGTGTTTGATGTGGGAATAGGAATGTGCAATCCGTGTCACAGCACTCGAAGTTTTAACTTCACCCAGGACACGGTGCAGGAGCGGGAGTTTCAGAAAGTTGCAGTTGGGTGATATTTTTGGTCATTTCTCCCTCTTTAATTTTAGCAAGGAGCAGTTGTGTGGTGGAGAGCTTTTCTAAAATGTCGTCTCACTTGTAGGGTTGGTCTTGTTTTGTTATGAACTCAAGCTGGAGTTCCCGTTCTTGCTCTGACAAACTGCATACCTGTAAAATAAAGGCGGCGTTGGGCGAACAGGAGACGTTTCTGTGCTTCTCAAAACGTGTTTCAATGACTTTCACTGGGAGTTTTTCATGTAATACATCTGGATCCCATTAGCTGTTTAAAATTGGGTTATTTTAAGCTTGTGACTGCACATAGTTGAAAGGGGGGGAGTATTGTATTTTTAGTTCAGCCTGACTGTACTTTCTTTCCAAATGAGTAAAGTTCAGCCTTTTCTTTCTGAATGTGTAGCTTTCAAGGCAGAAAACCCCGTGCAAATGCACGCAGCCCCTTGAGCAGGAACTCTGGATCTACTATTTTAATTCTTTTCACGTTATACTCTCCCAAGCCCAAACAAAAGCAGAGACAAAGCCCCAGTAGAGTCCCTGCGTCCGAGCTGCAGCCGGGAAGCAGAGGTGAGTCCCTCGTCCGTGCGCCCACGTGGCGCTCCCCGAGTCCTGCAGCAAGGAGAGCAGGCGTAGGGCTGGTGCTGCTGCCTGGGTAGGGCTGCTTCTCCTACTGAGCCTGGACCACGCTGCACTTGGGTCCTGTTAAAGGTAGGGTAAGTGTCTCATGCCTGCAGACCATCCAGAAGAGTTCTTCTTCTGTGCCAAGCAGTAAACCAAATTTACCGTGGCAGCAGGTTACAGATTTCAGGTTCCTGGTGGGTGGAATGGGGTTGGAGTTGATCTTTAAGGTCCCTTCCAACCCAAGCCATTCTGTGGTGCTCTGAATGGGTTACCGGGCTGTGTGACCCATTCCTAAGGCATTGGTTTCTGTGGTGCAGGTAGGCAGAGCAGTTATCCAGCAGAAGGCTCTCTGTTCTTTATCCAGAGTTTTTATCCAATGCTCTGAGTTTAAATTTAGCAGAACGGTTTCACTGCTCCAAAATAGTTTGATCCCACTTACCAAAGATGAGAGTTTCTTTTACGGCATGGTATATTTGAAATGATAATTAGCTCTGATCTTTAAAAGCTGGAGGATGAGACACCCAGTGAAACCCCACAGTGATGAGCATGGGTCAGGAGGCTGCACCCCTGCTTTCATCACGGAGCCCGTTGTGGTATCAAGATCCAGGGTCCTTGCACTCATTTTGCACTAGTAATACTTGGCTGGATTTGTTTTCGTTGTCTTCCTAGCTCATGTAAAAAACTCTTGGTCGGGATCAAAGTTTATCAATCTGTTATATCTTTCTTTCTTCTGAACTGAGAGAATTTTACCTCTCAAACTCTTCCAGCAACTGCAGTTTTTCCTTTATTTCCAGTGCATTTGTAGTAGTTTTGCTTCCTTTTGTGCTGTTAAATGGTTTGCACTTAAGGTATCCATGTGCCAATATTTGGTAAAGTGAACGCCCGAGGCTGACCTTGAGCTGACTGCTCTAAGAGTAATTTTCTTCTGGAGTCACTGAAATAAGACGGCTGTATGATGCAAGGTCATTCTTCAGGCTCGCTTTCTTCAGCAGTTCCCACTGCTCTCTTCTGAGGCAGGCAGCCGGTCATTTCTGCAACATCAGTTTAAGAAAATCTTACTCTTGATCCTGATTTTGGAATTACCCGAGTGCCTGCCAAAAAAGCGTGACTTTTGCCATCACCCCACTGTGACCCTGCAAGCTCTCCCTCTGCATTCCTGGTCCCTGCTCTCCAGCTCAGTGCTCCTCCAGGTGGTTTCCTGCATTGGTTAAGCCGCCGTGCTCTCAACAGCCCAGTTCTGCAGCGACAGGGGAGGGTGAGGCAATAAATCAAACAGTAAATTAGTGGCTGAACGAGCTAAGGTCCGTATAGCTGAGTTCCAGAAATACTGAGCTTTAAGGCACATTGTGGTCAGGCTGTTCATCTAGCTCGCACAGAGTGGGATCAGCCACATCCATGTGTTTTCTCATTGTTTATCTGGTGCTGTTTGTGAAGGACAAACATTAGCTGCAGTATTACTGTTAAGTGTTCCTTTAAGCCAGTGAGCAGATGCATACTAGGGGCCGGTAGGATTTCCATCCCAAACCATTCCGTGGTTCTGTGATCCTGTTATTTCAAACAGGCAAATATCCCTCTAACTCCACACCCTAGAGTAACCAGACTAAGATGAGATGTCCAAGAAAAAGGAAAAGAAAAAAAAGGTAAAAATAATTCAGGCATCTCCACCTTTCCCTATTTTTCAGTCTTACGTGGTAAATACCCAGCACCAGATGCGAGTTACGAGTCCGGCTGCATGGTGTTTGGTGTCAGGTACTGAGCAAAGAGCAGGTTTGGGCAGGGACAGCAGAGCGTGCACAGCGTGGTCAAAGTCCTAGAGGGTCAGAAGGATGGTGGTGCTCCCCATTGCCTTTGTGAGTGCTGGAAAATCCCCCGTTTGCTTCATCTGAGCTGTAGTGAGCCAGTGCCTTCCTTCAGCACGGGGGCTCAAGCACAGGGCCTTAGTGGTGTCTGAACAGGACTCTACAAAGCAACGACACGAGGCAGCATCTTGATGAATCCATACCTGTCCTGCTGTTTTTTTAGGAGGGACTGGCCTTTGGTTACATCCCCAAATTGGCAGTATTTTACTGCAGTTTTTCCAAGAGGATTAGTTATTTGTTTTCTTCCTCAATAAATTGCTGTTAAATAAATCTTACTGTATCTCCCCATTGCTGTTAGCACAGTTTGTAAACATCCGTAAGAGAATAGACTGACCACTACTTAGGGTTTGCAAACCTTAAAGGAACCTGACACCTTGTAAAATGTCATCGGATTTTGCCAGAGTGAAAATTTGTCCCTTAACACAATTAAATTTCTATTGCAATGTAGTTTCTCAGAAGAAATACTTTTGTGTCAACTACATTAAGAAGACTGAAGTGTAAAGGAGCCTCTGTCCCACGTTTTGCAGCTGTAATTGACTGCAGATGTACCTTCTGCAGCATTTTTTCTAGCAGCTGGGACACGGGACTACACTGGGTCCATTCTTAGTTTATCTAAAATTGGCTTTCGTGAGCTTTGGCTGACACATGTTCCACTTCGTCTCATCTACTTTAATCTAAGAGAGCTGTTAAAATTTCACCTGGCACTCCCCTCTCCCAGCCAAACCACCAGCGGGAAGCAATAAACCCTTGTGAATGAAGCAGCTGGCTAAGAACCCGGGGCTGAGCGTGCGGAGCTATTAGTGTTGGAGCTGTCCTGGCTATGCATGCTTAGGTTTAACTGCTTCTCCGGGCCAGCACTCTGGGATACTTGAGGGTTTTTTGGCACTGCCCTGCAGCCGTGTTTCTGTCCTTGTCTCCTGTTATTCGAGTGACATCTCCATCCCTTCTGTCACGCCTCTTTGGGACAAGAAGGTTGTGTTCACTGTTTCTAATGTACAAAATCGACTAAAACTCTTTTCTGCCAGGTGCTGTCCCACAGTCTTCCCTAATCTTCAGCTGATGAAGGAAAAGCTGTGCAAAGCAACTCAGCGAGTGTTTTAAATGGGTGCCTTGCAGGGTTCAGTGCTTTCCCAGGTGCTGCTTTCCGTTCTGCAATTAGTTCTGCAGCTTCCCCCCCAGAAGTGCTCTTAGGATTTAAGGGCATCAAGAGGCATCAGCTCAGCTCCGCATATTTTTCCAATTAAGAAAGCTTGAAGTGAAGAGAGAGCGCACTTCACTTAAGTCCTTTTTAAATCTAAAGGAAACAAGCTCAGCTTGTCGAGCCCTGTCCTTGGGGGGAGTCAGAGCATTTCTCTGTACGTGCACGTCCTTGCGTTACACCTCCACTTGGCTGCATGCTGAGTTCTTAAGAGGCTGTAAACTTTCTGAGAGCTTCGGGCCCAGGGGTGTATTCTGCCGGGTTTATCCCCTCGTCCACCCCCCTTCGCTTTGGGGCCCGCAGCTGAGCTCAGGCAGCTGTGACTCGCTCGGCTTTGCCGAGTTCTCCTCTTTGTTCCCCCGAATCTGCCGTGGTCGCAGCTGTCGGCCGGAGCTCCGCGCCCATGGTAGCACCCGGGGCGTTCAGAGGATGCGCAGAACCTCAGAGCACAGCTTTTTGGGTCAGCTCCAGGGGTGAGTCCTCCTCCCAGGCGGGGATCGCAGCCCGCGCCACCACTGCTGGCTTCGGAAGGTTGCTTTCGTGGTTACAAGGCAGCGTGAAAATTAAAACGTGAACAGGACACGAGACCGGGGAAAAGTAGCCCGCTTGGCTTCATGCGTCTGCTCCGCGCAGAACCTCAGGTTTCTGCAGGGCCAGGCTTCAAAGAGGATGTGGTTTCTGTTCTGTTCACGTGTCTCAGAACCAGCAGCAGCCAGTCTGTTTCGGTGCACGGGGTGCAAATGTTGAGCGGCACTTGGGTTTTCCTCGTGTGTAACAGCAACAAACGCCGGTGGTCTAGGAACTGGGAAATGGGAGCTGGGATTTGGGAACTGGGAGCTGGAAATGGGAACTGGGAGCCAGGAGTTGGGAGCTGGGAGCTGCCCGTGGACGTGAAGCTGCGTCACTTGGTTCTGCATGCTCCAGTCCCGGCCCTTCCTGCAGAGTAACAGCAAATCTCAGTGTTCCTAGGTTTTTTTCATGTCCTTAACCATTTTCTTTACTTTCCTGAAGCCTGTCAGACTGTGTAATATTTTTTTTGATGTTATGTGATCAGCAATACAGCATGCAGGTGAGACAGCCAGCATAAACAGCTGTGAGAACTGCAGACGCTTCATCTCTCCATCCTTACTCGTTGCATCACCTTGCAGGTCATTTTCAAATACCTGTCAGCCATCTCTCCTGAGCTGACAGGGTTCATTTGGATTACTACAAGTTCTTTGTGTAGCTTGTTTGTTTTCCTCCGAAAATGTACTTCCTTGCAGTCTACCCCTAAGCACTGAAACGCGCCCTACTCAGCACATGACCTTGCAGAACATTTGTTAATTCCTCGCCTGATTAACGTTGGACTCCGTTCTTTCCTTCTATCCAGCATCAGAGTAAGGCCAATTCTGTGTTTTTTAAACAAGTGCCAAACAATTTTTAGAAACCTTTTTCAGGGGGCGTGTTGAACATCTCTGGAAGTCTGAGAGACTCTCGGCAACAACCTCGCTTTTTTCCCCATTACTCCTTATTGATGCATTAAAAGAATTCCTGCGAGTTTATGTTCTCATGAACTCTCTCCAGGTGTTACCAGGCTGTGGTCTTTCCAACACCTTTTTTTTTTCTTCTTGAACTCTGATTTCAACCAGACTGAGAGACAAATGCGAGTTCACAAAGGCAGTAGAGGCAGCGCGTCTCTGGAACTTTCTTTCTGCTGTTTTAAAGTAGAGATATAACCTTCGCTTTCCAGGGCTTGCTACGACAGTTTTTTTTTTCTTTCCCCTATTTAAGTGGTAATTATGCTTGCTGTTCAGCTGTGTCACCTTTATTATATACACCTATCCACCTGGATATGGCAATCTCATCAGTGACTTAAATTACTGGTTTCTTACTATGTGCAATAGCCTAGGAGTTGTTTTTAATGGCATTTCAGCCTGATACAGCCTCATCTCCATTGCATGTGCCTTCTAGGAAGGCACTTCCAGCTTGCTGTTGACATTTCATTCCTATGCCACACATGCGAATTTTGCTTTGTATAATTTGCTGTTACTAATTTTGTGCCTTTTATTGAAATTGCTCTCTGGTGCTTGCTGTCAGTGCACCATTCAGCACCTTCCCTTTCCTGTGGATACTGAACAGAATCACAGTGCACCTTTCGTTAACGAAGAGCTGTTGCTATTATCTCTCACCTCCCTTCTGCTAGGAAAGGATCCTAGTTTAGCCTATGCAGGCTGCATCTAATTGCTTCAGGAAGCAGTAGGTCAAGCAGTTAACGGGGAGCTATTTATTATCCCTTATGATTGGGGTCACGCTTGTCTCTAGGATCAGACATTCTTTTGCACTTAGTTTTTTTTCCTTGATCTTCCAGCTGGCATGATGATCTGTACTAATTTATGTGTAGATACATACACAGACCCCGAATTTGCTAACTTACGCTGCTTTTTTAACCTGGTGCTCCCACACCCCGTCAGTCTCATGGCTTTGGGGTTCATTGCAGGTGCAGCCGTTATCTCACTGATATTCTTGCTGACATGGGTGGTGTCTGCTTTGTTACGGCCGTCATGCAATGTGAGGCATTCCAACTCAGGCCATTTTGCTTTTTTGGTCTTTTTTATTGCACTCTTTTCAGCCTCAGCAGCGAAATTGTTCACTGGCCATAGCGCGCTGGGTGCCTGCCTTGTTATGTACACACACGTGGGAGGTTAACCTGGCTGCTGGCCACTACAGCACAAGTTTGGCAAGACAAGAGAGGGAACACCATGATTCTGGCCTTGGGTACTGCCAGGGATGGGGCACCCCCAGCTCCTCGGGGCAGCCTGTTCAGGGCCTCACTGCCCTCAGAGGGAAGGATTCCTCCTGACACCAAAGGGCTTCCCTGGCTGGACACGTACCCATCAGGGTAGCTGCCAGAGCAGAGTATTTTCAGTATCCTGTGCCAAAGAGGTATAACATAGCCACGTAACCAGCTGTGATCTGATTCCTATCCCTGGTTTCTTGGTTGTAAGGGATGATACGGAAACCCAAATCATGGGAAACTCGCAGCCTTGCTTTAGGACTCCACATGGCGAGGAGTAGATTTATTTGCACTCTCTCTAGGCTCGTTCAGTGAGCATATTTGTTCATGTGCTGGCATATCCAGTATATTCCCATATTTCTTTCTTAAGAAGAAGCGAGTGATAGTCACGTTCCACTTCGTTTCCATGTCATTTATCTTCCCACTCTTACATGCGGTGCAGAGTTAATCTGGTCAGAAATGCCACCAGGCAGGCAGGTACCTGACCACGGGTCATTCCGGATGAAGATAACCATTACCTGTGTCTGTATTTTTATTTGGACTTCAGGTAGCTAAACCTGTGTGAAGCTGAAGCCTTTTCAGGCTGCAATGTTGTTTGATAGCAGCTATTTGCATGATTAAAATCATGAAAAAGAAATGGACGAGAGGCGAAAGGTCTGAAGTCAGCCGTAGGAATTGCTGTTGGCTTTCCGAGGAAAACAGCTGCCTTGTGGATACAGGACTAGGAAACAGAAATGATTCTTCTGTTACACAAGGCACACTTGCTAGAGGTGCAATTTTCATGAGCCTCGTGAGATGGTCTGAAATGGTGAGGACTGGCTAATGTGCTGCAGGCAAACGTATAAAGGTTGGGCTGTCCGGTGTGCTCATACGTACTTTTTTCTTGCAGTGTCATCTAGGCTGTCACAGACGTCCTCCCCCCAGTCCAGCTGCCCGTCACCTTCCATCCAAACAGGCAAAGTCATCTCCTCGTCCCAGAAGCACAGCAAGAAGGCACTCAAACAGGTAAGCAGCACGGTCTGGAACCTAGTTTAGGGATTGTTGCAGTAATTTTATTTCTCTGGTAAATCATCTGAGTGGAACTGCGCTCTGCGAGGAAGTAAGTCAGGATTTCCTGCCTGTCTTGTAGTAAACAGGGCTTTGTTAAAACATCCCTCTCTCCTAAAGGAGATTGAAAATACTGTGCTATTTAGTGCTTTGCCTTTTCCCTAAAAAAACAGCTGGAAATTTTGTCATTGTTGTTTTAAATAATGGATAGAAGACGTTGTTTATTTTCACCCAACCTTTTGTTGAGTGTCCTTAGCTTTCGACAGCCTGTTTTAGAAAATGGAACATCTTTTTGAGAAAAGAATTAAGTCCTCTGACTTCATCCCCTAATTAGGGGCGTACTTCCCCTTCCAAGGAATTCTGTGGGCAAAGTGTGTATTCATTGAGGGATGAAGGGGAAGGATTGCACTCTGACTTTGCACTGCACTTCTGCTGGGCATTAGGAGAGAAAGAGGAGGACTGGTTATTTTCCACGCTTGGGGAATGACTGTTCTGTAGGTAGTGTTTATTGCAGGCACTCAGGATGGAATGGGTAAGTGTTTGTACCTCAAATGATCTGTTTTCTTTTAATGAAAAATGCAAGATGAATTAGTCCCCTGAGTTTCTTATTTGCAGGTGTTTCCCCAGCTGCATGGTTTAGTTTTCCATGAGCCTTAGAAAGGAAATGCTTTAACAGGGTTAGATTCACTCCTTAGTCGAGTAAAATCTGTAAGGAGTTATGAATCAAGTTGCAGAGGAGGTGCTAGTCGAGGGATTACGGAAGCTTGTCACAGCCTGATGAAATCAGGATGTGTTCCGGAGAGGATTTACCTCTACCAGCCCAGCCTGCTTTCTTGAATTTGCCAGCTGGGAAACAACGCTCAGAGTGGTATTCAGCTGTCAGAGATGCCTGCGGTGTTTGGAAAAGGATTTGCAGTGAGAGAGAAGGATCTAATTAGGGCATATTGTTGAGGAGGATATTACATGACAAGATAAGGAAACTGAATAAACTGGAGCTTTGTTTCCAGCGAGTTAGGCTGATGTCAAAATGAGATGCCTGCTTAAGGGAATCTTTTCTCTTTCATTTTCCACTTTGCTCTTTCTCAGCAGAGGCAGCAATGTTACTATGGCATCGCTTGCTGCTGGTAGGTGAATTAAAGGCGTGAGATTGTGTTGTCACTTCAGGCAGATTTTCTTCTGAAGAGTCAGGCTTCTACTTTCATTTGAATCCTCAGAATGTTGCTTCTCACTGATTCAGCATGATATCAGCTATACTCTTGGCCATCCCTTCCTCATCCCTCTTTAAGCCTGGCTGGCTGTCATTTGTCTCCAACATCCACAAAGTCCTTTCTCTTTTAAGAGAGTGATCAAACACATTTAGGTTTTGTTATAAACAGTCCTTTTTCCACTGTTGTGTTCAGCAGTTCCTCTTCATTTTCCCTGTTCTGTGGGCCCCTATTTCCAAACTCCATCTACTCCATCTACTTTTCTCCTCTCCTCCCAGCCTGTCATTACGTGACTCAGAGTTTTCCACTTTCTGTGTCCGAATTCCTTCTGCCCCTGTTACCACCAGCCTTCCTCACCTTTACATTTGCTCCTCTCTGCCTCTGCTCTCTCCCTTCTCCACTCCCCAGCTTTCATATTCCAAGATGTGTACATCCTGAGCATCCTTGTTCCACCTCTGTCTCTGTATGTAGCAAAATATGTCAGAACCTGTGAGTTCCAATCTTCAGACAGTGTTCTCCGTTTCGCTGTTCAGAATCTCATTGGCCTGGGGAAAAAAAAAATCAGAAACCCAGAAAGAGAAATGGGGAAACAAATTGTGTCTGCATAGCATAGCATACCTGATTATACTTCACAGTTCTGCAGCTGTCTGTAGGTCCAAAAGCAGTTTCTGATGGTTATCATCTAACATCACAGCAGCTCTTCTCCCTCAACTCTTCTGTCCCAGAGTACAGCATCAAGTTGTAGCATCATGGTAACTTATCTGCTGGGCACACAGGTAACTTATCTTCTGGGCACAGAGGTGTTGCTGAAGAATGCTGTAACCATTCAGACATTCTAACTTAACTGCCTAAAGTTTGCTCTGGCTTTGGGTCAAATGAAGATCATTGCATGCCCGATCCATTGCTCAATTTTGGTTCCAGTGGAATTCTGCCATTTTGACCAAATATCACACCCTCCACCTCTTCCTAAACTGGATTGCTCCTGTGGGCAGGAAAAGTCCTAAAAAACAACAGAATGAGTAAATGTTGATAGCAGGAAGGAGACAGAAGTGTTATGAGTAGAGTAGTAGGAAAAACATAATTCTTGTTTCACTCAGTATCTTAAGGAAAGCTTTCTCATTTTTAATTACACCCGGCTTATTTGCTAGTGTGCACTGGAGGAGACAGCTGGCTGGATTCAGCGCTCCTGTCTTAAGCACTAAGTAATTATCACTGGAGGGAAGAGAGCAGATTTGCAAGTGAGGACATTTAACCCTTGAGCACCATGCTGCTGCTATGCTGACGATAAGGTCCTTTAAGAAAGAAGAAACAGGAATTAGTTCATAAGCAAATCAGAGATAAAACTGTAAAATACATGTAAATAGCATGGCGTACAGTGGTGTGCCAACACCACGCAGCACAGTAAGCGAGCAGATGGCTGTGTTCAGCACACGCCACGTGTTCCTTCCAGTCTTTGTGAAGAATCCGGAGTTAGAGGTTTGCAGGATCTGAATCCAAAGTGACAGAGGCATGTCAGTGCTCCTCCTGCTAGAATGATGAAACGGGCATGGGGAAAAGCTCCTTGGTTACAGGGATAGTTTGCTGATACGGGAAAAAAGTCACTGAGATTCTGAAATGTAGAGTCTGGATCCAGAAAGACTGGTGATTTCTGACCCTTTGATGGAAAATGCAGGATCTACCCTAATTCTTTCCTCTGGTCCTCTCCAATCCACTGACCCCATCTCCTCTCCTTACCTAGCTTGAGCAGCTGTCCCAAAGGCATCAGAATTCAGGTATCATCGGGGTTTTGGAGACTAGGAGTCACAACCTCTGTTCTGATGAGGTTTATACTGTTGGCTGTTGTCTTTATCCATTTTTTTTTATCTTTTGTTGCCATGCACCCACAGAAGGAGTAAGGTCAGGGACCAGGGTGGGCTGTACCCTACAAAAGCTCTCGGTAGGTGAAGTCTTTGTTGCCTTTTGCGTGAGGAAGGGAGCAGCACAGCACAGACTTCTTGGGACCACAGCCAGAAGGGCAACTTAAAGGCAAACAAAACAGTAACAAGCCCCTGTGCATGGGCACAGGGGGAGTATTTGTGTGGTGCAGGTTGGGGCTGGGGAGAGCTGTAGATTTTGTATATCTTGCCTGTATCAAGCCTTCTCTTGGGCTGTCCCACACCATCCATATGTCCAAATTAGATGCTACAGCCTAAATGGCAAGACTACTACTTGGTTTAAAGCATGCAGGATCTGCAGGTTCAGAGGGTGATGGTGTATGTTTATACTCAGCTTTGAGGCTGGCTACAAGTTGGAACTCATCGTGGTTTTATCCTGGCACCTTTCCTGTTAAATATCTTTACTCAGTGTCCTGCAGGAGACGGGATGCAGAGGACACTGGTGATGCGCTCAGGGGCATGGCTGCTGTTCTGCAGGGCCCGGACAAGCTGGAGGAACGGGCTGAAAGGAACTTCATGAAATTTAGCGAGGACTCAGACTAGTAAGGGGCAGGCTAACTCCTTGCCATAGCACCAAGAGCAGCTCCGCCGAAAAAGAGCTCACGGTCTTGGTAGACACAAGCTGTAGGTGAAGCTTGCAGCGTGCCCTGGCAGCTTTTTGGGCTATTACAAACAGGAGGTGGAGGGGAGTGATGATATCTCTCTGCTGATAATTATTATTAGTATTATTAGTATTATTATCACTCATTGTTCGACCTCTTCTAAAATGCTGTGACCTGTTTTGGGGCCAACAGAAGCCAACATTGAACTGGAGCACGTTTAGGGGATGCCATGGGATAGTGCTGGAGCACTTGCCCTGTGAGGGAGGCTGTGGCAATGGGGCTCCTTCAGCCCAGAGAAGAGGAGGCTGAGGGGAAAACCAGACAGCAGGCTCCATCTGCCCCCTCCAAGTACTTCTGAGGAGGTTATTGATGGAGCCAGCCTTGTCACAACAAGCCCTGAATTATTCTGTGATTAGGGCAGGACTCAATATGTAAAGATTTATAAAGAAACAGAGATGATTCTAACAGAACATAAGTGTGAAGTTGATGTGGAGTTTAAAAAGAGATGTCTAATGGATAATTGTTTCCTTCTCTTCCACCACTGGCGTGGGCACCTGAGACACTGCACAAGCGAGAGCTGTGGGGTGACAATGAACAGAAGCAGAATTGTTTTACCTAAGCTAAGGAAAAGGCAGCAGTCAAATGGCGTACAGAATAGGAGGCGAACTGAACATACGAAATCTTAAATATTCGAAGTGATTTGTGTAGTAGAAGTATGGGATTCACACAAACACCGAAGCATACTAGCGGTCTTCATACTCTTAATATTTTCCTGACAGTCACTGTTGCCTGCAGTTCATCTTCAAATGAGAAAATAGTTTGTCTCCGAATTGGAGAAGATTTTGTAAAAGCTTTCTTGAACTTGTTTATAGATTTTTGTGTTACTTGTAGGAATACCAGGTCTCTCAAATACCAGGTCTCTCTCTCTCTTGTTTTCTTTTTTTTTTTTTGAGATCTTTTGACCTCGGTAACAGGAGATTAGTTGTGATAGCAGAGGATATTTCCTCTTAGCAACTTTCATTTTTTTTCTCTTCAGTTATTATATTATTATTTTCAGTTATTATATTAATATTTTATTAACATTCAGTGAATATTTTTTGCCCACAGTACAAGCAGATAAATAGGAGCTATTTAACAGATAGGAAAACAGAAATCTAACATTTGTAACTTGTATCCTGTTGTTCGTCTTTCTCAAGTTGTGTCTGAAGGTCTGCCTTCTGTTTTTGTCATAGGGCAGCTTCTCCAGACTCCTGCATATTTTTATTCTGACTCCTAGTTCAAACTGTATTTTATTATTATTTGAGTCCCACTCATTTGTATATATAACAGCATATTACTTTCTGTTACTTCCTATTTTGAAATTCAGGTGTATCCTTTATCTGTTGTAATTTATTCTGTCAAAATTTATTTGGGTTTTGAGTTCATTTTTGGAAAGCAGACAGTTTGGTTTGGGTAAAAGCTGCAGTTTAACCAAATTGCCTTCTTACTTCCTTGTCTTAGTCATTTGTGTTTTTTAGGCAGAACTATAGTTGCCTTAACAGTCTTTTCTGAAACAAAGGATGTCAGTGTTCTATTCTTTATTACTTTCCTAATTAAAAAAGTCTTTCTTACTAGGTATCGTCTCTGCTGAATGTTTTTAGTAAGTTGCTACTTGCTTCTCCAGGAGATGGAAATGAATTACTTTGTGGAACTTTTACTTTGAAGTTATTTATATAATTACTTCTTGAACCAACTCCAGATTTGGAATACTTTCTCTTTGCCTTCTCTAGAGATCATTTTTTCACGAAACACACAACTTAAGAAGTTCTGCAACCATTAGCTTTTTGCTTTAAATGCAAAGGTAGGAAATGTCTCCACTTGTAGAACTGTATTTAAATAGACATTATCAGTGTCCCCTGCAAACTGAATGTATTTCAGAAGTCATTTTAAGCTTTTGATGGACTTACAGTTAGAATCCAGCTATTGTTTGCTGTAAAACAAGATGTTTAAACTGTGTGTTAATAATTGCTAAGAATATATTTTTAAGATCTATTTGCTCACGTTCTTCTGTCCTCTTCCCCAGGCCTTGAAACAGCAGCAGCAGAAGCAACAGCAGCAGCAATGCAGAGCAGGCATGCCCGTGTCGTCTAACCAGCATGTCCTCCTGAAGGCTGTCAAGGCAGCCAGTGACCCCGCACCTACAAAATCTGGTACGTGGCAGTGACATTCCTGTCTTTTCTTTTACGGTCATTTTCTCTGCAACTTGCTTTTTCTTGTTCTTAGGGGAGGAGAGGAGAAAGTCCCCTTTCCATATGGTATTCTTTTTGTTTCTGAAATATTCCAGCTTCTTGTTTCCTGGCTTTGATTTTATTAGGAATGCATTCTGTTAGGAACAGATCTTGAATAGGTCTGGCTGTGCCATTGTCTAGTTAAAAAGCTTCTTTCTGTGACAAATGTCTTCCCCCATAGCTGTCTATACGCTGTAGTCAGGTCCTTCTCATGGCTAGGCAAATTAGATGGTGTTCCTTTTTTGTATTTATTTCTCTTCAAACTTTTTCATTCTATAATGTGGCTTTCATGTCTTGTTCCAAAGATGTACGTTCTTGTCTGAAAGATCCTCAGGCGCCTTCCTGCATTTATGCTACATTAGAAATTACAGAGATCACCGCTTTTCTCTTGCTCATTCAACAACATATTTGCTTCCTTACCAGCAGAAGGTTTTCACTAGTTACCATAAATTCTTTGTAGTTATTTCTAGACAGTTGCCTCCAAACTCTTCTCAGCGTAACTGCTCTTTCCAGGATGAGCTCCTGGTTCTGTAAACATGACTTAAGTTGTTTTCTCTTAGATGCAGCAAATGCTTCTGTGTTTGTATTGACTGATTAATACCAAAACCAAATGCTGAAGGGCCTGGAGCCCCTGGGACAGCACTGCTGGGCCCAGGGGTGCCCCGACAGGGGCCGGGGGCTGCTCCTGGGAGAGCTCCCCG
Organism: Netta rufina; assembly: GCF_964035555.1. NCBI lineage: Eukaryota > Metazoa > Chordata > Aves > Anseriformes > Anatidae > Netta > Netta rufina. Next base: position 121,067,187 of record NC_140125.1, read on the forward strand.
AGCCCAGGACAAGGGGCTGGGCACCCTGCTGGGGCAGGGGGGGGACAGGGAACCCAGGGGTGCCCCCATCCAGCCTGGGGGGCTGGGATTCTGTGATTTACATATTGTACAATTAAATTACGTTGTAGACCAAGTCCATAATTATTTTATCAATCCACAGTTTGTTGAGTCATCTGTAAACATTACCAGTAGTGCCTCTGTACCATCTCCCATTGCTAATTTGCTGTTGTTCATACTTAGGGCAGAACCCAGAACAATGGGCATATCAAATCAGAGGCATTTGGCCTCTGTTCAGCACAGAGTACGAACAGGGTAGGCACGTGGCAGTGCCCTTGGAGAACTCCACAGGTTTGTGCCTCAGACACCTTCCAAGCAGGAGGAGATGCCTTTGTATTTCATGGACTCAATGGCATTTTCTTCACTGCATTGCCTAATCTGGAGGATGAGTACATTGACTCTGTAAATGCCTCATGGCAAATATTACAGTGTAAAATATATATATATTTTTTTGAGCCAGGCTCCTTAGAACTTTAATTGATTCCATTTAATTTGAAAGAGGCAGTGAACAACTATTGTTTTTCCAGCAACTTCTTGCCAATCGTGACTTTAGTAGACATCTCTTTCAATTGGAATAACCCTACTGTTTTTTTTCATTGCTCATAAGGAAAGCTCTATGCTTATGGAGGCCGAGAATGAAAACTACACGGTAATCAGGGTGCAGATGCATTGTGAATTTGTATAGCATTTTGGTATTCTAAATTTTGTTCTTTTTCTAATAATTCCTCGCGTTCCATTTACTTTTTTAGCCTCAACCAAAAGCAGGCATTTTTCTAGAACTGCTGAAATTCTGAGACTCTTTCCCGAAATGTTATTTTCTATTTTAGGGCCCGGCACTGCGTATGTATGGTTAGAAGAGTTGTTCTTTTTGTACATCAGTTCATGTTTCTGTGCAGTGAATCACGTCTGTCCTATCGCTCGTTTATTCACTGGCATGAAGGATTTCTGCAGTTCTAACAGGGAGCGATGTGTGTGGGGACCTAAGTCAGGAGCACCGTTTTGGTACACAAGGGTTGGTGAATGTCGTGTGGAGCAGGGAGAGGCAGGAGCAGGATCAACAGCTCCATCGAGGCTGGGATCTCTACCAAAAAGCAAGGATCTCCTCCTCTAGTTCCCAGTCCTGCTGATTCTCATCCTACCTCACTGGCCTCTGCAACACATACTGTCCTCATCTGAAGTCCCTGCACTTTTACACTAATTGTCATGGGTAAAATGCTGTGCTGTCTGTCAGACTCAGGCCCTTCTGTGAGATGGCAGTTCCCTCCCCCTCGATGATTACCTCATTTTTTCCATCCTTCACCCTTGATCTTCTTGACTCATCTTGATTCGTCTCAGAAAGAAGATGACCATAAAAATGATTCCACTGAGAAAAATGCAGCAAGAGTGCTCACTGTAAAGGGTTCCTGCCAGGTGTCCCTGCACAGATGACGTGGCTGAGCCTGGCAGCCGTGAAGCTTACCCCAAAATGGGAGAGAAAACGTTACACAAAAGATCACAACAAAATTGTATCTCCAATCTCAAATCCTAAGCTATTTTTAGTCTTCTTAAAAATGTCTTTTTGGCAAAGCCTGATAACCAGGGTAATACCAAACCATTTTCAAAAGAAGGAGGCTGTGGCTTTATTATTATTATAGCATCTGTTATCCTGATTCCAGTTCCAAACAGTCGGTCCTTCAGCCAACAAGCCTGTGCTTAGAACAAGAAGCAACTGCCTGTGGAGAAAGAAACTGCATCTCTGCATCTCTGCTAATCATTGCCAAAGTACTGGGCACAAGAGCTGGATCTCAGTCCCTCCAGTCTGCTACATCCCCTGCCTGGTGCAGCCTTGGCTAGCAGTCAAGACGAGCTAGCAGTCTCCTAGTCCCTGCATGGTTTGGTGGTTAGCACAGGCTAAGCATCACTCCCAAAAAGCAATCAGTGCAGCCACCCTGCCTGGGGAGACAGAAAGCTTAAAGCTGCAAACATGGCCAGTGTGTGCCAGAATGTGGCCAGTGTGTGCCAGTCGTTCCAAGGGCCGGGGGAATGCCCAGTGACACCATTTAGTTTACTGGCATAGAAGCAGCCAGAGAGGATTACACAGCGATAAGATAATAGCAGCATGAACAACACTTTGTTGTTGGACCTTCTCGGTGTGATTATATGAATTACACGTTTAGCTGAAATTCACTGGCTAGGTTAAAAACTTTGTAGTCATTGGAAACTAGCCCCTCGAGAGCTCATCTAGTCCACATCCTCTCCTCGGCGCAGGATCTCGTGTGCATTCCTGACAGATGTTTTCTTCAGCCTGTTCTCAGAAACCCCACTGATGCAAAGGCCAAAAACTCCCAGCAAGTCTCACCCTTCCTGCTTTGTTAACTTTATCCTTAAATTGTTTTTATCGGCCGCCAATCAGAATCTTTTCTTGTTTTGGTTTAAAACCAAGGTTTCCTGTCCTATCCACCATGGACATGCAGATTATTTGATTTCTTCTCTCTACAGCCTTTTGCATAATTGGAGATGTTTCCTCATCTCTTCCTGATTTTCTTTAGTATAAAATTCTTTCTGTGTTTTAGTGTGTTTGTTTATTCTCCCTTTCCAAATAGCCCTAAACAAATCCAAACCCAAACTAGACCAATCTGTCCTGGCTTGCTGGTTGTGTACTGCTGGAATGTTTCTTGTAACATCTGTTCAGACATATGAAGGTTGCAGCTATGATCCATCCATCCATTTGAAAGAAGCAGGCGTGCTTATCGACAGTACTTCATGCATCATTTCAAAGCAGAGTAAGGGAGGTGGGGACTGAGCAGCTGATGCTGTTGCCTGTTGTTCCCAGGCAGCTTTGTAGTTCTGATCCTTTCAGAAAAGCCCAGGGGAAAGCAGTTAATCTCACTGTGCTTGTTTGAAAATCAGTCCTGAGCTGTGCTTGTGCCCCTCACACCTCAGCTGGTGTGGTGTGAAAAGGAAGTCAAAATCAATCTATTAGAAAATGACACATTTCCAGTGACTGTGTGAAGAAAATGTAGTGCCAGGTGTATAAAGCCTTTGGTAGAAAATGATAATTTAAAAGCCTTTTGCAGTTTCTCTGCTTATTAGGATTAAACCTGAATGCTTCATTAGCACAACTCTCAGCGCTGTTCCTGGAGGAGCACACCAACTGAGCTCCCCGCCCCAGGAGGAATTGCATTTTCTCCTAGGGAAGTAGGAACAGGGGAGAAGCAAAGGGGCCCAGAGCAGCTAGGATACTCCCATAACATTGTTAGCTAACATGGAGTAATTATTAAAATAGACTAATAGAGTAAGTAATCTAAATTCGTATTACATAGAGTGCTTAAGGTGTTTGCTGTCTTAATTCTTTGTGGTCCTGGGAAGGCTTTTGCCATTCCTGCATATGGCCAGGAGATCCTGCTGCCCTGCACAGGCAGCACACCAGGCCTCTGGGACAGGAGGTCACAGCACATCAATTTCTCTCCTTATTTTGGTTTCACACGTCCCACGATATTGCCACATCCACTTTCATCATGGGTGAACTTAACTATTTTCCTCCAGCATTTCTATTTTTTGTTGTTTTCTTTTTCCTTCTCTCTCTGACTTGCCATATTTTGCTGCTACCTTGCAGTTTATAAGGTGTGGTACATTCTGCCTGTCACCCTATGCAGCCTTTCTGGCACTACTGTGAAAACATTAGAACTGTAGAATAGATCAATAACTCTGAATATTTCATGTGTGTGGGGAGCTCAGGGAGGCCTGTAGCCCAACCTCCTGCTCCAAGCAGGGGAAGCTTGGCCTCTACTGGGTTGCTCAGAGCTCTGTCCAGTCAGGTCTTGAAAACCTCCAAGGATGGAGATGGCACAGCCTCTCTGGGCCCTCTCTCCCCTGCTGGACTGTCCTCATGGGGAAAAAGCTTTTCCTTATACCCCTCTTTCTCTCAGCCTCCTGCTCTGCACCCCTGTGACAACCCTGGCTCCATCTTCCTGATGGCCCCCTGTAGGAACAAGGTGGCCACCCTCAGCCCTTTCTTCTCTAGCCTGAGCAAGCCCTGGTCCCTCTGCCTCACCTCACAGGGCAAGTGCTACCTCCCCTGAGCATCTTGGTGGCCCTCGGCAGATCTCATCCCTGTTTCTTCATGTCCTCATTGTACTTGAGAACATGGGCCAGGATGCAGAATGGAGGTGAGGTGTAATGAGTGCTGAGTAGAGGGGATAACCTCCTTGCTGGATCCTGTGGCCCTGCTCATGCAGCCCAGGAGGCCTTGGGTGCCAGGGCACACTGCTGCCTCAAGTTCAGCTGCTGTCCACCAAGATTCCCTGGTTCCTTGCAGCAAAGCTGCCCCAGTCTGCCCTGTTGGCCCTTCTTCCCTTTGGGCAGGACTTTGTGTTTGTCCTCATGAGGTTCCTGCTGTCCCCTGCCTCCAGCCTGGCTTGGCCCCAGTGGGTGGCTGCTCTGTCCTTGGGCTCAGGGAGTGCTCCCCACAGTTTGATGGCACTTGCAGACTTCAGCAAGTCCTGTGTCCCCTGAATAAAAATGGGAAGCAGGCCAGGTGCCCAGAAGCACTCACTTGTTGCCACCCTGCAGGCAGACCATCACCAAGTCTGACCATCCAGCCATTGTCCCGTCCCTTTGTCCAACCACCCAGACCCCAATGTCTGAGTGTGTTCAGTATTGCAGGACACAATGTCACGTCTTGCTAAAGTTGAGGTAATTGGCATCCAGCTGTCTTCCCTCATCCACAAATCCAGTCATTTGATCACAGAAGGTAATCAAGCTACTGAGGCATGATTTACCCTTGGTAAGTCCATGCTGACTGCCTCCAGTCACTATCATCTCCTTCGTGCACACACTCCATTGTTTTCCCAGGGATGAATGTGACTATCCTGTATTTTCTCAGATCTTCTTTATGCCCTTTTGAACGTGGGTGCAACGTTTGCATTATTGTGGGGAATCTGCCCCAGTCTCCATTTCTTTTCAAAAATGGTAGAGAAGCCTTGTAAGGACATGGGATTCGGTGCCATTCCATACCTGAGTGGATACCTGCTATTGCATGTACACCTGAAGAGAGCACAGAAGACCTCGTTTTCTTAACTTGTTACCTAGAAAGATGAAAGGAAGGCAGGGAGAATCTAGGGAAGAAGCTCTTCCCACCAGCAGTAAAAAACACTGCTACAGAAAAAAGGATGTGGGTGGCTCTGCTTTGTAAGGAAAAACCGTGGTGGTAAAATCACTGGTACAGATAAGTGGTGACTTGGGATGACGACATGAAAATATCTGTTTGAAAGAGGAGGAGGAATTACTGAAAAATAATAAAATTGAGAAAAATGGGTAAAAATTTAGAAAGCACATAAGGTATGAAGTTTTTTGTGACACCGAAGTCTAGTAGGAACTAAAGCTGCTTCTAAAAGGACATTTTAACAAGATCATCACTGGATTGGGTATGGATGGGAAATCAGATGGGACGAAACGGGAAGTAGACTCAAACCAGAGGTGGAATGGGTGTCTCTTTGTTTTGTGACAGTCTGATAGCTACAAAAGGCTTTTCTGCTTTCAGCCTGTTGGGAAGTGAGTGAGTGCTACAAGAATAAAGGCATGTAAGTATCACAGAAGTGCTTGTCCCAGAGCTGCTGGGATTAGGGGACGTGTGTTAAAGAATCTTTATTTCAGTCCAAACAGATGTCTCGTAATATTTCTTTGTACATCCCCGTGTTTAAATGTTTCAATTTCCTGTGCAGCTTGGGAAGGAAAGCAGTCAGATGGACAGTCAAGCAGCCCGCAGAACTCCACCTCCAGTTCCTCTCCCTCTGTTAAGCTCGATAACTCCTTGCCAGGGCTGGGGAAGAAGCCATTCCAGAGATCTGACAGGCTCCATGCAAGTAAGATATTTATTTTTCTGCTTACAGAGATTTAGTTATTCTAATGACAGAACAAAAGCCTAAATAGCAAAATTGACTAAAATGTTCATTTAATTCCATTGCTAAAGTGATTTCTTGACAATCCTGGAAGGCGCTTCTAATACCTTCTGTATGAACTAGGATAAATAATTCAAACTTGCCATATACAAATAAGCCTTGGCTTACTTCTTATCATCAGGGGTTTCTACCTTTGAATTTGCAGCTTACAGTTTGAGAAGCAAAGAAGGATTTGCATTATTTATCAGACATTTTTCATGTGCTTAAGATACTTTGGAAACATTAAAAAATAAAAATGAAATAAAAAATTCCTTCCCAGATCTTTATAGCTCAGACCCCAATGTTATTCGGCTTCCTTTCAGTTCATTTGAGTTAGATCTTTCTCAGCTTTCATGACCTTTTGTGGTTTCTTTTGCATATACCAATGATGAAATTAACCTCAGTGAACGTAAGGCCATACTGAGGTCTCCATCTATGCTAATCATTCAAGATTTCCTTTATCACTGGTGAAAAAAGGCATTTTGAGGGATGTTTCATTTGTCCTCCACACAGCTAGCTCATGTGCCAATGCCTGCATTTTAGACATCTGTATACATTTGGTGGAATAAAATAGGATATTGTTATTTAAATGGCACCTTGCCCTGCCTCTGGAAGTCACAGGAAAAGGAAGAGAGTATGTTCTCAGCCCATAACTCCTCATTGCATACCATCCCCAAATCCCATCAGTTCAAAAGTTTCACTCAACCATGAGTCCACTGGGGTTTCCTCTAATACCCCATCTGATTTGCTGTTTTGGGCAACTCATTCTTTTACAATAGATAACCATAATTTAATGAAGAGCTACTGATTATTTTTTAGTAATTTTATCAATGAGGAGGATGTGGCCTTGCTTCTAGTTCTGTTGTTTCTATTACACTTATTAGTATCACATTTGGCTGATTTGTCAAATTTTTTGTCTCCTCAGTTCTGAATTCCTTCTCTCCCTCCACTACCTCAAGGCTCAGACACATTTACAGTGCCATGTGAGATAAGGTTGCTTTTGCAATTCTTATCTTGGCCATAAAAAAATAAAAGGATTGTGACCCATTGAGGTAAAACAATTTCCAGGTTCTATGTTCATACAAATGAAATATTGGGAGAAAAATGTAAGGCAAAGGAATGCTCAGGTGCCACTTAGGGCACTTGCATCAGTGAACTCTCAGTCAGATGGGAACAGTGCAGCTAGCTTGAGATGCCTGCTCGACAGTCTAGCTTCAGCTCTCACTGCGAATAGGAAATTCTGCCAGTCTTGATAAGTTATAAACCTGCAGAGCCATTTCCTGAACAACTTCTGAGAGAGCAGTCTTCCAAAGGGAACAAGTCCTCATGAATTTATTTTGTTAGGTATGTTACCTTAAAATAATTGCTGTGATCCCTGAGCTCAGGTGGCACAGGGTCTGTCTTAACATTAGCCATTTTTCTATTAATGCACTTTTAATCTAGGCCTCCAAGCATGTGGTATTTTGCCCGTAATAGACAGTAGATGAACCCAAAGGAAATTGTGTACATGGTACAAATGCTTTCTTCAGTAATAGCTTCTGAATTTGCAGTACGTACACGAAGCTGGCAGTAGTGTAAGGGTTAAGGCTGGATTTCCTGGCTTTCAGACACAGAAAAGGAAAGAGGAGAATTATTGCATTTTTACTGCTTTGTCTAGTGTTGTGCTTTCAACACGAGCAGAATGAGCTGATGATTTTTTCTGAAATGCTCTTGCTGAGAATAAGGTAGTAAAGTCCAAGAAGAAATCCAGAAGAACAAACTGACCTCAACTAGAGGCTTAAAATAGAAAACTGATGTGGCTAAAAGCAGTTCTAGAAACCCCCTTGAAAAAGAATCCTTGATAGTCCCCAGATAGATACCAGGATTCATAGAAAAGCTTGATTAACTGACACAGAGTATGATGTACTAGGTATGGAAATTTTCTGTGCCAGAAAGGACCTCCCACATTTTGTTGTTAGCTATATATAACCTTTTACAAAGGTAAACCTTGTAAGATTTCAAGTTAAGGTTTGAAATGCTGCTTTAGAGTGAACTCTAAAGGAGCATTTAATCCCCACTCAGGTAAGATGTTACTCGGGTCTTTTTCATTCTTTGCAGGGCAGCTGAAGAGAACAAAGTGTGCTGAAATTGATGTGGAAACTCCTGACTCCATCCTCGTGAACACAAACCTGCGGGCACTGATCAACAAGCATACGTTCTCTGTTCTGCCTACGGAATGCCAGCAGCGCCTGCTGCTGCTGCTGCCAGAGGTGGACAGGCAGGTAAGTTATGTGTTCTGGTGTGATGAGAAGGGGGCAGTTGGGAGCATCTCCAGAAGTAATTCAGACAAGACATCCAAATACTATGTCAACATCTATTGAGATAGACTTTTTTCTCTGGGTACAGTGCAAAATACTGGAAAATTCTTCAGTGATTTGTTTGCATATTTGTTGCTACCAGATAAAATAATTCAAATTTGATAAACCAGTGGCTTGATTCCATTCAGTCAACTGCACATTTTCAGCTATGGTGAGAAAAATGTTTCTGTTACATTGGACTTGATGAAGGCCTGGAGCAATGGTTTCAGCATCTTCCTCTCCTGTCCTCCCCCAGACTCATCAATACAGGATTAACCCTGCAGCCCTCTGTACAGGTGCCTTCCCACAGGATGCCTAAACAGATGGAGGATTTTAGTTCCATCCTCTTCTGTTTCCCATTATGTTGTGTTACTGCTGTCAAATTCTGGATTTGGTAGAATGAAAACTGAGTGAGTTCTCTATTGCATTTTAATATTGTCCAGATTGCAGAGTAGACTGCAAAGAGCTTGTGTCCTGATCTGAAACACACTAGAGTAAAGGTACCAAGCATGAAAAGTGAGTCAGCTTTGGAGGCCCTTTATATTTTGTGGATTGTCTGCTTGAAACTTCTTTGTGCAGGAACAGATGGATTTGAAAAAGTAGAAAAGTACTCAGTGGGGAGGAATGGGTGAATATTTTCTGGCAGTGGCACAGAAGAAACAATGAAGGTTTTCACCCAACTCTTCACTAAACAAATTATGTTAACTGGAACAATTACCATTAGTGACAAGGGGGTAAGGACTCATCCTTCAGCATTGAAAGAACTGCTGAGAGAACCTACTGGTAAGTTATTTTCATCTCAGATGGATCTGATGAATTTCATCCTAAGGGATAAATAAAATCTGGCTGAAGCAGTCTCAACATCACAGCAGTTTTCTTCAGCAGCTTGTGGAAGACAGGGATGATACCAAGAGAGGAGAAAAGAACAAATGTTGCACTTGCATGTAAAAGGAAGAAAAACCAGTGAGTTCAGGAAGTGAAGTTAAATCTGTTCACGTGGAATGCCAGAGAAGTTATAGCTAAACCAAGAATACTTCCTTCCTTTTACCTTAATTGTGTGTTATGTTTATCATCATCATTCCTGCCTCAACTGGCCTGGGATCTTTAGAGCAAAATGGGCTTCTGCACTGTGCTTCCACTGCAATCGTAGGGTTGTTAATTCAGATGCATTAAAGTATGTGCCTAGAACCATTCTGAATGTCCTTTAGATATCAAGGCTGGCTTCAAGATGCCACTCCAGGGGGATGCCTTCTGTATCAGATCTGAGAGTCCCTTGAAGATGTTTTACTGTGCGCTGTTCAAACCAGTACCAGCTGCCTGCGTTTACACACCTTAGTCATGCCCCATGAGTTGACATCTCAGCTCGTTATTGCAGGCTGCTTTTACAGCCCGTGGAGATGCAGTCAGTACAATCAGCTGCATGTGCCAGCATCCAGGTGTCTGCTTCGGGGTGAGAGCTTGGTCCTGACCTACATCCACAGACGGCGTGGTCACTATGAACTGTGAAGGGATGCCGACCCAGAAGTAGACACTTGGAGCACAGACACGCGTGTTTAGTGAAGTTCTCTCCATGGTTGTGGCTGTGCTGCTCTGTGGGGGCTCACAGGGTGTTACTAATCCATCTGGGTCACGCAGCTGCCGTCTGACCTGCTTTGCGGAGGATGCTCTCCTGAACAGATGCTGTTCAGTTGGAGTTAGGAAGAGTTGTAACATTTTTTGCTGTCTCACAAATTCTTATCTTCAATCAGCATTCATTGGGGACTTGTTAGTCCAATAAATACTTGAAGGAATTGTTCTCTAAGTCCAGTTCCCGTTGCAATAATTAGGTATGCGTCAAAATACGATATGGTGGAGTTTGCAGCTGGAGTTTACTGGCAAGATGCTCACAGCAGATGGCAAGACATTGCTGTCCTGACTTTTAAGTTTAATTATCCTTAAATTCAATTAGAATTTGACTGAGAACAACTTTATAAATAATATGCTTGGCTCCTGAGAGGACAAATTCTACATTTCACTGTGGTAAATGTCTGAGAGCAGCTGACCACATCAAATTATGATGAGTTCCAAAAAAAGTCAGACTTTGCTGTAGTAAACAGGAGAAGAGGTGAAATGCAAAAGGGCACACAACTTGTGTTCTGTGTGGTAGTGCCTCCCTCCAAGTTATTCCAGTGGGTGCCTCTGTGAAACAGAAAGGGGGCACTTTCTGAGACACAACCCAGTCAGCCCTGCCACAGCTGCCTGTGCTCCAAAATAAGGCACAGGCAGCACCGTGTCTGCTGGAGAGGATAATCTGGTGAATTCTGTTCCCTGTAGCTGAATAATGAGGGTTTGGATCAGAAAATAAGCTTCTGCTTTTGTACATCTCGATAGTGGTTGGCTGTGCAGCAGCTCCTAACTTAAGTGTCCAACTCAATCTTAACTATGAAACCTCCTGTTATGTCCTGTCTGGCATTTTAATTACAAATGATGCCTCAGTAAAAGCAGGGTTTCTCTTTACCAAATCCTGCACCATTGCAAGTTCTTCCACAGATCTTCCGTTGTAATCAGATATATCCCAAATTTGGACAGTAAGATTTTGCTTGTTTGCTCTGATTTATTACTTATTACTGTGTGACTTATACAAGAAATGGAATCACATCTGTTTTGCCCACAGCAGGTTTTTGTGACTTCCTGACTGATACGTGTATTTTTGTGTTTCTAACAGAGAAAATTCCACTTTTGTGATGATAATGTCCCACCGTGCTATGTTCCAGTCTTAGCCTTATTTCATTTAATATTTATTTATATTCATTTATTATTTATTTCATTCTCATTTATGTCCTATGCTATAGCTTGACTGTCCTATTTGTTTAACCATATTTTGAAGACTGAATTGGTTTTGAGCTTCATTTGTCTCTTTTTTTTTTTTTTTTCCTGAAGCTTTTAGGGAAATGATTATATATGTTTCAGATTTGCTTTAAGAGGGTACCTTTTATGTCCTTACTTTTCCCAGAAAGCAGCAGAGCTGTTGCTCTGGATGGTACTTAAGGCAATCTCCTGCATTGATTTTGCAGGGCAAAGTGGGTCTGAAGAAGCTTTTCAGCTTTTCATGCTGCTCTGTTTCCTTGCAATTCTCCTTGCCACCTGTATCGTGTGCTGCTCACGTATGTTTGTGCAGCAACCAGGTTGGAAACAACTGGGCTGAAGCAAGGAAGAGGAAAATTTATCAGAATCTCCTGGATCCCAAACTTGGCACAGCCTTAAAAAGCCTTTTTATTTTCTTCCAAATGAGATGAAGACCAATTCTAGCAGGATTTGTGGCAAAGTTGCAACTCCTGCTCTCTTTTCAGACGACATAACATGACATTTGCCTTTTCAGTTAATTAATGCTATTTGCTTTGTTCCGTATTCCAGGTTGGGGCAGATGGTTTGATGAAGCTGAGTGGCTCTGCATTGAACAACGAGTTCTTCACGTCAGCTGCCCAAGGCTGGAAGGAGAGGTTGTCAGAAGGTAAAACTTCCCCTGACAAGGAAGTAAAATGCTAGAAGGCTTTCGGCTAACAAATGTTTGGGGGAATTTGTAAAAGATATTTGATGGAGGAGTTGAAACACTGGAGTAACTTACTAGGCAAAGACTGTAGTCAGTATAGCTCATGAGACCAAATAGAAGCCTACATCTTTGTAAACTACAACTCATAGGAGGGGCTGGAGGAGGGAATTACCTTTTGAACTGATGTGGAAAAATAGGCAAGTCTTTGGAAGAAATGACAAAAGAAAAATGCTTTTAAAATGTTGGTCAAATGATAGCAAAGATGTGTTATTCTTAAGTTGTAGTAGCTAAACATAGCCCACTGCTAAGCTCAGTAGGGAAGGTAAATTATATTCCCAGAGTAATGCACTTCATCATCAGTGTAGTCATCTAGTTGGTACAGCCAATCCTTTGAGCCATAATTTTTGTATACCGTAAAGACAGCCCTTTACTAATATGTAGGACACCTGCACCTTCAGTGATCGTTTGCATCTTGAACTTAGAGGTGCTAATTCCATGATTTGATCAGATCAGATCAGAACCGCGCTCATTCATTGGCAAGGGACCATTTCCTCTACAGAATTCAGCCACGAAGCTGAGTTTTTATAAAGACAGCAGCATCAATCAAGACTCGTTTCAAGAAGGGAATGCCATTTACTCATCACAGGCAATTGATTTTTAAGAGGCTTTTCCATAGAAAATGTATCCGCTTCTGGGTCACCCTTTATATTTTGTGGATTCTGGATGTATCTGTGCCAGTAAACAGACCGGGCATAGACCTCAGCTGTCTGTACTGCTTAATTGTTGAAACTGCCCCTGGTTTGGCTCCCATCATTTAGTGGTTTTCCTTTGATGTCTTCTATAAAGAAGACCTTTCGTCCATTCATGAGTACACATCCGGAGGGTACAACAATGTTTACACAAAGATCTTCTCACCAGATTAAAAACAAAACTGCTGTAGAACTCGCTGTGGTGATGAAGCTTGCAGTGATCAGGGTGAAAGCTGGAGATCTCCACTGACGTTCTCACTGAGCAGCACGTCACTGCCCAAGCATCAAAGCTCGGTGGCACTGTGGGCAGAGCAGTCCTGTTGGCTTTCTTCAGCTACTCTTCAAGTTGCTGATGATTCATAAGAAGGCTGTTTGGAGTCAGCCACAGTTTAATATAACACATGCACGTGTCCTGGATGACAAACGGGGGTTACTTGCCATGTTTACGTTTGGCACCCATGCTGACACATCTTTTTTTAGAATTCCTCCTTTTTTTCCCCGAGATTGAGGAGACTTAAGTGCTGTGCACCACAAACTGTCCATTTACAGTTGCACGCTGAGCAAGAAGCTTTTGATGTTCTCGCATGCACACTGAACCACAGCCACCCATGGCTGTCATTTCACAGTGCCATATTGCTTTGCTGTCTGCCTGGCAATCTCTTCTGAGCCTTCAGAAAGTGGCAGTCATGTAGTGCATGCATACATACAACATATTTTTGTGTATATATTCGTATTTATTTAATATGCACCGTTTCACACAAAGCATCTATTGGCAGCCAGAGCTGACACTGACAGCCAAAGCAGTTGGGACTGTCTGGCAGAAAGCTGTTGCCCACACACTGCAAGGAGGAGGCAGCAAGGAAACACCTTGCAGCTCTGGAGAAATGCTGAGGTGTCACAGGCAGGGATAGTGTCACAAGCTGTGGGACTTCTGTGAGATATCACTCTCATCTGGAAGTGTGAAAGCTTCTGTGGTTATCCTGGTTCATTTTATGCAGATATCCCTTATTGCATTTTGCAGGTGAGTTTACACCAGAAATGCAGCTAAGAATACGTCAAGAGATAGAAAAAGAAAAGAAGGTTGAGCTGTGGAAGGAACATTTTTTTGAGAGCTACTATGGCCAGAGGTAAGACCTTCAGCTGTCCATTTTATCCCCCTCGTTGCCTGTCCAGACGTGCCTGCTCCTGTGCTGTTAGTGTGCTGCCCACCAGTACACATTGCTCTTCATCAGTCCTGAAACCTGAACAAGGTTTAGCTTCATCCATCTGTCACAGAACTGAGGAAGTATCTTGAGGTGTGTAGGTCAGAACTGATGTGTTCGCCATCGTAAGATTTCTAATGGTTTAACTAGTGTAGCATTGTTTTCTTTATGTGAGCTGTCCCTTAGATCCTTACATATTAACCTTTCCCCCTCCTTACTGTGATATTTTGAGATGTTTCCCCTCCTGTGGTTCTTCTAGTGTCAGTATTCTGGAGGATCCACAGGTGTGTGGTGTTTGAGCGTACTGTGAGTCACCTTCTATTTAGAATCTTGTGTTTTCCCCACATCTTCAATCAGACCTACATTTGATTAAATTCCCAGGTCTGTAAATACATGTATTTCATTCTGTTTCTTTTTGCTTCAAGATTTTCCCTTTTTTGAGGCTTTGGAAAGGATCTCAGGTTTCTGTGTGAATAACTGTGCTAAGAAAGTTGGAAATTACAAGCTGCACATAAATAGCTGATGCTGAATTTCTCATCCTGCATCTTTACAGTTAGCTTTTATGCTTCTCCTTGGACTGCCAGCTAGTTTCTCTTCCATTTGTCTGTGGTGTTTTAACCCTCTAGAGCATTCAGGTTATTGTAAGCCCTACTTTTATCATTCCATGGGTTGATAGTTTGGGGTTCCATGAGTGACAAGGAGCCTGGTGTGTATGCTTGTACCTATGGAGTACTGAGTAAAGGAATGAGTATTTTTAAAATAACCAGGTTGAGAATGCAAGTGATCTGGTGGCATTTTACAAATAAAGATGGATGAGCAGTACAGGGAAATACTCCCAGACTTTTGATGATGGCGAAAGGCAGCAATGTTGGTTCTAACCTCAAGGTACTTCAGCAGTTCTGGCACTAGCCACGTTCTTCTGGAAGAAATGGTGGGACACTTTTCAGGAGCTCCCTTCCAGCCAATGTCACTGTATGAGCTTAAGTCAGATGCAAGCTGTGTGGGGTTGTTTGCAAGTGGTAGAGATCTGGCTGTGGTGGCTGGTAAAGGAAATGTTTACTGTTGGACAAATTCTTTTGGTTTTCAGCTTGGAAAATTAGTATCTGGATAGAGGACTAGATCTAATGTATGTTCCATATATCTCATTTAGTTAGTTTTAAACATTGTTATTAAATTCTGTTTCATTTGGAAGTACTAACAGTAGTGAAGGATTTCAGAGATCATGGCATAAAATTAGGTGTTAAATGTATTTTGGGTATCATAACTAGAGAATCCTCTCTGTTCTCATACTTTTTGCAAGAACGTTTCACAAAACAAAAATTCTGTTTTTCTTGCTAGTTCTGGACTAAGTCCTGAAGAGTCCAAGAGACTGACAGCAAACACCAGCCCTGCCGAGACAGAGGTTGAAAATCCAGCAGCTGAACAGCCAAAATGCATGCCAGCCTCTCTGGCACCACTCAAAGAGGAGATTACTCCTCCAGTAGAGTCTAAAGCACAAGCAGCCCAGGCAACACCCGCAACAAAAAAAGGAGGAGAGGAAAGAAGAGAGGACACGCAGCCAAAACCAGCCAAACCTGCAGAGGCCTCAGTTTCCCCAGATGGCTGTGCAGCAAAGCCTAGCGACCACCCTCTCTCTTTAAAAGAGAAAACACAAGGAGAATCCACTCAAGAGAAACCACAATCTGCTGTCAGTCAAAAGCCAGAGGAAGAGAGGAAGCATGCTGCATCAAAGGAAGTGCCAGTGAAAGAGACTGTGAGTACCTCAGTTTTGGCCCTGAGCAAACCAAAGAGCCCTGAAGCAGGTGAAGTAGTAGCAAACATGGCAAGTCCGGTGATTACTCCACAAACACCAGAAAAGAAGTCCCCTGCAAATGAAGAAATGGAGGTCAGTGTTGAAGGCCATAAGAGGAAGTCGGAGAGCCGTGAGGAAGGTGTAACCACTCCTGAGAAGAAGCCCCGCATCATGGAGAACTGCCAGCACCACCAGTCGTTTCGGACCCAGCCACAGTCCTTTCCTGCAGCTGGGACCCCGGTGCCACGGGTACCCCCACTCAAGGTAAGGAGAAACAAGGGCAGAGCCACCGAGGGGCTTTGTATCCATCAGCTCAGGTGGGAGCTTCAGTTCTGGCTACGAATGTGAATTGTTACCTCCTTATTACAGTGATAGAAATAATTGGTCCAAACCCACAAAAGCTTGGCTGTTTGATAAAGGGAATCAGCTGGCTGGCTAATCGAGTTCAGCTAAGCCATGCATCTGTTAAAGGGTCTGCTGGATCAGAAGCTCTAGCAATTGCATGCAAGCCCAAGACTGAAAATAATAAGGGGCACTGCAGGTCATGGTGGGAGCTGGGGAGAGCTGCAGAGGAATTACAGGACTGTAATTACAAAGGAACTTGTAGCCCGAGAGCGCACAACTTTGTAGATGTGTGAGTATCCCCCTCGGTACAATAACAGGTCTAGAGAGAATGCTATCAGCAGCTCGCTAGATTTTATCAAGTCCAAAAAGTAAATTATTTGCCCGTGCTTAGAAAGACCATCTAGAAATGATACGGTTGTCATTTATACCATCTGAATGCAGGGGAGTGTCAGACTAGGTAGCAGGGAAAGGCTATTTTAGGGAAAACTTCAATTCCAAAAGTCATTTAGTGCTGAGTCTTAGCGAGAATGAAAGGAAATTGGCAATAAATCACTGAAAAGACAGAGAAAACAGGAAGGAAGCATGAAAGGTCCCACACTTTGGTCTGGACAATGCAGTTCTCTTGCACTTGAGATCTAGCTCATCGGATGGATGACAACTGCTGCTAAACTTCCAGGGAATTTAGGGAGGTGACTGACCCCCTCTGCTCTCCCCTTGTGAGGCCCCACTTGGAGCACTGCGTCCAGGTCTGGAGCCCCCAGCACAAGAAGGATGTGGAGACATTAGAGTGGGTCCAGAGGAGGGCCACAAAGATGATCAAGGGGCTGGAGAACCTCTCCTGTGAGGCTGAGAGAGCTGGGGATGTTCAGCCTGGAGAAGAGAAGGCTCCGAGGCCATTCAGTACTTAAAGGGGTCTTACAAAAAGGATGGAGAGGGACTTGTGTAGATAATCATAGGGCAAGGGGGAATGGTTTTAAACTACAAGAGGGGAGATTTGGATCGGAGGTTAGGAGGAAATTCTTCACTCAGAGGGCAGTGAGGCACTGGCACAGGTTGCCCAGAGAAGCTGTGGATGCCCCATCCCTGGAGGTGTTCAGGGTCAGGCTGGACGAGGCCCTGAGCAACCTGATCTGGTGGGTGGCATCCTGCCCGTGGCAAGGGGTTGGAACTGGGTGGTCTTTAAGGTCCCTTCCAACCCAAGCTATTCTATGATTCTATGAAATTCCCGCTGGTAAGTAACAAACACTCCCATTTCACACATTTGATACTCTTTCAGAAAAGGATTACAAGATTACACATGTACAGATAACACTAACACTTTCTTCAGTGCTGTTATGCTCAATAGGAAATAGTAAATGGATGAGCCAGCACAGATTTTTTTTTTATAGTTGTGTGCAGGAATACAAGTTTGGTTTTTGTAGAACAGGGCCTCATTTGGGGCCTTAGGCAGAAGCTGGAAGTGGAAAACTGCAGAACTGCTGTGTTCCTGCATGTTCTAAGAATTGTAATCTCCTATTAAGATTGTTCTTACTCAGAAATGTACAAACACAAAAACAAAATTTTAAAAGCGGTTCATTGTTCAAACTAAGTTCATTAATAAGTTTATTAATAAGTACGGCACAAAGGTAGGCAAGTATTTATAAAATTTGTTAATAACACAAAATTGGGGAAAAACAAATATACAGGGTGAGCGATTGACCTTCCAGTGTTATGTAATAAACATGGGATTTAATTTAATAATACAGAGTGAATTTATGGGTGATTGAAAATAGTTTCCTCTGTAAGGCAGAGACATGTCAGTCCTCAGGAAAGAAGGAAGTAGTGAGCTGGTTAATCAGAAGATGACTGGGAGTCCACAAGGGGTTGCAGATCTGTGAAGAGAAACATTAACCTTATAAGATACTAGTTCAAGTCCCTACAATGGAGACAGAAAAACACCAACATTAGTGCCCCATTCTCATCATTTACACTTTAGAAAGAAGGAACTTACACAAATAAAGTAAACTTTAATGGTATGGGGAGTGGAGAACGTATTTTAGAAGAAAGGACTAAAATTTGGCATTGTATTTGAAGACACGGTAAATAGGGAATATTACCAGTTTACAGAAAGACACAGAGGGGGTAGAAGTGTAATTCAGAATAAAGCAGGACATTGCCGCAGACATTTGAATGGATATAAACTGCGTATGCACAGAGGGTGAAATTTAGAATAAGGGAGGAGCTTCCAGTCTAAGATTGTAATAGACCCAAAGTAAGTGTGCCAGACAGCAAAAGATCATCTGTGTCCTTCTATGCCTATCTCTCAAGTGAGAACACCAAAGGGATTTATCTAGGACTACACATGTAAATGTTTCTGTTCTTAAATATGCGGGTCAAACGTTCCCCATATCTCAATTCTACTTTTCTCCTCTCTTTCAGATTCCTGTTTCCAGAATCTCCCCAATGCCATTTCCTGCGGGCCAGGTCTCTCCCGGGGCACGTTTCCCAACCTCAGTTACCAGTCCGGGAAGAACAGGGGCCAGAACTCTGGCAGATATCAAGGCCAAAGCCCAGCAAGTCAGGGCCCAGAGGGCAGCGGCCGCCGCCGCAGCCGCCGCCGCCGCCGCCGCCGCGTCTTCGGGGGGAGCAGTGCCAGGGCCCGGGCCCGGCGGTGGCGGGGGCCCTCCGGGTGGTGGAGGAGAGAAGAGTAACGCAGCACCAAGCGGAACCAACGAAACTGGAACTGGAGGAAATGCACTGGAACTGGCAGGAACTGGAAGCGGGGGAAGTTCGAGAAGGTTTCTTCCCCATTGTCCAGGGCCCCATTCCCAAATGGAGACCCAGGCCACGGACCAGCCACCAGCTCACAATCTCTCTAGAGCACAACTACAGCAAACTTCCACATTGGAACCCAGAACTCCAGGCAGCAATACAGGCACCACCTGCTCCTCATCAGCGGCATCAGCATTAGAGAAAAGCGACAGAATAAAGCAGAGCCCCCCAAACGTGACTGTAACCCAGGTTCCAGGCTCCCCATACGCTGGCAGCAGTGACAAACAAGAGAAAGCACCTTTTGCTCCAGCAGGTCCGAGCCAGGCCAGCGGGGCATCAGCTGTCAGGGATGGAACAGGCGGTGTCACTGCGTCCACAGCGGGTACCAACACAAATGTCACTAAGGTAGCACCTGCGGCCTTAGGAGGGACCAGCTCAGATGTCTCCAAAGGCACAAATCCTTCCCCTCTGATGTCTTCGTCTTCACTGACACCCACAGGCTCAGAAGCCCCGGCTGGAGGCACGGTAACATCTGCTCCCTCTGCCCCTTCCTCCAACACTTTGTCAGCAGCACCTAGCCTTAAAACTCACCTAAACTCAAGCGGGGCCCTCCCCAAAACAAGCTCCAGTATTCCTGCTAACAACCCTTTGGTCACCCAACTGCTGCAGGGCAAGAATGTCCCTCTGGAACAAATCCTGCCGAAGCCTCTCACCAAAGCAGAAATGAAAACTGTCCCGTTGGCTTCTAACGAAGAAAAAGGGGCAGCAGCACCCAGTGCCGCGAGTGTAGCAGGGAACAGCACTGGAGCCGAGGGTGGTGAAAGACAATCGGGTTTACCCACACAGCAGCTTGGGAAGATCTTTTGCCAGAACAGGCCCCTGCCTCACATTCCAAGGACCTTTCCAGTCCCCTCGGGAAAGGACCCCGGCGCTGACCAGCACCAGTGCCCGGAGCCGCTCAGTAAAACAACCCAAGAGCAGATCCTTCAGACTCTCATCAAGAGGGTCCAGAGGCAGAATTTGTTCCCAGTCCTTCAGCCTTCACAACTGAACCTCTCTCACTCAGGTTTCCAGTTAGAAAACAGCTCCACCAGCCAGAGGTTTGTGCTGGGTTTCATGGGCAGAAGGACCTCCAAGCCTGCTATGTCTGGTCATTATCTGCTCAACATTTCCACCTACGGCCGCGGCTCAGAGAGTTTGAGGAGAGGCTTCTCCTTGAACCCGGAAAACCGCTTGTGTCTGAACAGTCCTGCTGACGCTCCGAAAACAGAATTTGGGGAATGTGAGGAGATGGCCGGCCAGGGCAGCAGCAGCAGCGAGGAAGGAGATGCAGATGACGAGAGTACTGGTGATGAACGCGAACATGTCAGCGTGAAAGAGGAGCCCCAGGCTTCGCAGGTGTCTGGCCAGTGTGAAAAAGAACAGGGGTCACATAACACAAACCCTTCAGATTACGGCATCCCTGCTAAGAAGGGCGTAAAGACGGAATCAGCCACGTCTCAGCAAGCAGCAGGGAGCAGGGAGAGCGTTCAGGGGTTTGACGGAACGACGCTAGCGCGAGATTTTATCCAAGCCGCTCAAGAGCAAATGGCACATGCAATGAGGGGAAAGATGCACGGCAGCCCCGAGCTTTTCAGTCCTTCTGTGCCGTCCTCGGACTCTGCGCAGCAGCAGCCTCCCCAGCTCCCTCATCCACACCCTCCGAAGCTGGGCGGAGATGCTGCAGCACAGCTCCTCGGGCCCAGTTACAGCGGCACAATAAACGTCTCCACCTCCCCGGACGTCAACCAAGGGTCTCTCATGACCGGGCTGTCGGAATGCAATCAGCTGTCCAGCAGCATGGGGAACGTCATGTCCTTTTCGGTGACTGTAACCACCATCCCCACCAGCCAAGCTATGAACTCTGGCACCCACAGTCAGACCATCCCGGTTCAAGCCTTCGCTGAAGACCACAGCATGGAGGACTCCCCTTCCAAATGTTACTGCAGGTTGAAAGCCATGATCATGTGCAAGGGCTGCGGCGCCTTCTGCCATGACGATTGCATTGGCCCCTCTAAGCTCTGTGTCTCCTGCCTTGTCGTGCGGTAACCGGGACGTGAAGCGGGGAAGAGGATGGCTGGACGTTGGTTTTGCTTTCGGAAGTACGTTGGGAAGAAACAGGAAATTTACTGCCTTGCACAAGAGACACGTTACTGAATCAGGAATACAGAGTAGAGTTCTTCTTTCATTAAAGAAAGAGCACCTTCTTGTACAGTGAGTCTAAATTGAGCTCAACTACGTGAATTGTGACAAGAGTTTGCACTTAAGGAATTATGTAAATATGTCACATTATTTTGTTTAAAAATATTTTTTCAATCTTTTAGGAGATAGTGTTTGACTTGTACTGCAGTTTCATTAACCCCAGCCTGCTATCCAGCATGTTTGCTGAGCTCTGCTCTAGATGGGGGAATGAACCCCCGGCAAAACATCAGCCTGTTGGGCTTCTCTTGGAAAGAGAAGAGCCGGATAATACGAAACTAAACGCTTGTTCTGACTGATGACAGAGCACTGGAGCAGGAAACCCTGAACGGGCTTCCTGTGTTGCTCTAAATTTTAGTTCAATTTTTCCGAATTGGAAGGCGTTAACATCACGCAGGCCTTTCAAGTCCTTGCCTCTCACTTGTGACACGGCTGTCTCCAGAAGGCATACTGGGTTGTGCAATATTGGCTGGTGTTTTTGATTCGCATATCCTCTCCTCTCCAAGGAGGCAGTTGCAGTAACCTTCTTTTAGGGACGGAGGTATCTTGATTTGCTACTGGCAAATACCGAAAAAGGCAACTGTACTAACCGTAGGATTCAAGGATTTAAATCACTAAAACAACTCAGTAACTGTGATTATTGGTAATTCCAGGAACCATTTAAAGCAGAGATCGCAAATATGTGCTGAACTGCATTTCATTTCTGGACTGTCAGGACTCGGCAGAAACCTGCTTTGTTAGGCATTATTTCAAGGGAGCTGGAGAGTGCGGCCCCCGGAGCTGAGCACCGCCAGTTGTTGCAGCACATTATGCAAGTGAAGTGCACTAAACGTCACCCTCTGTCCTACTGTTTTCTAGGAAGCTTTCTGTGGCTCATTAAAAACTCCAGATAGTCAGACTTCTCCGATTTCTATAGAAGATTTTCTATTTAGCTGAGCGTAGGGAAAGAAAGCGAGGACCTCGCTGGGCCTCGCGTGTCCGTCGGAGGACGCCGAGCCGGTGTGTCGGGGCGAGCTCGGGAGGGGTGCAGCTGGTGGGACACGTTCCTCACCCCCAGGAGCCGGTGCTCACGCCTCCGTGTGCTCCAGGTGGTGGGAATTAACTGATGCAGAACGGTACTTGGTGCTCGACGACACGGATTGACGACAGGCTGGCTAATAAAGCATTCGCCGATCTGCATGGTGACGGATCGCCGCGTGTCCGTGCCACACGGAGGATGTGTGGGTCACTTCTCTTCCAGAACAGCGTCAGGTTCGATAGTCACGTCCAGTCCCATCTTGTCACTGTGCGGGGTGGGAGGGGGGCCATCCTGGAGCTTGGTCAGGTAACAGATCTATGTATCTTTTTGATGGAAAAGCACTGAATTCACTTTGAATCCAAAGGCCTTTTTAAGATGAAGCAATATTAACAAAATAGGTGACAGCTGTTTTACGAGCTGGGGTCCTAAAGCCTTTTTTCCTTCTTCCCGTTTGACTATACTACTGCTTTCCCTGCTTCCCTCTCCCTCGCGCTGGCGGTAAGCTCAGGAGCTCTGCCCGGGAGGCGCCGTGTGGTTTTGCGAGGAGCGGGTGTTGGTTTGTTTGTTAATGGTAAAGAGAGTTGCAGACTCAATCGCTTCACAATAAAAGTGTTTCCTTCCCTGTCCAGCAGAGCGTGGTGTCCTCCAAAGCAGGGTTAGTGTGCGTGAGCTAACGAGAGCGGCCGCGTGTGCATCGTGCTCTTAGTTTTGCCCGTAATAAATTCACCGGGGAGCAGTGACTCCTGCTTTCCGATTTTGCATCGCTCCTTGTAGACATCCAGTGGTGGACGGGATTTAAGTATTAGAAATGCAGACTTTACACTTACATCTCAAAAAAAAAGAAGAGAATGACAGACGTACTCCCAGTTCTGTCGTACTGTGCAGCCCCTCGCCAGGTCTGCACCGTCCCACAGCTGGCTCCGTGCGTGCCCGGGGAGCCCAGCAGAGGCAGGTTTGCTTCTCCTGCTGCAGCCCCAGCTTCTGTAGCAGGGATGATTTGTTCCCTGGGTCAGTTTGTATGTAAGTGCTCATTTGGACAGCGACCCATCGCTGCCTGCTTCCCTCTTTGCTGCTGCACCAGGAATTTCTGCCATTCTTTTAAATCGTAGGACGCGGCGTAAAACGGCTTCACGTGGTGTACCCCGGGGAGAGCAGGATCTTCCCTTCCCTTATTAGCTCCAGCCTTGTCTAGACATGAAAGCAAAGTTACGGCAACATAATCCTCAGCGAGACACGTTCGTTCCCTCAGTATAATCCAATTTAAAGGTTGTTTGGGGTTACAAACCAGACTGAAAAAGTCATTTTAGCCTCAAATAAAAGCAAAGAGGCTTTGCTGGCGTAATTGGCTCAATGCTGTTCACACCTTGACGTCCATCAAGGTGAATTCTGCTGAATACAAGGCTGCTTCAGAGGGGAAAGGGGAGGATGCTGAGGGAGCAGCACCCATCTGCTGCCTGCTGTTGGCGTTCCCAGGCTGCTCGATCTGTCGCCGCTGTCGCGTTGGAAAGGCTTCGGGGTACTCAGCGACTTGTATAACAGTCAGCAGCCCCAGCTGCGGTTCCGACGGGTCACTGCCTTTAAATTGCACAAGCTCCCCTGCAGCCTGCGGGTTGGGTTGTCTCCGGGCCCATTCCTGAGAGCCAGGAGCTGCTGTTCACGAGCAGGACCGCAGGAACCGAGCTGAGGGCGACCACCGAGTGTCAGCGGCTGCCAGGCTTTGCTGGGCCCTGTGGGCATCCCACGCGACGACTTGGAAGTTTACAACTCTGTTCAGTGCCTTAGTTATTCTTTAACAGCTGAGCACTTTTATTGGGCTACTTTTATTCTGTTCCTGTCTCAGATAATAAATCCTTTTAATTGCATGTCTTTGATTTTAGCAGACGCTACGAGCTACTAGGCGGAACTTGAGGAATAATAGCCACGGGTTTGCAAGAGGGCATTAAGCGGTTAGGAAACTGTTAGAAATAATGGGGCTCAGTGTAATGATCGATACAAGTACAGGTCTATATGAAACCTTGAGAGCTTTGCATGTTTTCCAGTGCTGGTTATTGAATAATGTGTTTTAGAAAGGGAAAATCCTGCCGCCCCTTTAGGAGCGCTCCCTGCGTGGCGTTGGCCTGCTGCCCTCCTGCTGAGGCTCCCCCCGTTTGTCTCCGCTCTTCCATCGCCTGCCTTTCCCTCTGCTCCTCCTCCCAGCCCACAACGAGCCTGCTTCGCTTTGGGTCTGTAATTCGGATCGTGACACAGCATAAAACATTGGGCTTCGGTGGGCAGGTATTAAAGTAACGGCATTCTCCAGTAAATCCAAGCCCGGCAGCGTGAGAACGAGGAATGCAAAGAGACCCGTGGCATTTAACCTCCCACCTCGTGCAGGTGATTGGAATGGAGGAGTGAAGGCAACTAGGGACGGGTTGAGGTTTTGAGGTGCAGATGGGCAGCGCGGGGAAGGGAATTTGAGATGTTCATGTCTCAAATCAAATGGAAAGGCAGCAAGCTGTGCTTTGTCAGGCAGTCGTGGGGCTGATGGGGAAGGCAGTGCTGGCCAGGGCCCTGATGGCCGGGAGGTCACCACTTGGCCAGGTCACCCCCCAGGCCACAAGGTTTGAACCTGGGGGACCCTGGGGCAGGAGCAGGTGCCTGGGCTGGGGCAGGAGCTTGCACCTCAGCTGAGGTGGACGGCGCTCGGGTCGCTGAAAGCAGCTTGGAAAAAGACTTTGGTTTTGCAGGGGGAAGTGCCTGAAAGAGCAGCGTGTTCTGTGCTGGAAGAGCCTCACCTGGGACGCGTGGAGCCCTGGGGAAGCTGCTTTGTTTCCCTTGGGAGCGTTGTCCCAAAGCCACCGCTGGCCGCTAGCAAACGGCCACGGGGGCTCTGCTCGCCCCGGGCCAGCCCAGCAGCGCTGTGCTCAGCTCCAGCGGCCGAGCAGCAACAGTGGTGGGGAGCAGGGTGGTGGGGAGAGCACACCGAGGTCCCTGGGGCACCTGCACTAGAACGGGGACACTGCTGGGATGGGAGGGAGGGAGGGGACAGACGGGGACGGGGCTGCAGTGGGGGTCCCGGGGGTGTCGGGTCCGTGCTACCTGCAGGGAGGACACGCGCTGCGGTCGTGATAGCCAGAATTGTCTTGATTAACTAAGTTTTGTTTGTTTTTGTTTTTTAATGCTATACGTTTGATATAACTGAAGATCAACTTTAAGAGCTTACAGTAATATATTTTAAGTAATATATATTTTAGTATCTAAAAAAAAAATAAAAATTGACAAAGGATGATTTATGAACTAGATGAACAGGGTATTGGGAGTATGCAGTTTCTCGGCAAGGCCAGGAATAGTTTTACTAGCAGGAGAACTGAAAAGATTCAGTTTTTTCCATTAATGCAATAAAAATGGGAGTTCTTAAAAAGAAGAAATCCAATACTGTTTACCACATGCTTTTCTTGTTTTGACAACAGGCCTGTAAACACAGTTTAGAAGATACTAAACCTTTGTCTGTCTTTCGCCTTTTTAAAAGGGACTTAAATTGGAATAGAGGGTATGTACAGAAAAATCAAGTTGACACCATTTTAAAATGTATTTTTACACAAATAATATAGAAAAATCATATTTTACGTAAGAATTTTAAGTATTTGAAATATGTATATATATACTGTATGTACTTCATATATTCTTTATTTTACATTTTCAATGTATTAAAAAGTATTTGAGCTGTTTGGATTTGAGCATGTAATAATGTTAAAAAAAAAAAAAAAAAAGAGGAAAAGAAGAAAAGAGGGAGAGAGGGTGTGGGTCCTGCAGGCTGCAGTGGCTGCAGAGCACCCAGAAGTGCGGCAGCGAAGGGATTTTGGAAGTTTAGCAGTTTCAGGTAGAGCATACAGAACATTTCCCAGTCCTGTGTCCTGTCTTTGTCTCCATTTGGATCCGTTCATTTTGCCTCATAACCACCCAGAATCATCCTTGGTGAGAAGACAAAGAGGTGGATCTTTTATACAAGCAACGCTACCTTTATAGCCAAAGAGACGTGCTGGTACAGAAGCTACTCAACCAAAACAGAACCAGAAGCTACTCGGTTGTGCTGTGCCACTGGAATTTCCACAAATAGGTTAATTTCTTGTGTGAGCATCTTACGGTGCTTAATTCAAACAATACCAAAAGTCCAATGATTTCAAGGAAGCACTATCAAAGTGGATTTGTTTTGTTTTGTGGGAATTATGGTGAAACTTTGACTGCAGAGATGCTCCATCTGCAGCTCTTAGGGACTGAGTGAATTGCGTTCACCTGGGCTGCTGGAGATGCTCCCCACCAGACTGAGATCTGCAGCCCCTGCAATTGCTGGTTCTGCAACACAAATCTCCCATGGAGAGGAGGGTGGAAATGGCTCCACGGCGTGCAAGGCACAGTACCTGCCTCGTCCCCTTTTCTATGATGCCCATTTTGGCTTAGGTGAATCTCAAATCGCATTTATATTCCCCTTATTCCTGCAAGCAATTGCAGGACTCGTATAAATTGGAGGTGTTCAGAGCAACTCTGTTGCTGGGACTTAGGGGGAAGGAAACTGGGGGAAAAAAAGAAAAAAAAAAAAAAGTATTAACAAGTTAGGTTTTAAAATACAAATTTAAAAACTGAAAAGGCAGGCAACGGGTGTTTGTATATACTGCTTCAATTATTATTGGAATCTCTTGGGGGAAATAAATAAATAAATAAATAAAAAGAAAAAAAGAAAAGACAATAAACGAGGCACCCAGTGACTGCCAAAAGTTGCTACCTACCCTGGGAAGGGCTGTCGCTCCCCAGAGTTGCACTGTAAGGGTGTGGGGTGCGTACAGGTCGGGTCTGGATGCGGGGGGCTGCACAGGGGTGCAGCTGAGCGTGCACAGCGAGAGCAGCTTCATCTCAGTCTCCTGGTGACATTACCCCTTGGGAAGTTACTGCAGGCCTGAGACGGAATTACAGCTTTTGTATTCGTTTTCCTATTTAAGATGTATGGGTTAGATGAGATATATGATAGTACGGATGTCTTTTGATCTGCTGCACTTTTTAAGAAACATTCCTTATTCCCCTGGTACTGCTGCATCTCCCGTCCCCTCCTACCCCCTTAGAACTTAAGCCCGGTCGGTCTCCCGTGGGCTCCGGCGACCTCGCGGCAGAGCCCGGGGCCAGCACCGTGATTCCCTTCCCGTCCATCCTCTGTGCCCCCGTGAGCTTGTGCCCTGTTTGCGAAGTCAAATTTAGGCAAGAAATCCGGCAAAGTTTTCATGGGAAAAAGAAAATAATTGTAGTTGAGTGAGGTAACGCCTGGGCGTGTAAGAGCTACGTGGGCCAGTTCTAGCAGGAGCAATACATCAGGGACAACGTGGTCCGTCGTGCTGCAGCTATGCATTTTGGCAAAGGTTGTTTTGTCACCCGGTCTTCACCCATTTTGCTGTGTAAGATTCCACCTTAGCTTCTCACCAGCATTAAGAGGAATCTGAGGAGTGCTGAGAGCGGCCTATTCCTAACCTGTCACTCGAGGCTCTGTGTGCCCATAGGAGGTAGCACTTGGACAAACAAAGCCTGCCCCGTGGCTTCTGTCTTATTGCAGATTCTGTTCCTCTTCCTCTCACTTATTTTTGTCATGTAAAACTACCTGCTTTATAAATGAATGTAAAATACCGTAGTTCTTCAGCACATGGACAAATGTGTATTTTATCTTAATGTTTCATTTTATGTTAAATAAAAAGCATATGATTTTATGGGTGTTAGTGCTGCTAATGTTGATTTTTCAGTGATTACCTTCTGTCTTCTTAATGGACCCCGATAAACAATACTGCACTACATTTTTCTGGCTTCGATATCTGTAAAGTCTTTTCCATACATTTCATGGGGAAAACTCTGGTTTAATAAACACTTTGCAGTTCCCTCAAGCCTCACTTCTTGGGGTGCTGAAACACTTTAAGGGCTTTGAGCTGTAAATTTGGGGAAAGGAAGGAACAGGAAAAAACCCGTATCACATGATAGCAAAGTCATTTATTATAAAGGGAAGAGTTCAGAGAGGTAAATCTGAAAACAACTTTCCTGATTTGTCAGGTAAACTTTGGATACAATTAAAAATTAATAAAATCACCAGGACTGGGATTTCTTTTCACTGAATCTGTTATAAGCACCAACAATCTGTATTTCAAGCATAGAAAGGTAACGCGAAGGGGCTGTGAACCTACTGAGTGAATGATCACAACAAGAGCATTAAGACTTAACATTAAATGGAGAAGGAAGGCTCAGTAAAGAAATGTGTGTCTTGCAGTACAAAGCGAGAATACAAGGCCAGCTGAGTTGGAGTTTGCAACCAGTGGCCAAAAAATAAAAAAAAATTTAAAAAAAATCACCTCATGCAGAGAAAAAAAAAAAAAAAAGCAAAAAGGTGGTGATTAAAGATGGTCCACAGGCATGACCCAAACCAAAAGTAATGCTACTTCCCTGTTTTCAGTGAGGACATTGTTTCATGTTCCACTTCAACCAGATGACAAGGGTTTCCTTAAAGAACTGACACAACGCTGCAGCTCAGGCAATGCACGGTTTTGTTTATCAAGTGAACTGCGGTGACCTGTGGAGCACAGGGTTGATACAAAGTATTCCATAATATAGGATTGCACACTTTCAAATACAGAAAATATTCTATATTTAAGAGTAAAAGAAAATTACAAAATTCATATGCAAGGTTCTAGAAGTTTTGAAGTAAAAACTACTTGAAGCCATGCTGAAAAATGGGATAGAAAGCAACACAATCTCACCAAAGATCATCTCACCACAGACTAATTCAGTGTAAATTGTTTTCCGGTCACATAAGGAATATCTTCAGTCATACACATGATACAGGAAACTGGTATGTGGGAAATTGGTAATAAAACTTGAGAAGATGACGTAAACATAAAGAACTGGTTTAAGGGGTCTTAATACAAATGGGCCCAGAAGTGGGAAATCGGTTTGAATGGGGGATCCTACTGAAATTACTCAGATTTTCATCTGTGACATTAGCACCAGAAGTCAGGAGTAGCCCAAGAAAATTAACCAACGACACAAACTTGGGAAGTATCAGCAATGCACACACGGATAAAACAGGTAATCCACAACCCAAGTGATGTGAAAACCAATCAAACACGCTGGTGTCACAAGGCATTTGGGAACAAATAACAAGCTTCTGCTTCAGGAGTGGGTGTACAGTAACTGGAAGTAACAGGGATGAGAAGGACCTTGATATACTCATTAATCATACCCTGTAATTATAAGCTGTCAGTGTGATACAGCCACGGGAAAGGAAAAACAACTCTGAAAGTCCAGCCCATGTATTGCCAGGAGAGATAAAATCAGTGACTTGCACAAGGTAATGAGGTATTTTGTGTGGTTCTGCTCACTTGCATTCAGGAAAGACTACTTAAAGCTGGAACAAATTTACTGAAAAACTTCCAAATAATCAGGAAAGGAAAAAGCTCTGACAGGTAAGAAAGAAGTCAAGAAGTTCAAGTTAAAACAAAAGCTGAAAGGTTTGGCAGGGCGAGCTAGCAGCAGGCTAAACATTAATGGGCAAAACCAGCTGCTCAGCACTGGTACAAGAACAAATGGATATAAATTTGCTGTGGATAAACTTAGTTTAGAAATAAAAGAAAGTTGCTACTCAGTTGGCAAAATGTAAGACACAATGAAGCGAGTTACGGGGATGGTATGACTCCACCGAAGTATTGGGCTTTGTGCTCTAGGAAGGCTTTAATAGGCTTGTTTTCCTGAATGAGAAATTTTAGAGCCCAGTAATTTTTTATGAGCAATTTGAATTATTCCTTTCATTGTCGTGTCTGTGTTAACAGTGATGCCATGTCCTTGGCACCGCTTCGGCTATTTTGTTCTACTCTTTAAAGGTTATTATATCAGATTAGTACTGTACCATCTCAGTCCCACAGTAATGTGTCATAAATGTGAATAATTTCTCATGCACTCATGCTCTATTTCTCATCTTAAGGGCTCCTAAACACCCCGCAGTGCATGGCTGAAACAGCACAAAGTCTCTGAAGCCCTGCAATCACAAGCTCCTGCTGTATTACCCGTGGCTGTGCACCCTGCAAAGCAGCAGCCCTCCCCGACCAGCTCACAAACAACTCTTTTTAATTTCTGGCAACACTGGTTCCTCATGGGCATCTAACGAAAATTACCTGTCATTCCCTGTGGCAGCAAGTATTGCCCATCCTGGAGGAACTGAGCAGGCAGGCAGCCTGTCACCTACCAGAACCTGCTCCTCGCTTCCCACCCCGCAGGAGCTGAGCTGCTATCAGCAAGAAGAAGTCATGGGACTTCTTCTCGAGCTTCTTTTTCTCTTTTTGAATTCATGTAACTAATCAGTTGCTGTGCCTTTTTGCTAAATGAATGAATAAAACTCTAAGCTTTTGTTAGCCCCACTGAACTCCGCTGTGACACCCGGGAGGAGAGAGGATGGGCACAGCCCACAGTTAGAAAGCAGCAAAGCCTGAAATCCAAGCATCAAAGGCATAAATAAAGCCAGGTCACCATCTGCTGCTCTAGGTTTCAAAGCCTCTCCCTACTGACCACAGGGCAAACTGTTTTTCCAAATGCTTTTGTGTATGTATGCTAGGAACACCGCTAGTGGGGTGGTATGAAGGATGCATGCCCTCCAGCACATCTAATGTGGAGTCTGCATCTTCCTAGGAAGTGATGAATTGTTAATTTATTAACAATTAAAATTAAATTAAAGTTAAATTGTTAATTAATTAAAATGTTGAACAGTTAGAACAGCACCACAACCTATTACTTCAGCTGCAAGGGTGATCACACTGAAACAACCTCGACACAAAGTGCAGGGTTCTCCATCTCCTGCTGTCCTTAAACCACTAGAGGATGACTGCCCGGATGATGGGCTTTAGCCAGTCAGCAGTAACGCAGCAGTGCAAGGAGGAGCTCATGAAAAAGAAAGAATTATGGGTCAGGAAAAAAAAAAAAAAATCATCCCTGGAAATAAGGAAGAAAAATATTTTATCAATATCAAAAAAGACCAGAGAATAAAGTACAAAAGGAATACGACACAAAGTGAAAAATTCACTTCCTACCTCTGTTCCCACTATGGAAAGACATGGAAGTAAAAATCCTTTCCTTACCTTGCTGTCTCATTTCCTCCATTTTACATGGAGAACATGAAGTTTTCCAAAGGTCCATCTGGTGGTGCGGTGAGGCTCCAACATTATCGTCCCTACAACACACAACAAATACTTGCAGAAGTAGACAGAATCCTGTTGTTATGCAGTGGAAAACCCTGCCTCAGGAAAAACATCCCAGCTATTCACAGGATAATTTAGGTTGGAAAAGACCTCTAAGATCATCTAGTCCAACCTTTAATTGCTCCTAACTGGTTGTAACAAATGGGTGCTCATATTCTAAGGCTGCTGTACCTTCCCATGCCTGTTCTGTTTCAGCTCTCCATGCGCCTCTTCAGAGCAGCGAGTCAGCTGTGATAAGTGCCCTGCAAGAGAGCCATACAAAGCGTATCTTATTAAACAGACATTTCATCTGTATTTTAACAGACTCTGCTTTCAATTTAATAATCATCATCTGGTTTGTTTTGTTCGCTGCCAACTTGCAATTAAGAAAAAAAAAATAAAAGCACCTCGTAAGTGAAAGAAAAACTGCAGAATCGATTTCTAAATATAGATAAGAAGCACACTCGTGGCTCAAGCAAGGGAATTATCTTGTCACATTAAACAGGAACAAAAAAGAGATTGCTTTTCTCATGAACTCAGCTCCTGCTTTATCTCAGTTGCCGTGCTGGCTGTCAGAAGGGAATACCTGTGAGGTGGAGAGCAGCTTGAGGCACAGGAAACTGCAAGCAACAAACGCTGCTTGTTAAGCCCACAGCTGGAGATACAAATATACAGGGGCTGTAAGGACTTTTTTTGGTACTAGGATGGCTGCTAATGACTAAAAATGTGCGTTCATAATTTTAAAAAATTAAATCATTACCAAAAAAAAAAAAAAAAGGATTCCAAAATTGTTATTCCGGTTTCTCAGATAGCCCATTCTCAACCTTACCCTTTTACTTACACACATTTTAGACTGGCCTTGGATCTCTTTACAACCATGTACAGCACAACGTCAAGTAAAGGGTAAGAAAATCTGACAGATGATTTAAACTTAGAGCCATCTAGCCTCTGAACACTTCTGATGGTACGGCACACCGAGAGATCATGCATAAACAGCAGCACAAGCACATGGGGGAAAAAAAAAGAAAAAAAAAAAAAGGAAAAATGGGCAAATGAAGGGAGAAGGATTAATACTGATACCAAAAAAGAGGGGAAATAGAAGATGTGAAAATGATGGTAGCATTACGAAGTGTATACCAGTCTCACATGAGCTGTTACAGCATGTAACAAGAGCTATCCACCCCCTGCAGATGAAATATCAACAATGCAAAGACAAATAGGACACTGAGGTTGGGTGAATTCTGATGTATAAATGTTTAAATCTATAAATGTGTAAATCTACAAATGTGTAAAACTATAATGGTGAAAGAGCAAAAAAGCGTGCTATAGAGGAAATTAAAATCAAGATATCAGTAACACATACAAGATGGAAAGCCATGTGCAAATGCATCCTTCAGCGTTAGAAAAGAATTAGCTTCTAACTCTCACATGAGTGCAGAGGTATGAAGAGGTGGAAAATGGACGCCTGGAGTCCTGCAGACAGCGAGGAGCTGGCAGAGCGGATGGGTTCTGCTTTGTGTTTCAAACAACGTTAACCAGGAGCACCAGGCCAGACAGTCTTGTCTTTACCTTCCGTATTACTCAGGAATCCAGCAAAGGACTGCAGACTACAAGGTGGGCTGGCACCTACAAAAACAGTGTCAAGAAAATTTTAAATTACAAATATATACAGAAAGTTCCCTTTTCTTTACCTAGACCTGATCATAGACAATGAAGTCTGATGACAGTGGGGTACAACGTTAAGAGCGAGCCTCTCTTCAAGGAGGTACCTCAGGTTTCATCTGGAGAAATGAGGTTAAAAATTACTAAAGGATGTCATAAGACAAACAGCCAGGAAGAACATCACATTGAGGCCAGGCTGAGGAAAACATTTCAAAGCGTTTCAGAGCTCCGGGCTGGTGTCAAAGCCCTTAGACCTGGCACTCACCGTGTTCAGCCACAAAGCCACTGCCTGGCACGCGCAGCAAACTGGCAGTGCCCGCTGATATTGCTCTGGGATTCTATTTTTTGGTAAAGAATGAAGCAAAGAAATCTGAGAACGGGTTGGTGCGAGCCATCTGGAAGAAGACAAAACTCTGCACGGTCAACTCTCTGGGTGACTGAAAAAAATTATTTAAAGCTCAGTAACTGTAGAGACAATAAAAACCTACAGCATGAGCTAAAAATTACTCTTTGGCAAGTTTAAAATTTAGAATTTTTAATATAAATAATATAAATAAACGTTAACTAGTACATTTAAACATTTCTGTGCAGAACACCATGCACAGCCCTGATCAGCCATGACCATGGACAGGGAATTCGTCCTGGCACAGGCTCCAGGAAAGCTTCTCAGTCTGACCACGGGGACAGAGGATCTGCCACTGAGAGAACTGACACAAAATGGAGGCAGGTTTCTTGCTCTTCATAAACACATTAAAACAAACAAGCAGAAAATTGCTACTGGAACTAAAGAGCAATATTAGCATAGGATTGGTGTGGTCTGAAAAGGGAATTAGAATGAAAGCCAGGAAATGCTTTACAGCTACAAAAAAACAGGATTTTTGAACCATCTTCTGATAGATGGGCAGGTGCAAAATTTAACAGTTTTTAAACCTTGAAAACTTACAAAGTGGATTACAGGCATGGTGTCAGTGATATGAAGGAGCTGTTCTTGCTGATCCAAGAGATTATTTCCAGTTTGACGTTTCTAATCACCAAATGAAAGCTGTGCAGTATGTCAGATTTGGTGATGGCACATGAAGGAGGGTCCAACTCATCCAGTGATGCAATGTGCTGCTGTCGAATCTCCCCGTACCAACATCCTTCATACCCAGAGGAAACAAGCAGTGAACTCAGGCAAGCAATGTCCGAGATTAATTTAATGCTTCTTCTCTTTGATATGCCACCAAGAGCTCCAATTGTAGCAGCAGTTTCTGAAAAATGAAAGTCTCTCCTTGTGAGACCTGAACTGAGATTTTTTTTTTCACATGATTTCACCATTGTCTCTACCATGAGCTGAAAAGAACGAGCTCCTTGGTTTGCTCTTCTTGCACAGGGCTGTTGTTGGCCAGGCGAGCTGTCCTTATCTCAGCCCACGAGTTCTTGCCCTTTTACCTTCCCTGTTCTGTCCCCCAGCCCACCTGGGGTGGTGGTGGGGGGGAGCAAGTGGCTGGGCGGTGCCGAACTGCTCTGCACTCTGAATTCTATGAATTTTGCCACTTTGCTAAGAAAGCAACAGTTGTAAAAGGCAAAGAACATAAAAGATCATGCCTTTCCCCACCCCCACTCCAATTTTTGCCATATTTTGCACAATTTATCTTTGAGAAAACATTTGCCCTTGGGATGACTCTGGTTTGAGTTTGCTGCCTCAGCACTGGGGGAGATTTCACTGCTGATGACTCAGTGCTGGCGCGGGCAGGCCAGGCTCTGTGCCGCCCCCTCTTCTTGATTCTTTGTGGTTCTTTTAGACAGAATCCTTAATACTCTTGTGTTGTTGAGAAAAACCACAAAGGAGACAAATACAGCCTGTTGAAAATATTTCTTTTTACTTTAGAAAAATGGAAAACATGTCATTTACATTGATATGCAACTTTACGACCGATGTTGCAAATCCTTCACTTCTCCATACAAAGCTTAACCAACTCCAATGTTGTTTTTTCTGCTTTCATTTCTTCTTCACTGCTACTAAATTTGGTTTAGCCCTTTCCCATCAAACTTACTGAAAATCTGCTATCTTGCCTGAAGTTGGTCCAAAACACAGCTTTTTACATGTGTAGAAACTGAGTGGAGTAGGCCTAGCAGGTATTTTTTTTTTTTTTTTTTTTTTTAAATTCCGTTCAGTTCTGCTTGGTTAGTGATAAAAACTAAACCAAAAGGCTGAATCTCTGCTGAAGGTCCGGAATGTGGAGACTTGTAAACTGATGTTATGGCTACGTTCCACACCGTGCCGGGCGCTGAATGCAAGCAATGCGGTGCTGAGGTACGTGATATTCCCATTCCCCCTCAGAGCTGTGCCCAGCAGTTTTTTACACAAATACTGGGAAAACGACGGTAGCAGCAGGCAGCAGAGGCAGCACAGGCAGCACGTGTATGTACAGTGCACAGCACAAAGGGGGACAGGCAGGTGGTGGTGCTGTGTAAGGTGATGGAGGAGTTATTTCAGACAAACATCACACTTGCGAAAAAGGAAAATATAATACCAGGATGCCTAAAGAGAAATACTATTTGTAAGTCATGCGAAGGTGTTATTTACCGTATACAGTACCAGGATGGCACTGAGTTGGAGTATTGCATCTTGTTTTGGGAACTGAAGCTGAAGGATGAGTGGGCCAACTGGGCAGGAGTCCAGAGAAGAGCAGCTGAATGCTTCTGCACAGAAAACATGCCCTGTGAGCAGGGCTGCTGTTTGACTGCAGGAAGAGAAAGCCTGAGGAATATCACAGCCATCCAGAAATAACTGTGAAGAGGAAGGGAGTCGTTGCTCAATACCCTGTGGAGGAAGGACAGAGAATAGCACAGATCTAACTTGCTAGTGGTAAGGATAATTTCATGCTGAAACATATTACCAAGGAAGATTGCGAATTTTCCATCACCAGAAGTTTTTGCAGCCAGGTTAAACAAGCACGTGTTAGGAAAGAGGCCCATTCAAGACTCAATTTCTGTGCACCAAGAACACTACATTCCACACAAGCATGATGTTTTTCTAAAATAGAACAATAACAAAGAATGTTATAAACCTTCTACATCTACAGTCATCTCACTTAGGGTTTGCTTTTGTTCCTCTTAACATCTTTGTGACAGCCCCAAAATGTAAATTCACTCTTGTGCTCATATCTGAGGTGACATCGTCTGAGGTTTCCTTTTATTTTCGTGTTTTGTTCACAACTGGATGAAATGACATATGATGACACTGAAGCTGAGGATCTCAACAAGAAGGAAAGTATTTCCTATGCCAAATTTCCTGTTATTTTTAAACCGGTACCACTGCTCTGGAATGCTAAGTACATTCTTCTGACAGAAACTTCTGTCAGAATTGTGTCATCAAAGCAGACGCCTACAGAAGAATGTCTCTTCTGCTTTTTTGTGGAGCCATTTCTGCATCCAAAAGAGGAACACCGTGGGCTTGTAAAAGCTGTTTGATATTACCAGCTCCAATCCACTTGTTCATCATTTAAAGAAAATGATATTTTGAAATAAGAGGTATTTATAATATTTTATTCTCTCGATGCACACATCTATTGCCCATAAATACAGGGAGAATTTGTGTGTATGCAAACTGAAGGGAGAATCCATTCCTCTGTACGCAGGCATTTTAAAGCTGTGACAGTGGGAAGCAGCAGAAAATGACAGTGTGGGGTTTCTTCATGTTTCTCTCTCGAATGTGGCATTCGCTGTCTCTCACAAATTCTGACAAGGAAGTTAGTACGCAGAGGTGAGATGAACAGGATCTCCAAATACTCGTTATCCCTTAACAACTAAGCAGCAGCAAGACAATAAAGCAATTTACTGTAAAATGTAGATTTTCAGCTGCTGATGATCAAAATGTTACAAATTTATTTTAACATGATTTTTTGCAATTGAAAAAACCTGATAACAATCCTGTATTACTTTCTCATTTCTTTATGGCCTGTTCTCATTCAGTGGTTTCTTTCATAGCCACACAGAGTGTTTCTTGGACAACAAAGTCTAAATTCTACATAATACACAGCGCTGTGGAAGCAACAAACAAACCTCAAGCTGAAGCACCAAGCTCAGCTATTGTACTGTTTTCTGCACACTTTTAGTGTAGCTTTTGTCCCTTCATGTCAGGTCCCTGTTGGTGCCCAGTATTTCTTCTTAAATGCTTCAGGGGACTGAATGTAGCACCGCACAATGCAGTTTTACAGAGCACTCCAATCAATGCACACAGATGATGTTGAAACTCAACACAGCAAATAATATATATATATATATATATATATATATATATATATATATATATGTATCTACTGATTTGGGTTACCTTAACTCAGGAAGCCATCACTATACCTGCTGCACTCCTTTAGCAATTGTTACCCATAAGGGTGAGGCCGTGGAATTCACTCACTGCTGATTCTATGCCAGAAACACAAGATAAGATTACTTTATCTCACTGTTGCCATTTCACAATTAGATGTCTAGATCTGAGCAAGTTATGATTTCCCTTACAGGCAATGCAGACAAAGGGAATTCAGAGGGCAATTCCTGCCACCATAAGACAGGTGTTTACTGCAGGTCACATAACTGCCATCTGAAAGCTAATTAAGTGAATAGGTACAATGGTCTCATGGTGCCCAGATCAGACTAATTTATCTCATTTTTAGATTTCTCAGATTAGATGACAAGAACTCTGCTCAGGGGCTAGATTCACAAAGATACAGCTGTTTAAATGTCTCTTTATTCACAAAAGTACAACATGGGGACACTATTAACACTCATAAAACCTCTATCTAACCCTGCAGGTGGTTAAATTTCTATCTTATATAATGGAGTAATTCTCTTGTCTTTCTAATCCAAGTTAGAAAGTGGCTCCTGGGCCCCAGGCCAAGCAGAGGAAAATGCTTTCTGTCCATATTTTCCTACGCCTAGGATCCCACACCATCAGCAAACCAGCTGGGAGCACGACAGCTGTTGCTTTAGCCTTTGTACCTCCCTAACATAAGCCTCTCTTGTGTACACCATTAATGCTCTCAGCTCATTTTCTCGAGCCTACAGCAGTGTGAACATCACAGGGAAATACTGTCACTGTGCACCTTCTGCTGCTGTTTTTCTTGAGCTGCCCAAGTGTCCCGTGTACGACTGCAGTGGTTCATCCTTTTCTTTTTCCTGGCATGGCTTGGAGAGGCTGCGGCCTACAATGGAGCAACACTGCCAGATGGACGTCAGCATCTCAGAGGAAATCATACTGCAAGGCCACCAGGGAATGCAAGGAGTCTTGTGCAAAGCCCAGCCATTAATCTTCCCTCACAGACAGTGAGGCTGGTTTGGGCCACAGCCCAGGCTTGGTTTCCCTTCTGTTGAGGCGAAGTTTTAGGCCAAGGGACTAACTACACACTAGTGTGACTGTATTGCCCTGTCTACACTGAGCAATGCTTCAGGAGGGAAGAGAGCGATGTCTTACACCTCCACCAGGAGCTGCTGCCCGCTCAGGAGGCCTGAGGGAGCCTGCCTGTGTCAGGAGGAGCCCATTCCCAGCTATGCCACGGTGACCAGGGCATGTTCCTGAGGACTGGGCAAAAGCAAACCTCACTTCTATTATCAAGAAAGGCAAGAGAGATTCAGCTTCACCTCAGTCCCTGGGAAAGTGGTATCTGGAAGCCATTCTTAAACACAGGAAAGGCAAAAAGGTGATTAGGAGTGGTCAGTGAAGAAAAAATCAAGCATGACCAACCTTGCAGCCTTCTACGGTGAAATGACCAAGCTGATAGCCATCTGAGATAAGAAAAGGCCAGCGGATGTTTACTTTGACTTTAGCACAGCTCCTCAAAGTGTCTCCCATGACATACTCCAAATACAAAGTGTACACAGTGAGGTGGACTGAGTGCTGGCTCAACGGGTAATGGTCAGTGCCCCAAGTCTGGCTGGGGACCAGTCACTAGGGGTGTTCCCAGGGGCTTAGACAGGGTCCAGATGTTTATCACCTTCATTAACCATCTAGATGATAGGACAGTGAAATCCCTCAGCAAGTTTGCAGTGGA
The DNA here is from genome assembly GCF_964035555.1 of Netta rufina. Lineage (NCBI taxonomy): Eukaryota > Metazoa > Chordata > Aves > Anseriformes > Anatidae > Netta > Netta rufina. The sequence goes on from NC_140125.1 coordinate 121,106,043, forward strand.
TACAAAGCTGGAAGGAGTGGTTGATCCTCAGATGGTTGTGATGCAGTTTAGAGGGGCCTCAAAAGGCTGGAGATGGGCAGGGCAGAACCTCTTCAAGTTCAAGGGGAATGCCAAGTCCTGCACTGTGAACAACTCCACATACCAGTACAAACTGGTGGACAACTGGCTAGAAAACAAGCTGGCAAAGGACTGGTGGCCAGCAACGTGCTCTCAAGGCAAAGAAGGTCAGCACCATCCTGGGATTCATTAAGCAGTGTCACCAGCAGCCTCGGGGAGGCAATCCTTTCCCTCTTGTCTGCACCAGTGAGATCACTGCTGGCATACTGTGTTCAGCTCTGGGTTCCCCAGTACAAGAGAGACTTACTGGAGTCAGTCCAGTGAAAAGCCACAAAGACAAATGAAGGCACTGGAACACCTGTGATGCAAGGGAAGATTACAATCGCTGCACTGCACACCCTGCAAAAAGCCTCAGGTAAGCCTTTCTGTATCAAATGAATTCAGCAGCTGCTTCTACACCAACACCCAAAGGTTGTTCACTGGTGTGAGAGCACACGGCACAGAACTGAAAGCCTGCAGGCTGCAAAAAGGTGATTCTATCCCAAATGCCTACCTGGAATGGCCCCTACCCCTTGCAGGATTGCCAGAATTGCCTGGAAGTTGTTTGGGACAGTACTGATTGGTCTGAAGCTTAGATGTACGCCAAAATATATTGGTCCCGTAACTGTTCCAGCAGTTAACAGTACAATCACATTCCAGTGCCAATGCCTATATCCTGCTGCTACCTAATTTACCAGCGTAGATGCAGCCAGCAGAAACAACCCTTCGTATCTCCTCTGCCCGATCTGGTTCCACTGCTGCCAGCGGGCCTAACTCCAGGATTCAGGAAAAAAACACATGTACTATCGTGCACATATATAGCTCACAATAAACATTAACGCAGCACCAGCTAGAATGTCTACGCGGTGCTGTTTTCTCTCATCTTTTTATCCCGTCGTGACCGAGTATTTCCCTCCCACGCATGCAATGTTAGCGGTCCCTCCTCGCCGCGCACCAAGACTCCTGTTCCTTTCCCGCAGGCACAGAGAAAGAACATTTTGCAGAAGGCGCCGTGGCATTTCCACGCTGGGAGGCTGAGCAGCGGGAGGGAGGCTGCACGCGCTGCCGTGAATGTGAGGGGGCTGCTGTGTGCTGTGAGGTGACAGAGCTGGGCCAGGCTGCCCCAAAGGCTGTGCAGCCTCCTCTGGGGATACCCAAACCCCTGGGATCTCGGGGTGACCCTGCTGGGCAGGGGTGGGCTAGGGATCTCCAGAGCTCCCTGCCAACCCTGGCAACAGAGCTTAGTGATATGGTTTAGTGGAGGAGTTGGTAGTGTTAGCTCAGAGATTGGTCTGGTTGATCTTGGAGGGCTCTTCCAACCTAGATGATTCTAAATATGCTTCACTGGGTTAAACTGGGCTGCACTGGGCTAAATTGGACCTGTTATACTGGGCTGGGCTGCTCAGCCCTAAATTGGGCTGCAGTGGGCTGTACTGAGCAAAAAATGTGCTAAACTGGGCTCTGCTGGTTCAAACGGGCAACACGGGGCTAAACTGGGCTAATTGGCACTGTGCTGGGCTGCACTGGGCTAAGTTGAGCTAAACTGGGTTCCAATGGGGTAAACTAGGCTAAACTGGGTTAAACTGGACTGCATGGGGCTAAATTGGGCTGCACTGGGCTAAATTGGACCTGTTATACTGGGTTGGGCTGCACAGGCCTAAGTGGGGCTGCAGTGGGCTGTACTGGGCTAAACTGGGCAGCACTGGAGCACTGTGCCCAGCTGTGGGCTCCCCAGCCCCAGGGGCACACGGAGCTGCTGGGGCTCATCCAGGGGGGCTGCGGAGGTGCTGAGGGGCCTGGAGCAGCCGCAGCACGAGGCCGGGGGCCGGGCAGCCTGGAGAGGGGATCCCGAGGGGAACCAGAGACCCCCAGAGCCCCCCGCCAGCCCCGGCGCTCGGTGGCTCCGTGACAAGAGCGGCCGGGGCCCTGCCGCCCCGTCACCGCCCACCCGCCTGACTGACTGCACTGACCGCCCCCCCCCCACACACACACTGCGCATGCGCGGGGTCGCTGCGCCCCGCGGGGCCGCTCAAAGCAGCCGCTCCGCGAGCCCGCGGCGGGCGCGCGCAGCCCCGGCACCTGATTGGCTGAGGGGCAGGTGGGGGACGCGCGGGGCGAGCGCACGCACGTCCGCCGCCGGCGCGGCGTCCCGCCTCCTGATTGGCTCCCGGCCGGCGTTTCGCGGTAGAGGGAGTGGGGCGGGGCTTGCGGACCTGCCCTCCGATTGGCGGAGGGGGAGGAGGGCGCGGGCTGCGATTGGCGGCGGCGCGCGCGGCCCTGCGGAGGCGTGCCGCGATTGGCTGGGCGCCGCGCGGCGGCCGGGGAGCGCTGGAGCGGGGAGGCTGAGGCGGGCGGGCGGCCCCGGGAGGTGCGTGAGGGGCCGGGGGGGGGGCGGGGAGCGGGGCCCGAGCCCTGCCCGGGGCCGGCCGCAGCCCCCGGAGCCCCCCGGGACCCTCGCCTCAGGCCCGGCGGTGCAGGGGAGCTCGGTTTTTCCTGCTCAGGGCTGGAGCTGGGGGGTCCGTGTGGGTCCTGCTGGGGGTCGGGGGGGTGCGGAGGCTCCGCGGGTGCGTTTGGGCCGCCAACGGCTTCACCTCAGGGGGGTCCGGACCGTCAGCGGCTGGGTTGGTGACTCCTGGCTTTGTGAAGAAGTTGAGTGTTGAAAAAAAGCCTGACTTTTTCACAGAACTTTCTTTTTTTTTTTTTTTTTTTTTTTTTTTTTTTTTTTTTTTTAGGTTGTCCGTAAATGTTCGAAGAAGGAGCTGAGCCCAGGAAAGCGAGAGTTGCCCTGAGAGACTTCTCCACGTAACTCAGGTGTGTGACGGGTCGGGGCTGACCTACGGCATCGAGCACAGAACCTGATGTGAGGTAGCTGTGGTGCCTGCTCATTCACACTCAAAAATACCAAAGTTTTTCACTTATGACAGGCTTCTGGTGTGAATGAGGGGTTTCTGAGGGGTCACTGACATGCGTGAATGTTTCCATATGAGATGCTATGCTGTGGTTTAAACAAAAAGGCAGTTACGTTGCTTGTGCAACGGATCCCATAGCTGGGGAAGATGAAACTTAATAAATGTTCTGTGAAGACCTAGGAGAATCTCTGTAGTATGGAGAACACCAGCGTAGCAGTGCCTTCGCCTTTCAGAGGGGACTGGTGAGCTGCCCAGGATGGTCTGGGTGGCACAAGTGTACTTTGAGAGCTGTGTCTGTGCTGCTGGAGGAGGCACGTCTGATAGCATCTGAGCTGTTAAGAGTTTGCTCAATAGCTGTGCGTTGCTGCCCTTTAAAAGTATTTTGAACTTTCAGTTTTCGTTTCTTATTCAGGTTCCTGAAATTGACACTGTACTGTGTGAGCTTCCACGTTCTGAGGCGCCGTCTGTTGCGGCTGCTCAGGCAAAGCATTCTATGTGCCTGGTTCAAAAAGATCAAATCCTCAATACAGGTTGCAAAATTTGAGAAATTGGCCTGAATAATTGTGTTTTATTTTACTCTTTTATTTTCTTGGGAAGTGTATGTGGTCCTATATTGCTAAATGATATTATAAAGTGCACTTGAAGAAATGGAGGTAACCTAAAAGCAGCAGTTTAAGACAACTGTTTTCTGTTTCCTCTTTTCGAAAGGATATTTTAGATGAGCAGAGAATTTGGATAAAAGGGCGAAATGTTACTGACAAGCCTTCCTTTTAAGGGAAGCTGGAAAGAGGAGAGCTAATCACTATAGGCAGGGTAGCGCAGTTCAAGCAGTGACCTCTCATCAGAACGAGTATTTTGCAGAGGCAATCCATGGTCTGTGCTGCAGTCTGCCCGAAGTTATTTTCCAGACTGTTCGGCTCATGTCATGAGCAAAATCCTTTCTGTGACCCTTGAAGTCTTGCTGTACTTTCACCTGTCCAGGGTGCTGCTCCAGAGCCAGCTTTCCCAGGTGGTTGGGTCGTTGCTTTGGCTGTGTTGCCCCATTTAAATCTTCCTTGGGTGTCTGCTTCTTGTCATACGCAGGACTTTTGTCTTCGTTGTGTGGCTGCTCGATGATATACTCCCAGTCTGCAGCTGAGCTCTCCTTCATGACCAGGAAGGGAACTTCCTTTCCAGGTGCTTGGGACTTTTTTTGCCAGGTTTTGTCACCTGCTTGTTGTGATCTCACAGTCAGGAGGACAGACCCAGCAGGTCTCTGTGTAAGAACCGTGTGGCCCCCATTTACCGATGTCCATTAAAGTTCTTTGCAGGGAATACAGAAGCCACGATTGCATCTAGGCTGCTGTGGGCAGGTCAGCATCATCTCAAACTGTTCATTTGCAGCGGGCTGTCTCCTGCCTTAGGCTGTAGGGTGTTAGAACGGTGAACTCCTTGTATATTGTCTGTGCTGCAGCCAGTGTGTTCAGACTTCTCATTTATCACAGAGTGTAAACATTTCAATAATGATAGAAATTAACGTTAAGTGCTGAATGGTATAGAAAACTTATGAAGAAGCCGTGATGCAAAAAGAAGGGCTTTTGCAGTATCATGAAGAGTTGATAAACATTGAAAAATTATGCTTTTTAATTATATTACCCACTTAGGACCTCAGGGTGGCATTACGAGTACCAACTTAGAATTTCTGCTAACTATGGTCTTCCGTTACGTGCTGCATGTTGTGGAAGTATATTGACAGCTTTTGGAAAGGGAGAGAGTGTCAAGTCTTGAAGTGTAAACCAATGGCTTGAGGAGCAGTTGGCATCATTACACATGAACCACGGTGCACGTGGGCGCAGTACGTTCAGTCTGTGTACCTCAGAGAGTCTGCCTTCATGCAGCTGGTCATTTACAAGCTTTTCTGGGACCTAAATGATGCTTTTCTAGTAAAGCTCCTTGCATATAATTCCCTATAACTTTTAAAAGGAAAGGTAACTAATTTAGGTTGGGTATTAGGGGAAGTTCCTTCACTGCAGAGGTTGTGCAGCACGGGAACAAGTCGCCCAGGGAAGTGGTTGAGTCACCGTCCCTGGAGGTCTTCAAGAAACGTGTAGATATAGAACAAAGTAGAATGGACTTGAGTATTAGGTTACAGGTTGGACTAAATGATCTTTTCTAGGGGTCTTTTCCATCCAGAATGGTTCTGTGATTCTGTAGTTCTCTTACTACAGGCTGCCGTGTCTGTGCCATTGTGATCACCGAATAGAAACGGGGGCTACTTCCCTGTAGGCACGGAGGGCTGGTTCTCAGACTTCCACTCTGAGCACAGCCTGGTTCTCCTGCTATTATCGCTGCTAATTTTTTTATCATCTCTGTGGTTTCAGGATTATGCTATTTGGTGATAAGGATTTGAGTTCGTAACATTTGTATTAAGTTAATATTTCATTTTTTTTTCCTGGAGCGCTAAGGAAAAGAAACCATGATTGTACAGCGTGTTTGATGTAGTGTTTAAACAGGTTTCTACTGATAAACTGTGGCTAAACTTAAATAGTTTCATGGATATTTTCCAGTCCCGTGGACTTTCAAGGCTTACCAGAAAGAACAAAAGTATTCTAACTTCTCAGCTGTGCTGAAGTAATACAGATCTATAAAAGAATACTTACACCAAGGAAGATTTTAGGTGACCTAAATATGGAAGGCATAGTAAGAGACTTTAGAATGCAGTATCAGTTGTGGAATTTTATTTGGCCAATTTTATCTGTTTGAAAACGAGTGGAATTACAATAGCAGATACTTAAACTTTTTGAAATTGAGATATACATATGCAATGTGTGCTGTAGTTATGAAACACTTGAAGTTATACCAGCTATACTGTAAGCATTGACTGTGAATGCAACATTTTTTTTAAGTCTTTATCTGTCTTGCTGCTTTCAAGTGCTGCTTTTTATTTCATTTATGAGGTGGAGGGATGAAGGAGGTTTGTCATAAAGCGAACGGGGGGAAGCTTAGTCCCTATCTTATATTTTCCAAAACAGAAACAGTGACATAGCTGAGAGATAAAAGCTCTTAGTTTTTTAGAAGTGAGGGGTAAGAAATGTTGGTGACGTAGAGTTTTACTTGCCTTATTTTATTCCTCCTTTCTTAAAGAAGAATCTTCATTTCTGTTCAAAGTTGGTCAGATTCTGGGGATGTTGAATCATAGGTGATTGAAACAGGATCTAACAGTTCTTTTGCATGTTACAGACACGTACGTCAGAGCAGAAATAGAAGAGCACATAGTGCTGAATATTAAGGACCAAAAATTCTAGAAGGAAATTCTTGAATATAGTCTACGTGAGGAGTTGGATGGAGGCAGGGAAGCAAGGGAAGTCTCCAGTTCTGCTCCAGTGTATTCTGGCTTAATGCATGGGGGTCAACTTTTAACACCTGAATAGACTATGAGGAGAAACCTCAGGCAGCAGTAAATGTTAAAACTTGGCTGGGCAGCAACAGCAGTTAACATACTGTGAACCTGCAGGTGTGTAGCAGAGCGGACAGCAAAGTATGTGGAAGCAGATGTGCTGTGAAGTATGCACATTAAAATGTTTCTCGTCCTGGTCACCTAATGTATGTGGCTAAAAAACTATTTATTTTTAAAATAACGTGGAATTTGAGCAAGCCTGCATATCTTGAGAGGCCCAACAGGGAGTGCTGAATGGAGCTGCCGGGGTGTGAAGGTTGTGGTGGGGTTGAGTGCAGGAGGTGGGTGTTTCTGGGGCAGGCAGAGTGCCATGTAACAGGCACAACAGCAGTCCTTGAGTTTGTTTGTTTGTGTAACACTTTGCAGTGCTTATAGAATCTTGTCTTTTAATTACAGTTTTTTTTTTTCAGTAGAACGATCACATCAAAGACATAATGAGGCAGTAGGGAGGCACTGATGGTTTTGACAACTAGTTTGGGGACAGCCAATATTTTTAGACCAAAGTAGGTGCCAGGCGCTTCTGACACTTAAGAAAAAAAACAGGTTTTCTTATATGTGGTACTATAAATATGTTCATTTTCCTGTTGACCGTGACAAATGGCAGATACTCCTTTATAGTCAGTGTGGTACCAGAAATTTACATTCATCTCTGATAATTTCTTAATGACCTGTAACACTTGTTTAACAGATAAAGACAACTTTGTAGCTTCATGGGGTTAACAAGGATATCTTTGCAGGCTAAATTAATGCAGGAGATAAAACAATCATTATGTAAAGAGTGAAACCTTGGATAAGCTTTTTTTCCATAATCCAGTTGTGGTACCAAAAATAGCCCGTTTCCAGGTGTTTGTCACTGCCTGTTGACTGGAATCGACCATCTCTACAGGTGCACCGAAGGAGCAGTTTGGGACCTTCTCCTTATGGGCTGAAACTTTTAATCTGGAGCACGGGGCAGGAAGGTCTCTGACGAGTTACTGCGCTGACTGGTGAAGGTGAGAGCAGGCAATAGGAGAGTGGAGGTGGTGACGTACTGCAAGTGGTGTTACCTTCTGATGGGGATGGGCTGGGAGGAGAGCGGCGTTCGTGGTCTCACCCAGCGAGCTGGAGAACAGGGTTAGTTTGCCTTCGGTCAGTGCCTCCTGTGTGTGTTATCCTGCTGGTGCTGCATTCGTTACTCCTCGTGCTCGTTCCACTTCTCTAGGTGGGGAGAAAAGGGCAAAATGTAACTGAAAACATTTCCTAATAAATATTTCATTTTCATGAAGAGGCAATTTCAGGCTTCTCTCATGCTCTAGTAAGCAGTTCTGGGAAGCCGTGCAGGTTAGCAGGGGCTTGTAGGGGTCAGGCTGGGAAAGCCAGGAAGCACAGGCTGCACAAATCCCCTCCAGTGGTACAAAGAAGACATCTTCCCTTCCTGAGAGAGAGTTAAACTATTGATTAGGGTACTTCTAACTTCCTACTGCTTGAAAATCATGGGGTAATATTTAATTTATCTTACCCAGCGTTAGCAGTGCTTTATTCTGAGGAAACCATTTTAGCTGCTCAATTCATTTTTGTTTGTGGGCTCACAGTAAGTCTATATAGGTGTCACTTTGAACTCAACCCTCAAAATAACAGGGCGAGTTGTAGAAATCATTTTTGTTCCTCAGGCTTTCTGGCAATAAAGAAGAATACGCGTGATCTCTGGTGGTTAAAGAAGAGCATTTTTGTATTCTGGGCTCCTTGAGCCCAACATCCGTGTACACTTCCTTTAACTTGCTGGAAAACGGATTTGACTGTACAATGCATGCTTCAACATGCAGTGTTGTCCTTAACAGCCTGTGGTTTTCCTGTTCCTTGTGCTTAAGGATGCCCTTTTACTAGAACTGCACGTGTATGGATACATGCCTGTAATCTGCCTCATGTTCTCTTAAAGCTTTCTTTGCTTTTGCAGCTTCAAAAACTTTAACTCAAAAACTGTGCAGTGTGTAGGCAACTGATGTTCCACGCTTACTGCTCGCCTCATCAGCCAGTCTCTGGCCTTGCACTGGCCCTGTGAGGTCTTTGGGGCAGGATTGCTCTATTTGTGCAATGCCTGGAACAGCAGTTACACACTTAAGCTGAAGTGTTGTACTGCTTAAATGCTGCGGTGACTCAGATGGACTGGAACTCTACCCGGATGGGAGTTTTTTGTATTTTGTCTTAAGGTAATCCAGAGATGCTTTTTAAAATAGTATCCAACTTTGGAAGGAAATCCACGATTAAACATTTTTGTGTTCCATCTTTAACTTGGATCTAGTAGAATCTCTGTTTATGAATTTCTTCCTAATTGGGAAGATGAGCTTGCTGGTCTCAGGCCGGGACTCAGACCGGTGCTGTGGTCGTGAATTAAAGCCCTGAGGAGCAGCTGAGCGTGTTGCTGCACGCTATGTGCTGTACAAACAAAGCAGATGGCATTTTATGCCTCAAAAATCTTAACAGCTTAAACAGAAGTGGCAAGACATGGAGTAGGGAGGTGTTTATTTCTTAGCACTGATTTTTCCTCCAAACTTGATTGCCCATTAATTTAAAGGAAATGCACTGTATGGTATGTGCATGGGTTTTGATCTGCTGCATTTTTTTATTATTATTTATTTATTTTATTTTTTTAAACAAACAAACAACCCCATTGATCTGTAAGTTTGTTTGCAATGAAATGCAATATGAGTTTGGTCTTAATCCAGTGGTTTTTTATTTGTTTTTCTTTTTTTTTACTTACACCCTCCTAGACTGGAGCCAGCTCTGACTTGTGAAGATCTTTGGCAAGCATTTGAGCTTTCTGTTAGGAAACTAGGGACGAGAAGTTACGTACCATTTTTCAAAGATGTTCTGTTACTCATGTTCCTGTAGAAACTGAAGCAACATTTAAAGTATTTTTAATAGTTTTGTGCGCAATTATTGATGGTTTTAATGAACTCTGTTCAGTGATGGGAGCAGCATTTGAAATCTCAGTTAAAGTAGAATAATTATCAGAAAGTTTAAAATACACTTTAAAAAGCTGATGGTTTTGGTCTGTTGGCATAAGCAATTTGTCTTTTTTTTTCCTCCCTGGGTTTTGATCCAAATGTGTTAAATATACCCCCTTGAAATAACTTCTACATCTCTTCCATTTTCCTCATGACAGGCGTAGTGGAATGAAAGAATACTTCTGATCATTGCATATATTCATGCTTGCTGATTAAAGTGAGGTCAGACTATAAAACCAGTCTGAATGAAAAATGAAGAAATGAGCAAAAAAGTAGGACAACAGCAGGTGTGCAGATGGACAGCAAGAGGTGAAGGAATGATCAATCTTTGGTTTCTGGTTCAAAGTCTTAGTAAAGCAAAGAGGAAAAAATACTTCAGTATTGTTTTACTGAGGTCAGCCTAGGGTAAGTAAATACAGGCTCCTCTGTATTATAAATAAATTCATTTTTAGACTTTAACAAAACCAAACTATTTAAAATTATTCAAATCAAATGAAGATTGAAGCCGTCGAAATTTAGAAGCCCAAAACGAATGAAGTCCTAAAGCAGATGTGACAGCAATAACTTCTTTCTGCAAGCACAGATATGCCCTAGTTTTTTATTCAATATCTTCAGCTCAGTGACAGGTTTGTTAAAATCTTCAAAACTAAAGGAACTGACAGGGGATGTAAACTCTTCTTTATAGCACCAGTGAAGGTGGATTCCTTCTAATTAGAAAATTGACAGAAAATTATTAAACTTGTTTCACTGTGTATCTAGCACATTTAGATCAACATACATCCCAGTGTGGTATTCTGATTTTCTTAATTACAAATTTTACTGAACATAAATAAGGATAAATATGATTTTATCCTCTCATAGCGACTGCAGTCTTCCTAGCAGTGATATCAAATATTATTTCTGCTAGTAAAAGGTAACATCAGGAATGTGAACAAACTCAAATTTAATAATTCATAAATAAACTTGTATTTCTCTGTTCTCCTGCTTAGCTGATGAGGATGCATTTCATTATAAACAATGCCTGGAAAAAAACAGTTACCAAATCATAAAATTTTCTTTAGGAGAGGTTGTCTTACAGGTGGAAATACAAGATTAAAAAAAAAAAAAAAAATCAAGTATTTGAAGACTCTTCCCCCACCAAAAAAAAAAAAAAAAGAAAGCAACAAACAACAAGAAAATAGCCACCAGACCTCTCTAGCTAAGACACTGATTGATTTAGTCAGTAAATTAGAGTAATCAAGAAGCAGCGAGGAGACACTGAAGGTGGGGATGTGGAACCAGGATGGCAGCTTGCAGTCTGCAGTCATAACGGGGTGGGAGATGTGTGTGAGAGGGGCTGGGGGGAACAACATGTGGCTGTAGCTAGCGCAAGAGCCAGGGCTGCTGCCTTAGCTGAATCAACTATGCAGTCTTCCTCCCACTGATCTGGAAAGAAAAAAAATGTTGTTTAGGCCGTTACCTACAGCTGATGAGCTCCAAGAAGAGCGAAACCTCTTAAAACAGGTCCTGTAGTATTGGCCTAACGCCCTCCTGATGGGGCTTGCTGGCACTCGGTGTTGTGCTGAAGCTGTGAGCGTGATCCAGAACCACAGAAACGTACACTAGTGTCATCAGAGGCTGGACCTGTGAAGGCAAATAGAGGAGAAAAACTGTTGTTAGGTTTCACTTTTTTATTTATATCATTAGTTTTTATCCAGCCAGATATAAAAACGTAATGCACGCGTGCATTGTAGGAGTGGGAGAGAATTTTTAAAGGTAAAGAAAAGGGAGAACTGCGGAATAGAAGAATGGAATATAAACAAGAAAAGGGGGAAAAAAAAGAATAACAGAAATGTTTGGATTTACTTTTCTACTGAAGATTGATCAGATAGTGGCAGTAACAGTAGCAGTTCCCAGCTTTATCAGTATGGAATTTGTTATCTTTCATACTAACTTTGTCATAGAGGTAATTCATGAGGCAATCAGTATTATTGAAAGAGGGAAGAGATGAATGGATAAAAGAGAACTCTTTTTGAAGGTCTGCACAAAACATCCTACACGATATTTTAGTAAGGTACTTGTTTTGTTCTTACTTTTTTTTTTTTTTTTTGCAATGAGTATATACAAATAAGTGATTGCATTGAATGTTTTTTTTGTTTGTTTGTTTGTTTGTTTTTTAGAATATTCAAGAAGAATCATGTATAAACATAAGTGGTTTCATTAGTGAATATTGTACTTTAGTGCACATACTTCCCGCTAATTCTCAACATTATAAATGTAAATAATAGGCAACTTGAACTAATCCTTCCATAGGTCTTAGTACAACTCTTTCTGTTGTAATAAAAAAAAATAATAAATATTATAATACTACGCCTCAGTAATTTCTGACAGCCTCTGCCTCTACTCTGAATGCCTGGAGACGTCAGCTGAGCACATGCCTGATGACAGCACGAGCTGAAACTGGAGCAGGTTGCGGTTTGCTCTCACTATCTCTGAAGTTAAATCAGTAAATGCGACCCACAGCGTCAGATGCTGGCTTCAGCAGGAACTTCAACACCTTCCTTTCTGGTTTCAACTCCCGCATACATGCCTGTTAAGACTTTTAGACCTCAGTATTAGCACCTCTGCCAACTTATCTGGCAGATAAAAGATAAGCTCTTTGCCAGTAATGGGTTCGTCTTACTGATTTTGTGTTTCCTTTAACAAGGTTTCTGCCTCCTGACGTAAAGCAGAGCTGTATGCTGTGGAAGCAGCACCACACTCACTTGAAATTCAAGCACTGTGCTGCTATTGCAGGGAGAAAACTCTGAGTCAGACTTCAACAGAGCATCTGTGCGCTCTCTTGGAAGTTCTGCCTTTCAAGTCCTCCACCTTTGGTAGATAGTGTAAATTTAGCCCGTGCTATCAGAGCCAGGACTGATGTGAAGACCAGAACCTGTAGAACATGCTTTTACTTCCAGCTCTCCATGCTTCTCAGAATCCTTGAAACTTTGGGACACATCCAGCCAGAAGGATTGGCTCTGGCATGCAAATTCAACTGAAGTTGGTCTTAGCAGCCTCTAAGGAAAAAAGGCAGTGGTTGAACATCCTCTTAGTCCTTACCTGAAATGAGGGCTGTCATAATGCACGTGTCCTCTCCAGATTGCTCAAGGTTACAGAGCAGCTTCTGAGGAAGAAATACCTACGGAAATTATCCAGGACAGATCGTGGAGACTCACTGTCACATCACCGTGACCAGAAGCAGAGCAGGTTATCTGCCCAGACTGCTTTTTAGTTAAAGGACAAACGGGGCATTTTGTGAGAATAGCAATAATGTGACCATGTCTTCTGGGTCTCATTAGCAGCAAGCAGGAAAAGACCCACAGGTTGGTTTCATCTCGCAGAATACAGATGTTTAACTTGGAAAACACTGGGGTGAGGAAAGGGATAGCAAAACAAAACCAGACTGATGCATTGTCTTACTGTTAAGAATGTGTCAGTATGAAGTGGAGGTGAGAAGGACCCCTCTCTTCTGTAAGAGCAAGGTTACGTTCTTGCCCAGAAGAGAAATCCAGCTGAAGAGTCAGAGGTATGTTCCTTGGGGTCTCACTGTTCCCAGGTTAACTCTGTTCTCTCACAGTCCTAAACATCACAAATGATAATGACCAGAGGGTGAACGAGGTGTCTGCTGAAGGAAATCATGAAGAATGCAGGCTGATGATTGGGAAGTTTAGGAGGACTCCGTTAGTAGTTGGATTTTGTTTGCTATTTTATTGTCCAGTATAGAGGCATGTAAAATTACGCGGAGAGTGGTCTTTCTCCTTTGACACATGTGCTATGATATATTCAGCATTGTTCTTATAAAGGTCTGATTAACGTGCAGGGTAGTTTTAATATGAAATTCCTTCCTGATTTAATTTTCCGAATCAGTGTTGATTCCTGCATGGCTTTTCATCTGGAACTTCCAACTTTTGTAGCAGTTGACACCTTCAGGAAGCATCAGCAGACGTGTGAACAGCAACAGGTCACATGCCTTTTGTTATATTCCATTGTTACAGTAAAACTTAAATTCTGAGTTAAGTGTATTTTGGAAGAGCTGTTTTTTTCTGCTGCCTGTAGCAGTTGTGATCCTCACCCCTCATCTTTCAGCTGGTTCACATCAAACACTACCGCACGTGTAATGCCTTGCTGCTCCCGGCCGTTCCAACTAGTCCTGTGCAGAGCTGCAACCCTCAGCTTTGTCTTTACTTCTTGTTCCTCTGTGCTTTCCTGCCCTAGGCTTTTCCAGTTCCATCACAGAGCAGTTGGAGTTGGAAGCACCCCTGGTTCTTCTCGTGTTCTTCTCTGGGCATCTGCTTTGGGCTCCTCTTGGAGACACGACACTGCTTTGGCAAGCTGGCTTTGGCCCTATTGGAAGCTTTTATTTTCTCATTAGAACAGTAATAATATGATTAACGCTTTTAAGTGTGACCAAGTATGTTTCTTCATCCAAGCCCCTTTAATCATTTTATCTGGATTTTCTGTTACTGCCGTCCAACAAGTTGATCAGGGTTACTGTTCCGGAAGGCTTCGGGTCAAAAGCCAAAGTTCTGTGACAGAATGAGAACGGTTCCATGGACCAGATGTTTAGAATTATTACAGAATTACGTGGTCAAGTTGCATTGACCACGTTTCGACCACATCTGAAAAATCTGCACATGATTAGTTCCTGAGCTGTGGTCAGTCGGGCTGTGTTAATCATAGTTAATGTTTATTTGAGCACATTCTGAGCGTGGAGAGGCCAGTTTGCTTGTTCACGTCCCATTTCAAGGGCATCACTGGGCAGATGAGACACTTTTGCTTTGCAGAGAGAATAAGGGATAGTGCTAGCTCCTTTAAAAGCGTGCGTCCTGGTCAGCATCACTAATCTGGGTGTGAATTACGTAGGGCACTGTTCCGTAGCCGTGGTTGATGCAGCCTGAATGACCTCGTAAAAAAATAAAAAAAAACAAACATATCCTGATAAGTGCAAAGCAATGCAGCCTCTGCAGGGTTGGTATTACGGAAATGTCATGGCTTCATGTGTACACGCTACCAAACAGCACCACAATTAATTGCAGCACTCAATGCAACGTGCAGCCTTAGCCCAAGGACTGGCAGATGTTAACGGTATCGTGATGGTTTTTTGCTCTTGCAGAAGATTCAAGTGGTATTGTGCCTTATGTCTTCATAAAATAGTCTTCACTAAAAACAGTTTAAAAGCCCAAGTAATTAATCCACCCCTCGGAGTCCATCTGTTGTGGAATTTAGAGAGGTGCTAGCGCTTGAGAGAGAGCTGCTTACTGGTGCAGTCGCTGGCCTTCAAGATGATGCGCGTATTTCATGGGACGAGGAAGTAAAGGGATATTAGTACTGAAAAACTGCTCTTAGGCTTGGGGCAGCGTGTGAGGGTAGCAGGAATATGTGGGTGAACACAATGAATCCCATAGGCACCGTTTCCTGGAGTTTGGCTTTTGGAACGCGTGGCGAAGAGCCTTGGTTGAGAAGACAAGACGCTGATTTTGCAGATGCCTGTTTAACTTAATGACATGAATTTATTGAGAGGAGTCTGAAAATGGAACTCTTACATGTACGAAAAAAGGCCATTGTGTTTTGTTGTTTTTTTTTCCTTGAAAGCAAACAAAAAACCAGGAACACATAGGTTGAGCCTGTGATTTTTCTCAAGTCAGAAACATAACAAAGTAGTGTATTGCAGGTTACATTACACAACCAAGCAGCTATTTTCATTTTATGAACTGGTAAGGGTAAAGGTTTTGGTGGCTTCCAAGGCGAATATATGCTGAGATCTTTATTGGAAAATAATTAACAGGCATTGGAGGACTACTGAGGGAAGCTGTTAATCAGGGAGTGTGTATTAAGTGCCAAGATGCGACTTTCTGTTCCTCGGTTGACATTTAAGCCTAATGAAATCTGTCCTGCCATGCTGCACGAGGATGAGCTGGCGATCTCCCTAAGAGCTGGATTCTGGTGTGATTGTAGAATGATTGGTGTTTTCTTGTATTTATTTATTCATATATATAGATGCATATATGCGTATATATATTCATTTTAAAAACATTTAAATAGTTGGTGAATCGGGTAACGAAAGAATAATGTAGTAATTTTGAGTGAAAATTTGCACCAATGCTTAATTTAGTCACTTATTTTCATGCCGCAGTTGATTGAAGTTCAGTATTTGTCTTTTAGGGCTATAGAACAAAGTAAGCTGTAGGAGGTCCTAAATTGTCCTGTGCCTCCTTACCTTGTGGTGTAAGTTGCACTATTCTGATGTTGTGTCTTTAACCTGTTTTCCTAAGACTGTGAGGACTTTGTTTTGGGCTGGAGGTGTCAAAGTTAAATGAATCCTTACAAGTTCAAGGGAGAGGAATGCAGCGTGCCTTCTCCTGATGAAACCAGAGCCTAAGCTGCGGATCTGTAGGGCTCTGCACGTCGTTGGCTCAGCTGCTTGTAGAGAAGTCTGTCTTGCTTTGGGTTTTGCAGACAAGATCTCTGAACTTTCTAGGACTTTGCATAATATTGCTATGTATTTGTATGCACGGTGTTAAAAAGCACGAAGCAGTTTTCTCTGCTGTGGAATGCTGTAGTTACGGACAGATGACTGTTTCTTTCTACTGGTCTCACTTACCAAATATACCCAAACTATTTCAGTTGAGGAATGAAATAATACTGTTTGCAGTAAGTTGCTCTTGTAACAAATTCTAGCACAAACAGTGTTTGCGATTTTTGTCTTCAGAATGATTGAGGAGAGTGGGAAGAGGAGGAGGACAATGGCGGAGAAGAGACAGCTGTTCATGGAAATGAGTAAGTATGAAATTTGAAGATAATATCATTTATTCTTTACCGAGAGCTTCATTTTTAGAATTTTACCAGGTCATTTACATCTTGTTTCCACAAGACCACTGCCTCATCCAGTGAAAATCATTCTGGGTGCTGGTGAGGAGGAGAGCACAAGAGGTGGGTCACAGCTGCCTAAAGAGTCACACATTCCTAGGTTATGCAGAGCTCTTTTTTGGGAACATTCATGTTTCCTGTATATGGTGATTTCTGAATCTGGTTTGTGGCCGGCTACTAAAATAAATAATGACAAAAAGGTCATCTTTTACCTTAAATTGCACCACAACATTGGTGTGACTTGGAAGTGAAACGGTTTGAAGGTTTCAGGGGGTTGTTTTTTTGTTTGGGACCATTCTCTGAAAGATAGGCTGTGATTGTTGCTACAAATCAAGTGCCTGTCTAGAGATAATCTAGATTCAAGGAATGAGACATAGCCTTTGTAGGTATGAGCAGTTAGACGTAAAAGGTTGTATGTTTGCATGTCGTCATATTATTTTACTTTCCTGCTGAAACACGGGACTGAATGAAACTCCTAGGTTAGGCAAGCACATCCTGTAATCCCAAATATAGGCTGATGAGTGTCTGTCTTAAAACAAGTTGTATGTTAGTGCTACTATTTTTTTTGGAGGATTTCCAGAGCATCGTTCTTACCGTGGTTGTAAGTGTCTTATAATTTCAAGAGCAATTTAATTATTGGCTAATTTATATCTGCTTCCTTTCATGTGAGAGCTGTCTCAGACACTGTTTCTCCCCACCTTCCCAGCTGGGTTTGGGTTTGTAGTCGTATCCCTCTGTGGCTTGTTCAGCAGAGGGCACAAGCTTCAGTCTCCCTGCTCTACACCTCATCTCCTTCTCTGCCTCTGCTCAGTTCTACTTCAGCAAAGATGACTGCAATTGTACGCGATATCCCAGGTGAAATCTCACTAGGATCTTGTAAACTGATAATAGCACTTCGCCAGTGGAAAAGCTTTGGCTGATACTCTGGAGTATCACATTTATCTTTCATCTTCAGAGTGTTGTCGGCTTGCCATCACTTAGGAATAGTGTGTTTCTAGCTAGGTGTGTTTCTACAGATAGTGGCGTCTTGTTAGTAACCACCCATGGCCATACGGTTTTTTCTTCGACACTAATTTGATGAAGAGCCTGTTAATCCAGTCCTCAGTCATCTGATTCTTACTTTGATATTCTAATGACCTTGCAAATTGATACCTTTATAGCTACTTTAGCAAAAGATTTCTTCTGAAGCACCCATAATGTCTGGCTAGAGTGCTGTCTTCAAAGACTTCTCCTGGCAGCCTTATTTGTGGCTGTTATTCAACAGAAACTGACCTGCTAGTTCTTAGCTTTGGCTAAATTGTTAACAAAAATATTCAGACTTCTTCTGATTGTGTACTAGATATATAAATAATCAGAAGAATGATCTGTTCTAAGGCGTTTTTTTTGTTTTTTTGCAGCTCTGGTTCTTGCTGGCTTTTATCAGTGAAAGTGCTGGTGTATGGGCACGTTGAACAGCCTTTCTCTGTAAAGATCTTTAACATGTCAGATGAGAAATCTAAGGTCTTCGAGCTTTGTCTGTCCCTTGATGGAATATTTCTCTGTGAAGGCGAATGCATAAATGTTTTCCTCTCTGGATGAGCTTTTCATATTGCGATGTGCAAAATCGATGCTTTCAGTGATCGTTTGTTGTAGGTCAACATGCAAGTGTGTAGGTGGCTGCTCATGGGAGACAAAAGTAGATCTGATGGCATTCACCCACGCTGGACATGCTGCCCCAGGATGTGCTTGTTTTGTAGTACTTGCGGAGCTGTGTAACGGGCCACAACTCTGTGCAGGCTGTTCTCATTTTTCTCACCTGCAGAATACACACGGGAGGGTGTAAAGAAGACAGATCCAGACCTGTGGCAGGATACAAGGCAGGGGGCACAAACTGAAAAACAGCAGGTTCCTTCTGAATCCGAGGAGAAAAACAGTTTTACTCTGGGTGTGGTTGAGCCCTGGAAGAGGCTGCTCAGGGAGGTCTGCAGCGTCCACCCTGCAGATGGTTGGAACACAGCTGAACGGTGTCTGGGGCAGATTTCTGTAGCTGACACTACTTGAGGGGGAAGGTTGGACCAAATGATCTCCAGTTGTCCCTTCCAGCCACAACTGTTCTGGGATTCTGAGCTTAATTGTCTCGAAAACACATCCTAGTCTATCTTCGGGTTGTTTAGAAGAGTGACCTTGTTGAAGCTTGTGACGCAGGAAGAGAGGGACAGAAAATGGACTTTTTTTTTTTGTTTTTGCATATAGCTGTTAAATAACCTTTTAATTTATGTATTTGTCTTGAGAGGGAGTGGTGAGCCTCCAA
Organism: Netta rufina; assembly: GCF_964035555.1. Taxonomy (NCBI): domain Eukaryota; kingdom Metazoa; phylum Chordata; class Aves; order Anseriformes; family Anatidae; genus Netta; species Netta rufina. The sequence continues at coordinate 121,124,646 of NC_140125.1, forward strand.
GTCCCAACAGCCATCAAAGCTGTAAGGGCTGGAAGTGAGGCTGAAAGCTGATCAAGCTGTACTGCACATGTACCTGTGATACAGGGTTCAAGGCTAGCCAAGGACTGGACAAATAAATATTTCTGCTAGACTAAGCGTGTTTTGAAGGCTCCTAGTCTGTTCCAGTGCTTTCTGTCTGTTGAAAGGTAGACGCAGGCACCCTACTTGAGAGTTTTGTAAGGATATTGCTTAAGAAGCACAAAATCAGTTACTTTGTTCTAGTCTTGAATCAGAATACTTCACTTTAAGTTATTTGGCCAGATACTTTCCTGAAATGTAGCAGATGTTAGATTCTGTAGACCGTACAGTGAAATCATCCAGGAATGTTTGTTGCACCTCACTGTCATGCAGATGCTCCTCAGGTGCTGGCTGGTCCAGTGCCACTCTTGGGCAAGCTGCCATGGGGAGCCTTGGATTGGGATCTTGGTCATTGTCCTCACTGATTTTACAAGTCTTCTCACCTCGTTCCTTGGTGATGAAAAAGAAACAATCCTTTCACGGCGGCTTCAAGACAGAGGACAGGTCTGTGCGAGGCCAAGCAGATGCTTTGACACTGTATTTGCAAATTTGTCATGAAATACCGGAAAGGCAAGAAGACTGTATTTTTGAAATTTGCAACTGTGAGTCAGTGGGTGCAAACAAAGGTAATTCAAATGAGGTGCTTGCAAGTTGGTTTCTGAATTCAGAGTGCTGTAGGAGTGAATAAGTTATCACCTTTGAGCACCGCCCCTGATACAGCAGCCAGATACCTACTTCATCAGGATGTGGGTTTGTTGTTGTTGTTGTTTTTAAGTGTCTTTTAGAAGCCTAGATTGTATGAGTCACAGTTTTCTCCATTTCTCAGTTCTGTACTCATCTAGGTTGTGACTTCTGAGAGAAGCCTGAAAGACTACAGCAGATCTTTCTTTCATGTGCTCCCGTGAGAAAACAAGAGGTGCAGGATCAATGTGCATCCAAACCCCTGCCCACGTGCAACTGGATTGTTTCACTTCACCTTAGAACTCCATTGATTATAGGGCATAGCCACAAATGCTGTTGAAATGTGAGCCCATTTAAAGGCATTTCTGTTTATGATTAATGGGATTTTCAAGCCTTAGACTGTTGGCTGCTTCCAAATTAAAAATGATCAATACCAGACTTTAGACCAGTATCATTTATCATCCCCGCATCATTTATCATCTTATTTGATTGTAGAACCCTAGAATGGTTTGGGATGGAAGGGACCTCAAAGATCATCAACTTCCAACCCCCCTACCGTGGGCAGGGACCCCTGCCCCCAGCCCAGGCTGCCCCCCAGCCCCATCCAGCTTGGCCTTGGGCACTGCCAGGGCTGGGGCACCCCCAGCTCCTCTGATGAGGACAGGAGATGAGCAGATCTGCTCGGTCTTTGGCAGAGGGTTAGTACATGTAAAACTTTCTGGAATTGCTCAAGTTTGTGACATTCAGAGTAACTGCAGTGCTGGCTGGAACTGGTAGTTGTGGTACAGGCTGGTGATAGGTTATAGCGTTCAAATCTTTCGTGATGTGGTATTGTTTGAAGGTATAATCGTGCTTTTAAATGTCTCGAAGTGGGAGGTTGGTGGTGAGGAAAGAATCCTCTCTTCTATGCTTTTTCTTCTGCTTCTTACCTTATTTGGATCTATTTGAGAGAAGAAAAGCATTCTCCTGGTGGGGCTGCAATGCAGATGGTGGTAGGAGTATCCACCCCCCTTTTCTTTCTCTTCTCTCTTTTGTATACATGCCTTCCAACATCAGTGCAGTCCTCTTCCTTACACGCTTGCAACTTGATGGATTTATTGCTTCCATTTAGGGACTTTAGAGTTCTCATATCAGTCTCACACTTACCTCAGTTCTAATACGCTGTTGAAAATGACTTCTTCCTGAAATACCTCGTGAAAATCTTTGTCATGGGTACGTGACAAAGATGATGTATGTGAAGAAACAGTCATGCCATTTTTGAAGTAATCAAATAAGCTGAATGTCATAGAGGAAAGAAAAAACACAAACTTTTTTTTATCCTTAGGGGCACAGAATTTTGATGTCATCAGACTTTCAACGTATCGAACAGCCTGTAAACTGCGGTTTGTACAAAAAAGATGTAATCGTAAGTTATAATTACTCTTTATCTTCATAAATTTTTCATGCATGATGGTTTTGAATATTCTACCCATATGAAATTCAAGTATAGCAAGAATAATCATCAATGGTAGTTGTTAACTTAAAAATAAATAGAGATTAAATGTACAATTAAAAAGAGGCAGTGATTTTTGACTGATACTCTGGTTTCTTCAGCTTTAGTCTCTAATGTTTAAAAAACAAAACTATAATTATGGGCCAGATTGACATATTTCAGTTGCCCTAAGTGTTGTCTGCAGACAGTCTCAAGCTGTTTTAGCTCCTGTTCCACCGTGGTGTAGCACAAGCCAGCAGACAGCTAGATGCAGGTATGAGTTTGGTGATGTATAAGATGGTCACTAGCATGAAAGTGTCCCAGATTTGACCATGGTGGCAGGCAGTGTAGCAGCCTTAAAGAATTAAGTTCACACCACACTAGTCACTGTATGTTTTCTTATTCTCTTCTGTAGTCCTTCTACCTTAAACAGGTCACCAAAGTGAAGATTAATCTGAGGGTCAGTAGGTGACACTACTTTGTGCTCTATTCCTTTGTTGAACCAGACCAAGCAAAAATCTTGACAGACTAATGGACTCAGGAGTAGCTCCTTCCTCCCCACGGCCACGACGTGGAATTGGTGTGGCAGAGGGCAGGAGAACGGCTGGGGAGTCCAGTGGAGGATGTGTGCAGCTGTAGAGTGAAGATCCCTCGTAGCGCAGCTGAGCCAGGGATATGTCTCTGTTAGGGCTGTTGTGGCAGTAACTGCAGTGCCTTTAGTTTGATGGGTTGCAACTTCTTCATTCCTTTGGAAAAGTGTTAGTTCTTGTCTATAATGAATGCTTTTGAATTCAAAATACCTCTTAATTGGTAGTAAGGTATTAAGATAAGGTAGTTATAGTGCATTACACATTTAGTGCCCAATTCACTGATGCCACACGTATGCCTTGAGTAACCTTTGATCCACACGTACGTACAGACGAGACCGTGCATTTATGTTATTTGTCTGGACTGTGCAGTGATCCACAGGCATATGTTTGGTGTGAATACTTAGTTTGATTTTTATTGCTGTGGATTTTTATGTGAGAAATATAAAGAGTGTTTTTACCTAAGAAATGTTAAAGGTGAGGCTTACTTTAAACCCTTTTTACAAGGTAATAAAGGTAACAAAGAAAATATGAAGTTAGCAGATAAATCTGTCCTTTGTAACTGTTGGATCACGCTCAGTGTGAACTGATGGATTACTGCTGATCCTTAGACATCTTATCCCACTATCATGCATACCTTTTAATCTGTGAACTATTTTAAAACATTTTTAATGTGGTTCTGCAGATCGCTTAGTGTGGTTTTGTAAAACTATTTGACTACAAAGTTAACATTTAGATGCGCTAAGATACAGCGGGATAATTTAGGGACACACTTCGGAGTTCCAGATGTATGTTTACAAAGTGTTATGCTCTAGACTTGGCACCCAGATAATCTGGGAACAGTTGTAGTTTAACTGGAACATCAAGTTCCTCCTTCAGCACTGAACTGCTAGTTAACATGGGGATGTTGAAAATTATTGGAACCAGTTTATAGTGGATTTTGAATATGGCTGATGTCTTTCTGAAATGAAAATGGCCACAAGGACTTTGGGCACTGCTCTGTTGCTTAACACTAGCTGACGCTAACTCTGAGTATTGAGAGTGTCTCTCACTTTGAATATGAAAACGTAATGGTTAATTCCAAAACAGAAGCTAACACAGTATTCAGAAACAGTACCATAAAAGTAAGCTTGTATGCATTACAGAACAGAAGTTAATTTTTTTTCCTTTATTTTTAGTTCATCTTGTTGATATCTGGAATATGATTGAAGCCTTCCGAGATAATGGCCTTAACACTTTGGATCATAACACAGAGATCAACGTGTCTCGACTAGAAACAATCATTTCATCCATCTACTACCAGCTAAACAAACGCCTTCCTTCTACTCACCAAATCAGTGTAGAGCAATCCATCAGCCTTCTCCTCAACTTCATGATAGCAGCATATGACAGGCTAGTAACTCCTCTAGTTGTACTCTTAAACTAATTTTCTCTTTTAGTTAGGTGAATGCAGCCAGCAACTGCATGAGTCTCTGACAAACTGTCTGCATGCTATTTCTTTATTTCATGAAAATGTGTGTTGCGCGTTCACACTTAATATCATAGTAGTGCCTGCAGAGATTTTCATTGCCACAGCAGCAATGCTTTGTCTTAAAATGTGCTTTCTTGAGAAAGATGAGTTAGTGCTTTCTGGAACTTGCAGGGTGCTGTGAGCCAGGTATCTGAACTGCAATGCAACTGTGTTCTGTGGACTGTGATGAACTTGATGTGAACTTCGTGGTGGTGTAGCAATGTTTTAAAAAGTGAACTTGTTTTGTAGAACCTGGATCAACAAGACCATTTAATAACGCTGCCTTGTTTTGACAGTCAGCTTGGATCCTATTATACATTATTTGACCCCATACAGACTAATTCTCATTTGTTGGCTGGAAGAAGCTTGGTTTCCTGTTCAGAGTGCTGCCTAGGCACTTCGTTGTGTCCAATTGTATGAGTTTCTTCTGCAGCCTCTTTTCTTCAGGGGTTGGTTTGCTAATCTTCTTGACTATAAGTTATTTCTGTGGGTACTTTGAATAGCAACTGCAAATCTTTCACTGTTGTTTAGCACTTCCTATGCTTATTTTCTGATCTTTCTCACAGTCAGCTATTATTTCTGTCTTGTCTTTCTTTTGCTTTTGCACTCCCTCCAAGCAGTAGAGAAGTACTTGTGGCTAGGAAGTTGACACAGAGACTAAGGAGTTCTACCCGAAACAACCTGGACCACTGAATATGCCAAATAGTTGTTCTGTTCATAATGTCCAGGCTTTGATCCATTGATATGACCTCTTCTTAAGGTCACTGAAGAGAAGGTAGGTTTCCACCACAAAAGAAGTCTGAGACTTCAGAACAATTGCTACCTCACTAAGGACAGTTAAAAACAACACAGCTCAGAGCAGGAGTACTGCTGTGACAGCAGAATCAAACCTGTGTTTTTCTCTGTTGTCTCATTTCATGTTAATTGCAAGAGGTGTTATAACTGATGAGTTGTGATTCTGAGACTGATCACAGTGGAAATGTAGAATTTAAAATAGCAATGGTTATGTTTTGGGGGACACACCCAGAAGATTGAGGCTTTAGTGAGAGCTTTGTCCTGGCCCTGCCCCTAACCTTGCAAGTTTGACCTTGTCTGCAGCCCAAGCAGTGCCCTTGTTCCCAGCACACTACAACAGCTTCTGTTGAGCTTCCTCTGTCTGGCGTGTGGGGCTGAGAGAAGCTGTGATGCTGCACTGCATTGTGCTATGGCAGAGCGAAGAATAAGATGAGAGGCAGGCTGAGGCCTCTCTGCAGCAGCCATCGTGGCAGACACGTATTTTATAAAAACGTACACATCTGCACTGGAATTGCATCGTTGGGGTAGCTGCGTGGAAGTTTGAATCCATGTAGCCCAGTAGTTTCTTACAACACAGTACTGGTGGTAACATCACAGGGTAGTATTAGCACTCCACCAAACAGGGATGTGAATCAAAGATACGATGCGTGTCTTTCCCATGGAGCTATTTAAGTTAGAGCTGATGTTAGGTAAGTATGAAAAATCTGTATAATGAACTATTCACTGACCCCCAGAACAACACTGATCATGGCGCAGAGCTGATGGTTCATACTGCCTACGATGGTGAGTTGGGCAGAGGAATAACTTTGCTATGATGTTCTTTGCTGGTTTCTCCCACAGAGCTTTACATACGGGTGTTTGATGGTGCTGGTAGCTTATTCCAGTCTTGTTTTTCTTAATAGCATTCTGCAGCTTTCCAAAGTCCCCGACCCCAGAGTAGTGGCTCATTCCCTGACTCCATTTGGTGGCTTCAGCGTCTCATGTCACCAGTCCTAGAAATCGCATTGGATTTAACAGCAGGCTTAGTCACTCCAACTTCTGTTTTTCTCTTTATTTTGTAGCTAACAAACAACACCGTGTGCGGGTAATGAAGCAGTGTGCAGGAAGGGGGAGGGAGAGGCTGGCCAACAGTCAGGTGAGGAGTTGAGCTGTCAAGCAGAGCGTGCAAAGCGATGTGATCAGGAGAGACCTCGCAGCACAGCAGAGCTGGAGGGGGCTCCCTCATGTGCATCGGGAAGCGCCTGCAGATCAGCTCTGTGAGCACAGCTCTGATGCCTCTTCTGGGACATCGCCACCTCCGGGTGCCTCTGAAATGGCTGCGTGCTACGGCATGTGGCGTGGGGAGCAGAGAGAAGGGGTTGCAAGTCTGAGTCCTCTCCTGAGGATGCATTGGGAGAGCCAACGTGAGTGGAGCACTGTGAGGGGTGGTACGGGCCCACCAGGAGATGCCCCCCGTATGTGTGGAGCCCTGCCAGTGGTGGGCCAGGAGCCAGCTGGGGTAGGCCAGCATGAAGGGCATCGCTGCTCCAGTTGCACCCCCTCCAGTTAGGAAGAAGTGGGGTGGGAGGATTTCTTCAGGAGGCTGGAAGAGGCCTCCTACACAGGCCCAGTCTTTTTTGAACAAGTTCCCCGGTCCTGTTCGCTATCCTGAGAACTCCTGGATGTTGCAGGAGTTCCAAAATTACACTGGAAGTTCTGTCCTTTTTCCATTTGATAGGAAATTCAGCAGGTCGAGTAGCATTGTTCCAAAAATCCATTTAGGCATTGGCAATGAGTTAATAACTACGTCTCTCTACCACGTTGCAGGGGGAGGAATTTTTTGTTCTCAATTAATAAACAGAATGTCAGCAGAAGCAGGCCTAATACCTGAAATATCTCACTGAAGGCACCGTGTGATATTTTTTCAAGGATAAAATTTTGTCCTGTGAGGACATATTGATGCCTTTACTCACTTTTTTTTTTCCTGAAAATTAATTCAAAACTGAACTCTGTTGTGAGAGGAGGAATGTCTATTGAAAAGAAAAGGGAGGGAGGGGTTGAGACATGAAAGAAATTTGAGTTAGGTACCAAGATTTGCTTGGACAAGAGTGATGGTCAAGGCTTGAAAATAATGAAATAATGGATCTTTTCAGACTTCTGATATAGGTGTAGTAAAGTCTTGTTTTCTTTTATTTGGCATAGAGCTGACTTACTCCTTTGAGGAAACTACCTAAGAGAAAAGACAGAAATGAAGTGGGATAGCTGAGTCCTTTACCTTGTCACTAACTTTATAACCTTTATATAGCTCAAAATAACAAAAGAATGTATTTTTTCTCTTTGTTTAGTTTCTTGAAACAGAAGTTAAAAGGTACCGGGATCTTCATAGATCTTCCTGCAAGTATAGTTCTGGAGAGATTGCCTCACTTCCATAGAGGGAGTGTTTAAAGCACGTTCTGAGTTCACGTTAGAAAAATAGCATACTGCATTTCTGATGCTTCTCAGCCTCAGAAAGGTCGAGAGCCTTTAACCTCACCATGGAGCGTGCAACGGCACCGTTTGCATATTAACTTAGGGTGAAGGGGGAAGAGAAGTCACTTGTTTACTTCATGGCGTCTCCATCTGGTTGCGTGTCTGTCGGTGGCAGTAGGCCGCGTCACCACTTCAGTGCCATGAGGCAATATTTACTTCCAGTGATTTCACTCCTCACACTTTCCAAGTGCTAGTCTTCCATGTGTGAGTGTTAAAGAAGCATCTCATTTACACCAAGAAGTATTCTAGAGGGTTTTCTTAGATCTCCTCTAAATCTAATGATGTATTTTCCCCTTTGTTGTATTTACCATAGCAGTATAGATGATCAGTCCTGTACATTTAATTGCAGTTAATTGAACTTTTTAAATATTCTTTTTCTCCCTTTACATGAAGTTTTAGCTTTCTTAGTAGTTTTTCACTCTGTTCTCTGTTGCTGTTTATAGCTGGGGATAAAGACTTGGATTTCTGCTTGGGAACACGTTGCTCAGAATTCAAGCAGCCGTTACCCCCTCCATGCACCTTCCTTTGCCCCTCTGAGCCACTAAGCTCGCTTTCTGCCAGCTTCACAGTGACGGTGGATTTACACCAAGATCGCCACGCTGTGGCCATCTAATATCATTTACTGGAGGTGCTCTACCCTGCCTGTGTTGCTGTGAAGGGGTTTACAGAAATGCAGGGAGGCTGGACGCGTTCCTCTGGCCAGCAGTGAGCTGGCAGGGGCTGCAGCGGGTGTTAGCTGTGTGAGCCTTACACCGGCCAGCCTCAGGGCTGTGACTTGCTTCCCTCCTACCTTCATCCTCCTCTTGCTCTTCGGTAGCAGGAATAACAGGCGTGGCTGTTTCTGCATGCTGTGTGGTGCTGAATGGGCTTTTTCGTGCCTTCCGTAGAGACAATTGCTGATATTATAAAATGATGCCCCAAATATGCCACCTGTTCTGATAGCACAGCAGCTTTGTTAGCTGAGATTAGAATAAAACATTGTTCACGTTATTCCTGTTTCATGTGGTATATTGAGGATATCATACCCTTCTAGTGTGCTGTCAGTTACCGTACCATTTTTAGTATAAATGTTTATTTCAACATCAAAGTTTAAACTGAGAAGTAAACATTTAAAGCAACCAACAAAGCATAGCAGAGGAACAGAGATGTATTACAATGAACAAATGTGTTTTAATGGAAGAGATTAACACTTTTTTTTCAGGAGACATGGGATGAACAAGACAAATTCTAGTCTCTTTTTCTGTGCACTTTTCGTAATTCTGCAAGAAAACTTAATTTCTGATAAGACACCTGTTAAGAATTCTGCTTTATTAAAAATGCTTATGTAAGTAATACTGTTTTAATGTTAAATAGTATTGATAGACCTTAGTAATTAATGGTTATGCATTTCCTTCCTAGGTCTTCTAGTATTTTTGTTACTTCTCACTCTATGTAGTAATTACTTATCATGTAATTTTTTTTTCACAGCGAGGGCCATGGGAAGTTGACGGTATTTTCAGTGAAATCCATGTTAGCAACAATGTGTGGTGGCAAAATCCTGGACAAACTAAGATGTAAGTATTTGAAAGCAAAATCAAACTGTTTTATGAAATGTTTTTTTCTGTTATGGGTCACATGTGATGAAAGCTAACTTTTTCTGTATATTCAGCATTCTTTATCCTGAAGTGAAAATTGCTGTTTTTTGTGTAGCACATGCCATCTGCTGGCCATGCAATATATTGAGTTTGTTACTGAGTAGGCCTTACAAGTGCACTTACTTATTTTAAAGTGCTTTGACACTTCTTTACATGTAAAAATTCAGGCCTGATTTTTATGATAGTAATGTCAAAACTTGGTGCCATTTCCTCTGTTTTGAGGTCATGTTGCGGGGGGAGGAGGGTTCTGTACATCCTCTGCTTCAGCTGAGACACTCTCAGCATTGTCTCGTTATGTTAATTCCAGCTTCTTTGTTCTTGTTTTTGAACTCCTTTTTATTCTCTTTTCATCAGTCTTTACTTCTTTTACCTTGTTTCTGTGAGCCCTCTGCTCTATCTACAGAGAATCAATGCTACCCAGAAACATTGGGTTTGTCTTGTAATTCTCATCTTGTGTCCTTCTCAGTGGCAAGGCATACTGTTGTTTGATGGATTTTTTTTTTCCCTTTTCCATCCTGAAAAGCTGGGAAGTTAGTCTTACTGTCAGTGCCAGATTTTACTGTTCAAATGTTTGTCATTTTTCATCTCACTCTAAATTTCCTTTATGAAAGTTATTTTATAATAAATCATTCCTTCTGATCTCCATCGTTGTTATTCACTCTAAGTAATTCTTTAGACTTTTTTTTACAGCATTAAACTTCCTTATTTTTTTTAAATTATACAAAATACTAGTGTAATAAATTAAACTACTTGACAAAATCTGAAAAATAAATAGTGCGAAGGTATCACATCAACACGTTAATAGTAGGGTTGCAAGAGTTTCAGTATCAGAAAGAGCTATTTTTGCATCTGGTAGTAAATACAAAACTATCTAAAAGCAAAGCTGTAGGTGACTAAAGTTAAATAAAGAGGAGAGGACGGGCGTATGTTACAGAGGATATTTAAAGCTTCTTTAAGCATTTTTAACAAATGTAAAATATATTAAGTATGCAAGATCAAACACTGGGAAAAACATAGAGACTACTTGTTGAGTAAAAAGTTACATTTTTGGATCCAATTAGGTTAAGGTTTGAGGAGGTTACAGTAGATAAACAGTTCAGCATAAGCTTGGGCCATTAAAGGAGCATTGTTTTTACGTGTAAGCAGGACAATACTGAAACATCAAGCAAATGGTAATGAGTGATCTGTTAATGGAAAAGTCAATTAACCAGTGGAATTAAATGTTACAAGAATCAATAAACTTTTGATGTTTTCAAACAAAGCCCAGCTACCATTCTGGAGGTTAGGCTAAGCTGCAAGTTACTGATTGAAAAGGTGGCTAGGTAAGATGCTTTCAGCTGAAGGACATCTCATTTAATAGCTTTATTTCACAGATGTGTGTAGCCTGAAAACTTAACATTTTGATGTCCCATTCTGTCCCTCCCCCCTGCCTGCTTTCCTGCTTTTCTTCATACTATTTGAAACTCTCTTTCTTTTTGCTAATTATGTTGAATCCTGTTTCCTTTGCTACAGTAACTTTCTTTGTAAAAATTCTTAACTGAAATACATACCAATCAGAGGAAAGGCTTTTGAATGCTTTCACTGAATACTGCTATTTCCTGTAGCTTTGTTATATTCTGCTCATATCTTATCAGCTGACCTTTAATTTGCGTTGTACTCCTGGGATCTGTCCTCCAGTATCTGCTCTCCCTATTTTCCTAGTGCACTTTTATCTGAATGTGGAGCATTGTTTTCAAAAGAGCACATGGCTCCTGAATTTTGGACATCTCGTTTGGAAACCAGCTTCTGTCTTTTTTGAATTCAGTGTTAAAGCTCAGTTCTTCTCCTTGGTGTTTTCAGTATGTCACTCACATTGACTTCACCACTTGGTGTTGTCTGTTTTATGACAGAACACTACCCGTTGACCACACCTCTTTGCAATCTGTTTCGTTGTTCTGTCAGGTATAATATTTTACGAATCAAAAGTAAATTTCTTTATTTGTGCCTGTAACCATAATGCTGACTTGCCACTGCTTTATAAAGTCATGGCAGTTCCTTCATGTGCACCTTTGGCTGTGGCCATTCCTGTGCCACTTCTGGACAGTCCCAGGCCCCCTCATGCCCCTGTTGTTGTCTCTGCTTAGTTGAAGAGAAACTGAAGGACTGGAAGCTCCTCGCTGTTAATGTCTGAAAAGTTCACAGTGCCATAGCAAGGTTAGACACAGAGGTGGAGTATCAATGCTTGGTGCTTAGGGACGTGGTTCAGTGAGTGACTTTAGTGGTAGGGGATGGTTGGACCCGATGAGCGTGGAGGGCTTATCCAACCTTAATGATTCTATGACTGCATGACTGACGAAGTGATCCAAGAAATGGAGATTTCAACTAATAAGAGGTTGAGATATAGGAACAGAGGAAACCTATGCAGGAGGGAATAGCTTTCTTTAAACCAGGCTGTTCCCTAGAATCAAGCTGTTGGCTTTTCAGAAAAGACAATAGGATATTTTTTGTGGAAGATGAGAGAAAATTAAAAGTGTGATACAGGATAGTAGGCACTTGTAAATCTTCTGAGGGCAGAGAAAAAGAAAAGTGTCTTATTGTTAGCAGAAAAAGTTATTGAGTATCACTAGGAGTCAAGAAGAGTAATAAAACAGCTGAACTATTAACAGCTTTTCACCTGTCTTTCTGGAAAATTTCTAAAGACCAAGAGATGAGGAAAAATAAAAGTAATGTCATATTTGGAAAGAGTTACGTGGGGAACTGTAGGTCTGCATACCTGCCACGCTTCTGGGCAAGCAGTCGGTAACAAATAATAGAATTAGTTGACTCATGGATAAATAAATTCTCATGGGGATGGGGAAGGAATGGCTTTTAGGGAGGACTGTCTTATGAAATTGTAGGAGTTTTTTAAAGTAAGGGGAAAAAAAAAAGAAAAGATGGGCAAAGGAGTTCTGGCTGATACAGGCTTCTTGAGTTTTTGAAAGGTATTCAGGAATGTCACTTATCAAACACTCCAAGACATTAAAGTTTTAAAGGGATGAAAGATGAGGTCTTTGCATGTGTAAAAGACGAGCTAAAAGGAACCTAAAAAAGAGCAATGAGGATCCTTTTGTATATTGAAATTGGTGGATAGTGCTGGACTTAAACTGTTTGAAACGTGTCATAAATCTGGAAAAACACAGTGGAAGGACACAGTTTGGTACAAAGCGAATGAGTGTAGTAAAGCTAAGATAGTCTGTGAAGCGTTGTAATATCATCTGACAAAGCTGAGTAACTGAAATAAAATGGGAGCTGAATTTCAGTGTTAATTTATGTGAATTATGTAAAGTGGCACGTGCTGGAGGAGTGAAGCGCAATCCTAACGTCATGCACAGAAAGGTGAGCTAAGGGAGTTATTGCTCAGCTGGGAGATCCTGGAGTTACACTTCTAAGAAAAGGTTGACACTGTTTAGTAGTGGTTAAAAAAATAAAATGTTATGAACAGGGAGAAAGGACATAAAGAACAAAATAGGAAGGTTAGTATTGATTAGTAGTGTGTTTATACTTTAAATGAGTCCTGCTCTTGTACCTGTCACTGTACCTTTTCCAGATCTGCTTTATCTTTTCTGAGAAGAACAGCAAGGTCACCAAAGGTAGGGGAAGCCTTCTGTATCAGGAACAACTGGCTGTAGAGCAGGATTCTTCAACCTGGAAAGAAAAATGGTGGTGAAAGGATAGTGTTCTATAAAATCATGGCAACATGTTAGTGGTGAATAGAAAACAGCTGCTCCTTTCCCCCTCAGTACAAGAACTGAAAGGCATTAAGTGAAATTAGCAGTGACAGGTTAAAACAACAAAAAAGAAGTATCTTTAAACTTTGCCAAAGGATGTTGTCCGTATCAGACTCACATCACCTGGTCACTCCTTGAACCAATTTCACTGACAGCAAATACATCAAGAGTTGCTGAATGCAAAACTACTAAGAGTGAGTGGAAGGATATTCCGGGGAATGTGCTTGCCTTAGCCATCTGCTTTTGGGACAAACAGACTTTTGATCTGATCTGCCTCAGCTGTTCTTACATTCTTTATTTCTTCTGTTCGTTATGAATATGCTGTCTTGTTTTTTCCCTTTCCTGTCTTTCCCACCTGTCTCTCTGATTACTGACCCATTTCATCACTGGACGACTTCTGTTTCCAGTTTACTCCTTCCCCCGACACGACCGCCTCCACTCCCTTTCCTAAGCAGGCTGTCAGCTCAGGCTCAGCTGGATCATGAGGCTTTCTGGAAACCAGGAAGTTGTAAATTTTTTTTTTCTCATCTCATAATTTATATGAGTGATAGTAATTTGGTTTCTGTACTTGCATATGTACAGGCTTTCTTTCTAAATTCTGAAAATGTGGACAAATGGTGTGTGTTTGCAGACCATACAGTGTCTGACAGTACATATAAAATGGAGTTGTTCCATGATACTGCTTTGCTCTCACTGGGAAAGATTATTTCCTGTGACATGATGCTCCTCGGGAAGGAGTTGCTTTACATGGTGTGCAAGGAAGGAGTAATAAACAGCCTATTGCTATGGAGTTTATTTTTTTAGCATAGATTTTTTTTTTAAACCAAAGCAATACTGTATTAAAATGTTGAAGTTTGTGGATTTGGGTGGCTCCATTTTAGCATTCAAGCACAGTGAAGTAAATAGTGTTTCCTTCCATGTCCTTTCTGCAGGGGAATTGCGAACAAAACTTGACTTTGAGTAATTTAAAACTCCACCCTGCTCATCTTTAGGGCTGTCCAACTTTTGTAATCATTATTTCCACCCGTATGGTGCTCCTTGGCTGCATTGCCTCAGTAGCTCCTTCTTTCCTCCCACCATCTGGCTGATAAGCCGTTAGTGCTTGCTGAAGTTCACCCTAAAGATTCACACAACACTCTATACAAAATACTAGGTTTCATATACTGGCAGCCCCCAAAATCAATCTGCTGTAGGTGAATTAACCTTTTGGTGGACTTTTGATTTGGGGGAGGGGGCATTTTGTTTTTCGGAGAAGTTTGTTTTGGTCCTAATCAGTGGATCAAAGTAGCAGCAGTGGTAATAATATGTGGTTTCTTGTGATATCCCATCTTCTCAAACAGCACGAGCCCAGTGTATGGCTTTATACAGGCCTTCTTATATCTCATTTGTTTATACCAAATGTTGGAGTTGACAAATCTGTTCAATCTATAGGTGACCAGGATGAAAGCCTGTTAGTGGCAAAAATACATGTGTATACAGACATGCCTGCGCCTTAGAGATGCCTCCAGTGAATGCCCATAGACGCTCAGTCTATCTGGTGGCTGTCCTTGGGTCCTCTGGTGTCTCCACTGGATGTAGGGCCTCTCCAATACCAACCCTCATCACTAAATCTTCCTCCAAAAGCATCTTTTTCTGTGTCCTTCATAACCTCTTTGTAGGTGCTGGGGTGCTGTTATTAGGTCTTCCCATTGTCTTAACCTTTTCCAGGCTGAACAAGTGCCATTTTCTCAGCCTGTCATGGGATTAGCACTCCAGCCTGCTGACAATCCTTGTAGATTGTACCTTGTAAACCGTGTCCTCAGAGCTCACTTCAGAACATCTTCCATATTCTGTGGTTCTCAAATATTCGGTGATTCTGGTGGTCCCCAGACTGGGCACAGTATCTAGGGGAGGGGGTCTAACAAATGCAGAGTGGAGGAGGATAATTGCTTCTTTGATCTACTGGGTGGGTTCCTGCTCGTGCCGCTCAGCACACTGCTGGCCTTCTTTGCTGCCCTGGTGTGCTGCTGGCTTATCTTCGTTTTGGGACCCAGAGCCCCCAAGGACTTTCCAGCACAGCTGCTGTATCGCTGCCAGGCTCTCTTTCTGCTCGAGGGCAGGACTTCACATTTGGCCTTTGGATTTCATACAATTCCTGCTGGCCCGTTCCTCCAGCCTGTCTGGGTCCTGCTGGATGGCAGCCCTTGCTCTGCAGGTATCCTAGAGCCATGCACCAGTTTGGGCTGGCAGGGTCCTCAGAGCCCCCCAGTGCCACCCTGGCCATGGGAATGACCCCTGCCCCCAGCCCCATCCAGCCTGGCCTTGGGCACCCCCAGCTCCTGGGGCAGCCTGCACCAGGCCTCACTGCCCTCAGAGGGAAGGATTTCTTCCTAATTAACTGGTCCTCCCCAGTTTTGTGTCTGTAAACCTGACAAGAGTGCACTCTGGCGCCTCTCCCAGATCACCAATAGCCACGTTAAACAGGGCAGATCCAGCATTAGGCCACTTGTCACTGGTTTCCACACAGGGTATGATCCCTTTTCCCCAACCTTCTGAGCCTGAACATCCAAGCAGCCACATCCCCTTTGGTGCTTCACCCACCCAGGCTGCGACATCCCCCTGGCAGAGCTGAGTTCTGAGGGAAACCAAAGCAAAAAGCCTTGCTCAGGTTGGTGAAAGCATTGCTTTCTCATAGAAGGCCAAATCAGAGGGTTTGCTCCATGATTTTCCCAGGAGCCAAGGTGGGGCTGACTGGCCTGTACTTCCTTGCATTGTCCTTCTGACCTTGGTTTGTGTGTTGAATTAAGACGGGGAAAAACGGCAACCATTTAAAAAGCACAAATTGATTCTTTTAAAGTGATTTTTGTAGCTTTTACTGCTATTAAACATAGTATTTAACAACTATTTCTTGAAGTTGTACAATAAAATTTGACAACATTGTAGGAATTGAGACAGGATAGCCTCAGAGGCAAGACCCTAGAAAGTGAGGGTGCTGATTGTTGCTTTTGTTTTTCTTTATTTTTAACTTGTTCAGAGAAATGGTGGGGTTTTCAGCTATAACTGTGTAATGCATCAGGCAAACGCCTAGCAGAGAAAGCAGCAGTCAGTTTTGGCAAAATTATGAGCAACTGAAGAGACTCTCGAGGGAAATACTGGGCAGGTTTATCAGACGGTACGAGCTCTGTTCGTAATGTTCGTAAAGTTCTACAAATATTTGAAAAAGGAAATCTTGAGTGGAACGAGCACTTTTATGTTGGTCTTTTTGGAACTGAGCAGCCTTTTGGTACAGTTCTAACTTTTTTATATTCTCTCTAGTTAAAAAAAGTTCATAGTAGCTTTGAATTGAAAGTTTATATGAGAATTAAAGCTTAATTCCTTGTCATTGGGAAACTTTATTAACATACCTGTTGTAACATTAAGGTGGGATCTTGAAAAATTCCACTGTTAGCCCCTGTTTAGCTTGGGGCTTTCTCTTTTAAGGTAATTTACTGCCCTTCAAAAGGGGAGATGACTATTTAATTATATCCAACTAATCTTTATCTTTTCCAATTTCACCCAGTAATTTCCCATGTGGAGGTTTCCCCTTGTAGACTTCACTTTGACTATAAAACCACGTTTTCGTGACAGCAAGATATAGGTTAGTGGGTTTCTTTTAATTTACCCTTGATGTAGCCTGTTCTATTTTATCTCATATTTCACTTCTTTCCATAGCTTTAATTACTTTCTCCTTAAAATCACTTAAATCTTGCATGCTGTTGAAATTAGATTAATAGACTGTATTTACCCAGATGATTTTTGTACTTTTTAAATACAAGTACCGTCACATTGCGGTCGTGTTCTGCCAGTCCCACCTTAGCGGATCTATTATTAGACCTTCAGTTTTTGGGAATGTGCCAGTCTGGAGTGAGTCTGATCTTGAATGGCTTAGGATTCTGAAGGGTTTGCTCTAATTAGTTAATTAATTTCAGTTATTTCCATAGTTTCCTTTTGTGTACATTACTCACCCTGATTTTTTTTTTTCATCATTCAATTTTCAGGTGAAACTTAACTTTTCTGCTTGGCTTAATTCTTTAAAAATATAGTATTCTTTAATAATCTGCCTTCCCCTTGTCCTCAAATTCCTCTTCTCCCCCTCCTTTTTTTGTCCTATTCCTAGTATGCTTCATAAGATTATTCAGCAAGGACTTCAGACCTTCACTTCAAGCTTGTCCATTTAGCCTGTGATAAAAACTCCAGGTAGTTGCATCACCTGTAGACTTCTTCAAGGGCTCATTCATTCAGGAGTCTGAAGTCATTTCTCCAGTTTACTGGAAAAATGCCTCTCTGAAATAGTCTTTTTTACAGACCTGGCTTTGATCACTTAAATGAAGCTTATTTTCTGTCAACACATCCTTTTTGATGATTAATTTCTTATGGTGTCTTAAATAACCTCGTAGATGATTCAGGGGCTGTGTGGTGAAGAATTCTGGTATCTGTCACATCTTGGAAAATTTTAGGTCTTACTGATATTGCTGCTTTTCTTAGAGAAATCTTCCTTTATAGACTAACCCGACTGCAGTTAGATCAGAAGCCAAGCTTTACTGTTCAAGAGATTTGTGTTTTCCAAAGAGATTTTTGATCCCAGGACAGTTCTGGCTTATCTCTGTATGCAGCAGCCCTAATACCTTAAATGACATCATTTTCCTCCATTGCTATCTATCCATCTCTTCCTATATTTTTACTTTTCCTGAGATGTAAGAGTTGGGAGCCCTGGGTTAGTAGCGTGGAACGGTTGGAAGGTTTGAGCCTTGTGAAGTAAGGGGGTAGAGGGATGCCAGAGCAGCATGCTGAGGACACGTCTTTCCATGGTGTGCCTGCAGCTCGGAGCGTGGCGTGGGGCTAGAAATGCCTGCAGAATTGCCCCCCTCCCTGCCAGCTGCTGTGACCCTCCCTCCCTTTCTCTTTCCATGCACACACAAGGCTGCAGAACATCTTGCCTGATTCTCTTTTTGGATTCAGAAATGCATTTAGGCCCACGTAGCTAATCTAAAAAGCATCCCTTTGCTCATTAAAAAACAAATCTTTTTTTTGGTGTCAAATAGAAGTTCTTATTTCAGTTCTTCAGTGTGCACAGAAACAAAGTGAGATCAGATTTCATCTTCCCCACTCACCCAGCCCATGATTTGCAGGTTTTAGCCTGGGCAGCAGCAGTCATCACACCCCAGTTCGGCCACTCTGCGTGCTCCTGATGCTCTTTTCCAGCACTGGGTGACTTAAATCCAACACGCTGCTGAAGTGCACTAGAGGTACCAGGAGTTTTAACAGCTTTGACTTTGTGATCCTACAACTTTTTTTTTTTTTTTTTTTCAATTTTAGGAGGTTTCTGAAAGGATTCTACGTAGTTTTATTTTGAAGGCATAAGCATGAAGATGCAGTGTCCTGTAACTACAGTCTTACAAGGCATCCCGGCCTCTGCTTTCTTGCAGTTACAGTTAGTGAACTACGAGAGTCTTTTCTCTGGTTGAGATGGGATGGAGGAAACAGGAAGATTTATATCATCATGGCATGTTCAAACATGTTCATTCGTAAATTTTACCTTGACAGCAAGTAAAATAAGAAATAGTCTTCAGATTTTTTTAACAACAACAACAAAAAAATAAATAGAAATGTCTTGGGGTATATATGAGTTGAAATTATTTTTTTCTTTTCTGCAGCAAGCATGTATTTACTCTAGGGTTTTATTATATTTTCTTACAGATATTTTCTCTCAAATATCAGATTCAAATGGACTAATGATATTTACAAAGTTTGATCAGTTTTTGAAAGAAGTTCTAAAACTTCCAACAGCTGTGTTTGAAGGGCCTTCTTTTGGATACACAGAGCATTCCGTACGGACGTGTTTCCCACAACAAGTAAGAGTCAATGAAACAGGATTTTTATATTGCTTGTTGATACAGTGCTTTCCTCTAAAGTCCACTGTCTTCTTTGGATGTAACTTGTATGGGGTTTGGAGGGAGGGGGATTGGTAATACGCAGTGTGTTATCTAAGCAATTTTAAGAAAGTCTGAATAATTCAAAATAGTGCATCTACGTATTAGGCAATTAAAGGATTTCACACAGTTTTAGTTTGTTTCCTTTCTGTGACCATTTCTACCCATCAGAAAAACAGCAAGGATAACCTTTCCCTCGAATTTTTTAATCTTATCAGCTTGTTGAGAGTATTAGTTTCAGAAAATCAATTGTTAGTTGGTTTAGTCTGCACAAAATAAATACATTTGTACACGTAGCCTGTTTTTTAAACCACTTTAACTGTTGTCCTTATGGGTATAGCTGTTTTTTCCAAAATAGTTCCATTTAATATAATTTTTGGCGTACATGTTGCAGTACTGATCTTTTTTCTCTTTATACGCTTTTGTCGTAATTTGCTTGTTCCAAGGATTTGTTTCTAATTTGATATATAAAATAATATAATTAAACCTTAAATCTACTGTAAACACAAGCCTAGATAATTTTAGGCCTAAACTTTAATGTTTAGACTCTGGTTATGACTATATTCTTGGAAGCATTGCTTGAAGATTTTTTTGTTAAATTTAAGTTAACTAGCAATTCATATATTTGAAGTACAGCACACTAGGAAAGAGCCTTTGATGTAGGAAGTGATGAGGGCTCCAGCTCATCTGTAAGTTACTGAGGGCAGAGCATTTTCATACTGATGGTGTAATTAAGAAATGTTTTTTTTTTTTTCCTGTTTCAGTACTGGCTGAGTCATTTGTGGGCCATCACTTGTTCCCACCAACCTGCCACCCTTTCTGTCAAGTCAGTGCAAGCCATTTCTGCATGTAGGGATATCAAGCTGATCAAATCAAATTTCGTTTAAGGGACACCACTGTCGAATGTCAAGCTGTGGCCTTGCTTTAGAGCTATCAAGGTCAAACAGCAGATTCTAAGCTATACATGCTGTGTCCATTGTCTGCAAAGGGAAGCTAAATGGGAGTTGTTTTTTCCTAATTTGTTCTGAAGGCTACCCTAGGATGAGATGCCTGCTCGCCCTCTGGAGGTTACCATTTCTCTGTTAGCCCTAGAGAAGCTGGTTTAGCCAGCCAGGCTGTGAGAGCTGCCTGAGATTTGTCTGATTGATGGCAAGCTCATCGTGTTCCAGGTGAGGTGCAGTAACTGCCCACTTGCACATTTGTGCTGCTTGCCTGCAGCGTGTCATAGAACATTGATACCCATGAACAAGAAAGGTATTTCTTCAAATTGAGTCACTTTCAGAAATTCTTTTGTTCTAATCTTATTCAGCAAAGCAAAATCTCTACCATAAGGCAAGGTTGGTAAAGAGTGGTGATTTTTTTGTTAGTTCTGCTATAGAGAGTGCCCCAAAACACCTCTCTCATTTCTTTGAAAGCAGTGAAATGAAGTGGTCCTGGGAAGTGCATGGATAATCTGTCTCAGATTTGAATCCATTTTCTCATGCCTCCCAGGTTTGAAATTAAGCTTCCCAGAGGTGCTTCTCTGATACTGTTCTGTTACAGCATGTCATTTTGCTTGAATTATTTCCAGATGGCATCAATAAAGCCGCTGGGTTTCAGACTTTGGCATTTACATGATGGACATGTAAGCTACATCCGTACTAGTTAACTAAACAGTGCCAGGAGCTGTTCCATGGTCCAAAGATCAACTGGAATGGTCTGACCACATCCATGCTAATCATCTCTTATTCCCTCAAGAAAGGTGGTTACATGGAAACTTTATTGAAAATGATTTCTAGCTGATATTAACACCAGATCGGGATGCTGGAATGATTTGGGAGGCTGAGTAGTTAAATCAGGCATGGTTACACTAATACAAAACCATGCATAATTGAGTTTTAGGGCCAGGAACATTCCCTGGTGTTGCTTAAACTACCGAGAGACGAATACTTCCTGACCAGCAATGGTTCCTTCAGGAGATGCTTCTTGGAGGTGCAGAAGGCTAATGATTTACTGCTGCCTGAGTGGCAAAAGGGCAGACAAGCGAAGTGTCAGTGATGGTATACACTGCACAACTCTATTTCGTTTCTTGGGTCACAGATGGAATAATTCAAACTTGTTGCCCATGCAAAATGGGGTTTATTGGGATGCTTTTGGCAAGAGCTGCATTCTTTATGATGGTTTCCAGATGTATATAGAGCTTCCAGTCATAATTTACTATTCAAGGTCAAATGGATGCTTCCACAGATATGAGATCATGTCATACTTTTCTTAAAACTTCTGTTCACCTGGCTACAGTCCATCTATTTGTCATAGAGATGCTGTATCACCATGACATTCCCTGGCTTAGTCAGAATCCGTCTGTATTTATGGCACAGCCTATCCCGCTATTGCAGTTATCTACTTCATGTCTCATTTACAAAGCAGTTTAATTGCAGCGTTTCTACAGAGCTGTCAAGTTCCCTTCAGAGACCTGGGAGCCCCAAGCTTGGCTTCTGTAGAGGTCAAGTTGCAGGTTATTCTGTTGAAACACAGCAGCACGAAGCAAACAAGGAGGCCGGATGAGCAGGCACTCATCTGTAGGTACCTTGCTCACGTAGTGGCTTTGCTGAAGCATTGACTGACTTGGGCAGTGTGGCTGGTGTGGCTGATAGCCAAACTGGCTGCCTAACAGCACCAACAGGGTCAGAAGATCTTATTACTCACTTTAACCAGACTGCAGGATAGATATATCCTATTTTTATCTGTTAAACATAGGTCTTGTGTATAGGGATGGTATAAGCACAGCCTGATGGAGTTGCAGAGGGAGCACAAGATGCAGGACAGTCAAAGGTACAGGTGGGGTCTAACACAGCTGCTTGCTTGCACTGGTGGAACTTCACAGGTTGCCCAGAGAAGCTGTGGGTGCCCCATCCCTGGAGGTGTTCAAGGCCAGGCTGGGTGAGGCCCTGAGCAACCTGATCTGGTGGGTGGCATCCTGCCCATGGCAGGGGGTTGGAACTGGGGGACTTTGAGGTCCCTTCCAACTCAAACCATTTTGTGATTCTGTGGACTTGTTTTGTTCACTGCAGAGTTAAAAAATCACATATCTTTGTGTTGGCTCAGGGGTTCTAAATACAAGAGTAGCATTGGTATAACTTGTCACTGCTCCCACCTGCAAGGAGATTTGAGACAGCAGAGCCGTTAAGACAAGTAGGTGCTAACAGCAAGATTTAAAAAGAAAGAAAAAAAAAGAAAAAAAAAAAGGAGAGAAAAATTATTACAATAGTTTGGAGCATCAGCAGGTGATTACAGAAAATAGCAGTGTGGAAATGTGTTCGTTCTGCTGGGAGGCATTTGACCCTCACGACTGCTTTCACATTTGCTAATTTTCAGTTTGTGTTCTTGGAGCTGGGAACCTGTTGGCAGATTATTTGACAGTTTTTGAATCACAAATGGTGTCTGAGTGATGTTTTTGTGTTTGCACTCTGGTTAGGTTCTGAACCCAGCGGGAAATGTTAGACTAGCTCCGAGAAAAGCTGTTATTTAGGCTCCTTCTCTGCATTCCTAATTTTCGGGAGGAGGAGAGTGCTGCTTGCTTTGCTGTCAGCTGTGTCCTTACCAAGAATGCCTGCACCCAGGCAGGGTAATGCAGTGGTGGTAATGCTGCGTGCTTCTTTTCGGGTTGCAACACGTCCTGTTATCGCTGTACAAACCCAAAGCCTGTGTCCCTGCTGCCCTCTTGTGAACGACGTGGCAGTGGCATCTCAGGCTAACAACCCACGAGGTTTCACAGCCGTTTTTGCCCCAGGGAGCCCTTTACAGCACAACGAAGCTCTCCTGCTGGCTTTGGGTTCTAACGTGGCAGTGCATATCCTACGTCTGCCCAAAGGATCCTGAGTCTTGCCTCCAGAAAATGTGTGTTACTTGGAGTGACCCACAGCAGGGAGAAGAACCTGCTCCTCTTCTGGGATGCAAACATTATTTTTTTTTTTTTACTTTAACCAAAAAGTAGCATTCTTTTGAAATTATAGTACTATGCGTGAGCATTCCTATCCTGCCTGGTCTTTCCTCGTCATAACCCTTGTAGCCACGATGAATTCTCTTGTTGACAAGGGGGCAACTGTGGCATTTATGTAGCCTGCAAATGCCACATAGCAGTGTGGTCCCTGCAGGTCGTGTTAAAACAAAGTCGTCTCGGGACAGAAGTGCTAGCACGTGGTGTGAGTGGACAGATGCATAATGTGTGTCTCGAACTGTGATTTCTGGTAAATAACCTGATTTCTCTGTGATATTTAGTGACGGTACACGTGGGAATGGCTCAAAGCTGTGCCCAGGGAGGTTCAGACTAGATGTTAGGAAAGACATTCTCTGCCATTCTCCTGCTAGTGCAGTAAACCCCAAACGCGTCTTTCAACTTTGATTTAGTTCAGATGTGATGATCCAGAACTTCTGCCTGCATTCTCCATACTTGCTGTAAGCAGTGTGTCAAACCCAAAGGGATCACAGCCCGTGTTGGTAGGGCCAGGTGCTGCAGCATTCCTTTTGAGAGCTCTGGCAAAAGGTTGCAGCCAGAAAATGTTTCATATGCTGTCATACATGAAACATGAGAGGTGAAAGCAGAATCAGGAGCCTTGGAGGAGTATTGCAATGTTGTACAGCACCTATGTAAATAAGCAGCCAGGTGAGTGTGTTAGGACTGGAAATGTGCCATCTCACATCAGTCCCAGACCACGTATCATCATCAGTGGCTCCTCGTTGGGTGAGCAGAACTTCATGATCTGACCCTCACACCGCAGTTAGTTCCAGTTAAACACTGTGGCTCTCCCACCAGAAGGCTTTCAGCACACGTAGAGCACATCCTGGTCTTGCTGAGACGTACATTTATTGAAACAGGTTGGGTTTCTTCGCCTCCCAAAGGAGTTAGCTTCAGGAACAGAAGATCTGTGTATTTGCCACTAATCGCAAAAATATTGACACTTAAATATAAAACTTATCTTTACCAAAATAAAATATATGTAAATACATATATATTAAATATAACTTTTCTCCTTAAATATAAATTGCCTCTTTACCCCTGTAATTTTTGGCATGAAAGCTGCAAGTGATAGCTGCAGTTAGTTTCAGAGCTCCTGGAAAACCAACCTGGCTTTTCCTCCAGCTCTGCTTTACCCTCCCTGGTACGGATCCTTTTTGAAGTAGCACTGCCATATGCTAAGGTGAGAAGAAAGCGTGATCTGACCAGCTGGTCTGCTGCCTATGAGAAATTCTTAATCCTCTGCCTTCCTGCTTGTGAAAGCCAATGCAGTCTTTCTTTGTATCCATAATATTCTTAGCTGTTTTTTTTTTAACACGTTATCTCCATCTGTTTATATTTGCAGCAGAAATTTGCTCTTGCTCACTTGAGTTTAGAAAATACTACTCTTAAAACACGTGATTTTCCTCTCCATATGATTTATTTTTATTTTAAGTTATATTTTTTAAATCTTAGCCCAATTCTCCCCTTGCCTCTTTTTCGTATTTTGTCTTTTTAAAAAAAAATCATTTACTATGTGGATAATGTGTGAATATTAGTTGTAGTTGCTTCTTTTTTTTTTTTTTTAAGTGTCTGCTTTTTTCAGTGCTGCCTGTATGTTTGAAGTGCCATTTTCTACATTGTTAAATAACCTCCTCTCACATTTATTGTATCTCTCTTCAAAAGAGGATTCTTTAACTGCACGTCTGGAACTAATCCCGACTGGCTGGTCCTCCGTTTCTTGGAATTCTCTGTTTGTCTGCTTATCTTTTATTTTTGTGTGATTATATTGTGTCTGTACCAATACTTTCTTTGTGGTGTTACCGTTTGCCTAATGTAGATTGAAACTCACTGAGAAAAAAGTTGTGATTTTTATCTTTATAGTGTAGGATAGATTACTGGGATACAGAAGCTGAACAGTAGAGAGATTTTAAGGCTGAAAGAGCTTTTGGTATTGTAATTTTTAATTGAAATTGAATTTTTTCTTAAGTTGTCTTTCTTTTTTCTTTGCAGAAAAAGATCATGCTAAACATGTTTTTAGACACATTGATGGCTGATCCGCCTCCTCAGTGCCTTGTGTGGCTGCCTCTCATGCACAGACTTGCCCATGTTGAAAATGGTAAATAGAACGTTTTGTTCCAAACATCTGGTCAGAGCAGAGGTTCTGTTCAAAGTGTGTAAATATGCTGTCCTTCCGCAGTGAGAAGCACCTAAAGCTTTCATCGTTCCCACTGTAACTGTCCTAGTCCCAGAGCATTTAGGCTCAGACTTTTCTTGGAGTGACAAGAGTTTCACGCTTCCAGGAGGAGGACTGATTATTTATGAAGTCAATAGGAATACAGAACAAGATTGGTTATTGGTATTGTTTAAGTTAGGGTTCTAGCATCATTAGTAGTGAAAGATGAAAAAAAGAAACAGAAAAACAATATTCTCTCAATGCTCGCATCTATTCTGAAACTTAAAAAGCAAAACAAAATACCTTCACTTGGGCTACGCTTCAACAGATGCTTTCAAGTGCTAACTTCCAAAGATTTTGGTACCCATTCAAATGTCTGTCTTGAGTAGCATTTGAGGACATGAGTCACTTCAGTATTTTATTTTATTTTATTTTTTTTTACTATGGGAGGTGAATGTTCAGTTCTGCTCAGTTACAGATTTTTTGTAGCTAAAAAATCCTGGTTTTATTGCCTATGGAATGCATTTAAGGAACGGTAAGGTATGGAAAACTGAAATCAACAGTGCGAAAGAGTGGTGGTTTAGGAGGGCTTTGTGGAGCTCATGGAAGCTAAAAAGCTCCCTGCCAAAGTTTGTTCTTCTGTGCAAGCTATCAAATCCTTTTTTTTTTTTTTTTAGTGGCCAGAAAGGTGATACACTGCATTTATTGTATGTTTGTACAGAGCATATGGTGTTTGATATGTGAATTCTAGGAAAACACATTTTTTTTCACCCATAAACTAAACGTCTTTTGTTTCCTTCCCCACAGCAAAATCATGTTGTCATCCCTTAACAGCTCTGTCCTACTAGTTGTTACCTCTTCTTTAGCAGTATTCTTTTATAGGCATCTCCAGGTGTGCAGATTTCCTCCTTTTAAGACACAGGTAGATAAATACACTCTTGGTTTTGCCCAGCTGTTAACAAGCACAGCTTTAAAACTTGGGTAGTCTTTCTCTGGCCAAATCTTCAGGATTTATATTCAGTTCTCTGTTTCTTGACATTTATTTCTGTGATGTGGTTCAGTATTGCTCTGATTTTGATACTCTCTCTTTTGGCATTTGTTTTCTTGTCTTTTCTTGATCCGCTTGCAAAGCATATCTGGTTGTGGTTTTATTCTACATTTGTACAGCACTGGATAAGAACAGAGCTGTGATGCTCAATGGGCTTTTTATTTCTTTATTATGTCAGAAGAGAAGTTGAATTTCCCAGTTGCTCTGTATATTTACAAACATTTTCTGACAATTGTGGGCCTAATTAAAAAAAAAAAAAAAGGGCGATCTTTAAAAGATTTTGAGGGGAGTAATTTCATGGAAATAGATCTTATGAGAAAACTTTTGGAAGAGTTGAGATGGTTTATTTTGATAAAATTTTAGGTAGTCTGTGGTACTGCATTAACAGAAGGGCAGCAGCCACTGTTTGCTTTTTTTTCTTTATCCTCTTA
Organism: Netta rufina; assembly: GCF_964035555.1. NCBI lineage: Eukaryota > Metazoa > Chordata > Aves > Anseriformes > Anatidae > Netta > Netta rufina. The sequence goes on from NC_140125.1 coordinate 121,151,211, forward strand.
TCCTTACAAATTTGTACTTCAAGTGAAGCACACAGAGTGGAATAAATATGGTAAGGAAACAGGCATTAAACAAGCTGATATGAAAACAGGTCAGGGTAGAATTGCACCGAGCTTAGGAAAGGATAAAATGTTTAAAAACAATAGAATAGTTCACCTGGAAGGGACCTTCAAAGATCAGCTAGTCCAACTGCAGTGTCTGGACACAGGTGAAATGGTGGAAAGATCTGGAGATAATCCAGTAGTCCGATCTTTTTTCTTGAAAGTACCTGGAAGGAATAACTGGGAAGAACGGTGTCATCCTTGGAGATTAGTGTCTGTATTCCTCTGTTCTCTGACACCTCCTGGTCCTGCCCTCTGAGAAAGCTCAGAGGGATCTTATCAGCATGTGTAAAGAACTGGTGAGGAACAGTAACGACAGCTGTGCTCTTCTCAGTGGTATCCAGTGGCAGGACAGGAGGCAATGAGCACAAACTGAAATACAGGAAATTCTGTTTAAACTTAAAAATAAGTAAAAATAAAAAAATTTGACATAAGTGTGTTAAAATACCGCATCAGGTTGCCCAGGCTGTGGAGACTCCATCCATGGAGACCCATGGACGATGGCCTGAGAAGCCTGCTCCAGCTGACCCCTCTTCGAGCAGATTTCCACAGGTGCCTTCTGGCCCCAGCTATTTGTTAATTTTGTGATTCTAGGTATGATTACAAAGAAAATCCTGTTAAATACTTCCCTGAAGTCCTTCGTTTAGGTAGTAGCCTTCTCATCTTCCATCTCCGATCCTTAAGTGATGTGTCTCTGATAAAATGGACTCATACTTAAACATCCATCCTTTAAGTTCGTCTCTTTACTACTGCAGCCTTGAACGTGTTTCCTCATATGACCTGATCAGTAGTCTTGTTCTAGAATTGTTGATTTCCACTACAAGTTAGTTTTCTCACGATTACACCTTGTCAGTGCTGCTGCTTCCTAGCCCGACGTCTGTCTCCTTCACAGTTTGTAAACATTCTCATTAATTACCGTGGCAATCACTGCCGAGTTCCTTCAGAAGCACCTGAACACCTCAGTTGACAGCCTTAAGAAAATATTCTGCAATTTCCTTCGTGGTCTTTTCAGCTCTGCTATAAGTAAAAGGCAATTAAGCTGTGAGGTGAGCTTGTTTTACTGGAGAAATAACATCTACAGGTAAGGGGAAAAAAACTTCTCTCTCAATGCATCAGACGAATTCCTTTGACTGCTTTGAAACTGTTCTAAATAAATAGGCCAGTGCATTATTTTGGAGAGCCATCATCTCAATTTGCATGCTAATGCATCATAATAACAGCATGCTTTCGTGCAGGCCTTCTAATCCGTTTAGTTTTGCTCTTGTAGAAAAAGGATCCTTTGTAAATGCGAGTGGAAGAAGTCTTCAGGCTATGTTCTTTTTCCTCTTCCATTCCTAAAGAGGAAAATACTGAAAAGAATATTCAGCTTTTAAATTTGCCGTTTGTGGAATCTTAAGCGTATATTAACATTTGTAGATATACTTTGCTATCTCGTAGTCTCTCCAGGGTGAGGACTGGATCTTACCTGAAGTACAGCAGTTCAGAAAAACAAATGTACGTGTGCGCGCGGAGAACACAGTTCCTGTTTAGGACTTCCAAATTTGAGAATGTTCCATAACTTTTTTCATTTTTTATTTTTTTACTTCATCAGGTTGTTCTTCAGTCAGGTATTATAACTCAAGTTCTGGCTGCCTTCTCTGACAGATAAAAGTTTGGCCTTCCCAGAAGCTGAAAATGATTTCTGAATGGGATTGAGAATTGCTGCTCTTCTGTGTGCTTGACACAGTTTGTGTTTAGCAGTCGCTAAGCAGCCTTACCTTGGGTAGATCATTTAGTCTTACTTTTCACAAGGAAAGATAGAGTCTAGCAGTGGAATCAATTTTCAGCTTCCTTTTAGGAAGAGAAAAAAACAACAAAAAAGCTAGAAAATCCATAAAAATTGCAGTGATTATGCCATTTTTTTCCCTTTTTTTTCACATCTTCTGAAGGGAGCAAGGTGATTTCCTAGGAAAATATGCCAGATATGGTCATGTTTTGACAGCGATGTTGAAGTATACGAATCATCCCGAAACTTCCCTGTAACAGTATTATTTTCCCTGAGGAGGGTGAGCGCAGGGTGACCGAGGTCCCACTTGGTTCTTGCAGAGCTCTGCCACCTCCTGGTGTTGTGTCTGATGTGTGGCTCCTCTCCCTTTCTTTCCCTCCACACTTCCAGATGGGAGGCCAGTGTTTCTGTGTGCTGCCTTTCCATTCCTCTGCTTTTGGTCAAGCACAGCAGCAGCTTCCATGGTTCTGTGACTCCTTTCCCGCAGCAGAACTGCCTCAATCTTTTGCACCTTTAATTTTTTTTTTCTTTCTATGCTTCCCCAGCCTGCTGTGAATTTAAGAAAAGTAATATAAGTTTACAGATGTCCCACTCAACCCCTCAGAAACATCCTAGCAGTAGTAAAGGAATTCCAATGAGGATTTCATGCTTTCATTTTAGTCTCATTTGCTGCTCTGTTGTCTTGTCACCCGCAGAGAACCTCCCCTCCCTTATTTCCTTATTGTGATTACGCGACAATGTTTTTCTGATTATTTTGGAGCCGAAATGTTTTCTGTTTGTGCTTCAGAGGATCTGGACGTTTTTGCAGAAGCCTGCATTGCCACGGGTTTGTCAGCAGGTGAACAAGAGGCTTAGGAAGGGAAACACAGCACTGCTATCTCCTGCAGCAGTGACAGGTGATTTCCTGCACTGCCCGAGCTGTAAGCCGTCATTGAGGAACTATTCCGACTGCGAACCCTGTTCCTTAAAGACCCGTTGTGAACTATTTCAGTTCTCCAGATGGCTGCTTTAAAGAAAGGAAAAGGAAGCTGCAAGCTGCCATCGGCTTCGTTATAATTAAGACCGATCCTCCTTGGAGAGGCACAGCGTTGCTGCACGTACTAGTGAGGAACGTGGGGAGCACGCTTCCAGAAGGAGCTCCTGCAAGGATGCTTCAATCCATGCTGCCCTGCTGTGTTAACTCATGCCTGTGGTAGCTCGGTAGTGTAAGTCAGTCGTTCTGTGTAGCATTTCTGCAGAGCAGAGGAAGGTGCTCAGCAGCCTTTGTAGAGAGTAGCCTGGCAGCGTGTGCCCGTGCCCTGGTCAGGGCTCACATCTCACTGCACGCCTGGATTGTGTCCCGCTGGGAGCAGGCTGGGATTTGAAAGCCCATCATTTCTTTCCTGGATAAAAATTCCGTAATGCTTTTCAGTCTCTTGTCTTTTGCTGGTCCCTAGTCTTTCCCATGGGATGTAGATTGCTTCAAAATGTTCTCTGACCTAGGCTGCTGCATGGCACGTGCTAAACTGCTGCGGTTCATCGTGAGCTGCTGAGCCCAGGCAAGGAGCCTCTTCGATCTGCAGGGTCTGTAGGTCCCGGGATGAAAAGTGAGGCTCTGCAGCAGTGAGTGGAGCAGGATGTGTTTAGGCCCAGAGATTAGGTTTTATTTAAAGACTTGGCAAAGCTTGAGATTTTTTTTATGATTCCTCTTATAACTCACATTCAGACTAGAATTTCCCAGCTAATTTTGCTAGTTTTATAAGGCTCAGGAGGGGAGGAGAACAAACAAACCAAAAAAAAAAAAAAAAAACACACAACCAAACAGCCTCCCCGTCCTCCCAAAACCTTAGAGTGCCTTGTCCTCTCTTTACATGCCTTTCCCCCTCTTGCATCCATTCCGTGGAGGATACGTTTGTGCGTACCTGGTTACTTGTCAGAAAGTGTCTTGGCAGGTGCTTTGCATTTGATTTTGATGTTGTTTATGCACCTACTGTATCGTGGGAATTCGTCATTGCACAGGAAAATTGATCCACAGCAGCAGAGTGCGGGGCCAAGGAGTTTGGGTGTATTCACAATCCTTGATTTAGACCAAGGAGGTCAGGTTCCTTGTTCAGCAAGGTAAGGATTCCTGCTCTAAACTGCCCCCTGAGCAGGCCTCTCTCCATTGAGGTAGACCAGGATGTTAATCTGCTGGAAGACTTCTCTTCCCACTCATCTTAATCATTTCCATGGAAAAATATAAAACTCAGAGTTGGAACTTGGAGCTTGGCTTCTACATTACATATTAGACACGATTTTCGTGCTGATACTACATACAGTTTTATCGGAAGTGCAGAGTTTGGAGTCATGGGCCTTTTGGGGTAGATATGGCTCAATTCAGTAGGTGCATTTTTATCACGTGGCTAACAGTGTCGTTGGTAAGTGCTTTACATGGGAGCAATAGCTATTAGAAGTTTGGATGCACACATCAATATTCCTGGCCTGTGTCCACTAGGACAAGGCAAAATCTTGTAGCAGTATGTCTTGTTTACAGATGTAGCTATTAGTACCACATGAAAAAGAGTAGTATAAAGACAGATGTTTAAATAAAAGTTTGTATTTATAGTCATGGCAAGTTCTTCAAAGCATTTCTCCTTCAACATTAATTCTGTCTTAGCCAGAGTTTTTGAACAACGCGTTTTTCCAGGTCTTCTCTGAAACATTTTAATATAAAAATATTGAATTATTTCATCTGCATCCTGCTTTAGCTTTCTACTTTTATTATCTCCTCTTTGATTTTTTTCTCGTATTTTACAATTGTCATATTTTCATTTTCCTTTAACTGCTAGTCTTTGGAAATTACTCCTACGCAGTTTAATAAAGGCTCTGTTCTTTTCTCCTCCTTATTTCTATCTACATTTTGTTCCTGATACCCTTCTTGCTGTGGAAATACTCTCGTGTACGCAGACAACTTTGCTGTGCTTCCCAGTTCCAGACCAGTCTTCAGTCCTGCATCTATCGGACTTGTTTCATGTGTCTTTAAAATTATGGTGATTTGAAATAACATATCCAAAATATGGATCCCCTTTTTCTCTCTGAAACTTCTTTGTTATTTCATTTTAGTAATCTAACATGTACATGACTATTGTATTTTGGAAGGCCTTATTGTATGTCCCTATGGGAAAGGCACTGTTCAGAAAGAGCAAAGACTGGTTTTGGGGTAAGCAATGAAAACAGAAGAAGAAAGATGAATACACAGAGGTGGGAGTGAATACACGGAGATTTCAAGACAAGGATTTGGGGTTTGCAGCTCAAAGATTGGTGGTGGAGTAGCAGCTCCCATTTTGGGTGGGAAGTAATAAGAGGGATTTTGCCTGGAGTGGCCTCTGTGGAAATGAGAGAGGCAGGGGGAGGACATCACAGTGAGTGCATGCAGCAAGCTTAGTGATGAAAGGAACCTGGAGGTAGAGAAGGAAATAGGGACAAATTTTTGTGTCCTTAGAATCTGGAAACCTAAATATTGCATATATTTTGATGTTGGAGTGTCAGGGGAACAGACCACAGAAAGAGAAGGAAGGAAAAAAGGAAAAAAAAAGGCACGTCTCCAAAGAGTGTCAGGTAACTCACAAGAAAGCACAAGAAGAATCTCAAATAAATTAGAGATCTGTAGAAGAGAGCAAATGAGAAATATCTGAGATACAGGAGGGAAGAAGAGGAGAAGAAAGGTCACATCGGGTTCTTCCATATTAAATTTGGAAGAATTTAATATGTCCTGATCAGAGAAGAAATGGGAATGAAAAGAGATTTGAATACCGACTTGAGGATTGATGATTGCAGGACTGAATATTGATGGCAAAAATAGGCTGCAGCTGAGAGTTAGAGATTGCTTACAGGAGAAGAATTTTGGAGGCTGGCAGAGTTGGAAGGAGGAGAGGACCCAGCTGTGGTGGGTGAGTTTGGTGCCGAGCTTTCTTTCGGGGCAGTGGAGGAGCCTGAGCAGAGCTGGTGCTGGGGTGGGTCAGGGGACACAGGAGGTCCCAGGACGTGTCCTGCAGGCAGAGGCCAGCCACCGACCGTACCAGCTAAGAAAAATGAGGGAAACCAAAAACTTGCAGAACACAGACATGATCAGGCATCAGGAAAGGGAGGAAAAGCCACAGGGAAGAACTGGGTTTCATGGTCCTGCCTCAAGCTCCTGGCCTCCCCCGTCCTTCCTGCCCTTTCCATGGGGAACTGGTCTGCTGGAGGAGGAGGGAAGGAGCAGGTTGTCTCTGTCATGAAAGACCCAGTAGGAAGTTTGAATCTGGAGTACTGGCAACCAGGAAAGGGAATGACTGAAGTCTTGGAAGCAGCAAAGAGTGGAAAGAAGCTTACAACTCCCACTCCCATATGTGGCAGGGAGCTTGGAGTGGAGGCACCTTCATAAGAGAAGGTGTCAACAGCAAAAATGTTCACTGAGACAGAGAAAAGAAAGCACAAGCAGTTATGATGAGAACAAGCATTTCAGAGGCAGGAAGGAGAGAGGAAAAATGGGTTTGGACATGAGGTCTTGCAGTCCATAGGCAGGGGGCTCATGGTGGTTCAAGTACGACCTGGAGTTAGGCAGGTCAGTGGTGTGAGCAACGCCGTCAGTGCACCTCTGCACGGCGACCTCAGTGCAGGTGGATTTATGTGGATGGAAGCATGGGCAGCGATCTGAACAGGAGAGAAGGGGAATAATGTTTGCAACATCATGTTTTATTGGCGTTCAGAAATGAGCAAAAGATAGGAAAGGAGAGCAGCATCCACATCTGGTCATGCCATGCCATCTGGCAGTAGCCTAGGAAGGGAGGGCAGCAGGAGGACAGCTGGGAAGAAGCATCCAGTTCCACCTCATTTATTTAGTTCCTATCCATGGCTACAGCATGGCACTTTCAGGAGGAAAAAAACAAACACAGAAAGTGCACTTCTTTACTTTCTATCCCTGTGGCCAGGCACCTTGTCCATGATCCAATAATCTGATGCCGACTGTTCCAATTTTCTCTTTACTCATGGTTTTTGGGGGCTTGCTTCTCGCAGTACACATAATTGCTGTCACTGCTGTTACTTTGCCTCGTGTTTACTTCACCAGATTGCTATTACTGCTTTCCTTAGGCACACCGGTTTCAGGTTTTTGATTCTTTGGTTCGGGACTCCGTAGTACTTCTGTCCCTTCTTCATCAATAGCAATTTCTTCTACATGCATGGTGTCAGAGAAGGTAAGGCAAGCCTTTTTGAACAGGAAGATGAGATGAAGTGACACAGAGAGGTGGCAGAACTTGCTGCAGTCGGCTGGTGCCAGTGTATCGGCCTTTGTTCAGGCAGCTCTCGCCTCGCAGGAGGCAGAAACCCTGCCACAGGCAGAGGGGTTTGGGGCATGGGCACAGAGTGAGTACAGAAACAGCTTTGGGAATGTTATCCATTTCCCTTTCCAAAGTATGCAAACATTCTAGAGAGATTTACCTTTTTGCTTCTTAAAATCTTCAAAGTTTCGCCACCTGTGTGGACCAGAAGCTGGTTTGAGATCAGTGTTGAAGAGTCTTAGGGTGAGAAAGTTTTTCCTGATATTCTCGCATGATTTTTTTCTGATTGCAGTTTAAACCCTTAACTACCTGGGTTTTGGCCACTGGCTCTGGAGAATGTATTGCTATTTTGTAAGTACCTCTTGCATGCTTGTACCTCACAGCCTGCTCCTAGCTGAGCTGTCTCCTAGATCTTGTTCAGGCCATTTTATTGCCTTCTCTTGTACATCTAGTTAACCCACATCTTCATTGAAATGTGATGGCCCAAACTGAGCACTTCTGACAATCATTCAGTATGTTTATGAAAATTGACCAGTACTTGACCTGGAATAAAGCCCTTTAGAATCCTGCTCATTAGATCTTACCATTTTGGCAATTAACTGCTTTCTGGTCTTTTCCAGTGAGATTCACATCCCAGTTAAAGTCCTTTCATCTATTTCCTTCTGTTATGCAAATAGGGAGACCAATGTTGTAAGTAAATTATTCAAACAAAATAAGAAGTTGATGACGTTTGGTGCTTGTTTCCTATTTTCAAGGTCAATTACTCTGTCATAGAAGGACACTAAGTTGATGTGGTAAGTGTTCATGGCTCATTTCTCTGTTGTTCTTCAGGTGCTTCCAGTAATTTGCTTTAGTGTTTGTTCCAGTATGTATTCTACAAGTTAAGATAACACGGGAGGTCAGCAGTTACATATGTATAATTTCAGTTCCTTTTAAGGATGATAATTGCAATTCTTGTTATGTCCATTTAAAATCCCTTTGTTAGATTTTTCCTCATTCTTTTTTTCCTGGTTTTGTCTCTGAATATTTGTATTATTCTTTTAACCCTCGTTAACAATTTGTCCCTGTTACCACTTCTGTAGGCTTCCTTTTGAATTTTAGGTTATTGAGGAGATCATATTTTAGTGAAGTTGTTCTTTTATTACAGTCTACTCTTTCCTGTGTCCAAAGATAATTTATGCTTGTTTCTTTAGCATCATTTCTTTCAGGAACTGACAAGTCTAACTCACTTTTCCCATTGAATTTCTTCATCTTGTAGTGTGCCTACTAATTCTCATATGAATTTACTGAAACCTATTGTGCTGAAGTCATGGTCTCTCTTCTCCACTTGCTAAAATTCAGGAAATTGCTCTGTTTCTACTGTTTGAAATAAATCTACAGCTCTACCTTTGGATTAAAAACATGGTCATCAGTTCTTCTACCTGAACTTCCATTCCCAAGGGACGTTTGTATCATTGAAATTGCCTATCATGATCCCATCGTTTTCTTTTCACAGTGTTTCTGTGTGCTACAATAAAGCATCATCCACCTGATCGTGTTGGCTTGTGCCATTGCTGACCAAGTTAATGCTGAAGTTGCCTTTCCTTTAATTGTTACCCAATGGTTTTCAGCAATTAGGGCACACGCATCCACTCTTGATGCCCAGACTTTCCTGATGTAGCAGAAGCAGTCCCTGCTCATGGCAGGGGACTGGAAGCAGACAATTTTTAAAGCTCCCTCCCAATGCAAACCATTCTCTGATTCTGTGGTTTCTGCAGGAGCTGTACCTCTGTCCATTAACTTGATTGCCCTGTGCAGTATCACACCAAGTCTCAGCTGGATCAGCTAGTCGTAGCTGTTATCGTAGATCAAACTTTCAGGCTCTTCTCAGTTATCCCTCTTACATCTTGAAGTAGCTTTCAAGAGACTCATCCAAGAATTTCAGCTGACTGGCTAGCAGGCTGCTCTTTTTTTCTGTCGTCATCTCCATAGCAGTTATTTCTACCCACCTGTAACTACTTAGGCTCTTGCCCCATGGCGATGCTGAACTACTTGCTTCTGTGATTCACCTTCACCTTCATTCTGCCGTTCTGTTTTCTGTGCCTCAGCTTTGAAGTTGTGCTTGACATATTAAGTTATCTCCCTTACGTCATTCTTATATTCCTCTTTTGTTTATTCTGACCTAAGACTTCTCTAGTAAATGGAGGAAGCCTGTGATCATTGGTTTGTGGATTAAAAAAAAGGGGGCAGGGAGGAAGAAGCCATCTCTTCTCTTTTTTTGTTCAGTCTGATAGTGTTGGTGACTCTGTATATCATACCTAATTTAACTTTTGTGTTCTTGAGGTGTCCCGATTTAGAGGTTTGTTGGGGATTTCTTCAGCTTAGGCTATGGTGGTACAGGAGGTGGAGCTCACAGCCAGTGCAGAGCGAGGGAATTTCCTCAGTGAGAGGGGATTCAGAGCAGAAGCTTGTGGTGGCCTGAATTTGCCTTTTGTGTGGGAAATGCTCTCAGCTGACTCGAGGGCAAAGTGATCCCTTAGACAGAAATAAACCTTTGTGAATATGACTTTTTTGCTTTCCCTTTCTACTCATGTTCTTTTATGTTGTTGAACTTGCATGGAATTTTCCAGGTCTAAGCATATCCAAAGAGGGAGAAAGCTGTAGAAGAAATACTGAATGTACAAGATGGTACTGATATATTATCATTAACTTAGATTTATGGTTAATTGTGCCAAAATAATCTCCTCTAGTCTCAGAATCCATGACCTGATTAGCATAAGAAATTGGTTTAGTGAATAAAAACCTTGGTGTTGTGTTGGTTCTTTTTTTCTGAGTTCCAGTGAAATCTGATGGTTGAAATTTTCTTAAGGTTTACTTCTTTTTCTTTTTCTTCTTCCTTCCTCATCTCCACCAAGTCTTCCATCCCGTGGAATGTTCATATTGCCGGTGTGAGAGCATGATGGGTTTCCGGTACCGATGCCAGCAGTGCCACAACTACCAGCTCTGTCAAAACTGTTTTTGGCGTGGCCATGCCAATGGTCCTCACAGCAACCAGCATCAGATGAAGGAGCATTCCTCTTGGGTAATTCACGTTTATTTGTCATGCTGACATAACCACTGCTGTACTAATATATTCTGGAAGTTAAAGTTGTTCTTATAATAGAACTGCACAACTGGACTTTTTTCAAATAGTTTCAAGGTTTTCAAATAGTCAAAGGGTATAAGTAAGTAAACTGCATTATTTCTGTTATAAATAATGTTACTCATTTATAGATGGTGGTCATTGTATTCAGTGGTGTTTAAAGCATACAAGTCCTTTTCAAGGTCCTAACACATTGTTTTCTTCCCCTCTTCATCACAGTCCTACTTTCATTACATTTTCCTCTTTTCTAGCTTAATGATACATAGAGGTTGCAATACTTTTCTTCCCCAGAAAGGCTAAATAATTAGCACAAATGTGCTGAGGAAGGACCTTTACCCAAGTGTCATCTTTAAACACAGTATTTCTTTAAAAGAGATGTCTGTTGTTGTCACTCTCCTGATAATTGTAAATATACACATTAAAAACTCTTAACTAAAAAATCTTAAGAAAATCATATGAGAAATAACATTTAGATAGAAGACTATTTGTTAATCACATCTGAAGAAATAAATGACAATTCTAGATTAATATATATATATATTAATTTTGTTGTAACAGTCCAGGGTTTTTTACTTATTCAAAGAGAAGTTCAAATGATGGTTGGATTATAATTAGTAATTATCTCCATGAGCAAGAATCATTATAACATGACTGTTTAATTTAGAAAAGGAGGCTAAGTACTGGTCAGTAATTGGAAGGAGAAGACAGGAAAATTCATACTTAAATATTGTCCTTTTTAAAAGTTGTGTAGGTTCCAGAACTTTATATCTTCTGAAACATCTTATCTGAACTGCTAGTTGAACTGCTAGTAGACTGTCATTGCCTGAAGAATATAAATCCAGTCTTTTTTTTTTTTTTTTTTTAATACATACCTATATATGCATTTGCTCAACAACAATATTTTGAGTGACCTGCTGACCAGATCAGAAGGAATTACCTGGTTTGCTGATACAGTAATACATATAAGTACGTACATACATATTTACATATTTTTTGTAGGTTCTCAGTCCAGCAAGATCTAGTTCAGACTTCTGTGGTACATTTTCAGAGCTTTGGAGCCCTGAAATCAAGAATAAGCGTTAATAACAAGTATTTTCATGAGGTCCTTTTTCCTGAAACTCTAAAATGACTTTAATTTTTGGATATGCTAAATTACGTAGCATATAAACAGAAATTCTGGTAGAAACCATTTGTTTAATGAAAGTGTTTTGCTGAATGAACACACTGTTAGTTGGGGCCATTTTTGAGGAGGAGGAATACTTCCAACACTTTCCAAAACACTGATCACTGAAAGTTATATATGTGCAGCAGATCTGGCAATCAAGTTGTTCGGTTGGCCATTGTTCATTCTGTTTGCATCTTGTTTAGGCTGCTAAATATAAGTAGTCATCTGACATCCCTAAATTCCAGGTGAATGTTGAAATGGCCAAGTTACAGCAGGGTGTAAGGTTTGGTGGCTGTAGTTTCAACGACAGTTGAAGTAAAGCAGTCTTCTTCCTATAAATAATGGTGTATTTCTTAGTTATAAACACCCTTCACTGAGTGGTTTTGGAAGAGCTATCAATAAAGCAAGCAAAGGTTCAGATGTTTCTATAGTGATAACATCTGACTTCCGTTGGGAAGGCATTACAGTGGGCACTAATCGAATGTAGAACAAAAGACAGGCCCTTTTATCTGCCAAGCTACAGGCGAGCAATACTGTAAGTAGCTGTTAATAAGATTTTGTTCTCAGAATTGCTCTCTTACATTTCTGATTCATTTAATTTCCCACTTAGACTATCTTAAAGTCATAAAACATCTCAAGCACGTTTTTATTCGTTCCCCTAGACACGAGCCGAGCAGGGACACGGTGCTGGACTTGCAGGGTCAGGGGGGAATTGGGTTGCCCAGCCTGTGCTGGGGGGCAGAGGAGGAGAGAGCAAAAACCCCAAAACATACCTTTGGAATCTTTGTCTTCAAGCAAGAGATCTTGCTAACCATGTTTCAAATTCAGTGTTTATTGCCTGAAATAAATTCCTGAGGCCTTTGTAACAGTCATTTACTAGACCCTTGTGGTAGAGGTGGACATGATTTATAAAGAAAGGGCACATAGGTAATGAGAACACGGTAGAAAGACAACTTTTGGTGGTGTATTTTATACTTCCCAGCTTTTTGATTTTATGACGGAAGTGTTATTTTTTAATGGGTGTAGCCTTTAGCAGGCAGGTGGACAAAGACAGGATCTGCAGCCCGTGGCGGAATGAAAATGATCTGGCAATGCACAGGAGAGATGCAGTGGGTTTAAACATTTAAAATGTGCAGTTGCATCTACTGGTAACTTTGCTATCTTTGGAACATTTAACACATTTTTTCAGTGTTATCATCACTAACAGTTTTCCCAGCAGAAAGTGGCCAGTCCATTTGCATTTGATGTGCGTGCCTCAAACCTGCTTGTCTCGTTCGAGGTGACCCAGAGGACGCAGGCCAGTTGTGGCTAAGCCTGAGTAAGAACACCGATGCTCAGCACTTGCTGTGCTTTCACAGGAGGTCCCTTCCCAGCATTTCCGCAACCTCCCAGGGCATGGAGCTGAATCCCCGGCAGCAGCAAGCTGCTGCAGAGCTGTGCCCGAGCCTGCGCAGAGCAGCAATGTGCTGACACTGCCTTCTGCATCCCAGGGAGCAGGTAGCTGACTTCTAGTGCTGAGAATAACTCGTACTTACAGGCTTGTGCATACTTATGCAGGCATTGCTGCGTATGTTAGGTTTTGTTCATACATTTTTTTAATTTATAACTCAGTTGGACGGGAAGATGTCTGCTTATTAAATAAAAATGTAGGATCTGGGACAGTCCTCAACTGATGTACCAGATACAAATAGCCAAACCTTGGGTGTTTGGGCATTTGGTTCTAACTGAGGGTGAGTGCCAGGGGCAGAGTGGTTCAGTGGGTAAGAGGAAAAGCATTTTAACTTTTTAAATTTTTTAAAGAGTGTACAGCACAGAGCAGAGTTTCCTTCAACCTTGTATGTTACAAAAGAGAGCAAGCATTCCAGCCTCTGAGGAAGTTGTAGGTTTTTTTTTGTTTGTTTTGTTTTAAAACTTTTTTTTTGAGCTTTCTCTGGAAGCTGGAGAATCCAGGTATGCTTGCTGGTAGGTAAATGCTATTTTGATCATGCAAACTGTATTTAATGACTGATAATTATAAATTTAGCACCGCTGAGGAATGCAGTTTTGGACTTACCACTGTAGTAAGTGCAGAAAACATGCATACCAGCTAGTGCTGTGCCTAGAGAAAGAAGACTTCTGTAATATTCACCTGATCTATCCAGCTCTTGCTTTCTTCTTGAGTTGATTTATTCAAATTTATTAACATCTATTATCTAGAAAGTTGTGGTAGAAGCAGTGTTACAGGAACAATTCTGGAACTGGTAACTGATTTGTACATAGTTCAGTAGTCCACCTCTGACAGCGAATTCTATAGGTGTTCAAAGGGCAGGAAACCCCAAAATGTAAATCTTAACCATTTCAAAAAGAGGATCCACTGGGATGTCATTTAACCAGACACTGAATTATAACTGTTTAAAAGCTTCGTAGATTCCTTAAATATTTATGGTAACTGTTGGTAATTATTATTATTTTTTAAAACAAAATTAATTATTCTGTGCATGATGAAGCAGAAAAAAATGTTTAAAATATTTACTGGTAGACTTGGGGAACAAGGTAAGTATCCTCCGCTGATAAGTCTACAGATGTAAAAGGTTGAGGGTTTACTAAGGAAGGAATTTTGAAAAAAAAAAATAAATTTTAAGAAGATTTGTTGTGCGGGAAAGCGGGAATTCTGCATGAGGAAGTGTTGCAGTTACTCTGTGCAGATGTACTGAAAGCAGCAAAGCACTTCTGGCAGATTGGTGGGATCAAACCAATAGCTTCTCTCATAAACCTTGTGGAATAATGCAGAGAAGGAGCATGTCTTGGATGCCTCAGCAATTAGGTGATCAGTGAGAAGGGAAGGAAAGTTGCTGTATGACTTAACAGCTTGGAAGAAAACCAAAACCATGAATACAGGGGGCCAGGAAGGTTGCTGAGGTGACTCATCCACTGAGATGTTCCGTCCAGATGAAGAGCACTTATTTCATTGACGTGCCTGCCTTTTTTTGGATCATCAGCTGCACTTACCATCAGACAGACAATGCCCACAGCAGTGCAAATCCTGGTGAGTCATGCACCGTGCCCATTTAGAAAGCAAAACAAAACGGATTGCGGTGCTGGCAGCTCCCAGGAGAGGTGTGGATGGAGCTGAGCGTGGAGCAGGACGTTGGCTGCTGACTGCGGATACTTCTCTACTAGAAGGAAATGTTAAGTGGTTGAAAGTGTTAGAAACTAAAGGCACCAGACTGTTTTTCCATCTAACTCTGAAGATAAATTAAGATGGTAAATTGGATTCTAGAACGTGTGAAACCCAGATATCACTGGTGATTTCGTAGTAGCAGGTCCAGGTTCCCGGCTGACTGCGATCCTGATGCGTTGGGAAGTTACAAAAAATTCATAAAACATAGTTTGCCCTCAGCTATTTACAAATAGAGATTAAAGCCAAGAAGAAACAAGGTAAACAGCTGGGGAGGAAGTTGGTAAACATAAATAAATAGATAAATAAATGGTGGTCATAGTGATGGGCAAGTGGGTGGTGTTATTTGGGGAAGTTTTCTCTGGTGGTGTTAGTGGTGGCTGAGGGTTCTGTTACTGCAGGGCTGTTGGAAGGGTAGGGCATCCCCCCTGCAGGGTGCAAGATGCCTGTGGGAGACATCAGACAAGACATCAGACAGAAGGTTAGGACCGGTGACAGCGATGCGGGAGGTAGTTTTTATTAGATATTTCTGAAGTAGAAGTCAGCTAGTTGAGGCGTGTGTGTGTGATTTTTCAGGGCAGCCAAGTACCCATGAGAGGCATACTTGCCCAGGCAACAGTGTGCTCATTCAGCTCATTCAGCCTGCCGTGCTCTTTTCACTCTCAGCTGCACTGAGAAGCATTATCCAGAAGTTGGGATCAATAGAAATTATCTTCCCTCTGTAATTTTCAGAAAGTGAAGCTGCGGCAGTGGCTCGATATGACTGCATTCTAGACAGCATTGTGTTTGTTTGACAATATAAATGGTGGGCTAGCACAGTAGGGTATGGTGTTTGTTACCACAATGGAAAAACGCTTTTAAAATAGCCTGAAATACTGCGAAGAAGAGGTCACAGAAAAGGCACTGTGATAATGGATGGTCTGTGCAGAAACCAAAAGATAAACACAGTAACGAGTGAAGTAGGAAATGGACGAGAAGTGGGGAACAAATTTGGACATAAATGTACGTGGAAAATTTGAACATGAAGAATGTTGACATTTAGGAAAAAAACAGAACTTTACTTTTGGTATCATCACATTTATTTGATAACAAAATTAATAGTGCATAATTTGAATTTTTGCTGTGGGTTTAGTAGGAAATAATAGAAAGATCGGATTGTGATTTTTTTTTGTCGGCTTTCAAAGTAATTAAAGGCTGATGATCATCTGTACCTTCCATGGTGAGAGCACCGTGCACTTCAACTGTATTTGCAATCTGTTGATTGCTATCTACCAGGTTTCCTCAACACATGAAACCCTATTAGCAAGTCTTTTTTAGCACTGTCTACTTAGTGAATTAGCAAGCTGAAGTGCTTCTGAACGCAGCTTTACAGAGCTCCCTCCAGGAGACTTTCACCTGGAGCAGTTAATTATCTCGGCATCCTTCTTGCTGAAGCCCTTCCTGATGAGAGGCAATAAGAATTTGGGTGCACATTGGGAGATTTGTGCGGCACTGCCTGGACAGGGAGAGCCTGCCTGCAAGAGGCAGCGAGATGGATCAGGACAATTGAATTACCCCTGTCCCCTGGTGTCTGAAGGTTGTGGGGTGGCTTGCACTCCGTGGCCTTCAGCGTGCATCCTGCTGCTTCTCGGGTCGGGTCTGTGGGCTGGTGAATAAAAATTCCAGAATCTGAAAAGAATTAGGCTGCAAAAGATGGAATAATTGGGTAAATTTCTGAATTAACCCCTTAGTATGAGAAGCAGGCCGGAGTATGTGTTGTGAAGCAGTGTGAGCAGAGAGATGCACTGGAAGCCCACTGCAGCTACCAATCGAGTCTTCACTGACATGTACTCCAAGGAACAATGTTATCATGAGTGATTTTTTTTTTTTTTCCAAGAAAGCATCCATCATGAATTCCAAGAGGCAGCTTGGAGTTGGAGTTCTCGGTTAGCATTGCCTGTGAATTGTAAGATAATTGATGGAGGTAATAAACCTTCAATAAACAACCAGGTATCCTAATGTATTAGGATATAGTATAATATATAATATCCTAATCTCAGAGGCATCCAGCTCTTGTCTTCTAATTTGAAAGGAGTTTTTTATCCTTTTTCATTGTTTTTTGATTGATATTACTATTTTACTTAAAACACATCCCAATCAACTACGAAGTGTAAATCCACAACTTCCTCACGCATAGGTTCTCTGCTCAAACAAGCCTTTATTGCCTGTTTTGTATTGCTAAAGCCAGGAGGCCCGGAGTTGAAGAGGCTCACTGGTTGGTAATTATTGATCGTTTAATTCATTGTTAGGGATTGTTAGTTACTCTCTTATAATAACTGCAAGAGAACGTGTTACTCTCGTTCTGGGTAGCCTTGCCTCCTATTTAAATGAATGTTAAATTGAATTGTAATTTACATGTGCATTCAGAACTGGTCCAAATTCCACTTTGGAACAGCAGGCAGTGACAGGGAGGAGCAGTCAGCCACCCTGTTGCATGTACATGGGCTGTTCCTGAGCCTGGTCTGAAGCACGGTACTGCCAGGTTACTTCTGAGCTCTGATAAAAGCATCTCCTGGCCTCCCACATCGTGGTGAGCTTGTTGGAAGTAATAACATTTTACGACATAATTTTTTAAGTCAACATTGGACTTACCATTTTAAATGCATGACCCAAGCCATTTTTCTGTGTGTTTGGCAACACTTGCTGCCAGTCTGTGTCTTCCTCAGCTGGTCCCAGAGTAGTTGGTCCTCTTGTGACGTGAGTTAACACATCAAGTGAACTGCAAAAGAAAATAAACTGGTTGTTCATCTCTTTGCGTTTCACCTTGGCTTTGCCTATAATGAACAAAAAATTGGAAGGTGTCTTTCAAAAACAATTACTTTAGCAAAGGACAGGAAGGAGAAGGCATAGCTCCAAATTTCAATTGATTCTAGTAGATTGGAAATGAAACACGGTGCTGACAATCAGTAAGGCTGTGCATCCAGGTCATTTACCTGCTTCTGTACCACCTTTTTTCTTCCCTTGCCCTCCCCTCAAAATACAACACCTGTGTTCAGAAGACCTTATCAGAGAGTGTAAGAAATTGCTTCGCTGGATGTCAGTTCCTGACAGAAACACCAGACAATTGGTTTATTTCTCAAAGTTACATACTTTTGTTAAACTACTTTCATTTTCCAGTATTACAACACCAAAAAAAACACCAACTAAGAAAACCAACTTGCTTATCTGTGTAGTTTCTTTACTAATTTCTTAGTACGTTATAATGTAAATTGTTTTGAACTCTATGCTTTTTTTTTTTTTTTTTTACATTTTTGTCATCTGATTGCACATATTACACTGCTCTTTGTAATAGTCAACTCACTTTTGTCATTCTTTTCAAAAACAGAAATCGCCTGCAAAGAAGCTGAGCCATGCAATTAGTAAATCGCTTGGTTGCGTACCAAGCAGAGAACCGCCTCGTCCTATATTTCCCGAGCAGCCAGAAAAGCCACTTGATCTTGCACATATAGTGTGAGTATCCACTTTAATCTACCTTTCACTTCATCAGCGATATGAAACAAGGTCTCTGTGGTTGTGTTTGACTTTGGAACTGGCTAGCAGGAAAGAGGCCTTAATTCAGTGTTATAAAGTTGCAATGCCATAAATGTTTACATGTTTGTCTGAAAAAAAATATATTTCAAACATACTGTTTTGTTAAGAGTATCTTGTTAACTAAAAATTGATACAGAATAAGTTTATGTATATTTAGACTAAAGCCTGACTGTGTATTCTGTATATTCCACTCACATTTATTAGTATTTGCAAAGTACTAAATGACTTTACCTTTTACACATCTCCCCATTGATAAAGTAGTCCGATCCATTTGTTGTAGGTTAAAAAGGTATATAAAAAAACAATGTTAGGTAGAGGCCATATTTAATTATGGTTAATATTAGGGGGTTTTAACTTCTTACTGTGGGACCATTGACTTTATTTATCTCACCGAGAGGCTTGCTATGTTTTTATGCTCAGTGGTATTGGTGCTAGCCTTTCATTCTAACCTTATTGCCAAACAGATGGAAAGATCTTAACAAAACAGCGTTGTACTGGTGTTGGTTTGAACCAACTTGAAATCAGTCTGCTTCCCTCGTTTGCCAGTTTTCTCCTGAAAAGTAAAACTGGAGAAAATCATCAAATTCTGGCACTTTTTATTTTTAGTAAAGTAAGCATCCAGATAGATCTATTTTAATGTCCTACAGTCTTGAAAAAAAGTCTGTCTTCTCATCTAGCTAAGTATAAGCACGTGCTACAGAGAAGAGCGGGGAAAGAGTAGCAAAAGGAAGGGATAGAATCCCAGAATGGTTTGGGTTGGAAGGGACCTCAAAACCCACCCAGTTCCAACCCCCTGCCATGGGCATGTCCCCTGCCCCCAGCCCCATCCAGCCTGGCCTTGGGCACCTCCAGGGATGGGGCACCCCCAGCTCCTCGGGGCAGCTTGTGCCAGGGCCTCACCACACTCACAATAAAGAATTTCCTCCTTATATATAATCTAAACCTACCCTAATTAGTTTAAAGCCATTCGCCCTTGTTCCATGACCGCACTCCCTGACACTGAGTCCCTTCCCAGCTCTCCTGCAGCCCCCTTTAGGCACTGACAGGCTGCTGTGAGGTCTCCCCAGAGCCTTCTCTTCTCCAGGCTGAACAACCCCAACTCCCTCAGCCTGTCTGCAGGAGAGGTGCTCCAGCCCCTCGATCATCTCTGTGGCCTCCTCTGGAGTCCTTCTAATACTTCTGTGTCCTTCTGGTGCTGGAGGCCCCAGAGCTGAGCGCAGGGCTCCAGGTGGGGTCTCATGAGAGCAGAGCAGAGGGGGACAATCCTCTCCCTCGTCCTGCTGCCCACGCTGCTGCTGGTGCTGCCCAGGAAATAATTTATGTAAAATGGAGGACTTGCATTTTCGTGAGTGTTCAGTAATTTGCAGTTCTGAGAGTAAGTGGAGCCAATGCTCTTTTAGTTCTCATAAATATTAGATTGTTCTTGAGTGGTTTCCCTGTTGTCACAATATCTGAATGGAAAACCAAAGTGCTCAAGTCTGAATGTCTTATAACCACTGAAAGTTCAGTATTAGGATGTGCTCCTTCGACCTTTCTTAATGCCGTATGATTTTGGCTGTTTCAGACACTCCTTTTAACAGCTGAGACTGTCAGCAAGAAAACAGTGGAGGCTAGCTTGCCAAAAATACTGGAAAGGTGAGAGTAGTAAAGCTTATCGTAGTGTGGTAAAACTTTCGTGTGGCTTTCTTCTGTAACAAGCGTAGAAGACCCATAACATGATGTGAACAAGTTGTTGCAATGCTAAGCTCCTTAAAAAGCAGCATTTACCAGTTTCTGCTTAGCTGTGTGATTGCTTTCTCCCATTCTTGCATCACTGAATTCTTCCCAACTTTTATACTTTATTTAGTCCTTTGCAGTGAGTGGAGCTGGATTTGACGTAACAGAATATTGCTGTTCTGATTTTCTCTGTGAGCTTGCAATCATATATTTTTTAAAAAAAAAAGGTCCATTTTGCAGCTGTCCAGTTCCAAGCTGCAGTGCTGTGTTCTCCTAAATGCAGGGCTCAGTGGATCCCTGGGGACAAGGCTGTACCAGAGCGAGCTCCATGCCTTGGTTGGGAGGTGTTGTGGAGTTCGAGCCGCTTAGCTTTAAATCTGGATTTTCTGTAGTGAGGTGCTGCTCAGCCTTATAGGAAAATCATTTTGTGCTTAAAATTTTCTCAAATCATGAAGCATCATGAATCCATTCACGTTTTTCTGTGTGGGTTTTCTGTGCTGCTTCCAAGCTGATGATGATTGGCATTCACAAGAGACAATAGGGAGTGTACAATGCAATACTTTCACAATTTTTTAGTATATATAAAGGTGATGGAGAAAGCTGCTGGGGGGTGCAGCAGGGGCTTGGAGGGTGTGTGGGGCTTGCAGCTGGGTGGGCACAGTGCGTGACACCTTCTGCAGGGGCTGGGACCGTGTCCCAGCTCGGGGACATCTGCTGCCCGCTGCCAGCTTTAACACAGGAGGGGTGCCCGAGGGACCAAGCACTGGGGACCGCTGCCTGATTCAGGCACGGCGAGAGCACAGTAATGGTCTGATGTAAGAGCAGTGCAAGTAGATGGCATGTGGTATTTGTGTCAACTGCTAAATCACAGGAAAACAAAATGATTCTCTGCTTAAAATGAACATAAAAATAAAATATATATATATTTTTTTAAGAGTACCACCTTTGAGGTTTTCTATATAAGCTGGAATTTCTTGAAAATAGAGGTAACACTTTTTAAGCATGAAAAAGGACATATCTGGTGGAGATTCTGTCCTAGAGAATTCAACTTCAAAAGAGGAATTGCTCAGGGCTACAATGAGTCATTATTTAGGTGTAAGTGATCGTGACCTGATTACATTTGTTGCATGTAAATGAGGTACACAGCAGCATCTAGCAGTGCTTTAGGAGAGTCTGTCTTGCAAAGCTGAAATCAATGTCAGCTGAGTAAATAATGTGAACATAAAAATATTAATAACTAGGAGCTGTTTAAGAATACTTGGCCAAGTGACCCCAGGCAAAAAAGACTTGGAAGGGGAGCAAAAACCATTTATACAGCTGAAGGGGATGAGAAAAGGCAAAGATTGCGAGCAAAGAATGGAAACTGGGAGTTCTGCTGTGTAGAAGGTGGGTTTGAAAAAAAGGATTACAAAGGGGAAAGAGAAATGGCCATACATTATTAGTATAAACAATAAAAGCCGTTAAGAATGATATTGGCCTGCTGTTGCATTTAAATAATAAATGATAAATTGTTCAGTCGTAATGGTTGAAGTTACAGAAAATAGTTTTCAGATGGTGGTTTGGCTGGTGAGAAGGCAGCAATTGTGCAATATGCTGATGGTCTCAGCCATCTGTCAGAGGTAATTCAAAAGGATGTGGAATTGCACCTTCTACATTTTCAGCCCAAACTGCATTCCGAAAGAGGTGGAAAATTTCTTAATTTGGCTGCTTGCTGCTGGTTGTTGCCATGTCTTGGAGCAGTTGGAAAGTTCCCAGAGCGCTGGAGGAAAACACGTGTTACTTCTTGAGTGAAGTCAATCAGGGCAATCTCTGACATGTTCGGTTTACCAGCTTGACTTTGATGGTGAATACAATCATTGAGCAGCAGATAAGCTGTTTTGTTGATCAGTAAATAAGAAGGTAACTCATGCCCATCAGCACACACAGGCTTTTGTCAATTCGGTGTAGTCAGACTCAGCTTCTAGTTTTTGATTAGATTAATTTTGATTAATAAAGTGATACTGTTGAAATAATGCATTTACTATGAGCGCTGCATAATTTAGAAAGGAATCCTCAATGTAGCAGGCATACAGCAGATTGAAAGCAATGTTTGGCTAGGTGTCCTCAATATAACTGAAAAAGAAACCGCTGCACAGGGCGGGCTTTCACGTGGAGTTCTGCAGGGACCTGGCCTCTGTGCTGGTAAGGGTTGTTTGAATGGCCAGGAGGAAAAATGCAAAATCACTGCTGGTAGGCTGGGTAGGTAAATTAGAAAACCCTTGGAGGAATGATGAGGATTAAAAGGATGGTATACAGGGAAGAATGACTCCCAGAATTTTGGAGATTGTGGCATGTAGTTGCCTGAATGTGCACTTTCGGGGCAATTTTATAGCCAAGGAGGCTACTATGATATGAGTGCGAGGAGGAGACTTCACCCTTGCTGTTCGGTGGTGGCATGATCTGTGTCAGAAAACTTGGCAGTGACAGTACCCATGGTCAGGGTGGGTGCTGGGAGGCCGAGGGGGTGAAAAAGGTCAATGAAAATGATAAAAGGACTGGGAGTGGATATTGGAGGATGCATAGCCTTATGTTCAAACACTCAGGTAGCTCAAGTAATGGTAGTATAACACATGGAGGAATTATTTGGTATTTCTAAAAATACCCATCCTAGGGAAATGAAAAATAATCCCAGGGAGCTTTAGCAGATAAGCTTATCCAAAAGACACTGACCAGAAGTTGAAGCTAGACAAATTCAGAATAAAAATAAGTGTGTTTTTAATAGTGAATGTAAGTAATTAATCATTAGAATAGACTAGCAAACTGAAAAGTGGCAGAATTGCCTGCCACTGAAAATTTAAAAGCCAAAAGGAGAGCAATTTTAGTTCTGTAAGAATGCCGGTCTCTTTTACCTTCTGTGTTTGACAGACACCCCCTTCTACGGTATTTCTCTATCGTTTTATGATCTATGAAAAATGTACACAACAATTTTAATGTAGCCAGTCAGGAGCTTTACAGAATCCTCTGAAAGAGCACCATACGCATGCTCCAGCAGGCAGTCATGGATTTGCTTTACGTATATTTCCCAAAATAAGTGAATGTTTCTCAAAGTACCTCTCCTGCTCTTTACCTGCATTCCTGCAGCTGTGCTGGGTCAGCACTGTTACAATGGAAATTTGTTCCTCCTGCTAGGTCAGTGCTTTCTGTGCCCTTATCTCTCTGCCTGCCTCCTCCTCCAGGTTGTGAGCTGTGCCTAGGTGTGAGGTGTCAGGCTGCTGTAGAGTGATTCTGCTTGAATCATCTTCTTTTTTGGCTTTTGGCATACTTGGTTTTCTGATTATGGTTGCTGGAATCCGCAGGCTCCGAAGTCTCTCCCCCATCTAGATGACAGAAAAAAAATAATAATAGGCATTGAAAAACCCCTTGTCAGTTTACACTTGATAAAGCAGAGATTGTATGCGACATGAATCAGTTTTCATGGGAGAAATCCGTTAAAGTTTTCCTTCACCATGGTGTTATTTCAGGTTACAGCTGGAGCACTTCCCCTGGCTCTGGACCCATCAGCGTGTAAAACCTCTGCATTAAAGCCTGTATTTCAGGACGTTGTCTGAGGTGGCACAAGGTGTGCAATGTGCTCGGGGTGACCCTGCTCGGCAGGAGGTTGGACCAGATGATCTCCAGAGGTCCCTGCCAACCTTAGCCATTGATGTGACACAACTCCATCACCTAGGATGAGTGTGTGGCCCATTCTTAGCTGAAATAGCTGTCCCAGCAAAAGCTGCCACCACCATTAGTCCTCCTGTGTGTCCTGCAGAGCAGAGGTGTCCCGGTGCCATTGCTGAGTGTGGTGATGCTCTGGAGCGTGGATGCTGCTCTGGTGACAGATGGGCTGTGTCAGATGCAGCTGCCCTGAGCTGCTCCTCCTCCCTTTCTTCCAAAAATCAGCGTTTTCACCAGAGAGGTGGCGTGTCACCTCCTCAGCCGCTGGTGAAGGTGGCTCTGTGCTAAGGCATAATGGCACGGGCTGTGACAGCTGGAGAGGAAATGTCCCACCCTGACGGCTGTCCCCATGGCTTCCTCCAGGTGACAAGTGTATAAACCATGGAGAGGTAAGGGACAAAGGATTCCTTCACATTTCTTATGGTGGAAGACTGGGGGTGCTGCTTAAGCTTTCAGCAACTAAGTAAAAAAGTGATGAGAAAGCATTTGCAGGGTGCCACAGGGTGTTCAGGGAGAATATGTGCTATTGCTGGCAGGTCTACCGAAAGTTGGCGTCCACTGTGATCTGCTGCAAACCTCGGGCTGAGGCTGTTGGTCCACAGCTTGCTCCTTCCTCCGTGTAAGCCTTCAGCACCCGCAGCTGACGCACTGATGCTATTCCAGTCCTCACAGACCCGTGGCTGTCAGGGCAGGGTGCTGCTCTCCTCGGGGTGCTGGGGCTCCTCCTGGCCTGCACGCTGCAATCAGGTCTGGCCTTGGCCTTTCAGAGCCTGCCTGGAAGAGGGGAACATGTGTTGGTAATACTTACTCATATTGCTAACATTTACCTTCGATACAGCGGGGCAGTTAGGGGATATTCGGCTGTGTGGGAGATGCTGTGGCTGGCACCTGCCCCCCAGGACATGCGGCATAGCCCTGGCTGTTAAGGAAATGCCACCTCTCACTTCTTACAGTGGAAGAGTGCTGCAGAAGTGCTATCTAAAATGGGACAGCTGCCTGCAGACTAACTTCTAATTCCTCCTGTTATGCTACTTTATTTATTTCCATGTCATATAAAGTTTGAATTTTAATTGGATTCTGTTTCTAGCAAAATAGGTTTCATAGGTTTACCTGAGTTCAAAACAAGACCAAGAGCATAGGTTTAACTCTTTGAAAAAGGAAGAAATGAGTGAATTCAGAACAGAGCGTGGTTCTGCATAGCCTGCTTACTGTAAGAAATCAGAACGACCCTGTGGCTCTTTCAGTAGTGGTAAAACCAGGGTAGGTTTGACACTGGATATATTGAAGTTCTGCAATGATAACGTATGAAGGGCTTAACTTTGGACATTAACATAACCTTTGTAAGATCTTGGTGAAGAGTTACGGTAAGAATAGCAGTCTGTGGGTTGCAGATGCTTTAGACCATCGGATGTGTGTTGCCAGGAGTGTGACAATCCAAAAACTGTTCATTGACTGTTCCCTCATTTTCCCCAGGACACCTCAGGCAGCAACGACCTGGGGCTCTTTCATTGCTTCAACCCAAAACCCCAGGAGCAGCGATGATCCCTCAAAAGCCATATTCCTTTACTTGTTGCTACTGCTGTGAGCAGCTCTACTGAAAAACTTGAAAAAGAAGTGGAAGCCAAAAACTCATGTGCTTACAAAACTGTTTCTTGGCCCTGACCCCCTCTGCAGCGCAAACAGTGGGGCTAAAACATCCTCAGCCAATTTAGTGAGTCTGCTTTAGGTGGAAATCTTTGGAAATCTTTTCTTCATCTTGCAGTTGCCAGAAAGCTCTGAGGGTTAGAGAAGGATAAAGGAATTCCAGTGGATTTGGGGTATTTGGATTTTCAAAAAGCCTTTTGAAGGATAATTTGTCAGAGCCTATTAAAGAAGGTAAGTTACTGTGCGATTGGGATAAAGGTCTTTTGATGTACTGAAAAGTGCTAAAGGTTAGGGAAGCAAAAGGTGGGGGTCAGTGGATGTTTTTTAGGGTGGAGGAGAGTTGGTGGTGGGGTCCATAAGCAGATCTTCACGGGACTAGGCAGGGCTGGCCCCTCTACTGTTGGCACAGCAGTGATGTTCTCGAGAACATTTTTGTGAAGTGTTACAGAACACTTTGCTGCTGAACCTGCCTTGCTCTGGATGGGAGCAGCAGCAGATCTGCTTAGCAGCATCTTGGTGCTCCTTCATCCTTGCTCTGAGGCTTGTCTGTCAGGCTGCTGGATGGCAGTGAAAACTGCAAACAAATCCCAGGTTTCCTCACACTTCGGGAAGTTTTCAGAAAAACCTTCCTCTAAGAGCTTTGTGGCCTCCAAAAACTCCACAAAAATATAGGTCCTTTCTCCTAGAAGCCAGGGTTGCTGATCCAAATCATCTAAATATATTAAATAAAATTTCAGTGAACACAAAGGAACAAGAAATATGCTTAGGTTGCCAGTATTTATTGCAAACATACATCAAAGATGACTTTTTATAGAAGTTAAGGTCAGGTAACATTAAATCAGCCGCTCTTACTGCCTGTATCTCATTGATCATTAAATGTCACCACCTTCCTTCTGTACCGAGCCAAGTAATTTGTGTTTGGGAAAGGCAATCTAACATAAAAACCCAATTTTGGGAGGTTATAAAGGCAACATTTCTTGAATAGTAGCTTGTTTGATTGAGTAGTCATCCTTCCTGTTAAATTATTTTAACATTAAATATTTCAAAATTTTCACTTAAACTATGTTCCATTCCCAGCCGTTGCTCTGTTTTTCTTTCTCTGCTGATCTACACAGTCGTACGTCTCTGTATGTGTGCTCCAGGAGCAGATCAGCTGTGCTGCCAGCAGATTGCCTTACCTGTCAGTTATGGTCCGTGATGCTTTTTGTAGTCACTGCTTTCAGAGACGCAGCTCTATTCTCTGAATCAAAGTCTGCGTGTTTATGCCACAGATGTATAACCTAATATTTGGCCTTATTAAAATAGTTCATTTTAAGAAGCCTAACTTAGCAAGTGATGTGGATTAGTCTTTGCGATTGCCATTTCATCATTATTTACTACTTTTTGAACCTATCCCATCTCCAAAGTTTATCAGGGCTAATTTTCCGTGTACTTCAAATCCGTAGTCAAAAGTCTCAAATCTTGTGCAGTAGCTGTAAAAATCCACCAAGATGATTTGATTTCAGAGATTAAGAACTGACGGTTTTGACATCTGGCAGACCGTATTGCATTCAGACGGACCTTCTTTATATCACATAGCTCGTTTTCAATCAGACCCTTTCACAAACTTTACACCAAATTCCCGCACCCGTGCGCAGCGATCCCCGGCACCGCCGCGCGCTGTGCGGCTCCTCGGACGGGCAGCGGAGCGGGGATGAAATGCGATTAAGGAGCAGGAGGCGCGGGGTAGGAGCCGAGTAGCTTGAGCCATTGTTGTAGCATCCGAGGGCTGAAGTTGCCCGGAGGAGCTGCCGAAGCCTGCAGCGCTGAGCGAAGCCGCTGGGGCTTGCTCTGATTTCCAGCAGCCGCCCGAGAGCCGCCTCTGCGCGCCTCGCGTCCCCGCTGCCAGCCCGCGCCTGCGTCCGCTGCTGCCGTGGGAACTGCCGCTGCTATAGGATAATCCATCAGCGCCTTTTCCGAGTTCAGGACGTTTTTCCATAGAAAAGGAAGCCAAAAGCGTGCCTGTAATGCCAGAGCCCCGGTGAGGTCGCGGTGACGCTGCTCCACGCCAGCCGCAGGAGGCACAGGTGGGTCCGTGCTGTGCCGGAGCGGCCGGGGGGCTCCCATGGGAGCCCAGCAGGGACGGGGCCAGCAGCAGGGTGGGAGGGCTCGGGCTCGGGCTTCAGCTCCATCCCAGGCAGCAGGGAGCCGGTGCCCTCAGCCTGCATTCCTTGCATCACTGCCTGGTGCCTCCCTTTGGCTGCCGGGAACAGGAGGGAGAGCAGCCCGGTGTCCTTCCAGGCTTAAGGGGGAGGAAAAGATAAAGGAGATGATTAAGAGAATTGCTCTTATCTGAGTTGGGAGTGGTGGGAAAGGAGAGCACACGACCTCTCTGTGTGAGTGCCTCCTCCACTGGTACGGGTCACAGCCAAAAGCAGCCAAGAGAAACTTGCTTTCTGCATTGGGAGCTCCGAGGTTTCTCCTCGCACCCCTGTGTCCATGGGGGCCTGCACACATGCACAGGTGAGTCTGTGGGGTGTTTAAAGATTTACAAGCATCTGTTTGTCTGAACTTCTGTACTGGAAGCGATTCCCATGGATATTGAAGTTCCCATCCTTTATGGCAGTGGTTTTTATAGGCATGCATAATTAATAGTGCTGGCCAGCCCGTCTCCCACAAAGCACAATGTTGAAAGTTTTTGCCCATCGGCTGCAGAGCTCAGCAGTCCCCTGTCGTGGGCAAGCACCCTCCTGAATCCAGCACCATGAACATGGGCACAGCACCACTGCTTTGTGTGCGCTTTCTGTAGGCACGCAGGTGCCAAGCTGATTTGAAGGCAGTTGAAGTTTCAGAAGGTGATGTGAAACTTTGACGAGCATGTCTTAATTATCGTCGTTGGTTAGGTGCTTGCACACAGTTGTGAAATGTTGGCAACCTGTCATTTTTATCTTTTTGCGGTTTTTGAAACTTGCTGTGTTATCCTAAGATGCATAAGCATTTGGTATGAATTTATTTTTTGGGAATATGATCGCTTATTTTTGATTTTCATGCTCATTCTGTCACTGCTGAGGAATGGGATAGGCATTTTTAACCAAAATTGCATAAATATGCATTTAAAAACATGTAAAGATTTTTAACAGAAGACAGATGACATTGCATTGTAAAAAAGGTTATGCAGTTGAACATGTTTAAGACAGAGATTTTCCCAGACTTTCATATTCTTTGAATACAACACCTGGCACACTGAATTTTCCTTCAATTCCCAGTGAAGGAGGCATGTTTCTGTATTTCCTACAGTGGTTGTGATCGCTGTTTATTCAGAACATAAATGTTTTTAGGTATCTCCACAGTGGTGGTTTTATTTGGTGGATACCCCATGCTCATTTCCTTAATTGCCTTAGACTGAAATTAATTCCCTGTGTGTGTAGCAGATTGGGCTCCAGACTACTGAGGAACTGATGTGTGAGAGATCTTTATCCCACGCTGGGAGGATGATTCTTACTAGATTTACATGCCTTTCTTGAGCTGTTCTTGGAGGATGGGACAATTTTCTAATGTTTGATTCTACATCATTTTGCTGCTTTGCCCAGGCTAAGTGTTTGTCTGGATTAACACATAGCAGCTCTTCACCAGACTTGGTAACAGCCTTTAATCTGTGGGGCTGGCATCTGTCTCAGCCTGATGGGCCTGTAAATGGGATTTTATTTTTTCGTCCTGACACCTTTTGGCCAGACTTCTAATTAATTCTAATTCATTCAGGGTAGGAAAGTTTGGATGCTATGCATGTCCTGATTGTGGCTGTCCTTATTCTCGAAGACAGAGCAAAGTTTTTCTGTATTTCGAAATCTTTTCTGTTTGTTTCCATGGTAGGCTGGTATTTACATTGTATAAATTGCCTGAGATATCTGCTCTGCCAAGCTGATTTTCTAAAATTCTGGAATAATTTACTTGGGAGAGCTTGCTGAAGTTCAGTCCACCTCTGAGGTTCGATTACGTTGCTCAGGGTCACCTCAGGTAGGTTACCTTCAAGCACGGAGGTTCCATGACCTCCCTGGACAAAAATGCCAATGCCTGACCACCACCGCTCTGAGCAAATGTATCCTAATATCTAAACAGAACATCCCTTGTACCTCCACTGCATGTTATCCTCTGCGTGTGCTCCTCTTCGTACCCACTGGGCGGGTGGTCGCAGGCAGCCACGAGGCCCTCCTGAACCTGCTGCTTGCTGAACTAACCAGCTCCGTCAGCCTCTCCTCGTACACTGCTCGCTTCAGACCTTGACCATCTTGGTGGCCTCTGCTGCACTCGCTATTCCATGTCCTGAAGAGCTTAGAGGAGGACACGGTGCTCCAGGCCCTGTCTCACAGGGCCAGAGAGGAAGAATCCCTTCCCTTCACCTGCTGGCTCTGCTCCAGCTGGCAAAGCCCAGCACATGGTCAGCCTTGCTGCTGTAGCTGGTGAGTTTGTGCTCCTCAGGACCCCCATGTCCTCCTGTGCAAATCTGTTTCCTAGCCAGCAGATTCTCACCCTGTATGGTTGCACAGGGTTATCTTGTCCGAGGTGCAGGACTTGGCCTCCCCAAGTAATGCAGTGGGCTGATATTCGCCCTAGGAAGCTGTGCTGTGGCTGCTTCTCTGGATGGACATGAGAAAACTTAAAAATCCTCTCCCAGTAGGCGTTTCACACAGCTAACCTCTGTTTTCATTAATGTGGTCCAGGTCTGAGTCCTATCACTAAGACTAGTTTCGTGATGAAGGGTTGTTACTGTGTTAATGACTTTCAATTAACTTCCGGCAAGTGAATTTTACTTTCCCAAGTTTGTTTGGTGATGAACAGCATTTATTAAAATGCTGAACATTCTTTACAAGCAATGGCAAAAATTTGCGCCTTACACTAGCTTTAACTCGTCCTTTAAATGTTAATATATTTAACTACCCAAAATCCTCTTTGCACTGCGTGGGGAAGGAAGAGCCTCGCAGAGCAGCTTATAAGTGCTGCTGGAGGCTTGAGGTATCCCTCCATGGTGATGCAGCTGGTGTTAGTGATCCATTGCCTCACAGCCCCTGTGATGATGTATTGAATTATTCCTGATCTAGAAGGGTTTTTGTGAAGAGTCATAGTTTGTTAAATTTTATGTGTTTATGAGTTTATTTTTAATTTTTTTATGTGCCGTTCTGTGAGTACACACATTTGTTACTACTTGAGATAAATCTCTGCTTGGTTTCAGGCTGGTAGAAGGTTGTTAATGGTTGTTAAGAAGGTTGTTAATCCAGCAAAAGAAGTAGGAACTTCCAAGTAATTTAATTATAATTATGCATATATATATATTTATATACACATACACTTCTTGTTTATTCATACAGCATATCAGTCTTACAGTGATCACTGCACAGTGTTAGTACAGAAGTGTTTGCTTTTGCCTGTGGCTCAGCACTGTGGCATTGCCAGGTTAGCACATTATGGCCAAGGTAGTAATGTAACAGCCAAGGGAAGCAGCGGTGACCTTTTCTCTTTGGTGCCCTAGATCCAGACCTGCTGGAGTTCTGCTTTAGGCAAACCTAAAGCCCTCGTCCCAGTGCTGGAGTAAGCGGGTGGAATGTAAGATTTCTGTATTCGGGTCAGGCTCTGTGATGCACTCATCCATCTTTGATACTTAAAATTTATGAATTGCATATTAATGTTCTCTTTTAGTTCAAAACGCCCAGGTGTTTGCATTTTACTTGTGTGAATTGGGTGCCTATGCTTGTATTTCAGCCACTGCCTTTCTTTCTGGTCTCCTGCACGCAGCTTTCTTGCTCCCTTCCCTCACGCGGCTTCGAGGGGGCAGCCGGCGGGTCCCCTTCTCCCCTCCGGTCAGCAGGAGATGCTTTCTGGTGTGGCATGGCACACCAGTGGCACATCTGCTGCCCTTGCTGGAGCTCGGCACCATGCCATGACAGGAGAGGGCCGGGTCAGGCCCAGCAGGGCTCAGAGGCTCCCCAGGGCCATGCTGCGGGTGGCCGGGCATGGGATCTGCAGGGCCTGGGGTGGCCCTGCTGCCAGGCCCAGGCTTCCCTGAGTGAGCACTGTGCTTTGCCCTTTAATTCAAGGGGGGAAGGAGTGAAATGTAAGGCTGGTTGTTTGTTTGGATGTTGGTGGTTTCATTATTGTTATTTTTTAAAACCAAGCCTGCTGCCTGTGCCCATGCTCGGTGCTGTCCCCCAGGAGCCCCCCAGGCTCCCTGTGGTGCTGGGGCATGGCTGTGTGGGCATGGAGCGGGGTGGGTGCAGGCCCCTCCAGGCTGTGATACAGAACCACAGAATCATCTAGGTTGGAAGAGACCTCCAAGATCACTGAGTTCAACCTCTGACCTAACACTAACCAGTCCTCCACTAAACCATATCACCAAGCTCTACATCTAAACGTCTTTTCAAGACCTCCAGGGATGGTGACTCCACCGCTTCCCTGGGCAGCCTGTTCCAATGCCTAACAACCCTTTCAGTGAAGAAGTTCTTCCGAACATCCAACCTAAACCCAATACCAGTGATACCACACTGAATGCCACGTTCACAACACGAGCCAGTATTAATGGGCATTTCATAAAGACGCAGCAGAACTTACCGTGACATTTCGTCCTGGTGAGTAATTTACGTGTTCCCAGTTACTGGGAGTGGAGCAGTGTTGATGGTGGAGCTGGGTGCCAACCCTGAGCAGCCACCTGAGGTGTGAGGCAGCCAAACCAGCAGAAACCCGGCCATGGCTGGGCGTTAGTGGCTGCAAACAACACGCTGTCCCTGCTGCCATCGGCTCTCGTCACAGAGCTCGGGGATTTGCTCCCTGCAGTACACAGCTTTTTGTCAGATCTTGGGTATTTGTGTATGATCTCAGATTTGTGGTTAGTTCTCAACTTTTTATCGTGTCTGTTTCATTTCATCCTGATCATCTTAACAGAAGCATACGCTGTAAACTGTTTTGTAAATTACAACAAAAAATTAAAATAGTCTGTGCATCGTTTTGGCAGCTCAAATAATGTAAATCTCCAGAGGATGGAGCAAAAAGTTGAAACCTTTGGTCCCCTCGCCCAGGCAAAGCCAGGCTGGCTGACAGGAGCTGCTAATCTCGTCTTTGGTACCCAGTCAGGTCTGCACCATTATTGTATCCAAACGCGTTTGAAATGTTTCCTTTTGGCAAATATTTAGCCTGCTATTTTTGAATTATAGTTTTTTGACTGAAATTGTTGTCGGATTACACTTAGTTGGGTTATGTTTTATGCCTTTCTTCACATCAAGATAGCTTTTGGCAGGATTACTACTCAGTGCTAGTAGGAAAATTAGTCATAGTTAAACAGATGTAAAAGCTCCATAAGGGCTTGTAGAAAACTTAACTCAAAATATTCCAGGGAAGTAGAGATCACATTTCTCACTCCTAATCACAAACATAAAACCAACACTTTTGAGTAGCATAAGAACAGAAATTGGCCATTTTCTGCTGATTAAAATAACAAAGAGAACAAACCAGTAATCGATCTGTAATATATACATGTAATTTTTGTTGGGAAGTTGCTCACGTGATTTGCACCGGAATGGAGTGGTGAGATCCAATTTACTACTACAGTTATGTTCCCTTTCTATAGGAGGAAAATGTTGGCTCAGCATATCCGTGGATGTATTTGCCCTTGGTGCTCTCATTGGAGGAGTGTTAGCAGCTATTTTTAAACAATTCCTAATTTTTTCTTACAAATACAGTGTCAAAAAGTAGTACATTACAGTGAGGAACTGCTGACAGTCATCTGGCACTTGGAATTTTACAGAAGTCTGCAAAGTCAGTGTTCAGTGCCTTCCTGCAACTGCAGTCATATCCATTATTTGAATTAAGATATCATAATTCTTCAGAAATATTTAAACAATACTGTGATCTGGATGTTTTAGGGGACTGGTAAAGGATTACAGAGAATTTTGTGTCTGGTTCTTTGCCACCTAGGGATAACTGTAAGTACATTTCCATTCTCAGGTTTGTTTCAGCTGTGCATTGAACTGGTTTGTCCCACAGGTACAGGTTTCATCTGTTTTCTTTTGTTGCATGTGCAAAAACAAAGAAAAATTACACAAGTAGCAGAAACTTAGATCTGTCTCCTTTACTGAAGGTAATGTGCATTTTTACAATAAACTTTATTTTCTATTTAACAATAGAAATAGTAGGTAATGTTTTCCCACTTTTTGCTTTTCACATTTGCATGAAGGTCACTCACGCTACACTGAAAGTAGAATTGGTCTTCAGTGACTTTGTGCAAAAGCGCAAATCAGACAAATTTGAGATATTCAGTTCCAAGCAATATCTGCCTGTGTGACAGAAAGCCCTTTTTATTTGAAACTGAAGAAGTCTAAATAGTTGCAGAATAGAAATAGAATGTCAACAATTCAACTCTTTTCAAAATTTTCTCATTGTAACAGCATATTTTAAATATTGTGGTTTCCGGGTTTAAAGCAGAGTGACACTTTAAAACTTTTTATTATGGAGAGGGGGGTTAGTTTCTTGTTTCCTAATCCCAGTTCCTACCCCAGATTAGAAAAACAAGCAAAAGAAGAAATCACCCTCTATGGTAAGATGTAATGTATTCTTGGTTTAGTGTAGTATACATGTATTCCTACTTTTATAGGATAGTTTTTCAAAATACACGCAGCAGGAAAAGCAGGAAATGCGTGTTGCATTGATAAGTCATTCTGACAGAAGCTGCTACCTTGCAGCTTCTCGTGGCTGCTTGTTAACTGCTGGAGAACGTTGGCCTTGGTTGCCTGCCAAAGTGTAGCTCTGAATTTGCATCTTTCACCTCCTGAATCTGGCTGGTAATTCCAACTTCTGAGTCTGATGGGTTTTGTATCATAGATTTACCTTCAGTCATTGTGTATATATATGACAGACAGAAGTTTCCAAAACTTGTCCTGCTGTGAAGTTTTTCCCTTACATTTTTGAGCAAAAGAGCTCAAAACACAGACAGAGATGCTACTACAGTTATTTCCTTCATGGAGTTCATGGAGTCTAAATGAGTCATCCCAATTATTTAACTAGAACCAAAAATGCAACAGAGACTGGGAGATTTCCTTGAATTATTCCCTGTGCAAAGCAGAAAATATATTAAAAAAAATAGGTATTTTATAAAAATAATTAACATTTTTAACAGATGGAATTTGCCACAGTCATGAAAGTTCATGTGCTTTATTGCCCTCGTTATTCAAAATCTGCAAGGATATTTCTAAGTAGAATTTGTTCATTTTAGTTTCTGTTTCTTGGAGTTTGTTATATCCGTGCTGTGTACTGCTGTGTGTTTTTATTACAAATAAGCTAAATGTACGTGTAGGTTGCCATCAAACCACCACTTATTTTGTCTGCTAAGTAGGAGGTTTGGAGTTAGGATTATCTCTGTGAATTGCATGTTTTCCAGCTTTCAGTTGTTCCTGTGTTTCTTCAGTGAACCATCCCTGATTTTCAACCTCCCTCCTGAATTGCAGTTCCAAAAATTGAATGCAGTTCCATTTGTGTTCTTACAGTGCCAAGTGCAGCAGAGCCCCCCTCAGTTCCCAGAAATTACTCCTCCTTCTGCGCGTGGTTATTGCATCTGGCTGTTCTGCTCCAGCGGCACACCGGGGATGCTTGCTTAGCTGACTGCCACGAACCCTTGTGCCCTTTACAGCTATTTTCCCAAGACGAAGTCTGTTTGCATCCCCAATCTGTTAGTTGAAAAGGGCAATTCTAACACCCCTTTGCTTTCTGTTGTGAAGTTTAAGTTGTCGTTATGAGCTATTGCATTTTTAAATAGGTTTTCCTTCACTTCGTTTGCCTGCCTTCAGTGCCTCCTATTGAACAGATGTATTGATCTTATATTTTACTTACTCAAGCATGTAGTCAGAGGGAGAAGGCAGCAGGAGATCATTATTTAGATTTGAATAATAAATAATGGGGCTTTTTATGGTCTTAGTTATATATAATGCATAGTACAAAAGAAGTAATTCATTTCTTCCTACTTGGTGATAGACACCGAGTAATTAGAGGAGAAGAGTTTATACAGCAAATAATAGTAAAGGAATTGGCCTCTTAAGTAGTAGAACAAATTTGCTCAGTAGAGAGGACTCTGGAGAGAAAATTCACCCATCTTGTGCTCACTGTTAGGAGATGCATGGTGTGACCTACTGAAGTCCTGGCTGATGAATTTCAGAACATGTATATATCTGACACAGGTCCCAGAAGTGTCTCAAGTACTCAGAAGGAGTGGTCAGGCGTTGGGACGGGTTGCCCAGGGAGGTGGTGGCGTCACCATCCCTGGGGGTGTTCAAGGAGAGTCTGGATGTGGAGCTTGGGGACGTGGTTTGGTGGGTGACATTGGTGGTAGGGGGATGGTTGGACCAGATGATCTTGGAGGGCTTTTCCAACCCTAATGATTCTAATTCTATGATTCTGAGCAGTTTTTGAATTCTTCAGGCAGAGTGGAATAGTAAAGACAATGTTTAGGAAGAAGTCTGAAACCATTTTCACGTAATCTTACTTAAAAGTAGCTCTGCAGACTGCTTCTGCTGCAGCTATCTGAAGCTTCGGTGTCTGCAGCATTCCACAATATCCCTGCCTGCTGACACCAGCCCTCCTCTTTTAATTTAATGTGTGCCTGTATCACATGTTTAGCACACATTATCTACATTGTCCTCTGCAGAGTCCTTGCCATTTGCTTGTGAAGCTTCAAAATAGCTGCCGGTGTGTTCCTTGAAACTCCATTCTCTTGCCTAGCCTGTGAGTTACAGGTTAAAGCTTGTGTCTTGCTTTTAGATAGTCTTGACGTATACACTTAAGGAAGAGAATAGCCACTGCTTGTGTAAAGGCAGCCTGAAAGCCATCAGGAAGTACACGAAGCCTGAGTATTCTGCTCTTCCCAGCTGCCTGCTCACCGCTTGGCCCCTGAGCATGTGTGGGTTTGTGGTGACTTGCTGCTCGTGGTGCACGCGGGGCAGGCTGCTCCGATCTGCCCCTCAGACTGAGGAGAGCCCACGGTGTAAGACCAAAAGGCAGCCTGATTTGGGATGCAGTGTGATCATGGGCAGGGGTTGCTCGAAGAGGCTGTGGAATCTCTGCCTTTGGGGTTATTAAAAATATGACTGGGCAGCCTGCTGCGGCTGGTCCAGCTTGGGCAGGGAGCTGGGACTGGGTGGTGTCGAGAGGCCCCCTCCAACCTCAGCAGGTCTATGACCTGGACCAGCCAGCTGCAAGAAGCACCTCTGGGACACCAGGGGTGACCGAGCAGGCTGTTGGCAGTGCCAAAAACCCTCCGTTAGCTGGAGGTGCTCTGCCAGGATGGAGCCTGCCCCTTCCCATCTGCTCCCACCAGCGCCCGGGCTTTGCCTGGGTCCTTGCTGCTGGCCACGCGCTGTCCTCGGGCAGATTCCCAATGAAACGCTGGTGGCTGTTACATCAGAGAAAAAACAAAGATGCAAAGTCAAAGGAATAAGCTCGAGATCAAGTCCTAGTCCTGCATATACTGTTAATTGAGTCTACTTGGGACAGATTTTCACCAGTGAAGCCAGCTGGCTCAGAACTGTTCTGTCCGTGCTATTAATCTTCCTTACCTTCCAGAAGAGCTGAGCCACATCTGAACGGCTTCCTGGGAGTAGTTCCTGGCTCCGTCTTCTCCCAGGAATTGTTGGGAATTGCTGCTTGACTCAGACCAGAACTGTGCTAGGGTCTGCTAACAATTTACACATGTAGATGATCACGTTCCTGGATTTTGGAAGACTCCCTGGCACGGTTTTGCTTACTAAATATAAGTGGGGCCAAACTGGCTCCGGATCAGGCCATCAAACCACACTCTGAAGACTTGTCAGATATAAACAGTAGGAACAGTTTGAAAATGAGATGTGCTGGAGCTCTTCAACCTCAAGTCAGCAAATGACATCTCAAAATTTTTATTACAATTTTTGGAGGATTTGCAATGTGAGGGGGAAGATTTCAATTGTATTACTGACGTCATCCTTATAGAGCATTTTGCATACAGTAAAATGGCTTTATCCTCTCCCAGGGAGGGGGGAAGATAACCATTCTCATGCTCCCTCTAACCTGATCCCCCCCCCTCCACTCTTCTACCCTCTGAACCTCAGTTTGGGAGCCATCTCAGCCTACCCATGACCAACTATTGCTGCTGCAGTGCTGATCATTGCATCACCGAGTGTTTTTAGTGGGAAAATAATGATTTCACGTGCACACAATCCTGGACGGAGAATACTGCACTGTGCTCAGCCCCATAGCTTATAGGCTGTTGTGAAGGAAGGAGATGGTGATAGTAGCAGGTAAGGAAACTGGAAATTACTGAAATTGGGCCTGCCCTCTTGTTAGCATGATGAGTGGGCTCAGCATCCTCAGCAATGCAGCCTCAGACTGGAAAGTTTGGTGTGTGCTCCCATGCAAAACCCAACAGCAATCCTGGAGCAAATGTCAGGACAAGCGGCTGGACTGCAGTGATGCAGATTGCTAAAGCGTGTAAGGAAAGCAAAGGCTGCTGTTTGGGGAAAGAAGAAATGTGTATCTGGGGGCATAACCTTGACTGTGTCACTTTAAAAGCATCGCAGCATTTGTTTTTATGGGCGAAACCAGGTGGCACTGCTGGCAGACGGGGACTGTGCTTTACCTCGGGTAACCTCAGTCATGACTGTTCTTTGGGGAAATTCCCTTTGGTCTCTCCTGAGGAACAAAGGTAAGACAGAGGAGGTGTGTTATTGCACTATTACCTAAATGTGTTGACATAGTCCTCCCAGCAATAAGGTGTGAGAAAAGCAGGTCACATTTATGCTGCTTTGAATCCTTCCTGATAGGTTACAGGAGAAAGAGATTAGTTTTCACAGGGTTGTTTGTGGAAATCTCCCCAAGGACTTCTCATGGTTGTTAAGCAAAGAAATGCCATTTCTTTATTCCCGTGGAAATGCCATGCAAGAGAGACTAAGATTTACATCGAATCGCATTGGACTTTACAGTCTGTGTCTTTCTTACCTGGAAGTATGAAGTAGCATAGGAAACATTAAGGAAAAAAAAGTTAATACTGCATGTGTTGTTAGAAACAAACAGCTCTAATGAGTTTAAGTTCATCTTTCCCAACCTTCAGTATGAGAAATAATGAATCACCCAGGAAAATAACGAACCTCACTGTGTTGCTTTTTCCAGCTGACACCTTGTCAGAGGGAAGCAAAAGGACTGTCATGGCAGTTGGGGTGTTGTTTTTACAGTTTCGTGCCATTGTATTTCATCAACTGTTATTTATGGTGTTTTGTTGTGTTGTTGTTGTGTTGTTTTTTTCCAATTAATAAACTGAACTAGGATTCAATATGGATTTGAGTACGCTTCTTTTGTAACAAGCTTTAAGTTAATGCAAATCTTTAATATAAAGATCTTGACTAGTGTCTGCTAGCTGTGGTGCCAGCCTGCCTCGCACCTAGAAGTGCTAAATGCCTCCATACCTCTGCCTACGTAAATACACATAGGTAAATATCCACAAAACTGACAGTTTTCTGTTAGATCTCTCCTTAAATTTCTGTCAGCATGGCTGTAAATGGAATAATAACAGGCAGAGGGTATGGTCAGCCACTCTCTGTAGTGTAGTGGGATTTAATGTAAGTATGATTTTTCATTCTTATGCGTGTAACTTATATCTTTGACTTGTGCCTGCCTTCTGGTGTCGGTCAGGTCTTTGCTGTAATTCTTTGTAGTTCTCTTTGCACAAAGCAATGCAACCTGGATGGACTGCGAGTGGGGCTCCTGAGCAGTACCAAGGAGGCTCATAATATCTGTTATTATCTTTATAGTGTAGGACCTCCCAGGTTATAGAGCAAAACTCACCTGTAAAGTTAGCAAATATATTCAAGAGTTCATGTCTGTTCAGTTCATATGTATGTAAACACAGTAAGTGCAATTTAAAAGAAGTAACAGAAAAGACTGGCAGATGTCATGCAGTTATCCCTGCTTCCATCCATATTTAAAGAATAACTTAATTCTAGGCATTAGTAGATAATTAAGCAAATGCTAGTGTTTACTACACTGCTTATCAGTGCACCTGAAAATGACTCTTTTTTTCTTATATGCAATATACTGTCTGGTTCTGGCACACAAACATTGAGTAAAGGGAGGAAATATATGTCCATGCCAGAAGCTTAGCTGATAATGCTTTGAACTCCTGCTGCTTGACATCATTGGGACCCTTCAGACCCTATTTAATTGTCCTTTCTGAGGGACAGTGAAATATGTCTGCTTCCAGAAATCTAGGTGTCCATCACTGGCTTCAGTCTCATCAGTTCCAGGTCTGAAAGACAGCTTTTTTATATTTTTTTAATTGGATGCAGTGGCAGCCCTTACCCCTCGAGTATAGATTGCTTTTCCTGAGCTTTGCATTTTCCAAGTCTCTGTAGACTGATGGGATCAAATATATCATGTCACTGTGCTGATTGCATCAGCAAGCTCAGATAGAAGTGTTTAGGGTTTGGTAAATTTTGTTTATTGTTGCTTTTTTTAGAGGTCCCTTTGCAAGGTGATTGTCCAGCACAGCAAAAAGTCTCTGGACTTGGTTGCATCTATTTACTGAGCTTCTAGACTTCTGGGGCCTGAGAGCTGTCCTGGGTTTGTTCTGGACCTTCACCAGCCAAGTCTAAATGAAGACTTAGCCCTAGGCTTAATTGGGCTTTTCTTCAGAATGTGCAATGATTTCCCTACTTAGGAAAACTGTTGACACGTTTCTTATTTCTCATTTTTAGACAAGATTACCGAGAACAGATGTGACAGCAACTTCAGTTACATCTGAATCTCGTAGGTTTTTACAGGTAGGAGCAGGTAATTAAAGGGTAAATATTAATGATAGAAGTCAAGATCTTTGATTTAATTAGAGTTCTGGCAATAACTCATAGGAGTTTGGTGACATGTTTAGGAAGATGATGGGAAGATCTAAGAACAGGATATCATCCAGCCTGGATTAGACCAAAGAGTTTAGTCCAGTATCTTGTGTCCAGTAGTAGCCAGAAGTGGATGCATAGAGAGGGAGCTGGTCACAGCAGAAGAGACAGGGAATGTTCATGCTTAAACATGGTTTGGAAAAAATATAAAAAGACAAAAAAACTGCTAGGGCTGGAAAACTCAAACTTCTGCTGCCTTCTTTAAGGTGATTTAAGGTGTTTTAGCTTCACAGAATCACAGAATTGTCTAGGTTGGAAGAGACCTCAAGATCACCTGGTCCAACCTCTGACCTAACACTAACAGTCCCCACTAAACCATATCCCTAAGCTCTACATCTAAACGTCTTTTAAAGACCCCCAGGGATGGTGACTCCACCACTTCCCTGGGCAGCCCATTCCAAAGCCTCACAACCCTTTCAGTAAAGAAGTTCTTCCTAACATCCAACCTAAACCTCCCCTGGCACAACTTTAACCCATTTCCTCTTGTCCTGTCACCAGGCACGTGGGAGAACAGACCAACCCCATCTCACTACAGCCTCCTTTAAGGTACCTATAGAGAGCGATAAGGTCGCCCCTGAGCCTCCTCTTCTCCAGGCTAAAGCTTATATATTGAACGTATGAAACCCATGGATGTATTTAATCCATTTTCAAAATACTGTTACTTATCAAGTGGTTACTGTGCCTTCTGATGAGAGTCGGTGCTCAGTTCATTTTGAAATCTTTGTAAAAGCTACATACATCAGTAAAAAGTCACCGTTCCCATTTAGTGCAACTTCTGAATCTCCGTACCAGTTCTGATTTGGGATTTTCTCATGTCTCAGGTGCTTGGATAGTTGCATTTTCTGGTGAGGCAGAAAAACCTCTCCTCAGTAGCTGCTTTGTCTTGTTTATGGTGATAGGGTAACTCTCATAAGCATCTCAGAGGGGACATTTGGTTATATTCCATTTGAATCAGAAATTGGTAAAATAAAACCAATCCCAGTTTCATAAAAGCTCTTTTGCTACTCCATTGGTATGGTTACAGCCTGCTCCTGGTGTCACAACCAGTATGATTTTTCTGTCACGGTTATACAAGAAAATACAGTGCCACCTTAACAGAGTTCCTATTTTCTGAGCAGATACTCCCTAAAAATGTATAAATGGCCTCAAGAAATCGTCTGGACTGGGACAGGCTTTATTGTAAGCAGTAAATAATACGGAGTTGTGCAGTTAGGTATCTTCTAACCAGATGTCACTGTTTAATTTTTTTCCTGGTCTTTATCACTGTGAGCAGGGATTTAGCTGGAAAAACGAGGACACTGGTATTTGCAGAACTGGAATGAGCATGTGGAAATGTCTCATAATGATACCAAAAACAGATTGCGAGTGGTGAATTACATCCACTTTCCTTCTAAAAGAGCCATTTAAAAGCAATGTTGTAATAAAATAAAGAACTATCCTGACTCAGAATAATAGGTCCACGTAGGTGAACTTCTGTGGGATGACAGAAGATGTGCCCTCGTGTGAAATTTGTTACTTAAAGTAAAATGGATCGTGCGAAAACACAGCGATCCCTTTATGCATCTCGTGGCCACGAGCACGCTGTGCCCCGCTGGCAGCACCGCGCTCACGTCCTGGGCGTCTCGGGAACGGCTGCTGTGAGCTTGCAGAACCCCTCTGCCGAAATGTGATGCCCTGGGGTTAATTTCACATACCCCAAAATGATTATCAGTAACGAGGTGGCATTTATTGTGGGTCTGATTTTCCCTCCCAAAGCAAACAAAGCGAAACCCAACAGCCTGCTTCATTGCTAATGCGCACAAAAGCCATGAGCCAATAGTTGTTGCTGAAAAATGCAGTTTTTGTCACAAAAGCTAGGTGTTTGTCTGACAGCAGCCCATATTGTTTTCAGATTTGCCTAGCAGGAGAATGCAAAGTCGGTAAGTGAATCCTTAGGGAAAAAGAGGAACTTTGAACTGTAGCTGTGGGCTGAACGTTTCTGATGCTCAGTCAAGAGGTAAATAAGGGGATAAAGGGACAAAGAGGGAGATGCTGTTAATTACCTGCTTATTAGCAGAGGATGCATTTGCATGTTCACTCACAGCATTAATAGATTCCAGATGTACCACAGCATGTCACAGCCATCAGGTTACCAAGTTTCCAGTGTGTTATAATTGCATTTCTGCTTTTTTGTACAGTACAAAGTTCTTTTTCCAAAGCAGCAGATTCAGTAAATATCTTATGACCAGGGCATTTCTCAGGATAATATCGTATTTTAGAATAACCTGAACGTTGAAACATACAGCATAATTATTTCTGGGCTAATCTGTCTGGAGTGGGGATTGAGACCTGAAGTGCTTTTGTGTCTAACCCAAGATGAAGAAAGAATGCAGTAAGACCTGCAAGGAATATGATCTTTGTGATTTCACCTCTTTGGCAGCAGGTGATTCTTAAACGTGTTTGGTTCTCCAGATTGGTGGGCTCTGAAAGCTACTGAATGAAATAAGCTAATGAGTCCTAAGCCAGTTCCTGGTATTTAGAAATCCCGAACAGAAGCAGGGTCACTGCAGCAGGCACCAGGAACGTCAGGGAATCCAAAAACTGAAAAGCTCTGTTAGGACAAATGTGTTCTTTGCTGCTGGATCGTATACAAAGTTTGCAAGAATTAATCTCAACTGTAAATCTAAGTGTCAGTGAACAGGAAGATGATGGCAAATAGAAAACTGAAGATTTTAGGGCTGCATTTTCAAAAAAAATACACAGAGAAATGTGGCGTTTTTCTCCGTTACAACCTGTACAAGACATTTTGTCTAACGTGCAAATTGAGCTGCTGTCTGCGCATGGGCAGCTCTGCGTGTCTTTGGAAGTCTCCTTCTAAAGGATGGTAGGTGTGCTTGGAGGCTAAATGCCAGCAAACACTGACTCTG
Source organism: Netta rufina (assembly GCF_964035555.1). Lineage (NCBI taxonomy): Eukaryota > Metazoa > Chordata > Aves > Anseriformes > Anatidae > Netta > Netta rufina. The sequence goes on from NC_140125.1 coordinate 121,194,253, forward strand.
CGGTGGCAGCTCCTGCAGGTCGTCCCCCCCGACTCGAGCTCGCCAGCAGAGCTGCCAGGGGGTGCCCCGGGCACATCACTCCCATCCCACACCCTCCTGCCCATCAGCACGGCCTTCAGAAAACTTCCAGGGCTGTAAAACAGCAAATATGGGAACATCATCCCATGGTTTTGTGGTTAGGGTGGTAAGGAACACGAGGTGCTCTGTTGGATTCTTCCAACTAACGTGAAATTTTCTCATTAGAAATCAAAGTCAAGCAGGTGCTGTGGTGGTTGTATAATTGATGGCTTATTGTAATGAGTCATTGCCTCGTTTCTTTAAACGTTTCAAATAATTCCCCTAATTTGAATGGTTCCTACATCTGCTTGAAGTATTAGACAATACCAAAGGTCAGCTATTTGATCACAAATGTTAGTTTTACCTTCATTTTAAAGATACACATGAATTGTGAAAGCTAGTTAGAATAGAGCAGTTCAGTGCCTTTCTGCTGCTCTTTGACCTGATATTGTCACAGAAAACAGTGGTGTCCTTTTCTTTTCTTTTTTTTTTTTTTTTTTTTTCTTTTCTTATCTTTTTGTTCTTTAAATCACTAACTGGAATAAATACTTTTATTTTAGTCCTCCTCGACCTCTGACTAATATGAACGATACCATGGTGACCCACATGTCCTCTGGAGCACCTACACCAACAAAAAGGTACGTGTGCTTTGCGATGGTTATTGTTTGTTTCTGTGAGAGGTTTTATATATATATATATATATATGCATATATATATGGATTTTGATGGATTTTGTATCACTAGGACTTTTCTAACGTGTTTCAAGTAACACTGCTAGTTCAAAGAATGTATACAGCATCCATTAAAGCAGGAATTGTTTGCAGTGTCTCTTTTTGTGGTCTCTCCAAATAGTGATTTGCTTTTATTGCAATAGATGTTATGAGTGTGACTGAAGAAATATCTAAACAGAACTAAAGAGATTTTTGTTGTTCTTATTAAATAGAGCATTACTTTCAAAGCTGTTCTGAGAAAGGCTGCTCTTGTTGTATCATAGGCTCCAGTGCTTACAAAGCAGAGTAATTCTGTTTCTGCTTGAGACATTTCACATAATGAGTTTACTTTGTTGGCTTTATTAATGCTTGTTCTCCACACCAAACTGTTTCGCTGCCAAAGTTCTTTAGTTGCCCACGTCTAGTAGAGGCTAGTAGATGTTACAGTTGAATTTGTGTTTACGTTTACTTATTTTCATATATGGAAATTATTGTATGGAAATTATAGTATAAGTGTACGTATGTAAATACGAAATACACTGTTGAATCAATTTGCACTTTTCTTTCTTGGTAAGTTACGCTAGGGAGAATAGCAAGGTGCTTCACTGAAGACTTAACTTGCCCAAAGCTGTGAATGAGTAAGTGTTCCCTGCAGGGAAAGAGAAACTGAACTGAAAAAATGTTCCTAAACTTTAATGACAAGCTAGTACTAAAGAGTAAGACAAATCCCTCATTTTCAGCAACAGGGTTAAGCAAAGGTCCACGTACTTTCCTTCTGTTTTGCGAGACAAAAAAGTGAGTTGTATGTGCAGTTTTGAACTGGCTACGATGGAATTTAAAAATCTGTTTCTAAATCACACAATTCAGTATGTACAACCTGTATACAACGTGCAGTGCAGTGTACGATTCAAATTCCCTTTGTGCTGAATTAGAAGTGAGGAGGCTGAGGGTGAGCAATTCCCAGAGTCTGCTTCACGGAGTGTTTGTGTAGACAGTCCTTTAGCAACACGACCCGTGGCGTTTTCTCATTTATTGGGTTGCAGGCAACTTGAGGGCAAGGTCTCTTCCATTCTGTCTTTGCTTTTAGCCTCTGCCTGAGGTCTGAGTCTGGTCGCTGTGGTGCAGACGATTGTCTTCAATCTCTGTCAGAGAAGATCCTGCTTTAGGCACGCATGTCCTGCCTTAGCACATGCATACACACAAGCTCGAAACATTTCCTGAGCAACAGAGCCTGCCAGGTTCTGCACCCTCTTCATCCTCTTTATAAGGTGCTACAGAACAAAACGGTCGAGCCCTGTGCCAGTTGGGACCCAGGGGCAGCAGTTAGTTTGGGCAGTGATCACCTAGTTCCTTAGTTTCTACTTCTTTGTCCAACCAACTTTTCCCATTTTCTTAATCCAAATTGGGCAATTCACATTTTAAAAGTCTCTAATTCCACAGTCACTGAGACTTTCTCTCCTGTATGGTAGGCTGTGTTCTGACTTACCAGTGTTTCACTCTTCCCAGTACAAGATTAGTTTCTGTGCTGGTATGTGGGAACAGTAGGTGCCTTTTTGTCTCACGGAGCCCTGTAGTCCTAGTAACCATTAGTTCGTCTGCATTATATTTAAAAATCAAATCTGATCTGGAAGAAGAGGACAGAGTGAAGCTTGAGCCAAGATGACCCACAGCAAGTACCCGGGTTTCTTTCTCTGGGAATGCCAGGAGACAGACTGGTGCAAAATATCTGCAGGGTGGCCTCTGATGGAGGACATGGAGCAGTCCTCCACAGATGAGTTTTTCAGTTGCCTCTTCAGTTCGAACACATGTGAACAAATATTTTATTACTGAAAAAGCAAACGAGAAGATGAAACCAGTATTAGCTTTGCTGCCAAGTACCAATACTGATCCCAAAGTACACTTCACCTAAAGAAACACATCTTTTTCCTAACATCCAGAAACTCAGTCTTTCACATCACCCTCATCTGCCAGCTATGCTGCTGTTCTCCTGTTCTCTTCCCAGCCCCTGTGGACAGGGCCTGGCCTACCCCTTCCCTTAATCTGAGAAAGAAGGTGCCAGAGAAAATGCTAGGAAGATACCATACCCGGCTTTCATCCAGAATAAGAAGAGGGCCAGCTATTACCACCTGGCTTTCAACTGTTGGCCACATAGACCTTACAATACACTGCTGAGATAAGAAGTAGTGCAATATCACTTCTGTGGGGGATAATGAAGGGAAAGAAAAGTGACAGCTCAGGGTAAGTAGGTATTAGTAAGTAAAGTGATATTTAATATAAATACTAATTGGCTTATGACAAGACCTCTACGTTGTCAGGTATTCTCAGGGTACAAGAATTTCATGCTCCTGTCAACCATGATGACAGATAGCAGATGCTTCAGTAAGATTATAAGCAGTAAGTCATTAAGTCAAGTTAGTAAGTCAAATTTTGCTCAAGGCTTTTGCTTTTACTCCCATCTTGCAGCACTCATTGGTTCACTGCCTGAGTTGTAGCATTTATAGAGACCACTACTTCAAAAATCCAGCACCCACTAATGAGTTCTACAATTCAATTATGAGCTGTTTAAGAAAACTCTTATGTTTTAAAATTCTCCTTCTTCATGCTATTGAAGCCACCTGCTTCTAGTCTAAGAATCCTAGTTAAAAGTCAACTTAATTTTTCCGTCCAAATTCAGTCGTGCTTGTTATCCTTCTCATCTTCTTTCAGTGTTTCTTTTTGATGTGGGATGACCAAAACTGCACCAAACTGCACCTACTAACCAAGCCTGAGCCCACTTTGCTGTCCTAGACCCATAATCTTTTGCTTGTGTGAGTTGCAGGGATCCGCATAGCTCTTGTGGACAGAGGCACACAAAGGCACACAACTACCGAAATCTTCCTCTTCTCTGATGTGGTCATAGATATGCATAGATCTGGATTTGGTCACAGGAATCCCAAAAATACCAATTATAGAAACTGCAGTGAACAAGCAAAGCATAAATAGCTTTTCAACAGTACTACCAAGACTAATATTTTGACTAATGAGGGCATGATAGAATCAGCAACACAGGGCTTTGATACACTTTGGCTTTGAGCATTTTTTTTTTTATTTTTTTTTTTTTATAAAGGAGCAAGATGTGTTCCAGAACCAGTCTTTAGGAAACCATAAATCATCTTACTTTCAAGCATCTTCTTCTGTCAGGCATCACAAGAACTCACAAGCAGCAAATCTGTGGCAGGTGTCATCATCTGTGATCTCCATACCCATTTTAGTACCTGCCTTTTACCAAGATCCTGTGGCTCTTTCCTCTTCTAGGATCCCTCTTCCAAAATTATGAAAGGTTACTTCATCTAGCAGATTCTGCAGGAGTTCATGGGAACAGGCTTCTTCTCTCTGTGCTTGCTTATTCCGGAGAAGGAACGGGGTATTTATCTTTTCCTGGACCTGGGGGGAAAGGAAACGCTGCCTCAGGTTCAGGTAGTAATGTTTGCCTCCATCATTCCAGCTCTTCAGGCTCTCAGCTTGCAGAACGCACACTTCTCCATAACCACTCCACAAGCCCATGGGGATGTACCTGAGGCTCGCAGTGGGACCCAAACACATCTAACAGGTATTGTCATTCAGACTCTGCTTAGTGCCTTTGTTCTTTGCAAAACACCCAGCTGTGGTGGCTGTGTAGAGCTGTCAAGCCTAATCAGGGTGTATTTGTTTTTAATTACATCGTAATGAGAAGTAAAAATCTTCATCAGAGCTTCTCAGGTTGTTCAGCTGAGGATTTGGAAGGAGTGATCAGTGAAAGCTGTTTCAGACTGTATCATTTGTATGGTCCAAGCCATTTCCATCTCTGCAAGGCTAGCCTGCTAGTGTTACTGAGTTGTACTACACTGAAAAGTGCTTCTAAAGTAGCATGGATTATCTTAATTGGGCCTGTGTCCACTCACACTAAAGAAATGCTGCATGCCAGGTTTTACTTGGTACTGCCAAAACTTTGGCTCAGGTCAGGTATACACATTTTGGAAAGAATATGGAAACACTGCAAAATGAATTAGAAGAGAGCTATAGAAAACCTACAAGCTGGAAATGCAATGCTAGAAGAGCATTATTAGGGAAGTCAGAGATGTGATTTGATCACTAGGTTACAAATGTTTATGCATGGAAATGTGTCCAGTAGCCAGGTTTCTTTCTAGCCTTGCACAGAAGGGCCTTTCAAGATCCACTAACTTCTGCATAACCTCTGCACGCAGCCAGTTAAATATATGGCTGCAGAATTTGTGGGCTTAGTCGTAGGCATGACAGCTAAAACACTTGGCTCTTGCTTCAGCTTGAAAAGGACTCCACTTGTCTCAGCATATGCCCATCCACGCACGGTACCGTATTTCTGAGCATCTGAGACTTTTAGCACACTCACTGAGCCACTGAATACATTGAAGCATTGCTGATTCATTTATCCTCTAGTTTGTCAGACACTTCAAGCACATGTCTGTGTCGTCTTTGTATTCTGCATTCCTTTCAACCTGGAAAATTTACAGGTGCCTGCAGTTAGTAATAGAGTGAGTTAAGGCAGGAGAAACATTTTTTCCCCTTTGAAAATTTCTTGTATTTCTATTTTGTCAGTTCACACGTGTCTGGTTACAGTATTTTCCCCCAAGATTTATCAGTTACTTTTGCTTAGGTTAATCCCTGATGTAAAAGGAAGGGTCTCTTTTCCCTGGCTGGAGGCACGGCCACATCTTGGCAGCGTGAAACAAATTTGGCAGGGTCACAGATTTCCTTGTGCAAGCCGAGTGGCGTTCTTAGCTGCATCTTCATGTGCTGAAGCTGGTCAAAATGGTCACATTTCAGAGAGCTGGCTTCTTTTGGAAAACCAAAAAAACTTATTCCTAATGTTAACCTATTTGTTCCTATGTCCTATCTTAACAGTTTATGCACCTGGAGTAAATTTTGGGTATAAATGTTAGAAGTAGCTTCTAGCGTACTGTTTGCCTGTCTGTGGAGACAAAATTGTCCTGAAAAGAGGAAATAGCAAAGTAGCAGCAAATGCAGTATCCTACCTAAGTCCTTTCCATTAGGAGGAGCGGATGTTTACACCTTTTTGGCAGATGTTTACATCTTCATCAAACTTTCTTCTTTCCAGCTAATACATTCTGGCTTCCGACAGCAGGCTTATCCAACAGTAAGGGTTTTGGGTTCACTTTGCTTTCTTTCCCCAAAAGATGGAGCAAATGTGGATGAATTTATTTCAAGGGACAGCTGAAAGGACCAATAACTGGATAGCTATACATGATTTTATTTAAAAAAGAAAACTTCTGGAATTTTTAATCACATCCACACCCCTAATGATACCCGTTAGGACACTGCTGCTCATAGAGCTTCTGGTAGATATAACCAACGCAGAACCTGTGCTTCCTAGTAATATTTTTAATAAGCAAGGTGGGTACTGACGTGGCCCTATGGGCTGTGGGCAGTCCCACATCACACTGGTGACCTGAAGCTTGTGTTGATTCACATCTCAGGCTTCTGGTGTGACACTCTTGTGGCGGGCAGGGTGCCTGCCCTGCCAGCCCTCAGCTCCCCCAGGGCGCTGCGATCGCTGCTGTTTTGTCATCCCCGTCTGCCAGAGACATGAAAATAACCAACGTTTGACAACTGCTTTGTTGGGACTCAGACTGAGCTGAAAGAGCAGCATTTTAATGCCTGAGCTCACTTTTTCATAAGCTAAAAACTGAAAAACAAGCAAACCAAAGGAGCTCTCATCAAGCGCTGCTCTTCAGTCCGGGCACATCTCCGAGGGAAGCCTTCCTCGTTCCCAGCCTCCTCATCCTCTGCTTTCAGTGGGAAAATATCCAGAGGGGCAGTGAACTCTGCAGATCCCAGGACTTCTGTAGCTAAATTTTGCAAGAGGCAAGGAGCTTTCTGTGGTCTATAAAATGCTGCAGACAGAATGAGGTCAGAGAAAGTTTTTCCTGTTAAGCAGGAAGTTCTGGCAGCAGGAATGTAGCTATGGTCACTCGTGGCTTTGGATTATTTTCACGTTTAGGTATGTAATACTACAATTTTGTTATTTTTCATCTTTCAGAATGTAAGTTTCCAAATTAAAAAAAAAAAAAAGAAAGAAAAAAAAACCACTGATTTAATGGCATGTTTACATTTGATGGCATTGTATCAGATGTGGGAGGCGATTGTTTGGTGTGTTTATCAGGTGAAACATTTACAAACGGAAAATCTGAAAGCAATCTTGTCTATATTTGTTGCGTATGATACAACAAAACAGTATTTCTCTGATCTTTACAGCCAATGAACCTTTCTAAATAGAATGAGAGGGTTGTGTCTCTTCTGTTAGACTAGGCCAAACCTGTTAAATATGTTTTGTCCTTTAGCTAATTTATTTTATATGATTCAGGGATAGATTTTTTTCTTTCTGTTGTGGTCAGTGTGCACTATTCTTCCCTCAGTCATTCTGTTCCCAGTCAGCCAGTCCCTCAGGTAGGTTAATTCCCCTCTTTAATACCCCTCAGCCTCTGCTGTTTTCTCAGCAGCCATCTCTCTGCAGGTTACGCAGCATCTTTTACCTTGCAGATCTAGGTTAGAATTTAAATGCGTCGTATTTTACTCTCGTTGATGTATGTAGCATGTGAAATATGGATGGATCATTCTCTGCCTTTTCCTAAAAAGGCTCGTGCGTGTGCCTGTTGTCCCTGTAAGCCCTATAAATGTGTAAGAGCGACAATCACCTCAACTGCTTGGCTGCCTGCAGCAGAGGCGTTTCCTCCTGAGCTGCTTGCAGAAGGCTCCCTGCACAGCTCATGTGCACAAAGAAACTCTGCTGGAGTGTGGCCGAGCAGCCCCAATGCTGCCGTCCCTGTTAAGATGAGAGCACTCCAGCAGTGCCTGTTCCTTCCCTGCTGCCTGTAAAGGGAGTGCATTCTGCTAGCTCATGCTCATAGGCCTCCCGTAATGAGTGTTCAGGGAGGCAAACGTTTCTCCTTTGGACTGCGAAAGGCCTTTAAAATATAAGTGCTTTTAAACAACCTAGCTTATTAAAGTCACTAGGTTTGCTACCTATAATAACAAAATACTGCATCTGCTTTTTCTGATTTCTACAGCTAAGGAGCTCAGAGACTATAGACATCTACATTTGGATAGGAGAATCATGTTCTTACCATCTAAAAACAAAACTATTTGCAGCTTTAAAACTAAAGTGGAGAGGGATATGATACCTATACAATATTCAGAACCAGTCTTTCTTCCAAAGAGATTGTATTTCCACTAACTCCAAGTTGGATTTTTTTTTTTCAGTCTTCTTCTGCTAAGGTCCCTGATTATCTGCTCTTTGTAGTCCTTCGCCCTCTTTCTACCTTTATTTTTGTTTGTCATTATTTCCCTCTGCTGTCTCCAGTGCCGTTGATTAGCATCCTGAGTTCTGTCCTGCTGTGGGTTTGCAGATGGTGCATGACTGAGCAGTTTCCAGATTTTTGATCAGACCTCCACAAACCTTCCTGCCATCAGCTCAGCATTGATATCTATGTCATTGATGTCGTTCTTTGTTTAGTTCTGTAGCCCAGAGTGATTTTTATTTGCTTGGCTAGCTTAATTTATCTTCTGACAGTTTCCAATGAACCTTTTTTCTCCTTTGTTCCCATGTCCACATATATCTCTCCAACATTTCCTTCTAGCTGTCCAGTCAGCAATTCCACCTGAAAGTGACTGAAACTACTGTTACTGCCCGTTCTGCCATTTGTCTTGGACAGGTGTAGTACGTTCTTTTTTTTTTTATTTTCTGCTTCTAGAGGTGTGTGACATCTAGAGACCCTAGCGCCTTTCTAGCCGTAGAGCCTAGGCCATGGAAAGCTGGCAGCCTGTGGGCAGCCACAGGTGCTCTTGCCCAAGGAAGATTTGGCAACACCCCGAAACCAGTCACAAGAGAAAGGGACAGCAAAGAGGAAGGAAGGATGAGGACAAGAGTCAGCGCAATGAATTAGTCTAACAGTTTCAAGCAAGGAGTCATGTGTTTCAGTACTTACTGCTTAAACTGGTATCTAGATGTCTATAGGCATTTATTTTTAACCTGTGGTTTTAAATCCTTGGGGTTCAGTTGTGAGTCTGTGGGATGTGGGTTTTGAGGAAGATGCATTAGGTGAGAGTGTGGGGAGCTTGATGGGGTGGAAGAAACAGTTGAAGGCATCAGCAAGGGAAATAGTCGGGAGATAGATTCGCTACTCTTAAGTGAGTATAATTTAAAATTCCAGGTAACAGGGAAGTGTGTGAATAAAATATAAAAGACATCTTTGTTTTGGGGCCTCATCAGAGAAGATGCTTCTCTCACTGTTGGCATAGAGGTGGTCTGGGGCTATTGCAGAGAGTTTGCAGATACCATGCCCTGCAGTCTCATCCTGGCAGCCAGCGAGTGCCTCGTGGTGCTGCTGTGTTGGAACAGGCATGGAGACACAGGGCCTGCGGGCAAGATAGCTGTGTGTAATCCTGATGCTGCTTTAATGGTGTCTTCTAACCTACCTCTGCTGTGAAATGTTTGGTCTACCTTTAAACTGCCTCTCACCTCCGCTGCTTTCATCCTTTCTGTAGCTTTTTCCTTTCTCAAGCAGTGCTTCTTCAGGTTATCGTGTGCTGCCTCTGGAGTAATATTTCCCTGTCCAGTTCTTCCTCCCTCCAGTTCACAATGGATTTTCCAGTAACATTATTGCAGTCTAGCTGCTGTCACAGGGTTGTTGGGTTCAACAGAGCGGCATTGGTACAAACACTGTGCAAGGAAAGGGAACGGGGAACGAGAAGGCCCCATCAGCAGCACCCAGCAGGCCGAGCAGGTCCAGAGTATGGCACTCCAGCTAAGGACTTGTTCTGTCGCCTTTCTCATCACGTTCAAATCCTTCATTTCTTCCTCAGTTCTTTTTTTTTACTCCATTTTGCCTACACTTATTTTTTTCTAGACACAACGGACTGGCTGAGGCTGGGACCTTTGGTCTGTCTGGTCCCACACCTGCAGGGTGCCCAGCACCATGTCCAGTTGCATGTTGAAGCTCACTACAGATGGAGAGTCTCCAGCCTCATTAGGCAACCTGTGCCAGTGTTTTTACCAACCTCACAGTTAAAAAATTAAAAAAAAAAAAAAGGTACTTTTTTGTTTTTATTCAGATTGAATTTTAAATTTTGAGCCTCCTCTGCTCCAGGCCCAGCAGCCCCAGCTCTCGCAGCCTCTCCTCACGGCCTGGGCTCTCCCCACTGGGCCCAGGTCTCTGTGCTGGGGGCCCAGGACTGGTCCCAGTGCTCCAGGGGCAGCCTCACCAGCACCCAGCAGAGGGGCAGGGTCCCCTCCCTGCCCTGCTGGCAGCTCTGCGATACTGATGCTTTCATTTTTGTTCAAGTCTTTGGTTTTCACACTTACACGTGTTTGGTGATGTGTGGACAGACACATGACAGACACACTCTCCTCATTCAGAACCTCTTCAGACTGGCTGACCATTCAGACTGGTCTTGCTGAGCCCTCTCTTCCCTGGGCCTGGTAAGATTTTGATTTATTTTTTTTTCCCCAAGTAACTTAGCAGCAGCATACATATTCAGACAGCTTTTATCACTGCTGTATTTCTGACTCCACTTTTCTGGCAGTTCATTCCTCCCTTCCTGTATCTGCTTTAAATTCAAGTTTTACCAGATAATGCTTTTTTTTATCCCTGTATTCTCTGCCTTAATGATGAGCATCCAGCAGGCAGCTGGTGTTGGACTGGTTTCCTGTTACGTTTCCCTGCATAATCGTGTGATTTTCATCTTAGATACAGGTCCCATCATCCTTCCTGCATATGATAGCTGGAGGGTAGGGGTCTGAAGAAATTAAAAGGCTGTTTGCAGTTTTCAAGTAGTGCGGTGGTTTCCCAGTGACTTTAAATCTTGAAGACAGATTACATCACTGTCTGAACAGCGTGCTGTAGGTCAGTCAGAAATATGGCTTTGATTCAGAAATTACTGTGCTAAATTTCATTTCTGTTTTATGCAGAGAGTGGTGGTAATTATCCTTTTTGACCTTAACATCTATTTAAATCAATCACGGGAGAAAATAACGTGGCAGAAAACAGGAGATCCATCTAGATTATGTGCTGGCAGCTCTTCCTGAAAGCTCTTTCCTTACGGAGTGGCCAGAGCAGCAGCGTGCAATTTCATAAGGATTTGCAAAGTTGTGAGCCATGACATTGGAAACTTGCAGGGATTTCTTGCTGTAAATTTCAGGATTTTTTAATAGATTGTCTACTTTACTTGGCTTCCCTGGTAAGTTTTCAGAAGAGAGATTAATTTAAGACACCAAAAGCATCACTTAAATACTTCATTAATTTATTGAGCTCCTTATAAAGCTGCAGAGCCAAGAGTTACTGCATAAAGCTTGACAAGCAGCACTTCAGACATCAGGCTCTACATGGCTTGGAGGAATGATTACTCATAAAAAGGGTCACACGTTTTTCTAATAACCTGGGAGTGGAGGTTGTTCTCCGGCTCTTTTCCTCAGCCTGCCAGAGTTCCTCTCCAGCTGTAGAGGAGCCAGCCAGCCCTGCAAGCCCCGTGCTCCTCGAGGCACGGGTACGTGCCGCAGCCACAAGGTACCCGGCCAAAACCTTTACAGCAGGACCAGAGGAAGCGTCCTGCTGCTCAGAGCAGCTTTGTGCCCATTCCTCCGACCTCGTTCTGCCTTCCCACTTAATCTCGCTTCCCTTTCTCCCCCAGAAGGAGCACGTTGGCTTTATTTCTTGCTGCCTTTTGACTGTTGCTTTGCATGGTGTCTGTTTTTGTGTATGGTGGCTGTCGCTATACGGAAAGTGTGAGAAACGTGCTGCAAGTTCCATTTCCATGCTGCATTAAAGAATTCAGTCACAGCTTGTGGCTAACGTGGGGATGAATAGGTGTTACTTTATCCTGAATACCATCTTCTGAAAACTAAAGGATTCTATGTTTATAGCATAATTCTGAGTTTCTGCTACCAGACGTATCATTTTTTTAAAAAGTAGAACAAGAGGAGCCCTTGGTGTGTCTGACTGCTGGCCGACCAAGTTAAGGCCAGGTGTAATTCTGGAGGGTGTCTAAAAATTGTCTTGGAAGCTGTAGATATGAATCAAAGAGTAGGGTAGATAGAAAGCTGGTTTGTAAAGGAGATTTTTCGACAGTGAACTTCCCCAGACTTAAGGCTTTAAAGAAATTTGTGGAGAGACACAACCATGGCTGTGCTGGTGACAGAGTTCCCCAAGTGCTCCTCTCCCCTGACTGCTTGCTCCCGTGACAGCCGGCTGTGCCTGTGGTTGTACCAGCACCGCTAGCCAGGACCATTCCCTGTGCAGTCACGGAGCTGGTCTGGGATTGTTTTGTTCATGGAAAAAAGGGGAAAAGGAGGGAGGGTGGCGTGGTGGTGTCAAGAGGTGGCATTGCTGCTTCCCTGTGTTTGGGCTGCGTAAGCGTGTAAGTATTTTTGCTGAAATACGTGTCTGAAGGTGGAAGGAATACCTTCAGGTTCCTGAATATGTTATAAAACAATCACTCCGTACTCACGTAGACAGGGGATAAAAATAGTTGACACGTCTATGTTGAGAACAAATCGTGTCAAAGAATGGAAATTGGATGGTACCGGGTGGGTGGGTGGCCTCAGGAAGGAGGGGGAAGCATTAATTTAAAATGCGTTGACTCATGAAGCTTTTGACACTCTCCCATATGGTATTTTCATAAATAAACTAGTTAAATGTGGACTGGTTGAAACTACTGTTAAGTGGGTGCAACAGCAGTTGAAAAATCACAGTCGGAGAAAGAAAATATCAATATTTTCCTACCAAAGAGGGAGCACGTGTCAGGTAGGATCCCACAGGGGTCTGTGCCGAGTTCAGCCTTACTCAGTTTATTTCTTGACAGTTTGCATGATGAAATAGGGACACATGTACATAAATTCTGTACCGACGCTATGGAAATTCTTCAGAGGGCAAGCTTCTAATTCAGAACGGTCCTGTAAATCAATAAGATGAAATGAGTAAAGACAGCTTCAAGCGACAGAAAATAAAATAAAAAGCATGAATAAGAAGCAGAGAATGGCAGACTAGACAGGCCTATTGTTGAACAGTATCTGGGGAATTATAATGGATTAGAAGCTGAATGCAAATGAACAAAATTACCGCAAAAAGAGCAAATAGTGTGACTGGGGGGTGCTGTAAAAGGAGAGCCGTATCTAGCACTCCTGAGACAATTACTCGGTTGGTTCTTGGGTAGCAGGGGCTTGGCACCCGATGTGCTTTAGGGCAGTGTATGCTAAGGAGGCTGCAGACACACTGCATGTCCTGGAATGACTGACAGCAGTGCCTGGAGAAATGTCCCCTGGGGCAGCCCTGGGGGGCGAGGGGCTGGCGGGAGGGCTGTGCCTGCATGGGGAGGGCACAGGCACCGGGTTTGGTTCTTGGGAATGGAGATTCCAGGATGAGGTGGAAGCTGCAGGCCCAGAGATGTGTTAAGTTCTGCTGATACATTTAGACCAGGTTATGGGGGACAGCAGTACCCTTTAGGAACACTTCAGGCAAGCATCTGCTGTCTCATCCATTTCATAATCCCTGTTGAGGAGAGGGGTGGACTGGAAACCCCCAGGTGTCCTTCCCATTTGATTTAATTCCCAATTAATTTGTAAATTAATTACCAAGCTGCAGAGCCATTCTGATTTTCTTCAATGTAGTCACTGCCTCGGTGTTTTGTGTGGAATAGCTTCACCGGGAGACCAAACATCCACCTTGTGTTCATTACCAATGGGATCCCAGGATCCCGGAGTGGTTCGGGCTGCCAGGTCCCCCCCAGTGCCACCCCCTGCCATGGGCATGACCCCTGCCCCCAGCCCCATCCAGCCTGGCCTTGTAGGGCTGGAGACCTCAGGACATAGGAGATGTGACTCCAGGTCCCTGCTGGCAGAAGAGAAACTTCTAAACTGTGGCTGCCGTGGTGTGGGCGAGTCGTAGGGAAGGGCAGGGATGCAGTGCTCTTCTGGGCACTGCTGTTGTCAGTTCTGTGGTTATCTTGTTGTTTCTGTAGCTTTTACTGTTGATGCATGACAGTAAAACACTTCATAAATGTCAGAATAAACAACATTAATTTCCTAACGCTTTGTTACTCTCATTTTGCTTCGAGTAACTCAGCAAATCCTGTTCACAATTCACAATTGGCTTGGGCTACTCCAGAGCTGCCCTTTGGCATCGGACGCATTGAAAACAAAGCCTAGAGAAGCCAGGAGCAGAACTGCATTTGGCAAGGCCAGAGACCTTGACAAGACCCTAATCACCCTAATTTGCCACGACCCTAATCAGCAGCTGTGGGAGCACCCCTGGGGTGTCCCGGCGGCTGGTGAGCAGGAGCTGCGCTGTGGTGGTGCCGTGCTGTGGGGCCTGGCCCTGCGGCCTGCAGAGAGAGCCCAAGGTGGTGGGGAGGGACAGGAGCCATTCTGGGATGAGCAGAGCCACAATGCTGCTTTTTGTCAACCAGAGCAACGAAATGCCTCAGGTCATGAGCTTGAAGCACAGGGCTAGTTCATTGGGGTACCTAGCACCTTCCGAGGGACTTGGTGGCCTTGGTAGTGCTAGGCTGATGGCTGGACATGAACTTAAGGGTCTTTTCCAACCTAAATGATCCTCTGATTCTATGATTCTGTGACTTAAACCTCAAAACACCAGAAATGTAGAGGCTGAGGATTATGTACACTTAATCCCACTTGGGTGGGATGGAGGAGCCAAGGGGCATACCAAATAATTGTGTACCTTACTGAGGCCAGCATGAAAGCATACATGCCTATATCCTAACAATGGACATATACGTGATGTCCTGTCAGTTGCTCTGACACTTATAACTTCCACTTTTTGCTCTCTGCCCCGCTGCCCAGCTGTAAATCACCACGCTGCAGCTGCTTCGGATGAGCACTAATTGCTTTACAGGCATTCCAGAGGTAATATACTGGTGAAGTTTGCAAAGAGTTAAGCTTGTCTGTAGTTATCTCAGGCTTTCCCAGAGGATCTGAATTCAGTAAAAGGCGAGCCCTCTGGAAACAAGAGCTGAAGATGTGTGTCAGCATAACCTAAATTCTGCTTTCCTCGAATAATCAGCCACCATTTCCATGATGTCTTTGCTCAGGGGACTGGTGCAGGCTGCCCTCTGCAAACAGGGCAGAAAATTCAGCTACTGGGATGCTAGGACAAGTGGATAAAGGTGTCATGCTTTTTCTTTGAACCACAGGTCTGTTTGTGAGTTTTGCAGAGCAGGACTGCCTGCACTAGATTTATATTTCAGTACTTTTGTTCTATGAAAGCAACACGCATACCTAGAAAATTTGTATGATACCTCGTGCAACTCACAAGGTGCCATTAAGCCCTCCGCTTTCTCCTGCCCACTGCACTTAGATATTCATAGAGCCATGGAATGGTTTGGGCTGGCAGGGCTCTCAGAGCCCCCACAGTGCCACCCCTGCCATGGGCACGACCCCTGCCCCCAGCACCATCCAGCCTGGCCTTGGGCACTGCCAGGGATGGGGCACCCACAGCTCCTAGGGCAGCCTGCACCAGGCCTCACTGCCCTCAGAGGGAAGGATTTACTCCTAACTTCTAATCTAAATCTTCCTGCTTTTAATTTAAAACCGTTTCCCCTTGTCCAATCACTATCTGTCTGTGTAAACAAGTCACAGAATGACTTTGGTTGGAAGGGACCTCAAAGCCCCCCAGTTCCAACCCCCTGCCATGGGCAGGACACCACCCACCAGATCAGGTTGCTCAGGGCCTCATCCAACCTGGCCTTGAACACCTCCAGGGATGGGGCACCCACAGCTCCTCTGGGCAACCTGTGCCAGTGCCTCACCACCCTCTGAGTGAGGAATTTCCTCCTAACCTCTAATCTAAATCTCCCCTCTTGTAGTTTAAAACCATTCCCCCTTGCCCTGTCATTATCTCATTGAGCAAAAAGTTGCTCTCTGTCTTTTTATAAGCCCCCTTTAAGTATTGAAAAGCCACAATGAGGTCACCCTCTGTTCCCATGCAGTTGCTCCATCACAGAAATACTGACTGCTATAGAAAATAATATATATAATACAGACTGGTCAGGCACGATTTGCCCTCGTTGAAGCCGTGGTGGCTGTCCCACGTCACCTCCTTGTCTTGCATGTGCCTTGACGTTGCTTCTGGGAGGATCTGTTCCATGATCTTCCCAGGCACAGGGGTGAGGCTCACCGGTCTCTAGTTCCCCAGGTCTTCCTTTCAACCCTTTTTAAAAGTGGGAGTGATGTTTCCTTTTTTCCAGTCACCAGGAACTTCACCTGACTGCCAGGACTTTTCAAACGGGCTAGAGAGAGGCTCGGCACCTCCATCAGCCAGTTCCTTCAGGACCCTGGGACCCATGGCATCAGGCCCCATAGACTTGTACTCGTTCAGCTTCATCAGGTGGTCTCCAACCTGCTCTTGGCTTACAGTGGGAGGGACTCGGCTCCCCCAGCCCTCATCTTCAGGTTCAGGGAAACAGAGATGTGTGAGGCCTGACTGACGGTGAAGGCTGAGGCAAAGAAATTGTTGAGTACCTCAGCCTTCTCTATGTCCCTCATTACAAGTTCTCTCCTCTGCCATATATCAGCAGGGGGTACGTTCTCCTTGGCCCTTCTCTGCTGGCCAATGTACCTAGAGAATCCCTTCTTGTTGTTTTGTGTCCCTTGCCAAGCTCATTCCATCTGTGCTTTGGCTTTCCTGCTCCACACCCGACCATCCCTGTGCTCATCCCAGGCCACAGGGACACAGCCTGCGAACACAGCGGTGAGTTCTCCCCAGGTGCCCCTATTCCTCTGGTGATGTGTTCAGCAGGGCAGTGGGCTTCCTCCCTGGGGATCCTCTTTCTCCAAACCTTCTGTAAGATCTGAGATCTTAGGGCGAAGGCAGAGAGGAGGCTGGCAGCATGTGCCATAGTTTGGCACTCCATGATTTTCTGACGTTTGGAGGCTGCTGAGCAATGTTCTGGAGGGGGATGGAGAACCACCAGCAAGCTTCCTTGTGTTCAGAAATGTGAATGAAAAATCTGATAAGTGCTAAGAACAGTGCTCAGACTCGTGTTAATTTAACTCTTTTTTTTCCTTTCAAAACCAGGAATGCTAATCATCATCATAATAGCCATCATCAAGCCATAGCCATTTTGAACTTACCGTGTGGTCATTTCTGCTGGGCTTTTTCTTTTCACAAGAGTGTGTGCGAGATGAGTTGTAATGAAAAAGGTCTCAGAATCCTAATTCTTGTGGTTGCAGCAATGTGCCAGCTAGAATGCTTATCTAAAGTAAAGCTTTTCAGGACTTGCCAGCAGTCAGCCTTCACAGAGTGTAGATTGCTTAAAATTCTTCTGTGCAGTGGTTAATGTTAAGTCTCTTTCTTATTACAAAGCCATTATTACTAAGGTTGCTCCTTGCCCAGAGGGGTTGATGTGGGTAATTCTGCTTTGCCTCCTTTTCATAAGGTCTTACTCTGCTTCTGGCAGACTTCTCTGACATGTTGCTGCACATAGCAGAGAAAAAAAGAGTTTGTGTGCCTAAAAAATGTGAATTCTGCTTTCATAGTATCTGCCTATCGATGCTGAAAGCAATAAATGCCATATTTATAAAAGCTGCTGAAACAAATAGTTCCTGGACATGTGTGGAATTAACTGCAGTTTGTAAGTTGAAAGAGCAGCTTGAATACCTGACGTAGACATGAAAAATGGAATTTCTCGTATTTCAAGAAGAAATACATCATATGTTAAAATAATGGCACATTCACAAATGACTTTAAGGTAACAACCCGATCTTGTATCTGCACAGGACTGCTCACCCCCTGCTACAGAGCAGTGCTCTCTGTAGGCGTGCACCATTTCACGTGGCAGCACGTCGTACTGGGGCCTGTAGGCAGAACTTGACGTGGATGTGGAAGAGATCTAGCACAGCAGAACTGGTGTATTGCTCTTTGGGTTTGTGAACAAATTGTTCCTGCCTTTTTGTGCACTGCCTGGGATTACAAAAAAAAAAAAATCATTTTGTTGTGTCCTGCCAGGGTTATTGAGATGCTGCTATTTCAAGTGTGATAGAAACCAGCCTGTATTAATTGGACCATACAGACAGATAATTATTTCTGTGGGGTTACGTCTGACAAATAGTTCTTGCGTTCAGTCTCTATTCATGAAAATATTTAAAAGCGAAACAGCTTTATTTTTATAAGTGCTCAAACCAACCAAACAACAATGCTATGTCATTTAAGGAATCCCTTCCTGACGGTGGTTCTGTTGCTACAAACCACTAATTATTTTGTTTGGTATCGCTTTCCTCGTGTTTTTGTTTGGTGGCCTGTTTCATGAGAGAAAGAGAAGAAACTGGGTGCTTCCAGTTCTAATTTTAGACGTAGTAATAAAACTGCAACCCTGGTGGTTTGGCCTATATTCGGAGCTGTCTGACAGCAGAAAGGCAGCGGTAAGTTCTGCTCGGCTCGGAGGCGGCAGGAGGTCACCCCCCTCAGTGGCCGTGGCTGTGTTTAGCTTTCTGTTCCAGAAGAGGCTCGCTGCAGACCACGGGTGCTGGTAGAAATGTCCCTGCTGCCATCAGGGACTGCCCCGTGCCTTGGGTCGGATGGGTACGGGTGGTGCTGCCTTCCCAAACCTGCAGCAGGCTCAGGGAAGTTCCACGGCTGTACTCGTTGCACATTTAGGTACCCGAATGTTCTCCTAATCTGTGTTTTAACCTTTAGCTTCAGAAGCTGTTTTGTTCGTGTGACTTGCTGAACCATGTTTACACTTTTAATTGCTCATCTACTTGTTTTAATTTTTAACCATTTATTTCGTTAACATTCATTAGTTATTTGCTTTGTATTCACATATGTATGTTTGATTTACGTATTTATGTATTTATGTTCTGTTTGCTCTCTTCTTTTGCCTTCATCACTACTAGGTTACAGTGCAACCCGGATGCTGCCAGCCGATTAGCTGATGAGCATGCACTGATTGCAACCTTTGTGAACCGGCTGCAGAGCGGTGCACGGTCAGTGTTAGGAAGGTGCTGCTGGAGCGGGGGGGTGCAATAACGCTGTTTCCTCTGGGAGTCACGTTCCAGTCAAAGGTGTTTGGCCTCGGCCAGCAAATAGATGGAAATACACTCAGTGTTCTCTGAAACCTTCTGGAACCACACAAGTACGTGTGCATGCACACACAAGCATGCAGAGGGGATGACAGCAGCTGGGAAGTGGTCGCTGTGCCCAGTCCCACCCTGCTGCATTCGCTGTGCTGAGAGCCCCGAGCACAAACTGGGTAACATCATCCCAGGGGGGTAAGGTAAATGTTCTTTCCTGACCATTCTGGAATCTCGTTTTTCACCCATAGGAAACCATCTAATTTCCACTGTAAGTTTTTTCACGGCCAGCTCAAAACCCTTAATTTTTTTGCCCATATTATTCTGCAACTCAAACTGTTCTTCCTCCTCCTCGTTGGTTATACCTCTCCACCTCCAGTGCAGTCATAGGCACATGTCCCACCCCACCACTAGTTTTGCCTACCTGAGCTAACCAGGCAAGCTCTTTCAGTGCCATCAGTGTGACCTGCATAATGTGGCAGTCTCTTTCTGTGCCTTTCAAAGAATGCTAATGCTTTGAAAAATTCTTTTCACTCAGCTTTAGTATTTGTGCACATTTATATTTCATATCTGTGTCTGTGTAGAGAACTTTTGCCCTAAAGCCCCAAAATGTAGCTCTCCCATTTCATCACAGGACATCGCCAGGGGCTTTTCTGTATTCCACTTCTGGACCTAATTAAATTATACCTTCACAGAGCCAGAGGTTTAGTGATCTGGGGGCTATATGTAAGGGCCTTGCTCTATCCACGTTGTCCTCCTCTGGATAATGTTTTTAGTCCTATTTCAGCACTCTGTCATGTAGAAATTTGTATTCTGCTGCCGTTTTGATGAAGTGCTTTCTGGCTTTCCAGAGAGAAAGTCAGTTTTTTTCTTGTCAGTGAGTCACTGTTGTCTGCTATCACCAGCTGTGTACTGCAAGTCCACAATATTGTTCACAAGATGATGAACCCCAGGAATTTTGGACTCTCACCTTAAGCCAATTACTGAAATCGTCAGATTTTGAGATAGAAAGAAGTTTCTGCATCTTGCAGAGTATAGGACAGAGTGAAATACTGGGGGTAGCCCATAGTGGCCATGTTGCAACCAGCTGGAGTAGAGGTTTTCAGTCATTGAGGTCTTTGAATTAAAAAAAATCACTTGTTACCAGAGTAACAGTATACTCCTTGAAGGAGCCAAACATAAAGAAAATAATTTTAATCCTGCTCTCTTTGTGGATGGGAGTGTCTGCCAAGCCAGTACGAGGGAATGCCTCTGCACATTCCCGATGAAATCTGTACTCCTTTGTCACTGCTTTTGATCTTCTTTTGATTTTTTTTTTTTTTATTTTAGTGGCAGGGGGAACGCAAAAAAAATCTCCTATATCTTTCTGCCTTTGGCAGGCTGTATGGAGATTCTCAGGGCACCCCAGCCAGCCGTTGCAGACTGTGCCCATTTCTGACCAGGGGACACCAGTAGGTCCCACGTCACACAGCGCCTGCTGCAGCACCCATCCCTGGCTTCCCCTCCTGTGCTCTCCTGTTTGCAGCGGCTCTGGGCTGCTCTTCTGGCCCTGCTGCTGTTCTTACAGTCATCGTGGCCCTTCTCCTGCCAGGGCTTTGGGACCAGAAGAGACCACCAGAGCACCTCCTCAGATGTTTCACACCAGATACTCTGGTACAGAGCCTAATACCCCGTCCCTGTAAAGACGTGGCTTTCAGAGAGCCCTGTGGTGGAGGAGCTGCTCATCACACTGACAGTCTGTCCCAGTGACTAATTATGCTTAAAAAAGAGCCCTTCTGCAAATTTGTACTTATTTTTCTTCCACTTAGAGTCACTGATGTTGTGTATACTTACATTTGCTCTTTATCGTCGAGTATCTTTTCACGTCCTTCAGCCAGCCCTTGAGAGCCTTTAAGCCATGGCCAGCTCCATCCCTGAGATTTTTCATTGTATTAAGGATTATTTAATTCACTGATGTCCTCCAACCAAAAAGTCCATCCAAGCTACATAAGGCTTATAGCAAACAGAGCTCAGTGGATTTCATTTATTTGACAATAATATATTCTTCTTTTTTCTACCGACTGTATTATTATGGTAGCAGGCCAAATTGGCTAAGTGCTTTTCAAAGAATTAACAGAAAACCCCACCCTAAAGGATGTGCCACAGGCAAAGACAGCTGCAGAGCGCAGCAAGTGGTGCAGCACGCAGCGAGAAAGCTTACAAAGCTGATGAGCTTTACGTTATTACTTGAACAGTTGAACAGTTACAGATTTCTTAATCTGGGCATTCAAAACCTTCATTCCCCATCATTCAGCATCCCTGCCCCTTTCCACAATCCGCGTGGAGCCTCTATGGCAGCTCTGCTTTTCACCCAAAAAACGTTAAGTAGCCCTACTGGGAGTGTCACTATTTTTATGTATTCTGTATTCTGCATTTCCTGCAGAATAGCTGGCCACCAGATTTGTGTGTTTTACTTTTGGTCAGTTGATACATGGACAGATGGCTGGTTAGATGCATGGCTGCTTTGATTTGGTTTCCTTTAAAATCCCAGTTCTCTGAAATCACAGTTGTCTGCAGCACCACTGACTTTAAAGCAGAGTGAAAAGAGAAAATCACTTTCCTTGAAGCTATTCTGTCCCCAGTATGCTTACTCTTCGGTCACCATTAGAATCTGAGAATCACAGAGTCACCTAGGTTGGAAAAGACCTTCAAGGTCACCACGTCCAACATCAGCCCGACCTACCGAGTCCCATCACTGAGCCACCTCCCTCAGAGCCATGTCCGCACGTCTCGTAAATGCCTCCAGGGATGGGGACTCCACCGCTGCCCTGGGCAGCCTGTTCCAACACCTCTCCACCCTCTCCATGAAGAAATTCTGCCTAATATTTCATCTAAACCTCCCCTGGCACAATTTGAGACCGGTTCCTCACACCGTGGTTGGCACCTGGGACATGTGGACCTTCAACTCAGTGCTGGAAGAATAAAGCAAGCCTTCTGTTGGCTGCCCTCTGCCCCTTCTCTGCATCATGAATTCCAATGAATTCCAAAGCACTTTTGCAAGGAGCCGAAGATCTCAGAACTCCCACCGTGTCTGAGCAGCTCCTGCACCCTTTACCAGTCCCCCAGCCCTAGCCAGTAGTTGGGCTGCCCAAGCTCGTTTCTGTGTTAGTGTTTGACAGCAGGGCACTGCCATCTCGGCTTTCCCTTTGCAGACTACATCTGCCCCCTGAGTAGATGTTTCTTTTTTTCTTTCTTTTTTCATGTGTATGGCTTCACGTGAGCTTTAAGCCCAAGAAGTGCAGGCTTCTGCGTGTCCCGTTCCCCTGCCCCGGTCCTCCTGCCAGTGTCCCCACTCTTTGTGTTAATTCCAGCATTTATGCATCCACCTGCCCAGCTGGATCAGGGGACAGCCCTAGCAGAAAAGAGCTGCTTTGTCCTGCCAGCCCCCCTTTGCCCTCCCTGCTGCCCCAATGGCCCCAGTTGCTCCATATCCACCCATGGTTGTCCCGAGGCTGGAGCGCGCCAGACGCGCGATGCCCCAGCCCCTCAGATCCTTTCACAGGGTGTCTGCACTGCCTGCCCCAAAGGGAGAAGCAGGAGACCTCTCGGTTTGACTAATCAGTGCTCTGTAAGTAGCACAAAGTTATCAAAATAGACCAGACAGTATTTTTAGGACAGGGAAATCTATGGCATTACCTTTCCAAAATTCTGTCGCCTGGCAAATCTCCAAACTCTTCCTTGTGCCCTCCTCCCTTCTGAGCCCTGGGCTGCAGCCAGGGTTATTCTCTCTGTTTTCTCCCTTTCCTGTCCCCCTGAGAACTACAAGGAGGTGAGTTTTCCCTCACAAAGCAATGTAAAGAACCCCAAAATGTTTCTCAGGTTGTTTTTACTGCCCTGTTAGTCCTACAGCAAGGTGCATTGCAGGGGAGCCTTGAGCCTCCCACTTCAAACCTGTGTTGTGTGTCAGTGAGCACGCAGGAGGTTCAGGAGGTCTTCCTGAACTCCACTTCCCTTCTGGACAGAAAATATTTCTAAAATCAAAATATATATCTATTAAAAATAATAATAATTAAAAAATAAAATTAAAAAAAAAAAAGGAAAATCAGCTTTTCCTTGAGAAAGTAAGAAATTGTCAGTAAATATTGTCTAATATCGTCACTCAGGTAAGAAGAGGCAGTCAGTCCAGGAACTGAGAGAGGTATTAGGAGATAGATTATGGGAAGGTGAATGGGATGGGATGGGATGGGATGGGATGGGATGGGATGGGATGGGATGGGATGGGATGGGGTGGGGTGGGGTGGGGTGGGGTGGGGTGGGGTGGGATGGTCTGTATTCCTGTAACAGCAGGCAAACTTGAGCAGACTAAATTAGAGGTGATCTGACCAAAACCAGCATCAAACGCAGCAAGTGGGATGGGAAAAACTGTTCTCATTAAAAAAAAAAAAAAAAAAAAAAAACACAAATTAGCATGAGGTGAGAAGATCACCAAGCCTGGTGTAAAGACTCCATTTTTGTTCTTTTATTTCTCTTTTCCCACCGTTTTATCTCACCTTTCACCAGTTGCCTCTGTTGCATTTGGTGCTTGCTGAGAGCCGAGTGCCTTCACACTGATCCCCAGCAGGCCAAACACGGAGGCATAGTGCTGTAATTTATAATAATCTGGACCCCATCTGTGTAAATTGTGGTACATCTGTCAAATTCAGTGCATTGTTTCTGTGCCATCTCAAGCACAGGCTGACTTTGAGTCTCAAAAGAGCTCAATTTGTTAAATTTGGCTTTACAAAGGTATATCTGTGTTTTTATATAAACATAATTTATGCAACATAGGTTTGGTTCTTTGAATAATGTCAGCATACATCTGTGAAATTAAGCTTAAAGAAATGTAAATTATCTTGTAAACTGGTAATGGGGACTGAAAGTAGCTTTTATTGTGTGTTAGATATGTATCTCTTTTTTCCCTGCTGCTTTTTGCGGTGTGATTCTGATCCTGAATTTCATTGCAAATGCATACAGGTACGGCACTGTAATTTAAGGCTGCCAACAAGGTATTTATGAATCCCACATGAAACATCAAGGATAGCATTTGGAAAGCTATGATCATGAAACACATTGCTCATTTCCACGTTAATGTTGATTTTCAGCTAACGATGTTTTGGTTTGTATAACTAATTCACTGGCTCCCTATTAAAGGGAGACTGTGATGGAAATCTTTGGTGCAGCAGTAAGACAACAAGCAGCTACCGAATAGTTCAGCCTGACGTTGTCTTAGGAAGCTGCTCTTCCCCATGGCTCTCCACTGGTGTTTTTTGGTGGCAAAGCCACTATGCCACACAACTGCATTGCTGCTGGATCTTAACACGGGCGGATTTCAGTTAATGCAGCTTGAAAGTTACCATTTGTCCCGTGTGTTTGTAGTTGAAGGCAGTTATTTGTGAGTGCTAGCGACCAGGTCAGTGCTCCCGGCACTAATTGATTCCCAGACTGATCACATCCCTCATGCAGACGGGATGATGCTGATGTTAGAGGTGAGAAAGGTCTGGGTGCTGCTCTCCATCCACCTCCTGACTCGGGGACCTGGCACCTCCCGTCTCTACCCCACTTGTCCTTTCTCAGCATTCGTGTGGTTTCGTCTGTCACTCGATGGTGCTGTCACGGTTGCTGCTGCTGATGGGAAATATTTTTAGCATCCCTTTCAGCACCATTTCCAAGACAGCTACAGGCTGTCTGCGTGGGGCGATGCAGGGCAGCTCAGTTGTTTCATCCTCTGCTAGCTGAGGTGTGAAGGACCCAGTCTGAAATTACCGTGTTCTGCATGGCCGGGCTTTGTCAGGCTGCCTTACAAAGTGACGGCTGCATTTTAGTTCATGTTGTTCAGTGACAGAGGATGTTCTGCTTGGGCCAGGATGCATCCCTCCGTTCCTCCTCCTGCAGACAGTTCTGCTCTGACACTTGTCACCCCAGATCCCCCGAGGACGAAGCTTTGCTCCTTCTTCATTCCTATAGGCACCCTCTTCATCCAGAGTAAGCCGAAAGGGTTTTCAGAGCACCTCCTCGGAGACAAACTGATTTTTTTTTCCCAATTATATGTATTTATGAGTTGTTGAAAACTAATTATATTAGTTTATTAATTATTAAAGATTACTTATTTTAGTCATTTAAAAGCGGAGTGTATGCGTCCTGGAGGAAATGCTGCGAGATGTAAGGTCTCCAGAGCAGCCCCCACTTTGGGAGAGGAATGAAAAAGGGAATGAGCGAGGTTGCTTCCAGTGTGACTCCTGTTTCGGGTAGCCGTGTCCCTGCAACACCCCTGCCCGTTCCTGTGTCACCCCGGCGTGGGTGCTGACGGCTGTTGTGGCTTCTCCCCGCAGCGCCCTGGACAGCCCCGGCAGGCTGGACGAGGAGCACCGGCTGATCGCCAGATACGCCGCCCGGCTGGCTGCAGAGGCTGGGAATGCAGTAAGTAAATGAACCGGCTCCAGTTCTTATTATTCATCTGTTGTTGCTGCATGCGGAATATGTGGAAGGTGTTTTTCAGCGTTTAATTAGGAGCTTAAAGTTGGTAGGCTCCCTGAAACTGTCATCTTTTCTTCACGCACCTGATGCCAAGAGCAGCACGCCTGCCTCGTTCTCCTCTCCTAGCACAAAACTGCTGTCTCAGACGGCTGGGGAAGAGGAAATGACAGTACAAATGATGAGAAACGAGGTCAGGGGAGACGAGAGAATAAGCAGATCAGTCCTACTTAGTCTGGAGGAGAGATGAATAAGTAGATACCTGAGGAAAACAAATCATGGAACAAATGTTATGGAATATATTTATTCCAGAGAGAAAGAGCCTGAAAAGCAGAAAGAGAGGTATTTTTATGGTTGCAGTCACTTACTATAGAATAAATTAGAACAAACAAATTAGCTTAGGGATATGGTTTAGTGGGGACTGTTAGCGTTAGGTCAGAGGTTGGACTCGATGATCCTGAGGTCTCTTCCAACCTAGAAATTCTGTGAAACACCCAACCAGCTTTAAATTGGTAAAAATAAATACTGCTTTAACAGAAACTTGCCACAGACCATCACGGCAATTAAGGGTTTACTGAAATTCAGTAGAATAGTCTAAATGGAAGGGGAGGCATCTGTCCTTGTGTTGCTTTATCCTCACAGAAGCAGAGCAGTGACAAGAGGGTCGTTCCTCCAGGTGGATGGAGCAGCAGTGGAGATCCCTCAGCTTACAGCTGCCCTTTCACATCGCCACACCGTGTGCTGCTTAACATGTGCTCCAGCACCTGGCTGCTCTGCCAGCTACGAGCAAAATGCACCAAAGGCTCCCTCGCTGCTGCTCTAGGCAGTTGCTGTGGCAAAACCTGCTATTATCTGGATAGCGTGTCACATACAGGCTTCGCCTTCAACAGCCTCTGGCAGCAGGAATGACCTCTCCTAACCGCCTTACCGCTGTGGCAGAATTTATGTTTCCTGCCACCCATTAGTGTCACGAGAGCAGTATTTTAACATCAGTGTCTTCATTCATCTTTTCATTACATCTTCCTGTAAAAATACTTTCAAGTCCTTTCCAGCAAGGTCAGCTCATGCCATCCCATAATTTTCTTCAGCGTGTGATCAGCCAGTGATCTGACTCCATGGTGCAGATGGGACCAGATATTTCTCTTTAATTAGAAAAGAATTGCACTTTTAGAATGTTTTTAACTATCAATTCACAGTATCTCAATCAAGTAGTATATTTGCATTTCTGAAGTCATTCAGTTCACTAAAACTATGTTCATGTTGAATATTAAAGCAAGACAGTGTAAATTTTCCGTTTTAGATGAAAAAAGAGGATTTTACGTAGTCTTCACGTAAAACTATTGAGATAGTAAGTGCTGAATCAGTTTCTGTCTGGCAGATGGTGGAAGAATTCTTACTCATGACTTGACTTTTTCCAGTAACAATAACTAATGTGTCATAATACGGGTTCTGAAAGATCCTAATCATTTAAAAAGCTGTAAATCACCTCAACTTGTTTGTGTGTAGCTCTGAAGGAGGTAAAAAATGAAGCAACTGTTTTGGATGTAAAGGAAGCAGCATTTAGAGCTTATTAAGACTTTGCAAAGTCCTTTGACAAAGCACTGCTCTCTTCTTGTCCAAGTAAGTTACCCTGCAGGGAGGCATCAGGGGCAGAAGTGTAAGGAAGAAAGAAGGACCTGAGAGTAACAGTGGTGTTGCTTCCGTCGTGTCCAAAGCTCAACAGCACAGAACCTAAGGTTATTTACTAGACCCAGTGTTTATTCACAGTCAAAAAATAGCAGCCAAAATAGACATACTTTTCATATTCTGAAGGAATCAGAGTTTTAGGCACTCTTCCAAATGCTCTGCTTCGTGGCAGCTTCTAATTATTACTTGCCAGCAGGAGATCACCCTTCCTCAGCCAGCCCCTGCGTAACTGGTGTCCAAGCTGGCCATCACGGCTCGGGGAGGAACAACCTGCACTCCTGGGACTGCATGCCACAGCTGCAGGGCTCGCTTGGGAGGGTTCATTGCCTGTGCAATGTGGAATATCTGAGATTTTCCAGCCACGCTCCTTTTTTTTTTAATACTCTTCTTATAATAGCAAACAAAGAGAGGAGCGATTCAGAGGCTGGGAAATTCAAAAGCAAAAAAAGGGAATCATTTTTTCTACCCATATGGAATTGAAATGTGGAAGATCAAATGACATCCCCTACACAACAGCCATCTCAGAGAGCCAGTAAAAGAAAGATAATCATTGAGTAGATGGTGGCCAGCTTTACAGGCCAGCAGGACATGCAGGCAAGGGAATGATATTGAACGTAAAGGAAATACACAGGGTAGCAATATAAAAATATCACAGAAAAAGAGGAGAACTGCAGAATCCTTGTCAGTTGAAATTCCAAATTTTTAATAACAGAGTAGAAATACCGCCCCCTGATTAGATGATGGTAGTGATCAAGAAATGTTAAGTGAGAAAAGACAAGCTGCAACATTTGGGACAGGTAAGAAGCAGTGGGAGATTTCAGCTACCCACATAGAGACAAAGTCAATGTCTTTTCAGAGGGGGATGCAAAAACTCGTTTGAGTGCAATAAAGGATGTTTCCTTGAACAGTAGTTTTACAGTCCACAAAAAGAACCTCTCCTGAATTTAGTCCTGCATGGTGCACCAGCACGAGTTCACGTGGGGTTAGCTGTGCTGGCTGATCTGTACCAGTAACCATCACTCACACAGATTTAACAGCAGGAGGGAGCTTGCCAAATAAATCCAATATGCAGATACTCAGTTTCAAGAAAGGGAGCTACATCAAAATGAAACAATTAGAAAAAATCCTAAAAGGATCAGTCAAAAAAAAAAAACAAACAGAAAACCTGTAAGCTGCCTGGAGACTGTTAAAAATGCTGTATTAGAAGTCCAGGAAAGCTTTGCGTCAAAATTCAAAAAGAAAACAAACCATACAAAAAACTCTTTTATGGGTCAATAAGAAAGCTAAGGAGGGTGTCCTTAGGAAAGGATGGCATTCAAGAAATGGAGAGCTTGACTGAATGAAAAGCACAAGAAAGCCCATAAACATGTCTGGTTAAATGTTAACAGGAAATTCAGAGACGGAGAGAATATAAAGAGCACTTCTCAAAGGATGCTGCAGTCTATAGTAAAAAGATTTTCAATACCATCAAAAGTAGGATAATCAGGAGGGAATCAGTAGGGCTCTCTGAAGACCAAGATGTTGAAGATCAGTCAGGAGTGATAAGAACAAAGCAAAGATGCCCAATGAGTTGTTTGCACCAGTCTTTACTGCTGAAGGTAAACGTGTTGTAACACGTGTAACATACTCTTTGTGGCAGGTAAGTACAGCAGAGTAGTCAGGTGGCTTTGAAATAGCACAGCAACTATTAAAACAGGTAACACAGA
Source organism: Netta rufina (assembly GCF_964035555.1). Lineage (NCBI taxonomy): Eukaryota > Metazoa > Chordata > Aves > Anseriformes > Anatidae > Netta > Netta rufina. Next base: position 121,222,995 of record NC_140125.1, read on the forward strand.
TGTCAGGACGTCATTGTGTGATACTAACTTAAGAGTCCTTGACAGTCTGGAGGAATGAGCTTTCAACCATAAAATCTCAGAGCCATTTAGGTTGGAAAAGACCTCAAACATCACCAAGTCCAACCACTAACCTAGCACTGCCAGGTCTACAAATAAACCATGTCCCTGAGCACCACATCTGCACGTCTTCTGAACACCTTCATGCAGTCCAACAGAGCTACGTGCCAGTCCTGCACCCAGGACAGGGTAACCCCCTGCAGTGCTGCAGGCTGAGCATCCACGGGCTGGAAGTGGCTTTGCAGAAGAGGACCTGGAAGCATTGGTGGGCAAAAGGAGCCAGGAGTGTGTCCTTGCAGCACAGCAGTCAAGCACGTGCAGGACTTTATTGGCAAGAGTGCAGCCAGGAGAGTAAGGGTCTCTGGCCAAGAATGATTTTTCCCCTCCATTCAGCACTGATGAGGCCCCATCAGATCTACTGTGTCTGGTGCTGTGCTACACAGTTTGAGACATGGACATAGTGGAGCACACCCAGAGGCCAGTAAGATGCTTAGTGGCTGTCCTACAAGATGTAGGAGGAGGTGCTGAGCACTGGGAATGTTCAGCATGGAGAAAAGAAAGCAAAGGGGGATCTTACGGCTGTTTGCTGATAGCTGATGAGCCAGACATAGCAGAGGTGCACAGCGAAAGGACAAGAAGCAACAGACAGTAGTTACAAGAAGGAAATTCCAACTATATATTAAGAATAACATTTCACCATGATGATGGCCAAATACTGGAAAAGGGTGTCCGGAGAGGAAGTGGAATCTTTGTCCTTGGAGATAGTCAGAGCTCAGCTGGAAGAGGTCTTGAGCAACCTGCTGTGAATTGGCCCTACTCTGAGCAGTACAAGGACTGGAAACCTCCAGAGGTCCCTTCTCACCTATATTTTTCTATTAATCTAGACCTTAATAAAAGTAGAGGATGGGAACGAACTGCCGTAAAAGAGCTATGGAGTATTTGGAGACTTTAAAACCAAGATAGACCAGTGTCTGTTGGGAATATTGGAGACATGCTGATGTGAACAAAATTATTTCTTGATGTCCTCTCCAGCCCTATTTCTCTGACTTAATATGCTTTTTTTTTTTTTTTTTTCTTTTAACATGCTCTAACTGCTAGAAATTAAGAGAATTCCAGATGCAGAAGCTGTTCATACAACAGCCTAATGCAAAGTTGTTTATTCTTTTCTTTGAAGTGGCTGACAATGATCACTGCTGGAAATTGTACAGTGGACTTTGTGGTGATGGAACTGACTCAGTCCATCAGTTTCTGCATTTTCTCAAATTAGATAAAATGTTAAAACTGCCTTCTGCAGGCTCGTTACTGTAATAAATGTCACTTGTAATATGAATACAAATACATTCTATTAACATTTTTAGGGGAAAAGTCTTTGCTTGAAGTCTTACTGGGCCAAAATAATTTTGAGCCGGATCTCAGAGTTAATTCTTAAAGTCCAAGTCTGTTTCTTCTTAAAGAAGAAAAATGAATGGGGAGAGAGGAGAAGAAAGGAGAATGCATCATCTGTCACTCGATACATGTAATTTACTTAGTGGTGCAGCAGAGGCTTATGGCATGCAACCAGTGCAATTATACACTGGTAGACAGCAGTTTAGTCTGCGTTCACTCAGAAGAAGCTTTGACTGGGTTACTCCTGTTCTCTTCAAAACAGTCTTCAGAGGACAGAATCCTTTTTATTGAATTTAACTTGCTCAGGGCTATGCTTGGCTTGCCAGTTTGGTCACAGCAGAGTGCTGTGGATTAAAATAAGTGTTGGCTGGCTACACTAGACCAATTAGATGGAAAGCAAAAGAGAAAAGCAGAAGGTGACTAGATGAATAAAGTGAAAAAAATTAAGAGAAAAAATGCTAAACTTCATTTAAATCACTGCTTCTAAGAGCAGAACTGTTTGTCTCCCTCTGCTGATCTGCTCAGGTGGTCAGTCTGAGGTAAGAAAAAGTTTGGTATTTCTTGTTGAGCACTATCTTTTTGATAAAGGCAGGGGATTGAAATGACCTGCAGTGTCCCCAGCCCGCTCACCTACCCTCTCTTCTAAAATTCCTTCTACATACATATCAGGTCCTACCTCAGTGTTGCCATATTACATGAAAACTTCACAAGGCAACCCAAGGCCCTCTGTTACTGATGTCCTACACTGCCTCCCTCTTGCCAAGCCAATGTCTCCTTCGTCTCCTCTCCTACCTCGCGCCACCTGCTCTGTCTCAGCTCTTGTTCCCCCTTTTCTCTGTTAGCATGCTCCCAGGTCCTCCTGGGGTTCTGCTGATGTACCTGGGCGGGCTGATTCCTACAAGCAGAGGTCGGTGTCTGGACTATGAACCAAAGTGCCTGCTGCTTCCCACTGCCTGATGGCAAGAGCCCCATGGCACCCCGTGGCACTCGACAGGAGCAGGGGGACGCAGGGACACCGTGCTCCTGGCAGGGCTCTGCTGACCTGTGCAGCCTTGCTAAGAAAAGCATGAGCACCTAATAAATATGAGAAAATACTCAATTATGGATGAGTGGGTAATTAGGTTGAGTTATGTGGATGAGTTACGATAATTAGGTTCTTGCGCATATTGCTCTTTTTTGCAAACAGTATGTGGTTGCTCTTCTTCCCTCAGCATCAAGCAATACTAAAAGCCTATCATCATCTCATCTCATCTCATTAAATCTACTGTACCTACAACCTAAATAATATTTGTAATATTCTCTTCATCTAATTTTTCTTCTTTTAGTCATTAGGCAATATTTCATACATGTTTTTTAAAGAAAGAAAGAACAAGTAAATCAGATTTTGTGTTGTACATCTTTCCAGGATAAATCCACAGCCTCATTCTTGGATCTTCTTTTCTTCTGGGTACAGTAGTTATATGAACCATTTTGTTATTTGTTTCTATTTCTGTCTTGATCATAAAGAACACTGTGACACTACAACGATGGGCAGGTAAAATACTGGTGCAGGCTTTCCGTGACACAGTTTAGTCCTTGCACCAAGGAACTGGGAAGACAATGCCCACAGGAAGCAAGCTTTAGAGGTTTTTGGAAGTTTCTTCCAAATCCAGGTGATGGAGGAGTGCAGCTGCTTGCCAAACTGGCTTTTGGTGGCTTGATTTAAAAGTCTCATTAAATCCTCTGCTTTCACCCAAAAAAGTGTTCTGTAGCTGAGGTCTGAAGGCTCCTTGTGGCAAATACCAGTCCAGCTTGAAAGTCCAGCACGGCACTCTCTCACATTTAGTTCCCTATTCATAGGAAAACTTAAGTACAGTGCTAGATGGTTGTACTGTTCCTATGTGATATTAAGGATTTTAAGTAGAATTTACAATCTTATGAATTTTACTGCTGGGAGAGGATGGGGCTTGCCATTTTGATGATCCTCAGAACTTTTAAGAATTCAGTGTTCATGCTAAGCTCCAGGAAAGCAGAAGATGATGGTGATCATACTTTCAGCCATGTTGAAGAGTTGTCTTAGCTATGAAACTTTTTTTTTAAAAAAAAAAAAAACATTTTACCTTATAAAATGTTAGTCTTCAGCTCAAAAAGCTGTGGCTTTAGTCTTGCTGCTGTATGATGTAGAACTGGAGTCACTGTATCAAAAAGTCTTTTTTCTTTTCACACTCTGCCATACTTCAGAATGCTTTTGCTCTGAATAAACTTTGTAGATTGTTTCTGCACAAATCTATAACATTTTAGGGTTTGGTTATGCTGTATTAGGGCTTCAGGAACCCATGTTAGAAAACTGTGGGCTGTGTCCAAGAGGGCCAAGAAAAGATCTCCGCATTGCTTCCATGCCAAAACAGTAAGGATTATTCTCTTTCTGAGATATTTACTCCTCACAAAGAAGGAAAGCTGCAGAGGACAAAATATCTAAACTGTTCATTTTCTCATGCAAATGTTAAAAATAGGGTTTGGGATTTTGTTGTAGTAACTTTGAAGGCCTTACAACCCATGAAACAACCCTTACAACCCTTACAACCCTCGCCCATGAAATCCGCTTTTCAGAAGAGCAGTGACTTCCAGAGATAGCTGCAAAGGCTCATTAAGCTCCTCACTCTGCAAAGCAATCTGCAGTCATCTAGGCTTGAGAAAAGTAGTGACAAACATTGTCAGGTCTCCATGTCCCTGGTAAATTCTTTCGTTGCGATGCTGCATTTTTCCTTATGGGCTGCAGGGAGCTACTTGGCTGTCACAGAGAAAATAGTGGCATCTCCTGGGTAGGTTGTAAAACAATCCGGGGGATTATAGATCAGCAATGACTCAAGGAAAGATTGAGACTACTGATTTTGAACAAAGTGACTGATAGGAGGTTCTCAGTTACTTAAATGACTTCTCATCTGTGCAAGAAAGTGAACACAGGTGCCCAGCATGCTGTGTGTTTGGATCTCAGGTGTGTTTGTGGGTAGAATGTCAGATATTGCACAGGTACTGCAAAGTTTGTCTGCTTTAGGACCACCAGGCTCTAGGCAGCTAGAGGAAATAAATGAAATAAATGCCATTCTTGAGCTACTAGAAAAGGCACCCAAAATTGCAACCTAAACACAAAGACTTCTTCCCATCATAGAAAGAACTGAATAAATAAATAAATAAATAAATAAATAAATAAATAAATAAATAGTTTGTGGTTAAAAGCAGCCAATCTTTGTTACTGCCAATGTGATGGTCATGTATTTTATTAGTTTCTGTGAAATAATGTGGTTTTCCTCTCAGGTCTTTAGCGGTTTATAAATCAGTCTGAAAGGAGACCAGTAACCAGAATGATAACAGAGAAAAAAGGAAGACTGAAAGAGAAAACCTAATCAAAGGGCTGTAGAGGTGGTGGGAGCAGAAAGGTGCCTGGGAGTCAGATTTTCTGGCTTTAAAGAGAAAGTTAAAAATGACTTGAATCAAAGCAGCAGAGAGTGGAAGTTGTTTATTCAAACAACTGTAATTTATCTATCTTTGAACAACCAGGTCTAGTGGGAGGTGTCCCTGCCTATGACGGCGGGTTGGAATTAGATGATCTTTAAGGTCCCTTCCAACCCAAACCATTCTATGATCTAGTGCACAAGGCTGAAAATAGAGAACTCTAATATCTTTAGATTTGATAGAAATATGAGTTATAGGACATTCTGAGGGTATCTTAGAAGAAATATGGCTTTACTTTTTAAGATAGGATTATTATTTATCATATGTATGGGGAAAAATGTTCTGAGACATTCCTGTTTACAATCCTGCAGGAAAAAATACTCAGAAAAAAGTTGCAGCTCTGGAACCAGCAGGTGATGTGTTTCCAAATTGGATTTTAATAGAGAGAACAAAGCTACCTAGCTTTGTTTATTGATTAAAGGAAGTATTTTTCTTACACCCTTTCTAAGAGAACAGTGACCTGTGAGGAATCTGTAGAGGGTGGAAATGGCAAAACAAACAGCCTTGCTCTGAAGTATGAAAATTAAAGCTGAACGTGGCTTTTTAAAATCCGATCGTACCCCTTATCTCTATGCAAGTAATAGTTGGATGCCATGGATGTAGATGCTTCACATGCTGTCAGCACTCGCGTTGATGAGAACCGGAGCCCTTCGGCTCGGTGGCTGCTCGGAGGGCTGGCTGCAGGCAGTGCCCACTGTGGGCCACTTCAGCTTTGCATGAGCCTTCTTGGGCAGATGCTCAGCCAAGTCATTTAAAAAAAACAAATAGTGGATGGAGTCCACTCCAGATGGAGTCCATTGAGGCAATTTGTTCCAATCTGTAAATTCATCTACCGATAAAAAGATTTTCCTGAATCTTAACGTAATTATTCCTTGCTTGGTTTGAGCCCACTAAGCATGCTCCTACCTCAGGGGACATGAAGAATAATATATCACTTCCCTCTTTGCAATAAGCATTGTATATTTAAAAGTTCGTATGTTGTCTCCTCTCCCTCTTTTACTCTCTTCAGTCTTTCAGACTTTCCTCATTGTCATTATTTATAGACCTCTGGTCATTCTCCTTGTTCACCCTGTCTCTCCAGTTGACTCTTAGCTTTTTTTGAGTTACACTCAGGCTGGGAACAGTAGTTCATCTGGGTTAGAGAACGGGGTAAGTCACACATGATAGCACACAGCATCCCCTGTTTCAAACAACCCATTCCAGGACTCTGCAAAAGCACGATGTTATTGACCACGTTTGGTTTGCAAACCACCCTCATTTGCAGATCCTTTTTTGCAGAGCTGATGCCTTTATGCAGGTGTTTATACAATTGACAGGTTAAAAGTAAATATGAGAGTTTGCACTTGTCTTGATAGAATGCAACCTATTTCTTCAATTTCTAGAAATTCTCACATAATTTTATATTTTGTGTCCTCTAAAGTCCTATGAGCTTGTCACAGTGTGATACAGTCTGCAGATGTGAAGCAAATACTTTATAACATCTTCCATGATATTAATGAAAATATTTAATGTTACCAGATCTAAGAGAAAAGCTGTAAAACCCATAAGGGGATGTCAGAAGCACGGCTGAAGTGAAAGTGTATCGTTAATAGTTTTTCTCCTATATGTAGGATTATATTTTTACAATGGAAGGCACGTAGTTTGCTTTAACATGATTTCTTCTTAAAACTCCATGTAGACTGTTACTTAGCCTATCTTCCAAGTAGTTCCTTGCAGTTCTATTTTGTGTTTTCTTTCCAGGAACTAAGGTTAAGCCAAGTGGTCTGTAGTTGTTAGTTCCTTCTTACATTGTTTGCAGATGTGAGCTTTATGGATACCCTGTTCTGGCCTCCAGAGCATCGCCTTAAGAAACTTAGTGCTTTTGGAGGTGAACACAAAAGCTCTGAGGCTGCTTTAGGTTTATGTAAGTACCAAAAACTAAGTGCCCTGATGAATTTCTTCACACCCCAGCTACTTGAAACGTCTAAGTTGTCTGCATTCAGTTTTGTAAGCAGAGTTTTTATCCCAAGCTTGTAAATTGCATGTCCTGGACAGTTAAATTTTTTTTAATATTAGACCATCGTGTTTGTTTTTTTGTTGTTGTTGTTTTATATAAAGCCTAACCCAGAGAGCACAAATAGAAATCCCAGGGGTGCTCTCAGGCGCGAGGCTGCACCTTGCACTCCTGCTGGCAGGAAGGATGGAGCGTGCGGCCTCCCAGGATGCCTGTTCATTAGGGAGGCTGGCACCGGAGCTGTGTCTTATTACCCAGTCAAGGTCAGATATATTTAGAATTGTCAGACATTTTCTGGACAAGCGTACTAGCAATTAGACCTGTGTCTCTGTTGTTTTTTCTAACAGGCTCGGTGCTGTCCGTGGCACTCTGATACTCTTACTTTCTGGGTATGCAAAAATGTAGACTCTTCTTCTCCTGAGTTCACGATGTAGCACAGATTAGGTGAGAGATAAGTGTGATTTCTCAAGATCGAGCACTCCTGAGCGTACAATAGACACTTAGGCTTTGTGTATAGCATACTTATCACACTTCTAGTGCCCGCATCTGTAATACTGAGCTCTCTCACCCACCCGAACAGTGCAGCTGCTACAAACCACCTGTTGCAGATGGTTCTCAGCTTAAGGTAAATCCCAAACCATGCTGAGAATTTCTCAGAGAGATAGTTAGGCTGGGCTAAAAATATGTCAGGGGCCATACTAAATATCTGCTAATGTGGGTGATCAAATTCCAGTGCCTCTGCCTGGTGCTTTTTAAGTCACCAGCACAGGAATCCCCTTTGCAAATGTTCAGGCTGAGCATCAGATGCCATTCGAGGACTTGGGAGGTTTAGATGTTGGTGAACAATTGGCAGCCAGATTTTTTTCTGGGTTTCTTTAGCCTTGAGAAGACTCGTATGAGTCGTATTATCTATTTCTGCATGATGGTGGCAAGTCAGCTGACAGAGCCAGACTTTTTTGGGTGGTGCCCTCTGAAGGGCAATGGACATGAGATTGATTTCATTTAAACAGGAGAAAACGGTTCCAAATGGCAAGGGTGCTAAAACACTGGAACAGGTCGCCCCTACAGGTTGTGGAGTCTCTTTCCATGGAGGTATTCACACGCAGCTGGATGATGTACACTTACTGCGTTCAGCTCTGGGGTCCCCAGCACAAGGACACAGGAGTCCAGAGGAGGCCACAGAGATGATCGAGGGGCTGGAGCACCTCTCCTACAGACAGGCTGAGGGAGTTGGGGTTGTTCAGCATGGAGAAGAGAAGGCTCTGGGGAGACCTTATAGCGGCTTGTCAGTACCTAAAGGGGGCTGCAGGAGAGCTGGGGAGGGACTCTATCAGGGAGTGGGGTGATGGAACAAGGGGGAATGGCTTTAAACTAATTAGGGTAGGTTTAGATTAGGCGTGAGGAAGAAATTCTTTACTATGAAGGTGGTGAGGCCCTGTCACCAGTTGCCCAGAGAAGCTGTGGATGCCCCATCCCTGGAGGTGTTCAAGGCCAGGCTGGATGGGGCTTTGAGCAACCTGGTCTGGTGGGTGCCATCCCTGCCCATGGCAGGGGTTGGAACTGGGTGAGCTTTAAGGGCTGGAATGGTCCAGCCCAAACCATTCTGTGATTCTGTCATTCTATGATGTCCTGAGTACCATGCTCTACTTGACTGCTTTGAGCAGGGGTGTTGTATTAGACATCTCAAAAGGTCTTTTCAAACCCCAACAATTTGGTGACTTGGAGTTATATTTAAAACATAACTAGACTCTTGGAAGCAATAGAACAAATAAGAAAATACTGAACTGTCATACAAAATGTACACTGCACAGTTTCCAAATGACCTCTCGGCTTGTGACATTTGAGTGAGCAGCATGTGGGATGCACCTCCTCTCAGAGACCATGCAGGTGAAATGGGACAGTGACATCAAACATAGGCTCAGGTTCCTGTGCAGTCTTGTCTTTGCTCCTGAGGGCTTGAGAACTTCAGGTCATGAGGGTGATTTCAGGCTTTGGACGGCGTTTCTGAAGAAAGGGATGAAGGACGAGGCTGTTTTCATAGGCACAGTGCTGCTTCGTGGCAGAACAAGGTTTCCGTGCCTCAGAAGGAGCCCCAGGAGCCCCAGAGGAGGCTACAGGCAAAGCATGTCGCCTGCATTTGTCCTCCTAGCTGCCGGCAGCAGGACACGGGGACACCACAGGATATCAGCGCTGTGACTCACCATTTTGGGGGAACCAGCCAGTTATAGCAGGTGGCATCAGCACAGGACAGAGGTCTCACAGAGAGGTCACCTCAGAAAGGACAGCGTGGTGGCAGTGCTGCTGCCGACACTGGAGGCCCCAGCACTGCCTGAACATCGCGGCCCTGTTCTGGCTCCTTGGCCCCCCGGCCCGGTCTGGGAGCAGCGTGCACCCTGTGCCCCCAGCTGCCGATGGAGAGGGCCCTTTCTGACCCTGCCACCAAGGGGACGGTGCTTCTGCACTGTTTTCTCTGGTAGTCATGTTTTATTTTCTCACGCTGTTTGTTTTAACTCTCAAGCTGTTTTGGTTCTTCTTGCCCGGGCCCTGCCTTACCCAGCAGCTTTCACACTGACAATTTCCACGTCATTAGGAAACTCCCGAATTAGCCATCAGATCGCTCAGGAAAGCGCAGAAGACCAGCTTGCAGTCGTGTCACTCGAGCAAGGCTCACTTACCACACACAGACCTCCCCACCACGTGGGTGTCGTGTTGCCCAAGGAGAGAGCTCTCCATGCTTCAGCCAAAGTCTGGTCGTGGTTGTGTCCAGGTATGCACGGTGAAACAGCCCAAAGCGTAGCAGTGTGTGCCCCCTCTGTCCTGGGGCTGCCACTGCCCACCTTGTGGAAGCAGCGGTGGATGCCGAGCCCTTCATCCATCTGCTGTATTTTTTACCAAATACTTTCCGGAAGTGGTTGTGAAAGTGTTTTCTCAAACCAGGAACCCAACCTGAGGTCTTTCTGAAAACGCTGTGGTAAAAATCTCTGAAATCTTGAGATCAAATGAGAATGAAAAGGCAAAAACAGAGTGCCGAAACTCAGGGCTCTTGACAAAGCCCCGGAGATCTGCGGCTCAGCACAGCTGCTGCGCGGCGCCTTCATCCTTCTGGCACCAGCGGCGCGGTGACTGCCAGGTGCCCTTTACCCACTTCTGGACTGTTCGGCCACATCCAAGGCATCCTTGTGGTAATGTCATCAACGTGACGAGCTCAGAGTTGAACTGCGAGGTCCTTCTCCCCGCTCCGGTCCCAGCGCACACCCAGTGTTGGGTGGGTTGGCAGCACTCGCAGCATCTCCTCCAGTAGCACACTTCTGGGGATACTGACACCCCATTTCCCAAAAATGCGGTAAGAAGTACAGCACTATGGCCTTAGTCGTCTGCACTGCCAAAATGAGTGAACCCTATCTATGCTGGAGCCAAAGACAGCCAGAGTAAGGAAATCAGAGGCAGTAATGCCCTGGTTCCAGAAGCAGACCCTATGTTCTGCCTTGTTCCTCAGCCATGGACACTTGTCCTCAGCAAAAGATGTCTCCCCAGCTCCAAGTTCTCCCAAGGAGAACTTCTTGTGTCTAATGGCCAGGATGGTTTTGAGTTGCATGGGACCTCCTAAGCAGCATCTTAGGATTCCACTGGAGAAATGCACTGAACCAGGACAACCAGGACCAACCATTCTTGGTCCTTGTAACCAGCTTCTTCATCCCGCAGCCCTGCTGCTAACAGGTTCTCCCACAAAGTACAAATCCTTGTTTAATTGCACAGTGCTTTTCTCAAGTGATGGCTGCTGGTGAAAAGTGTGCCGAACACAAAGAGGCAGTGAACCTTGATTCCCATTTAGTTATCGTTGAATCCACAAAAGCTAACAGCACTGAAAGACTTCATTTAACCCCAGCGTCACTGCTGAGTTGATGAATTGGAAGAAGGGGAGAAACTGGACCTAGAGAAAGCACGAGAAATTGGTATCAGCTTGCTGCAGAAGCTGTTTGAAGACCTTGCTGTAAAGATATTTCTGTCAAACTATTTCTAAGCATTAATGACACTACATTGTGCCAATGTATTATAAGAAAAAAATGGAGAACAGGAGTTAGTCACGCCGTCAGCAGTGTGTTCTGATGTTCGACAATGGTATAGGTATCCTGACCCTAGCTGTAAGTTATTTTAACTTTTCTTCACTCACTGACATAATGGAAGGTCAATGTTTCACTAAAAGACTTTGTGATAGAAGGTGTAACTGCATCTCTTCCCAGGGAAGCCTGTCTGTGCTTTAAGAACAGGTAGGTATGCTGTATTTTTTTCTGAAGGTCTTTTAAAAAATGGCAAATAAAATTCCTCAGACTGATGGTGTTAACAGATGATTCATAGCGTAGGCAGAGGTACCCATAGCCAGAGTCCTATGATTTCATGAGTCCTAAAGCAGTATTTCTGAGATCAGATGTGCCCCAGCAGTCCAGCTCAGCACAGCTTTTTTAATAGCTTTGCAATCTGGGCTGTTAATATTGTACTGTGGCAGTCAGGAAACATGGGACTGGATCCAAACAGTGTCATATGTGGTTAACAGGTAATGAATACTGTGTTTAATTTTTCTCTGTTCTCCATCCACCAGCCTCGCCCACCAACAGACCTGGGTTTCAACTTTGATGCCAATAAACAACAAAGACAGCTGATAGCAGAGCTGGAAAACAAAAACAGGTAAAAACCAAGCTTTGATCAGTATTGTTTAAGGAGCAACATTTGAGGAGAGAAAAGCCTTTAATCCTATGCTTTGTTGTTTTTAACTGTTTGTATTATATTAACCAGATTGTTTTCCTAGATCTTTTGTTGAAGGGTGTAGCTCCCTCATTAACCAATTAGCACCATGCTGATGCAGCTGCAGTGCTATTATTTATTCCTCAGGGAGCAGGTTGATCTTTTTAACTGATCTTCTTGAAATCATCTTAACCAATACCAAGTATCAGCATTGCTGCCCTCAAACCCAGCAAACATCACAGCTGGGTAAGCCATTCAGGTGGCAGCAGGAAAATAAATCAGCTATGTAGTAGAGCAGGCAGGTTGAAAGGCTGGGGTGGATAAATATAAGTTGGGAAAAAGGAGGATTTTTTTCCTTTTGCTGGAAGACAAAAGAGTCTGAGGAAATTAGGAGGCCTGAAAAAAAATAGGAGATGGACTGTAGGAGCTGATTTCCTCCTCTGGTTCCAGAGGGGCTGTTAAGAGATAACTGTTGTAATACTGCATTTGCACTTACCTTCTTCGCCACCCACACGCCAAGTTCATGTCCCTCTGCCTAAAAGAAAGTAAGGGGGTGCTGTTCTGAAAAGCAGGCTGTTGAGCAGTTGCAAAAGCAACACTGTATTGCCCAGCCAGCCAGCAGGTCACCTCGGGGTCCTGGTGCTGTGCTGGCCTCACAGCTACACCCGGGTCTCCCTGTGCTGGGTGCGTGGGCTTGCATGGCCCTTGGGCCTTGAGAATTGCCAAGGCAGCCTCAGCAGACCAGGTAAATAGATTTAGTAAGGTTCATTTGGAGGAGTCCCAGTTCCTGGAGAGTTTGTGTACCTTGATCCTTGTACCATGTGAGTGTCATAGTTCTAGTACGCTACCGAGAGAGCCTGCAGGTATTTGAAATTATTCATTAAGATCACAGATAAGGGAGATCTAAATCAGTGCTGTTATGAAACTTCATAAGGAGAGCAGCTTAAAGAAAGAGCAAGGGGGAGAGATTTAGAGATTGTAATCTTCACTCTCAGATCAGAAAGATTTTATTTCTCTGTTAATAAATGAGTCCTGAGCCGCAAGGGATGCATCTCCTACCCGCAGCAGCTGGGAGCACGTGCGACGCTGCGGCTGCTAGCTGCTTGCCTTCCCTTTGTGAGGCCTCGGGGCAGCTCGTCTCTGTTCCTGTGAGCTGATATGGCCAGGAGCTGGTGCTTGGCTTACTCCTGCTGCCTGCCAGGAGCCTCGCGAGGCTGAGTGGGAGGCCAACCAGCTCCAGCCCTGCTGCCGGTGCCTCTGCTTCAGAGCCCTTCCGATGGAATATGTGCAAGAGCGGGTGGTGCTGAAAATGGAGCTTCTTCCTCTTAGAGCAGTCCATTAGCCCACTGCACACAAGAGGTTTTGAAGAGACCTTGCCAGCATATGGCATGCGAGCAATTTCATGCTTCTTATTACTTAAGTAATAAGCATTCTGTGTGTATTACAGCAATTTGTAGGACTGCGCTAACTTACCTGTCTCAGATTTGAGTCTGTGCCAGTCATACATGAACAAAACTGAGTACTTAGGCTGGAGTCTGACAGAAAGAGTGCTTGAAGGGTTATAACAGTATTTTAAGAGCAGTGTAAAGGTTGACCCTATTCCTCTTTAATCTTTCCTATCGCTGATATAGAGAGATACTCCAAGAAATTCAGCGTCTGAGACTGGAGCATGAACAAGCCTCGCAGCCCACACCCGAGAAAGCCCAGCAGAACCCAACTTTACTGGCTGAACTCAGGCTTCTACGGTAAAAGAAATATCTAAAAGCTTGTCTGCATTTGGTACCGTGGCTGATCAGCCCATGTGGTCTGCTCTGTAGCACAGACAATGCTAAATGTTATCCTGGATGGCATAACAGCAGTGTATCTTCAATAACCCTAATGTTTTACTTTGAACTGCTGAATTCTGACGACTGACAGCATATTAGAATTTGTTCTTTTATAAGTGGATTTAGATGTAAATAAAAGTCTCTGAAAATGAATTCTTTGTATAGTTCAGAAAACTGTTTGCAGAGAAGAAAAATAGTTTAACTGCTTTTTATGTATTGTACAAAAGGGTGGAGTTGAAGATAAGTGTTAGTTATTTGATTAATCACTGAAACTATGAAAATTCATACCTACAAATATTAAGACACGCAGCCACAGCTGGAGAAAGATCTTGAAAGCCTCTTCAAGTTTACATTTTTAAGTAATAGAGAAATTGTCAGTATTTACAGAATAAAATGTTTCAGAGTTTGGATAGTCACAAGTGTATTCTCTGGCTGTATTTTATTTCATCTTCCATTGCTAGTTAATTTCATAGCTTAACTTTCAAAAGTGGTGTTTGTAATCTAAAGTACATTTTAAAATTTGAGCTCTTGGCAGCAACAGCTCTTTGAAAACTACATTGTATTTTATTTGCTGGGGTAAACTTTTTTTCTGTCCACTTAGGAAATAGCAAAGTTGTTGTGCTTCCCATTAATGCTTAAAGGTTTTCCATAAAGTGCAGTGTTATTGTAACGGAGCTGCTGCAACTGAAGGTGGTGTCTGCAGAGTACAATTCTGTCCCATACGGTGAAACTTAAAGCTTTCAAATTCTGTCATTACTTTTTCATACAGAATGTGCTACATTATGGTACATTTCATATCTCACTGGTATTTTCATTCTTTTATCTAATGATAACAGTGCAGAGTTTTTCTAGCTATGTGCTTTACATAGCTATGTATGTATTCTTTAAATGTTTAAAAACTGGGGAGGAAGCAGAAGATATCAACAAATGTTATGCAAGAGCTGGAAAAAAGGATATTGCGAGGCAACTTGATATGCTGTTTGATCCAACAGAGAAAGATGTAATAGGCACCAAGAGCTTAAATTGGAAACAAGGCACATTCAGACCACAGATAAAGCACATGTTTTTTGAAGTGAGGCAATAATCTCAAGAGCAGTAAGAGCTTCCAGTTTCTTGATGTCTTTCATAGAATCACAGAATGGTTTGAGTTCAAAGGGACCTTAAAGATCATCCAGTTCCATCCCCTGCCACGGCAGGGACACCTCCTACCAGCCCAGGTTGCCCCCAGCCCCATCCAGCCTGGCCTTGGGCACTGCCAGGGATGGGGCACCCCCAGCTCCTGGGGCAGCCTGCACCAGGGCCTCACTGCCCTTAGTGGTTAGAGTAAATAATTTCCTCCTTATATCTAATCTAAACCTGCCCTCTTTTTGTTTAAAGCTAAACCCCATTCCCTCTTGTCCCATCACCACACCCCTGACACAGAGTCCCTGTCACAGTCTCTCCCTCAGGAGATTCATTAATGTAAAAAAGGTTGAATTACAGCGTTGTACTTGGAGGGGAGTGAGAGAGCAGTTGTGGTGGAGTTCAGCTGCCTAGCAAGGTAAAACCACCACAAGCACGTACAAACAGTCAAAAATTATCATGATTTCCAATGTGTCCTTCTATATCACCCAGGCTAGGAAATTTCTCCCTAAATTCTCTTACCAATGGACTAAGGGCATCCACCCATTTCAGACAGACATTTGAGCTTTCGTTTTAGAGATGGAGAGAATACCACATCCCCTCATACTGTTAGTGTGCTCGTCAGTTAGCTTCTGTGCTGTGTCTGTGCTCAGTGGGCTAGGATTGTGCATGTTATTTCTAACCTTCGTATGCCTAGTGCCATTTTCCAAACCTTGCCTTTCTCTGTGCTTTTGTCTGCTGAGCCAAAGCGATCTTTTTCAAAATTCCTGTCTGAATGCAAGTTCTTAGAGATTTTGACTCCTTCCCTTCTTCCTCTCTTCCTGCATCAATGACTTGAATGACTTCGACAGGCAGGAGGGATGGGCTGAGAGGAACCTCATGAAGCTCAACAAGGGCAAGTGCAGGGCCCTGCACCTAGGGAGGAATAACCCCAAGCACCAGTACAGACTAGGAATGACCTGCTGGAGAGCAGCTCTGCAGAGAGGGACCTGGGGGTCCTGGTGGACAGCAGGCTGGCCATGGTCAGCAATGTGCCCTTGTGGCCAAGAAGGCCACAGTAACCTGGGGTACATTCAGAAGAGCGTTGCCAGCAGGTCAAGGGAGGTGATCCTGCCCCTCTGCTCAGCCCTGCTGAGGCCTTACCTGGAGTGTTGTGCCCAGTTCTGGGCTCCCCAGTACTGGAGGGACATAGAACTACTGGAGCAAGTTTGAGGAGGGCTATGAAGATGCAGAGGGGCCTGGAGCACCTGTCACACAAGGACAGGCTGAGAGAGCTGGGCCTGTTTATCCTGGAAAAGAGAAGACTGAGGGGAGACCTCAGAGGAGGTCTACTGCTTGGAACCAGAGGTCTCTTTCAACCTCATTCTAGGATTCTGTGATTCTGTGAACTTCTTCAGTCTCTCCATACAGCAGGTTTGCCAGATCTCCAGCTTGCTGTCAAGTTCTTCTCAAGTCCTCTGCATCTCTTCTATATATAAGCTGCAGGGCTGGCTGCAGTGTCTCCTAAGTAGTCACTGGTGCTATAGATAGAACTAATGTTAGCTTTCTTAGCACCACACATCACTCTCATTAATAAATTCAAAGCACACATTAATTTTCTTGACTGCATAGCATCACACTGGAAGTTCACAATTGGGTTAGCTGGGATGGCAACGTACTCACCAAGTCACAGCCACCCAGGAGCCCTTCCCCAAGCCTGTGTGAGCGGTGCCTGATGACCTTGCTTTCAATAACATTTAAGCACACATTACCAAATCATCTCAATTGCATGTGTGAAGGCAAGAAAAAGTTAATCCGTGGAAAATCAGCTTGTCACAGGTTTAAAAATTTGCAGACAACACAGCCCATAAGGATGAGTCAGCTCTACCACATTGTTGGCAAAGGTAACCTTGGATGAAGTAAGGCTGCATCTGTCATCTTACACATTTCTGTCCTGTTGTTCTTAGTTTCTTCTGCTTGCATGTGCTCAGGATGCTCATTTATACACAGGTGCCATGGATCAGTTTGTTCCAGGCATATGACTCAAACTGCATCTCTCCATTTCTGTCTCTAGAGACTGACCTGTCATTTTTATCCTATAACATTTAACACCTTTTGTCATTGACAAACAGTTCCTCTTTTTTTCTTCCCTGAAATGAAAAAAAAAGAAAAAAAAGAACATCAGCCAAAATCTGATACACACAATGATGTTGATTCTTAATTAACAATTACATTTGGAGAGCTGCACATATTCAATATGTTGATTTTTACATTATTTGTAATTGTTTACCAGAATGTTCTATTAAATAACTATAGAATAAAAAGCTACAGAATTTGAACTGATCTACAGAAAAGGGACAATATAAACGTATAGAGCTGTGTTTTTCATGCTTTTTTAGCGTAGGAGGCTGTAGCGAGGTGGGGGTTGGTCTGTTCTCCCACGTGCCTGGTGACAGGACAAGGGGGAATGGGCTAAAGTTGCGCCGGGGAAGGTTTAGGTTGGATATTAGGAAGAACTTCTTTACCAAAAGGGTTGTTAGGCATTGGGATGGGCTGCCCAGGGAAGTGGTGGAGTCACCATCCCTGGGGGTCTTTAAAAGACGTTTAGATGTAGAGCTTAGTGATATGGTTTAGTGGAGGACTGGTTAGTGTTAGGTCAGAGGTTGGACTGGGTGATCTTGGAGATCTCTTCCAACCTCGATGATGCTGTGGTTCTGTGATTCCAGGTGACCACGCGTATATAATCATCTCTTCAGTGCCTCGGTGGATTTTTATCTATATATATTGGGGGGGGGGGGGCATTTAATAACCACATTAATCAAAATACAAAAAGAGTTTAAAGATACCATGAATAGCTAATCATACTATAGTGCTCATAATGTTCTGTTCTTTTAAGAATCTGTATAGAAACTGGTTAATTCTGTAATGCAGCCTTAACAGTTTCCTGGTTGGGGTGAATGCTTGCTGTATTCCGTATCCACAGTCACTACAATAAAAGCAAGCCATACTCAACAGATACAATTCGTCTGATTAAGAGGCCTGTTTCAGTTCCAGATTCTGAAGTCCAATTGGTGCTTCTAAAACCTGTTGGTTATTAAAATTCCTAGAATGATTTATCCGTTGTACATCATGTAAGAGTATAGATAAGATCTAAGGCATTTAAAAATTCAGTCTTCAATATGTGGTGCCTTTAACTTTGGAGGAAGACATTATTATGTCCACAAAAATAACTGTCAAAGACTAGATAAGCCTTTCTCATCTGCTTTTTCTTACAGTTATTTATTATTCCCAAGTTTGTGATTTGTGGGGTCCAGCATTTTTTAAATCATATAAGATACTGAACTTCTGACGTGTTGACAGTTCGTCTTTGAATTTGTCTTTGTATTAGTTACTTCTCTGTGTTTTTTTTAAATATAAAAACGAACCATACGGTCATATTTCCTTAGATCTCCCGCAGATAGGCATCTGTAGAAATGCAGTGGTTTTTTGATGCCAAGGAGAGGGAAAGACACTTATTGCCTCCTATTCTTGTTACATGGGTTCTGGTAGAATAGAACAAAGGTGTCAAAGATCATACGTCACTCTGCTGGACAGAAATAGCTCTGCCGAGTCTCCATCCAGATAGGTGATAGCCCAGTGCTTTTCCTTTCCAAACATCTGCAGCCTTTTCTCCTCTTTTTTTTTTTTTTCTTTCTTCCCTCCCATAGTTCATTCTTACTTGTCTGAAAGCTCTGCAGGATGCCTGGCTCTGACGTTAAGAGTGTTCTTAAAAGGAAGCTGGCTTTTTTTCTCAAAATACAGTGCTTTTGAAAAAAGCTTCCTACTACCAAGATGTTAACTGTAGATTTCTGGATTTTAAGTGAAAAGCATGATTTTTGTATTTAGGTTTCATGGTCATTGTACGGTATTTTGCAATATTTTTATAAATTGGAAATAGGGGGGAGTGACAAAAAGCAGTTATATCTGAATTTCCTGACGTGGTTTTGAAATACCCAAAGTTTATTTTCTGAATTTTTCTTTCATATAACTTGAACAGGCAGAGAAAGGATGAACTGGAACAGAGGATGTCTGCACTCCAAGAAAGCAGAAGAGAACTGATGGTGCAGCTTGAAGGGCTGATGAAACTGCTCAAAGTAAGCCATTTCATGTCAGAAATGCAGTGCATCCTTCTCTCCCACAGGTCTGGAATTCACTATTGCCGTTCTGAGATTCCTGCTTTGCTGTTTTTACCATTATAAATACTTCATATAGAATACAAGGAATTTGCAAAAAGTCATTTCCTTACTGGCTCTGCATATTGGTGCAGATGGTTAATGAGATTTCAGGTTCGTATGCTGCTCTTTTCGTTAAAATATCAAGAACATGTAAGAATAGGAAGGTTTTGGAGAAGAATTAGATTTGGTAATAATCTACATGCTGTTCTGGGTAACAATTCAGTTCTTCTGAATTTAACTGGAAAATAAACAGGAAACTATAGTTCCTGTAGTACAGAATATGACTCCCCAGTGGCATGGCAGTGTTTCACCAAGCACTACTACAGTAACCTTCGATGATTGTAGATGATTTGTGTTATGATGGTGTTAGTTCTGATTTGTATTGCATGATATTGTTTGGATTTCTGTTGAGGGTCCATTATTCTTTTCATAGCGTACTGCCAGGATTGAGCTCATAGTTAATTACCAAAGTTTGAAATATTACTGTGTGTTTTTTCTTTCAATTCTTTAAACTGGACAAGAGCCTCATTCCATAAAATGAATGGGAAAACGTTGTCCTTATTCAAAGAGTTTTTGATCTAAGATGCAACAAAGATACAATACACAGTGGAAGAAATGGGAGAGGGATCACAGCAGTTACAGTGACAGGAAAAGCACAGGGTTTTATGGTTTAGCTATAGGCACCTCTTGATAGTTCTAGAAAAACGTAGAGCTTGTCTGCACTTGAAAATGATAGTTAATTCACATAGTATATAAACCTGAAGTTCAGTCACTCTTTTCTTCAAAACACTCAATACATAATACAATTCACTTGTATTCTGGAATAAGAAAGGCTATGATCAAATACTCTTTAGAGGTAGCTGTTTTTTTGTTGTTGCTGTTGTTTTTTTTAGCTTCCCCGTGCAGACGAGCACATGGCTAGAATTAATATTTGGGAGGTATTTTTTTATGCCAGTGGTTCTGCACACCGTAATTTTTTTCCGCTCAGACAGTTAACATCCGTCTTCTAAAAATATTGAAGATAATAATTTGCTAAATTCAGCTTGACTTCTGCAGACCCTAATCCCTTGTGAGTTCAAGTGTGAGTTTCTGAAGATGGGCATCCAAAACTGAATTATGAATTTCAAAAAGTACAAAAAGTTGTTGCATCAGAACTGGTTTGGTTCTTTGTGGTTGAGATGACCACAGCCTTAGCATTTTAGCCGTTATCTTGCACACACAATCAGCACAGATATTTTGCTTTAAGATGGTGACAAGCTCTGGTGCACGTTTTTCTGTAGCCCCTACTGTTTTCAAAGCACTCATGAGCCTTCAGACATGAATCCTCCCAAACACTACCTGGTGTGAATGCTGTCATCTCCATTGGGTTGAGTGGCTGTTCTGTCATCCGGCCTGACTTTCTGCTCTTCCACCTTGAAAGCCTTGAAGGCCAGGCAGACTAAGAGAGGTGCACTACTTGGAACCTCTACAAGCAGCCTGCAAAATTTCATCTGCCCCCTAGCCACGGGTGAACTGATGGCCGTACTCTCCTGGCCATCATGTTCCCAACTCCTGACTGCCCGAATGGTGTGTGCAGCCTCTTGCTCAGCTGCTTGGACAAGGGAGCATGGCGTTGTGTGGAGCAGCAGCAGATGCTGATATCAGTAACTCACTGGTGAGGAGAGCAGAGGCTACAGCAGGATACTGCAGAGCAAAGGGAGCACGTGGGCACCAGTGGCAGCATTGCAACTGGGGAGATGGAGGAGGGAGGAAAGGGCATTGCAGGAGGGGGAAGGGAACCATAACTGACCCCCATCTGATAAACCCGTGTTTTTAGGACCCATTTGTTAACTTTGAACATGCAGTCCACTTCTACCAGAAATTACAAGCTTGTTAGAAAATTTTAATGACATTGCTAGGCGGTATTACACAGAAGGTTAGTTTAGAAGCCGTCTCTTACTAGACTTTTCATTTATAAATCTATTGTCTTTTCATTAACTTCCCCAGTTTCCAAAATTGCTAAAAAACTAAGGGCAATGATGAGGCAGTACAGCAGGTGCCTAGAGGGGCTGTGCCATCTCCATCCTTGGAGGTTTTCAAGGCCCAAGGGGACAGAGCTCAGAGCAACCTGGTCTGAGATTACTGTCCTGAGTAGGAGGTTGGACTAGAGACCTCCTGAGGTCCCTTCCAACCTGAGTTATCCTATAAGCCTGTGACTGTTACAATTATTTGGTTTTACATGTTGCATAATATGGTTCTTTGAATTTCCCCCTTATTAGCTCTATATGGAGCCTGCCAGCTTGTCTTTGATGAAAGCATCTTCCAGAAAGACATCTGTTCCTGAACTGATGAAATCAAAAATGGAAAATCCACTGCCAATGCAAATTTGCTTGCACAGTTAAAAATGTATACCTTATTTTGAGTTTTAATGTATTTAGCTTCAGTTTGCACACATGGGCTCTGGTACATGTGGTTCTTCCTCCGTTAAATCAAGGAGTTCTTAGTGTCCCTGTTTTTCACCCTGTGCAGATACTTACTCCTCACACTGACAGCACTCCTCAATCTTCTTTTTTAAAGCAGTTGGACAGGTAGAGTTCTGCTGAGTTTTTCATAATACTGCACTTCAGTCTTTTTTTTATGATTTTATTTGCCTTCTGCTGATATTTAATAGTATTTTTTAAATTGGGCAAAAGCAAACTGTGTGTTGATTTCTTCTCTGACTCTAAGCAACACTATACAGGGAGTTACAAGAGTAGTTTTATTATTCTTCATTGCTATTTTCTTTTTTGTGCCTTTCTGCACCAGTGACAGCTTTTTGAATTCTGTCAGTTATCCTGTTCTTACTCCATGAAATGTGCTTTGTTTGTTTTGTATAGTGCTAACTGGTTAACGAGAATGTCACAATTAAATTTCTTCATATGAAAATATATTACATCTGTGCAGTTCCTGTAGAAGCCAAACTTGTAATACATTCAAATAAGAAAATCAGATTTATTTGGCAAGACCTATTTTCCATGAAGCTATAAAGCTTCATACATTACTTATTAGTTGAGTCTTGTATCAGCATTTCTGTTTGAATCAATTAATGATACGGCAAGATGTTTATACTTAATTGTGTTGTCTTATCTCCCTTTTTGAATATCAGTGCAAGACAGCACAACCCAGTCCTTGGTCCCTTCTAGGATCTGTTAAAAATTGCTTTAACTGGACCAGATAACTCCTCATGCAATTACTGTAAGAGTTTTGGCTGCAAGCTGCCCAGGCCTATTGATCTAAAAATAGTATTTCTAGTAGATACTCTTTTAACACGTTTTCCCATTATTGGTGGAAAGTGTTTCACTCTTTGCTGACGGAAACTACAAGGGGAAAGTACAGCGTCCTCCTATTACTCAGACACAGAAAAGAAATACTAATTCCTATTCCCCTATTAAGAATTTTACCATCACTATCAAGAGCCAATATACACCGCCTCGAGGCTTTGTTTTGTTTCTGATATTTGTGTTCATTTCAAAGACTTCTTTCTGGCGGCTTTAGCCCTGTCAGACATGAATTTTTAGTTCAAGTTTTAGCTACTCTTCTAATTTGGTGCTCTTAAAAGTTTTCATTTATAATTTAGATCAGCTGTTAAGCTTTTATGTTTTTTCCATTTTCTTATACAATATTTTCTGCATTTTTAATGCCACCGTCATTTCAGTATTTAGAGCTGGATTCATCTTACCTAACTTTGGTGATGTGAAAGTCTGGTATCTCAGCTCCCTCTGTAAACAGGAGAGAGAGGAAAGCATGCATTTGGAAGGACACAGTTGTTCTCTGGAGGTTCGTTTATTTTTTCCATTAAATATAGAAGGAGCCCAGATGATTAATTGATATTGGATGCCTTTGTTTTCAATGGGTACGTTAGGTAAGATGAACCCTGATCAAAGCAAGAGGAGTTATCACTCTAATCTACTCTGGTGATTTATCTAACACTATTTTTAACAGACTTCCTTTACATCTTTGTTACATATTTTTATCTCTGCATTTTCCTTCATTTTCATTTATAACTTCACTACATTCTGAAAAAAATATTCAGTTTAAAGCTTGGTCCAGGCAAGTTCTCATCCCATGGTGCTGGGGCAGGGCCTCCAGCTGTGAGGGCTGACCCGTGCTGTGACGGCGGCCTCGGAGCCACAGAGGGGCCCTCGGCTGGCTCGGCTGTGTGTGGGGGCAATCGAACCCCCACGATTTGTGTCCCGCTCTGATGTTTGTTAGCCAGCACAGCCATCTGCCCACACTGCTGCAACATGCACCCGGGTTGCTCTTTGCACAGTGTTTGCTTCTGAACCATTTATTTGTTGTTGGCCTCGGGGTGCGCTTCGTGCTGTGGCACTCAGGAGGCCGCAGGTACTGGGGTGTAGGCACCTGTGGGTGGTTTGTCCTGAAGGAGTTCAGGTCCTTCAGCTCTTCACAGTGTCATCAGTGGTGTTTTGGCTGCACTGTCCAATGCTCTCTGAAACCCTTTGAGCCTTTGAACTCCGGGCCAGTCTGTTAGCGCTGGGCAGCGTTCCTCGGATGGCACCCACAGCGCTGCCCAGGCGGCCTCCAAGCACCATACAGACTTAGCAAGCACCATCTTGGATAAGGCCATCCCAGTCTGGGTGATGAGAGGTGACAACAGCATGAACGTGCAGATTACACCAGAGAGCAGGCCCACGTGCAGCTGAGGTGAAGACCAGGGCCTTGCGCCTGAAGGGCTCCTGCAGCGGCCACCATGGTGCTGCCCACGGCTCTCATGTCCCCTGGCAGCTCCAGTTACGCAGAAGTGGATCAGACCCTTGCACATGAGAGGCCTCTTATCTGCCCCAACTGCACAGTGGCCAGTTATCTGCCAGCGGTGTCACCAGTGCCCCCCTTCAATGCTTGTTATCTTCTCCTCATCCAGGCTGCGGGCTTACCTTTCTGTCTTTTCTTCTGAAGACTTCTTTAATCACCTAGTGCCATTAGCTGGCACTCTTCTAATAAGTAGTCAGCTGTGATGATTGTCTGTCTTCTTGCAGGGTTTTTGCCTTAAGCTACAAGGATATTCAGCAGACATATCCCATATCACTTTTTTCCATTTCCTCAATGGTAATTTCCTCACTAGCTGATTTGATGATTTATCTAATAACTGCTCAGTTCTTCCTAGCAAAGCTCCACGTCTCTTGAGATTTTTTTTTCACATCTGTAGTTAATGCTAAAGCCTCATTTTTCAAGCTAACAACTTTTTTGTAGAGTGGAGATCATTTAAGATCTTTTCCCTGACCTGGCTCACCATCTGGTCCTGTGAGTCCCCGTGCTTGTAGAAGGAACAACTGGAAACATGTGGGAATGGGGAGGGAGGGCAGCAGTGGCCTCTGCAGCCGATGTTGATTCATGGTTCAATGACACCATGCCCTACATCTGCTACATCAGTGCCTAAATGTGCACCCGAACCACCCCACATCTTGGGAGAAAAAATAAAAATAAATATAAATATATCTGCTCAGAAATGTGGAACAATGTGGTTATGTTACTGTACATCTCTGCAGTCACTTCCAGTGTATCTCTGTAGTGCCCTCAATGCACAGTCAGGAACACATCTTTATCTTTTGGTGTAGTGGTCAGTGAAAAGAAACTACTCCAGATTAGGGGACAGAGTCTGGTTAGTCCTACTCAGACAGGAAATAAATGAGGGAAGGTGGATGAATGGGTTCATAGATCTCAAGGTCAGAACTTCTATTCCATTCAAAGTCAGCAACTTCTATTCCATGAATTTTGGTTCCATGAACTGAATTTCTGGGGAGATGTGCTGGGGAGTGGTCCTGCTGCTCACTGCACTGGCACTCCATGCAAAGCCACTGTTGGAGGGAACACACACTGTTACCCTGAAAAAGCTGTAATTACTAATTCTGCAAACACAAGAGTACTCAAAAAATATGCTGCCTACCTATCCTTCTAATGCACACTGTTGCTACCCCACCACAGCTGCCATGCTCCTCCACACAACCAAGCCCACATGACAGAACAGCCTGTAGAGCTCAAAATGGTGTTCCCATTGTTATACTGCTGAGGACAACATTTACGAAAACATTTGAATTGTGAAAGAAACTCTCAATATATGATATTTTGCTCATACCCAAAAAGGCATGTATAGTTGAAGTTAGTGTGATTCTGCTGGCCCAGGAGGATCATAGCATACATTTCTCTGACTCAAAAGCTGATAAATTCATCCATGTTTCACTATTTTTGGTCTTTCAAATTAGCGGTGGTCCATACTGATAGTAGTTGCATTGCAACAATGGAATTGTTCTCTCTTTTTGCCTACTCCGTATCTTCGGTGTTTCTGTCTCCCAGTTTCTCTCCTCCCGTTCTAGATCTGATTGCCTGCCACTCTTTAATTTGCCCTTTTGAAATCTGATCTGCAGAGGTCACTGCAGGTCCGGTGCTAGTGGTCACTCTGTGATCAAAAAGGTGATATTTTAGCTCTCACGTTATGACGGTTTTGGTCTTTGTGATGGCAGATTTGTGCATGCAGGAAACCAAATGCAGTGCATTGATTGCACACTTCAAAGGGTGTTTCCAGACTTTTGAGGGTGGTAGTCTGGTATTTCTAGACTGAAAGTAAAATTGTCTTGAGGACAACTAGAGAGTCATTTCTGAGTCTAGGATAGGAAGAGAAACCAGTACAGGTTCTGCTTCAAGCAAAGATCACAGTAACATCCATTCCACGTTTTCAACTTTCCCAAATACTGGTGGCCATTTTAGATGAATCTTCTTTTGAGAATGGAACAAATTACATCTTTGCTTTCCCACCACAACAGTTACATCTAACTTCTGTGTTTCCGTTTGTGTCTACAGATGTTTCTACGATTTGCCATGTTCTGTTCTTTCATTGGATCTGTTATAGATTTTGTGTATGTATGTTTCCTTATAGTACAATAATTAATCTACCCTGTTTCTCTCTTCACCTTTTTCTTTTGCCAACGATTATAGGAAGAAGAGCAAAAACAGGCAGTAAGTTGACTTCAGTTTGTAGGTGATCTAACTTTTTTTCTTACTGCATGAAAATACAATTTTCTGTTAATTGGCTTGTATGTATATAAACCACGGGATGTCTTTCTCACATCTGAATTTGAAAGCAGCCTTCATGATTATCCAGTAGAGCATGTTTTTGTGTATGTCCTTAAAGTTATTCCGCTATCACTTTCACATTGAGCTGATTGCCATGGGTACACAAGCGGTGACTGTATTCATTAGTTTTTTATGGAATTGTGCATGACCATCCAGGGTTGAAATGTGGGTTCTCAGCTGGCTTCAAAATTTATTATCTCAGAGATTCTTTAGAGTGCTTTCCATACTAAGAAAGCTTTCTTGTCTCTTCAGGTATCCTTAATTTGCCTCTTTGCCACATGCAAGTCCATGCATGAAAACTAATTAATGACTTAATATTCTAGGCATGGATCCATATCATTCAATCATGATATAGTCTCCTTGAATTAGTCCCAGTATGCTCATTGTAAACAGGATGAGTAAACTAACAAGAGACAAGAATGCATTTACTTTTTACTGATGCTCATTTTCTCTGCCCACCTATTAAAATCTGAATCCTGTGTTAATTTCCGAATCCACTCCAGAGGGAGCCCTTTTGCTTTTCTCAGAAATAACCAGATGTTCAGTGTCTTCTCTCCAACAAAACATTTTTTCAGCATTTTTGAGCATGTTTTTCTTTGTACACAAAGCATTAATGAAAATTAGTCCTGTGTTTCCCATTGGCTTTATTTTGTTGTTGTTAAATGTTGTCAGATATATGACATGCATTGGAAATACTCGTGACTTTTTTTTTTTTTTTTTTTGTAATGACATATATACTTCTGGTTAATTTCAATTGCTGAAAACACTTCAATACTACATGTGCTGAAATTGGCTTTTGGTGACTCCTGGATGGCCATTTATTAAAATACTGTCATCAACTTAAAAAGAAGATGGTGGTAAGTGTGCATCTTCTGTTGGAGCCTAGTTCTTCTTTAGTTGATGCTGCCAGTGAAGATTTATCCCTGGGTTTGCTAAGGCACCTTGCAGAAATTCTTTGGCTTAATGAAGGGACCAGATTGCAGCATGTGGCAGTGATCTTCAAGGAATTTCCTGGAGAAGGGAAAGCAACCAACACACCACAGTCCCTGTCCTCCCACTTCATACTGTGCAAGTGGAATGTTGTATCGCATGTCATTCTCTTACCCAGCATCACTGCTAGGAATAATCATCTGCATGGAGATGCAGAATTTTATTAGCTTGTTTTTCCCATGCTGTGATTTTTCATCCTGATTATGGATATAGAAAAAGGGTAAATATGAGATCAAAGGAAGAACTTGCCCAATTTTTCTTCCCTTCTCTCCCTGGAGCGCTATGTTAGTGAGACGATAAGAGAGCCAAAACGGACTGCTAAAATAATGTCCACACATTGTTACACTTCCCAGTCCCATTCTGTTGGAAGCAGTGATAAACAAGCCAGAAAGGATTTGAAGCTCAAGAAAGCAGATTTTGACCAGCCAAAGAGCACGTAACTGATCTGTATGTAGGAACTGAAACTTTTCATCCTTACCTATCATGGGCTGAAATAGACTGGAGTTGCTCTGCTCCTAACTGTAAAGGTGCAGCCTGGAAAAGATGAAAGTCTCAGGGCGCAGTGTTCCTCTTGGCTAAGAAACAGACAGTCATAGGAATCACAGAATAACTGAGGTGGGAAGAGACCTCTGGAGACCATCTCATCTACCTCATGCTCAAAGCAGGGTCAGCTAGAGCAGGCAGCTCAGGATCTTGTCTGATGGGGTTTTGAGTATCTCCAAAACTGGAGACTCCACAACCTCTCTGGGCAACTGGTGCTAGTGCTGCACCAGCCTCGCCATAAGAAAGTTTTTTTTTCTTTATGTTTAATGGGGAATTCCTGTATTTCCATGTGTCCCATTACCTCTGGTCCTTTCACCGGATAACACCAAGAAGGGTCCGGCGCTGTTTTCTTACTCTCTTCCATTGGGGGTTAGTACTCGTTGTTAAGGTCCCCTCAATCCTTCTGTTTTTGACAGTCCCAACTCTTTCAGCCTCTCTTCATATGGCAGATGCACTTGTTCCTCATCATAGTTTTTGGCTATTCCTCGGACTTGCTCCAGACATGCTTTGTATCTTTCTTGTACTGGGTTGTCCAGAACTGGCCACAGCACCCTGGATGGAGCCTCACTATTTCTGGGGAGAGGGGAAGGATCGCCTCCTTCACCCTGCTGCCAGCACTGTTTCCAACACGGCTCAGGATGCTGTTGATATTTTTTGCTGGAACATTGCTGTTCAACTTGTTGTCGGCAGGACCCCAGCTCTTTTTCTGCCAAGCTGGTTTCCAGCCCCCAGAGCACACTGATGCACGGGGTTATTCCTTCCCAGGAGCAGGACTTTGCTCTCTGTGTTGAACTTGGTGAGGTCCCTATCTGCCCGTTTCTCCAGAGGGATTCAGAGATCTCTCTGAATGCCAGTCCAACCATCTGGTCTATCAGCCACTCCTCTTAGTTTTGTAGTGTCTGCCAACTGGTTGAGGATGTGCGTTGCCCTATCATCTAGGTCATTTCTGAAGCTCTTAAACATTCTGGCCCCAGTATCAAATCTTGAAGCACACCACTGGTGACTGGCCTCCAGCTGGACTTTGCATTGATAACAACCCTACTCACCCCTCTGTGAGTTGGTGTCTGCACTATTTTGGAAAGGAGGTAATGGCACATCTCCAGTCTGAAGTCCAAAAGAATTCATTGGACCATACTCTCACTTCTAAATGTCTTCAGGACTTCATGTCATCTGTTTTCTCCAATAACAGGCATACTTGAACACAGGGCTGGCTGGGTGTGAGATCTCAGCTTAAAGAAACACAGCCAACTGAAGAGCTTTAAGAATATTATCAAACATGACGCTGTCCTTAAGACCCTCTGCCAGTTTTGGTGGTTGTAGAGTTGCATCTTCCCTCTACATAAGCATATAAAACCCTAGAGTAGCTTGGGAAGGGTACCAGTGCAGTGTGAGCTCAGCCAGCCCCATCCTGTGTCCACAACATCAGGCTTGGACAAAGAGGCTTGTCTGATTAGTACTTCACAAAGGCCTACAATTTAGCCCACAAACAGCTGGCCCACATATGAGGGGTAATGGGGAACACTGTCTGGGTCCTGTGGAAGAGAAGACCCAAGTGCCCTAGTGATCTAGAGGGATGATCTCTCACCCCTTGATGAGATGGCTAGGTTATGTGGTGGTAGCCTGAATTTACGTGAAGGATTAAGGTAAATAAGAGACAAATCAACAGAACAGTCACCGATTCAGTACTGGCTGCACATCAAAAGCAGTAGCATCAGCACCCACTTCAGGAATTTCTGATTTCCCATCGCTGCTAAAGCTGCAAGTCCCATGCTGCCTTCTCCATATTGCTAGCAACAGGTAGAGATGGGTCAGAGAGGATCGGTTGTCTTGGCTGTATTCAAGCAAGTTTCTTGGCCAGCAAAAAAGACTTCCTGAAGAAGTCACCTTGTTCATTCTGCATTTAAGGAAACGTACACATTCCAAGGGCTGAACATACCCAGGCTAGCACGGACATTTTGAATGGCTTGACTGACATCATGAGCCAGCATTGCATCCAGTGCAACAAGACGCCTAGCCAAGAGGAGCAAGTAAGGGTTTGCTCATATATTTGCACCCAGAGTGATTGCACATCTAAGCACTGAGGAGAGATCTTTGCTGCCAGTGGCAGGGCAATAAAAAGTTACTTGGCTGCTGAGGTTACTGCCAAGTACCTACCGAAAACTGTGTGGGAACTGACTTCCATTTCCAGCAGAAGGCTAGGTGAGCACAGTGACATCTGAGACAGCAAACTCCAGACACAAACTCCAGTCCTCAGAAGGCCAAAAGCTGTGTCTCTCTTGGCCAGTCTGGCTCGAATATCATGGCAAGCTATAGGGAATTTGTATCATGAGAGGTCCACTATTTCTGATCCTGGTTCAGAGTTGATTTTCCATCAAGATTTTGAAAGTTTCTTTACTGTCTTTCCCTTCACAGGACTGCTCCTTCAAATCACTTGGGCCAGTTCTGGTTACACCCTCGCGGAAAAATGCCTGGTGTAGAGATATTGCAGTAAAGGGGTATTAAGACACAAGGTATTCATAGTCCATCACACCATTCTCTATTACTGCTAAGATTGTTGTGTCCCAGCTAATAAAGATCATTTCCAGCATAGATCTTAATTTACAACAGGACCGTTTTCATGTCACAGCTGGTGAGAGACTTAAATAATCTGCTAAATATTAAAACCTTTGTTTTATAGTCAAATGAACAGCCATTGGAGCTGTACTGTTCACTATTCAGAAGAACGTTAAAGGAATTCACAAAGATGTACATCACATGTATCATGTCTTTGGCATGTAGTACAATAATACATACAACAAACCCAGAGGAGCATCAAGCACTCGTAATCCAACACAAGAGAAGTGCTCTAACGCCGAACAGGCACAGAAATGGCTTCACAGCAAAGGAGCTCACATGGGAGTGCTTAAGCACTGGAATGGAAATCTTTTCCTTTCTGAAGATGGTGGGAACCGTGCGGCATTGCAGAGCAGATGAGGCTCGTGAATTTTGAGGTTATATTACCAATCAGAAGAAGTGGACACGCTGACACCAAACAGTCCTCGTGAAGTTGTGGAAATCGTGGGAGGGTTGCTCCTTAACCCGGTGGATGGGCTGTTTGGAGTCCCAGTTTTCCTGCCTTCACTAGGTGGAGATGATGCCTTCCACTCCACATGAGCGGTGCAGGGGCAGCAGTACCTCTTCACCTCATTTGCAGTGCACATCCCTTTTCTGTGGTGAACCTTCATAACCAACAGCTAGAGCAAAACTGATCCCAGACAACAAGCTAGGGTGATACCTGTGTTCCTTCCCAAGAGCTGCCGAAACCTGGGAGAGGGGAATTCCTAACCTTGGGGAACGTGTAACTGCTGAAGAAGTCTCATCATGTTGATGTCTGAATATGAGACTGCTGTTCAATTCTGTGTCTGTCTTTGCTGCATCCAGAGGTCTTAATTCACCTCTCCAGAGTGGGTCACTGATGCATGGCTGGGTGACCCCCACCACCATGCACTGGTGCGTTTTAACAAAAATACGAAGAATTCCTCCTGATGCCTGAACACTGCAAGTCCTCTGCCTTCTTGTACTGCGTGGCCCCCTTCGTTTCCAGGGTGTGCCTTTGGTCTCTGTGGATGATTCCAAGCTCTCAGCATTGATGGATCATGTCTGCCAGCTATATGGCTAACGTGACCCAACTTGCTCGAAAGATAATCATTCGTATTCATAACTGAAGAGCCTCTCTGAAATAAGTGGAAGATCAACCTCTAGGAGTGAACAGCTCAAGTAGCTTAACATAGAATAATCCTGTTCTGTGTAACATAATGCTGTTCAGGATAAACTTAGGAAAAAGATGAAATCTAGTTGCCTACCACGCTGGCAGCCTTAAATGCCTTCTCTGGTTGAGCTGAAAGAAGTGGTAGCAGTTCCTGAGACTTGCAGGCTAGGCCTGTACTAGTGAGCGTGCATGGAAAAGTTCTCTGACACCGAGGCCAACTGGCATGAAAATGCCTGCCTCTGCTAGCAGATTTTCTTAGGCTCCAAGACCTGGTGGCTGCATGCGGTATTGGGAATGATTCCTGCAGTGTGCCTGGGAATTGCTGGGGAATGTGGTAGCTGAGATGTGTTAAAGCTGTGCCAGGGAGCGTTCTTACACTTTAATACTGTAAATTACTTTGTTCCAGTGCCAGAAACACTCCTGGGCATGGTTCAGTTCACTAATACAGACAGACAGCTTTAGAGTAAGCTTTGAGTTTGTGCCTCCACATGAGGAGCCATGTTTATGGGTCTCCTGAAAGACACCAAACCTAGAAAGGCTCCTGAAGGAGTCATTTAGATGTTAAGTTTTTGAAGTCGTATCGGGAGTGGGGTGTCTGTACCCAGGGGGTTTATGTGTCAGTCACATCTCAGCAAGGTGGGCTAGGTCTGTGCTGACACCTGGTACTGAAGAGGAGAAGACTTTCCCCTTCTCGCTGACTTCCAGCACTGCCTTGGCTACGAGGAGGAGGGCTTGGCAGAGAGTAGCCATGGATGTGCATCAGGATTGCGTTCCTGGAAGTCTGATTGCCCTCATGGCTCACACTGCCCTGTGGTGGTTGAATGTCAGGTAAGAGCTACATCTCCCAGTGACACGATGGCACTTCCCATGGCAATTGTGTGAGTGCGCTGAAATGTAGACCAAGGTGTGAAGCCAACATCTACAGAAGACCTGGTTTCTGTCTGAGGAGAAGGAAAATGCCGCTCCCCACCCCGAGCAGCAAGGCTTTAGCAAGTCTCCCTGGGCCCACTCAGCCCTCCCCTGCTGCGCTCTCCATCTGTGTGGAGCTTGGAGGGCAGAGCTAAGAGGATTGAGCACGGCTCAGGCGGCAGCAGATGAAAGTGGGTTGCTGCTTTTCTTTCTCGTGCTGTGTGTAGCGGATGGTGGAGGCCAGACACGGCACGGGTCTGCCAGAGCCTTCTGAGAGCAGTGCCCTGCTCGAGGCGGGCGGTGAAGGGGCGCAAGGTCCTCTCCTGATGCTCATCTGGGAACAGCCCAGGAGGGGTTTAACCACGCTGCCCCATTTCGGCAGGCACACAAGCAGCGTGATTAAGTGCTGTCAAACACGCAAGGCAAACTAAAATAGTAGAGAGCACTGAGATGTTTTTATTTCTGATGTGTAGTAACCGGAGATATTTTCAAAAATAGCAGTTGAGAAAATTGTCACGGAAAAGTGTGATTTTTCATATGTTCCTGCTGTCCCATTAGGAGGTAACAGCCATAACGTAGAACCATTTATCCCGGAGTACCCACTCCATTCATGTCTTCCCTGAATCGCATTCCTCTGTACTTAATCACATTTTGGATTGCACAGCCAGAAACAGGCAGGAGTTTGTTCAGTTTTATGTTTTCCAAGTCTTGCCTTCGCTGAGAAAGACACGTATGCCAAGTTTGAACTTTTAAGCTGCTACCATTTTTAACAAAGCTCTGCACAAAAGCGTTGTGGCTACACTTGCTTTTGACTTGGGGGAAAAATATGCTTATTCATTCTTATGCACTTCAGAAACTGCTGAAGGGTTTTTTATTTTCTAAACAGATCCTCTGTCAAGAGGCTGCCCAGCGTGAACATTTTCATTTTTGATCTTCTGGAGGTTTCCGATTGTTTGCTTGCTTGTTTGTTTTAATACACATTATTTGCAAAAAGAGAATTAGAAAGGAAACTGTCCTACGGTGCTTGCACCGGAGTGCACAGTGCTCATACAAAGCGGTTACTATAGGTGTATCATGGGCAGTTATAAGGAAAAATCAAGGCTTGGTCACATCATATGTGGTCAGAGAGGCTCCAGGAGCCCCAGGAGGTTGTGCCTGTATGCAGGGCATTTCCCCTCCTTCAGTCCCATTTTGATGTTGATAATTTGGAAGGTTGGCAGCAGGAGCAGCCTTGGTGCTTCAGGAAAGCACTGCTGGAAGTCGTGGCACCGCCGTTGGCTTGTGGGCTGCAGTGGAATGAAGGGTGTTGAGATGCATTTCATGCACGTGGACTGACTGAGGCTCTGGTCTGTGCAGCACTTTGCCAGCGGGTCATCCCATACAGACGGTCCCGAGACCAGCCCCATGCCCTGGGGAGTGAGGACAGGGCTCTGCAGGGAGGTTGTGTGTACTAAAGCGTGTGAGAGCTGATGGCGAGGAGGCACCTGTCTGGTACAATCCTTCAGGAAATTTCATACAGCCACATCTCCACCATTTCTGCAGCAGACCCCGCGATGCCCCAGGCACTGAAGAACCTGGGTCATACAAGGGGAAGGCAGTGCAGACAGCCTCATGCCTTAGCACCTTGCCAGCACCCCTAGCTGAGGTTAAGCACCTTGCAGGCCCAGGAGACCTTCAGCAGACCTAGGGGATGCTCCTGCACTCCCTGGGAGGCCCGAGGTCTCAGAGGGTCTTTCGGCACCAAGCACAGGAGTATGGAGCCTGCTCAGGCGTCGTGGCTTGCCCTGGGAAATAACTGGAGACTGGGGAAGCAGCTCCATGGTGTTGCCTGGAGTTAGCACAGAGTCCCAGAGGCTGGAAGGGACCTGGAGGTCAGCTGGGGGCTGGCCTGCTGGGCCCGATCATCCCGTCAGACCTCAGCTGCTCTGCAGGACCACCAGTGCCATCACACAACACTCCCACCCCTTCAGGCACCCAGCATTAGGGCACCCAGAACCCCAACAGTGTCTGTAACGGGGCCACCACCAAAGCAGCGGCCTGCATGCATAACATCGTGTCTCCAGGCCTACACACACCTTGGGTGCAGGGGTGCACGGCAGCAGGGCTGGAGCTAATCACCACCACCAGATCCGAGCTGTCTCTGTGGTTCTGACAGTGCCCGAGGGACTGCAGAGTCAGAACAGTGTCTGGGAGGTGTGTGAGCATGGACTGGCAGTTTGGGGTGTATTAACAGCAGCTTTTTTTTCTACAAGTCACTATATGAGAAATTTTGCTTTTAGCAATTTAGAAATGTTTTTCAAATACCCAGATTTTCTTGCAATAAAACCAACATTTTGATTTTAAGGTTTATATTTTGATGAGGAACCAAAGGGGGAGGCCGTACTGCTTTACAGGAACATTTGATGTAGATGGAGAAAG
The DNA here is from genome assembly GCF_964035555.1 of Netta rufina. Taxonomy (NCBI): domain Eukaryota; kingdom Metazoa; phylum Chordata; class Aves; order Anseriformes; family Anatidae; genus Netta; species Netta rufina. The sequence goes on from NC_140125.1 coordinate 121,257,519, forward strand.
CAGAGTTGTGGACCAAGGGTTAAGTCAGTCCAGGGTTAAGTCAGACTGAGGGTTAAGTCAGCTTTACAATAAGCTGACTTCAACAGCAAAGCCAGCTTGAAACATTCCTTTTCCTGTGCCAATATTCACTGCTCCAGCAATTATGTTCTTACGGTTTCTGAGGGGCCATGCTCCAAATCAGAGCACTGAACTGTCCTAATTAAAGACAGCGTTCCTAGAAAAAGATGAAGCCAGAAATTCTTGTAACTACACCTTCATTGACCTTGTATCAGATCTTCAAGAAGTACAAATCCAGACTGGAAGAGGCTAGATGTGGTTCCTTAGCATGAGCCTTTCAGGTCAGCCACTGAAACTACGTGGCAGAAAGCAGCCAGCAAGCACCTCTGGATCAGAGAGGGTGCACCAGCAGTCAGCTGCGTGCCCCTTTGCAGCAGTACAGACGAGGATGGTTCCTGTAACAGCAGATCAGAGAGAAGGTTATAAGGGACAATAAGCAGTGTCCCACCAGAATCAATGATCATTTAGAACTGTGAATTCAGTGCTTAGGCTTATTCTGCAGGAAAATTTCATAGGTCTCCATTGAAGATCTCATATGCAAGGTCAGAATGTGTTTGTAATTTTTTTTATTTTTTTTGTGGCATATATTTTCCCACAAAGTGGGTGTTTCTATCCTTTGTTTTTTCTTCATGAGAATTCATTGCGGTGTGTTAGTGGTATTTTTCATTCCACATGCACGTTTCCACCAAAACATTTGTTGCCACATTTTGGGGTAGATATTCATGAGCATATAGATTTTGTGTTTTTGTTGTGGAGATATCATTAAGATGACTGGAGAGATATACTGCAAGGATTTGCATGTGCTTGGCAAGGTTGAATTTCACTTGATGTTTGTTTAGTCCGTAGGAAATGTGATGCCGATGATGAGTTTGGCAAGACTGAAAGTTAGAAGACAGTATTCAGGAATAATTTATTTTGCCATAGTTTCTTTGAGTGTAGATTGCAACTGGTTATATGATGATCCTTGGAGAGTCCAGAATGTGAAATGCTTGTTTGCTTCCCAGCTGAATTTTGTACCCTGACTGTTCTAAATGCTGACTGTTCTAAAGCAAATTTTTCTTGACTTTATAATCAAGGACCTGATCTAGTATGTAAATAAGCTTAAGTGCAGACAGTGCGTGCATACTCCTTCAGGATATGCCTCAGTGTATGCTTAATTCTCTGCAATCACTAATTCCTTCTGCTGTGCTGTAGCACTGGATTGGCACCCAAATACAACTGACTGATGCCATAAATAGTGTATATGCATATCTGTAGCATCTTAATCTTAACCAAACTACAAAACTGTACATCTTCACATCCCTCTGGATCAAATTGAGTGTGTCCATTTCAGAGACGGGGAAAACTGATACTTTTTTAGACATTCAAGACTATCCAACAAGCTGTTGATGAAATTCAAATGAGAGCTGTTGCTTGTATCTTGGCTGTCACTTGTAGAAAGAACTGGTTCTCATACACAATCATGAAAAATATGGAAGAGGCCCCGTTGCAACAGCACATACTGTAACTTGGTTCTTGAGGGCTGCCTGCTCTACACCTTGCAGGAGTTACATCCACATAGCTGAACTCTAAACATTTGTTAGAGTGGAAGGTGTATAATACTGTTAATCCCCAGTAATTCAATTGCAGAGAAATTAATATTAAATGTGTTTCTGTGTGAGCATTTGTAATACTTTCCCTCTTATCATTATGGAAGCATAGAAGGGTAATCAAAGCCACATGAAGGACATCTGGATCCAGCATTGGTTTATATGGCACCTGGCCCTTATTAATAGTAATGAGGAAATAGCAGTTTGGGATTTCTTGACCTCACATGAAATTCATTTCACTGGGCAAAGGTTGCTAACAGATGGCAGCAATTTGGGGCTCATTTCATCATCTGTTACACAGACTTTATTGCTTCATTTTGGCCCTTTCCTTTGTAAGGAGCTATCCCTTTTTCCACCTCCTCTCTTTATAAGGGCTGTCTTTTTCAAAGGGAGTCCTGAAACATCTTGTTAAAGCATGTTATATGCAGCACAAGAGTTTAGGTATGGTCTGATACAACAGAATAATCCCTTTGAGCATAAATCACTCTTTTAGTAACTGTGTTGTAAACTTCTATCTTTTTGAAGTTGGTAGTTTCTTCTGGGTTATTGGCCTCTCTCCAATTTGTTCCCTATTTCCCCAGCCCACAAATACACTTTTGCACTCTGACTTTAAGCAAATTAAAGAGATTTGAGAAGACACAACCCCATAATTGTCAACACAAAACACTATCTCAAACCAGAAGTTTGTCACTGAAGTCTGATTTAATAACGTACCCCAATGAGTTGCGTGCCAGTGAGCCTGGTGTTGAAGAGTATGAAGCATCTAGAGAAAGGATTTCCTTTCAGTGTCTACTTCACTGTTGTCATATTGGTGTGGACTCAATTATCCTCGAAGAGCATCCCTGGTCAAGCAGCTGTGAGGAGATCTTTGCAGAGCTTGCTGAAGCTTATCTGCAGCTTGGCTGGGCGGTGGTTGGATGCCTTCCCTGCTGGCCATGGAGCTAGCTGTCAGGCAGAACTATCTGTGATGCTCAGCAGCATCCCAAGAGGGTAAAATCTTTGATCTGAGTGTTCTGTTCTACCTTTTTTTTTTTTTTTTTTTGGTAGTTATAGCTGATTCGAAGCATGCTAGTAGTAAGATAAAGAAACCTCAAAAATACAGATGTAGTGCTGTTTAGTATTATAGAAATATTATGAATTCAAGACCTTGGAAATGATGAGGTTCGATATTTGCTTACTCAGATGTTATGTTAGCCATTATGGTGATAGCTTCCTCTTGTACAGCAATGGCTTCTGCGCTGCAACAACATGTATTTACAACGTAACTATCAAAAAAATCAAAATACTTCTACGTAGTCAAACATTGGTGTAAATATTACACCACAGTGCAGAAATGAAAAAAAAAAAAAAAAACATACCTGGAATCAATTTATCCTTAGTGCTAGATCAAAATAGTTTTACCTAAGAGTCTGATAGTCTGAAATATCTGTTCCAGCTGTACACTGTGTCTTTCATGATGCTTTCAAACTGAAACCTCTTGGGGGTTTTATTTATCAAAGTGAAGTGAAAGTTGTTCTAACTATTAAAATCATCATGTAATCCAAATTGGGTTTAGAGAGAAATGCTTGCATTGTATTTGTGATTTAGTTTGACTACTGTAAATATCCCTACAATTTTGAAAGCCCAGAGCAGATGTGCTTAAATCCACAAAGAATTAAAATAGCAGAGAAAGATAAAATCTCAGTATTTTGACTAATGCATTTTAAGAAAAAGTCTGCTAATGTGAAAATTAATTTTCTTTTCCCTGAACCTTTCTCTGTTGAAGTAAATTCACCAGTAAGAGGGGGGGGGGAGGTGCATGTTTTAAGAAAGATCTGAATTCCAGTAGCCTCCCGGGGCTGAAAAAAAAAGCAGATGTGTACTCTTGGTGCAGTCAAACCCTGTTCATCTGTACTTATTGGAAAACACTACGTGTTTGCTTCTAGGGGCTGCAGTTCTCCAGATCATTGACGATTTAATTCTGTGTTTCTGACAACATTAATGAGTTCATCAGATTAAATAAACTACAGAATTCCAGGAGAGCTAAATCGTGTTAGTTGGGTTCTGCCATTATGAATGCTCTTGGCACTGATGCGTGTACAAGCAGGGCTCTGCAGAGCAGCGCTGCGCATCCAGATGTCGGGTGCGCTCTGCCTCGTCGCAGTCACGGTGGGCACGGCAGCCGTGGTCCTTACTGCCTCTCTTGGTGAGATCAAGTCATCGATTTCTTAGCTCCGGTTATTGCTCTCAGAGATTTTTACAGTCTCTTTCACCCACCGATGAACAGCCTCACTAGTTGTCATTGACCTCTCTGAGCTGGATGCTGATGGTCAGGCTCACCGCAGTCCCACCTGTATCTTTGGACATCCCTTCATGCATTCCTTCTCCTCAGTGCAGAGGAACAGAAACCTCTGATCTCCAAATCTCCTGCTGCTGATACCAAGGACAAACCTACAGCCTGACGGAAAACTCTTTGGCATCAATTTCAGATCCAAAGTCTTACTTCCATTGTCAGTAATGGTAGCAGACAACACATCACCTGTGACATTAGGAGGTTCCTCATGATATTGTCCTCTCCTTTGACTAGAGGAGTGATAAGAGATCAGTCTTGACTGTCCAGAATATCTCTCACAGTTCTGTACTACTTCATACCTAAAATCAGCTGGTGATCGCTGTTTAGAGGCTGTTGATAGTGACCTTGGTCATCACCAGTGAATCCTCACAGGAGATTTGGTAAGTTGATAAATGCCAGCACTGGACTCTAAATCAGAGACTGCTCAGTCCAACCACACTGCTCTAGCAGTGGCCTTCAAACCACCCATGCTCACATGGCTGGAGAACGGAGCCAGGATTTGTTCTGCTTACTTCCATCCCTTTTCCACCTGCTTGGGGCAGTGCCATTGGGAACCCCACTTATTGATGTGTTCCTCTGGAGGCTGCTGAGTGCAGAGGCCCAGGCTCTTCCGCATCTCCACCTGCGAGCTGCCAGAGCACCATAGCCAAGCACAGCTTTTATTTTGCCTGGAGCAGGGCAGTTTTCTTCCTGTGGATGCTCTGAGGTGGTAATGGGGAACATGGGAACTGTCAAAGCAGCTGGGTCAGACAGCAAGAGACATTTCTGAAAAGACATTTCTGCAATCAAGGCTGCAAGCACTGGGATTCCCTAGAAAAGGGGATAAGGAAAAAGCTTTCATCTTTAAGGAGCTGGTGTTTATCAGGTAAACCGGTCACATTCTCTGCACTTCTGAACACATCCCGTGCAGCGTGTGCTGCTGTGTGTCGTGTGTTGTCTGCCCAACATCTCAGCTCCCTGCTGGCCACTATGCTGGCCACCAGCTCAACCAAGGCTGCAGTGCTGGCACAGCTTCGTTCTGCCCACGGGGAGAACCACAAAGGACAGCGGAGAGCATTGCTGTGTCACCCACAACAGTGCATGCTACTCAGCAGACAGGTCAGTAAATTTGGCACTGCTGTTGTGAAGCATCTGAGGATGAAGGAACACGAAATTCAAGAAGCCTCACTGCTCTGCCAGTGGCATCAGATACAAGGGGCAGAAGTCATTGCCTGTGCTGCCTGTACCCACCTGTAGCCAGTCTGTGCTTCTTGTGGTCCTTACTCCTCCCAAGTGACGCTTCTTGCATGAACTTGCTACAGAACAGCGTATGCTTGTCGCTGTAGGTAGGAGGTCACATTTTTTATTGCCAGTGTTGTTGTTTTTTTTTCATTGAAAAAAAGGTTTGTTTGTGTTTTTTTTTTTCCAATGCTAGACCCAAGAAGATACTACAAAAAAAAAAAGAAAAAGAAGTGCATGTCTTAGATCTGGGAGATAGGTTTGCTTTTCTTCTTGTCCTCCAGCTCAGAAGTGATCCCCCCAGAGAATGCCCTATTCTTACTTTCCTATGTAAGCTCTTGCAAAATGGAAGGAACAGATCGTATTAACATCATAGGGAACTTCTTGCTGGCTGAGAACAGACAAGTCCCTGCAGATTTTGTTTTCCATCAGAAGCACACTTTGGTTTGACCCCAGTGGTCAGTATATATTGTGTGCTTGGGATGTAAAGTCATACATCAGCATGCACATAGCGCTTACCATGATCAGCTGAATAATCAGCCTGTGAGTTTTGCATCAGAAGGCATGGCTGGTGGTGAGAGGAAAGAAGCTACAGTGGCTGTTCCTCAGTCTTTGTGATCTGACAGTGACAGGACTAAGTCTTTCAGATTATCTCCCTTCCTCTTTGTGGCTATTCGCAGCTCATTGAAAGACCACAGCATCACATCAGAGAGGCGCTCGCAATGCGTCATACCCTGTGTCTGTATGTTCTTAATTAGCTCACGAGCCACTCCTTCCAAAGATCAAAGGCGCTTCACCAGGACACAAGGAGCTTGCTTTTAAAACATGCCTGCAGCAGCTGCTCGGCAGTGGCTGCACGATGAAGCAACCTCCTGCCTTTTGCCGAACATGCGATCCTTGGCTTAGGTCTCGGGCAAACGTGGGGAGAGCAGTCCTTCAATCTCAAATCCATGTAGCAGCTGATGCTTCTCCTGTCTGTCTAGAGTGGATCCCGCTTCCTCTAGTAATCTTTCACCTTTTACTAAAGGTGTGCGTCCAGTTTACTTTTTGCCAGCCCAGTGCAGGGGATTCACATTGCCACCTGCTCCAAAGAAAGGATCCAAAGCTTACCTGGCCGTAGTAGGGCTTACTGAGCCAGCGAGAACCCCATGAACGTGCCTTCCATTGCTCATTTTCCAAGCCCACAGCTAACGCAGGCACCTACCCGTGCTGGCAGCAGTGGCTTGGCCTTGCCACAGTGCCTGTGCTGAGGAGCAGGAGGTGGCCAAGGCTCCTGGGCAGCAGTGAGAAGATCCCTGGGAGTGCAGGAGAGGGCCCCACAACTGCTCTGAGATCCATCTGCCAAAAGTGCCTCTTGCTGTAGGTAAGTAACTACCACCTCTTCTTTCTTTTGGGACACAGCCAGCATCTCTGCACGCACCAAGCCAGCGAGCATCACTGATGCTGCTGGGCAGAGGGGAGGTGGGGACGTTGGGTTCACCCCACAGGCTCGGGGTGATGGGGCTGCTTTCTGTTGTGCTCTTTCTTATGTCGCCTCCGTGCTCCTTTCTGCTCTGCGTGTAGGCCGTAGCCCGTGAGGCGTGCACCGAGGAGTAACCTCGCATGCAGATAGTGTCATTACTCAGATGGATGGGGTTATTGATCTGCAAAGTGTCTGCAGAATCCTTGGACTACCAGCCTTGCAGACAACTCATCTGCATTTGTTATTGCTTTTTTAAGAGCCAAGTATGTTAAAAAAGGATGACAAATCCTTGAGTACTTTATAGGTAGCACACTTCAGAGAAGTAGTGAAAGTTGCTAAGTAACCAGTTGCTACTTACCTATGAAAATTTATAAAAGCATGGCTTCAAAGAGTGTGGAAATGACTAGTGAAGGGCACTGTAAGTCTTCTGTATTCTGCATAAAGCATAGATGTATTTATCCGAAGAAATCCAACTTTCATCATAGTACAGCAGTGCTTCTCAGACCCAATATAAATATTCGTTCATGTTCACAGTCTTCCTGAAATGGGTTTAAAAAGTATATATTGATGAGTTTCTGCAGAAATTTATATTCATGGTGTTACCAGTGAGGTATGCTTTCCTTAAGCTGTATTCCTCATGGTGTTGTATTGTTCCCATTAAACATTTCATTTGTGTTTTTATTTAGTTTTAGTCACTTCACAGTTATCCAGAGAAAATATTTAGATACAGAAATCCAACTGTATTCTCTTTTATTCAGCAGTTAGATTTAAATTTGTCAAGCTAAGAATAAAATACCCATTTGTGTACCCCTGCTAAGGAAGTATTCGCTATGCTGGCCTATGAGCAGCGAAAGATGCATCACCTTTCTTTTTAAGGCTTTGGCTCTGTGTGCCAGCTGTTTGTGTACATCCCCACCAGTTAGCAAGGGTTTGAAGAAGGAGGATGGGGACTCGAGCGAGGCCATCAGTGGTGGCCATGGCTCTGCTCAGGGTGGACGCTCGGGGTCCTGGCGTCGAGCAGGCCTGGCAGCACCAGGCCGCCGCTGCTCCCATCGTATCGCCTGCGTGTCCATCCTATTCATGGTGTTCCCTTCCACAAACATCCCCGAAAATTGCTCGGCATTTGGTTTATGTGGATTTGAGTGACTGACAGGCTTTAGCTTTCTGGTAAGGAGGAAATTGCAGAGCAGCATAAGAGCAAATTGTCCTCTCAAGAGACGGTTTCTCATCCCAGGAAAAGAGAGGGAGGCTTTTCAGGCTAGGAAGCTACAGATAACATGAAATTCAATTTTTCTTACAGTCACTCTCTACATAAAGGTAGTATTTTCTGAGAGAGTTCATGGCCAGAGAGGTTTCCCTATATTTTTGTGGCATTTAAGGTCCACATTTGACACTTGGCTTTCAGGAGGCAGCAACTGAGGCTGTGCTAGGAAATGGCAGTGTCCTGCGAGGACAGAGAAGGGCAGATCTTCCTCCTCGGGCCGTGGGGGCATCACTTCACGAGCTGCAGGTCTTCCCAGATGGTTGAGCCACCAGAATCATTGTGCTCAGGGCAGACACTCAGCATACGGCCATTTCTAGGCCTCTTACTCTTTCATGTCAATTTGTAGTTGGGTCTCAGCTCTGCCCGTTCCCTGTCCACATCGTGGGGAAAAGCAGGTTGGTCCTTGCCATATTCACGTTAGCCAGGAATAAGAGCACCTGTGAGCATGACTAATTAATTTTAACTGGAAGAGGGGAATAATATTTTGCCTTCTATACCAGTTTGCCAAGCTGAAAAATGGACCCAGAGTGTGACAGAGGATTTAGGTCTTTGGACTGAGAGAAGCTGAGGTGAAAGGGTGCCGAGGAAGTTCAGCATGCAAGTCCAGCACAAACCCTGAAACCATCACGGGCTGTGGGATTTGGGAATCTCCACATTTCTCACAGCAGTGATGCCAGCACGTCTCCAAGAGCACGATCTGTATGCACAGCAGCTAAGTTTAGCTGGCGAGGCTGGTGTTCATGACTGCAGGCAGTGGTCCTCCGAAGAGCAAGTCGGAGCAGCTGAATTAGCCTCCTGCTCTGAATCACTTTCTGGAGGACGCTGTCCCTCCCACTGTTGACTTCGGCATGACCTCAGGAGGTTGGCCCCACTCAGCGAAACCAGACTTGACAAAAAGCCCTGCCTCCCCTGGCTCCCAGCAGCGTTTCTATTCTTAGTCCATTGACGAGTAGTTTTCATCTCTCTCTTGATTTTTGGCACATGGCAGTCTTTCAAAGGCAGAGTGGGTGAAAAAGCCAAACCTTTGCACACAGTTCTCGGGAACACTGAAGGAGCACGCGGTTTCTCTTAGTCACCATCAGAGGACTCTGTGGAAGTCCCCCTGGCCGTGACGCCTGCGGCTGCGCTGCAGTTACGCAGAGCAGCGTGCAAGCTCTGTGGCTACTCCACCAGTGTGAACTTCTTGCTGCTATGATTGCCAAAAGCTTCCTGCAAAGCCCAAAAAGGTAAGATCTGAGGACTGTTAGGGATTCAGTGAGGGACAGCGAGCCAGAGAGGGTTCACATTTCGCTATTTTCACGTCTTGACTTTTTGGAGCACAAGTAGGCAGTAACCTTCTTAATTCAGCTCCTGGAAAGTCTCTGCAGTTTGTCAGCACCGCTGGTTCCAGGCTGAATGCTGATCTCTCTCGTGAATAATGCATTATTTTTTCACATTCCAGGCAGCTCCCAGTTTCTACACTGCAAGCAGCATATTGCGCTAGCTTTCATGTGCTCTGTGCCTGTGCTGGCCTGAGTGCCTCTGTCCCAGGGCCAGCACTGGAACATATATGTGGGGCTGCAGGCTGCCTTTCTGAATTAACCGTGTCTACTTCAGCCATTTACATGGCACAACACGGGACTGGGCTATTTTGGCAGCAGGGCAGGCTACAGCAGCACCTGTGTTGACAACGTTCATCACCAACACAGAACTTCCCAAGTATAATCTCTAATGTCCTTGAGGATTGTATAAAATATTGGGAGAGTGTTCCAGGAAATGATGGAAGCCATGAAGAATTTAAATATTTTCCCGAGTTTTCTGTTCTCGCCCACATTCTGTCTTCATTGGCTTCCTCCTCTTTTTGCCAACAGATTCAAAACTCGAGTCACATTTTTTAAGGTCCTGCAAAAACGTTGGGTGTTTTTTACGCTTCCTTTCTGACACGACAGTCACGGATTTAAACAACAGATGAGCGACCTTGTAAATCCATCCGGTGTTTTCTCCCTTTTCAGGGTCTGAAGCTGTATCATTAATTAATGATTAACTCTCACATCCAGTTAGTAATTGTTTCCATCACCACCCTGACATCAGTCTCCCCTTGGGACTACTCTACACCTTTTTTTCTCCGCATACGTCAGTAAAATCCCAAGGGCTCAATTTGGAACCAGAATTACCGCTCTCCTCCTTCACCCGATTGCCACTGTGGGTCCCTTTACGAGCATTTATGTGCCATGACTAGCCACAGCTACACAGTCCTCCTGGCAAGCGACGATCCCTGTTGTGAACAGCTCACAGTCCGTCCTCCTGAATTGGCTCCAAGGATCTGCTCGGGATGATTCGTGCGCTGAGCACAGCCGCTGGCTCATGGCCCCGTAGGCGGGAGGGCTCTTGGGGGTCCCAGCCCAAGCTCCTGCTCCTCATGGCCCAGCTGGGAGGAACGGTCCCATCCCTGGTGCCACGGGCTGCCCCTGTGCTGTCACACCCCAGGATGTGGTTGGCCTTTGCTATGAAGACACACTGCTGGCTTCTCTTCCACGGGGCTCGGCTTGCAACTGCTGCAGTGAGGATGGGCAGGAGGAACGGGCCGGGGAGGTTGGGAGCCCAGCTTTGGAGCTCTGCTGTGGCACGGTGGAAAAACTTTCAAGTACTGAAAATCAAATTGACTGAATGGCATTACTGGGTAGTACTGTGTGCCTTGGACAAACACCTTTTTGGATTAGGCACGGAGAAAAGTATCATTCTGCGAACCATGAATTTGAATTCCTCTCATAAAAAGCGATACCTCTAAGCACTGGAACATTTTAAGAGATGTCGTAAAGCCAGACTGCTCCTCATCATGGCATGTAAGCTCATTTCCAGTTACACCTTCTACAGGGGAGGTCTGTAGAAGGTATAACTCTTCAAAAAAGGCCCCTGGGCAGACAGGGCCGTGCTGTACAGATATCGCTGCAAATGCGTGCGATGCGGCTGGGACAGCGCTCTGGCCATCAAGAGCAGCACGTCTTCCTTAAAAAAAGGGGCACTGCTCTTGGGTGTCGGGTATCTCCTGCTGTTGTCAGAACTGCTCAGATAAAGTCTGGTCCAAGCCAAGAAGCAAATTTAGGTTTTTGTTGGGTCTGAGAGAAGGTTTTTGACTTGAGAGTTCTTCTCTCTGGATGGCTTCCCACAAACGTTATTGAATAACACAAGTGTTGCAAGCACAGAGAAATCAGATTTTTCAGTAATTGCATGGTACTGCAAGAAACAGTTTTCTTTTCTGAAAGTAACAATATTCTGTTAATGTGTTTGTCAGGCATTTATCTTTTCCTTGAAGCAGGTGTTTTTTCCTCAAAGCAACCCATTTTAAATGACTGAGGCATTTTAGTTCCTTGGGAAGGCTACTGTTCCCCTACAACTGTTATTTATACACTCCAAGTTTGTGTTGCCTAAATGTAGCAAATTATTTGTGTTAAAAAAAAAAAAATCCCCAAGACTTGGAAATTCACTTTTCAGTCAATCCTTTTATGTTCAGAAGACACTCACATTTGCATAGCAAAAGGTTCTCAAATATTCAGAAACGTTGCACGTACAAATTTCACGGCGCTGGTACGTTAATGCACTACACCTGTTCCCCAGGATTAGGTGGTAGGCTGTTTCCTAGACAGAAGTGTGACATACAAAATGTGTGAGATCGGAGCTGGCCAGCACGTTGAGCTCGCCCATTTCCAAGCATATGCTCACCGAGGAGGGTGACCCGCACTGGCACCTGGAGAGGGTCTCCTTTCTCCACGCCTGCTGAATCCGTGCCAGGGAGCAGCAGGCGTGCAAGGGCACCAGCTCGGGGCCAGGACGAGGATGCACTTTCACAGGACTGGGGCGAGATGGACCAGGCAGGGCTGGTGGCACTAACCAGGTGACATGGGCACGATCCAGGTCCGGCATGGGGCTCACAGGCACCCGTGCTTGTGTTCAGCCTCATGCCTGGAGGGCCAGACATCCATCTCAGACACTGCTCTGAGCAGGCCATGGATTCCCAGGCTCTGAAGGCCATTAGAGCAGCTAGTCTGGCATCCCTTATATCATATGGCATTTCACCTGGTTACTCCAGGTTTTGAATCCAGTAAAACCCTCCTCTGTAATAGTTTGTTTAGGCAGAAGTGTTAGTGTGAAAACACGGTGATACAAAAGATCCATTGGTGTGCATTGCAAGTTATCCCCACGGTACGTCACGCATCGTTGAAAAACATGTTGTCTCCATTCCAGAATGTGGCTTCAGCTTCCAGCTGGGTTTGATTTTACCTTTCCTGGCTAGATTAAACACCTCTGGTATTCTGTATTTTCATGTGGTGAATGTACCGACCTATTTAGATAAAATCAGCTCTTAATTACTTTTTGGATAAGTTAAGAAGGTAGAGGTATCCTAACCCGCCACTATCAGTCATCTTTACAAATCTTTAAATAATGCCTCCACTTGGCTTTTTTTCTTCTCAGCACCTTCTCCTTCTCACTCTTTGTTTTACAATGTAGTATCCAGAAGTATTTTCCTCAGATACTTCAATATCATCGCCATTAACATTAGCATTAATTACTTACTGACTCCACTTCTCTTTTGCCACAGCAGCCCACTGAAATGTCCTCCTAATGACCATTAGTTATAATCCTTTAATTTTTGTTTTTATTTTCTCTTATCAGCTGTTCTATTATTTTTCCTGTTTTTGATGTTAGGCTATCTGGTCTTAGCTACCCAATCGTTCTGATTTTCCTCTTTAATATTACCAAGGTAAATGCTAATATACCATTTGGAATTTCCCTGTTACTTCAAGATTTATTAAAATTGGTATCAGTAGGCCAAAAACCTCTTCAAGCAACTCTTCAGGGACTCTTAGTTTCAAGTTATTCATCCTGCTGCCTTTAAAGATAAGTTTCTCCAGAGAACAGCACGCTGAATACTGAAACACTGTACAGTAATCAAGTCATAAAATCTGGTCCCAGAACAACAACCAATTTCCCCAGCATCAGTCATTTTGTCTTGGTTCACCACCATGAAGTATGGTGCACTTTGTAGAAGAAAATTGTAATTTCTAACCTTCCTAAACACTACCGGTGTTTCTAAAGGAACACTTGTAGACCCATCTCAAATTTAAATCTTCCAAAACCATGAAACTTCACTTGTGTGCTTCGCAAGTAGTTGCCTAAAGAACAGCTCGTCCCGCTGCCATTTGCTGTGATACTTGGTTTTTGCATTAGCACTCTTCGTCTGTATCAGTTCTCTCTCTGATCCATTGTGTTCAAGATCCCGGAGTTCTGTAACTAAATGAAAAACATTTAAGAAGATGTGCTACCACCCACGCACATCTTTTTGTCTTTACATTCTTCACCTTTCCTAAACGGGAAAATGTTGGATTTTAAGATTCCAAGCACGCAAATGTTTTGCAGTCAGAGTGTCAGTGCTACCAGGTTCTACTGTCTTGTAACCACAGTTTCTATTTCTTTTGCTTCTTCTTTGGACTCCTTCTTTTGGATACCCAAATACCTTTTGATATTTTTATATCCATGTCTTCACAACACCATTGTTCTTAGGCAGCAATTATATTTTTTACTCTTTCTAAGCTGGAAGACAAAATGCATGTCTCCCCCAGTTTCCTCCTTCTCCATTTTGAGTTCCTCTTTCTGACACGGGAAGAACCAGAGCTGTACACGGTGTTCTGCAGGGTGTCTCACCCATGTTTTATACATTAGAATAGAGGCGAGGGCGTCTTACTGCTAATACCTTAGGAGTGCAACCAGGAGCGGCCTGCCTGGCTACAGTGTCCTCGTAATTAGCACTTACCTGGTAATTAGTAGCTTGTGATGGTAGCCAGTCACCAGTTCCTCTCCTGTGACCATCTGTGTTCCAGGGCTTCTGCCCGTCCTGTCTGCCAGCCTTGCTTGCTGCCATCGGGCATGGCCATACGCCGTGCGCCGTGCACCATGCTGTTGCTATTGTTCTGAGCCTCAGGTTCGCCCCATTCTTCATCTGTAATATTCTGATCTTCCTCTGTATTAATGATTCATCCTAACCTTTATGTCATCAGGAAGTTTCATTAGAGTGCAGTTATTTTTGTGCACATAATTAGAGTATTAAATAGATGAATCCTTGAGGAATTCCACTTGTATCCTCCAGCCTGCAGGTTGTCTTTCAGCAGAACCCATTTTCTTCTCTCTTTTGTGGCGATAGAGAACCACAAATCACAACTCTGCCTCGCTGGTTGACCTGTGTTGACAACTGTTTCAGAGAGCAAAACCAAATACCGGGTTTATCTCCTGTAACCTGTTATTGCATGATGCCCCAGGCAGATTCCTTGCTGGTTCATTTTCTGAGCATCGTGTAACAACCCTGTGCTCTGCCTTGAAGATTCGGCACGGCCGTCTCATGGTCACAAATGAACAGACCATCTTTTCAGCTTCTCACATGCTTGTTTGCCTGTTATATCTTTGGCAATGGTTATCACATCAGGCTGACCAAAATGACTTTGTTCTATGGGTGCAGTGTTGAAGTTTGCGCTCCAGTATGTGTGTCTTTTTGTCTAACGCAGCCTTGGGAGTTGCAGGCTTCAGAAGCCTTTTTTCCTGGTCTGAAAAAAGAGAACATAGCTCATGCAGGATTACAAAGGTACTTCTTTGTTGTCAATATCTGTCGTATATTTAGGCGGAACTATGGTTTGTGTCCAACTTTCTTGCAAGTCACATGCCCTTGCCTGCTTAGAAGTTCATGTGCAAACTTGTTTTATGTACCGTCTTCTTAGCTTTATATTCTTATTACCAAGAATTTCATCGATGGCTTTAAAAGCTGGATCTGCTCAGGGACCCATTAGTCCTGGTAGTTATCCCATAAGCTCTTTAATTGGGTGGCATCCATCATCATAGTCCTTATATCCTGTCCAAGAACTACCAAAAATAACACTTCTCTTTTCTCCAGCTTTAGGCAGAGCCACCCTGCTCGTGCTCAGGGAGAAAGAAACGGATCTCCGTGAGCAAAATTTCAGGGATGAATGGCATGTTTAGATGTGCTGTGATGTGCTGGTTACTGTAGCCTCTGGATTTGTTTCCCTCCTGGTGGTCGGTGGTGCCGCAGGTATTGGGCAGCTGGGCAGGGCCCCTTGGTGGCCTCAAATCACGGAGACCTGCAGTAATCAGTACAACTCTCGTGCTGCTGCCATGGAATAACTGTGCTGAAAGTCAAGCAGACTGCTTTTGTCCTTCTGGTCGTGCAGGGCTGCCTGCTCAGCTTGGGTGAACATTTCTTGCATTTTGTGCAACAGTTGGGAACCCGGACCTGCGGCTCTCAGTGTGTACCCTGGTAATGGCTGTCTCCTGTTTTGGCAAGAACAGAGAAATTCCTGATCCACCACAAGACAGTGATCAGTTGCTCAGAGCTGTCCCTGTGCATCCAGAACCAAAACACGAGAGTCTCGCCCCCGGCAGACCCTCACCACAGCCGGTGCTGTGTGCTGAAGCCCTAGGAGGCTCCTGGGGCAGAGCTGCTTTGATCACCTCGGGAGCCAAGGTGGAAAACTTTCCAACCACATTAGATTGCCGACGAGTTAAAGGGATAAAAGTGCCAGCTGAGATGCCTGAAAATAAAACTCGGGTAATTTTGAAAGATAACACTTGCTTTTAGTCTTCGTAACACAAGTCCGCCAGGGAAATCGTATGGGAATTGAAACTGTAAGAGTCCTGGGAACCACTGCAGCGAGCGAGCAGACCGGGCGGGACTGGAGGAAATACTCGATGCTGGTGAAGGGAACAATCTGGTACATATTGAGTGCAGTGACTGAATCCCTGCATGAGGCCCTGCTGGAAGGGGAGACAGCACATGCCCCATAACTGTGGAAATGGTGGATGAAAGCAAAAATGTCAGGCTTTGAAAGAAGCTAGGAAAAAGAAGGCATTCTGTGTGGTAACCAAGATTTTATTGTTTCCTGATCCCTGCTCTATATCCCACAGCTGGGGGGATCGAGAGGAATGAAAACAAACAACGTTTCATGAATGAAGGAGTTCAAACGGCTATCTCGCGCTGGGGCTGGGAGCGGACCTGCTCCGGGGAGCCCGGGCGGCAGCTGGAGGCGAGCAGGGAGGCCAGCAGCAGAAGAAGGCAGCCTCGGCACAAAGCTGCCACCAGGAGGGCAGGACTCACTAGCAGCCATCACACCTTCTGCTGTGTTTTACTGGTATATAAGGATTTGGGTGTTTAGTGGTAACCGCTGGAGGACACGCTTGTTTATTTTTCTAGCTCTGACCAATGGAAAAGTCCAGCGGAGCTTCCTCTTCTTCCTCCCCGCGCTTTCCACTTCTGTAATTGAGTGAGAATCACCCTCGCTGCCCTTCAGCTTCCTGAGGCACGGTGCTAACGCTGCAAGAAGCACGCGTGGCTCTGCTGAGCAGTGCGCCCTGCCCTGCGTGCCAGGAGCAAGGCAGGGTGCAGGCTGGCTGCACACAGGGGCACGGCTCCCCCACCCCAGACAGAGGGCGGCTGGAAGGATTCGTGTCCCGGAGCAGTGGCGGTGAAGACGCATAAAAACACTTGTCCTGAAGCAATGGGTTATCTGTGCATTAGAATTAAAGCTGAAAAAGCAAATTGGAAAAAGAGCTGAGTAATATAGTAACGTTGCCAGAACAGCAGTGGAAATAACGCTGAGGCTAGATATCTACCAATTTGGCAGCAGGATGCGATGAGTCGTGCCCTGCTGCTGCAGGATTAGCGGCTCCCTGCACGGCGGCCCCACCAGCTCCGGGGCGTTTCAAGGAGGGGGGCCTTGCCCCTGGGATGGGAGATGGGGGCTCCCACAATGCCATTTGGGTTTGGCACCCGAGACTGCAGCTGTGCTGCAGCCTCTGCGAGGGCTGGCACTGCAGTGAGGAGGGGAGAGCTACCTTCTTCGAGAGCAATCTAGCCGTTGTTAATTAACACAAGGATTTAGCAGCAAAGGCTGCTGCGCTGCGCAGTTATGGCCCCTCTTCCCTGCGTGACCTCGTTGCCGGATTGCCTGCCTCGCGGCCCACACTGTATTGCTGTGTGGTTTGGTGTATTTAGTCTAATTACATGGGTTTTAAACAATTAAATGCAAATGGCGTGCTGCAGTCATCCCTGCACCGCCTGGCCTTTCTGCCGCGCCGTTCGATCAGGCAGCTGTGCATTGCCGAAACGCCCAGCCCTGATGGAGATCCAAAAGGGAGCAGTGCTGCTGGTGAGGATTTGCAATGCATTCCCCCACGTGAGCCCTCTCTACGTGCGTGCATCTCTGTCTGCATGTCTTATGCGGGTAGGTCCACGCACACGCTGGTGCTGCAGGGTGCCTGATCCCCGTTCTGCAGTGCCCTCTCCTCTCCGGTCACAGCACTTTTCTCTCACGGGGTCTCGGGGCAGCACATCAGCAGCATTTCCCAAACTCAGCAGCGGTGGGGTTGGGGCGTGCTGCGTTTGGAGGCGCTGCAGCCGGACAGGAATCGGCCGTGCGAGCCATCTGCTCCCTGGCCGCCGGCCACGCACCGGGCACCGGCGCGGCGCTTGCTCGTTGCCATGATAACAGCCCTGCTCTGGGGTTTAGATGGGGGATTTTAGCAACGCTTCAGAAAGGTTATTAGCCGGCCGCGCTAATAAGCTTTTTATGTGTGCCTTTACGTGATTGTTCTTGTCGATTTTACTGTAATGCGTTAAAGCGAGGCAGGAAGCGTAAGGCCTGTGTGAGCAGATAGCCCTGGCTAATGTGCCACAGAGGACGATAAAATTTAATTTTCCTACACGAATAAGGTTAACAGGACTGATTGGTAGGGGATCTGAGTTCAGTGACTTTATTTTCTGTTTTAAATATTTTCCTGAAAGTATATTTGCGGAGAGGGCGTTGAATTATTTTTGGCACATGCTTCAACCTGGTTGGAGTTATTCAAGCGGAGGCAGCAACAGCTTCACCTGTAGCACTCAAAGGAATTTTTTTCTCCACTTCGGGTTAACATAAACAATTTTTAAAGCGCTAGTAAAAAGGAAAACCACAAATGGCAATGCAGACCTAAATTCTGGTGAAATACCTTAAAGGGAACCTATAGCTTGAATGCAGCCATGGCGCTGAGCAGAGCAGTGCCCCTGCAGGTCCTGCACAGAGTTTCAGCTCACACAACCCTGACACTGCCATCAAATAGCAGGACTGTGCACTTTGGTTGCAAGTGTGCTGTCTGCTATGTCCAGAGACTGCAGAACGGGACAGGGAAGGGTGGTACTGAAACAAGATTCAGTACCAGCAAGCTGCAGCAGTGCCTGCTTGTGTGGCCATGCTCTTCACCTCTGCCTGGTTTCTCTGTGAAAGATGTAAGGACAAGACCTTGTGCCAAACTGCCTTAATGGGGTTCCAGTTTGCATCACAGGTTAAAGCAATCCAAATCTGTCTGTACTAGAAAAAAGCAGGCAAGTGTAAGCATAGCTGTCGTAGTTCTCCTCTACGATGCCACAGGTGGCTCTGGAACAAACAAACTCTTGCTTTCTTTCTGTTCTGTAGTGCCGAAGCAGCATGGGCTTGATGAGCTTAATGCAAAGCAGCTATAAATTTGGTTGGAGAAGTTATCTCCAAGGTCAGTTGTCAAGGTTTTCCTGTTAGAATAGAAAGACGTGTAAATTGAAATTCCTCTGTAGTTCATTATTTCTGTCCTGAATTAATTACTATTCAGTCTTCCTGCAAGGGACTTGGGTTTGCTCATAACATCTAGCAGGAGAAGATTGCAGGGGTTTTAGAGAACGGGGTAAGAATTCGAAATTATCCTGAAAAATTGCAGGACTACTTGGAGGGAAGAGAAAAAAGAAACTGGATTTCAGTATATACAAAGTATTTGTGCAGTGAAGTCAGCTAAGGAAGTACTAAGTAAGTATAAAAAACTGAGCAACTAGAATGAGAACCATTCTGCACCTGGGGGTCACAGCATGAATATAAGTCAATGTCATGATATTAAAAATAAAATAATAAAAAAAAAAGAGATTACTTTGGGGTTCCCTAGGCACAACGAGCAGCCTCTCCTTCCGTGGACCTTCACTGTGGTCTGACCTGAAACAGGAGGTCTGGTTCTGGGCACCAGCTTTCCAAACAGATGCAGCAAGTCCAGAGAAGATCAAGAGGAAGCTTGCCGGCTCTGATTCATCAAAGGCTAAAGGACCCATGCTGTTTACTCCAGAGAAGAGAAAGGCTGAGAGCAAGTTTTAGAAGTCTTTGAATATGTAGAAGATAACAGCAAGGAGAAGGGAAGTGCTGATGTCCTCGTCCAGCGGGGCTGGGCCGTGCAGCAGTTGCTGAAAATTTCATTTAGGAATTTCATTTAGACTTTAGGAAAATCTGAATGAAGAGGTTTGTAAGAGCATTTTGGATAAACATTTGTCAGGAAGGGATTATGAAGAGTGGGTCCAGCTGTGGTGGAAGGGGTGTACTGGATGTTTTCCTACAGCTCTGTTTTTCTGTGTTTCTGTTCATTTCAGGCCAATCAGAGCAGCCTGTGTGAGCGAGTAACATCCTTTGTAAACAGCAGCTTTTGTAATTCTTGACTGCAGAAAAAAACACCTGAAATTACACTTAACAAGTTATTACACAGTGGTAATAGCTGCAAAGTTTTCTGCAGCTTTTCAGCACGCTGATGCTGTGACAGGCTTCCTCAGGAGATGCTCCAGGCCCACTCTGGATGTGTCTGTGTGCACAGACCAGGAATGTTTGCAGAGGGGCTGCTCCTGCCCCAGCGGTGGGGACAGACAGGCAGGACACCACAGTGCACACACACACCAAAAAAAACACCAAACAATGGGGAAATGGTGTGAGCAAGAGCTCGGGTGAAGGAGCCGGCACGCAGCTGCAGGGCATCAGGCAGGCCTCGGGCCGCACGCCGCTATGAAGGAACTAAAGGCAGCTCTGGGCCAGCAGAAAGCTTTTTACGGAGTTTACAGTGATGGTGAAGAGCTCAGCTTGGCTCCTCGGAGCCCCCTGTGCTGGTGGGCCTCTCGAGGATTTGAAGTGCCTGCTGGTGGCATTTCTGCCAGGCCTCTCAATTGTCTTTCCCTTTGTCTGTGCAGAGTCTGTGTGGTGTCAGGCTGCGGCAGGGGAGGTTCAGGCTGGGTATTGGGAAAAGGTTCTCCACCGAGAGGGTTGTCGTGCACTGGAACAGGCTCCCCAGGGACACAGTCACAGCGCAGAGCCTGTTGGAGTTTAAGAAGCGTTTGGACTCTGCTCTCAGTCATATGGTCTGAATTTTGGGGTAGTGTGGTGCCAGGAGTTGGACTCGATGATCCTTGTGGGTCGCTTCCAACTCGGGATATTCTAGGAGTCTATAAAAGTCTCACGTGACAAGGCCTCTTTGCAGCAAGACTGTGTTGTCTCACACCCACTACACCTCTGTTGTTTATTCCTCATAGGCTAAAAACTTCTTGGTTTTCCTAGTTTGTTGGATTGTTTTGCTGAGGATTGCTGTCTATACTGCTGTCTGGCTAACCTGCCTGTGGTAGTCCATAATATTCCGCTTAGTAAAATATTTGTACTTTTCAGCACTCATAAATTTCCCCAATATTTCAAGGCGTTTCTAAACAAAATTAACCTCAGCACAAGGAGCATCTCAGCTCGTTGTTTTCAGGCTCCTCGATGCTATTTATTGAGTTGGCTCAGCCCCAAAATGAGCAAAGGAATGCAAGGGCGCTGCGGCTTTTGGATTGTATATGTGTGAAATTTTAAACACAGATGATGTAGGCTAGACGGATGACCTATACATCCATGGAAAGAATAACTTGATTTCCTACTTGCCAGCTTTTTGGTGAAATATGCAGAAAGCAAGATTTTTCTTCCCTGCTGCAAGATGTTCTGTGGTCACAGTACATGCGATGGTGTTCGCGGGGGTCACCCTGCGCATTCGAGCACGGTGGTGTCAGCAGTACTTAAAAAGGGGGGAAAGGGCCTGGGGGACAGGAGCAGGCGATGGGCAGAGTGGCAAGGAAGTGCAGTATGGGCTGAGGCACCTCGTTCACTGTCAGTGGATGTGATAAAAGCTCTTCAGCGTGAGCCTCATGGTACTCGACGTGAGGAAGCCAGACACTGCCTGATTCTTAAATAAAGACAAAGGAGAGCATGGTAAATGCGAATTAGAAACTGTGCATGATATGCAGATGAAAAGCCCATTCCCATTTCACTCTCTAATGAAGATCCCCGCTTTTTCTTGGATGCTGTTTGACGTTGTCTGATTTCCTTAATTTCCTACAGCAAATATGCAGAACAAAAAATGAGACTTGTAGGCCATGTGTTCATATTCTCATTTTTGTTCCATTTCTGCAGTATTGTCTGGAGTTAG
The DNA here is from genome assembly GCF_964035555.1 of Netta rufina. Classification (NCBI taxonomy): domain Eukaryota; kingdom Metazoa; phylum Chordata; class Aves; order Anseriformes; family Anatidae; genus Netta; species Netta rufina. Next base: position 121,278,740 of record NC_140125.1, read on the forward strand.
TTATTTGGGGCATGATGAGGTATTTACTTGTCTAAATCATTTATCTAAAAACTGTTAGCTCTCTTTATGCATACACAATCCTGTTTATTTTAATATATTCATAGGAGTAGGCTAGATAATAAAATACATTAAAATCAATGTATATTTCTTGCAACGCAAATTTTATAAATTTCTCAGAAAGCATCTGTAGGATCTCAACGTTGTACAAATGTGATGCTTGTTGTGGGTATTTAGCCCAAGCTTCCACTCGAAGCAGGACTGCTGCTGGAACTAGATCAAGTCAGTTCTGGCTTCAGGTAGGCAAATTTTGAAAACCCCCAAGGACAGAGGTCCCCTACCTCTCTGGTGACCTCTCCCAGAGCTTCAGCATCCTTCCCATGAAGAATTTTTTCCTAATATCCAGCTTCTACAAAACCTCTGCTCGGGGTGGTGTACGAGCTGGTTGTGCTCAGCCTAGAGAAGAGAAGTGAGGGAAATCCAGCAGTGATCGTCCATCTCTGATGGGTGACTGAGGGGAAAGCATGGCCAGAATCTCCCAGATGTTCAGAGCAAGAGGCGATAGAAACACATTGCCTGGGTGGATTCTGGCTGGATGTGGGAAGGAAATTCCCATGAGAGTGGTTAAAATCTGGGGCAGGCTGTCCAGAGAGGTGGCATCTTCCTTCAGGGAGAATTCCAAAGATCAGCTAGTTGATCAGCACCTCCTGAGCAGTGCCTTCAGGTTGACCCCATTGATACAGGCTGTTGGGCTGGACACCTGAGGTCCCTTCCAACGCGAGTTTTTCAGTTACTCTGTGATCCCATTCTCTTTTAAAACTCTCCTCTGGCATAATGGTTGTGGAAAATCCGATGGCAGGTGACCAGAGTAGCGGGGTGCTCTGGTTAAACTGTCAGAACAAGGCAGGCGGTGGTGCAACTATTATTCTGTATGCATGCTAGAAGCTGTTACTGCCACTGCTTCCTGTACCTCTATTGAACTGGTTTTGATGCACAGCCCAGTGCTCTGTCTCTTCATGTTTTTTCAGGAAATATTAAGGGGTTTTTAGGTTAAACCTCAGAACTATTGTATATAAGACTTGATAAACTGGAGCCAATAAATCTAAGTCAGCTCCCAAACATTTCAGGAGCTGGGTCAGAGGTTTCTTTGGTTGTTTTTCTAAATTGAAATCCATCTTCTATATCCTCCTTGGTGCAGTTGCTGGGAAGAAGATGCAAGAAACCCATTCCCAGGGTTTTTAAGGCTGCCATTCTGCAGAGCGTGGTCTTCTCTTTGTGGCCTAGTGAAGTCAGAACCTGCTCACGAATCTGCCTCTGCTCTGTTTACAAACACCAGAGCTTTCTCGGAGGGGCTGCGCTGCGCACGCTCCCTGGCAGACCACTCTCCGTCAGGCAAAGCTGCAGAAGCAGTTGGATGTGCTGGGGAGCAGAGGCGCTGAAACAAAAGCCCCACGTCAGGCTCACTTCAACGGCTTTAGAAAGCACAGGAATAGCCTCAGCTCCAGTATTTATGACCTTGGCCCATTCCTTCCTCCCCTCTCTTTGCCTTCAGCCTCTGGAGAGGGAAGGCAGTGAGAGTGATTTATTGAATTGCCCTCAATGCTGCCTTCCCATTCAGCCTTGGGAACAATTCCTGAGCATATCCATTAACTGTCGCATGCTCCCTCCAGGCTGTCCTCATTCCCTCCCCACGTGTGCAGAGGCACAGTTAAACCTGCCACCTCCTCCCACGGCTTCCTCTTCTCGGGGCCAAGCCCCAGCGCTGCAGCACCTGTGGTTGGCGTTGTGACCGCCTTTTGGCAAGGGCTCCTCTGCTCTTCCTTTCTGCTTCCGCGCTTGTCTGCGTGTACCAGATGTCTTTCTTGCTTTCTCGGTAGATAATGTGCTTTCTAGGACAGGGCTGTTTTCATGCCGTACAGCGTGAGCTCAGGCTGTGCGTGAGGCTCGTTGTCACCATGAGCATCCTTGGCTCCTGCTTGTGTCCTCAGCATCCTCTGGTTCCATTGCTGGGTTTCCTGTGGCTGTTCTGGGGTTTCCACAGGCAATGGTACCTGAGAGCCGTGGGCTGAGGGTTATTGCCCAGGCTGACCTAAATAATGTTAATGGTTAGGAAATGCCAGCTTACAGCTAGCTCACACATTCTTACTTCTGATTGCTGGATGTATATGTGTCACAAATGTTGTCTAAAGGTCATATACCATTTTTCCACATGCATCGTTTTTCCACAGGACTCATCACTCAGTGCAGAGTGAAAACAATCAAGCATGTTTGAGACTACATTCACTATATAAAACACAAGAAAAATGAGGTCAACATGTAAAATAGATTTGCTTTATCTGGAATTAGAGAAAAACAGATATTACCAGTTGCTAAAGAACCACATGCAGACCTGAGCCAGGAAAGCACCCAGACCCTCTCCTTCAGGTATTCATGTGTGCACACTCTTGTGGGAGTACATACAGCCACTGGAGACAACAGGAATTTTTGCTACAGCAGTACCAGAATAATATGTTTGTAAAGCCTTCCTCAGATGTGTGCAGCAGTGCACACCCCATGTGCACACCATGAGACTGTTGCTGAGGTTGAATCAATATTTCTCGTCCTGTCTTTTTGTGAGTGCATCACAAAATTACAGATTTCCTTTGGACTCAGTCTTGAATCATAGAATCATGGAATATCCTGAATTGTAAGGGACCCACAAGGATCATTGAGTCCAACTCTTGGGTCCCCATAGGACCGCCCAAAAAATCAGACCATGTGTCTGAGAGCATTGTCCATCGTCCAGTGGACTTTCTTCCTTTCTTTCCCAAAGCTTCTGCTCATTTTGTCCATAAAGTCAGTGCTACTTCTGTGTTTCAAATTCTGTGCTGATAGTTGCCACTTTTCTTCATGTATTTGATGCCTGGTTTCTGGATTGGCCTGGGAATAGCTCCCTCCGTGCTCGGTCTGTATCAAGAGTCCAGCCCTGAGCAGAAAGGAATCATCATCCCCCAAAGTACTCGGCTCTTCATTCAGCCCAGGCAACCAGAGACTTGTGCAGTTCTCCAGGTCCTGCTCGAGACCCATGAAGGCATCGTTTCCATGCATGAAAAAAATGGCCACCTGATGGGCATCGTGGCCTCAGCAATCTCCCAAGCAATCATCCAGAAGGAAGTCTGATTCTTTCTTTCCTCGTTGGGACACAAACTTTGAGGGTTTTGTGCCAGCCCCTGCAAGACTACATGTGCAGTGTGCATGCAAGTACAGCTTACACCTCTTGATCTTCCACCTGTGTTTTGGTAGATGCTGCGTTAATGAAAAAGGTGTAGTGCTTCGTGTGCTTTGGCAAGTGTCGGTGGGCCAGCTAAGCTGCTCTTCAGCCTGTGCTGCTGGGGACAGTGTCCGGTTTCAGTCCTTGCTACCTGTGACTCAGGATTGTCTTCCAGACACACTAGAGTCCTGTCATTTGTAATTTTAATGAGGTACAACCACAACAGATGTGTTTTTCAGTTTGTTTTTCTCCTCCCAGCTCTTTCACATTGTTCAAGACTTTTCTGCTTGGGGTGTGAATGCTCCCGTCCTTGATGGAGACCTGTGTCCTCCTCTCCATCTTTCAGTGAAAACAGGTGCTTTATATTGATAGTCAGAAGGAGTGAAGAAATGTCTTCCAGAAGAATTTCTGCATTTCTTTTCCTATTAAGTTCGCTCTTGAGACTTGACAATTTCCTGCCATAAGCCTCGAACTGGGGCTGCTGTTTCTCCCAACTGGTGGTGGGCCAGCAGAGAGGCTGCGCTGCTCACAGAACCAGGGCAGCTTTGGCATCTGCGGGCTGCAGCCCTGCAGTCACACTCCCAGCAGACAGGCACGGACAGCCCACATGTGTTTTGCTTCCCGTGAAGGTGATTCTGTAGTCTTTGCAACCGAAAACTTTCAGATCCTCTTTCAGCTATTGGGTGCTGTAGGGTGTGTTGCCTGGGGTCTCTGGACATGGTGGTGTGGCCATGCATGAAGCAGTGACAGCAGGGAGGCACAGCACTGCCCCGAAGCTGCTGTCCCTTCAGCTGTATTTTCTGTGCACGCAGTCACGAGCTTTTCTTGAAATCACTAAGATTTCCAGGAACTGTGTCATTGCGAGGATGAGGGACATTCCCAGCCTCTCTGCTCTAGTGGTTGCAGTATGCAAATAGGCACGGTCCATCTGCATGCCCAGCGGTTGAAAAAAAAAAATAATTAAAGTGCTTGGGTACTTATTCTAAGAATACAAAATATAGGTGACGTGTCTCAAAGATGAGTGGCAGTGGAAAAAAGATTTCCCTGACTCCCCCAGAGGCTTGATGTACGTGGAGATGCCTGGGTGTTGCGCCTTGGCCTTTGCTGCCAGCCCATCAGCGTGGGAGCTCCTGGGGCTCAAGGGCTCCTTTTGGTCCAAGGCAAGAGCACATCTATTCAGATGCCCTGGGCCAGATGTGGAGAAGTGTGGAGCTGGCCATGCAGGCTGGAATTTGCCTTCAGGCTTGGGCAGTGGTAGAGTCTTACTCTATTAATCTCACTCTTGTTTTTCCAAATAACAACATCTCTAGCAGGCTTTTCATTTTTAATCCCTCTCACCTGCCAACATTAAGTTGGCCTCTGGGGTTTAATATGGATGTGTGCTGAGGTTCCATAATGGCAAGGTGGGACCTGGGGACCAAATTTCCACACAGTGCAATTCCTCCTACCTCCTCCACCAGCCTCCTGCCAGGGAAAGGTGAGTTCCAGCTCACTGGCTGCTGTGCTGATGCTGGGCTGCATCCTGCTCCTTGCTCTCAGTGGGTGCGTGGTCTTTGTGCCTCATCTGAGCATCCGCCCAGGTGGGCACTGAGCAGCACCGAGGGCAGGAGCCATGGGGCCGAGCAGCCACTGCCACCAGCAGAGCCACGCACACAGCTGCCACCATTCCGTGCAGACTCGGTGTTTCTGTACACGTGCAGGTCTTTTTTTATGGATTTTATTTCAGATTTTGGTGCAGGGGAGTGAAGCTGACGGTGTTGCGCATGCATTTCCTTTATCTGCTAACAATTTCATCTTGCAAAGACAATCTCCCCCCTGCAGCCATCTCCCCTGCAGGCACCAGCGTCAGAAGAATATTTCGCTCACTTCTTTAACTCCCCGCGTTATTAATGCAGTTTCAAAGCAACAGCTTCATGCACGGGTGGATTTCCGTGTTGTGCTTTACGAGAATGCCAGCTTCAGGCCCTGGCCGTCCCGGTGCTGCTGTGGGAAGCCGGGCGCCGGGGCGGCTGCGCGGGTGCGGCGGTGCCACCGGCACGCACCACCGGCTGCCGGGTTGCCCCGGTAACTGGTGCACGTCAACGGGAGCAAACGATGCACGGGACAGAGAATAGGAGACAAACAGAACGGCACAAGCCAAACAGGGATTTAATCAGGGGCTGTACGGTTTTAGTGTCCTTAACATGTGATTTTTTTTTTATGGGCAGCTTTGCCCTAATCAAAGGCAGCACGGCTTTCATATAAATACAGTCACAGGTTGTAAATCATGGCTAGCAAAGCATGGCAGACCTGATCGCTAATAGTGTCGCAATAGAGCAGGAGGGAGTAGAGACTGCTGAAAGACAGAAATTGCTGCAGAGAATGACCACGATACAGAACCATGGAATGGTTTGGGCTGGCAGGGCCCTCAGAGCCCCCCGATGCCACCCCTGTCATGGGCACAACCCCTGCCCCCAACCCAGGCTGCCCCCAGCCCCATCCAGCCTGGCCTTGGGCACTGCCAGGGATGGGGCACCCCCGGCTCCTGGGGCAGCCTGCGCCAGGGCCTCGCCACCCTCAGAGGGAAGGATTTCCTCACATTTAACCTAAACCTGCCCTCTTTCAGCCATTAACAACATGTAACAGGTCACGTACAGCATATAACAGGTTATTAACTGGTACATGCTCTGTGGAAGGGCAATGTCCGGCTCTGCCGGGCGGTGGGGTTGGCACTGAGGAGCTCCCTGGAGGTGCCATGGAGCACCCAAGTTGCTGCTCTGCTTAACAAATGTCTCTGGGGCGCTGGCATGACACAAGTGCATCAGGGAGGTTACTGTTTTGTAAGCACAGAGCCAACAAGTGTGTGCCCTTTGTATTTACCTTCTCCTCACGAGTCCTTCAGCCCCTCCTTGCTCATCACCACAGTGGCTGACTCCAGGCTCTGCTCTGGAGGCTTTGCTGGGGCAGCATTAATCCCGAAGCCAGGGACTTTTGCCCAAGTGAACATTATAGCAACTTTCTATGAGCCTTCAAACCTTTTTCATGGGGAAAAAAAAAACTATATTTGTTTGATATTTGCTATGAAATTGTACATTCTGTGAGTGCACACTAAGTTCTGGGCCCCCCTCAGCACAGACAGACCTGGGCCCAGCAGGGAGAGCCCAGGCCATGCCCCTGGGGTGCTGCCAGGCCCAGAGCCCCTGTGCTGTGAGGAGAGGCTGCGAGAGCTGGGGCTGCTGGGCCTGGAGCAGAGGAGGCTCCGGGGGAGCTCTCCCATGGCCGTCAGTACCCGCAGGGAGGTGCGGAGAGGCCGGAGCCGGGCTCTGCTCAGCGCTGCCCAGGGCCAGGCCCAGAGGCTCCCCCTGCCCCTCAGGCAGCACTGCTGGGCCCAGGGGTGCCCCGAGAGGGGCCGGGGGCTGCTCCTGGGAGAGCTCCCCGAGCCCAGGACAAGGGGCTGGGCACCCTGCTGGGGCAGGGGGGGACAGGGAACCCAGGGGCTTTCCCAGCCCCAGTCATCCCATGGGGCTGGGAAAGCCCCTTGGGACCATCACTGCCATCTGTGTTGCAGAGCCACTCGCGAGGCTCCCAGCAGCACTGCAGGGTCCAAAGTAGCTTTGGCCAGTCTGGCTGTTAAAGTCTGACCAGAGAAAGATGTAATTTTTGATTTTTTTTTAATGACTTTAGGCACATAGGTGAACTTCCTGTGCAAATATTAATAAATCACTTGCATGGCACTTGTGGGTTTGGTCAGCCACTCGTCACACATTTGCTGTTTGCTTTCTGAACGTTATCTGCACCTTGCAAAGCCGTTCTTTCAATAGGTTGCCCAACTTGTCTTTGTTTCGTGTAACAGTGGACATCTGGGGGCTTGTCCATAGCAAATGTTGGTTCCTGACCCCGCAGCAGGACAGGGATGGTCCTTCAGCAGCACCTTGCTGCCACCACAGAGAGTTCTCACTGCTGCCTGCAGGAGAGCAGGTGCAGAACAACCCAGGGTAGGCAGCCTGGCGCATCGTGCCACCGCCTTGGGTCCCCCAGCTGCATGGAGAGGGATCCAGCACCTGACAGTCATGCCTCACATCACTCAACCCGAAGGTGTTTTGGTGAAGCGTCTTCCCTGATGCATGCTTTTTCTTGTATTTTTACAGGGTTATTTTTAGACATTGACCGAAAAAAAAGTTTAAAATTTGGAAACTGTGTCTGGTGTTTCCCATGCAGGCACAAGCAGCAGGCTCGGCACACTCGTCACCCACCCACGGAGCCAGCCGCCCCATGCCCATGCCCGTCAGATCCACCTCCGCCGGCTCTACCCCAACGCACGTCCCCCAGGACTCGCTGGCAGGTGTCGGAGGGGACGTGCAGGAAGCTTTCACGCAAGGTGAGCATCACTCAGAGCACAGCCACACCGGGGGGCAGTCCTGTTGTCACCACATGTGACGCAAACCTAACTTGCCAGTCCTGAGGCAGTAGTCACGAGTCCCTTTCCTCTGCTTTAGGCCAAATATACTGGGGGCAAGTTTCTAATCTTTACAACTTAATGAAGTTATTTCTGTGAGCGTGATCTGCCCTCCAGGGAAGGGCTCTTCCATCCCAGAAAGTTATGCCCACAAGTAATTTAATGGGTAGACATCAAAAACTGATCAGATTTGCACATCCGCTGGTTGAACTGCTCTAGGATTTGTGAGAAAAGTTGGAGGGAAAAGGCAGTTAAATGACTAAAAGCAGAGAAAGCAAGCAGCCCTCCTCCCAGAGGGTTCAGCTCAGAGTTTCTCACCTGGCTGCTCATTATGAAGCACAAAGGAAGCTGCCGTTCTGCAGCAGCGTTGGGTGAGGACTGTTCCTGGCAGAGCAGTCGGCTGCTGTGCACATCTGCCATCCGGCACGCTGCCTGCCACAGGCACAGGAGTGCAGCAGCCCTGGGGGGAAAAGGGAAAAACTGCTGAGTATGGGGAAACGGAACAGAGAAAGGAAGTGTGGGGGGACGCATAATGAAGAAGCAGAAGGACACAGATGCCTTGCAAAAATAATGGTTGGACTTGATGATCCTGAAGGTCTTTTCCAACCTAGTAGATTCTGTATTTCTGTGACTGTGCTTTCTCTTGCTCCCGTTCCCCAGTTCTTGCCAAGGATCAGAGTTCCTTGTTCCTTTGCACCTTCTCTAGACGTTATGCCCCATGCATTTGAAAAAAAATGCCACTATTAGGCCTAAACTCATTGTTGGCAACTGCTCTGTACATAGATATAAGAAATGCTGGATTATCAGGCTGTTTCAGCTCTATTCCCCTCCTTGTAAGGTCTCTTCCATTTCTTTGGTAAAAGCAATGTGGTTGGATCAAATGTCCATTTGCAAATAATACAGTTTATAGTGCTTTGAAGAAAACCAGGGCAGCAGTTAACATACATATTTTTATTCCCCAACTTCTGTAGGTAGTGTGAGTTTATACTTAGCTGCTGTTGCTTTTTACAAAAAAAAATAAAAAAAAAAACCTTCTGCAGTCACGCATTTCAAAAGTTAAACTTTTACATGTCAAAGCCATTGTCAGTTCAAGAAGTTCTTTGGAATTTGAAGACAACTAGATGAAACAGAAATGTTCCACTCAATCCAGATCTCTGCCTCTTCCTCACCTACTGGAGAGGAGGAAGAACGGAAGCTCCATCCTCGGGGAATGTTGGAAGAAGGCAAGCAAAGACATGACTGTCAGTCTGATGTCAAGAAATTTGGCAAATAAGAGATTTTTACCTTCAGGGAGCCATCTCTGCAAAGGAGTAAATTAGTTGTTTTTCAGTCCTACCTTCTTCAACTCTGCTCGTAGCAAAAGAAGTCATTCCCAGTAGGAATGGGTGCCTGTATTTTGTATTTCTCGGGAGTGGAGTCACTTAGGTTTCGTGTGCTCTCTTCCTTTCTTTTGCCCGTTTTGGTCCAGGACTCTTTACCTGTAACAATCCAGAAGCAGCCTGGAACGTAGAGCTCTGAGAAGGAGGTCCAGGACCTGATTTCCCCGGGTACCTTTGACAGACACGGGGTTTGCTTCTGAATCACTGGGCCCTGAGAAACTCTGGTAGAGTTTTGTCATGGGAAAGAATATCCATCTGGATGCATGCAGAAGATATGTTTTATTTTACCTTTATGAGTAGCAAGCTCTGCACTTAACTCTACGGACTTCTCATGCTGTAGCCTGGCCTCTCTATTGATTGAACACCTAAGTCCTGAGAAGAGTTATTTTGAAGTAGACCTGCCCCAACCACGTTCCTGGAGACTGACACCCCCATATCTATTTTATAATTCACTTGTTGACTATCAAAGGACAGAAAATCCACGTCTCTCTAATGTGCTGGAAAGGACTTCAGAAGTTTGTGGGCAGAGACACCCAGAGGGCAGCAACTCTTCCCATGGACCTCTTGGTACTCCATGAGAAACCCCATAGATATTTGACATCTTAGGGCCAATAGTGCCAGGGTGCTGTAGACTTTGTAATGTCGTGGTTCTCTGCATTAAGCAAGAGTGCTCTACATCTTCCAGAGGCCGAGCTGCTTATTTTCATAAAAGATGACAACATGGATCACATGCTATCACAAACTGGAGGTGGTGTTTTCTCATTCATGAGAATATTTCTTGCTGGATAGGGAAGGTGGTGAATATTAATGTCAAATACTTTTGTCAGATGTTCTCCTTTTTGAAATAAAGAACCCATGAAAATAAACTTCCCAGAACTGATGGTATACCTCAGAACCAAACAGATTGTAAAGAACAATTTGCATTTATGGTTGCTGATTGGAAATAACCTTCTGTAACAGTCTTCTTCCTTGCCTAAATGAGCTGCTGCCGGAAGAAGGCAAGGAGGAGCAGGAAGTAGCAGCAAATCCTTTTAATTGGTGTTTAATCCCTGGAGTGCTACAGCAAGGACTGCAAGCCTTCAGCCCCAGCGTACTTGGTAAAATGAAAGCCTCTGTTAATTGTTCTCCAAAATTTCAGCCAGTGAGCAGGTCAGATGGCGGAGGAAGTCCAGTATGAAAGCCCTGACTATCCACAACTCATCTATGAGAAGGATGTGCCTTTTTCCGATCCCATCAGTAGGAACAAGCTCCTCATCTCTCTAAACACTTCCAGAAACGACAGCAGAAGCAGGCATTTCCAGGGAGGCATGATGCCAAATACCAGAGGCACAACACTCCATCTGTTGCTGTGGGTGGTCCAGTCGCCTCCTCTTCATCTCTACAACAAGTTTGATGGTACAGCCGAGAGCTCTCAACTGATTTCTTTGGCAGCTGCCTTTCCTTCCCCCTTTGCAGATTGGCTTTCTTTTTCCAGGCTGCGTGAAGTGGAACAGCAGTGCAATGAGTCCTACCAGTCACTGGGAAAATCTGCTCTATCTGGTTCATCATTTTCCCCTTTGGTTTTTTAATGAGGAAAGCACAAAGAGATGAAATGATCTCCTTTCTGCAGCTAGGAGTAATGAACACATGATTATAGTAGTAGACTAACTGCCCTACTTGATTCTTTTTATTTAACAGTATTGCTTTGGCATCAAAATGTGCTTTCTATCCATCTGCTTTTTTCTTTGGAGATACAGGCAAAAGCCATGACAAAGCAAACTTCCCTCTGCATGGTTTGCAGTCAGAGCTGTCTTCCTCAAACTCCTGGCTCCGGTACAAGCTCACGTAATGAATCAAGGGATCATTCATGCCTTTTACCTGAGTGACTGGTTCGTAGGGGAATAATCTTCGTCAGGACCTGTTGATGTTGCCCAAAGTGAAAACTTGTTTTTTCTAGGTTTCTAACACCTGACAGAATCTCAAATATATGTAGCAGTGTATTACAGGTAGTGTATAGAACAGTTTACGGCAGGGCTAAGGACTCAGCAGCTTGGTGTCAGCAGTGGTGATGGCTCACCAGGAGCAAAAACACATAGGCAATGCCTGCAATACAAAATTCTTGCAGAAGAGTGACAATTATTTTATGTTTTCTAACAAAAACATTTAAATTACCTTTGATTACCTCTTGCCTATCTATCATATTCTTATCAAATGGGAGAGAAGAGGAAAAGGGAGTGAAGATCTCAGTTCTATTCACTTCTCGTGGCTGTGACCTACAAATGGCATGGACTGCCAGCTGCTTTTGCAAGACTACATCTTGTCTTCACTCCAGACCATGAGTCTTCTGTGAGCCTCCCTGTCAGTGCTGGAGGGGAAATCAGCAGGTCTAGAGAAGGAAATCTTTACAGAATTGATTCTTAGTGATCCTGATCATATGGTCTTAAGATGAGACATGTTTCTTCCATAGGTGATCTCTTGATCTTCCCCTTGGCCACAGGGAAAACACAGTAATGCAGTGTTACGTTCAAATGCCCTAGTGGTATTTCCATTGAAATCTTGAAGTAGAAGCCACCATCTAATTAGGAAACTAATGCTGCTGTTTATCATCCTGAAAGAAAAGAAAACAGTCCCTCCAAAGTGCTCAGATGCAAATACAGTCCACCCCTGCAAACAGAGAGGTGAAAATTCCTCTTGTGATAACCACGGTGATGACTTATTCCTCTCAACAACTAGAAAAAACTTTCAAGAAAAAATGGTCAACAGACTTTGTAATAAGTTTCCAGGAATGATCCTTCCGGAAGGGCAATCTGTACAATTAGTGCTATTTCATATTAATCATGAAAAATCAAGCAAATTCAAGGCAAGTAAAGAACACAGGAAACAGGATAAAATTTCTATATTTTCACATAATAAAATAATTTAATGCCACAAGCCAGGAGGGCTTCCAGTGGCTTCTGCACGTAGATGTCCAGACAAGCTCGTTAACTTTATTCATTTGTTTCACGGGAGGCACTGGCTGGAGTTTTACAACCTTTCCCTCTGAGAGTAACACCAAGCAGGGAGGTGGCCGTGCCTCACCTGAGCATGCAGTGACAGTCCTTGGGACAGCTGGAGGCTGGGATGAAGGAGCCTTCTTTTGGGCAGGTAACAACTTGGTCCTCTAAGCCAAAGCTCCCAGCCTGCTGGCCCAAAATCTGCACTTTTTCCCAGGAAAAAAAGTGCTGTTTGTGCACGTACAAGCGCGCACAGTGCCTCGCTGCCTCAGGCATGATGCTGGCCCCTTGGCACCCCAACCTGAAGGGCAGGGATGTCCCTATGGAAAGCACATCTGCTCTGGAGCATGTGCTGGCAGTGCTAAAATCCGCAGCAGCCGGAGGCCTCAGAGCACCGCAGCTAACAACAAAACTGTGCAGAGGAGAGGCAAAGCCAGCGCAGCATTTGGGAGATGAAAGCAGCATGTCTGGAATGAGAGAGGCACCGAACTTCAAACAAAAGCAAACGTGTAATGTACAGTTGTCGTTACTGCAGTTGAGTACAGCTGCAGAATGTCACATCAAATGGCTCCGCTGATTCCACATGTGTTGTCTCCATGCCCTCGCCGGAGCAAATGACAGGACAGGATACCGGCCACTGAGATCTTAGAGCACTGTCAGATATCAGCATCAAAGCCGTCCTCCTGGAGGCTACGCCGACTTGGACATCTGGTGCGTGTGCTGGGTAACAGACTGCCTAGAGCCATTTTCTACAAGGACTTGAAGTATGGGAATGGCTGAGAGGTAACCCAATGAAACAGCGCACGGATGTGCTCGTGGCAAAGCTCCAGCTCGGGGCCACCAGCGCCTCGGCCTGAGAAACGGATGCTAAAGACCACCTGCCAGGGCAGAAAATAGGAACCCGTGCCATCAAAGCCTGCAAATAAAATCTTAACAGTGTGAAAAGGTGCCAGAGGGCTCAGCCAGGATGGGCAGTCAGTGGCTGCAGCAGCTGCAGCCTCTGGGTGCGGTGAAACTGGGCGGCAGTCAGTGGAGAAAGCACCTCTGGAAAAGGGAGACCAGCACAGCAGTGGTCTGCCAGGAGCAAGTGGCGAGTGAAAGATCTTCTTGGCAAGAGGCAAGAAGGCCCCAACGTGTGGCCGTGCCTGCTGCTCTTGCTTATAGCTTTTTTGGGCGGTTTCACACTTCCTTTGCAGATTTGGGCCACTCACAGTTCCCAGTCGTGCTTGCCCAGATGTTCAGGTTGCTGATACGTGAGCGGGTCCCTCCAGCAGCACAAGTGCCTGGACAGCGCTGCTGGAGCTGGGCTCGTGGCACGTGGAGGAAGAGGAGTACTTCCTCCAGCAGTGCGAGAGGAGAGCTCTGCACAGGAGGCTCCTGTTACTCGCTGCTCCTCTCAAACCTCAGCAACGCGACGTCGCTGCAGCAGAGAAGCCAGCGGTGGTAATGATGATGAACGAACGGACGAGCATGGATCAGCTGCAATCAGCCCAGCAACTCCCAGCTTGAAAAGAGGAATATCTGTCCTTGAGCGAGGAGAAGAGCAGCACTAATTAGCCAAACAAACAGGCAATCAGGCAGCCGAGCAGAACGGGATCATTTCAGAGCAGCAGAGCTGGGTGCTGGAGCTGGGCTCTGCTGCAGGCGGTCGCTGGTGGGGCTGGGCAGGGTGGCACCGCGGTGCGGGGGGGTTGGCGGCTGCTGTACCTGCTGTTTGTGTCTGCTCTGCTCCCAGGTACGAGGAGGAACCTCCGCAACGACCTGCTGGTGGCCGCCGACTCCATCACGAACACAATGTCATCGCTGGTGAAGGAGCTGCACTCGGGTAAGCGCCACCCTCACGACGCGTAGCTGCAGCAGGGAAGGGAGAGCTTGGCGCCACGAGCTGCAGATTTGTCCTCAGATTTATTTTTTATAAAAACTCTATTTAAGGCATAATGCAAGATTATGTGTTCATTTTTTCAATGGTAAAAATGAAAAATCATTTTTATAGCTAACATTACCGAGAGCTCCAAATGCCATCTGAATAGGATTTCCATTGATTTTATCGCTGATAGTTAAGGCAATATTCTGCACATAGAAGCCTGGCTGATAGCAGCGTTGATGATTCATGAAGCAGAGTAAAATTTAGCTCATGCACTCCTGCTCATATCGATCTGTGCATGTATAACAGCGGGAGCTTTCTGCAGTGCCGTGCAGTCATGTCTGGGACCACTCACTGGTCAGAAGTGTCACTTCTGCAGTCATACTTGTGAAAGTCAGAGCTCCTTAACAGCAGAAGCTCACAAGTTAGCAGTCAGGGCTGATCTTTGCGTGAGTCTACACAAACTGTTGCTTGGTGGCTGTGCTACTCTACCAGCAGGTGAGACTGCTCTCAAATGAATCCCCACTAGACGCTCTAATCACAAACATATAGTAAGTGTATGTGAGTCCAATTTCAACAAAGGATTAAATGGCACTGTGGAAAAAAAAGATAATTATTCCCTTCGTGCCTTTTCAGTGCAAGTAAACATGCTGATTGGACTGTAGGAGCTTTTGCTGTAGTCCAAGAGCACATCCCGTGACTCTTGAGCTTTGTCAGTGATGGAGTATGAGATTATTTGGTATTCCAGCAGCCTGTTCACGTGCTGTGAGAAAGACAGAAAGCATCTGCATTCAGACCGAAATCGGGGTTTCTGTTCCACACACACCTGGAAGGTGCCTCCCCAGCCCCTTTCCGTATCCGGTAGTTGCATCACATAATCCCCTCCATAAACTTATCAAGCTCCATATTAAAGCTAGTTAGAGCTTTTGTTCCCACTACACTTAATGGAGAAGTCATAGTTATAAACCGGGTTGATATTTTACTGCTGAGCAGTAAATTCACCCAGCCTAAATCCTGTGTCTTGGCTGCAAAGGCAGCTGCGAGTTAATAAAGTCTTTCATGTATTACAGCAGGAATCACCAGTGCCACTGCAGTGAAAGGGCCTTGTGTTTCTTCAATAAATCACCATGCTCCGAGACGCACAGCTCTGTTCCCTCCAGGCTGAAATGCGGTGAACAAACTCGCTGCCCAAAACAGATGTCTGCAGTAATTTATTTTTTGCTTTTAATAGAAGCGCACATTTACAGGGGTATGGCTGAGATCAGTGTCTGGTCCGTGGTGCTTGTGGTGGAGGTGGAACGTCAGCTAGACCTTCCTGCCCTCCTCTGAAATCCACGAGAGCTGGGCAAACGCCAGCAGAGCGGCTTTACGCTATCAGAAACTGTTTTGGTCTCGTCAGGTGTCGTGCGATGCAGTTACGGGTCACAAGGGAGTGAAAATAAAATTAATTACAGCCTCTTTCTTGCTGATAGGCAGATAATAAGGAAGGCTCCCTTGAAAGTAGCTGGAATCACTTCGTTTGTGTAAATTAGGAAAAGCATGAGTTATCCTCAGCTGATGAGAGTCAGTGGGATTTAACACATATTGTCCAGGAGCGAAGCTGTGAGCAGAGACACCTCCTCCAGCCCGGGGCTCGCCGATACGGCTGCAGGCATTGTGCACGAACAGTTTGTGAGACGCTGGTGCCAGCACTGCCCACACCTCTGTTTGCCTCCCCATAGCTCCGTATGAACCCCGAAACCAGTGCTTCGGAAAGGGAACACTGCTTCGGGGTGCGCGTTTCTGTGTGGGCTTCAGAGGTGCTTTGATCATCCCCAGCCTTTCTCTCCTGTGCTGATAGTCCCGGTACTGCCGCTGCTGACTAGGTGCTGACTAGGAAACAATGATGCCATTTTTACTCAGAGTGAGCTCAAAAACACACGCCTCTGATCCCCCGAGGCTGAGTGTAATGCTTCTGGAGGAGGCTCAGCCCCTGCCCTGCAGAGCTGCCGAGCAGGAGGCAAGTTCAGGACCCGAACCGAAGCGATTGCTCAGCTCCTCTAGGTCACGTCTCCTTATGAAAAATGAGTTTGGTTTTGTCAGTGCTCTCTCCTGCGCTCGCAGTGAGGACTCATCGGCAGCCGTCCCCGGGTAGGCAGAGGTGGTGTGACTCCACGGGGATCACTGGTCCTGTTATCAAAGCAGCAAAGAGAGCAAATGTTTGTATGCCTCCCTCGTCAAGATCCACTTTGATCAGAGCAATTCAGAATACTTCATGTTTTCAAATTGCGCCTTTTATTGCAGGGTTTTCTCCCTTTTCTTTGCTCTCAGCAGCATGTGAAGTAGGCAGAAGCGATAGCACCGCTCATAACAACGGTTACCTGTTTACCCAGGTCTCACTGAAATGTTGCACACGGAGATATGAGCCACCATCTACAGAAGAATGTGACCTTCTGCTCCCGCACTCTGCTATATAAATATGAGCCTCGCCATAAATTCTCT
Organism: Netta rufina; assembly: GCF_964035555.1. Classification (NCBI taxonomy): domain Eukaryota; kingdom Metazoa; phylum Chordata; class Aves; order Anseriformes; family Anatidae; genus Netta; species Netta rufina. The sequence goes on from NC_140125.1 coordinate 121,295,118, forward strand.
TCAAGTTAACTGGAATTCGATATAACGAACCGCCAGCTCCCAGGCATGAAAAGAAAGCCCATCTCTCGGGGCACAGCCTGTGAGGCTTTGCCCCAGGGGCTCACTGAGCACCTTGCGTGGGCAAATTCTGTGATTCCAAGGGGGAAACCTCCAGGGTTTTCACCTCCGATCACCACAGAACTTCCTTTTTTCTTTAGATTTGACTTTAGCCTATAAATTGTGACTTCCTTCCCTCTGTCCATATGGTGCAGCCCTTTGTTTCTTGCAGTGCTAAAATAAGAGTGCTCAAGGGACTTCGGTCCTGTAGTGCCTGGGAAATGCAGGCACTGCCTCCAGCCAGCACCCTACAACCTCTGGTCGTCAGATCAGGGTAAGTGGGGCCTGGCTGGTCACCAGGAGTGCTGCAGAAAGGATGCTGCTGCTTCCCTCCAGGTCCTTTTGGGGAGCCCAGACCCCATCCTCCATCCCCACCAGTATCAGCTGCCGGAAAGGCCAGATCCTCCTTGCCATGGAGGAGTTCCCCGAGTGTCTGTTCTCTCACCTACTTGTCTCACGTGTGCCTTTTTATTCTTTTTGAAGCAGAGGAAGAAGATGAAGAAGAAATGGAAAAAATGCAGAACGGAAAGGATCGAGGTAAGAGGATGGATTACGGGTTCCAAGCCGTACTGCGCTTTCTGATTTCTTCACCTCTAGGAGACCAGTTTGCTGCCTCCACGTAGGGTCCCAGGAGAGGATTTTGGGTGCAGACGCCGCCGCACTGCTGCCGCTGCTGTTACGCCACCTGCAGACATGCAGCAGGTTTGCCTTCCTGCGCCGTCCCCGCCGTTCTGCACCATTGCTCCCTCCACATCTGCCATGGCTCGAGGTGACGTCACTGCCAGCGTCTCTGCAGTGTGTATTCAGCTCCAGAGAATGTTTTTCTTTAGCAAAGGTCATGCACAGATATTTGAAACGTGTAAGAGGAGGAGGAGGAGTTGCTTCGAGTGCTGCGAAGAAATCCAGTTCGGATGAATATATTAGGGAAAAATAAAACAACGTGTGGGCTGGTTACCAGTGGAGTTACTAAGCTGTGGGACTGTCATCTGCTGAACCACTGCCTCGTGTGACCTTGGCTGGACAAATATTCAGAATTACTCCGTTGATGATAATCCTGTGTAGGCAGTGCAACTGGCTAAATGGGGTTTCACAGGAGGTCTCTTTCATCTCTGCTATCCCTGGATTTCAGGTCTAGAAACTAATCCTCCCCAGACCACGCTTTCTTTGGTGTGAATGAATACATACCATGTGCCAGCAGAGTTATTCACAGGACTGGAAGTGATCATCGCAGGCGTGGAACACAGCCCTGCGAGTTGCAAACAACCGTGCAGTGTATGCTTGAGTTGGAAGGGTCTGGAGGAGATCTGTTCCTCATGTCACACTCCACAAGCAAACACAAAAGCACTTCGCAGAGCCCTCCTTGGGAAGAGGCCTTGCCCAAACTAGAGGGAAGAACAAAATCCTCAGCAGCCTCTGCCAAAAGAATCTGGGAGAAAATGCTCTCCGGACCCCAAAACGCGTTGCTGGGACTTGCTTCTCTGAGCAAGGGCCTTGGACAGGGACGCATCGGCCCAGGCATTTGTGTCTCACTTGAGCCAAGCCTGATTTCAGCATAGACAAACTTGAACTTTTTATCCTTTTTTGTTCTGTGCATATTTTCCTTCTGGCTAAGATGAAGCGAAGGGGCTCATATTTCACTCTCAAAGAGCTTGTTTTCCTGGGTTTTCCTGCCCAGGGAGCGAAGCATTCAGGTGTTTGGGAATGCTCTGCTTCCTGGTGGCTTGTCCATCAGTATTAGGCATTACAAGTTTGCATGAAGATAAGTTTAATTTTAGCTAAAACGACAGTTTTCAAAGCAGAACTGTGTTGGCTCTAAATCACAGGACTCTCTTTGCCCTAGAACATTCCTCCTAAGTTAAATATTTGAGATGCTTAGCAGATGACCCTTCTGCTTTTTTTCCAAATGTGCATTGTATCTTGCATGGGAAATAGGGAAAGGGGGATTTTGGAGAGTTGAAATGTGATGTATGGTAGCAGAGATGTAGTAAGACAAATTCTCTCTGATAGTCATTGCAGCAGCATTGGAATCAGGAGAACGGAGACATACCAAAAGCAGAACTTGGCCCAAAGCATTTGTGTGGAATGTAAATATTATCTCTGCCAGAGATTAAGTGATTTTTTAATGTCACAGAGTTAGTGAGATAAAAATCTGGCAGAGAAATCAGGGAATGATCAATATATAAATTACAGCCCTCCTCTAGTGTGTACTCTTGAGAGGGCTGTGGAAGTGCTGAGAGCACCTCCAGAAAGCAAAGTGCACGTGGTGATGGGAACTCCGGGCCTGGGTTTTCTTGGAGCTGTGCTGGGGACTGGCATTACAGCTCGGACCACAGCCCAGCCTGGTTTCATACCATTGCTTTTCGGAGCTCGGGTATTTCCAAACCTCTGCGTGAGCGTAAACAAGGGAGCCGCGGAGTCCTTGCGGGACTCTGCCGTGATGTGTTTCTTAGGGACAGCAGTGCCCTTGGGCTTCCTCACGAGTTTCTTCACCAGGTTATTTTGGAGTTCTCCGTGTCCCAATTAGTCAACCTCAGGGGCTCTTCCCCTGAACTCGCTTCCCTGCTGGAGAGGTTTACGTTCACCCGCTTGGTACAGCAGTGGCGCTGGGCTGCCTTAGGGTGAAGTCATTTGAGAAGACTCCAAGTTGGCTGCTGCTTCTATGCTTATGGTTACAGATTAGGCAACCTCTCGAGAGATGTCTACATGGATTTTCAGGCGCAGAAGAGCACGGCTGGAGCTGGCAATCCCCATCTGTCCGGTCACGTTAGCATCACATCATCATGCAGCTCAGCCACAGCTGCCTGCTTGGGTTGGCCCCTCCTGAAACCTGGTGCTACACGTGCTGTGCCTTCCATGTATGCCAGACACTGCTCCTCAGAGAGGGTTCTTCAGGTTGGATACCCACTCGGTGGTGCTGTCCCACAGTCACTGTTTGTCATGGCTCCGACGCCTCACTCCAAGACTTTTATTGGTGACCAAGAGCTGAATCCATGACAGCATCACCTGAAATAAGACCCTGCATGAGATGGTCTCTTAATGGATTGGCCTTCTGGATTGTGTAAGCCTCAGAATGCTAGAAAAGGGACTGATGAGATGGCTCTGTCAAACTGCTGGAAGGAAAGGCATGGTTTGCAACCTCATGAAATTTGTTAGCCAAAAATATCCAACTGAAAATGCACTGAGGAAAACCGGAGTCCATGAAGTCATCTGTCACACAGAAACAGCTCCTCTAACGAGATCCTGGATGTCGGGGCAGAGTGTGCCTTCAGCAAGCCTGCAGGTGCCCCAAACCATGAAACGGGTCAGCAAGAGCCTCCTGCAGAGCCGAACAGGAGCCAGCAAAGGGCCCTCGCCACGAAGGGGGCTGCTCTGTTGGGCTGCACTGGGCAAAGTGTTGCAGGTCAAGGTCAAGAAAATTGAGCCAGTCTTTTCAGTGGTGCCCAGTAACAGGACAAGAGGCAACGGGCACACAACAAAATACAGAATTTTTTGTTTAAACATAATAGCTGTGAGGCTGGTCAAACTGGAAGAGGTTCCCAGAGTGGCCGTGGGGTCCCTGCCCTGGACGTGCACAAACCCTGGTGGGACCGGGCCCTGAGCACCCTGCTCTGGCTCAGGGGGGCTGGTGGTGACCTTCTGCAGCCCCTTCCCACCACGATTCTGGGTTTCTGCAGTTCTCTGAGACAAGGAGCACTTTTCTTCCTTCCTTGTGCTTCAGAGGACTGGAGATTTATCCAGATGCCCATAAAGCTCTCTGCAGCCCAGACAAGAGTCACCCACTGGAGCAGTACGAGATGGGGAGGTTAGATTTTTCATTTTAAAGGAAATACAATTACCTGCTTTATAAATGTGTCTTTTCCCCTCTGTTGCAGGTTAGACGGATGACCACAGACTGTACAGTAATTCAGGTGAGCGTGGCTATCGTTTTTCTTTGCCATTTCCAGTAGCAGTCTCTGCGCGTGCTGCTGCAGCGCACACGACCGAGCCCCCGGTAACCCGCTGCCGTTTTTTCCTTTATTTTCTATTTCTGTGTAAGACGAGGAGCGTTCCCTGCCTGTTGCTCCACAACCATTCGAAAGGATGCTGAGTTTTTCTTGTTATGACCCAATTTTGCTCCTGCTGCAGACAGTGGGAGGACATCATTAACTTCGGTGAGAGCAGAATTACCAGTATTACCTCTTATTTTATTGGTATTACTTCTATACTCAGAGGCCTCGGCCAGGAAATAGGACCCTATTGTGATGGACACTATCCAGATGTACTAAAAATACAATCTCTACCCTCAAAGAGCCTGCACTTTACGTTATAATAAGGCACAACAGATGGATAGACAAACAGGTGCTGGAGAGCATGAGACAGTGTCAGCGGAGAAAGAGCGAGTCCTGCGCTGACAATGCCTCTGAAGTACCTGAATAAGATCCCTATCTTGCCCCCGTGAAAAGCTCGTAGGAGGGCACCGGCTTGGGTTTCTACACTCGCATGATATTTGCCTTAGCCACAATGCTGATCTTTCACCGTTTGCAGTGGGAAGGAGGAGGTCCCTGTGGCCAAAATAATGTGGTATGGACACAAACGTAATTAGCCGGGGCTTGGGGATGGGAGAAGAGGCAGCCCGTCTGTCTGGGGCTTTTCATCTTGCACTGGAAGGCTGTAGGTTGGTTAGTTGTGGAACCTGGGCAGGAGAAAGAGACTTTTATCTTTAAATTGCCATCTCAGATTCGGCCCGTGTTGGTGGCGGGCCAGATGAATTAGACGTGACCAATGTGCAACAGTTTTACATGACAAAACCAGCACACTGCTCCTCCAAAGGTAATTTGCAAAGGAGAAAAACGGGGCTTTTGCCCTTTCTGCCTCCCTGCCGTTTTGGTAACGTACAGAGATAACCTGAAAGCGGCTCCGAGTGTCTCTGATAGTTTTTACATTAGAAATTCAAGTCCTGCCTCGGCTGGGAAACAATCTGGTAACTCAAGAAGGAGCAAAACTGTGCCACCAGGGAGGAAGTCAGCTATGGGGAGCTGCTTGTACCGGGTGGCTTTCTCGTAACTTTCTCCTAAATTTAGGGTCCCTTTGACCCTGATTGCTGAATAGCATTTTGGAGAAGGGGGTGGCTTGGACAATGCCCACCCCTGAGCCACCAGCCTGGGGACGAGGAGCTCGCTGCTCTCACAGGTCCACCAAGGGCTGATGAGAGCTGAATTGGAGGCAAATGAAAAAAAATAAGAAACTTCTTTCAGGGTTCCTTTATCCTCCAGAAGAAACCAGGGAAGAACATGTCTGCGAAAGAACAAAACCCCCTCCAGTCACCATTAAACCCTGCTGCTTCTCCAGGTTCTTTGGCCTCTCCTTCGTGGTGCTGGGCTCGGTGGTGGGTCCTCCCGAGCCTCCAGCGACAGAGGGGCCTGGGATGGCCCAGCACCTCCAGGGGCTCTTTCTGCAGATCTTGGCTGCTCTTTTTTTGGGGGGAAAAGCGCCCGGCACCAACCTCACCTTGGCTTGCAAAGTCCAAGCTCTGCTCCCAGCGATTCTCACCCAGCGTTGTGTTTCTGTTGGCACAGGCACAGAGGGTACCACGGCGAGCTCCTCTTCGGAAGACGTCCCCACATCCTTCGGAAGAGGCACGTTTCAGCTGATGCATCCACCATCGTGCAACTGTGAGCGATCCCAACCACCTGCTGACGGCAGCGGCTTTCTCGTAACCAGCTGGAGGGCTTTCCCTGCGGGCATTTGCCTCTTAGGTTACTGCATGTACTATTTTCCTAAATGTCTTTACTAGCGATAATCAGACAGTGCCCCATCGAACCCAGCAATTTATGGGAGGTTAAAAAAAAAAAAAAAAAAGGGGGGGGGAAAGATAATTCTCCCTGCTCCTGCTCAGTGTCCTGATCTTTTTGGATTTCCTACCAAACGGTGTCATAATCGCATCACACGCTGGTTGTTTCCTCTTGACTTCTGACCCTCGGTATGCATGAAAACACGGGCATTGCGCCTTTTGAGTCTCCTCGTGTGTAACACAAAGGGGATTCTGAGCGCAGACCCTCTAAAAAAACCCGCCTTCTAAAAATACCACTCCGTCTATCGCTGTTTGGTTGCCATAGTGTTTGATGTTGCGTGTCGTTCTCCGAGTAAATGACAGGGCATGTCAAGGGGAGAGGAATGCGTAACAAGAGGAGGAGCAACTGTAATTATGGGCCATAAACCCTGGATGAGTGCCTCGCGGGGATTCCTGACTCCATACTTTTCTGTAGACTGTTACAAAATTTCCCTTCACAAGCGGGGAATTCAGGGACGAGCACTGCGAGGTTGACATTAGCATCTGCGCATTAATTTTTGAGAGCCGAGTTCAGGTTTGTTTAAAATTAAGAGGAATGACAGAGTTGTGTAGTCTGAGGCTGCAGGCTCACCACTGTCTGGATCCTCGCTAGGCTTTTCTTTTATAGCTGCTTAGAAAACATCGTAATCAGTTCCAATCACTAGTGATTTTATTATTTTTTTTTCTTGGTGCTTAGGAATGTTATTTTTAGTGGAAGGAGCTGAGTGCCCTAATGCATCTATAAATATTTATCAAGGGTGATGAATGGAAAGGAGTGATAAACCCTGAAGCCAACCCTCAGCTTCTCTTCCTGTCTGAACCGATACGCTGCATCGGTTCTTGGCGGAAAGTGCTCGTTAGGTACCTACAGCCCTTTGGGAGAGAAAAAATAAACATACATGGTGGCCACAGATTTAGTTGAGTATAAATATTGTGAACGAGCTGTCAAGAAGGAAAGAAAAGTGATGATAACCTGGTTCAGCGTGTGAGCTCCAGCCTGCCAAACACAGTACACTTGGAAGGACTTGGAAGGTTTCGTGGTCGCCTTTGTGCGCTCTGGGCTGAGTGAGCGCAGTTACTGCCACAAGTCGTCTGGATGCAGCTGTGCAGACTCACAGGGATGCACATTTCAGAGTGCCCAAAATATGAGGGTTTTGCTTGTGGCCGTGCTCAGGGACCCGATGGTGTGGTGGTGCCTCCAGCAGTCACCATCACAGCTGCGTGCACCGGGCTCCTCCTCGCGCCGCCACCATGGGACCCCTTCCCTGTGCCCTGTCCCCTGTGCCACCAAAGGGGAAGGGCAGGAGGACCTTGGGGGTGCCCGGCACGCAGCTCGGAGCTGGAAGGAAGGGATGGACGCCCGCCTTCTGCAGCCATCAAGGCCACACATTAAACGTGAAACCTAGATTCACCGGGGACCATCGTATTTGCTGCTTTTTTTTTCCTGTTATTACTCACCCTGTGACTTTCCCTTCTCGCTTCTGTCACCACAGTTCACCCCAAGTGAGGCCAAACTCTTGCTGCAGCTGTCGCCTAATGTCACCTAACGCTGCCCTCGCTACGAGCTGATTTTGGGGCACAGCCACACACGAGGCACATCTCTGAGCCTGAGGTCTGGCTCCCCTGGGACACGCTGGCCACCAATGCACCCACCCCTGCTGGCTGCGACACCCATGGGTGGCCTGCCCACACCCCACAGTGTCACAGGCGCGTGGGGGACACGGGTGGGAGGCAGCTGTGGGTCTGCTCCAGACCCCGTCCAGCTACCCAGGGCTTTCTAGGAGGGTTTTGAACATCCAGCACTTGCACAGGCGCTTCGGTGTCTCCCTGTGGGTCTCCACCTCTGTGGAGCATCAAGGAACCTCCTGAGAGACGCTCCCACGGCTCTGCCCACGCAGCACCGCTTGGCGCTGGGTTTGTTGCTTGCTGCCTCCTAAAGGAACAATTCCTCCAGCAGCGCTGCAGCAGGCAGCCCAGCTCCCCCAGCCCCAACATGATCCCCTCCGGGACCTGCACCCCACAAGGTGCTGTCCAGGAGTGAGGGGCTGGACACCGGAGGACGGGGCTTTTTGCGCCCGTGGGCTGAGCGCTGCGTGCGCCGCGGTGCCTGGTCTTTGTTTGGAAACCTGACAGCTCCATGGTGTTAGCAGGCACAGCCAGGACACGGGGGGTGTGTGTGTGTCTGTGTGTGTGTTAAACATGACCCCCTGTGCCACGGCCCTGCATTACCTCACCCACAGTGCCATTTATTTCAGCCAGTAAAGCGTTTTAGCAGATGCTCGATGTAATCACAACGCCAGTGCGTGCAGGTTGCTGTCAGCCCCTGCACCGGGGCTGTTACAGGGAGGATGTCGCTGCTTCAGGAGGCCACCAGCGGGGTAGAAGGGACCCGTGTGCCACCAGGCTGCAGGCACCCCGCTGCCACAGCACAGCCAGCAGCAGCAAACGGGCACCGGGGCTGTCGGGAGCGACTGCAGCGCTGCCTGCGTGCGTCACGGCACAGAGGCTTCATTGCACTCGCCCTCAGCAGCCTGCTGCTGACAGCTTTGCTGTGCTGCCTGCTCACGGGTGATGGAAACGATGCCGTGGGCATCCCACCCCACGGTGCGTGCTGCCAAGCACCAGCGGTGACCCTGAGGAGGAGGAGTGCCGCGGGCTCGGGGCTTGTCACCACTGTGACACTGCAGGAGGCCACTGCTGGTGTCACCCACTCGGACCCTGTCTGAGAAGCCTGGCAGCGGGCACTGGTCTTGCACTGGGATGGGGAGTGCCATCTGATCCCGTAGGGCACCAGGGCACACGCTGCTGCTGGCCGTGAGCAGGACCACGACCTGGTGAGGGAGGTCCCGTGCAAGGCAGCAGGACGCCCGTGAGAGTTTGGCACTCCACCGATGCCAGGCGCTTCCCCCGGTGACATTCTGGGGCTTCGTGTAGGGAAACCAAACCACCCTAGCTGGCTTGTGGTCAACTCTGAAATCTGTGTGCGAACTATTGCTTGCCTTCGGAATAATCGCCTTAAACCCCACGGGAGGAACGGTTCAGGCCAGGCTTTAATGTATTCCCCCAGGCTGTATCCTCTGGTGTTACAGCTTCAGGGCGTGCCCATTCCCCTGCTGAGGACATTTTCATCTTGCTGGAGGAAAAGTTTGCTCCTGAGCTGCTTGAGGTGGCCCTGGTGGGGTACCCAGGACGTGGTGTTTTGGGATCAGCCCCGCGGAGCTGCGGCCATGCACCCAGCGGTGCCAGCACCGCACCTGGTGAGCTCTGCTGCCTCTGGACGTGCTGCCTCGGTCCTGTGCTGGCCCTGTACGGCCAGCCCAGAGCCTTTCCTTTCAAACCAGGGGGTTGTTTTTACAGCTGGATGGTCATTTTTTTGCCTGGACGCAGCAGTGAGGGTCATGAGCGAAGCCAGGGCTGGATGCGGCGCGGCCAGGGAGCCCTGGGGGGAGCTGGGGTCTGCTGCAGCCAAACCCTGGGGATGGTGTGCTGATATTTGCAGATTGCTCTCAGGTGATTTCTGCCCCTTTTTGTGCTTTAATTTCCTCACTAACACTGCCCACAATGCCTCTTTTCGCCCGAGCAGCGTACAAAACGTGTGGTTTGGAAACCACTTCCTTCTCCGCATCGCCCTCTTTTTCCTCGGGGATTACTCCGGGTCCAGGGGGAGCGGCCACCCCGAGCACGTGCTCTGCGAGCCGCTGGGTTTGGCAGCTCGGCGGGCGCACTTGTGTCCCGTGGGGACGTGCAGGGGGTGGCACCGGGTGGCACCTGCCCTGCAGGGTGCGCGGCTCCCCCGTGGGGGACGCTGGCAGCCCCCCGGCATCGCCGGCTGCCACCGCGGCGTGCACACGGACGGAGAAACCCCCAGAGACCACCAGGTGGGAATCCTCACAGCTCCAGGTTTAAAGCAAGCTTTGCAGCTTTTCTGAGTGGAAAAAAAAAAAAAAGAGAAGCAGGAAGCCATTACCAAATGTTTTCTCATGGGAAAGTGACCCGCACGGTGCCATTCTCCGTGTCTGCAAAAGAGGCCAGAGCTCGGGTGCCGGCGGGGGGTGCCAGCAGAGCGCAGCCCCCGTTCCTGTGCCATGGAGCCCTTCCCTTGTGCCACGTCCCTCGTGCCACGAGTCCTGTCGGGGGCTGCAGAAGGAAGAAGCTGGCGCTGGCCATTTCTGCAGCCCCTCCACATGTGTGGGTTCGGAGCATCTCCAGCTGTGCTGAGTCCTTGCTGCCTTGGGGACACGGCTGTGGTTCTGGGACGTGGCCAGCGCTGCCCCCCACCTCCCCAATGGGGTCGGGGCCGCTGCTGCACGCGGATTCCCCGGGACCCAGCCCTGGCACCCAGCGCGTCCACGTGCGTGGCTGGAGCGGGAGCGTTTCACAAGCACGTGTTGGAGAAGATGCTGTAAGTGATGGGAATGTCTCTGGTAGGAACCTGTAAACTGGAAGCCATGTTCTGTCGTCTGCCAAATATTTAATAAATTCATCTCATCCCTAAGGGGTGTCTTGTCCCTTCACCATGCGAGAAAAAGTGGAAACGTTCCTGGAAAAGCCAAAAAAAAAAAAAAAAAAAGAAGAGATTTTAGTAGGAAATTGCTGCTCCAAACCACGGCATGGTATGAGAGCAGCTGCCAACACTTAGCTGTGTATTTATACGAAATAGCAGAGCCGGGGATTATCCACATTTGTCATGGGTGCAGGTCACTGCAAGCAGACAGAGCTGCCTGTGTTCGGGGCCGCGGCGCCCGCCGCATCTGTGCCATGGGTCCGGCGCCGGCGGCGCAGCCCTGCCAGATGTTCCTCCCGAGACAAATTCTGCACCAATTCTCAGCACATCTGGCCGCAGGAGCAAGGGCAGGTTTTGGAGGACGGAACGAAGAAGAAGAATCGGGGCAAGTGCTCACACCTCGAGCCTCCGTCTCCTCCTGATGCGGCGCCAAAAATTTCTGTCTTGAGCTGCGCCTTTTGGGTAGCGGGGACAAAAACCCAGCAGAGAGGGCTCCGGGCTGCCACGCACACGGGGCTGTTGTCCCCATGGTTCCCCCCAAAGTGGTGCCGGTACCCGCTGCCCCCGGGGCGGGGGCTCATTCCCCATCCCACCCCGATGTGTCCCTGCATGTAGGATTTCCCCTGTGCTCTCCTGCGGCCGTCCCCAGAGGCGATGCCGTGCCCCAGCCCTGCTGCCATGGCCGTGGCTCCGCCGCCGGCCCGCGGCCAGAGGAAACCTTAGCCCCAGGAATCCGTGGCTTTACGGGCACAGGTGCACCCCCTCCGCTCCCTGGCCCCGGCCTGGCACAGCTCCAGGCACTCGGTTTGCTTTAGGGATTAGTGGGAAAGATGCCACCCCCTCCCCTGCCAGGGGGGGCTGCTGCTGGGCTCAGGGGGCTTCGTGCTGCTCGCAGCCCCCTGTGAGCAAGGGCAGCTGGTGCCCGGCGCAGGGAAACGCCAAGCAGGGGGTCCTGGGGGGGGCTGCAAGCACAGAGCATCCCCTCCTGCAGCCCCGGCCTGAATATTCATCCTCCACTCCCTCCCCGGCCGTGCTGGAGCTCCAGCTTCTCTAATCACACCCTGCAGCAGCCCTTCCTGCTTCCTAATTGCAGCACAAGGGACCCTCTTATCGCCAAGTCCTTCCAAGGAAATAAATTGGAAAAACCCAGAAGAGCCCCCGGGCTCTGCAGGGGCGCAGGGCGAGTGCTGCAGGCCCCGCTCCGCTGCTCCGGCACTGGCACCAGCATCAATCAGCACATGTGATTAACACGAGGTGATTAACACGAGGTGGTGGTGCCTGCAGCTGGGGGTCACCGGCTCGCCCTGGTGCATCTCCCACAGCCACCGGGAGCGCCGTGACGGGGCTTTGGGGTGACACCGGGGCTCCCACGGGGTGCCCAGAAGGGGACCTGTGCCTGTCCTCGCAGCGCAGGGGCACGGTGCTCTGCGCCTGGAGCACGCTCAGCCACGCTTTCGTGCTCACACACGCGTGCACGCTGCCTTGCACACTCGTGCAAGGTGCAGTTGTGCCTCTGTGCACACCCGGGCACCACCGCGTGCGCATAGCCACACGCACACAGGAGCACAAATCGCCACGGGTGCAGAAATTGGTTTGAGCAGCCCCCAGCAGAAGCCTCGGCCGCTCCCAACACAGCCACCAGCACCCAGGGACCGGCTGGGGAGGGGATGGGGAGGGTCCCCCCCACCCTGTCCCCACCCTGACCCCTTGGGGAGGGTCCCCCGCACCCTGACCGCTTCCCGAGGGGGCTGCGGGTGCTGTGCCAAGGGGACGTGGGTGCTGTGCGGGGGCTCAGGACCCCTCTGCAGGCTGCAGCCGGGGTCCCCATCCGCTGGCCTCGTCCCCTGCCCCCTCCCTGCCCCCCCCTGTTTATTCTCTCGGTGATAATATCTTCATGCCTCGTTAGCGCTGTATTAAACCCAATTACCCCCAGCCCGGAGGAGGGGGTGGGCTCCTGCTCTGCAGGCACAGCACAAGGGCTGAGCCCCGTGGGGACCCTGAGGGCTTTTGGGGCACCATGCACCCCACAAATGGGCTCAGGATTGGGGACCCTGTGCCAGAACCCCCCTGCCTAGCACTGGGAAAGACCCCAAACCCCTGCCCGTGGAGCCCACCCCACTGCCGTGCCCCCACACTGCACGGGGTCCTGCACCCCACAGTGACCCCGCATCCCTCCTGTTGGCCTCAGGGGCACCCAACACCACAAAGGGCTGGGAATGGGGTCCCTGCTCCCACCCCACACCCCCTCTGGGCCCTGCTGTGGTCTCCATCCTCCTGGAAGCACCAGGGGGTCCCTGGGGGGGACACTTGTGCCACCGCCGCCCCCTCCCCACTATGGGGCAGCCCCACAGCTCGCCCCCCCCCAAGCACAGCAGCAGGGCAGGGGGGGTCCGGGCTCCCCCCGCCACGGGGTCGGGCGACCTCCATGTAAGCGCTCTGACCCCGGGGCTCCGGGGCTGGGATTTCTCCTCATTTGCACCGTTTAATGGCCACCCTGGGCTGCGTTAGGGCTGGGGCTCCCATCCATCACCGTAAAATTAATTCCTCTGCCACTCACCGCTCACCGCCACAGGCTGCTAATGTGAGCCGGGGCCCTTCCCCTGTGCTTCCTCCCCACCCCTCCTCCTCCTCCTCCTCCTCCTCCTCCTCCTCTGCCCCGCACCCTGGGCAGCCAAATTAATGATTGCTGGGGCAGGAATGGGGAGCGCCCGCCGGGGTTATCGGTGGGTGAGCGCAGGGCAAACACCCAAAGGGGGTGGGGGCGGCTGCAGGGGCGCCGGGCACGGTGCTGGTGCTGGGGGGGGGGTCCCCTTCCCCTGCCCCCCACCGCAGGGCTGCAGGGACCCGGGCTGGGAGACGGCGTCACCCCAGTGGGCAAATGGGGACCGAGCTGGTCCCCGGGGGGGTCACGGCCACCGTGCCCCCCTCTCTGAAGGTGCTCACGTCCCTGTCCTCATCCTGCTGGCAGAGGTGACATTTGGGTGCCCTGAGAGGGGTCTGGGGTGCCCGGTGCCTCCGTGCAGGCTGTGCAGCTACACACGGCCGGGGAAATTTGGGGCTGGCTCAGCACAGCTCGGCCTGGGTGAGCCCCCGGGGGGTGCTGCAAGGTGGCACAAGCCCCGGTGGCACTTTGGGATGTGGCTCGGGGTGACACGGCCCCGCTGGGGGTGTCTCCAAGCTCTTTCCAGCATCCTTCTGCAGACACAACGCCCGACGGGGGGCATCCAGGCGAGGGGCTGGGATGTGTGGGGTCCATCCTGGCCGCCCCCCGACACACTCTGGGACACTGGGACCCTCCTCGCGGGGTGCAGGGGGTGCAGGGGGGGTTCAGGGGGCCAGGAGCAGCGGTGCAGAAGCAGCGTCAGCGCCACCGCAGCTCCAGCAGGAGCATCTCAGCAGAGCCCCCCCCAAAACATGTGCGCAGAAATTCGGCAGCGGTTACGTAACGAGGAGCCAGCGGTCGCGGAAACAAGGTCAGGAGCGAGGGCTGCAGGGCCCGGGGCTGCTGCAGAGGGGGCTCGGGGCACGGGGAGGCTGCTGCAGCCAGCCCAGCACGGCACCGGGACGTGGCACAGCACCGGGACATGGCACAGCACCGGGACGTGGCACAGCACCAGGACCTGGCATGGCACCAGGATGTGGCACAGCACAGCACATCATGGCACAGCCATGCCACGGCAGAAGCAGCGCTGCGATGCTAAATTCTGACACAGATGTGGCTCCCAGGGGGGGTCAGGTTTGAGAATGGGGGCACCGGCTCCATCCCCCTGCACCACGGCTGGCACAGGCTCGCTCTGAGGGCGATGCTCACCGGGGCTGGCACAGTCGGGATCCCAGCTCCACCAGCACCCTGATTCCCCCTCCAGCCATGGCACATCCTCCATCCGCTGCCCCCGTTCCTACAGCAGCAGCCAGAACAGGCAGCAACAAAACCCCCCCAGGGGCGAGGTGGTGCCTGGGGGCACCCTTCCTGCCTGCTGCATCCATCGGGGAGCAGGGCGCACCGCGGGGGCTCAGCTCTGCCCCTTCCCGGGGGCTTCCCCTCCCTCCAGCACTGCTGCAGATGCTCTCCAGGGATGCTCAGCCCAGGGCGAGCGCTTCCCAGAGCCTGCGAGGTCTCTGGGCTGACAGAGGCCGGCGGGGGACGCCCGCTGCTCCCGCACCAGCCCGGCACGCCTGGCAGCTGCAGCGGCGCGTGACGCTCCCCGCGCAGAGGCTGCCTCAGCCGCTGCCCCCTCGGCGCAGGCAGCGCTGACTAAACGGGCTGACCGTGTGTCACTGGCTTAATTTGGCACCCGCCCTCTCGGCGAGATCCATTAATCCAATCCCCGCGCCTGAGCCCCCGGAGGGAGCTGCCTCTGAAATTGGCACCTGTCACGGGGACGTCGTGCCACCGCTCCGCTCGGTGACGAGGCTGCGCTGCTGGGGTGGGGATGGGGATGGGGATGGGGATGGGGATGGGGATGGGGATGGGGACGGGAGTGGGCACCGCACCCCTGCTAGGGCCATGGGAGGACAGAGCCGTGCCCCAGGCCCACCAGGAGCCTCTTAGAGCCCAAAGAAGCCCGCGGCAGGCGGAGGAGCAGGCAGCGGCACCGCTGGGTCGGGCCCGTCCCGTCCCCGCTGCTGCTCCATCCTGCGGGACGGGAGATTTATGGCCCAGAGGAAACTTCTTGCCAGGAGTCTGCTGCCCTCCTCCAGCCGGCTCTGACCTCTCCTGTCACACCGAGATTTAAGCCCGGGATAATTGCACCTATTAGCCTAAACGAAGCTGCTGGTCTGGGAGCAGCGGTGGCTGCTGACGGAGCCCCGCGGGGCCGGCGGCGTGGTGCGGGTGGGATGCACGGCACCAGATGCACCCCCCCCGGGGCTGGGCTGAGCCCTGAGCCCCCAGCAGGGATGGGGTGAGCTGGGAGCACGCCTGGCCCAGCCCTGCTGCTGGTGATGGGAGAGCTGTGGGACACCGCTGGGACCGGGCAGGGGCATGGAGATGTCTCCACGTGGCACATCAGAGCCACCGGGCACCCCAAGGGGGCTCGGGGGCTGCAAAAAGGCCCTCGGTGGTGCAAGGCACAGCCCAGGGCAAGGCATGGAAGGGACAAGAGCTGCTCCTTCCATGGTCTGTGGGGTCAATGCAATGGGTTCCAAGAGCCTGGTGCCCCCCAGCAGGGTCTCTGCCAGGCCGAGGTGTGCGCCCCTGGCCCACGGCCCCACGCCTGGCCCCGTCCTGCTGCTGCCAGGGAAGTGTGGGGTGGCTGTGATGGAGCACCAAGACCCAGCGTGGGACAATGATGACCCCTGGCCTTCCTCCTCCTCCTCCTCCTCCTCCCCTGGGTTTCCAGCAGAACCCCCGCCAGCCTTGCACCGTGCTCCATCATTACCCAGGGTTGGTTCCACATCACCGCCAGGGTTTGTTTGTTCCCGGTGTGCTTCAGTTCCCTTTATTGTCCTCCTCGTGCTGCCCAGAGGCTCTTCCTCGACGCTTTTAGTATCCCTTATCAATTTTCCATGTGCTGAGTCCAGTCCCATGACATTCAGCAAGGTGCCAGGGGCTGCCCATGGGGCACAACAACCCCTCGCAGTGATACGGGCTCGGGGATGAGGGGTTGGAAAGGTGCCTGGTGGAAAAGGAATTGGGGATGATGGTTTACAGCCTGCTGAACACGAGCCCACAGAAATAACATGGCCAGCAGGACCAGGGAAGTGAGTGTCCCCTGTACTTGGCACCGGTGAGGCTGCACCTCAAATATTGTGGTCAGATTTGGGCCCCTCACTACAAGAAGGACATTGAGGTGCTTGGCTGAGCACAGAGAAGAGCAATAAAGCTGGTGAAGGGACTGGAAAACAGGACTTAGGAGGGACCCGAGGTGGTTTAGTTTGGAGAAGAGGGTGCCGAGGGGACACCTCACCATTCTCTACAGCTACCTGGAGGAGGTGACGGTGAGGGTGGTGTTGGTCTCTTTTCTCAGGCAACAAGTGATAAGATGTGAGGAAACAGTCTCAGCTTGTGCCAGGGGAGGCTGAGAGTGGATATCAGGAGGAATTTCTTCAAGTAAGGGGTTGTGAGGCACAGGAATGAGCTGCTGAGGGCAGCGGTGGAGGCCCCATCCCTGGAGAGCCGCGGGGATGTGGCTCTGAGGGATGTGGCTCAGCGATGGGACTCAGCAGGTCGGGCTGATGGGGGATGTGGTGGCCCTGAAGGCCTCTTCCAGCCTCGGTGACTCCCCGACTGTGGTTCTGCACAGCTTCCATAGCTCCCCGTGGAACCTGAACGCTCCCCGGCACCGTCAGCGCCTTCCCCTTTCCCACCAGCAAACGCCACCCCCCCTTCCACCCAGCCTGGCTGGGGGGCTGCTGGCACACACACACACATAAAAACACATAAAAACACATAAAAACACGTGCAGAAACACACACACAATATGGAAAGGTGTCCCCGGCTCGCTCAGCGAGGGTGACCGAGATCCACCCGTCCCCGGGCGCATGGGGCCCCGTCCCCCGTCCTCAGCCCCCGTCCCCCGGTGCCCGCACCCCGGCCGGCCCCAGCCGTTTCCTCCTCCCCGTGGGCCAGCAGCAGCTTCCTCCTGCCGGGCGCGGCGACAACAGGATGCGGCCCCCGCCGTGCCTCGAGAGGCGCCCGGCACGCTCCGATGCGCCCCGGCAGCGCTTCGAGCCTGGCACGCACCGAGGTGGTGGCGGAGCCGGTGCCAGGGAGCTGCCAGCACGATGCTGGCACGTGGGGTACGGTCCCGTCCCATAGCCGGTGTGCAGGGCTCTGAGGTGCAGAGCTGGTCCCCAGCACCGTGATCCCCAGGGGAATAATGTGGGGAGTCGGCCTGGGAGCCATGGGGATAATGCCATGAGCAGGGGGTGATGCCATGGGTGACTCTGGGAGCAACAGGGATCCTGCCAGGTGCAATGGGGGAAAATAGAATCGCAGAATCCCGGAGTGGTTTTAGCCTCAGAGCCCCCCCAGTGCCACCCCTGCCATGGGCATGACCCCTGCCCCCAGCCCAGGCTGCCCCCAGCCCCATCCAGCCTGGCCTTGGGCACCCCCAGGGATGGGGCACCCCCAGCTCCTGGGGCAGCCTGCAGCAGGGAAGGGTTTCATCATAACATTTAACCCAAATCTGCCCTCTTTTAGCTTAAAGCCACCTCTCTTGTCCTGCTGCTTCCCTGCTGGGCAGGGCAGGAGGTGTGAGGGTGGGAGCTGCGGGTGCGGAGTCTTGGGCACGGCTGGGGGGCCCCGTGCAGGATCCTGCCCGGCCCCTGGGCCCGCTGTGGTCAACGGGAAGTGGGGGAAAAAAAAAAAAAAAACAGCAAATGTTCCTCACATCGACTTTTCCTTTCAAAAGGGGGGATTCAAAACAAGAAGGAAAGAAGGCTCTGTTTTTCAAGAGAGTCATGTTTTCCATCCCCAAAAACTGTCAGCAAAAGCAGAAACAAGGGGTGAAACCTTCTGATGAGTGAAGAGAGAGAATCAGGAAGTGTTTTGATGAAAAGCATCCTACCACCTCTGCCAGACAGAGGCAGACAGGCAGAGATGAGTAACCCCGCGCCAGCTGTGCCTCATCTGCAGCCCAGATGCCCCCCAGGCGCCACCCCAGCACCGCGGCCCTGCTCCCGGCCCCGCTCCCGGCCCCGCTCGCCGCCGGCCGTGCCGGAGGAGCAGGCACAAGCCTTGGGTCTGGAACACGACGTCTGTGATTTGGGCAGCACCGAAATGCCGCCTTTATTTACTGTCCTGGGCACGTGACCCACACGAGAGCAGCGGCGACGCGGGCGCGGGAGGAGGAGCGGTGCCATTTCGCTCGCCCCCGTGCGCAGCCGGCGCCGTCCCACCCGCGTGGCAGGCAGCACTTCCTTTCTCCTAGCAAACCGGAGTGCAAAACACCTGAACACCGACTTTTTTCCCTGCACACCGAGCCCCCAACCTGGAGCCCACGTGTGGCGGGGCAGGCAGGTAACGCCTCACGGTGCTGCCCCGGGGCGCTCTGCCTGGGCACCAGCCTGCCCGCCCGCCCGCACGCGGCCCCGGCAGAAGTCACCGGTGAAAATATCAGTCACCATGTGGAGGGGAAAAACCCTCCGCTTCCCTTTTCTCTGCTTCAGCAAAGTCAAAAGTAAGGCCGCGAAGGCGCGTGTTTCTAGGCAATGATTAACGCCGAGGCGGGGAGGCACCACGTCCCCGGCGAGCCGCGCGGCGGGCTCGGTACAAAGGCTGACTTCCCGGCGGGTTTGAAAGGCTCAGCCACGCCTCAACAACACAGCAAAAACCACAAAGCCGCTCGCTGACCGTCCCTGTGAAGCTGCCCTGCCGACGGCGCAGTGGGGCACCGGGCTGGCTTTGTCCCTGCCAGGTCCCCGTTGCCACCCGTGGGTACGCCTGCTGCGCCCGCACCGACCTGTGTGCACCCGGCTATGTCTGCATGCAGTCCTGCGTGGAGCCAGGCCTGTAGTTACATACGTGATGATGTACCTGCATCGGGCTGGCCTTATGTGCAGAGGTACCTCCACGGTGTGCCTCCGTGCAGAGGTACCTTCAGGAGGCACCTCTGTGCAGAAAAACCTCAATGCAGAGGTACCTCCATGGTGCACCTCCATGCAGATGTCCCCGAAGGAGGCACCTCCATGCAGGTAACTCCATGCAGGTGTACTACACACAGATACACCTCAATGCAGAGGCACCTCCATGGTGCACCTCCATGCAGATGTGCCCACAAGAGGCACCTCCATGCAGATAACTCCATGCAGATGAAGCTCCATGAAGATATCCTACACATGGGTACACCTCCATGCAGATGTACCCGAAGGAGGTGCCTCCGTGCAGACACAACTCCATGCAGGTGTACTACACACAGATATATCTCCATGCAGAGGCACCTCCATGGCGCTCCTCCATGCAGATGTACCCACAAGAGGCACCTCCACGATGTAACTCCACGCAGATGCACCTTCATGACGCACCTCCATGTACCCAAAGGAAGCACCACGCAGCTACACCTCCACGCAGAGGCACTGCCCACAGATGCAGCTCGGTGCAGCCGTACCCGCGTGCATGCAGGAGCTGCTGGTGGTGCCGGGACCACCCCGGGCCCCGTGCACGGCCCCGCTCGCTGCGCACTGCTTGGCGCACTCCCTGCTGGCGCGGCGCAGGCGGCCTCGTGCATGCCCGGGCTGCTGCTCGCTGCTGGCCGCCGGCCAGCCACGCCGGGTCCAGTCACCTGCAGTTTTGCAACACAATGAGAGGGAAGCCGCAGGGGCCGCAGAAAGGAGAGGAAGGGTGTGCCAAGCAGCAGAGCAATTAGGGTATGGCTTCGGGATATGTTAAAAAATTCCTGCAGCGCGGCAGACTCAGACGGGGAATGGGAGAGGGAGCGCACGTGCGCCAGCCGCAGCAGAGCCCGGCAGGGCGCTAAAGCTGGCGCTCCCCACGCACCTCGCCGCAGCGGTGGGAGCCTGGGGAGAAAGATGGGCAGCCCGAGGCAGAAACAAAATGCTGAAGCCTGGAGCAGGGACGGAGGTGGCCCAGGAGGGCCTGCGGGGACACCGGGGAGCTCAATGGGGTCAGCGTGTCTGCAGGCGGCTACCGCAGCCCACGCCGGTGCCAGTGTCCCGAAATAGCAGAAACACAGCACCAGCACGGCCGGGGAGCCAGGGCTCACACCGAGCTCGGGGCTCCAGCAGCAGGAGCGGGGACCTGGAAGGAGCAAGCGAGCTGCCAGCCGCCAAGGAGACCTGCAGAGAGGCAGTGACGGCGGCCGCCGGTTACCAGGGCACATGCTTGTGTTGCAAGATCGTCACTGGATAAGAGGGCAGCCTGGGGCACGCTGAGCATCTGGAAAAATACCTCCTGCCGGGGACGAGCTGGAGCATTGTGTGCGGAGAGGGCACAGGGAGAGCGCAGCGAGGCCTTCACCTGCCTCACCAGGCTGCCGAGTGTCTCGGGAACGGGGCGAGCGCGGTTGTGGGGATTTATTCGGCTGATAATAGCTCCCTGGCACACCTCCAGAGCAGGGGCTTAGCCGCCTGGGCGCGCCGAGCCAGCGAGGCAGAGGACGCTTACCCTGGGGTCCCAGGCTGCGAGCTGGCACGCTGCGCTGCCAAGGGGCCCCGAGAGGCAGCACGACAGGGGAGACGAGGCAGATCCCTTATCTCAAATACTTCAGAGATGACACACCACTGCTCAGGGCAGCCATCGCTCCTCCTCGTACCTGGAATCATTGCAGGGCGATGCCCAGAGCTGCACTGGGTCCCGGGAACCGTGGCTGCAGCTGCCCCATGGCCATCGGTGCTGCTGCTGGCCCCCAGTGAGCTGCCCACACCATGCGTGGGGCATGGCCAGCGCCAGGGCCACGGGCACTGGTGCAGAGCAGCACCGTGGGCTGTGTGCAAGGAGGTGTCGGTGGCACCAGCCCCCAACCTGCAGCATCCTCTGGGATGGGGAGCAGGGGGCAGCAGGGGGGCAGCTCTGCCCTCCTGCATGGGACGGGGGGCGGCGGAGGGGCCACACCGTGCTCGTGTCCCTGCCCAGCCCCAGGCACGGGCACGCGTTCAAGAAAGCCATTAGAGCGCGAGGGAGAGAGGGAGCAGCTTTCCCCTGCAGCAGTGAGCAAGACGGTCGTATTAAGTCAGGGGAATGTAACATTAATTATTATTATTAATTAATGTCTTATTTTACAGTGCCCCCATGTGCGCTAGGCGCCTTCCAGCACTGAAGGCGAGCCTGGGTCCCTGCCTAAAAGGGTTTGTCTGGGCTGCAGCCTGCGTGGCACGGCCGGGCCCCTCCGTGCCCATGCTGGTGCTCCTGGTGGGTTGATCTTGGCTCTCCAGCCCCTACCCGGCACCCGGGGCATCACCAGCAACAACCTCCAGGACACCTCATGGGTGTTTGCACACCTCAAGGCAGCCTAATTGCTGACTCGTTTGGGGCATCTTCTGGTTTAGAGCCCCCGTGGTGTGTCTGTGCCCGTTATCTGGCCTCCAGCACACACCCAGGGGGTGCTCAGGTCCCCACATGGCCCCAGGACCCCCTCTGGGCACCTCTGGCCAGGACAGAACAGGGCCAACGTGGGGTGTGGGGCATGGGGTAAGGGTGCCCGGCGTGACTGCCCCAGAGCAGAGGCACCCAGAGGTGTCCCCAGGGGGTCAGGGCTCGGTGGCACTGGGGGACCAGGGGCACACAGTGCCCCGGAATTGCATGGCATGGCACGGCACTGCACAGCACCATCGCCCAGCACCGCATCGCCCAGCACTGCACAGCCATGCATGGTTTGGCACCACATGCATGGTTTGGCACAGGTCATCACAGGGCACGGCACAGCTCCACACCACACTGCATGGCACCGCATGGCACAGTTTGGCTCTGTTCAGCACTGCTCAACACAGTTTGGCCCTGCGTGGCACGGCTCAGCACCCCAGCCGTGCACAGCACCCCTGGCCCTGCTTGGCTTGGCCCTGCTCCCACCAGCACCGCACAGCCCGGCACGGCGTGAAGCCCCTTGCCTTGGCAGCAGCCCTTGTAGCTCGGCATTGCATGGCACGGCTCGGCTCGGCATGGCACAGCCTGGTGCTGCTCAGGGCAGTGCTGCACGGGCTGGCACCGCTCAGCTGCACCCAGCACGGCTCGGCACGGGTCAGCACTGCTGGGCTCAGCCTGGCTCTGCCCCAGCCCCACACGGGACCGCTGGCCTTGGCTCATCTTGGCCTGGCCCATCTTGCAGGGCATGGCATGGCTCGGTTTGGCTCAGCTTGGCTTGTCCTGGTCCAGCACGGCTTGGCTCGCCTCGTCCTGCCCTGGCTTGGCACCGCACCCCACGCAATGCCTTGACCCACTCCGGGCCATCCCGGCACGGCTCGTCCTGTCTTGGCACCGCACCACCCTCCGAACACTTGACTCAGCTTGGCTTGGCCCAGCACGGTCTGGCTCAGCACGGCTTGGCTCGGCACCCCCTTTGGCACGGCACCGCACGGGCGCAATCGCGCTCCGGCACCGCTCAGCCGCGCGCCGTGCCTCCGGTACCCTGCCTCTCCATCCCAGCCCGTGCCGAGCCGTGCCGTGCCGAGCCGTGCCGAGCCGTGCCGAGCCGTGCCGGCGGCGGAGGGCGCTAGGACCGCGCGTTGGGCTGCTCGGTGCTGCAGTGGAGGCGGCGGCGCTGCGGGAGGAGGCCTCGCCGGGCAGCGCAGCGCGGCTCGGGGCGGCTCGGCACGGCTCGGCACGGCTCGGCACGGCGCGCCGGGCCCGCACGGCCCCAGGTACCGGCATCCCCGACCCCCCTCCCGCATCCCCCACGACCCCCCCAGGACGGGCACCCCCCCGTTTTTTCCCCCCCTCCGGGTTTTTCCCCGTCCCCTTGGCACGGCTCGGCCCGTGCGCCCCCCCTTCCCCGTCCCCAACCTCCCGCTGCCGGGCGCGGAGGAAAAGCAGGAAAAGATGGCAGCGGCCGCACGGCCCCCCCCGGGACCCCCCCACACCTCCTCCGGTGCCCCCCGTGTCCCCCCCACCCACCCCGGGCCCGTCCCCGCCCCGCCGCGTCCTTGAGCGCCCGTGCGGGCGGCTGAAGGGCAGCGCCGGCCGCCCCCGGGCACGGCTCGGCCCCCCCCCGGGCCCCCCCCGTGTCGGTGTTGTGTGTTTTGGTTTGTTTTTGTTTTTTTTTTTTTCTTCTTCCCTCCTCCTCCTCCTCCTCCTCCTCCTCTCTTCCTCTTCCTCCTCTTCCTCCCACCCCCCCCGCCCCGCTCCGGCTCGGTTCTCCCCGTCCCGGGAGCATCGCCCCGAGGGGGGGCGCACGGCGCGGAGGGGATGGGGATGGGGAGGGGGGTGGGGGGTAGGGACGGGGGTAGGGGGTGGGGGTAAGGGGTAGGGGTCCGGGTGGGGGACAGGGGGTACAGGATAGGGATAGGGGATGGGGGTAGGGGTCCGGGATGGGGGTAGGGGTCGGGGTAGGGAATGGGGGTAGGGGACAGGGGGTGGGGGTAGGGGTCCGGGATGGGGACAGGGGGTACAGGATGGGGATAGGGATAAGGGATGGGGGTCCGGGATGGGGGTAGGGGTAGGGGATAGGGGTAAGGGGTAGGGGACAGGGGATAGGGGATGGGGATGGGGATAGGGGTCTAGGATGGGGACAGGGGGTACAGGATGGGGGTACGGGGTGGGGATGGGGGACAGGGGATAGGGATAGGGGATAGGGGTAGGGAATGGAGTTAGGGGTAGGGGATGGGGGACAGGGGATGGGGAAGGGGGACAGGGGATGGGGGTAGGGGTAGGGGGAAGGGGACAGGGGATGGGGAAGGGGGACAGGGGATGCCCGGGCTGCGTGCAGGCCAGGAGCTGGGGCTGCTGCTGCTGCCTGCGCCCTGTGCACGCCGTGCGTCCTGCCTGCACCCTGCCTGCACCCTGTGTGCCCTGCCTGCACCCTGCCTGTGCCCTGCCTGTGCCCTGCGTGCCCTGCCTGCCCCCTGCCTGCCCCCCCAGTCCCTGCCTGCCCCCCAAACCCCCCCACTGCCCACCCACCCCCTGTCTGCCCCCCCCCGTGCGGCCCCGCAGCCCCCAGGCCCGCTGAAGTTCAGCCGGGTGCTTGGTGCCCGCGGAAAGTTTCTCTTAGAGGGAAAAAAAAAAAAAAAAAAAAAAAAAAAACACAAAAATAAACCCAAAAACCAAACCCACGCGAACTAAAAAAGCAACCGCAGAGCGCCCCGGGGCTGCAAGCAGGAGGGGGCCGGGAGCAGCCGGGCCAGGGCCCAGCAGGCGCCCAGGTGCCCGGCCCCTCCGCGGGCACGGCTCAGCGCCGCGCTCCCTTTCCCCTCCTCTCTCTCTCTCTCTTTTTCCTCTCTTTTTGGGTGTTCGTGCGTGCGAACCTGTGGGCAAATGAAATTTTCCTCTTCGCTCAGTTCCTCTTTTTTTTTTTTTTTTTTTTTTATTTCTTCCCTTTGTGTGAGTGACGTAGACGGTGTCACCACGGGATTGGTTCTCGGTGCTGCCAGGGCTGCACGGCGTGCGGGGCGCCAGGAGCCAGCGGTGCCGCGACCGCCCGGCCCCCCGTGGGGGCGAGCAGCGGGGGGGCCTGGGCCGGACCCCCCCCCGGCACCCATCCCCGGGCTTTGGGCGGGCAGGAGAGCGGCCGGTGTGACACCAGGCGGCGGCTCCCGGCAGCTCCCGCGCGTGCAGTGGCCTTTTCGTGCTGAGTCAGCTCGAAACTTCCTAGCAGGAGCCTCTTTTCGCAAAATGAAGTGCCCGCAGACATCTCGAGGAAATGAGGGATGCCCGGGCGCTTCCCCGGCTGCCTGAATGCGCTGAGAGCGTGGGGGCGTTCGGGAGAGCCCCCCGGGTCGGTGGGCACGGGGTGGCCCCCATCTCGCCGTCCGGAGGAGCCACCACGGTGCCGGGGCTCTGAGAAGTCTCCGCAGCCACCCCTTCGCCCCCGCCTGCCCCGGGTGCGGTGCAGCCACTCGGGGGCCTCCAGGTGCTGGGTTTCGTGCGGGTATTTTTAGGATGTGCATCTGCACCCCCGCCCGTGCCGGCCCCCACGCACTCTGCCTGCGCCCTGCTGCCCGTGGTGCCCCGGGAGGCCGGGCCCGCTGGCACTAGGAGCAGGAGCCGGAGCTGGGGGGCAGGGTGGGCACGCACCCGGTGCACACGCGTGTGCCAGGTGCCCACCTGCCCTGCCCTGCAGCAGCCCTGCAGGTACAGAGATGCCATCCCCTCTGGTTCGGTGTGTGGACCTGCTGTTCATGCCAGGGGCTGCTCTTTGCCAGTGCCACCTGCACAGCGCGGGGACAGGGGACCTCGGGGTGCACCAGGCCAGCTCCTGCACCTCAGGGCATGGGAAGTGCCACTCCTGCTGGGCTCATTCTGCGTCTCGCCACCCTTCCCAGTTACAGATTCATGCCCCATCCCCAGTTCCCATCACCCAGCTCCAGCTCCCAGCCCCTGCTCTGGTGTCTGCTCTGTGTCCCTCTGCCCAGTGGAGGCGTTCGGCGCTGCCCGCCGCTTGCTGCCCACAAAGGCACTTGCTCACTGTAATCGAATCATCTCTCAGCCATTTTTTCCCGATAAGCCAAACCCATCGAGCTCTCCGGCCGTGAGGCATTTTCTTAGCTCGTGAGCCTGGCCGTGGCCCTGTTCTGGCCCCCTCCAGGCTTTCACCGTCCCGTCTGCAGGAGGGGGAGTGGGACCGGAGCCGTGTCCTGGTGCTGGTGTCCCTGGCAGTGACCATCCCACGAGCAATTTTGTCTAAATCCAGCCTTTGCTGGCATTGATGCTTTGCAGGATCTGGCTGTGTTTAGGCCTGCAACTTGTGTTTTAGTTTGCTTGCAGTGTGGCTTTGCCATGCACGGCAGCTCCCCAGGGAGCAGCGCAGTGTAGTGCTGGGCACCGCATCGCTCCCCGGGGCACGGTGTGGTGTGCTGCAGCACAGTGCAGTGCTGGGCATCACTGCCAGGCATGCAGTGCAGTGCTGTGCAGTGCATCACTACCAGGTGTGCAGTGCAGTGCTGTGCTCCCTGGGGTGCTGGATTGCTCCCCAGGGTGCAGCACAGAGCAGCAGAGCACTTCACTCGCTGGGGTGCAGCTCAGGACAGTGCAGCGCTCCCCAGGGCGCACTGCCTCACCCCTCAGGGTGTGATATGGCACAGGGCAGGGCAGGGCAGCGCGCCCCAGGGTGCAGGGCATCACTCCTGGGGTGCAGCTCAGGGCAGTGCAGCGCTTCTGGAGTGCAGCTCAGGACAGTGCAGCGCTCCCTGGGATGCAGCACAGCGTGTTGCAGCGTGGAGCAGTGCAGTGCTCCCTGGGGTGCAGCTCAGGACAGCGCATTTCCCCCGGGGGTGCAGTGCAGCGTGTTGCAGCGTGGAGCAGTGCATCGCTCCCCGGGGTGCAGCTCAGGGCAGAGCATCGCTCCCGGGGTGCAGCGCAGCGTGGGGCACCGTGTTGCTCCCCGGGGCGCAGCGTGGGGCTGGTTTTCGGGTGCCACCCTCCACCCCCGCTGCGTTTTTGGGAGCAGAGGGGCAGCCACCCCGTGCCATGGAAGCCCCCGCGGGCAGCTCCCGGGGGGCTGCCCCACACATCGCAGCCGCGGCCGGCTCCTCTGGCCGACGCGTGCCCCGCGGTCAGATATTTAGCTTGCAAGTTGTAATTAGGGGGGGGGGGGCGCGGATGAGGTCAGCGCCGTGCCCACGCCGGTGGTTTTGCTGCAGCCATCTGTCGGAGCCGATGGCACGGGAGGCGCCGTCGCCGCTCGCCCCTCAGCTCTCCGCAGTGCCGGGCGCCGCCGGCCGGGGTCTGTCCCCGGTTCCCCCCAGCGCGGGGGGCTGCGGGAGCCCCCCGGCGTGAGTCAGGGGTGCCGAGCAGCGAGGGGGGCGGCGGAGGGGAGAGAGGGGGGGGCGTGGGTGACTCACGGCCACGGCTCCCATCCCTCTGAGTCAGCCCCGAACTTCTTCTTCTCCTTCTTCTTCCCCGCTGCCGGGGAGGGGGAGGAGGAGCGGTGACTCAAAGGCGACAACAACAATAATAATAAGGCGCTGCGGCACTTGTCACGGGGAAGGGGCTCGGACGGGGACCCCCCCCCCCTCCCAGCGCGTCCCCGGCGCTGCCGGCGATGGGGACGCGCGGGGTCCCCCCCGTCGGAGCCCGGTGGGTGCCGCTGCGGCGAGCGGCCGGGCCGGGTCACGTTAGGACAGGGCGCACCGGGGCGCGTCCCGGCGGGGCGGAGAGGGGGTGGCGGGGGGGGGGGGGGGGCGCGCGTCTCGGGGCGGGGGGAGCCGGGGAGGCGCCTCCGGTTCGCAGCATCTGGGGCTGGCGAGAGCCGAGCGGGGCCGGCCGCCGTCGCCTAAAATGGCTGTTGGGCTCCTGCGGGCTGGCGGAGGGAGCTGCGGCGTCCCCAAATAGAGGCGGGTGCGGGTGCGGGTTGCGGGTGCGGGTGCCGGCGGCGCGCATCACCGCAGGTAACCTACTTCCATCCGCCTCTGCCGCCGGCGAGCGTGACTCCTCCGTGCGGGCTGGGGCGAGCGATTCCCCCGCTCGCCGCCGTCACCGGGATAAGGTCAGCCCCGGCGATAAATAGGGAGGGAGGCAGGAGGGAGGGCGGCGAGTCCCTCCCCGCGCCTCGGCGGCGAGCGCGGGCAGCCCCGGCCGGCGGCGAGCTGCGGGGCTGCGGCCCCCTGTCCCCCCGCACCGCCACCACCACCGCCACCCCCGGCCCCCCCACCAGCCGCCCCGCCGAGGGGATGCCCCGCGGGGTCCCCCCCGCAGCCGGCAGCGGTGCGGGAGCGCGGTGACGGCGGCGGTGGCCGTGGCCTAGCGCGGGGACGACGCGGCCCCGGCCCGCGGGTAAGAGCGGGGACCCGGCGTGGGGGGGACTTGGGGAGAGGGTGGGGGGAGGTTGGAGAATGGGAAAGGGGGGGGGGGGGGGGACCCGGTGCCGCCGGCTTCTCCCCGGCTTTGTTCCGCGTCCCCCCGCCCTGCGGGTGCCGAGGGTTTTGTACGCAGCCCAACTATTTTTAGTGCGCTCGGAGACCATGTTTGCTGGAAGCGAATCAAAGCCTGCGAGCTGGAGATTTTTCAGCGCGAGGCTGCGCACAGCGCGGGCTGCGGGCATGGGGGTGCCCGAGCTGGGGGGCTGGGGGGGCTGGGGAGGGGGTTAGGGGGGGGCTGGTGGCCCCCCGTGTGGTGTTGGGGGGGATGAGGTGGGGGAGGACGGGATGGGGGGCTGGGGGGACTGAGATGGTTTTGGGGGATGTGGGGACGGCGACTGCAGCGGCGCTGCAGGCAGGGACCCGCGGGGAGCGGGGGACGCTGGGGACATCGGGGACAGCAGCAGCCTGCGGTGCCTGCGGGCCCCGTGGGCACGGGGGGTGCAGCCCCGGGGGGGTGAGGGTAGCCCCTGCTTCGGAGCTGCGTGGGACGCGGCCGGGTGTCCCCAGGTGTTCCCCGGCAGCACGTGGCCTCCCGTGCCCGCGGACGTGGCTTCGCCCTGGCACCGTGCAGGGGGAGCGGGGCTGGGGGCACCGGGGGGCATGGGCAGGGATGGGGGCACCGCCAGCTGTGGGATGGCGAGGAGGGATGCGAGGTGCTGTGCCATGCCGAAACGTGTGCCGTGCTGTGCCGTGCCATGCCGGGCAGCGTGCCGTGCCGTGCCGTGGTGCCAGCGGTGTGGCAGCTCCAGGACAGGCACCTGAGGCGGTGACGTGTGGGGTGCACGGCGCTGCCCCGGTGCCACCCCGGTGCCCCACCGAGGGGCACCAGCCCCAAGGTCGGGGTCCCCCCGAGCTGCAGGGAGGGGAGCAGCAGCGCTGCGAGCGCAGGGCCAGCTCTGAGGAGCTTGGCAGAGAGCAGGCGTGGGCAGAGCCCGTGCTGCAGGGGGCTCGTGGGGACACTGCCCCAGGGATGGGGACAGGGACAGGGACACGGGGACGGGGCTTCCCCATGGAGGCTCCCTGACAGGTGGCAAAGGAGGCGCCGGGGGAAGCCCTTCAGGATGTGTGCAGGCAGCGGGGGACACAGCACGCACCCCCATCCTGCACCCCCATCCTGCACCCCCATCCTGCGCCCCCATCCTGCGCCCCCAGACCCCTTCCTGCACCCCACACCTTATCCTGCACCCCCACCTCACACCCCCACCCCGCAGCCCTGCCCCACAGCCCCATCCCGCACCCCCAGCCTGCCTCCCACCCTCCCCACCCGCGTCCCAGCCCCAGGCACGAGGGGCCGGGGGGCTGCAAACGGGGGGGCCGGGGACAGCCGAGCCCTGCCCCAGCTGCCCCCAGCCCCCCCACCGGCCCCGCTGCCCCCAGCCCAGCTCCCCGCGCCCGGGGGTGCCGCCGCCGGGCCCGGGGGAGGCTGCGGCAGCGGCGGGGCCCCCGCTCCCCCCCGCAGGCAGCCCCGCGCCGCAGGCAGCCGCGGGGACGGGAGGAACGTGCCGGGGTTTGAGTTTCTGTTCCTAGAAGCAGCGGCCCTGCCCGCCCGGCAGCCCCCCACCCTGCCGGCTGGGAACGAGCTGCGGCTGGAAAGCTCTAGAAACAAATTGCAGCTCCGGTGCCAAAGGCAACAGCAGCCTCGGCCATGGCTAATGCAGGCAGCGTTTTCCATAGCAACAGGTGCTGGGGGCTGACGCCTCCGCCGCAGCCCCGCGGGGCCCTGCCTGCGCCTGCACCCCGCTGCCTGCACCCCACAGCACGGGCTGCGCGCCCCACGCCCTGCACCCCGCGCCCTGCGCCCCGCTCTGTGCATCCCGCACCCTGCACCGTGCACCCTGCACCCCGCAGCGGGCACTGCGCGCCCTGCTCCCCGCGCTGTGCACCCTGCATCCTGCACCCCACATCATGTACCCCACATCATGCACCCTGCACCCCACACCGTGCACCTCGTGCTGGGCACCCTGCACTGTGCATTGTGCACCCTGCTCCGTGTGCCCTGCAGCTCCTGTGCGCACCCTGTGCCATGCCCCCTGCACTGCGCCCCGCACTGTGCACCCCACACCCCGCACTGTGCACCCCACACCCCGCACTGTGCACCCCACACCCCGCACTGCGCACCCCACACCCCGCACTGTGCACCTTGTGCTGTGTGCCACGCACCGTGCACCCCACGCTGGGTGTCCTGCACCACTCGTGGTGCACCCTGACCTGTGCTGCACACTGTGCACCCCGCAACCCACGCTGTGCACCCCACATCCCACACCGTGCCCCCATCCCACACCGTGCCCCCATCCCACACCGTGCCCCCATCCCACACTGTGCACCCATCCCACCCTGTGCACCCCACATCCCACACTGTGCACCCATCCTACACTGCACCCATCCCACACTGCACCCATCCCACACTGTGCACCCATCCCACACTGCACCCATCCCACCCTGTGCACCCCACATCCCACACTGTGCACCCATCCCACACTGTGCACCCACCCCACACCATGCACCCACCCCACACCGTGCCCCCATCCCTCCCTGTGCCCCATATCCCACAGTGTGCACCCACCCCACACCATGCAACCATGCACCCACCCTCCACCATGCCCCCACCCCACACCGTGCCCCCACCCCACCCCACACCCACCCCACACCGCACAGCACCCCCCGCAGCACGCACCCTGCGCCCCACGATGCAGATCCCGTGCCGCGTGCCCCACACCACGCTCCCTGCCCCATGCACTGCGCACCCCAGGCCCCGCACCCCGCACACCCCGGTGGGGCCGCAGCTCCACCGCCTGCCGGGGGCGACTCCAGGGGGGGCTCGGCCCAGCCCGGCTGAGTCAAGGTTGCGGCGTGTTAATAATTGCTGGGGGCTGGGGCCCGGCGGGCGCTCCCCCCCTCACCCCGTGCCTCTGTTCCCCGCAGGGCAGGAGGATCCCGGCAGGCGCAGGGGCTGGGCGCCGGCCCCCGGACCCCTCGGCGGCGCAGAGCCGGAGCGCGGCGGTGGCAGCGGCGGGGCCTCTCCTGGTGCTGAAGCTGTGAAGCCCCCCGGTGCCCACCCGGCCCCCGCCCTCCGCTCCCCACCATGCCGTCCAGCGGCGCCCTCGACGCCAGCAGCCCCGTGCCGGACCGCGAGGCGCTCGACACGCACAAGGTAGGGCCCCGGCACCGCGTGGGGACACGGGGACACCGGAGACACGGGTGGGGGGGGCTCCTGGCACCGCGGTCACCCCATCAAAGCAGGAGCCAAGGCTGCCGGGGGGGGCCCCTCCAGCCACGCTCCCCCCCCGTGCTGCAGCAGCCTGGGGAGCGCGGAGCTGGGCGGCACGGGGGGGGCGCGAGGCTGAGCCGCAGCGGGGATTAGTGGGGATTGAGCTATTTCTGGCAGTGGGGAGGGGGGGCGACAGGCAGGCTGCTCCCGCCCTGCTGGGGCGCGGGTGTCCCCTGCTTTGGGGTCGCATCCCCTGCTTTGGGGTCGTGGCAGTGGAGTGGGAGGGGGCACGGGGCGTGGGGCAGTGGGAAGGGCACGTGATGGGGTGGAAATGGGGGCATTTAGGGACAGGAGGGGACAACGTACGTGTGCTCAGGGCTCGCTGGGGTGGGGAGAGCAGCCAGCGGGCAGAGGATGGGGTCATGCGCCCCTGCTGCTGCCCCGGGCCGGGGGGTGGCTCAGCCCCCAGGGATTCACTGCGCCCACCCCAAATCCCCCGGTGCTTTGCCACGGTGCCGTGCCACCACCGGGACGGAGAGGGGCTGAGCAGTGGCCGGCAGAGCAGGGTGGGGGCTGCAGGTGCCACACGGATGGAGGGGTTGTGCTGGGTTTTGGGGGTGCCCGGGGACGGTCCCCAGCCAGACCCAGGCGTTGTGGCAGCTCTGGCCATGGCCTCGGTGCGCCTCGGTGTCCCCGCAGCACAAGGACGAGCGGGGCCAGCCCGAAGCTGGGTGGCTGCTCCCTCCAGGGGAGAGGCACCGCGCTTCCCCTGGGAAGCAGCAGCGTCCCCGGGGCGCTGGGGACACGGCCTGCCCCGGTCACGGCGTGGGGACTGGGGCAGCCGGCCAGCTGGACACCAGCCTGCCGCAGGCGGTGCGGGGTTGGGGTCAGCCGAGTTCCTCCGGGCTCCCTCGGCCGTGGCGGCCACGCGGTGCCTCCGGCGCTGGCAGGGAGGTGCCCCCACCCCGCCGCCCCCCTCGCCGTGTCGGTCCCCTCGCCGTGCACCCCCTGCAGCCATCGTTCCTGACTGCTGGACAGGGAGAGCCGTGTGTCCCCTTGGAAGGCATCCAGCGCGTTATTGGCACAGCTGGGTGGTGGGGGGTGAATAACGGGGGCGATGGAGCCCCTCCTGCTCCTCGGGGAGGGCGCGGGGTGTGAAGCCGGAGCGGGGCCGCGCGTTCCACGCAGAAAAACCGGCACCAGGAGCTGGAGCTGTGGGGCTGGGGCAGAGGCGAGCATGGGGCTGACATTTGGGGGTGCTGCATGCGGCACGGGGGCGGGTTTGGGGTCTCCATCCCCTCCGGGTCGTAGCACGGTGCTCAGACCGGTGCCACGGCAGGGCCAGCTGGCGTGCCCGCGGCTGTCCCCATCCTTCAGGCCAGCAGCTCACCCATGGGACCCCGGGGGGGTGACAGCGGTGTGAGGGGGCTCTGCCTCGCCAAACGGGGTCCCTGCAAGCCCCCCGGGCTGGCTGCAACCGTGCTGGGCTGAGCTGTCCCAGCCTGACCCCGCCGGGCTGCGGCACCACAGGCGGGGAGGTCACCTCTGCAGGAGGGACACACGGTGCCGCGGGGCCGATCCACGCCGCTGCCGTCGGCACCGCGCCAACGGGGCTCAGCCAGGGGCTTCCCGCACCCCGTACCCCCAACCCCGCCGGGCTGCTGCCCCCCCTCCCTGCCTCTGCCAGCCCCGCTGCAGCCGGGAGCTGGGACCCGGCGGCGCTGCAGCGGCAGCACTGCGTCATGCAGCAGCTCTCCCCTCGGAGGTGGTTTCCCTCCGGGTTGTTGCTTGGCAGCGGCGGAGGAGCGCTGCGCCGCGCTGCGGGGACGCGCCAGGCTCCTCGGCGAGCCCCGGGGAGATGAGGAGCGGGGGGGATTTATGGGGAGATGACTCAGCTCCGAGCAGGCTGGAGGCAGCGAGGGGCTGCAGCAGCAGGCGTGGGGTTGGGGGGTGGGGGGCGCGCAGCCCCCGGTTCTTTCTGCCAGCCTCCCTTGCTCTGGGGCTGCCTCCCTGCGCCTCCTTTCCCTGACTGGGTTTTTTGGGGTGCGGGCGCTGCCCTGGGGGTCCCCACGGCCCCACAGTGCTGTGCCAGACCCCGTGCCCCCAGCCCGGCAGTGCAGGGATGGGGCTGAGCCCCACGGCGGGGCTGCCCCACACTTATAGGGCCGGGCAGGGAGCAGTGGGGCCGGCTTGTGGGGTGCACATGGGGGCTCTCCATGGAGGGGGGATCCCCACCACCCCTTGCTGCAGCATCCCTTGAGCGGGCGTGCAGCAGTGCTGGGAGCGGGGTGAGCCCTGCATTGAGCACCGAGGCTGGGGGGGCTGCCCCGTGGTGCTGGGGGGCTCTGTGCATCCCCCCTCCAGCCTCAGGATCTGGCCCCTGCCCTCCCCAGCAGGTCTCAGCGCCCAGCACCGCCTCGCTGGGCAGGCACCGCAGCCACAGGGCTGCTCCGTGGTGCCCGGGCTGGGGGCACTGCAGAGCCCCCTCCCCACAGGGCACAGCAGCACCCCCAGGGGGGGACAGGGCACAGCCTGGGGGCTCTGTGACCTGCACCCTCCCTGCACCCTCCTGCGCGTGGCTCCGGCACAGCCTGGGGCTCGCTTTGGGGATTGCAACGAAGCCTCGGCACCGCTGCTGCTGCTCCAGCACCGCTGCTGTTCCCGGGGGGGCCGCGCACCCCCAGCATCTTGGGGACCCTCCCGCAGCTCGCTGTGCACCCCGACCCCGTGCCGCAGCAGGGCTGGCCGGCCGGCACGGCCCCTGTGCCAGCAGCACGCCTGACACCCCGCTGTACGTTTCCCTCACATCCAGCATAAACACAGCCACGGCCCGGCTCCCAGCTCCCAGCGCCCGGCCAAAGCCAGCACGTGGGCGCGGGGAGGCTGCCCGGAGGGGACGGGTTTTCGTGGGGCTCGCCGTGCCCGCGGCCTTCCCGCTGCCGGGAGCACGTGCGGCGCTGGGCGAGGGGCCCCCACGTGCCAGCCAACGGGGTGGGGAGCGACCCCACGCCTGCAGCGCAGGACCCCGAGCACCCGCGGTGCCGGGAGCTGCTCCTTCCCACCGGGGGGGGGGGGGGGGGGGGGCTGGCTGCGGGGACGGGCGCCCACCGCCCCGGCACGGCACCGCCACGGCCCCGCTCTCCAGGAACGGAGCTGCGTGCCCGGGGGCGGCTCCAGCTGGGACAAAGTGCAGCGCCGCGTGGTTTGGCAAGGCGCGCTCCCGCGGCTGCGGCCATGGGGGGGGGGCTGAGCTCCGCTCCCCCCCGCCACGGTCTCCCCGGCACGCTCCTCCCTGGCGCAGGCGTTGCACGGGGCTGGAGACACGGAGAAGGAGCCTGCGAGGAGCTGGTGCGCCCCAGTGCCCCGACCTCTCCTGGGGACCCCGAAGCTGGAGCTGGCTCGGCTGGGAGCACCGCGAGCCCTTGTGCCAGCACCAGGTCCCACACTGACCCCGATCATTGTGGGGCTGGCACAGACCAGGGAGCGATCCCAAGGGCACGTTTGGTGTTTGGGGCCAGCATGGCGCAGCCGTGACCAGCCGTAGTGTGCTGGTGCCATGGTGCAAGGAGAGGGGCTTCAGGGGGAGCTGAAACCCGTGGGGAGCTCGCGGCGCCTCTGCGGACCCCGTTGGGATCCTGTGCCAGGACTGTGCTCAAACCATGCTCCTGACGTCGTCCTTGGACCCGTCCCAAAACCTCCCGGTCGGGGCCGCATGGAGCTCCGAGCCCCGGGCAGGAGCCCCCCGGGTGCTGCAGTGCCACAGCCCCTGCCTGCTCTGCCCTGGCCTCCGGGCTGTGGGGCAGGGCTGGGGCTCCGTGCACACCCGCCCCAGGTGCTGTGGGGACTGCTGGGGATCTCCAGGGGTCCTGGGCAGGTTTCACAGCCTCCTGCTCCCCGGCCTCGCCGTGCTGGAGCCGGCCACGGTGCCCCGAGCCCCCTCTCCATGCCCAGTTTGGGTCCATGCAGGGGACGTGGGCCTGCAGGGGGGTGGCTCGGAGCAGGGAGCTGCTTCTGGACACTGACCCTAGGGCACGGCACATGCCCCCCCACAGGCTGGACCCCGCTGTGCAGCCCCATTTGGCCCATGCCGGGTGCCACCGGCGGTGCCGCGGGCACCAAACGCAGCGCCCCTGCCACGGGCAGCCCCTGGGCAGGAATGCGGCCGGGGCCGGGCGAGTGCAGCTGGATGTCGGAGCTGTCTGGCTGCCAGCTCCCATCCCCTCCCCGGCCTCTCCCTCGCCGCCCCCCCGCCGGCCTCTCCGCCTTCCCCGCTCCCCCCTCCGCGGCCTCTTCCTGCCTTGGCCGCGGCCGAGATCTTCTGGGGCTCAGGTGAAACGCTCCCCACCGCCGCGGGACGCGCCGGGCCCCGCGCAGCCCTGGCCCCCGACACCGCCTCTCCGGGCACGGGCACGTCCCCGGCCGTGCCGCGGCGCTGGGCGCAGGGAGCCGGTTCCTTTCCTAGGGCAGAGCCCGGGGGGGACCAGGGGAGGGGCCCCCAAAGCGCTGCGGGTGGTGGGGAAGAGCAGGCGGCTGCCTGCGTGCTGGTTCGTGCACCCTGCCCTGTGTCCCTTGGGGGCTGTGGGGGCCACACGGCCCTGAGTGGGGTGTGCAGGGGGTGCAGGAGC
The DNA here is from genome assembly GCF_964035555.1 of Netta rufina. Classification (NCBI taxonomy): domain Eukaryota; kingdom Metazoa; phylum Chordata; class Aves; order Anseriformes; family Anatidae; genus Netta; species Netta rufina. The sequence continues at coordinate 121,330,766 of NC_140125.1, forward strand.
CCCCAGCCCCACACGTGCAGGGCTCTGGCAGGTTGTGGGGGCTGGTGCTGCAAGGCGCACGGGGCTGCGTTGCCAGGAAAAGGTGCCCGGCCCCACAGCGGTGCTCCCAGCCCCATGGCGAGGGCTGGCCCCAAGCCCTGGCAGAGGTCACGCTCGCCCCTCGAGCCCCCCAAGGGCGTGGGGAGTCGTGGCGGGTCCCAGCCGGGCCCCCCAGGAGGAACTGGGTTCGTTCAAGCGAAGCAAGGCTGGAGCAAGGTGCCCCGCGTGCCCATGGCACCCATGGGTGCCAGCGAGCCCAGCAGCAGGCAGGAGCGGAGCCGTGAGCAGGCGCCCGGTCTGCGCGGCCCCGGGGCCGGCGGCGTAACCGTCCTCTCTGTCTCCGGCTCGCAGGGGGAAGAGGAGCCCGAGGAGAACCCAAGCAAGGAGGAGAAGCAGGATCCGGGGACGCCCATGAGGAAAGCCGGGCGGCCCGGGCGGAAGCGCAAGCATGCCCAGGTGAGCGCGCGGGGGCGAGGCGGGGGCAGCGGGCGGCCCCCCCCGTGGGCAGCCCCCCGTGGGCGAGCTGCGCTGGCCCTGGGACTACGGCTCCCGGCGTGCCGCGGGCCTGGCCCGCCTCCCTGCGCCAGCAGCCGGGAGGAAAGTCCGAGAGCGGCGCAGCGGCCGGAGGGAAGCGTGTCCCCCCCCCGGTGCCTTCCCCTCCCCGCGGCCCCCGCCAGCTCCTCCTGCCCTGGCAGCGCTCGGGGTCCGGCACGGCTGCGGTCGAGGCCCCGCGGTGCACTTGTCCCCGTGCTCACCCCCCGCCAGCTCCCGGTGCCGAGCAGCTCTGGGATGGCCCCTGGGGCTCGCTGCAGCAGCTGCAATAACAAGGGGGACGTGGCCGCGCGGAGCCGAGCTCCCTGCTGGCTGCCCCGGCTCCCACGGCGTGGGCGATGCCCCTGCCACCACCCCGCACGTCCCAACCCCGCTGCAGCCCCTGTCCTGGTGCCTGCGGCTCGCGGGTTTGTGGCTCAGCACACTCCAAGCTGAGCGGTGCTGGCGGGTGGGATCGCGCCGTGCCGCGTGCCGACGTGCTGCGCCCGGCCATGCCTGTCCCCATGTCCCTGCTGGTGCCGTCCCTGCGCTCCTGCCCAGGCAGGCAGTCCAAATGCCTGCCCCATGGGAGCAGCCTCGCGGCGCTGCTCGCGCAGGGGAAGGCTCAGGGGTGGTGCTGCAGGGGTGGAGGGGCCCAGGCAGCTGCAGGCCCTGGTGGGGCGCCGGGTTTGGGCCCCCTGGTGCAGCAGGACCCGTGGAAGTGGTGGCTCTGTCCCCACGAGCGGTGGCACAGGGACACGTGGGCACGTGCGGTGCTGGAGGGCACAGCTGGGGAGCGCACGGTGGCAGACGCAGTGCTGGGGTGGGAAGGGACTGGGAGAGCTGTGCCAGTCACCAGGTGCCTGCCACTCTGGTTCAGTGCCTGGGGTGGGGGCAGGCGCTCCCCGGGGTGCCACAACCCCACCGGGAAGGCACACGGACCCCCGGGCGTGGGGCTGGTGGCGAGGGGCTCTGGGGAGCCACCGCAGAGCGCACGCATGGCTGCGGTGGGGAGCGTTGGCACCGTCCGTGCCTCGGGGCACCAGCAGGGCTGGGTGCTCAGCCTGCGTGGGCAGCGCCCCGACCCTGTCCCCACACCCCTACAGGAGCTGGGGGGGGGGGGACAGAGCCCCTGTCGGGCCACCCGTGGCTGGAAACCAGCAGTCTTATGGGGAGCACATGGAGACGCGCAGGGCCGGGGAGCGTTTGGTGCTGAAAGAAGTTTTTTTTGCAAAGGTTTGCGGCTGTGGAAAGTTTTTGCTCTGTGCTCGGACACGTCCAGGGTCTCCGTGGGGCTGCGCTGGCCTCGCCGGGTGGGACCATGTGTGGGGCAGGCGCGGCGCGAGGGGGGCAGCTATAAATACAGCGGGTGGGAGGTGAGCGCGGGGAGGGCGGGGAGCTGCTGCGGTGGAAGAACAATACTGGCACCGGGACAAACGGGGAGAAGTCGTCCAGGAACAGGCCGAGCCTGGAAACCGGCAGGGATCTGACCCTCGCAGGGGGCGACCCCCGGAGAGCCGCGGGACGAGAGGGTCCCCGCGCCCAGCCCGGGGCGCACGGGGGGGCAGCGGCAGCGCCGCGACACCGGGCACCTCCTGGTGCTTGGTGCTGGAGGTGGCGCGAGCCTGCGGCCACCGCGGCTCCGAGGGGGGACCCCAGGCACCCGCACGCCCTGCCCGCTCCGTGCAGCCGGCGGCTCTGCAGCGAGTGGAGCTGGCAGAGCCCCGCGGCCCCGTGGCTGCCCGGGCAGTGCCAGGAGAGCGCCGCTGCGCTTGGGAAAGCCCCGTCCGGGTGTGGGCTGCTATAAATATCCTCCAGCTGGAGAGCCCCACGGTGCTGGGAGCCGGCGAGGCCAGGCCGTGACCCGGGGAGCTGGACCCGGGTGGAGAGGAGCCAGCGCGCGGTGTTGGGGGGCGCTGGGAGCGGGGATTGAGCCCTGGGGGCTCGCCGAGGGGTCCCAGCCCCGGGCTCACGGTGGGCAGAGGGTTTGCAGAAGGGTGCTGAGCACCCCCACGGCTGGTGCAGTGCTTCGGGACGCAGCAAATAAGGGGCCTGGTGGGGGTCCAGGCGCTGAGGGTTTGTGCTTTTTTGCCTTGCTCACCCCGGTGTGTCGGTGGGGCAGGGAGCTGTGCCCCGGCTCCCCAGCCCGGACAGGATTTAGGGGGGGGGGGACACGTGGGGCGCAGAGCAGGGAACCCGGCAGAGGCTGTCCGGGGAGGGGGCGGGAAGCCCTTCCTGCAGCTGTAACCGGACCTTTTGTTTTTCCAGGTGTTCGGAGGTATTTTTCCCGAGGGGTGACGTTGTCAGCCAGGTGAGCAGGGCCCGGGGCAGGGAGGCTCTGCCCCAGCACGCTGCTCCCAGCGGGACCATGCGGGCGGCCCCCCGCCTGGCTGGGGACCCTGCGGGGACCCAGCTGGGGCCCCTGTGACGCCCTGCGGGGACGAGACCCACGGGGTATCGGTGTGGGCAGCAGCTGGCAGGCCGTGCCGTGCCATCCCCTGCTGTGCCGTGCCCTTCCGAGCTGTGCCGTGCCGTCCTGGGGGCCGCGAAGCCACCCTGAGCTGTGCCGTGCCGAGCGGTGCCACGCTGCGGATCTGAGTGTGCCCAGCGTGGGGGTGGCAGAGCGGTGCCATCCCCTGTCCCCCTGCCCGGACAGGGCCCCGGCACAGCCCCGGCACAGCCCGTGTGCCCCGGCAGCAGCGGGGCCACCCCGCTCCCGGCAGAGCAGCGTCCTTGGCGGGGGCCCAGCGGCTGCACGGAGGGGAGGGGAGCGCGGAGAAAGGCAGCGCTTGTTCCCAGGGCCGGCCGGCGTGGAGGAAGCGGGTGGGTGGGAAGGAAGGCAGTGCCGGCCCGGCCAGACCTTCCCCGGGGGACGGGGACGGGCGCCGGGGTGGATCCCCGACCCCTTCCCCTGCGCCTCCCCGGCACGGCAGCAGCGATGCTCGAGCGGCAGCACCGGGACGTGCCGGCGGCACGGGGGGCTTGGAGAGCCACGGGGCCCGTCCTGACCCAGGTAGGGCTGCAGGAGCGGGGCTGGGGCCGGGGCTGACCCCGAGGCACAGCCCCCCTGCAGGCACGGAGCGCCGCTGCCGTGCCACAGCGTGCTGGCTGCGTGCCGGCCGTGCCGCCTCTCCCACCCCCTGCACCCCTCCGAGGGACCCCGGACCCTCGCCAGCGCCTGGCTCGGTGTCACACACACACTGGGACAGGAGGAGGGGGCGTCAGGTCGTGCGGGGAGGGAGGGCATGGCCCCGACACCCAGCCCTGCCCGTGCCGTCACGTCCCGGCAGGCCCTCGTGCAAGGGAGGCCATGATGAAAGGGAGGCCGTCGTGCAAGGGAGGCCGTCGTGCAGGGGGACGTGGCGCCTGTCCCGCCCTGCGTGAAGCCCCCCTGCACCCCCCGGTGACACGGCGGGGCCCTTCTGCCCTCCCTGCCTTCCTGGCATTGTCCGGCAGCCCCGCACGGCCCGCGGAGCCCCTGCCCGTGGCGGGTGCCGCGCTGGCGGGGGCCGGGGGTGGCGGGCGTGCGGTGACGCCAGCTTCCTGAGGCGGAGGCGGGCAGGGGGCGGCCGTGCCCGCGGGAAGGGCTGCGGGAAGGGCTGCAGCACGGCCGGGAAGGGGCTGCCAAGGGAGGAGCTGGAGCGGGGCCAGGGCTCCGGCGCGGCGCTGGAGGCGCGGGGAGCGGGGCGGCCGTGGCCGCGTGGGGAGGGGGGGGCGGCCGGATCCCGTCCGGGGCGCAGCGGGGCCGTGCCGAGCCCCCCGCGGCCGTGCCTCCCGCCAGCCCGTGCCGCCGCCTAATCCAAACCACATTGGGTCGGCGCTTCCCGTTTCCTCCCTGGGAAGCGCACGCAGCCCCTCGCATTGTTTTCGGCACGGCAGCCAGGATGCGGCCCCGAGCGGGAGGCGAGAGCGGGGCTGGGGGCGCGCGGAGCGGCGGGGACAGGGGGGCTGCGGACCCCCGGGGAGGGCAGCAGCCACCACGGCCGTGCAGGGAGCAGCTGCCTTGGCTCCTGTCGCAGGGCCTGCCACAAGGACGTGGGCCCTCAGCCCGTTCCCGTGCCCCCCCTCACTCATCCCTCTGCCTTCAGCCCCTTACAGCGAGCTCTGGGGCGCAGGGACGCGGTGCAGCTCCCAAACCCTGCTTTGATTCTCCCCTGAACCCCGCTCCATCCCTTTTCTGCACCCTCTCTGCCCCCCAGCAGCTCCGAGCCCCCCAGCAGCTCCGAGCTGTGGTGGTTCAGGCACCAGCAGTGTGAGGGTGGCAGGGGGACGCGGGGGGGAGCGTGAGCGTGCGCCGCACAATCACTTCCAGACCCTGCATGAGGCTCGTGTGCAGGCACCGACCCCTCGCGGCTCCCCCTGCTCCCCGGCGTCTCTCCGTGGACGTGGCCGCATCCAGCCCCGTGGAGGTGCCCGGGGCCCGGCACCGTGCTGCTGGCACACCTTGGCGTCTCCACAGCCCTGTCACTGCAGTCCTGCGGGTCCCAGGGAGCCTGCGCGGTGGCTCGGTGAGGTTTGTCCTTCAGCCTCGTCCTGCTGTGCTCGCCCTTGCTCTTGTCCGGGCTCTCCTGCGGCACAGCTCAGCCAGCCACCTCCGCCCTGCCGGTGGCACGGGCTTTCGGCCACCCTGGGGACCGGGCTGTGCCGGGGCCGGTGGCCATTTGGCACGTGGAGAGGCTGCGTGGTGTCCCCAGGGCTGGCAGCGGTGGCTCGTGTGTCCCTGGTGCACGGGCACGCGGTGTCCTCGTGCCCCAGTACAAGTGCTGTGGTTGCTCCAGGGCTTGCCGCGTCCCTGGGAGCGGTGGGAGCGGGACCAGCCTGGCCCCAGCTCCCCCCCCCCCGGCACCATCACTGCACCGGGGGCCGTGCAGCACAGCACAGCAGGGAGGCCCCGGGGAGCGCTGGCTGCCCTGCATCCCCCAGCCCATTGCTGGCACTGCTGGCTCTGCGAGACCCCACCAGGGTCCCCCCGGCACCCTGCGGCTGCGCCCCCCCCTGCTTCTCCAGCCCCGTTCCTCCCCCTGCGGGTTGCCGCGGGCTCGTCCCCTCCTTCCCGGCTCCGCTGGCAGGCTGTGCGCAGCTGCCTCCCCGCCTGCCCCCGTCCTTCCCCGCCGCCCTCTCCGGCCCTGCTGCCTGCACCGGGGCCGGGGCTGGCGGCGAGCGGCTGAGCGAGCGGAGGAAGTGACTGCGGCAGCGGGGCCGGCGGCCGGGCGAGCAGGAAGCGCCCGCCGTGGGGACGCCGCAGCGAGCAGCCAGCGCGGCGAGGAGGCGCCTGCGCGCGGGCGGCCGGACGGGGGTCTGGGGTCTGCACGGCCCTCGGCAGGGGATGCACGATGGTAAGCGGCATGCGGACCCCCTCGCCCACCTCCCCACCCCCCTCCCCAAACCGGCAGGCCCGGGGAAGACGGGGGGGAGGGTGGGGGGGGGGTGCTCCCGCGCCCTGGGGGTGGCTGGGCCGCGGAGCTGCGCTGCGGGCGAGCGGGCGGCAGCAGCAGTGCAAACGTGGGGTGTGTGGGAGAGCAAAGGGCCCTCCGTCACCTGCCGGCCCCCCTCGTGCCCCCTCCAGGATTGGGGTCTCACCCTGCACCTCGTCCGAGGCGCTTCCCCCCCCCCCGGGGGGCAGGGGAAGGGCGCACGGCACAGCCCGGGCACCGTGCTCACGCCAAGCCTGGCTGGCAGCTCGGCATTTGCTTCCTCGCCGCCTGGCTCCTCGCCACCGAACGGTGCATCCTGGGACGTGTAGTTCATGGGGCAGGGGGAGGACGGTGCCTGCCACCAGCTCCCCGCTGCGCCACACGGGCCCCGGAGCACGCCGCCCCCCCCCCGGCACCGCGGGGACCCTGAGCTGGGCGCTGGCAGCGGAGCGGGGAAGGTGTGGGCGCACCGCCCGCCCCCCAGCACTTCCTGGCGTCCCCGCCACAGAAGCGGGGGGCTCTGCCCCGGTAGGGCTGGGCCATGAGCAGGCCTGGGGCCTCCTGCTCCGTCCCAGGGCTGCAGCAAAACCGCCGCGGCCCCGGGCCTCCTGCAGAGCTGGCGCTGCGGTGAGGGAGGCGAGCGCGAGGGCGCGGGGTGCACGGGCTCACGGAGGCGAGCGTGGAGCACAGGAAACAGCCGGGTGCCACCGCCTCGGCGCGGGGAGGCAGCGGCAGCACCCGCGGGTGTCAGCCCTCGGGGAGTTCGGCCGCCTCTGTCCCAGGGCTGGCACAGCCGGGGTGACACCGGGGTTGGCACCGCCGGCAGCGCACGGGGAGGCCGGTGCCAGGCCCCTCGCGAGGGCCCAGCTGTGGCTTGCGCCGGCCCCGCTGCTCAGAGCCGAGTCCCACGGTGGCACGGAGCGAGGCTGCGCCCACGGGACAGGGCTGAGCCCGTGAGCACGGTGAGCCGGGGGGGGGCTGAGCCCACCGTGCCGCAGCCGAGCCGCGCACCCGGCTGGATGTCGCCGTGACGCAGCAGCACTTTCACTCTCCTTTGCCACGGAAACCGCCGAGCCGGGCTGGGTCCTTTCACTCTGACTCTGCTCCCACTGCCTCTGTCCACACGCCCTCGCCGCTGCGGCCGCTTCGCCCCCGGACCCTCAGGGACCAGCACAGCTGCCTCTGACCCCGCGGCCTCGCTCGCCGCTTGCACGCGCGTCCTGGCCGGCTTCGGCCCCACCATCTCCCGCGCTCGTGCCGCTGCCGTCTCCATCTGCCGCTCGGGCTCACACGCAAGAGCAGCGTCCCCACGAGTGCCGGCACAGACAGTCCTCCCCCGAGTCTCACACCCACGCACGCCCACCGGTCTGTCGCTGCACGCGCGAGCCGGGACCGGCTGCACACTTCCTGCGGCCGCCGGCACCGCCTGCCACGCGCGCACACCCGCCCCGAGGTGTTGGCACCGTCAGGCTGACACACCAGCGCGTGTCACAGGCTCCGGCTGTGCCTGTCACTCTTCCCTGCTCACACACACACACCCTGTGGGCCTTGTCCCCGTGTCACATGTGCACACGCATGTGCACACAGGGTTGTGGCAGGGCCTGGCCCTGCCTGGCACACGGGCACGCTCAAAAACGCGGCGTGGTCCCTGCACGTGGAGCGCACGCACGCGTGGCGCGGTCTCCGGCTCTGCCTGTGGGGCACGTACACGTACGGACACCCACACGCACACGTCACGGGTGGTTTCGGGCTCATGCACACACACACGCAGTTGTCACACGCCCCGTCTCTTCCTGTCACATGCACACACGCACACCACGGTGCCCGGCTCCGCCTGTCATGCGCGCGCGCACGCACGCACACTTGTGCCGTGGGCCCTGGTTCCACGTGTCCCTTGCACAAGCACGTGCACCTAGCACTGTCCCCAGCCCCGCTGCGACAGGGTGGGCAGGAGGGAGGTGGCTGGTGCTGGCCCCGTGCCGAGGCCCTGCACCAGCCTTGGTCCTTGAGGACCGGGACAGCCGGGTGCCATCCCACAGTGTCCTGGTCCCTGGGGCGTCACGGTCGTGTGTCTGCATCCTGAGGGCACCTTGATCCTCCAGGATCTCCTGACCCTGCAGATGTCACCGCTGTGTGTCCTGGTGCTCACGGTGCCGTGGCAGCATGTCCTGGGCCTGAGCGTGCCAGGCAATGTGACCTGCCCCTAAGGGAGTCCCAGCCACACGGCCTGTCCTGATGGTGGCACGGCAGTCCGTCCGTCTTGGTCTTGAGGGTACTGTGGCAGCACGTCGTGGTGCTGAGGGTGTTGTCACGATGTGTGCAGGTCCTGAGGGTGTCGGAGCATCGTGGCCTCATCCAGGTGGTTTGGTGGCATTACGTCCCGGGCCTCAGGGTGTTTTGGCTTTCTGTTGTGGCCCCGAGGGCCTCAGGGCTGTGCGACCTGGTCCTGGGGGTGATGTGGCAGGTTGTCCTTGTCACGAGGGTCATGTTGCTCTGTGACCTGTCCACCTGGTGCCATACCCGTGTGTCTGCATCCCGAGGGAGCCATAGCGTTATGTCCAGTGTCGGAGGGAGCCATGGGCTCGTGCCCTGAGCCTGTGTGCTCGTCCCAGTGTGTCCTGGTCATGCCCTCGTGTCCTGGTCCTGAGGCATCCTGGCAGTCAGTCCTGGTCCCGGGTCCAAGCATCTGCCGTGTTGTTGTGCCTGGCCCTGGGGGTGTTGTGGAGCACATCCTGGTCCCAAGGTTGTCACTGCAAAGTGGCTTCCATCCAAGGGATTCGTGGCAGTGTGTTCTGGCCTCACGATGCCACCGCAGTGTCCTAGTACTGGGTGTCATGGTCATGTCCTCGTCCTGAGGGTCCCCTGGAAGCGTGTTCTCGTCCTGAGGGTGCCATGGCTGCGTGTCCCTGTCCTGCAAGGGTCATGGCTGCGTCATATTCCTGTGGGTGTCACACCCAGGTCCCCTTCTCCTGAGTGTATCATGACAGCGCGTCCTGGTCCTGAGCATGTTAAGGTGCTGTGTCCTGATTCTGAGGGTGCCACAGCTGTCTGCCCTGGTGCCGAGGGTGTCGTGTCCCTGTGTCACAGCCCTGCAGGTGTCAGTGTCCGTGTGGCCGGGTCCTGAGGTGCCCATGGCTGTGTCCTGGTCCTGAGGGTGCCTGGGCAGTGTATCCGGGTCCTGACGGTGTCACAGACTTTTCTCTTGGTCATGGCCACCTGTCCAGGTCCAGAGGGTGACACTAAAGCGTGTCCTTGTCCTGACTGTGCCATGACATCGTGTCCTTGTCCATGGGGTTGTTGTGGCAGTGTTCCCAGACCTCGGTGGTGTCACATCGGTGTGTCCTCTCCCTGTCAGGGCATCAGACCCAGGTCCTCGTGGTGTCAGAGGCTTTCGCCTTTGTCCTCACGGTGTCCTGGCGTTCTGTCCCAGTCCTGAGGGTGCCATGGCCACGTCTTCTGGTCCTGATGGTGTCACGGCAGCGTGTCATCGTCCTCGCGGTGACACGTCTTTGTTTTCTGGTCCTGAGGGTGCCATAGCAGTGTTTCCTGGTCCTGATGTTCCTGTGGCAGTGGGCCCTGGTCCTCAGGGTGTCCTGGCAGTGTATTAAGGTCCCCATCCTGTCACATCCTTTTCTGTTTGTGCTGAGGGTGTGCCCTGGTCCTGATGGTGCCACGACAGCGTGTCCTCCTCCTGTTGGTGTCATTGCAGAGTGTCCTGCTGCTGGGGGTGCCACGTCCTTCTGTCTGTCTTGGTGCTGAGGGTACCGTGGCACCATGCCCTGGTCCTGAGGCTGCCGTGGTGCTGGGGCTAATGCCTGCAGGCAGCTCAGCACCGTGCCACCACCTGCTCACCCTACCACCGCCACCAGTGGAAAGGAAAAGTAAAAGCAAGAAATCCTGTGAGCCAGGTAGAAATTGTTTAATAAACGAAGGAGTTGGGGTCGTCTGCCTGGCGGTGCCCCCCCGGGCTGCTGTGTGAGGAACAGGGGCGGCCTCGGCGCTGTGCCAGCGCTGGTCAGCCCCGGCTAAAGTCCGTGTGCTGCCAGCATCGCCAGGGGCACAGATCCGAAACACGGCTCCTTGTGAGCTGCTGTGAAGAGAATTAACTCCGTCCCAGCCAGAGACAGATGTCCTCACATTGCCCTAGCTGTGGGTCCTGGTCCTGGTGGCACCACAGCAGTGTCCCCTGCTCCTCATGGTGCCACCAAAGTGTGTCCTGGTGCTGCACGTGTCATGGCCACATGTCCTGACCCTGGCGGTGTCACGGCAAGGTGACATGCTACTGAAGGTGCCATGGCTGGGTGTCCTGCATGGTGTCATGGCACTGAGTCCTGGTTCTGGGGGTGCCGTGGTGGTGTGCCTTTCCCCTCAGGGTGCCCTGGCCGTGTGTCACTGCCCTGAGGCTGTCATCATATCGTGTCCTTATCTCGATGGTTCCATGGCACCGTGTCGTCCTGAGGGTGCCGTGGCAGCGTGTCCTGATCTGTGGGTGTCACGGTGCTGTGTCCTGTTCGTGAGGTTGTCATGTCATGGCGTTATGCTCATGAGGTTGTCGTTGCCTCTTATTCTGCTCCCGAGCGTGTCATGGCAGCGTGCTGAGGGTGCCGTCAGTGTCCCGGTGTCTGGAGGGTGCCATTGCAGCGTGTCCTGCGTGTGTCATGTTCGTGTGTCCTGGGTCTGGGGGTGTCACATCTCCGTGTCCAGGTCCTGACAGTGCTGTGGCTTCGTGCCCTGCTCACGAGGATGTCACAGCAGCGTGCTGTGGTTCCAAGGGTGCCGTGCGTGTCGTTGTCCTGAGGGCACGGCAGCGTGTCCTAGTCCTGCAGGTGTCACGGTGCTGTGCCATGGTCCTGAGAGTGACACTGAGGCATGGCCTGGCCCTGTGGGTGCCACCACCTTGTGTCCTGGTCCTAAGTGTGTCCTAGTGCTGAGGGTGCCATGGCACTGTGTCCTGGTGCTGAGGGTGTCACCGTGTTTTGGCAATGTCCCATGGCAGCACATCTGGGTCCTGACAGTGTCATGGCGTTGGGTTCTGGGCCTGCAAGTGCCAGGGCTGTGTGTCCTTGTCCCAGGGGTGTCACAGCACTTAGTCCTGGTCCTGAGTGTGCCATGGCATTGTGTCGTGGTCCTGAGAGTGTCATGGTGTTGTGTCCTTGTCATGAGGGTGCTGGGGACATGTGTCCTGATCCTCAGGGTGTCATGGCCTGGTCATGGCCCTGAGCGTATGCTGCCACCTTGTCCTCGTCCTGCGTGTGTCATGGTGGCTTGTGCTGGTCCTGAGGGCATCAGGACAGCGTGTCCTGGTCCTGAGGGTGCTGTGGCCTCGTGTTCTGGTCCTGATGGAGCCACGGCACCATGATGTGGTGTGTCAGGTACCTGGAGGTGCCAAGGCATTGTTGCCTTGTCCTCAGGGTGCAGTGCTGTCCTGTCCTGGTCCCAGTTGTGTCATGGCCTGTGTCCTGGTCCTGGGGTTGCCATGACATTGCTCCCTTGTCCTGACAGCGCTACGGATCTGTGCTCTGGTCCTGAGTGTCCCACAGCCCTGTGTCCTCATCCTGAGGGCATCGTGGCCTTGTGTCCTGGTCCTAAGGTCTGTGTGGCACTTTGTCCCAGTCCTGAGGGAGCCATGGCACCGTTTGCTGGCCCTGAGCGTGTCGTGGCACTGTATCTTCATCCTGACTGTGTCGTGTCTGTGGGTCCAGGTGCTGTGGGATCCATGGAAGTTTTTCTTGGTCTTAAGGATGTCACAGATATGTCTCCATGTCCTGAAGGTGTCGTGACAGCATGTCTGGGTGCTGAGGGAGCCAGAGCACTGTGTCCTCCTCCTGAGGATGTCACGGTGCTGTGTCCTGGGCCTGAAGGAGCCGAGGCATTGTCCTGGTCCTGAGGGTGCAGTGGCATCTTGTCCTGGTCCTGAGGGTGCTGTGCCTGTCCTGGGCCTTGTGTCTTGTCCTCAGGTTGCCATGTCAGTGTCTCCTGGTCCTCAGTGTGTCACAGCAGCGTGTCCTGGTCCTGAGGGTGCCACGGTGTTGTGTCGTGGTCCTGATGCTGCCATGGGAGCTTGTTCGTGTCCTGAGGGTGTTGTAGCAGCATGGCCTAGTCCTGAAGTGTCACAGCAGCATGTCCTGGTCCTCAGGGTGCCACGTCCCCGTGTCCTGGTCCTGACTGCATCAAGCCCACGTGTCCTGCATGGTCCTTGGGGTGTCACGGCAGTGTATCCAGGACCTCGTGGTGCCACGTGCCTTTTTCTTGCTTTTGAGGGTTTCCTGGCATTGTGTCCTGATCCTGAGAGTGTGATGGTCCCGAGGGTGTCGTGTCCACGTGTCCTGGTCCTGAGGGTGTCACAGCTTTGTGTCTTGGCCTTCACAGTGTCCAGTCTGTGTGGTGGTCCCGAGGTGGTCCATGGCAGTGTGGCTGCACGTCCTGGCCATCGGGCTGGCTGCAGCAGCACCTCCTGCTCCTGCGGTGCTGTTTTATCCCCATCCCGCTCCTGGGGTGCACTGTCAGCCCCTGCAGCCTCGCGTGCCCCGATTTCCCGGAGCTGGAACTTGGTCTTCCCATCACAAGCAGCCATCGGGCCCCAGGTCTCTGGGGTCGTGGGCCATGCTCCCACGAGCACCCCACCTGCCATGCTGCCTGTGGCAAGGGGGAGGATTCGGGAGACAGGGAGCGATGGGGCCAGCATCCCCAGGGGGAGCCCGGTGCTCGCGTCCCCGCGCCCGTCACAGATCGTGTTCCTCTCCTTCTTGGCAGGTGGAAAGCAGTGACACCCCCAAAGACATCGCGGCCGTCCCCAAGTGCCCCCCGCCCTGCCCGGAGGCCAGCCCCGCCGAGCCGCTGCCCAACGGGGACCTGGAGGCGGACGGAGCCCAGTGGAAGGGCGCCGAGGAGGGCGGCACGAGCCCCAAGGGCGGGCGCCCCGAGGAGGACGAGACGGAGAGCCTGCCGGACGGCGAGACGGGCCGGGCGCTGGAGAACGGCCGCTGCACCCCCAAGGAGGGCCTGGACGCCCCGGCCGATGAGGGTGAGCTGGCCCCTTCCGACCCCCAGAAGAAACGCGGGAGGAGGAAACTCCTGGAGGCCGCAGAGAAAAGTAAGACCTGAGCGTTCAGGGCCGGCCGCCGCGGGGTGTGGGCGCACGGGGTCCCGCTGTGCCCACATGGACCCACGGACCCTGCCCGGCATGTCCTGGGGGGGGACAGCGGCCGCCACGGCTGGGCGGAGAAGGAGGAGGAAGATGAGGAGGAGAAGGAGGAGAAAGATGAGGAGGGGGAGGAGGAGGAGGAAGAGAGGGAGGAGAAAGAAAGAAGAGGAGGAAGAGGAAGGGGAAGGATAAAGAGGAGGAGGAAGAGGAGGAGGAAGAAGATGAGGAGGAGGGGGAGGAAGAGAAGAAGGAGGAGAGGGAGGAGAAAGAAGAGGAAGGATGAGGAGGAGAAGGATGATGAGAAAGATGAGGAGGAGGAGGAAGAGAAGGATGAGGGAGAGAAGGAAGGGGAGGAAGAGAGGGAGGAGAAAGAAGAGGAGAAAGAGGAAGGGGGAGGATGAAGAGGAAGAGAAGAGGAGGAAGAGGAGGAGGAAGAAAACGAGGAAGAGGAGGAACAGGAAGAGGAGGAGGAGGAAGAGGAGGAGGAGGGGGCAGAGGAGGAGGAGCAGATAGAGGAAAAGAAGGAGGAGGAAGAGGAGGAAGAGGAGGAGGAGGAGGAAAACAAAAAGAAAGAGGAAGAGTAGGAGGAGAAAGGAGGAGGAGGAAGAGGATGACGAAAAGGAAGAGGAGGAGGATGAAGAGGAAGGAGGGAGGAGGACAAGCAAGGGGAAGGGGGAGAGGAGGAGGAGGAGGAAGGTTAGCAGAGGAAGAGGAGGATGAGAAGGAGGATGAGGAGGAGGAAGGCAGGGAGGAGAAAGAGCAGGAAGAGGTAGAGGAGAAGGAGGAGGAGGAGGAAGAGAAGAAGGAGGAGAAGGAAGAGAGGAAGGAGGAGAAGGAGCAGAAGGAGGACGAGGAGGAGGAGGAGGAGGAAGGGCTCCGTGCCACGTGGGCTGTGGGGTGGGGGGCTGCTGGTCAGACCGGGGGCTGCCTCCCCTCCTCCTCCTCCTCCCCTCGGTGCGCAGGGTGGGCAGGGCAGGAGCTGTGTCCTGCTGCGGGTCCCCCGGTGCCGCTGTGCCCCCGCCTGCATGCGAGCCTGCCCGGCACGTGCCACGGCCGCCGGTGCTCGTGCAGCTTTGCATGGCAGCCCTGCATGCGCCACGGCGTGGTGTGCTGGGGGGCCACGCTGCTGGGGAAAGGGGGGGACAGCAGCACCCAGGGGTGCCCCCAGCCTCAATCTCTGCCCTGCCTCAGCACCTCCCTGCCCGCTGTGCCCGCTGCCTGCCGTGTCCAGCCCCACGCTGCCGTGCCGTGCCCGTGTGCTGCCCGGGCAGGATGCGGCGCCGCCGGCACGAGCTGGCACGCCGCCTGCGGGGCCCCACGGGGACCGGCCCTGCCCGGGGCTGCTCCGGTTCTGGAGCTGGCTCCGGGCCCCGGCAGCGCTGCTTCGCCCCAGGGAGGCTTCTCCCCTCCTCTCCGTGTCTGGTTACAGGAGGGAGCGGCACCGCTCGCCCCGGCAGCGGAGCTGTGCCCGGCTCCATCCGTCCTGTGGGGAAGGGTCTGATAACGGGGTGGAGAGGTGGGACTGGATGCACCGACCCCACAGCCGCTGTGTGGAGGGACAGGGTTAGAGTTGGGCACTGCTGTCCCAGGGGGGTGGCAGCGCCGGGGCGCGGAGCTGATAGGTGAGGATGAGCGCAGCAGGGCCGGGGATGGAGCTGAGCGAGGCAGATGATGCTGCAGTCACGAGGCCCAGAGCAGCCATCTGAGGGAGAGGAGCAGCCAGGCTGCTGGTGGAGCAAAAGGAGACTCCTGGCGTGGGGCTGGCCCCGTGCCGAGCCGCCTGGGGCCAGCACCCACCTCGCACCGGCAGCAGCCCCAGCGTGGCACCCGGGCACGGCACGGGGACAGCCCACGGTCCTGCCCTGTGCCACTGCCCCGGCTCCACGCCACCTGCAGAGCCCTCAGGGGACCCCCCCCTGCACGTCCCGGGCTGGGACAACGTTTTGGCCAGGCCTGCGGGATGGTGGGGAGGCGTGGGAGCGATGGAGACCCCCCTGCACCGGGGGCGAGGGCCAGCCCGTGACTCACCCTGCGCGAGGCGCGCCGCGGTGCCAGCGGCAGCGGTCGGGTTTCATCTCCCGGCCAAGGGCTCATGTTCGGCACCTCTCCCTCTGCATTAAAGAGCCCTTTCATACCCGCCGTGGTCTGCCCCTCGACTTCTTGCACGTTCTGCTCCTTCCCAGCGAGCACCCAGAGGCGCAGCGGCTGCAGCTCTGCCGGGTGGGCGCATTCAGACCGCCCGGGGGGGCTTCCCTGAGCCCCCCAGAGCCTGCCACTGCCCCCAGCTAAACGTGCCCGGTGCCAGGTCCAGCTCCTCCCTCAGGCTCAGGGCTCGGGCACCAATCCTGCCCGGGGCTTTCGGGTCTCCTCTGGGGTTACCAGTGTCCAGGGAGCCCCCAGCAGCCGCGGGCTCTGCGGGTCTCACCTTGAGGCAGGTGCCCAGCACCTCTCCGTGCCGTGGCTAGCGGCTGCCTCGCCACCTTGCAGTGACACACTCAGCTCCTGCCAAGTCCTCTTCTGCTTCTTGGCCCCTCCAACCCTGCTTGCTTGCCCCGTGCTCTCTGTGCCACCCCACCCCGGGCCCTCCCCAAGTCCCCTGGCAGAAGAAAGGTTCCCCTGAGGAAAGGTGCCCCCGTGCCGTGTCCCCCTGTGCAGGGGGTGCTGAGACTGCCCCCGTGCAGCGGGGCAGGGAGTCCGGGGGACACCCGATCAGTCCGTCCCAGTGCCCGAGGCCTGACCCGTGCCTCAGTTTCCCCACCTGCAGTCCCCTTTTCCTGCAGGCAGGACCAGGAGGACAAGTGACCCGTTCCCCCCACACACACGCCGCCACCCCCGGCACGCAGCCAGGGAGCTCCTTCTCCCCCCACCACCGCCCCCCGCACCCAGCGCAGGGCTCAGCTGTCCTCCTGCTCCTGCCAGGGCCTGGCTGCCCCACGGATTTCGGGTTCCCAGCACCTCTGGGGCAGGGGAGGACGTGCCTTGGCAGAGCCGCCTGGCTCGCAGCCACCGCCGCCCCGGCATCCGCCTGCCTCTCCCGGCGTCCGGCATGGGTGGGCGTCCGGAGGGGCTGCGTCCAAGGACCCGGAGGGACGCGGTGCCGGGGGGCACCCCGGGGTGCACAAGGCGTCACCGTGCCTGCCTGGTGTCACCACCCCATGGAGGGGCCGGCGAGGGGGTCCCTGTTCACAGGACGGGGGTCCCGTGGGGTGGCCGGCAGCCGGGGACGAGGCTTTGTGCGCGCAGCAGCTGCCGGCACGGCGCGGCACGGCGCGGCGTGGGTGGGTGCCCCGGCGTGCACACACACACACTGGAGCCCTGCTCACCCCCCCTCCCCTCTCTCCACCTTCCCCGCAGCCTCGTCACTCGGTGGCTTCGAGCTCAGCGAAGGTTTGCAGCCCCAGAAACGGCCGGGTTATTTTTAGCTGCTTTCCCGGCAGCGGCTTGCGAGTACCTGCAGCGCGCGAGATGGGCTGATAGCACAGGAAGCCGGCCGGGCTCCGCTTCCCCTGCCCGCCCCGCAGCTGCCCCCGGGGTCCTGCCGCAGCCCCCGGCACGGGTGTGGGGAGGGGGCGTGGGAGCCCCCAGGGATGCTCGCCGCGATGGGGTCCCCCCCCCGTGGCCAGGGCTGCTCCCCATCGGGGTCCTTTTCCCTCCCCGCTGTGGGGCCAGTGTCCCTGCCCCGTGGCAGCGAGCTGATGGCTGCTCTCTGTTCTGTGTGCAGGCAAGGAAGAGAAGGAGGAAAACAACTTCGACACCCTGAAAATGGAGGCAAGTATGGGCCGGGCACCGAGACACCCGAAGGAGACACAGCAGAGCCCTGATGGAGCCCCCTGGGCTGGATGGGGCCCTGCACCCCGAACTCACAGGGCACTGGATCACACTGAGTGGTGCTGAGCAGTGTCCAGGGGCTGTGCCCGCGGTGTCCCAGGGGGCTCCACCCGGGCTGGGCCCTGAAACACCCCCGGGGCTGCGCCAGAGGTGCCCACCGTGGGGCAAGGCGCGGTGCCAGCACTGCTGCACCCACTGCTGGGTGCGGGCACGGGACAGGGACGTGCGGGTGCACATGTGAGTGTGTGTGTGCACATGTTTGTGTGCACGTGTGTGTGTGCACATATGAGTGTGTGCACAGACCTGTGTGTGTTTGTGCATGCGCCCAGTTGGGGAGCGCCACCACCCCAGCCAGTGCTGGTGGGCGCAGCACAATACCCCCAAATCCCCCCGTAATTTTCCCCCGCAGCCCCCCGCAATATCCCCCGCAGCCCCCATAGTGCCCCCCGCAGCCCCCCGTGATGCCGCCCGCCCTGTGTCCCCACGGAGCCGCAGCCTTCATCCTCCTCTCCCTCTCCCCGCTGTCTCGCAGGGCTCCCGCGGGCGGCTGCGCGGCGGGCTGGGCTGGGAGTCGAGCCTGCGGCAGCGGCCCATGCAGCGGCACACCTTCCAGGCCGGGGACCCCTACTACATCAGCAAGAGGAAGCGGGACGAGTGGCTGGCCCGCTGGAAGCGGGAGGTAAGGAGACACGGCTGGGGCGACGCCGGCACCGGTGCCGCGGCGTCTTCCACGAGCACTTCCCAGTTGCTCACTGGGAGCACTGGTGTGGCGCAGAGCCCCGGGCAGGCTGCCGGTGCTGGTAGATGCCACCGGGCACCTGGCCTGGTGTGAGGGGCTCCCGTGGGACCACCGCCCCCAGCAGGGCCCTGCGGAACGCGGTGGTCCCGGGGATGGGGACGGGGCCGTGCGTGCGCAGCCGCCCGCGCTGGGTGCAGAGCGGGGCCCTTCTCCTCCTCCTCCTCCTCCTCCCCGCGGGGACCGGCCTTTTCTCCCGGTTTCCAGGGGAACCAGCGAGAGCCGTGACGCAATTAAAATAATAAAAGCCGAGGGCGGCGCAGGGGGGGCTGCGAGGGGGCTGCGCGGGAGCCCCTGGCTGCACGGGAGCCAGGAGCCGCGGTGCCACCCCGCTGCGGGGCTGCGGCCCCGGGGAGAGGGGACCCCGAAGAGCAGGACGAGGCTCCACATGCAGCGGGTGGCGGCTCTGTGGCTTTTGGGGTCCCTGGGCTGGGTCTTGGGGGGACCATTGGATGTGGGAGACCCCCGCCCGTCCCCGTGCCAGCACCGGGGATGCTCTGCGCGATGGCTGTGCGTGGGGCAGGGGGGCTCCGTCACCCCCACGGCCCCTGGGTCCCCTGTTTTTTTGGTGTCCGCAGCGAGAGCCCCCTTGGGTGGGTGCAGCCCCCAGCCCCCACCATGGCGCTGGTCCCCACCATGTCCCCGTCGCCCCCCCTCTGCGCCGTCCCTCGCTGCCAGCGGGTCTCCCTGGCAACAGGTCCCCTCGGCCACCGCGGCACCATTCATAGCAGGCACTGCACTGGGGTGGCCGGCACGGCTGGCTTGTCCCCGTGGGGCACCGTGCTCAGGGCATGGCCGGCAGGGCCACCATGTCCCCACGGGGTGCAAGGTGCAGCCGGTTTGTCCCCAAGGGGCGTGGGACGTGGCTGGCACAGCCAGGACATCCCCACGGGGTCCAAGGCATGGCCGTGAGGTCCCCGTGGGGTGCAGGACGCAGGTGGCGTGGCCAGGGCATTGCCTTGGGGTGCAAGGCACGGCCACGGTGTCCCCATGGGGTGCATGGCATGGCTGTCGTGGCCACAATGTCCCCATGGGGTGCATGGCACAGCTGCGGTGTCCCCATGGGGTGCATGGCACAGCCAGGGCGTCCCCGCAGGCACCGCAAGGTCACGGCACAGCCGAGGGCCATGAGGGTGTTTGGGGGGGGTCCCAGCTGGGACCTGCACCCCAGGGATTTCCACCCAAATGCGTGGCCTGGTTCAGGGTCTGCTGCCCTGTTCCTGGGCAGGGGGACGCAGGGACACGGGGACGCAGGGGACGCAGGGACGCGGGCGGTTCCCGCAGCCGCAGGGCGGCGCGGCACAGCCCCGGTGCAGCCGCACGCTGGCCACGAGCAGCACTGCAGCCTGCGGCACCACGGCCACGGCCAGGGCCACGCACACAGCCCCTCGCTGCTGCTGCTTCGCTCTGCGCCAAACCCGGCCCAGGAAAATGGGGCTGGGGACATGGGGACACGGGGACGCGGGGACGCCGTGCCGGTGCTGCCCCTTCTCGCCCCGCACAGCCCAGCGCAGGGCTCGGCACAGGGCAGGGGGATGCAGCACACATTTTCCTCAGCACGGTTCGCTCGCCAAAAACATTTCAGATTCAGGTCAGCCAGAATCGCTCGTCGGCCAAAAATAATTGGGGGAAAAAACGCTAAAAAAAAAAAAAAAAAAAAAATCAACATACTCCTTTTCAGTGGTTCCTCGCTCTCAAACAATGCTGGGCTTAGCCGCGCCGAATTCCTTTATTTTTCTAATAAGACGAAGTGTTTTCTTTTCATTACGGGGAGAAGGCCTGAAATGGGTTCAAGCTGGGTCCGCCCGCCCGCCCTTGATCTCGCAGCGGGGCTGACAAACCGCGCCGCCCGCCTGCCCTGCGCCGCTTGTCACTCGGTGCCGGTGGCCGCGGTGCGCTGCCAGGGGACGGGGACAGCCACGTGTGGCCGTGGCAGAGGGGACGGCGTGTCCTGCCGGGGAGCTCCCCAGGCCAGCCGTGGCCCCGGCTGCACCCCAAGGGTTCGGTTTATTCGGGGGTGCCGGGAGGGCAGGGGGACGGGGACAGTGGCACAGCGGTGGCAGTGGTGAGGGCGGCACGGCCGCGTGCTGGGAACCTGCCTGGTATCAGCGCCGGATGCTTTGTGTCTGTGGGGGCCTCAATCCCTGCAATCAAACCCTCCCCAGGACATATTTTTGGCTGGCCGAGCAGGTTGGTGGCTTTCTGCCTCCCTGCCTGAGGGCACTGCTCCGGCACGGGGGTGCTCTGGGGGCTCTGTCCCCACGATGGGGCTGCCTCGACCCATGGGGAGGTTGCTGCCTCCCCGGCACCCCCAGAGCAGCACCCAAGGGTGCGGGGAGGGGTTGGGCACCGGCCCTCACCCATCTACAGCAGGATGGGGACGGGATGGAGATGGGGATGGGATGGGGATGGGATGGGGATGGGGACAGGATGGAGATGGGATGGGGATGGGGATGGGATAAAGATGGGATGGGGATGTGAATGGGGATGGGAACAGGGATGGGGATGGGAATGGGGCTGGTTTGGGGTTCAGATGGGGACGGGATGGGGATGGGATGGGGATGGGGCTGGTTTGGGGTTGGGATGGGGCTGGGACGGCTGTGGCCCGAGGGCAGGAGCAGGATGGATGTGCCCATCTCAGCTTATCTCCACGTTAATTGCCGGTGGATGGGGGATTTCCTCCCCCTGCCTGGCTCTGGGCACAGCCTGCTCCTTCCCCAGGACACAGCCCCCAGCAGCAGCCCCCACCCGGAGGGGCCCACAGCTTTGGCCACAGCTTCTCTCCGGTGCTTTTCGTGTCCTCCCTGTCCCTCTGGGTCACCCCATTCCCGGTGGTGCTCCCCACGCTCCCTGCAGCCCCTCGCACCCCCCCTCTCCCTGCCCACAGCTCCCCCTGCTCCAAAATGCTCCGAGCACGCCCTGGCCCCTCTCAGCCCTGGCCAGGCTGATCTTTTTTTTGTAGGTGATCTTTTTGCTGTTTTCTGCAGTGCCCGGGGCACAGGGTGCCATTCCTGCCCAAACTGCTGGTGCCCAGCAGGCTGTGCCCCCCCCCCCGGCTGCCCCCAGCCCCTGGGCACCTCATGGATGTGGCCCCAGCTGGGCTGCAGTCCCCCCAGTCCCCCCAGTGCCGCAGCACCTTGGTTGCTCGAGTGCTGTTGGGATTTCCTGGCTGTTGTACAGGACCCAAGCACTCGTTCCTGAGGGGGGGTCCCCATGCCAGTGGGGTCCCTGTGCCATGGGGTCCCTGTGCTATGGGGTCCTTGTGCCATGGGGTCCCTGTGCCATGGAGGTCCTTGTGCCATGGGGTCCCTGTGCCATGGGGGTCCCTGTGCCATGGGGTCCCTGTGCTGTGGGGGTCCCTGTGCCATTGGGGTCGCTGTGCCATTGGGGTCCCTGTGCCATAGAGGTCCCTGTGCCATGGGGGTCCTGTGCCATGGGGTCCCTGTGCCATGAGGTCCCTGTGCCATGGGGGACCCCATGGCCTGCACCTCAAGGCCCACGTCCCAGGGGGGTCATGGCACTGCTGCCCCCTCTCCCCTCTGCAGCTGCCAGGCACGAGGCTGTCTCAGCTCGGGTTTGGGGCACACTGGGGCAATTCTGCGGGGTGAACCCCAACCCAAGGCCCCTGCCACCCCAGACCCCTCTGGTGGCTCCGTGCAGGTTTCCCCTGGGCGCATGGCATCCTTTATGGGGCTGGGACAGGGGGACGCTGTGGGGTGGGCTGAGAGGGGCCGTGTGCCAGGTCCCCAGAGCTGTGGGGTGCCCTGGGTCCTCCTGCACGGGGGGGACGGGGTGTCCCTGGGCTGCCCTGATGGTTTTGGGGTGCAGCCGTGTTGATGGTGTTCGAGGTGCTCGGCGTGTCCCCACCCTGCACAGGGGGCTCTGCCCTTGGGGGACCCTCACCCCCCAGTCCCCCGGGCAGGGTGGGGGTAGCAGGGGCCATGCAGAGGGGCTGGGGCTGGGGACGAGGCGGGGGTGGGGGGGGCTCTGCTGCCATCCCCCACCTCATCCCCCCAAACTGTCCCGTGCCCGGGGCCACGGCCATTGCCCCTTTGTCCCCTCCATCTGCAACACAAAGGGGCCCTGAGCACGGCCCTGGGCTGCAGCAGGGGGGCACAGCGGGGTGGGGGGGGGGGGGGCAGCGGGCTGGGTGCTGCCAGGGGGCACCCTAGGGTGGGGGGCCCGGTGCCGTCGCCGTCTCTGCGCTCGTTTTTTCTCGTGGCCTGGTGACAGCTCAGCCCCCGGGACACAGAGCGGGGCCCGGAGCCCCCCGGAGCCCCCCGGAGCCCACGGGGGCCATGCTGCCCCCTCCCACCCCTGGCACGGGTCCGTGGGTGCGTGGCGGGGGGGGCTCTGTGCTGTGATGCTGTGGGGGGGCCGGGTGCTGGCACGGCCTCGGGGGGTCCCGGCCACGGTGCTGGGGCCGTGCCAGGGCTGGGGGCACCCGGGAAGGGGGACGGGGGCGAGAGCGAGGTGTGGGGCCAGGGGGTCCACAGGGTACCCCAGGGGACCCCGAGACCCCAGGGGACAGCCGGGGGGCTGGGACCCCATGGGACAGCCGGGACCCCAGGGGGCTGTGACCCCAGGGGACCCCACGGGACCCCACGGGACACTTGGCCCCATGGGTGTGCGCTCTGGGGTGCCTGGAGCTGCTTTGGGGTGCAGCTCAAGGGGATGTCTTTGGGGACCCCCGGGCTCCTTGGGGACGCTCAGGGGACCCGTGCCATGGTGGTGCAGCCCTGATGGGACCCCCCAGACCCCTCGGGGCCCCTCGGGGACACTGGGGGACATACACCGGGGCGCTGCAGCCCGACCCAGGCCGGTGCCCCAGGAGCCGTGCCAGCGCACGGACCGGGACAGGGGGTCCCGGAGGGGTCCGAACCGGGCCAAGGGGGGCGAAAGGGGGCCAAGGGGTCCCGCCCCCGCCCCCCGCCGGATTCCTGCCGTGCCAGGCCGCCCCCCCCGGGGCAGCCCATGCCCGGGGGCCAGGGCCATTCCCCCCTTTGTCCCGCCGCTCTGCAACACAAAGGGGCCGGGAGCGGGGCCGCGGCCGCCGGGACAAAAGGCAGCGCCGAGCGGCGCCGGGGCGGGGAGTCTGCCCCGAGCCGAGCCGAGCCGAGCCGGGACGGGACGGGACGGGACGGGACGGGACGGGACTGCCACCGCCGGGCACGGGGACGCTGCTGGTGAGTGACCGCGGGGGCCTGCTGGGGGGCTGGCACGGCTCGGCACGGCTCCGGGGGCTGCCCCGAGAGTGGCTGCGGAGCGGGGGATGCGCAGAGGCTTTGATGCTGCTTGGCCCGGCTCGGCACGGCCCGGCACGGCTCGGTACAGCCCGGCACGGCTCGGCACAGCCCGGCACGGCTCAATACAGCCCAGCACGGCTCGGCACGGCCCGGCACGGCTCGGTACAGCCCGGTACAGCCCGCTGCTTCCCCGCGGCCGCCCGGTCCGGCCAGGGAAGGAGGCGCCCAGCCGTGCCGGGCCGAGCCGCGCCGAGCCGAGCTGTGCGCCCCGGGGGACAGGGGACCGAACCGTGCCGAGCCGAGCCGAGCCGAGCGGGACCGGGCAACACCGGACCGTGCTGATTGAGCCGATCCGAGCCGAGCCGAGCCGAGCCGAGCCGGGCCGGTCCGTGCCGTGCGGGGCGGGGACGGGTGCCCCGAGCCGTGCCGTGCCGTGCCGAGCCGTGCCGTGCCGTGCCGTGCCGCCCCTCCCCCGCAGCCAACCAGCCGGGCCGGCGGGGACCATGTGACCCGGGGTTCCCAGACAAAGAACCGCCGGCCGTGCCCCCGGCAGCCCGGCCCGGCACGGCTCGGCTCGGATTAGCACGGCTCGGCACGGTTCGGCCCCGCCGCGGCCCGCATGGGTAGGTGGGCTGCGCGGGATGGGCGCGGAGGGTACCCCGGATCGGCACGGATCAGCCCGGCACGGATCAGCCCGGCCCGGCACGGTTTGGCACGGTTTGGCACGGTTTGGTCCAGCTCAGCCCATCCCGGACCGGGCCGTCTGAGTTTGCCGTGGTTTGGCCCCGCTGGGTCCGTCCCGGCGGAGTTTGGCACGGCTTGGCTGGGTGCCTCTGAAGTTGGCTCGGCACGGCTCGGCACGGCTCGGCACGGCTCAACTCCGTGCGTCCCGGCTTGGCCAACTTGGTGACAACTGAGCCGGGCGCACGGCTCCCCCCGGGGGTGGCCCCGCACCGGGGACAGGGGGTCCCGGGGGGTGCCCGGGGGGTGCCCGGGGGGTGCCCGGGGGGTGCCGGCTGTCCCGGGACAGGCAGGGGTGGGATGGAGACAGGGATGGGGGGGACGTGGGTTGGAAGCGGGGGGCTCCCGGGGCTGGGCCCCCTCCTTCTGGTGTCGCTGGGGGGCTCCTGAGCCCCCCCCTCCCAGCTCCAGTCCCTCCAGTAGAGGCCACGGCTCCACCAACTGGGGCAGGGGCTGGGGGGCTGCTGCTGGATTTGGGGACGCCCAGGATGGGGCAGGGGCTGGGGCAGCCCCCCGGGGGGCAGAGCAGGCTCTGGCTGGGGGGCAGCTGCCAGCTCCTCCAGCCGTCCCCCCCCAGGACTGCAGGGGGAAACTGAGGCACGGGGACAGTGGGGAGCACCCCACGGCACACAGCCTGGGGGCTGGGGCAGTGGGTGCTGCTGGGGGGCTCCAAGCTGTTGGGATGGAGCCCCCTGCTATGGGGGGGGCCTGGTGGGAGCCTTCCCTATGGGGTGGGACAGGAAAAGGGATGGGGATGGGATGGGGATGGGGTGGGGTGAGGGTCTGATGGAATGCAACAGGCGTGAAATGGGATGGGGATATGGGGATGGGATGGGGATGGGATTGGGATGCGATGGGATGGGATGTGGGGGGTCCTGCCCTGCCCTGACGCCCCCTCTCCCCCCCACACACACCAGGCGGAGAAGAAGGCGAAGGTGATCGCCGTGATGAACGTGGTGGAGGAGACGCCGCGGGCCGAGCCCCAGAAGGAGGAGGAGGCCAGCCCCCCCGCCTCGCAGCAGCCCACCGACCCCGCCTCGCCCAACGTGGCCACCACGCCTGAGCCCGTGGTGGCCGACGCCGTCGACAAGAACACGTCCAAGTCGGCCGACGACGAGCCCGAGTACGAGGTGAGCGCGCCCCGCGGTGCCCCCACCCCGGACCCTTTCCCTCCTCACCCCCCAGCCCATGTGAGCATCCCCCCCCCTTGACGCTGCGCCCCCCCACCCTTTTTCCCCGTCCCCTCTCCCGGCGCAGGACGGCCGCGGCTTCGGCATCGGCGAGCTGGTGTGGGGCAAGCTGCGCGGCTTCTCCTGGTGGCCGGGGCGCATCGTGTCCTGGTGGATGACGGGACGGAGCCGGGCGGCCGAGGGCACCCGCTGGGTGATGTGGTTTGGGGACGGCAAGTTCTCGGTGGTAAGTGGCACCCCCGGCCCCCTGCGCGCCCTCCCCATTTTTTTGTTGCGCCCCCTCCCCGGCGTGTGACGGCCGCGTCCCCGTCTCCCCCCGCAGGTCTGCGTGGAGAAGCTCCTGCCCCTCAGCTCCTTCTCCAGCGCCTTCCACCAGGCCACCTACAACAAGCAGCCCATGTACCGCAAAGCCATCTACGAGGTGCTGCAGGTGAGCGCCGGGGGGGGGGCCGCGGGGACGGGGCGCTCGGGGCACCCGAGGGGAGCGGGGCTGGGCACGGCCCCTCCTGGGGGCTCCGTGTGGGCGCATCCAGCCCTGCTCCGTCCCCCCGTGGCACAAAAGCTGCATCCCAGGGAGCTCAGGGCATCGCTCGGGGGGTGGGCGAGCAGCGGGGGGGCTCCCTAGGATGATGTTGGGGGTGTCTGGGAGTCGCTTGGCCTGGCCGGGGGTCTCTGGAGGCTGAGGGACCAGCACCTCTAGGGCAGCACTGGGGGAGGTTCTGTCCCTCTGGGGTCTCCTGGCAGCTCCGCAAGGTGTCAGGGTTTTAGGGGGGGGGGGGTCTGCTGGTGTAGGTGTAGCACAGGGCTGCTGGGGGGGGGTCCCGGTGGGGGCAGGGGGTGATGTTGGTGCTCCCCGTGCAGGTGGCGAGCAGCAGAGCGGGGAAGATCTTCCCGGCATGCCCCGAGAATGACGAGACGGACACCTCCAAGGTGGTGGAGATCCAGAACAAGCAGATGATCGAGTGGGCGCTGGGAGGCTTCCAGCCCTCCGGCCCCAAGGGCCTGGAGCCCCCCGAGGGTGAGCGGCAGCGGGGACGGGTCTGGGACCCCGGGCAGGGTGTGGGGGGCACGGGGACACCAGGAGCAGTGTCCCCAGGGGACACGGAGCCGCTCGGCAGCCTTGGTGGCAGCTGCGTGGCCAGCAGGAACCTCAGCCACGAGTGGTGGTGGCACCAGTGGCTGCAGCCCCCTGGGGACCCTCACAGAATTGGGGTGCTACGTCCCTGCTCACGGGCTCCCCCCCCTTCCCGCAGAGGAGCGCAACCCCTACAAAGAAGTGTACACGGAGATGTGGGTCGAGCCCGAAGCCGCCGCCTACGCACCGCCCCCGCCCGCCAAAAAGCCCAGGAAAAGCACAACGGAGAAGCCCAAGGTCAAGGAGATCATCGACGAGCGCACCCGAGGTACTGGAGACCCCCCCCCCGGGACCCCCTGCCCCGTGGCATGGGGGTGAGCACCGCGCCGTGTCCTCGGGACCGGGTCCCTTCGCCCCGTTTGGTGCTGAGTGCAGGGGTCCGGGCTGGGGCAGGACCCCCCCCGAGGTGCTGAGCTGCTCCCCCCCCCGTGCACCCCTGCCCTGAGCACCCCTCTCCTCCGCAGAGCGACTCGTCTACGAGGTCCGGCAGAAATGCAGGAACATCGAAGGTGAGCATGGCCCCAGCCTGCACCCCCCGGCGGTGGAGGCAGAGGGGCTGGGGGGGGTGGGAGAAGGCTGGGGGGGGGCTGCGAGCCTCAGCCTGGTGAGCTGAGGGGGGCCACGAGCAGCCCCCAGCCCATGGAGATTGGGGGGGGGGTCCTTGGGGGTGGCACCAGGGTCTGGCATCACCAGCACGGGCAGGGGTGAGGAGCAGGGTGGCCCCATCTGGCTCTGGGGGTGCTGGGGGGGGGCACAGACCCCCCTAGGGTCACCTGCCCCCCCCCCCCATGCCCTCCAGATATCTGCATCTCCTGCGGGAGCCTCAACGTCACCCTGGAGCACCCTCTGTTCATCGGGGGGATGTGCCAAAACTGCAAGGTACGGGGCAGCGGGGGGACCCCCACCCCAAAACGCCCTCTTCCCACACCCCCCCCGTGGCCCAGCACGGGGTCTGGGGGGGTGCACACCACGCTGACACCCTCGTTCTCCCCCCCCCCCCTCCTCAGAACTGCTTCTTGGAGTGCGCGTACCAGTACGACGACGACGGCTACCAGTCCTACTGCACCATCTGCTGCGGCGGCCGCGAGGTGCTCATGTGCGGCAACAACAACTGCTGCAGGTCGGTGCCACGGGGGTCCCGTGGGGCTGGGGGGGCCCTGGTGTCCCCCAAAGGCCAAGGGGAGGGGGCTGCCGTTGGTCCCCTGGGGCACGGGGCCGTGCAGGGGGGCATCACCACCACGGCACACCGACGTGTGCGCACAGCCCTGGCGCACCGCGGCTACCTGGGGGTGGTGCTGGGGGTCCCGGGGCCCCGACCCCCTGCCCCCAGCCCACACCCCTCTCTTACCCCCCCCCCAAGGTGCTTTTGCGTGGAGTGCGTGGACCTGCTGGTGGGCCCGGGGGCGGCGCAGGCGGCCATCAAGGAGGACCCCTGGAACTGCTACATGTGCGGCCACAAGGGCATCTACGGGCTGCTGCGGCGGCGCGAGGACTGGCCCTCCCGCCTGCAGATGTTCTTCGCCAACAACCACGACCAGGAGTTTGTGAGTGCCCCCCGCCCCCACCCCGCCACAGGACCCCTGCTTCTCCCCCCCCCCGGTCGCTTCATGTGCCCCCCCCGTTGCTTGCAGGACCCACCAAAGGTTTACCCGCCTGTCCCAGCCGAGAAGAGGAAGCCCATCCGCGTGCTCTCGCTCTTCGACGGCATCGCCACAGGTGGGTGGGGGGCACGAGGGTCCCTGTCCTGGCAGCCCCTCCGCAGGTCCCACCCCGAGGGAGGTCGGGGAGGTCCCAGGGCTGGCACGTGCAGAGCGGTGCTGCAGGGATGGGTTTGGGGATGGGGATGGGGATGGGGATGGGGATGGGGATGGGGATGGGGATGGGGATGGTTTGGGGATGGGGATGGTTTGGGGATGGGGATGGTTTGGGGATGGGGATGGTTTGGGGATGGGGATGGTTTGGGGATGGGGATGGTTTTGGGGATGGGGATGGTTTTGGGGATGGGGATGGTTTTGGGGATGGGGATGGTTTTGGGGATGGGGATGGTTTTGGGGATGGGGATGGTTTTGGGGATGGGGATGGTTTTGGGGATGGGGATGGTTTTGGGGATGGGGATGGTTTGGGGATGGGGATGGTTTGGGGATGGGGATGGCTTGGGGAGGGTGACGGGGATGGTTTGGGGATGGGATGGAGAGGTGGGATGGGGATGGTTTGGGGATTGGGATGGGATGAGATGGGATGGGATGGAGAGGTGGGATGAGCCCCCTCCCCTACGCCCCGCTGACCCCGGCCCCACTGCCCGCAGGCCTACTGGTGCTGAAGGACCTGGGCATCCAGGTGGACCGCTACATCGCCTCCGAGGTGTGCGAGGACTCCATCACCGTGGGCATGGTGAGGCACCAGGGCAAGATCATGTACGTCGGGGACGTCCGAAATGTCACCCAGAAACACGTAGGTGCTGCCGGCTGCCCCCCGTGGCTTCCCCTCCCTGCGGGTCTCCCCGGGGATGGGGGAATCCCATCCCACCCCAAATCCCTGTCCCCTCCGACACATCCCCTGCACCCCGTGCTGCCTCATCCCGGGGCTTCCCCTGGCACCGCTGCCGTGCCCGGAGCAGGTGGGTGCAGACCCCAGGCTCACCCCCCCCGTGTGCTTTTCCCTCGCAGATACAGGAGTGGGGCCCGTTCGACCTGGTGATAGGGGGGAGCCCCTGCAACGACCTCTCCATCGTCAACCCGGCCAGGAAGGGGCTGTACGGTGGGTGTCCCCGCGCTGCTGCCGCTGCCCCGCCGCCAGCGCCGGCCCCCTGCTGATGCCGTGCTTCTCTCTCTCTCTCTCCTGCCCAGAGGGCACCGGCCGCCTCTTCTTCGAGTTTTACCGCCTCCTGCACGAAGCCCGGCCCAAGGAGGGCGACGACCGGCCCTTCTTCTGGCTCTTTGAGAATGTGGTGGCCATGGGGGTGAGCGACAAAAGGGACATCTCGCGCTTCCTCGAGGTGAGTGCCGGGGCCGGGCGCGTGGCACCGCCGCTGTCCCCTGGGGACCCGGCCTGCGGGGGCACCCCGGGGCCCCGCAGAGCCCCCCCCGGTGACCCCCGGCCTCTCCTCGCTCTGGCAGTCCAACCCCGTCATGATCGATGCCAAAGAAGTGTCTGCGGCACACAGGGCGCGGTACTTCTGGGGGAACCTTCCCGGTATGAACAGGTTGGTGAGAGCGCCCCGGCTGCGTGCGTGCCCGGCGCGGCGGGGGCTGCCCAAAGGGCCTGGGTCCGACCCCGGTGTGGCCGTGGCTCCGCGGTTGCGTGGCTGTAGCCCCTCGGTTGCAGCCCTCCTGGCACCGTCCCCGGTGTGTCTGTGCCCTGCTCGCTGTGCAGGAGCAGCAGCACGCCCCAAAACCCCAGAGCTGCTCCCTCTGCTCGTGGCACGGCGCAGAGCTGGCCCCCGGCATCTCTTCCAGCGCGTGTATCCGCTGCGTCTCGCTGTCCCCCCCAAACAGCCCCCAGATGGCTGCAGCCCCCCCCCCCCAAACCCCTCCTGGGGAGCCGCCGCGTGGGGACACGGGGATGCGGCGCTGCCACCCCACACCGACCCCCTCTCTCCCTCCAGGCCGCTGGCGTCCACAGTCAACGATAAGCTGGAACTCCAGGAGTGCCTGGAGCACGGCAGGATAGCCAAGGTCAGCCCCAGGGGGGTTGTGGGGGGGTCCTGGGTTGCAGGGAGGGGTGCTGGGGGGGGTAGGGGTGGCGTTGCCCACCCGGGGTTCAGCAGCGTCTCCGCGGGGAGCGCTCCGGCAGCGTGACGAGCCTGTGCCTCTTGCAGTTCAGCAAGGTGCGAACCATCACCACTCGCTCCAACTCCATCAAGCAGGGCAAAGACCAGCATTTCCCCGTCTTCATGAACGAGAAGGAGGACATCCTGTGGTGCACGGAGATGGAGAGGTATTGGGGCCGAGGGGGGAGGGTTTGGGGGGGGACCGTGATGGGGAGCTGCGGGGCTGGGGGCTGCTGATTCCCCGGATGGTCCTCGCGGCGCTCGGGCTGCTCGGCTGGATGCTCGGTGGCGCAGCGTCGTGTGCCGAGCCACCGCCACGCGTGGGACCTTGCCAGAGGCCACCTCCGCCCCTCGCCCTCCGTCCGCGCCTGGCTGAGCCCCCGCCGTGTCCCCGCAGGGTCTTCGGCTTCCCGGTGCATTACACGGACGTGTCCAACATGAGCCGCCTGGCCCGGCAGAGACTGCTCGGCAGATCGTGGAGCGTGCCGGTGATCCGCCACCTCTTTGCTCCCCTGAAGGAATACTTTGCCTGCGTTTAAGAGAGACGGACAGGAACTGGTAACACAGAGCGCGTCAGAAACAAAAACCATCCACGCCAAGAGAAGTGAAAACACGGAATGAGAGAAGAGTCAGCACCCAGAAGAGAGACGGGATTTCGCAGCCCGACGGGAACCCGGCACACGTCTCCCCGAGCGAAAGGGTTCGGTGTCCTCTCCTGAATTTCCAATGTTCAGCTTTTAGCCTATTTAAAAAAAAAAAAAAAAAAAAAAACGACAAAAAAAAAAAAAAACAACAAAAAACGACAAAAAGAAAGGAAAAAAAAAAAGAAAACAAAAAAAGAAAAAGAAAAAACAAAAAACCAAAACCATTTTTTTTTGGGTAACCTTTTAGTTTTCCGCTCTTTTCTGGCTGGGTTTTTCTGTTAGTTTGGTTTCTGCTTCTCGGAGCAGCGGGCGAGACGCGGCGCTGTCGCCAGCCCTGCTCTCGGAGGAGGGGAAACGGCCGCGGGAAAGCCCAGCCGGGAGAGGCGGAGGCGAGGGAGACGGGACCGGGACCGGGACCGGGACCGCGCCGTCCGCCCGGCGCTCCCGGCTCGCGCGGGGCCGCGGGCCCGGCTCGGGAGCACAACGCAGGGAGGCGCTCGGCCAGCTCCGCAACCGACTGAGCCTCACTCTTTTCCACCAGCACCATGCACTGGTGATATGGAGCAAAACCAACTGGCAGGGAAGCCAAGAACACACACACCACAACACACACCTTTTCTACAGTATTTTGGGTGCCTACCACACAGGAAACCTTGAAGAAAGCAAACCCTAGAAGCCGCTGTTACCTCTTGTTTACAGTTTATATATATATGATAGATATGAGATATAGATATATATATATATAAAAGGTACTGTTACTACTGTACAACCTGACTTCATAATGGTGCTTTTAAACAGCGGGGTGAGTCAAGACATCAGCTTCCATGTTGCCTTACGTGCCAGGCCTTTCCGGAGCTGCGCGGGAGGGGGCCGGGGCGGCCGGCGGGGCCGGGGCGGGAAGCCCCCACCCCGAGTCATGCAATAACCTTTTTCTGTCCCAAAAGGAAGCGCCTCCCTCGGCGGCCGCCCGGCCCGACGTACTGGTGCTGTTCTGCGTACGTGGCCCTGAGGGTGCTGAGGTCCGGGACGCGCCGGCGCGGAGGCAGGCAGGGACGCAGGCGGAGCGGGGGGCCGGCGGCGGGGCGGCCGCGGGGGGCTCGGACCCTGGTGCTAACGCCCGCGGGTGTGCGCGGCGGGGCCGGGACGGGGCAGGAGCCTGTGCCACGGCCCCCGGGAGCCGTTCTTTCAGAGCGTGTTTTCGGAGCGAGCCCCTCGGTGGTGGCGGTGGCGATGGCGAGGGCAGGCGGCCGCAGGGAGCCGTGGTGCATGCGGGCAGGGCGCGGGCAGGTGCTGGCGGTGCTGTGGATGGTGCTACTTGTCTGGCAGCTGTAGGTGCTGCGGCACGGCGGCGGGGTCCGGTGCGGGGTGCGGGTGCGTGCCCAGCCCAGGCTCGGGGGGCCGGGGCCGGTGTTGTGAGGGAGAGGGGGCTCCGCCGGGGGAGCGCAGGGACTGGTGCTAAGGCGCGGGGAGGCTCGGAGAGGTCTCCGGCCCCGTCGCCGTCTCTTCCTGTAACTGTGAAAGGCGCCGGGGAGGGGGACACACCCGTGCGTGGGGGGGCGGGGGCCAGGCCGCCCATCCCCTGGGACCCCCCCCCGGCCGCCGCTGGAGGGCCGCCGGCAGCTCGGTGCGGGGTGCTGGCTAATTCGCAGCGAGCCGCGCTGGTGGCGAGCGGGCACCCGTGGGTGCCGCGGGGTGCTCGGAGAGGTGCTAGGACCGACAGCGGTGGGGGCAGGTGGAGGGGGCGCCCCGGCCCCCCCCCCCCCCCCCGGCTCCCTCCACATGGTGCTAGGAGGGGCTCCTGGGCCCCTGTTGTCGGTGTGTGGTGGCAGGCGCGGGTGGCACCAGGCTGAGATGCTCTGCAGGGCACCGCGGCTGGCGGCTGGGGGCAGGCAGGATGCGGCCCCCTCCAGCCCTGGGGTCTGAGCTGGGGCCGTGGGCTCCAGCTTGGCCCCAGGGCTGGGTCCCAGGCGGCCCCGCAGCACGGGGCGAGTCTCGCAGGGGTCTGCTGCACCGCCGCAGGCCCTGCGTGGTGCTGGGTGTGAGCCCTGCACGGCCCCGCAGCGCTGGGTGCGGGTGCCTGCGGGTGCCTGCGGTGCCCTGCGGCTCCACGGGCAGGTGCTGTGCGGTGCCGTGGTGCTGTGCACATCCCGCAGCACCAGCCCTGCAGTGCTGCCTGCTGCTCCCCCAGGGCGCACGGCAGCGGGGGGCAGCGCTACGCGGCCTTGCGGTGCTGGGTGCGAGTGCTGCACAGCCCTGCAGCACTGCCTGCAGGTCCTGCACGGCCCTGCAGCACGGGGTGCAAACCTTGCACGGCCCCGTAGCACTGTTTGCCCGTCCTGCATCGTGCTACAGAACGAGGTGCGAGCCTTGCGTGGCCCCGCAGCGCTGGTTGCGGGTCCCGCACGGCCCCGCAGCGCTGCTCTCGGCTCCTGCACGGCCCTGCGGCGGTGCCCGCGGGTTGTGCGGCACCGGCAGCAAGCCTTGCACGACCCTGCAGTGCCGGGCACGAGCCCCGTGTGCCCCAGCAGCGCCGCTCGGGGGTCCCTCCGGACCCCACGGTGCGTTCCCTGGGACCCGCTCACCCCATGGCACCTCCTGTGGGTCCGGTCCCCGGCGCGGCACCGAGCACAAGTCGCGTGCAGCTCCCGGCCCCGCCGCAGCACGGGGGCTCCTCCACCCACCCCGGGCGCCCGTGCCTGGGCCGCCCGGGCTGGGCAGAGGGGCCGGGGCCGGTGCCGGTGCCGGCGGGACGCGGGTTCCTGCCGCGGCACAACTGGAAGGCGCCGGGGCTGCTCGGGGCTGCTCGGGGCACCGGCACCCCTGCGGTGGCCGCCGGGTCTCCGTGGGGCC
The DNA here is from genome assembly GCF_964035555.1 of Netta rufina. Classification (NCBI taxonomy): domain Eukaryota; kingdom Metazoa; phylum Chordata; class Aves; order Anseriformes; family Anatidae; genus Netta; species Netta rufina. Next base: position 121,364,093 of record NC_140125.1, read on the forward strand.
GTGGGGGATGCGTGGGGAAAGAGTTCAGTTTTTAACGTACCCGACTCACGTCTTTTTTTAAAACAAACAGACAAATTTTGTTGCACAGCCCTAGATTTAAACAGTTAAAAATAAAAAAAAATAAAAAAAATAAAGCCTAAATTCCTTAAGATCTGCCGAGGGAGTAGGTGACAAACACGGTGCTAAAACATTTTATTAAAAATATATATTGTTAAATTAAGTCTGCTGTCTGGACAATGACTGTTTGTTTTGTTTTCTTGTAGTGGAGTTTCAAAGAGCACTATTATTTTACTCTTATATATTATTATTAAAAAAAAAAAAAGAAAAAACAAAAAGGCATTTTAACTTTGTACTTGAAAACTAAATGAGAGATTTCATGTGTTTTAGCCTAGACATTGAAGTAGCTGATGCTTAACTATTTGTGGGGAATCATGTACTCATACCGAGGAATAAACGCGTAGAGTTTGGGAACCCTCCTCTCCTATGATTTGGCTCAGCCCGCGCCCGACGCCACATTCCCGGCCGCGCCGCCCGGCCCCCAGCTGCTGTTCCTCCTTTTCATTTTCTCCTTTTCTCTCTCTCGGTTCGTTCCTTTTGTTTTTGTTTTTTTTTTTTTTCTGTTGTTGTTTTGTTTTTTTTAGGGTCGCTTCTCTATTTATTGACGATAATACTGTACATTTCACCGTATGGTTCTGGCCCGCGGCGGGCTTGCCCGGCACTCTGTTGTATCTGTGTAAGTATTGCTCGTGACATAGCTGTTATGAACTAATTAAAAGGTCAATGCGTGCAGCAGATGTAGAAAGTCTGTCCGTTCCGCTTTCATCCCATCTTCCTTTTTTTTTTTTCTTTGGTGCCCAGAAGAGTATCATAAAGACAAGCTCCTTTCTAATGTACTTGTGCTGGAGAACACTTGAATAAATGTACTGTTTTTGTGCAAAAAAAAAGAGGAAAAAAAAAGAGGAAAAAAAAAAAAAGAGAAAAAAAAAAATCTCCCTCGGGTCCTGTGCTTTGTGTCCTGCCGCCACCTGCGCGCGCCCCCACAGGGGGGTCCCATGGGTGGGGGGGTCTCAAGGTGGTGGGGTCCCGGGGCTGGGGGCTCTGGGCTGAGCCCAGCTCCCACGGGGAGGCCACGAGGGGGGCTTTGGCCTCCTAGCATGGAGACGGGGGGGTGCCAAGGGGCGCCCTGCATGGCTGCCCCACACCCTGGGGCAGTACGTGGTGTGCCACGGCACCTGCCTAAGCGGGTGGGTTTGGGATGGGGGAATGGATGGGGGTGGGATGGGATGGGATGGGATGGGATGGGATTGATGGGGTGGGATTGGGATTGGGGGAATGGATGGGGTGGGTTTGGGATGGGATGGATGGGGTGGGATTGGGATTGGGGGAATGGATGGGATGGGATGGAATAGGATGGGAGGGAAGGAGATGGGATGGGTGGGATGGGATAGGATGGATGGGGTGGGATTGGGATTGGGGGAATGGATGGGGATGGGATGGATGGGGTGGGTTTGGGATGGGATGGATGGGATGGGATGGGAGGGAAGGAGATGGGACGGATGGGATGGGATGGGTGGGATGGGACGGGATGGGATGGGATCGCTGAGTGCAAGCTCAGTAAGCCTGCAGAAGAAACCAAGTTAGGGGATGTGCCGGTATGGCAGCACTGGGCTAAACTGGGCTGCACTGGAGCATTAGATGTAGAGCTCGGTGATGTGGTTTAGCGGAGGACTGGTTAGCGTTAGGTCAGAGGTTGGACTGGTTGAGCTTGGAGGGCTCTCCCAACCCGGGTGGTTCTGTGATTGTGCCCGGCTGTGGGCTCCCCAGCCCCAGGGGGACACGGAGCTGCTGGGGCACATCCAGGGGGGCTGCGGAGGTGCTGAGGGGCCTGGAGCAGCCGCAGCACGAGGCCGGGGGCCGGGCAGCCTGGAGAGGGGGAGCCCGAGGGCAGAGCTTGTCGGGGGGCACAGCCACCCATGGGGAGGCTGCCGGGACAGGGACAGGCTCTGAGCCCCCCGGCCAGAGCCCCCCCAGCTGTTCTGGGAGGCTGTGAAATTCATTTCACGGATCTAAAATACACTTCATTGGACTAAAATGGGCTGCACGGGGCTAAACTGGGCTGCAGAGGACTTAACTGGGCTGCACTGGGCAAAATTAGGCTGCAGTAGGTTACAGAGGGCTAAACTGGACTCCACTGGGCTCAGTGGGAACTGTTATACTGGGCTGCACCAGGCTAAGTTGGGCTTACTTGGCTCTGTTATAATGGGCTCTACTGGGCTGCACTGTGCTAAACTGGGCTAAACTAGGCTAATCAGGGCTATGCTGGGCTTCACCAGGCTAAACTGGGCTGCACTGGGCTAAACTGGGCTCCACTGGGATAAAATGGGCAGCACTGGGCTAAACAGGGCTCCACAGGGCTGCACTGGGCTCAATGGGACCTGTTATACTGGGCTGCAGTGGAGTACACTGGGCCAAACTGGGCTTTTTTGGTTCTGTTATGATGGGTTTTACTGGGCTAAACTTGGATTATTGAGGCTGGGTTGGGCTGCACTGGTCTAAATTGGGCTGCAGTGAGCTCCATTGGACCTGTTATACTGGGCTGCACAGGGCTGCAACAGGCTAAATTGGGCTTACTTGGTTCTGTTATAATGGGCTAAACTGGGAAAAACAGGGCTAAATTGGACCAAATCAGGGCTGCGCTGGGCTGCACTGGGTTAAATTGGGCTGCAGTGGGCTAAACTGGGCTAAAATTGGCTTAAATGGGCAGCACTGGGCTAAATGAGGATGTACTGGGCTCACTGGTCTAAACAGGGATCCACAGGACTGCACTGGGCTCAAGTGGGCTCACTGGGACCTGTTCTACTGGGCTGAATTGGGCTGCACCAGGCTAAATTGGGATTTCTTCTCTGTTACAGTGGGCTCTATTGGGCTAAACTGGACTAAACCTGGATAATCGGGGCTGGGCTGGGCTGCACTGGGAAAAGAGAGCTGCAGTGGGCTAAACTGGGCTAAACTACACTCCACGGGGCTCAACCAGGCAAGCAGGTCTAAACTAGGCTAATCGGGGCTGTGCTGGGCTACATTGGGCCAAATGGGACTGCAGTGGGCTAAACTGGGCTCTACTGGGCAACACTGGGCTAAAATGGGCAACGCTGGGCTAAATTGGGCTTCAGTGGGCTCTGGTGGGCTAAACTGGGCTCCACTGGGCTAAAGTGGGCTCACCTGGGCTCAACTGGACCTGTTTTACTGGGCTGCATTGGTCTGCACTGGGCTAATTTGGGCTTACTTGGCTCTGTTATAACGGGCTCTACTGGGCTGCACCAGGCTAAACTAGGCTAATCGGGGCTATGCTGGGCTGCACTGGGACAAATTGGGCTTCAGTGGGCTCAACTGGGCTCTACTGTGCTCAACTAGGCTAAAATGGGGCAACACTGGGCTAAACTGGGCTGCACTGAGCTCTGCTAGGCTAAAGTAGGCTCACCTGGGCTCAATGGGATCTTTTATACTGGGCTTCAGTGTGCTGCACTGGGCTAAACTGGACCAAACTAGGCTAACTGGGATTGTGCTGGGCTGCACTGGGCCAAACTGGGCTCCACTGGGATAAAATAGGCAGCACTGGGCTAAATTGGGCTAAACAGGGCTCCACTGGGCTGCACTGGGCTCAGTGACATCTGTTATACTGGGCTGCAGTGGAGTACACTGGGCCAAACTGAGCTTTTTTGGCTATGTTGTGATGGGTTTTACTGGGCTGAACTGGGCTAAACTTGGCTTATTGAGGCTGGGCTGGCTTCCACTATGCTAAATTGGGCTGCAGTGGGCTGCACTGGGCCTCTACTGAGCTAAATTGGGCAACACTGGACTAAACAGGGCTGCAGTGGGCTCTGCTGGCTCCACTGGGTTCTACTGGACTCACCAAGGCTCATCTGGGCTCAGTTGGACCCCTTATACTGGGCTGCAGTGGGCTTCACTCGGTTAAATTGGGCTTCCTTGGCTCTGGTACAATGGGCACTACTGGGCTGCACTTGGCTAAACTAGGCTAATTGGGGCTGGGCTGGGCTGCACTGGGCTCTACTGGGGTAAGTTGGGTAGCACTGGGCCAAATCTGGGCTCCATTGGGTTAAACTGGGCTCCAGTGGACCTGTTATACTGGGCTGCACAGAGCTGCACCAGGCTAAATTGGGTTTACTTGGTTTTGTTATAATGGGCTAAACTGGGAAAAACAGGGCTAAATTGGACCAAATTGGGGTGCGCTGGGCTGCACTGGGTTAAATTGGGCTGCAGTGGGCTAAACTGGGCTAAAATTGGCTTAAATGGGCAGCACTGGGCTAAATGAGGATGCACTGGGCTCACTGGTCTAAACAGGGATCCACAGGGCTGCACTGGGCTCAAGTGGGCTCACTGGGACCTGTTATACTGGGCTGAATTGGGCTGCACCAGGCTAAATTGGGATTTCTTCTCTGTTACAGTGGGCTCTATTGGGCTAAACTGGGCTAAACCTGGATAATCAGGGCTGGGCTGGGCTGCACTGGGAAAAGAGGTCTGCAGTGGGCTAAACTGGGCTAAACTACACTCCACGGGGCTCAACCAGGCAAGCAGGTCTAAACTAGGCTAATCGGGGCTGTGCTGGGCTGTACTGGGCCAAACTGGGCTGCAGTGGGCTAAACTGGGCTCTACTGGGCAACACTGGGCTAAAATGGGCTTCAGTGGGCTCTGGTGGGCTAAATTGGGCTTCAGTGGGCTCTGGTGGGCTAAACTGGGCTCCACTGGGCTAAAGTGGGCTCACCTGGGCTCAACTGGACCTGTTTTACTGGGCTGCATTGGTCTGCACTGGGCTAATTTGGGCTTACTTGGCTCTGTTATAATGGGCTCTGCTGGGCTGCAGCAGGCTGAACTAGGGTAATTGGGGCTATGCTGGGCTGCACTGGGCCAAATAGGGCTGCAGTGGGCTCAACTGGGCTCAACTGGGCTAAAATGGGCAACACTGGGCTAAACTGGGCTGCACTGAGCTCTGCTAGGCTAAAGCAGGCTCACCTGGGCTCAATGGGATCTTTTATACTGGGCTTCAGTGTGCTGCACTGGGCTAAACTGGACCAAACTAAGCTAACTGGGGTTGTGCTGGGCTGCACTGGGCCAAACTGGGCTTTTTTGGCTATGTTGTGATGGGTTTTACTGGGCTGAACTGGGCTAAACTTGGCTTATTGAGGCTGGGCTGGCTTCCACTATGCTAAATTGGGCTGCAGTGGGCTGCACTGGGCTCTGCTGGGCTCCACTGGGTTCTACTGGACTCACCAAGGCTCATCTGGGCTCAACTGTATCCCTTACACTGGGCTGCAGTGGGCTTCACTCGGTTAAATTGGGCTTCCTTGGCTCTGGTACAATGGGCACTACTGGGCTGCACTTGGCTAAACTAGGCTAATCGGGGCTGGGCCGGGCTGCACTGGGCTCTACTGGGGTAAGTTGGGTAGCACTGGGCCAAATCTGGGTGCAGTGGGCTAAACTGGGCTCCATTTGGGCTAAACTGGGCTCAGTTGGACCTGCTATACTGGGCTGCACCGGGCTAAATTGGGCTTACCTGGCTCTGTTATAATGGGCTAAACTAGGCAAAACTGGGCTAAATTGGACCAAATCGGGGCTGTGCTAGGCTGCACTGGGTTAAATTGGGCTGCACTGGGTTAAATTGGGCTGCACTGGGCTAAACCGGGCTAAAATTGGCTTAAATGGGCAGCACTGGGCTAAATGAGGATGCACTGGGCTCACTGGTCTAAATGGGGATCCACAGGGCTGCACTGGGCTCAAGTGGGCTCACTGGGACCTGTTCTACTGGGCTGAATTGGGCTGCACCAGGCTAAATTGGGATTTCTTCTCTGTTACAGTGGGCTCTATTGGGCTAAACTGGGCTAAACCTGGCTAATTGGGGCTGGGCTGGGCTGCACTGGGAAAAGAGGGCTGCAGTGGGCTCCACTGGGTAAAACAGGGCTCCACTGGGCTCAGTGGGACCTGTTATACTGGGCTGCAGTGGGCTGCACGTGGCTAAACTGAGCTTACTTGGCTCTGTTATAAAGGACTTCGCTTGGTTACACTGGAATAAGCAAGACAAATCAGGGCTGTACTGGGCCAAATTGGGCTGAGATGGGCTCTGCTGGGCTAAACTGGGCTCTGCTCAGCTGAAAATGGGCAGCACTGGGTTTTACTGGGCTAAACATAGCTCCACTGGGACGTACTGGGCTCAACTGGACCTGTTATACTGGGCTGCACCAGGCTATATTGGGTTTGCTTTGCTCTGTTATAATGGGCTCTACTGGGCTGCACTGGGCTGAACTGGGCCAAATGCTAATCGGGGTTGTGCTGGGCTGCAGTGGGCTAAACTGGGCTCCACTGGGATAAAATGGACAGCACTGGGCTAAATTGGGCTGCAGTGGAATAAACTGGGACAAATTGAGCTCTGCTGGGCTGCACTGGGCTCAATTGGATGCTGTACTGGGCTAAATTTGGCGAAATCAAGGGTGTGCTGGGCTGCACTGGGTTAAATTGGGCTTCAGTAGACTAAACTGGGCAAAATTGAACACCACCAGGCAGCAGTGGGCTAAATGAGGATGCACTGGACTCAACTGAACCTGTTCTACTGGGCTGTAGTGGGCTGCACTGGGCTAAATTGGGCTTACTTGGTTCTGTTATAATGGGCTCTACTGGACTAAACTAGGCTAATCAGGGCTGGGCTGGGCTGCACTGGGAAAAGAGGGTTGTGGTAGGCTATACTGAACTAAACTGGGCTCTGTTAGGCTAAACTGGGCTGCACTGGGTGAAACAGGGCTCCGGTGGGCTCAGTTGGATTTGTTATACTGGGCTGGCTGCAGTGGGCTACACCAGGCCAAACTGGGCTTATTTGGCTCTGTTATTATGGGCTCTATTGGGCTAAACTGGGCTAAACTACGCTAATCAGGGCTGTGCTGGGCTGCACTGGGCCAAATTGGGCTGCAGTGGACTAAACTGGACTCCACTAGGGTCAGTGGGACCTGTCATACTGGGCTAAATTGGGCTTAATTGGCTCTGTTATAATGGGCTCTACTGGGCTAAACTAGGCAAAACGGGGCTGAGCTGGGCTGCACTGGGACAAATTGGGCTGCAGTGGGCTAAGCTGGGCTAACCTGGCCTGAACTGGGTTAAACTGGGCTCTGCTGGGCTAAAATGTGCCGCGCTGGGCCAAATTTAGCTGAACTGGGCTCCACTGGGCTAAACAGGTTTCCACTGGGGCAAAACTGGGCTGCACTGGGCAGCATTGGCCCTGTTATACTGGCTAATATGGGCTGCACTGGGCTAAAGAGGGCTGTTCTGGGCTGTGCTCGTCTCAAATGGGCTGTACTGGGCCAAACTGGGCTTTGCTGGGCTAGACTGGGTTGTACTGGCCTCCACTTGGCTTTACTGGGCTCTAACAGATTGTGCTGGGCTCTTATAATGGGTTGTACTGGGTGCACGGGGCTGCACTGTTACACACTGGGGGGCTGCTGGGCGTTACTGGGTGTTACTGGGAGGCGCTGGGTGTTACTGGGGGTCACTGGGAGGCGCCGAGGCCTGGCCGCGCTGCCCCCGCCTTTGTGCCGGGTCCCGTCACCACGGCAACCGCGGGCAGGTGGCGGCCGCTGGGCGGGGCCCGCGCCGCCGGCCCCGCCCCCTGCATCTGTCAGTCAGGCCGCGCGCAGCCTACCCTGCTGGCTGCTTGGCCCCGCCCCCCGCGGGGCAGACGGGCGGCGATTGGCCGAGGCCGTGCCCGGTGCCCGCCCCCCGCCGTGCAGGTTTGTGTGAGAGGCGATCGCGGACGGGGAGCGCACCGGGCGCAGCCGGGGCCGGAGCGGAGCGGAGCGGGAGGTACCGGGCGGCACCGGGCGGGGCGGGATGGGCCGGGCCGGGACCGGCTGGGATGTGACGTTCCGGTTCCTTTGGGGGCTCTCTTATCGCCGCCGTATCGCGACAGGGCGGGACTATCGCGACAGGTGCGCGTATCGCGACGGGGCGGCAGTGTCGCGACAGGTCTCTTTCCCGCGGCGCTCGGCGGGCAGAGAGGCCGCGCGCGGCGCCCCGCGTGGCGCCGCCGATCGCGACGGGGCCGCGATGTCGCGACAGCGCCCAGCGCCGGGCCGGCCGGGGGGGGGGGGGGGGGCTGGGGTTGAGAGTGGGGGCAGCGCGGCCCCCCCCCCCCCCCCGGTCGGTGCCGTGTCGCGACAGGGCCCGGAGCGGCGGCAGGTGCGCGGCGGGGGCGGCCCCATTGTTCCGCGGGGCGCTCCCGGGGGGCCCCGCCCCGCCCCGCCCGGTGCCGCCTTTGTGCGGGGCTTTGTCTGCGGGAGCGGCCCCCGCGCCCCCCGGGTGTGGCCGAGCCCCGGGCCCCGCCGCCCGCCTTTGTCCGCCCCCCCCCCCACCCCCCCGGGTCCCGGCCCCGGGCTTTGTGTGCGCCGGGAGCGGCCGCGGCCCCCGGGGCGCTGCTGATGCTGCGGAACGGATCGGCCGCACCGGGGGGCACCGGGGGGCAGCACCGGGGGCTGGGGGTGATGGGGGGCCCGGTGGTGCCCGACGGTGCCCGGTGCCGCATCCCGGAGCCCCCCCGCAGGGGCTGCGGCGGCCGAGCCCCGAGGGGCGAGGGGGGGGGCTGGAGGCCGTGGCCGGGCTGTGCCCGCACCGCAGCCCCTCGCCCGCAGCCCCTCGCCCGCAGCCCCGGTGATGCCCGGTGCCCCCCACCCAGCCCTCGCCCTCCCACCTGCCCCTGACTCCCGGCACGCCCGGGGCTGCAGCCACCATCTCCCCCCACCCCATCCATGGGTGGGGGCACCCCCCGATCACCCCCCCAAGCACCCGCCCGACCCCCTGATGGGTGAAGCCGTGCCAGAGCCCGCGCTGCTCGGGTCCGTCCCGGTTTGTGCAGCACCACGCACGGCGGCCGGGGCGTGCCACGGGCTCGGGGCGCTGCCAGCACGCGGTGCACGTGGCCGAGGCCGTGCCACGCTCCCAGCCGGCCACCCCATCCCTGCTGCCGCTCTGCCCCAGGGGCTGTGCCGGCCACGGACAGGGCACGGCCATGCGGGGACCCAGCAGGAGCACGGTCACCCTAAAATGATGGGCTCGGGTCTGTGCCGCTGCCCCTCCTGCGCCCCACAAAGCTAGGGGGCTCGGCACGGCCGGGATGCTGCAGGGAGGTGCGGTGGCTCGCAGCCTGTCCTCGCTGCCTGCCTGCTCCAGATCCATCCATCACCACCTCTTTGATCGCCGGGGTGCAATGCAGCAGTCCCCACCCCGCCTGGTGGGCTGCCCAGCACCGCCCTGCCCGGCCCCAGTCCTCCCAGTGTGTCCCCACACACTCACCAGGGGGTTCTCGGGCAGTGGGCACCGGTTCTCCCGTGGCCGCTCTCCCCAGCCGTTGGTCTCTGCCCAAAACCTCTCCCCAGGGGTGGTCTCGGGTGAGGCTCCTCTCCTGCGCCCCTCGTCCCCATCGCGCCCAGACGCCCCTTTGAGCCCTGTTTGAGCGGGGTGCTCTGGGGCCATGGCTTTTAGGATTTGACACAGACAGCCGTGGTCAGCACCCCCAGCACCCCCAGCACCCCCAGCACGCTGCCTCCACCCTGTGCTGGGAGCATCCCACCCCCCGGGGCCGTGCAGCCCACCCGGGGCTTGTGCCCCATCCTACGAGCACAGCTCGTGCCTGGCACGCTGTGGGGGTCCGCCACGCTCCACGGGGACGTCCCCGGGTCTAGCGGCTGCTGGCAGCCCCTCGGGGCCGTGCTTTCCACGGCTCTGCTCCCTTCGGTCCCTTCGCTGCCTTGGCTGGGGAGGGGCCCCGGGGGCTGCAGTTGGTGCCAGCAGCCGGCACGTGCCAAGCCGGAGCAGCTGCATGGGCAAAGGCATTCCTGGCAGCACAGGGCACGGGGTGACACCCACCGAGCCCAGGGCAGGAGCAGGAGGGTGCCCGGTGCCCCCCAGCCCCCTGTCCCCTCCCCAGCCCCTCCCTGGGCAGCTGCGAAGGCACCGGGAATGCTCAGCTGCCGGCTCGGCCCCCCCAGCCGCCGCGGCTCCCCGCCAGGTCCAGCGCCCTGGAAGCCATTTGCTGCCGCTGCAGCCTCTCGCCGGGCAGCTGGGAGCCGCTGGCATGTTTTCGGGGCAGCCTCCGATGGATTTGGCCCCCCCCGAGCCCCCACCAGCAGCACCCTTCGTGGGGTGTCCCCTCCTCGCCGGCAGCGCCGCGGGGACCGCGTGTGGCCGTGCCCATCGGGGGAGCCTGGGGACAGCTGGGGGCTGGTGGGGAGCCCTCGTTTTGGGGCTGGACTGGGGAGAAAGGAGGAAAAGCTGCATAAAGCACACCAGGGGTAACGCACGAGTGTGTCAGTGATGCAGGGCGGGGGGCAGCCCCCCCCTCGTGCCAGCCCCTGCTGGGGGCGGTGGAGGGGGCACCTGGCACGGGGGCTGCCACGGCCTTTTTCTGGCAGAGGGGGGGCAGCACCACACTGGGCACGGCCCCACACATGGGAACCGTGTCCCTGGGGTGGGGGGCCCTGGGGTGGGGGTCTTTGGGGAGAGCTGAAGCCCCTCTCCAATGCATGTGGGGCTGTGGTTATGGGGTGAGCACAGACTGGGTGCCAGTGTGGGGCTGCCCCAGCCCCCAGGTGCAGGAGCCCCGCTGGCAGCTTGGGGGCCACAGGTCCCAGGGGGGTCCATGGGTCCCAGGGGGGGTCCTGGCCCATGCCCCCCCCCCCCTTGCCCAGACTCACGCAGATGAGTCGATGGCGTTTGACCTTCATCTACCACACGATTTATGGATTGTCTGGGGATGCTCATTGCTGGGGGGGGGCTGAAAGCTGTGCGGGCACCCAGGGGGGCTGGAGCAGACCCCCGGATGGAGGTCTGTGCCGGGGGGTGAGAGGGGAGGCTGGGGGCTCCCTTGGGGTTATGGGGCCACGGGTGGGGAGGTGCTGGGGTGCAGGTCCCCAGAGCGGGGGGGGCTGTTGGGGCAGGCAGGCCCTGACTCAGCGCCCGGTGGCCCCCCCGCCCCATGGATTTCCCGGGGATAATCCGGTGTTGACATGGCCCGGCACGGCCGGTGCGCAGCCGCGGGGCTGCCCGGACCCCCGGGGGCAGGCAGCAGGCAGCGGGGCTGAGCCCCCCCCCCGGGTATGGGGGGGGCGGCACGGGGCTGACCCCCTGCCCTGCCCGCAGAGCCATGCTCGCCAACGCGGCCACCATGCGGATCCTCATCAAGGGGGGGAAGGTGGTGAACGACGACTGCACGCTGGAGGCGGACGTCTACATCGAGAACGGCATCATCCAGCAAGTGGGCCGCGAGCTCATGATCCCCGGCGGGGCCAAGGTCATCGACGCCACCGGCAAGCTCGTCATCCCCGGTGGCATCGACACCAGCACCCACTTCCACCAGACCTTCATGAACGCCACCTGCGTGGATGATTTCTACCACGGCACCAAGGTACCGCCTGGCACGGCGCTCCGCTCACCCACTGCCCCGGTCACGGTCACGGTGGGTGTGCTGCCGGCACGGGGAGGGCTCCCCGGTCCTGCTGGCTGTGCCTGGGGGGGCTCAGATCCCCCAGCTGGTGCAGGGCAGCAGTTCCTGGGTGCTGGATCAGCCTCGTGGCCAGGCAGACGGCATTTGGCTGCCGTGCCCGGCTGCGGTCACTGCCAGCTCCGGTCGTGCCGCAGGTCTCAGCCGTGTCGTGGCAGCACCAGCCCCCAGCCCGGCTCTTCCCCAGCACGGCCAAGAGAAATCACGCTGACTTGTGATTCTTTTTATTCTGCAAATCATCAGGTTTTGGCTCTTTGGTTGCGCTGGCAGCCAGCCGTGCTGCCGCAGGGACGCTGCGTGGCTGGGCACGGCACTGCCCGCAGCCGGGCTCAGGCTTCTGCTGCCTGCCCCCAGCTGTGCCCAGCACCCAGCAGGGATGGCAGGGACCTGGTGCAGTGCTCCACGGGGCCGGGGCATCCCCGGGGACCTCAACACCCCCAGTGTAGCTCTCGGGGGGCCGTGGGGCTGGCGGTGCCGAGCACCGGGTGCCGCCGTCCATGCGCCCCGCACACAGCGGGCATTGTGCAGGGCTGGCGCCGGCCGTGCCTGGCCCCGGGGTGGGGGTGCTGGGTGGTGCTGAGCCACGGCACGGCGAGGGGACAGTGTGGTGACCGCAGGCACCCCGTGCCGTGCCTTCCCCACCCCGGCAGGCTGCCTGGCAGCACAGCGAGCACCCCCCCAGGGCCAATTGCCTAAAGGAGCTTTGGGGATTAGCCGGGCCGGGTGAGCCGGGGACATGGCCGGGTGCGACGGCGCCCACCCCGCTGCCCGTGCAGGCTGTGTGCTGGGGGGGGGCTCTCCCACGGCCCCCGTGCTGCCAGGTGAGGGCAGCCCCCCTGGATAGGGCCCTGTGGTGCTGCAGGGCTCAGCCTGCCCCATGCCGGGGCTGTGAGGGCTGCAATCCACAGACCCATGGAGATTCCAGGCAGGGCCCCCCAAATCAACCCATTGGCACTGGGGGGGTGGCCGGCCGTGTCTGGTCTCCCTGTGCACCTTAAGCACAAGGTGGGGTGCCCCCCCCCCCAGACAGGGCTTGGGGGGGGATGGTGCCTGCAACAGAGCTGGCCCAGGAGCGCAGTGACCCCCCCGTTGTCCCCTGGGGGTGCAGCCACCATCCTGGCTGTTTGGGGACAGCGCGGGCACCCCCGGGGGCGCATCCTGCCCCCAGCGCGCCCCCACCTCACCCGCAGGCAGCCCTGGTGGGAGGGACGACGATGATCATCGGCCACGTGCTGCCCGACAAGGAGACCTCGCTGCTGGACGCCTACGAGAAGTGCCGCAGCCTGGCCGACCCCAAGGTCTGCTGCGACTACGCCCTGCACATGGGCATCACCTGGTGGGCGCCCAAGGTGAGCGTGGCACCGCGGCCCCCCCCCCTGGCACCACGGGAGGGCAGCGGGGCCGCCCTGCCCGGGAACAGCTGCTGCGGCCGGGGCTAATTCCTGTGCGCTGATCCCATTAGCCGCTTGTTTGGGTGGGTTTGCCCACCCCGGGCTGCCTTTTGAGCTGCCTTGAGCCCGGGTCCCCGCCGGGCTGAGCCCCTCGCGGAGGGGGGGGACCCCATGCAGCTGCCGCAGTGGGATCAGGCTGGGAACGAACCCCAGGGACTCCCGGCCCCGTTGCAGCAGTCGCTCCCCAGGGCACGGGCACAAATCCTGCCGGAGACATCCCCAAGGGTGAAGCGTGGGTCCCTGCCCCATGGCGCTGAACACCTCGCCCCGTGCCCACCCCACAGCGGGGGGAGCACAGCCCCAAAGCTCTCCGTGCACCCCGGGGCTGCGGCGCCGCCGTCCGCGCTGAGCCCCTGTCCCCGTGCAGGTGAAGGCAGAGATGGAGACGCTGGTGCGGGAGAAGGGGGTGAACTCCTTCCAGATGTTCATGACCTACAAGGACCTGTACATGCTGCGGGACAGCGAGCTCTACCAGGTCTTCCGCGCCTGCCGCGACTTCGGGGCCATCGCCCGGGTGCACGCCGAGAACGGCGAGCTGGTGGCCGAGGTGAGCGCCGTGCGGGGAGGGGGCCACGTGCATGGGGCAGGCAGAGCCCTTGGTGGCCCCCAGCCGGACCCCACGCCCCCCGCACCTTTCCGCAGGGAGCCAAGGAGGCGCTGGAGCTGGGCATCACGGGGCCGGAGGGCATCGAGATCAGCCGGCCTGAAGAGGTGAGTCCGGCCAAGGCACCGCTGCGTGGCGGGGGCCTGGGGCACGGCTGTGCTCGGGCTGGGGCTCGGTTTTGGGGCGCCCCCAGCCAGCAGCCGTCCGTGCGGCCACCCCATGCACCCCATGAGTCTGTGCCACCCACACACCCGCACGCACCCCATCCACCCGCGTGCTCACCGCCCACGCGCCCCGTCCTCACCCCTGCGCCATGCATGGGGTCCCCACGCCCTCCCCGTGCCCCCATCCCTGCACCCACCGCCCCGAGCGCCGCGCAGCCCCCCCTGCCCACCCCCCCTGGGTCCAGCTCCCCGTGCCGGGCGGTCGCTCACCGCCGCTCTCCCCGCAGCTGGAGGCCGAGGCCACGCACCGCGTCATCACCATCGCCAACAGGGTGAGTCGCCAAGAGCCACGCGTGGCCGGGACCCCCCCTATAGCGCGGGGACCCCGTGGCCCCGGTCTGGTGGCCGGGATGTCCCCAGGGGGTGTCCCCAGGGGGTGTCCCCACATCCCCAGGGGGTGTCCCCACGTCCCCAGGGGGTGTCCCTGTGTCCCCAGGGGGTGTCCCCACATCCCCAAGGGGTGTCCCCAGGGGGTGTCCCCACATCCCCAGGGGGTGTCCTCAGGGGGCGTCCCCAGGGGGTGTCCTCACAGGGTGTCCCCAGGGGGTGATCCCACATCCCCAGGGGGTGTCCCCATGTCCCCAGGGGGTGTCCCCGCATCCCCAGGGGGTGTCCCCACATCCCCAGGGGGTGTCCCTGTGTCCCCAGGGGGTGTCCCCACATCCCCAGGGGGTGTCCCCGTCCCCGGGGGGTGTCCCCATGTCCCCAGGGGGTGTCCCCATGTCCCCAGGGTGTGTCCCCACATCCCCAGGGGTTGTCCCCACGGGGTGTCCCCAGGGGGTGTCCCTGTGTCCCCAGGGGGTGTCCCCAGGGGGTGTCCCCAAGGGGTGTCCCCGTGGGGTGTCCCCACATCCCCAGGGGGTGTCCCCATGTCCCCAGGGGGTGTCCCCGTGTCCCCGGGGGGCGCAGGGCCCCCCATCAGCCGTGCCCGCTGTCCGCAGACCCACTGCCCCGTGTACCTGGTGAACGTCTCCAGCATGTCGGCCGGGGACGTCATCGCCAGCGCCAAGATGCAAGGTACGGCCGCGGGTGGGGCCGGGGGGCGGGGCCACAGCGCGAGGCTCCGCCCACTTGTGGGGTAACGCCCTGTTAGGCCCCTCCTACCCTGCATGTGGCCCCGCCCCTATCGCGCACCGTGGGGCTGCAGTGGGAGCCCTGGCCCCGCCTCCTGGGTGTGGCCCCGCCCTTTGCGGTGGAAGGGCTTGGAGCTCCGCCCCCTGCATGAAGCTCCGCCCCCTGCGCCTAGCGCGCCTGGCCACGCCCCCTCTGTCTGGTGGCCCCGCCCACGGCGCTGCGGCACACGTGGGGGACGGGCACACGCGGGGACACGCGGGGACACGGGGGGACATGTGGGGACACGGGGGGACACGGGCACACCTGGGGACATGTGGGGACACGGGCACACGTGGGGACACGCGGGGACACGGGCACACACACGGGGACACGCGGGGACATGCATGGGGGCACGTGGGGACACAGGCACCAGGGGGTCCCTGTGGGTGTGCACACAGAGCTGTGGGGCCACGGGGGCACACGCACGGACATGGGTGTGCAAGGACACAGGGACCTGTGCACAGGGACACGTGTGGCTGGGATGCACACACGGACACGGACACGTGGGCGCACTGCACAGGGAGGTGCAGGGCAGGGACACAGCAGAGCCCTGGGGACGCGGTCACACACAGGCAGGAGGTGCAGGGCCATGGGTAGGGGCACGCAGGGACACGTGGGGTCGTGGGCACATGTGTGTGCACAAGCAGGCGTGCAAACCCACAGGGCCACGGGGCCACACGGGGCACGGGGTGTGAGCACACGTGTGCACACAGGCACAGACGTGCGCTCCGGTGGCACAGGCAGGACTCACGCACAGCCCCCCCTTGCACACCCACCCCACACCCCATAGCCCCGTCCCACAGCCGTGCCTGTCCCCGCAGGGAAGGTGGTGTACGCGGAGACCACCACGGCGCACGCCACGCTCACCGGGCTGCACTACTACCACCAGGACTGGTTCCACGCCGCCGCCTACGTGACGGTGCCGCCCCTGCGCCTGGACACCAACACCTCCGCCTACCTCATGAGCCTGCTCGCCAAGTACGGCAGCCCCCGGCTGCTCCCCGCGCCCCCTCCCCGCATGCCACGCTCTCCGGGCACCCCACTGCCAAGGCCAAGTGCTCCCTAGAGCCACCCCCTCCTCTTTTGGGCACCCCACTCCTTGGGTGGGTTCCCGGGAGCCTCGCTTCATGGGCACGGTGCTGTCTGGGTGCCTCGCTTCCCTCACGCCCTGCTCCCTCGGTGCCTCCCCCCTCGGGTTCCCTGCTTTCCAAGCACCTGGGCTGCACGGGGTGCCCCATTCCTTGAGCACCCCTCTGCACAAAGTGCCCTGCTCCCTGAGCACCCTGCTGCATGGGTGCCCCTCTCCTTAAGCACCCCACTCCTTGGGCACCCTGCTCCTTAGCACCTCATTGCGTGGGTGCCCTGCTCCCCAAGCACCCCATTGCATGGGTGCCCTGTTTCTTAAGCACCCCATTGTGTGGGTGCCCTACTCCTCAAGCACCCCATTGCATAGATGCCCCTCTCCTTAAGCACCCCACTCCTTGGGCACCCTGTTCTTGGGCACCCCATTGCTTGGGTGCCCTCTTAAGTACCCCATTGCATGGGTGCCCAGCTCCCTGAGCACCCCACTGCATGCACGCCCTGCTCCCCGAGCACCCCACTGCCGGTCTCCAGCCCCGCTGCAGGCTGGCTGTGCCCCAGCCCTGCCCCGTGCCCCCGCAGCGACACCCTGAACGTCGTGGCCTCCGACCACCGGCCCTTCAGCACCAAGCAGAAGGCCATGGGCAAGGAGGACTTCACCAAGATCCCGCACGGTGTCAGCGGGGTGCAGGACCGCATGAACATCATCTGGGAGCGGGGTGTGGTACGTGCATATAGGGCAGGGGCAGAGCTGCCCCACGGGGCAGGATGCAGCCTGGCACCCGCCACAGCGAGTGGGGGGCGCGCACGGGAACCCCTCACCCCCTTCTGGTGGCAGGTCGGGGGCAAGATGGATGAGAACCGCTTCGTGGCCGTGACCAGCTCGAACGCCGCCAAGCTGCACAACCTGTACCCCCGCAAGGGCCGGATCATCCCCGGGGCCGACGCCGACGTCGTGGTGTGGGACCCCGAGGCCACCAAGTAGGTGCCCACCCCCTCGGGGACAACGGGGACGGGGCTGCACGAGGGTGGCCGCTCACCGCCCCGTCCCCTGCCCAAGGACCATCTCGGCCAGCACCCAGGTGCAGGGCGGGGAGATCAACCTGTACGAGAACATGCGGTGCCACGGGGTGCCCCTGGTCACCATCAGCCGCGGGCGCGTGGTCTACGAGAACGGCGTCTTCATGTGCGCCGAGGGCACCGGCAAGTTCTGCCCCCTCCGCTCCTTCCCGGACTCCGTCTACAAGAAGCTGGTGCAGCGGGAGAAGGTACGGGGGGGGGGACGGGGACGGGGACGGGCGATGCGGGGCGGTGGCGGTGCCCGCGGGGTGGCTCTGAGCCCCCGGTGCCGTGGTCGGTGCTGTGCCGGTGGGAGCGCGGCGTGCTCGGGGTGACGGGCAGAGCGTGGCGGTGACATCCCACGGGTGGGAGCGGGGCACGGGAACCCCCCCCAGCTCCTGCCCTTCCCCATCCTCTTCCCCCACGGTGCCGGTGCAGAGGGTTTGGGGACGGCCACCCGCTGTACCCAGCAGTTGTGCCAGCGCGTGTGCAAGGTGCGTGCAAAGCTTCGGGGCCCTCAGTGCCTCTTGTCTCTGGCTCTTTGCCCTCCACCAAGCCTCGGGCACCCCCTCACCGCCCCGCTCTGCCCTCACGCTTGTCCTGGTGTGACCCCCAGGACTGGGACCAGCGGTGCTGGCACCCCCAGGCGCTTCTGAGGGTGCGCAGGGGGCTTGTGGTGCGAGGGAAGCCCCAGCGGGAGCCGTGCGGGGTCTTGGGGCTGCACGAGGGGCACGGGGCAGGGTCCTGCTGCTGTGCCTGCACGGGCTGCTCCCAGCCCCTGCCTGCGCCTCGCTGCTGGGGGGACGGGGCTGCGCCGAGGGGCTCACCCACCCCCCCCTGCCCACCACCCCTCCCCGTCCCTGTGCACCGTCACGGGGCTCCGGGGCCTCGTGCACCCGGTGCAGGCTCCCCCTGCACCGCTCCTCCCCGGGCTGCGCCCACCGCAGCCCCCTCCCCACTTCGCTTTGCTCCGCAGACCACGGCCCCCCCGTGCTCCCAGCCCCAGCCCCACTCCCTCCCCACGTGCCCACACCAAGGGACACCCCTTGTGTCCAAACCATCCATTTGGGGGTCCTCCCAGCACCCCGCACCCCGTGCCCTGCCCGACCCCCGGCACCCAGCGCCAGCCCCCCCCTGCGCCCCGTGGCCCCTCCAGGCGGGCACGGCCGCGTCCCGGCCCCCAGCTCACGGCTCTCTCTGCTTTTTGCTTCCCTTCCGGCAGAGTTTAAAGCTCAGGGCCGTGGATCGCACCCCGTACCTGGGGGACGTGGCCGTGGTTGTGCACGCAGGGAAAAAAGAGACGGGGACGCCCCTTGCAGATACGCCCACCCGGCCTGCCACGCGACACGGGGGCATGAGGGACCTGCACGAGTCCAGCTTCAGCCTGTCCGGTAAGAGCGGGGGGCATCCAGGCCCCCTGCCCCCCTGCCCACCTCCCACAGGGGCTCCCCGGCACCGCCAGGCACCCCCAGACCTCCCAGTACCTCCCCCAGCACCATCCCAGTGCCCCCACCGCACTCCCAGTGCCTCCCCCACCACCATCCCGGTGCGTCCCCTTCTCTGGTGCACGGGGCCCCCCCACACATCCCACTCCCCCAGTACGCAGCTCCCAGGCAGAGTAGGACCCCGACCCCCTCCCCGTCCCCACCACCTCTCCACGCGCCGTCCGTCCGTCTGTCCACCGTCCGTCCATCCATGGCTCCGTGGCGGTGACACGCGCGGTGCTGGTGTCCCCGTGGCCATGGGGAGCGGGCAGGAGGGGGGGGCAGCGTCTCCCCGCTCCCCGGGGTCACATCCTGCTCCCCGTGCCGCCCGTGCTCGGTGCTGGCCGTGCTCCTGGGGGGGCCGTGAGCATCCCCCAGGCACGGTGGGGCTGCGGTCGCTGCCCCCCAGCCCTGGCACTGCAGGAGGCAGGGGGGGCTCGACGCCGGCTGGGGCGCAGCCTGGGACCCCCGGCGCAGTGGGTGGGTGCAGGGCGCCGGGGGGGCCGGTGGTGGCACTTGGGGGGGGGCTGGGGTCGCCGTCGGGCCCTGCCGTGTGTCCGGCAGCCCTGACGCCCGTCCGTGTGTCCGTCCCGCAGGTTCGCAGATCGATGACCACGTTCCAAAGCGAGCTTCGGCCCGGATTCTCGCTCCCCCCGGAGGCCGGTCGAGCGGCATTTGGTAAAGCCGGGGACCTGGCCCCCAAATGAGGATGGGGGCGCCGGGCCCCGGGCCGCCCCCCCCCCGCTCGGCACCGGCCGGGCCGCGGCCCCTCCGCTGGGGCTCCCCCCGTGCCCACCGCCCCGGCGGATTTGGGGGGGCCCTGCCCGGCGGGGGCCGTGCCGGGGGGCGCCCGCAGCGCCAGCCCCGTGCCGGGGGACCCCCGCTGCCGGGCTCCTGGAGCCGAGCCGGTGGGGGTCCGGGGGGGGGGGGGGGGCCGAGCCCCCCGCCCGTGGGCCGGGGCCGGGGGCAGGAGGTGTGCCCGCCCCGTCCCTTTTCTGTTTGCACGTTGGGTTTGGATCAGTGATTTTTTGACTTGTTTGTGCATCACGTGGAGATAACTCTGAAGTGGTTTGTGTCACTAGAGCTAGGGGAGACACGGGAGAAGCAGGGACCCTACCCCACACACACACCCCTCCGGCCCCCCGGGACCCCCCGCCCGACCCCAGCCGTCCCCCCCCACCCCACCCCACCCTCGGTGCCCCCCGCCGACACACGCGCGTGCACAGCCGTGCAAACCCTGCCCCGCGCGCCCGGTGCCGGCGGGCCCCTCGCCCCCCTCGCCCCCCTCCGATCCCACTGCGTCCCCCCGGGGCCGCCGGTGCCCGCATCCCCGTCACGCCATGGTGCTACCGGGGGGGCCGCCGCCCCCCGCCGCCCCCTGCGCCCCCGTCCCCCCGGGGTAGTGTGAAATGTGAAATGTGGCTCGTGCACTTTGTCCCCGTAGTTGGTCCTGTAGGCGTGCGGGGTCCGCCCCGCGCGGTGCCGCTCCGTTTGCTCATTAAAGCCCCTTCTCACCGCGCCCGGCCTCGCTGCCTGCTTGGGGTCGGGGCTGGGAGGGGGGCGTGTGGCTGTGGGACCCCCCTGCACGGCCACCCCTAGGGCTGCAGGCCCCAAACGGGGCACGGGGCCTGCGTGCACGGCCTGGGAGTGAGCCCATGGTGGCCGCAGGTGTGCAAGGTGTGGTGGCACACACAGTGACAGCGCTGCCGGACACCCCCGTGGGGGCACCGGGACCCCCAGAGGGGGGCACAGCACCACCGGGCCTGGGGCAGCCCCAGCCAGCGCATCGGCACCGCCTGGATGTGGGGACATGGGGACACGGGGACATGGGGATATGGGGACACATAGGGACATGAGGACATGGGGACACAGACACAGGGATGGTGGGACATGGGGACAGGGACACAGGGACAGAGATGTGGGGATGCTGGGACACAGGGAGACATGGGGATGTGGGGACACGGGGACACAGATACAGGGATGGAGGGACATAGGGACAGGGACACGGGGACACAGATGTGGGGATGCTGGGACACAGGGAGACATGGGGACATGGAGATGTGGGGACACAGATGTGGGGATGTGAGGACATGGGGACACAGGGATGTGGGGACATGGGGATGTGGGGACACAGACACATGGATGGTGGGACATGGGGACAGGGACATGGGGACACAGATGTAGGGATGTGGGGACACGTGGGGATGCTGGGACACTGGGACTTGGGGACGCAGGAACATGAGGACACAGGGACATGGGGACACAGAGACGGGACACAGACACAGGGATGGTGGGACATGGGGACAGGGACATGGGGACACAGAAATGGGGATACTGGGACACAGGGAGACATGGGGACACGTGGGGATGTGAGGACACGGGGACTTGGGGACACAGATATGGGGTCACAGGGACATGGGGACAGACGTGGGGATGGTGGGACATGGGGACACTGGGACAGGGGGATGTGGGTACACTGATATTGGGATTTGGGGACATGGGGACACAGTTTTGGGGACGTGAGGACACAGGGATGTGGGGACACGGTTGTGGGGCTGTGGGAACGTGGGGACAGGGACATGGGGATGCTGGGACACAGGGAAACATGGGGACAGAAATTATGGGATGTGGGGACGTGGGGCCACGGGCACGGGGGGATGTGGGTACACTGATATGGGGATTTGGGGACACGGGGACAGGAGGACAGGGGGCAGCCCCTCAGCCCCAGGCCCCTCCGGCCGCCGGCCGCCAGGGGGCGCTGTGGCGCGCGGCGTTGCCGTGGCAACGGGCGGGGGGCGAGGGGCGGGGGGTGGAGGCGGCTCCCCCGCGGCGTTGCCATAGCAACGGGGGGCGGGGCGAGGCAGGGCCGGGCCCGCCCCGGGCTGGGAGGCGGTGGCGGCGGCGGCGGCGGCGGCGGAGGCGCATGCGCGGTGCGCGCCCGGTGCCGGCCCGGTCCCGAGAGCCCGGCGCGGCGCAGGCGGAGGCAGAGCGGAGGCCGGGGCGACCCCGGCCCGAGCGCGGTGAGTGCGGCACCGGCACCGCTACCGGCACCGGGGGGGGCCCGGAGGGGGCCCGGAGGGGGCCCGGAGGGGCCGGGGTGCCGCATCCCGGTACCGGGAGAGCGGGCAGGAGCCGGGCCTCCGGTGATGGAGAGGCCCTGACGGGGAGGGGGGGGGGCGCGGCGGGGCCTCTGCCGGTGGTGGTGGCGGGGGGGGGGAGGAGCGGGGAGCCGGGGATGGAGGGGAACCGGGGGGGGCCCGGTTGTGGCAGCGGCGCGGCCCGCCCGGTGTCCCCGGTGATGGAACGGCCCCGGGGGGGCTCGGCCTGACTCAGCGGGGGGGCGGCCGCCTCCGGCAGGGCCTGGCCCGGACACCGGCACCGGAGGGGCAGCCCCGGGAGGTGCCAGCCCCGGGCAGCGCCGTCCGGCCTCGTCCCGGCCCGGCCCCCCCGTTATGGAGGTCCCGGGGCACGGCGCAGCCCCACGGTAAGCGGCCAGCACCGGGCACGGCCCTGCCCCGGATCCGCACAGCGGGGCCCTGCCGGGACCGGGACCGGTGGCGGTGGCCCTGGT
This sequence comes from Netta rufina, assembly GCF_964035555.1. NCBI lineage: Eukaryota > Metazoa > Chordata > Aves > Anseriformes > Anatidae > Netta > Netta rufina. Next base: position 121,386,230 of record NC_140125.1, read on the forward strand.
GGTGACACGGTGACACCGGGGGACCGAGGTGGGGACACCACGGGGGGGGGACACGGGGCCCGGCAGGTCCCCGGCGCCTCCCTGCTCCCCACCGTGGGGTCCCTGGGGGGGGGTTTGAGGCTCCCTGGAGCCCACCCGGTGTTACCGGGAGCTGCAGCCGAGCCCGGTGCCCCCCGGGATGTCACCGAGCGTCCCCACGGTGGCTCCAGGCCCGTTCCCATGGGTGCATGGGGACACCGGGGGTGGCTGCTGCCGGCACACGGGGGGACACGGACACAGCACCGGGGCTGGCACCGGGCTGCGGGCACCGGGATGTGGGCACCGGGAGCCCTGCCGGTGCCGTGGCCACAGGAAGGCAGCCCCGGTGCGCACGGTGCCGCGGCCACCCCGCTGCGGGGGTCCCGGGGGCCCGATCCCGGCGGCAGCCCCGGGGCTGGCGGCACCGCAGCGTCCCCGAGCCTGCGCCGTCCCCCGCGCCTGTTTGTCACTCGACCCGCCGGGATGCGCTCCCGAAATAGCAGCCGCGGTCTCCTCGGGGCGGGCGCCGCCGCCGCCACCGCCGCTCCTCCTGCAGCCCTCGGTGCGGCCCGGGGACGGGCACGGGCACCGCCACGGCTCCGGTGGGGATGGGGACGGGCACGGTGAGGAGCCGGTGAGCGGCCCAGGAAGCCCCGGCTGCCGTTCTGCTGCCGGGAGCCCGGTGCAGAGCCCCGTCCCGCCACCCCCTGCCTTGGCACCCATCCCGGTGCCCCCGGTTCCGGGGACAGAGGCACACCGGGCGGTTTTGTGGCCGGGTGTGGGGTCAGCAGCACCGGGCTGCGGGACGATGGAAGCGCAGCGGTAAGCTCCCTGCTCTGCCCCGTAACACGGCTGGCGGGGCACCGGGCCAGGGGCTCCCCGCGGATCTGCAAACCCCTCGGGGCAGCGCCCCCGGCCCCGGCACCCCCCCGGGGTTGGGTTCTCCGCAAGGGGCTGCGTGGCCCCGGGTGCTGGTCCTGAGGCTGGAAGCTGCCCCAGCAGCAGCTCGCACGGCCCTGCCAGCCCCCGGCACAGCCCGTGGTGCCCGTGCGCGGTGCCCACGGTGCCCGGTGGCCGTGCTGGCACACGCCCGGCGTCGCGTTGGCTGCGGGGAGCGGCCGGGCGCTGGCGCGGGGTTGACCTGGATTCGTCCCTGCCTCCGAATTCGCCCCCTGCGCCGCGTGTGCGCGCTGCGACCAAAGTCCTTGGCACCGCCGGGCTCACCGCACCCATGGGTGCGCTCGGGGCTCCTCCTCGGCCGGGGGGGCTCCCGCGGGGGTTTCGGGGGGGGGGGGGGGGGGGGTCCCGGTGGGCTGAGCGCTGAGGGCTGGGGCCGCTGGCTGCAGCCGGCGGGGCGTCGGGCGGCTCCCCCACGCGCTGCGCTAATTACCCCGCTGCCCGCTGATGATGCACGCGCCGAGCCGGTCGGAGAGGTGCCGCGGCCACGCTGCCAGCCCCACGCCGGGCAGGGCGCTGTGCCGGGGGGCTTCTGCCCCGTGGGGGGGCTCCTGCCCTTTTGGGAGAGGTCCTTGCTGCCCGGGTGCAGGGGTGGGGGTCCAGGCGAGGGGCTCCCAGCCCCGGTTTGGCCTCTCGGCACCGCGATGCCCCCAGCAGCCACCCACAGCCCCTGCAGGGCCCGGCAGCGTGTCGGCAGGGGGCCGCGTGCCGCAGACCCCCCCTCACCCCGCAGCCCCTCTCCCCGTCTCCATCCCCCCCCCCCCGCACTCGGGCAGCAGCCGCGGGTCCCGGCAGAGCCGCAGTGCGCGTGGCTCCGCACCGCGATGACTCAGCTCCGGGTGGCTGTGCCGGGGAGGGGGGGGGGGGGGACGGGACCCCCGGCCCCACGGCTCCCGGGGAGCAGGACGGTGCCCCCCCAGCTGCCAGCTCTGCGCCCCCCGGGGCCGTGGCAGCGGTGGCAGCGGTGCCACCGGCCGGTGCTGAGTCACAGCGGTGGCTGCCGCCCTGCTGCGGGGGGGGGCTGTGGCTGCCGGCACCTTGCAGCCCCCACGGGGGGGCACCCAAGGGGGGTGGCAGCACCCCAGGGTGCCGGGCATGGGGTGGGGGTGGCTTTGGCCCCCCCCCGGGAGCCCTCGCTCGCAGCTGGCCCCTAAGCCCCTGATCTCTGATCTGCGCAGCAGAGTGAAAGCGGATTAACGCTGCTGGGGGGGGAAAGGGGGGGGCGGGGATCCCCAGACCCCCCCCCTCCAGACCTGGGGAGGGGCTGGGACCCGGCTCCTCGCAGCGGGGGCGCTCGCTTCTCCAAATCCTTTGGCTGGAGGCAGTGGGGCAGTGCCTGGGTGCCCCCCCCCGGTATCCCCCCCAGCTCCGCAGCCCCCTGCCGTGCCGTGGGGCTGGGGGCTCTGCCCCCCGACCCCTCACCGTCTGGGCACAGGTTTGCCAGCAGATGTTTGCCCCTCTAAGCTCTCACAGACCCCGTGCAGATTAGGAGGCACTGGCGGGCTGGGCTGGGGGGGCCATAAGCTGCTTACCCCCCCTCAGCACGCCCAGAGCCCCCCGGCACGGCCAGGCTCAGCCCCCCGTGGCCGGGGCGTCGCGGTGGCACCAGGGCCACAAGCCCACGTTGCGGGTTTGGGGGTGGGCGGCTCATTTAGTGCCACATCCCGCAGCCCCCCTAGCAGGCGGGGGGGGGTCCCAGCCCCCCGGCGTGACGGCCGCCTCTCCCGCAGCTGGGGCATGGCCGTCAATGTGTACTCCACCTCGGTGACCAGCGAGAACCTGAGCCGCCACGACATGCTGGCCTGGGTCAACGACTCCCTGCAGCTCAACTACACCAAGATCGAGCAGCTCTGCTCAGGTGGGTCCCCGACGGGGGGGTGTGGGGGGGCGCGGGCACCTGCCACGACCCCCCGGTGATGCCGTGTGTCCCCCTCCCCTGCTCCCCAGGGGCCGCCTACTGCCAGTTCATGGACATGCTGTTCCCCGGCTGCGTCCACCTGCGGAAGGTGAAGTTCCAGGCCAAGCTGGAGCACGAGTACATCCACAACTTCAAGGTGCTGCAGGCCGCCTTCAAGAAGATGGGAGTGGACAAAGTAGGTCCCGTGGGGGGGCGGCCGGGGGGTCCCCGGCGCCTGCGTGGGGCCGGCAGCCCCCCCCCCAGCACGTGTGTCCCCCCCCTGCAGATCATCGCGGTGGAGAGGCTGGTGAAAGGCAAGTTCCAGGACAACTTCGAGTTCATCCAGTGGTTCAAGAAGTTCTTTGACGCCAACTACGACGGGAAGGAGTACAACCCGCTGCTGGCACGGCAGGGCCAGGACGTCACGCCCCCCCCAAACCCAGGTGATCAGATCTTCAACAAATCCAAGAAACCCATTGGCACTGCAGGTAATGCCCGGGTCCCTCTGGAGAGCGCTGCCCCCCCCCGCCCTCCCGCCCGGCCTCCTGTGCCCCACGTTGCTCGGGCGCCCCCCGCACCCCTGCCCTGCCCCTGCCTGCGCTCTGCTCTGCTGCACGCCTGCGACCGTCAGCGCCGAGCAGGTTTGCGAGGACGCCCGGGGTGGGGTGAGCGGGGACGGCTGCCCCGACCGGAGGCTGTGCTGGGGGGGCTCGGGTGGCTCAGGGCAGCCTGGCACCCCCGCTCTGCCTCCTGCTCGCCCACTTCGTGCCCCCAGGGCCCCCAGTGGTGCTCAGGGCAGCCGGGCTGTTCCCCAGCAGCCGATGCCATGGGTTGGGAGGATGCTGGGGGGGTCGTGCCGCCGTGCTGCTGCCCCCAAGCTTGGTGCCACTGTGTGGGTCCCAGTGGGCACGGCACTGAGGCCAGACCCCGTGCTGCGCCCCGCGGGGGTCTCGCTGCCCACCCAGCACATGCGCAAGGAGCCCCCCGAGCACCCACCGGCTCCGTGCATGGCAAAGCCCATCCTGGCCACGAGCACCGCCTGGAGAGGGGCTGGGGGTGGGCTCTGCCTGGGGAAACTGAGGCATCGGGGAGGGGGGAGGCTCAGCCTGGAGCTGCGGCGCAGCCCCCCCGGCGCTCTGCCTGCCCCCGCTCCCGTGGCTCCCTGCTGCTCCCCCGGCCCTGCGCGCCACGGCGGGGGGTCCCGGCCGGCATTAACCCACCCCTCTCTGGCTGCCCCAAGTCCCCCAGAGGACCTCCCCCACAGGCCCCAAGAGCACGCATAACCCGGCCCGCCTCAGCAACGTCCCCAGCAGCATCCTCCGGAAAAACTCCCCCGCCGCCCGCAACGGGGGCCCCGAGGCCGACGCGCAGATCCTGGAGCTCAACCAGCAGGTGGGCAGGGCTGCGGGCACGGCAAGGGGCGTGGGGGGGGGGGGGGTCCCGGGGAGCCGCAGCCCCCTCGGCACACAAACGCTGTCGTCTGCCCACAGCTGATGGATCTGAAGCTGACGGTGGACGGGCTGGAGAAGGAGCGGGATTTCTACTTCAGCAAGCTGCGGGACATCGAGCTGATCTGCCAGGAGCACGAGAACGAGAACAGCCCCATCATCACCGGCATCGTCAGCGTCCTCTACGCCACGGAGGTGAGCACGGAGCACGCGTTGCCTGCCCGGCTGCTGGCACACCCAGCCCCAGAGCTCTCTGGGCTTTCCCCGGGCCAAAACCCCCCTTCCCCAGCGTCCAGCCTCGCCTGCACCCAGGGGTGCCCCAGGGCTTGGGCTTGCCGAGGGCTTTGCGCCGTGCTGGGAGGCGCCATGGGGAGAGAGCGGGCCCGGGGCAAGGGTGCAGCTGGGGCAGGGTCCGACGAGGGTCTGACGGTGGCCGTGCCCCCCCGGCAGGAGGGTTTCGCTCCGCCAGAGGACGACGAGCTGGAGGAGCAGCAGCCAGAGGACCAGGATGAGTACTAGCCCCGGCACGCTCCCGCGCCCCGCGCCACCCTGCGCCGATCCCCTCCATAGACATTCGAGGTCTGAGCCTGTGCGCCTCGCCCTGCACCGTCACGCACCATCACAGCCTCCGGCCGAGCCGGCACGCTCGGCGTCCAGCAGCTCCGGTGGGAAGCCACTGTCTCCATAATAAATAGATGTCGATCCATAGAGGAGCACGGCTGTAAATACGCCGGGGGCTGGCGGGTGGGGACGGGCTCCGGCCCCAGCGCCCCAGCCCTCGCCCCCTCCACCCCATATTTATTTTGGTTGTCTTCTCCGGTGCGAGTGCTGCAGCCGCCCCGGCACCCGCTGCCCCTGCCCGCCCCGCTGTGCCATAGCTAGAGAGAGAGAGAGCGAGTCCGGGGGGGCTTCCCCGGGGCTGAGCTCGCTGCCCTGTGGCCGCAGAGGGACTGGGGCAGCCTGGGGGGCTGCGCACGGGGTCAGCGCTGCCCTGCCGCCCGCTGGGAGGGAGCGGCTCAGAGGAGGAGGAGGAAGAGGTTTGGATTCCTGGGGAGGTGGAGGAAGGAAGCCCAGGAGGAAGGAGCCCCAAGGCGGCTGCAGCGGGGAGCAGCAGGGGCCGGGGCAGCCCAGGGTGAGGACCCCCCCGGGCCAGGTCTCCCGCCCCGCAGGGTGCCGGGGTGGGTTTGCCGAGAGCGGCACGCAGCACCTGCCCCGGCCATCTCCCCGTTGCATCGCTTGTCTGGTCCATCACTCCGGTTGCAAAGCCTGCATCTGTGTTAAGTTTTATTTAAAATAAACTTGTGTGGTAAAATGTTGCTCTGCCCGTGGCCGGCCTGGTTCCTGCGCACGGTGGGAGGTGGGGGGGGGGGAGCTGGTGGCAGCGCCCCTGGTTGGGGCCTGTGCACGGCAGCAGCACCGTGCTGTGCCCTGGGGGGGAGCACAGAATGATTAGGGTTGGAAAAGCCCTCTATGATCATCTGGTCCCACCCCCCCCACCACCACCAATGTCACCACCAAACCCTTTCCCCAGGCACCACGTCCAACCTCTCCTTAAGCACCCCCAGGGACGGTGACTCCACCACCTCCCTGGGCAACCCGTCCCAGTGCCTGGCTGCTCTTTCTGAGCAGAAATGTCTCCTCATTTCCAACCTGAACCTCCCCTGGCACAACTCGAGGCCATTCCCTCTAGTCCTGTCACTGGTTACCTGTGAGCAGAGGCTGACCCCCAGCTCCCCACCCCTTCCTTTCAGAGGGCTGCAGAGAGCAATGAGGTCTCCCCGAGCCTCTTCTGCTCCAGACCAAACACCCTCAGCCGCCCCTCACAGGCCTTGTGCTCCAGGCCCTTCCCCAGCTTCGGAGCCCTGCTCTGGCCACGCTCCAGGGCCTCGATGTCCTTCTGGGAGTGAGGGGCCCAAAGCTGAACCCAGCACTCGAGGTGTGGCCTCCCCAGAGCAGAGCCCAGGGGGACGATCTCCTCCCTGGCCCTGCTGGCTGCACTGCTCCTGACACAGCCAGGATGCCCTTGGCCTTCTTGGCCCCCTGGGCACGCTGCCGGCTCGTGTTCAGGTGAGCATCGATCAGCAGTGCAGGGCCCAGCACTGAGCCATATTGAACCTCATCCCATTGGCCTCTACCCATCACCCCATCCTGTCCAGGTCCCTCTGCAGTGCCTTTCTACCCAGCAGCTTGACACTTTCCCCCACCTTGGTGTCATCTGCAAACTTACTGAGGGTGCTCTCAATTCCCTCATCCAAGTCATCGATAAAGATATTAAAGAGGATGAGCCCCAACACCGACCCCCAGGGAACACCACTGGTGACTGGTCACCAGATGGATTTCACTCCGTTCGCCGCTACTCTCTGGGCCTGGCCAGTTTTTAACCTACCAAAGAGTGCACCTGTCCAAGCCATGGGCTGCCAGCTTCTCCGGGAGAATACTGTGGGACAATGTGTCAAAAGCTTTGCCGAAATCTAGGCAGGCCATGTCAACAGCCTTTCTGTCATTCACCAGGTGGGTCACCCAGTCATAGAAGGAGATGAGGATGGTCAGGCAGCACTTGCCATTCATGAACCCATGCTGACTGGGCTTGATCCCCCAGTTGTCCCACATATGCTGTAGGATTGCATTCAAGATGATCCGTTCTGTCATCTTTCCTGGCACTATGGGCAGGCTGACAGACCTGTAGTTCCCGACGTCCTCCTTACGACCCCTCTTATTAAATCTCCGGTCAGCAGGACGGTAAAGCTGAAGCCGAAAACCACCATAATATTTAGCTCTGTTTTTACACCGCGAAACCAGGGGAGAGCGCGAACGCAGTCCCCCACTACCACAAATTATGCAGTCGAGTTTCCCGCATTTGGGGAAATCGCAGGGGTCAGCACACCCGGAGTGCAGGGGATGAGCCTCGCCCTGGGAAAACCACCTGCCTGATCATGGTGTCTCCCCTGCCAGGTAAGTATGCCCCCGCCTCCCCGACCACCCGCACCCACCACAGCGCACGCACCCCCAGCACACGGACACCAGCCCCGCGAGCCCACCCCGGGCCCTCCCAAACAACCCTCCCCGCCCCAACGAGCGCCCACGCCCCGAGCCCGCTCCGCGCCCACGGGGGGCTCAAGGGGCGCCCCGCGTGGCGTGGGCTTGGTCCCGGCATGCAGCGCGGCCCCTGATCTGCATGGACACGCCCCCACGCTCACAGGCCACGCCCCTCTCCCGCTCTGCCCGTTGCTGAGGCCCCGCCCCCGCAGCCCTCTCCCCGCCCACAGCCCCGTGCTCTGCTCGGCCCCGCCCCTCCCCGCCCGGCCCCAGCTCGGCCAGGCCCCTTTTCCACATGTCATGGACCTTCCTCTTCCTTTTGATCTTATCGATGAGCTCCTTGCTCATCCACGCGGGTTTCCTGCCCCCCTTCCCCAATTTCCTATTCTTGGGGATGCACAGACCCTGAGCGTGGAAGAAGTGCTGCTTAAATGTAGCCCAGCTCTCACAAGCACCCTTGCCTTCTAGCAGCCTATCCCATGAGATACCCCCAAGCAGGTTGAAGAAGGAAGAGGTTGAAGTTGGCTCTTTGGAAGTCCAGGGTAGCAATCCTGCTTTTAGCCTTACTTCCTTTGCCTCGTTCCATCTGGTTCTCCACCATCTCCTGGTCGCTGCATCCCAAGCTGCCCCCAACCTTCACATCCCTAACAAGGCCATCCCTGTTGGTAAGAACGAGGTCCAGGAGCACCCCCTGCCTCGTCGGCTCCTCCACCACCTGCGTCAGAAAATTGTCCTCATCGCATTGTAGGAACCTTTTGGACTGCTCGTGCCTGGCCGAGTTGCTTACCCAGCAGATGTCTGGGTAATTGAAGTCCCCCATGAGGACCAGTGCTCGTGATCGTGAGGCTACTAGCAGCTGCTCATAGAAGGCCTCATCGACCTCCTCCTCCTGATCTGGAGACCTGTAGTAGACCCCCACCACCGTATCTCCCATACCAGCCCACCCCTTAATTCTCACCCACACGCTCTCCACTTGCCCCTCACTCTCCCCCAGCTCTAATTGCTCCCTCACATAAAGGGCAACCCCACCCCCTTGCTTCCCCAGCCTGTCTTTCCTAAAGAGGACAGAGCCCTCCATGACTGCGTTCCAGTCATGCGAGCTGTCCCACCACGTCTCAGTGATCGCACCGAGATCGTGGCCCCACGACCGAACACAGATCTCGAGCTCATCCTGTTTGTTTCCCATGCTCCGTGCATTGGTGTACAGGCACTTTAGGGAAGCAGCAGGTCCAGTTACTCCTGGGGGGATGCAAGAAGAAGATACTGGCCGGGGGATCGGGAAGGCTACCTTCTCTGAGGAGCCCTCAGACAATCCTATGGGAGAGCTCAGAAGTTTTTCCCTGTCTTCAACAGTGACAGCAGTGATGACTTACCCAGCCCTTCTCTGTCACCTTTGGCTCCCCTCCCTTCCCCCATCAAACCTAGTTTAAAGCCCTGGTAATCAGCCCAGAGAGCTTGCTCCCCAACACACTTGCGCCCCACTTGGTGTCTGTCCGTAGCCCACATACCCAGCCTCTCAAAGGACGGCCCAAGATCAAAATACCCAAATCCCTGGTCCAGACACCACCCCCTCAGCCAGTCATTTCCCTGTAAAAGCCTTGCAGGTGCCAAGGTCAGTGTAGAAGGAGGGGGAGAGGTGCTCCAGGCGCCGGAGCAGAAGTCCCCTGCGGCCTGTGGTGAGGACCATGGCGAAGCAGGATGTCCCCCTGCAGCCCATGGAGTACCACGGTGGAGCAGGGTTCCACGCTGCAGCCCGTGGAGGAGACCACGGTGGAGCAGGTGGCCCTGCACCGATGGAGGCTGCCGCCTGTGGAAGACCCCTGCCGGAGCAGATTCCGGGCCGGACCTGTAGCCCGTGGAGAGGAGCCCACGCAGGAACAGGTGACCCGGCAGGAGCTGCTGCCCGTAGGGGAGCCAGGTTGGAGCAGTTTGCTCCTGAGGGATGGACCCCGTGGTACGGACCCATATCTGGAGCAGTTCTGGAAGAGATGCTGCCTGTGGGAAGCCCACGCCGGATCAGTTCATCAAGGACTGCATCCCGTGGGTGGGACCCCACAGCACAGGGGACGAGAGTGACCGAGAAGGAGCGGCAGAGAAGAAGTGCTGTAGACTGACCATAACCCCCATTCCCCGTTCCCCTGCGCCGCTCGGGGGGAGGAGGTGGAAGAGGGTGGATGGGGGGGAAGGTGCTTTTGGTTTCTTTCCTTTGTTTCTCACTTCTCTAGCTTGTTAGGTAATAAATCTTACTTTCCCCGCATGCTGAGCCTGTTTTGCTCGTTAAAATAATTGCTGCGTGATCTCCCTGTCCTTATCTCAGCCCCTGAGCCCTTTTCATTGTATTTTCTCCCCGTTCCTCTATGAGGAGGGGGAGTGAGAGAGCGGCTGTGGTGGAGCTCGGCTGCCCACTCGAGTAAAACCACCAGAGATGGAAATTAGGAGACATTGCTTTACTGAGGGGGCTGTGCAGTGCTGGAATGGGCTGCCCAGGGCAGGGGGCGAGTCGCCATCCCTGGAGGTCTGCAGGAAACGTGTTGGTGTGGAACTGCTTTAGTGGTGGGCTCATCACTGCTGGGCTGAGGGCTGGGCCAGCCGCTCCTAGGGGCTTCTACACCTTGAGTGACTGGGACTGCTGTGGGAAAAATCTCAATAATTTTCCTCAGACAGGACCTTCTGTGAAGCTATCTCATTTGTGATTGCATTGTGGGCATCTTGCACAGTAGGAGTTTATCCTAACCTCATCTCCCCATTGCCCGGCACCTGATTTCTCCCATTTTCTCACTTGAGTCCTGCAATTTCCCTGCCCGCTCGATGCCCTCCTGTACCCTACACGTGCAATTTGATTTGGCCAACCGCTAATTTCTCCTTTTCCTTCTTTTTCCTTCTTCTCTCGTGACCAGAGGGCCCGTGATTTTTGTTTTTCCCGATCTCGCAGTGCTCCTCCTGTCTCCCTTAGCTAGGATTTCCCCCGCACAAACTGCTGCCCCTGCACAGCCCCCGCTCTGCGTCTCGCTACGGCCAGAGCGGGAGAGGGGCGTGGCCTGTGAGCGTGGGGGCGTGTCCATGCAGATCAGGGAAACCGCGGCATGCCGGGACCAAACCCACGCCACGCGGGGCCCCTCTTGAGCCCCCCGTGGGCGCGAAGCGGGCTCGGGGCGTGGGCGCTCGTTGGGGCGGGGAGGGTTGTTTGGGAGGGCCCGGGGTGGGCTCGCGGGGCTGGTGTCCGTGTGCTGGGGGTGCGTGCGCTGTGGTGGGTGCGGGTGGTCGGGGAGGCGGGGGCATACTTACCTGGCAGGGGAGACACCATGATCAGGCAGGTGGTTTTCCCAGGGCGAGGCTCATCCCCTGCACTCCGGGTGTGCTGACCACTGCGATTTCCCCAAATGCGGGAAACTCGACTGCATAATTTGTGGTAGTGGGGGACTGCGTTCGTGCTCTCCCCTGGTTCTGCGGTGCAAAGACAGAGGTGGTGGTGATCCTTACTGCAGTAGTGCCCTGAGTGTCTTCTAAGCGGGTCTGCCAGTCTCATGGTGCTGCGGAGGTACCGGGGGAGGACGGTGCTGCAGCCGCCCCATCCCGCAGGGCCCCGAGGACCCCCGGCGTCCCAGCCCCGTGCCCGCCACCTCGCCGGGGGACGGAGCGCGATCGGGGGCCGCGGGGCGCAGAGGGGGTGCGGGAGGAGCTGAGGGGGCCCCTCGGAGGCTCTCGGGGTCTCTCGCTGGGTGCGGGGCAGCCCCGTGCCTTCCCGGGACGGGTTGGGGGGAGCAGGGGTGGCCTCTGGGAGAAGAACCAAGAAGCTGCCCCAAGGCAGATAAGGGCCAGTTCGAGCCAGCTCTGGACCCGCCACTGGCTGGAACCAAGCCGATAAGTAATGTTGTTTGTTCTTCCGAGAGAGCAGAGTTAAGAAAGGGGGGAGGAAATAAGGAAAAAAAGAAAAAAACTCTGCTGTGCAACAGGAGCTGGGAGAGAGGAGTGAGAAGCAGCCCTTCAGCCCCCAGGGGAGTGCAGCAGGAGGCAGGAGGTGCTCCAGGCAGGCAGCAGAAACTCCCCTGCGGCCTCTGGAGAGGCCCCTGGTGGAGCAGGCTGTCCCCCTGCACCCATGGGTCCCACATGGAGCAGATCTCCACGCTGCAGCCCCCCCATGGGTGGAGGAGCCCCCGGTGGAGCAGGTGGATGTGGCCTGGAGGAGGCTGCGGCCCATGGAGGGCCCCCGCAGGAGCAGGCCCCGGGCCGGAGCTGGAGCCCACGGGGAGCAGGGACAGAGAGGAACCGAGAAGGAGTGGCAGGAACAAAGCGTCAGGGACTGACTGCAGCCCCCATTGCCCTGCGCTGCTCGAGGAGGGGAAGGTGTCTTTATTTGTTGTGGTTGTTTCTCACAGCTCCATCTGGTTAGTAAGAGGTGTTACATTTTATTAATCTCCCTCTGCGGGGTCTGTTTTACCCGTGATAACTGATGAGTGATCTCCCCATCCTTATCTCACCCCTTGAGCCCTTTGCATCGTATTTTCTCTGCTTTGAGGAGGGGGAGTGAGAGAGCGGCTGAGGTGGAGCTCGGCTGCCCAGCTGGGTAAAACCCCGTGTAAAACCCAGCAGAGTTAAACCACGCTGACTCCACTGCTCCTGGGAGTCACGGCAGGGTCCACGGCTGCCTCCCGCCCCACTTTGCGATGCACCAGCAGAAGAACAGCCAGGATCCTTCTGGGACCCAGGATTAATCAAGCCGTCGCTTACAGGAATGAGAAGTGAAATCATCGAGGGGAAAAAAGAAAGCTAACAAGAAAAGGAAAAGTCAGTTCTCTGCTGCAGCTTGACAGGTAGGTGCTGCTGACTGATTCTTTAGGGCCCCTTTCTGAACACCACGGCGCACAACCTCTGGCTCCTGCCCCTTCCAGAACGTTCTTGCCCCACGGAGCTGCGCCGGGTCAGACCTCGTCTCCCCAGGCAGCCGGCGTTGGGGCAGCCCCGCAACAGCACCGGGGGGGGGGGGTGTGGGTGCGTGGGCAGCTGGCGGCGGGCCTAGGCCCAGAGCGAGGGGAGGGGGCTCCCGTTGGACCTTCCCCTAGACCCACGCCCGCTCCTTTCCCCCCAGGTGAACCGGGAGCTCGCCAGGAGCTGGCGCTGCGCTCCCGCAGCGCGTGGGCTCCGGGCAGCCCACTCGGGACAGGAGCCGAACCGCAGTCCCAGAAAACCGCCCGCGGAGAAGAAAGGAAGAAAGAAGAGGGAACGCCCCGACAGCAGCTCTGTCTTTGCACCGCAGAACCAGGGGAGAGCGCGAACGCAGTCCCCCACTACCACAAATTATGCAGTCGAGTTTCCCGCATTTGGGGAAATCGCAGGGGTCAGCACACCCGGAGTGCAGGGGATGAGCCTCGCCCTGGGAAAACCACCTGCCTGATCATGGTGTCTCCCCCTGCCAGGTAAGTATGCCCCCGCCTCCCCGACCACCCGCACCCACCACAGCGCACGCACCCCCAGCACACGGACACCAGCCCCGCGAGCCCACCCCGGGCCCTCCCAAACAACCCTCCCCGCCCCAACCAGCGCCCACGCCCCGAGCCCGCTCCGCGCCCACGGGGGGCTCAAGGGGCGCCCCGCGTGGCGTGGGCTTGGTCCCGGCATGCGGCGCGGTCCCTGATCTGCATGGACACGCCTCCCACACCAGAGCCCCGCCTCCAGGCCGCTCGCTCCCCGCCCCTCCCAGCTGTGGGCGTGTCCCCGTGGGGGCGTTCCCAGCGGGGGGCGTGGCGGTGACGTTGCCGGAGGGGCGGGGCGGAGACGTGGCAGCCGCCTGGCGGTGCACGTGTTCCTGTGGGCAGCCACTGAGCGCGCCCCGCCCCGCCCCTGGGCTCCGGGTCCGGGTCCGGCGATGGCGGCGGCGGGCGGCGGGCGCTGGGAGGTGGTGCGCAGGGGGCGCCGCCCCGCGGGGGGCTCCGGCGGCCGCCGCGCCGCGGGGGAGGCCAACGCCGGGCGGGTGCCGGCCCCGGCCCGTGAGTGCGGGGCTGCGGCGGGGGGCGCGGGGCCGGGGGGGCGCGGGGCCGGGGTCCCGGGGTCCCGTCGCGCTCTCACCGTCCCCGCGCTCCCCCCGCAGCTCCCGGGGGCGCAGCTGGCGGCGGCCCCGAGCCGGGCCCGGAGAAGGCGGCGAAGAGGCCGGGCCGGGAGGCGGCGGCCGAGCAGGCGGCGCGGCGGCAGCAGGGCGGGAGGAGCGGCAGGAAGGCGGCGGCCGACGGCGGCCCCAAGCCCGGCCGGTTCCGCTCGCTGGAGGAAGCGCTGAGAGCGGTGAGTGCCCCCCCGGGACCCCCGCACAGCCCCGGGGCGGTACCGGGATGGAGGCACCGGGCGGCTGGGAGGTGCTGGGGGTGGGGGCGCCCCGGGGGATGCGGCCCCGAGGGGTCCCGCTGCGGGCCGGGGGTGCCCCGGGGCCTCCCCGCCCCCGGTGCCGCTCTCCGAGGGCCGCGCGGTCGGGGCGGCCGGAGGGGAATTTCTGGTTCGTGCCCGCGCCCCCTCCCTGTCTGCCGCCCGCCGGGAGCCCCGGCCCCGGCCCCTGCCCTGCCCCCGGGACGCTCCCGCCCCCCCCGTCTGGCGGCAGCGGCTCTGCAGAACCCGTCCGGCTCCGTCTCCGTCTCGGTCCCGCCGCTCCTCGTGGCGCCGGGCACGGGCGGGTTCCGCAGGGAAACCCCCAAAATCCTCGCTCCCACGGCTGCGGGGCTCCCAGCTCCCGGCCGTAACCTGGAGCCCGGGCCCTGCTTGTGCCCAACGCGAGCCCCGGTCCCCGTTCAGCCCCTGCCCCGGGCACACGTCGGAGCCACCCAACACGTGTCAGGGCTGCGGGCCCTGGAGGATGCTCCTCAACCAGAGCAGCCCCGGGCTGGAAGCCTCGCGGCCCCCAGTGCTGCTGGGCCCTCATGGGACTGCTGCCCCCTCAGCTCTGCTGCTGGTTACGTTTGTTTTTTTTTTGACACAGCAGCAGCTATTTTTTTGTTTTTTATTCTCTTCAAAGTAGTTGCTTAAAGAAGCACACAACAAAAGGCTTTCCGGCTCAGATCTAATAGTGCCTGTGACTGCAGCTGACAAATGTCAGGCTGGGTGCAAAATGGTGAGCAGCTGTCGAAGTCTTGCTGCAGCTCCTGAGCTCCTTGAGGTTCAGGTAGATGGGGGCTGGCTGGCTGAGGGCAGGAGCAGACGATGGGCACGTTCTGTGGCAGTAACATGGCAGGAGGAAGGCAAGGAGCGCGCTGCTCATGGCCAGGGCTTGTTGTGGGGGCTGCTGGCCGAGTGGGGCTCGGTGCAGCCCAGCCCCTGCAGCTGTGGAGCCGGTGGGTGCCCAAGGGCAGAAAGGGGGAACCCAGTGCAGCTGTGAGGACAGGCAGTGAGCACAACTTCCAACATGGTTTCTGTTCCTCAGGAGCCTTTGTTACTACTAAGAAACGGAACGAGGCCAGTGGTCTCAGGGCAGGGAGGGCAGCGCCTCGGCCCCACGCTCCCTGGTGCACCAGAACCAGCTCCTCTCTTCCCCTGCTGGGGGTCTGCGTGTCTCAGGGGACCTCTGTCATCCGCAGCTCGACGTGGCGGACCTGCAGAAGGAGCTGGACAAGAGCCAGAGCATGTTCCCCGAGAACCCCTCCGTCTGGGTGAAGGACCTGGCCGGCTACCTCAACTACAAGCTGCAGGCGCCCAAGAGCGACCCCACGCTCAGCCAGCACGCCCATGGTTAGTGGCACCCACCTGCTGCGCCTGGTGGCACCGCGGGGACATGGGGGGGTGGCCGGGGGGCACTGCCTGCTCCGTGCTTCTGTTGGTGCTGCAGGAAGCGCCGGGGCTCCCACTTTGCAGCCTGTGTGGTGTACGGGCTCTTAAAGAGTAAAGGTTAAAGGACAGCTGGCATCAGAGATGGGTTTTAGAAGCATCAGGGTGGACAGGGCGGAACAGTCACTGGAAATCTAAAGGAAAAATCTGTTTTCATCTGAGATGGACGGGGCTGAGCCTGCCCCAAAGTCTGTGCTCGTTCACTGCCAGTTGAGATGCTCGGGGCTTTCTTGGGGCTGCTTGTTTCTTCCCTCCCAGAACTGCCTTTAGTAGATACTTAGGTAACACGGGACTGTGATCTTAATTTGACATATTTTATAGGGTTTGTGTTTGGCTGATTTTTGTGATACCTCTAATTTGACTTTTCTCTGACTGCCAAGAACACTGAAGTCATCTGTGTAGCTGGCAAGTTAGAAACTTTCCCCGGGCCTCCCTTCAGCATAGGGCCCCCCAGGCTGTGTGCAGTGGCACGGCACCGAGCCGTCTGCTCGCGGGTACCCCCACGCCTCTCACGGAGCCGCTCCAGTTGGGTCTCCCTCCGTGCAGCCCCTCCTGCTCTGCCCATGCTTGGGAGCACGCATCGCTGGGGGGGACAGCGGGAGGGAGAGCAGGGTTCCCTTCTCAGAAGCTGCCTGTACCCTGCAGCACCGACGTGTAACAGAGGGCACTTGGTGCTGAGCACTGCGGGATAATTGCGAGAGGCACTCCTGGGCCTGGAGGCGCTGCCCTGCGCCTGCTGGGCAGGGTTTGCACCGCGGCTGCGCCAGCGCTCGCTGACTTGCTCCTTGCTCTGTGTTGCCTTCAGATTACCCGTACTGTCTTGTGAACAAAGAGCTGAGGAACATCATCAAATCCCTGCTGGGAAAGTCTTCCAGCGTGCTGGAGCTCTTCTTTGACCACTGCATCTACACCATGCTGCAGGAGCTGGACAAGACCCCAGGTGGGAGGTTTCTGACCGTGAGAACGCTTCCACTGCTGGCTGCCTGTGCCAGGAGCAGAGTTCCCCTGCGTGGGGCGAGACGGGCAGCCTGCCCGCGTGCCCTCAGGGAGGTGCTGGGCCGGGTGCCCGTGCGTGGCCGTGTCTGAGCGCGTCCCTCTCTGCTCTTCCAGGGGAGTCCCTGCACGGGTACAGGATCTGCATCCAGGCGGTGCTGCTGGACCGGCCCAAAATCGCCACCGCGAACCTGGGCAAGGTGAGCAGGGTGTGTGGGTGTGTGCTGGTGCTGGGCTGCAGCCGGAGCAGTGCCCGACCCCTCTGTCCTCACAGAGGGTCCTGCCCGCACCCGCAGTGTTTCTGGGCCTGAGTAATTAGCAGGCACGCATTGCAGGTGCCCTGGGAGCTCTCTGCATTGCCCTGTGCGTGGAGCTCCCGTGCTTGGCACACTCAGCGCATGCAGGAGCCCACCCTGTGCCCCCCCGCAGCACTGGTGCCCCTCGGGGTGCTGGCGTCCCGCTGGCCTCCAAGGCTCCGACCCCTGCCCATGCTCCACACGTAGCCATCCCTGGCAGGGAGCGGGCTGCGTCTGCTGGGCTCTGTGCAGACATTATGGGGCCAGAACGAGAGGTTTTGGTGCCCCCTCCTTCCGAGCGGGTGGGTGCTGGAGGCTCTGCCACCCGTAGCCTGTGCCACTTCTGCGGGTCCCCAGGCTCTGGCAGCCACGAGCCTGCTGGCACCGTGTTCATCTGGTGGGGGCCTCTGGCACCCCGATGGAGGAGCCGTGGCTCAGAGCCACCCGCTGGGTGCTGCAGTGAGACGGACGGATGGACGGACGGACGGATGGACGTCCCACTGAGCGGCTGCCCCTTGCTCCCCGCAGTACCTGGAGCTGCTGCGGTCCCACCAGAACAGGCCGGCCAAGTGCCTGACCATCCTCTGGGCGCTGGGGCAAGCCGGCTTCACTGACCTCGCTGAAGGCCTGAGAGGTGAGAGTGCGGGGAGCCTGCGTGTCCAGAGCCGTGGCGTGCTGTGACGGGGGCACCAGGACAGGGGCAGGGTCCCGGGGCAGCCGCAGGCGGTGCGTGGGCGACGGCTCGAGGTCAGGGTGTGGGGACGTGCTGCAGGCAGCTGCTGCAGTGACAGCACGTGGTGCTGGTGGGATGCCGCGCGGCGTCCCCAGCACTGCACAGTTTGCTGTCTGGGGTCTGGGATCGCTCCCATTAAGCTCGTTAAGCCCTGTGCCTGCCCCCGTTTCGTAACCATATATGTTAAACATTAGCTGCCGCCGCAGCAGCGGGAGGGCTGTGTGCCGGAGTGTGTTTATAGACGAGTAAACACACGGAGCTATACGATGTCGCTGCTCCAAACACTGAGAAGTGGCTTATTGCTGCTCGGCCAGCAGCCCATTTATCCCGGAGGATTGGGCTGGGCTCCCGTGCTGGGCCCTGGTGCCAGGGCAGGGGGTGCCGCTGGGCCCCGCTCTCCATCAGGACCGTGCCCCTGCGAGGTGCTGCTGCTCCCGGGGGCTGTCCTGCAGTCAGGAGCTGGGCAGTCAGTGTGGGGCTGCAGCCCTGCCCTGGGTTTTAATGCAGCTGCAGTGCTGGGGCTGCAGTCCTCCTCTGCCAAGTGAGGAGCCGGGTGCCGGTGGGAGCAGCTTGCCCATGCCTAGCACCCAGGGGTGCTGCGGGGGGGCTCGTCCCTGCGTGCTGATGGCCTCTCTGTTCCGCAGTGTGGCTCGGAGTCATGCTCCCGGTGCTCGGGATCAAGGCGCTCTCCCCGTACGCTGTTGCCTACCTGGACCGGCTGCTGATGTGAGTAACCTCGGCTTCGTCTCGGCAAGGGCAGAGCCTGCCCAGGCGGCCCTGGTGCCTTCGTGTGTGTGCTGTGCTCATGTGTGTGCACGTGCTGTGTGTGAGAAGCAGCACAGTGAGAGGAGCAGTGAGAGGAGCAGTGAGGGGCACAGAGCAGAGCCCGTCCTCCCCAGGGACCTCCCGGCACCGGGTGGCTGTGAGCTGCCCGTCCCCTCGGGGTGGTGCCGTGCCGTGCCGTGGTGCTGGCAGCGTGGCCGTGCCGTGGGTCAGGGGCCTGGGGCCGTTCCAGGACCGGGGCTGGTGTCCTGAGCCCCTGCAGCCTTGTCCAGCGTGGGCATCTCGAGGTCTCCGGCCTCAGAGGTGCAGCAGAGCCGCAGCCAGAGCCTCCTGCAGGGCAGGGCAGGAGGTGCAGCAGCTCCTCCTGGTCCTTCTGAACCGCTGCTTCAGCAGTTTGCTGTAACCCGACCACGGTTCCCTTCTCTGACCGAGCTGCATTTACCTCCTGTGCCTGCTGCAGCCCTGCCCAGTTATCCATAGTCTCAGGGGAGAAATAACAGGGTGCGTAAGACCTTTGTGTCTAAGACCAGCAGCGAGTACAAACACCTCCCTGCCTTCTGGGCACTGCAAGTGAAGCCCCCAAAACCATTTTCCCTGTGTACTTTGCCAGCAAGTCCATGGCTGGGGGAGCCCCGCTGTTAGCAGGGTGCTGCGGGAAGCTGAAAGCCCCCCCGGCCACGGGGACAGGGCAGGGGCTCCGTCAGCTGCGCCTGCACCATCCCAGGGAGCTGCCTCCTTCTCTCCCCGTGGCTGCAGCGGGCCGTGGGGAGGCAATTTTGGCAGCTGGGCAGCGCCGCCTGCTCGAGCTGCGCTCCCAGTGAGACGTGAACCAGCACAGTGGGGGGAGGCTGGGGGGGGGACGGACGGAGCTGCCGGCACGGCACGGCTGGCACCCACCACAGCGCTCCCCAACGCCTTGCAGGATGCACCCAAACCTGACCAAAGGCTTCGGTATGATCGGACCCAAGGACTTCTTCCCCCTCCTGGACTTCGCCTTCATGCCCAACAACTCGCTGTCGCCCAGGTAGGGCTGTGCCGCCCCGGGGGCATGTGGCAGTGTGCGGGGCTCTGCAGTGTGGGGCAGCGCCCCCAGCCCTTTGCTTGGCTGATCTGTGGGGGCTTTGTGGGGCTGTGGGGGGCACACGGCGTCCCCGGGGGAGGCAGGGGCACAGGCAGCAGCGCTCCGAGCAAGCGTGGTGGGGAAATGCCAGCGGGATGAGGACAGGAGGGGCTGCAGGCTGCACACGGGGGGGGATGCAGTGCTCAGGCAGGCTGCCCTCACCCAACCTTCCATGCCTCAGCAGCACTCAGCAGGCAATTCGCGTGCTCCCGGGGCTGTTCAGTGAACCAAAAGCAGGAGGGGCGAGATGGGAACGCTGCGCTGTGCTGTGCTGTGCTGTGCTGTGCTCCCTCGTGCTCCCCAGCCTCCTTACGTGCTCAGCTGTCAGATTGCTGAGGGCTGCGGAGCCTCGCGGGCTGGTTACCTCCCGGGCACACGTGGCAGGGCCGTGGTGGGGATGGGGACGGTGGTGTCCCCGTGGCAGGGCGGTGTCCGCAGGCTGTGCCTGTCCCCAGCCTGCAGGAGCAGCTGCGGCGGCTCTACCCGCGCCTGAAGGTGCTGGCGCTGGGCGCGAGGCCGGAGGCGACGCTGCACACCTACTTCCCCTCCTTCCTGTCCCGTGCCACGCCGAGCTGCCCGCCCGCCATGCGCAAGGAGGTGAGCGGGGGTCGGGGCGGGGGGCGCGGGGGCTGCGCTGCCGGGGCCGTGTTGCCCCGGGGTCCCCCAGGCTGGGAGCGGGCGCTCGGGCACGGCGCGTCCCGCGGCAGCGCGAGGGCAGCTGGGTGCCGTGCTCCTTCCAGCTCCTCGCCTCCATGAGCCAGTGTCTGAGCGTGGACCCGCTGAGCTTCAGCGTCTGGAGGCAGCTCTACACCAAGCACCTCGCCCAGTCCAGGTGGGTGCCTGCGGCCAGTGGTGCTCCTGCACGTTGAGCGGGGTCGGAGCCTCCTCACGCCCATGCCAGGCTGGCTGCAGGGTGCCGGGTTCCCGCGGGCAGGGATGCTGCTGCACGATGCCAGCCTGCCTTGGGAAGCTGTTGGCGAGCCGGGCAGTCCCAGCCAGCAGCCGGTTGCCCCCTGCCCAACCTGCCAAGGCTGCTGTGTGGGAGCTGCGGGGCTCACGGCACAGCCACCCGGGGCTGCTGGGGCGCGTTTCCTGCAGTGCCCTGCTCCAGGTGCAGGGCCAAGTGGAGCGCAGGCTGTGAGGCACGGCCACTGTGACCACTGGCCCCTCTCTGGGGCCACCATGCCCCTGCAGGCTGGGCTCCCCGGTGGCTCTGGTCACTGGGCCATGGCACTGCGGGCTGTGCGCCCCGCTGCTGGCTGCACCCTGGCCATCCAGCCCTGCCCTGGCAGCACCGCGCTGCTCCTCGGGGTGCTGACCGAGCCCACGTTTCCCCCACCCTGCAGCTTGCTCCTGAACCACCTGCTGGAGTCCTGGGACAACGGCAGCAGGAAGGTAAGGGCGGGCGGCCGGGGGTGGTCCCGTGCCCCTGCTGGGGTCCTGCCGGGACAGGCTGAGGGCACCGGGTGCTCGGTGCCGCGCCGCCCCTCCGCAGCACAGCTCCTGCCCCCAGGTGCGGCAGTCCCTGCAGGAGACGGTTCGCTCCTTCAAGGTGACAAACGAGGAGCTGGCAGCGCGGGGGCCGGGCAGCGAGCAGGACGTGGCAGCGTGCGATGCCGCCTGCAAGGTGAGCGCGGGGCTCGGCTCCCGGTGCCGGGCGGGGGCTGGCTGCTCCCTGCTGCCGGTGCTCGGGGCTGAGCTGTGGTCCCCAGAGCACCCACGGGACACACGGGGACAGGCGGTGCTGGTCCCTGCCAGCTGCTGTGGTGCTGGTTTTGTGGCAGCAAAAGCACCCCCAAGAAAAGCTCTGTGCCGGGGGTGGGCGCAAAGTGGGGTGAGGAGGTGGCAGAGGAACACACGGGGACAAAGTCCTGCAGTGCAGGAGCCCAAAGCTCACCCTACAGCCTGGGGGCCGCCGGGGCTTCCCCACGGAGGGTGTCCTTTGCTGCCGGAGCTGCCAGGCTCGGGAGCAGCGAGGTGACGGGGTCCCTGCTGGTGTCCCCCAGGTGCTGCTGCAGAAGATGAAGGGCGGCGGCTTCCCCTGGTCCCGGCTGCTCCTCATCGGCCTGGTCTTCGCCGTCGGCTTCCTCCTGCACGACGTCCGGACGCACGGCTCGCTGCAGGGTAGGGCCCGCGCCGCCCCTCGCTGGGCTCTGCAGGGGAGGAGGTGACCCAGGAGGTGACCCACGCCCCGAAGCAGTGATCGCCCTGCTGCCATCACCCTGCACACCCCGCTCTGAGCCAGGCCCCCACGGCCTCCCCTGCGTCCCGAGCCCCTGCCGCTGCCTTCAGCTGCCAGCCCGTGTCCCAGGGGCACGTCACCGTGCAGGCGACACGTCCCCGGCCCTGCCCGCCGCCTCCCGGGCTGTATTCCCCGGGGCTGCCTTAGCCTGGGCTCCTCTGTGCCCGGGAGCTCCTGGCCCATTTGTCAGCTCTGGGCACGTCCCAACACCTCCTGGGGAAGTTTGAGCTGTGTGGCCCAGGGAAACCTCCTGGGGGCTGATGGGGGGCAGCCCCCTGGCAGCTTTTGAGCCCTGCAGGCAGCTTCCTGAGGCCTGCAGCCCCGCCGACACGCTGCTCAGGGGCTGCTCCCTCCTCTTGCAGCCTCTACTTCTGCTCGCGTGCTCCGCTCCTCCGGCATCCTGTCTGCCTCGCAGCAAGCCTGGCACAAGGCGTCCCACTACTCCCTGGAGGGGTACAGGTCAGTGGCACTCGGTCAAGCAGCAGCGCGTGCGCCTGAGGGGGTGAGAAGTTGCTAATGCAGCACCAGGTGATTTCTGTAGGGAGCCCTTTTTGCTTGGGAAGCGTTCCCCAGGTGCTCCTGGAAGTGCTTTTCAGCTCAGCCCTTGAGTTCTCCCGTTCCCCTGGCTGTGGCAGCAGTCTCCAGGTACACGTGTGCTCCCGTGGCCTTGCTGTTGGTGCCGGCGCAGCCGGCGCTGCCTCAGCCTCCGCTCTCCCGCAGGTGGTTGGAGAGCACCCTGCCCGCCTGCTGCTCCCGGGGGGCCGCCGTCCTGCAGCCCGCTCTGCAGCTGCTCTGGGCGAAGACGGCGGAGCTGGCGCTGCGCGTCTCCGAGCTGTGCTCCTCGCACCTCTCCTGGGCCCGGGACCACCTGCCCTGGCTGCTGGAATGGGTGAGGACGGGAGCTGATGGGGAGCACCGCGGGAGGAGGGCACGGGGACGGGGTCCCCAGCGAGGGGACGGGGTCCTGCGAGGTGCTGGGTGGGAAGCGAGCAGCGGGTGCAGACGCCCACGTCCCACATCTCCCCAGTTAGCCCAGTCCTCAGCCCAGCAGCATCGGGGCTGAGCGGGGAGAAGCCCCAGAGCCATTCGTTATTGCCCTGGGAGCCGGGTAGGAGGGAGGTGGCCTCAGCCCCTGCATGGAGCCAGCAGCACAGACGTGTCCCTGGGCGTGTTGTGCATGGCCCAATGCAGGGAGCGTGGGGCAGGGCAATGCCAGAGAGCGCAGGCATCACCCAGCGGCCGGGGGCAGCCCCTGGCAGGGCGCATGGGGGTCAGGAGTGATCTCCGTGCCCAGTGCTGCCAGGTGCCCGCCGCAGCTCTCCAACCCCATCCTGCTCCTGGCCCCACAGCTCCAGTCCCGGGTGCCCGAGGCCGTCCTGCACTTCGCCGAGTGCGTCAGGGAGCTGCTGCTCTTCCTGCTGCGGAGCTGCCTGCTGCCCCTGCTGGAGCACGGCGCCGCCGCCCTGCAGCGGGGCTGGGAGCACTGCCTGGATGCCTGCCAGTGAGTACGGCCGGGACTGCGGCTGCACGGGGGGCAGCGAGGCGCTGGGACTGTGTTATGGGGAGAATTCCCCCCTGGGGGGGCTGGTGGGGGTCCTGCAGCGAGCTGGGCCCCGAGGGAGGGGGTGCTGGTGCCCAGAGCCCTGGGGTGGTGCCGCGGGGGTCCCCCAGCTGGCTGCGTGTCAGCGTCACCCCCATGGAACTGCACCTCCCCGTGCCCCCCGCACGTGGGTGCTGCCCTCAGGGGAGCTGAGGGGGGGGTTTTGGTGCCCGTGTGTCCCCCCCCTAACCCCTGCCCCTCGCTTTTGCAGCGGCGAGGTGTCGTGGGACTGCCTGAGAGCACAGCTGAGCAGCCTCACCTACTCCTCGTGGGCGTACCTGCAGAACACGACCCTGGCCGTCACAAACTGGGCCTCGGCCATGATCTCCGGACACTGAGCTGCTGCCCGAGCCTGGGGCCGTGCTGGAGCCACCGCGGGGCCCTGGGGCCCTCGGGCTGCGTGGCGCTGGGGGGCCTTGGTGCGGGGCTGTGCTCGCCCTCAGAATCAGTTTTGCCCCCCCCTCACCCCCCCGACCACTTCCCTGTCCTGGGTCTCACCGGGGCCAGCGCTCGGCTGCTGCCTGCGGGGGGGCAATGAAGCGCCTGGGTCCTCCTGCTGCCTCCTGTCACCTCTATTGCACAGGGGGCATGGGGGGGTGGGCAGACAGACGGATGGATGGACAGACAGGTGGATGCTGCCTGCTGCTGCCCCAGCAGGGCTGGGAAGGGGCTCATGGTCCCCGGGGGGTCCTGGGTGTCCCCCTGCCCCCTGGGGTCTCCACTGCCCCCACCTCAGCCCGCAGGTCCCTGGGCAGCCCTAGGGGACCTGGGGGGGCTCAGGCGGTGGGATCGGTGCTGACATCCTGGGGTTGTGGCACTGCCCCTGTGTGGCTGTGCCTGTGGGGGTGTGGGTGTGTGTATGAGTGTGCACGGGGATAACCGTGTGTGCTGTGTGTGTGTGGCTGTGCCTGTGGGCTGGTGTGCCTGCACACGTCTGGCTGTGCATGTACATGTACATGTATGTGTGGGTGTGCACGTGGGTGCAGCTGTGATACCTCTGTGTGTGTGTGTGTGCACCAACGTGCAGGGTGTGCTGGTGTGTGTGTGTGTGTGTGCATGGGTATGGGGGTGTGTGGGGAGCTGCGTGGGCGTGCTCACACGTGCAGCTGTGAGGGTATGTGCGTATACATGCACACAGGGATGTACACGTGTGGTATGTGCATGCACATGTGTATGTACGTGTGCACACCGCTGTACATGCACACACACACACACACGTGCCCCCCCCCCCCCACGTGCCCACCCCCGCGCGTGTTCCCAGCCCGCCGCCGGACCTGGGGAGCGGGGGGCGTGGCCAGCAACGAGGGCGTGTCCAAACAAAGGGCGTGGCCACAAGGGGGCGTGTCCGTCCCGGGGCGGGCGGGGCCACGCGCGGCGCGTTGCCGAGGCGCCGTCCAACGGGCGGCCGCGGTGCTGGGGGGGCGGCGGGCCAATGGGCGGGCGCGTTGCTGTTGCGAGGCGGCCGCGCGGGGCGATGCGGGCGGCGGGCGGCCATGGAGGTGCGGTGCGGGGGGCTGCTCTTCAGCTCCCGCTTCGACTCGGGCAACCTGGCGCGCGTGGAGCAGGTGGAGCCGCCGCGGGGGGACGCGCTGCCGCCCGCCGACTACGAGTTCAACGTCTGGACGCGGCCCGACTGCGCCCGCACCGAGTACGAGAACGGCAACAGGTACCGGGAGGGGCCGGGGGGGTGGGGGGGGGGGGCTGGGCGGCAGGCCCCGCCGTGCTCACCGCCCCGCCGTGCTCGCGGCCCCGCCAGGTCCTGGTTCTACTTCAGCGTGCGCGGCGGCGCCCCCGGGAAGCTGATCAAGCTGCACATCCTCAACATGAACAAGCAGAGCCGGCTGTACTCGCAGGGCATGGCCCCCTTCGTGCGCACCCTGCCCGGCCGGCCCCGCTGGGAGCGCATCCGGCAGCGGCCCAGCTTCGAGGTGCGCGGGGACGGGGACGGGGACGGGGCTGGTGTGTGCCCGGGACAGGGCTGGGACAGGGCTGGGACAGGCCGGTGCTGCGCTCCCCGGGCCGTTCCCGGCCGTTTCCCTGCTCTGTGGGCCGGGAGGCGTGGAGGTGCCCCCCCAGGAGGGATGGGAAGCCGTGTGGCACCCAGGGGTGGTTGGGAAGCCCTGGAGCTGACCCCAGTAGGAGCGGGGACAGCAGCGGGTCAGCTGGCACAGCACACTGAGGTGCTTGGGCCTCGAACGTGCTGCTGGAGGGAGTTTGCTCTTCCCGGTACATTCTGTCTCCAGTCGTGGCAGGGGGTGCTGGCAGGACAATCTCTTGCTGGTGCTCTGGGCTGTCTTTGCTCCAAGCACACCGCTGTGACCCTCACCAGCACAGCCCTGCCCCGCAGGGTGCTGAGGGAGCCTCACATCTCCTAACACAGAGGAGGAGGCTCGGTGTGCTCCGTGCCAGCTCTAGGGAGAGGCACGATGTCCTGCTGAGCTCTGTAGCACTCATTGGCTTTGCCACGCAGCCCAGAACGGGGCAGTTCTCTGCTCTTTGAGCACTGGCAGGTGAGCACAAGCACCAAAACGAGCCCTCTGGGTTCCCCGGAGAGCTTTTCCCAAGGAAAGGGCTCTCACAGCAAGGCAGAATGTTCCCCTGAGAACCTGAGCACGTGGCGCAGGAGGCAGGTGGGCAGGGAAATCCCAGACTTTGTAGGAAGCAGCTTGGCCTTTCAGGGACGCAAACAAACACGGTCTGGGACCGCCCAGATCATGGCTGTGACCTCGGCCCGGGGGGGGGCTGTGCTGCCGGACCCCCTCAGCATGCGGGGGGCTGCGGGGTGCCTGCCACTGGCTCTGCATGGCCTCTGCCCGCCTGCCGCTCGCGCTGGCCGCTCAGCCTCTGCTTTGTGTCTCTCCCAGATGGTGGAGACCCAGTTTGTGCTGTCCTTCGTGCACCGCTTCCTGGAGCACCGCGGCACCACCACCTACTTTGCCTTCTGCTACCCCTTCTCCTACACAGAGTGCCAGGAGATGCTGGCGCAGCTGGACAGCCGCTTTGAGGAGTGCCAGCACATGTCTCCCAGCAGGTGCGCACCGCGGCCGCCCCCTCTGCCCCCCGGGTGGGGGTGGCTGTGGCCCAGCCTGCAGGGCAGCAGCTGCCCGGGCTGGCGCCGGGGTCCCGCTGCTCTCCCGGTACCCGTGTGGTGCTCGCCCCTCCCGGCAGGGTCCCCCCGCATGCGCTTCCAGAGAGGGGAGGGGGCTTGCGGCCAGCCTGGCAGCTTGAGGCTGGATCCCCTTGGCGTGGCTGAGCTCGGATTGTTGTGCCAAAGAGGGGCTGTGGCAGAACTGCTTCCTTGTGTGGAGGAAAGGGGCTCGCAGAGGCCCGAGCGCTCTGTAGCTGTGACCTTGCTTCCTTTCTGTCGGGGCGTCTCGGGTCCGCTGCTCCCTTCCTTTACAACCCTGCTAGAAACGGGACCTCGCTGCCAGGAGCCAGCCTTAGCACCCGGCTCTTTGGGTGCCGGGAGGTTCCCCTGATCTCCAGAACTTCTCCTTGCAAGCCAGGGCTGAACGCAGAGCCCGGGTGGGGGGAGGACAGAGGTGGTTTCGGGTGCCTGCAGGTGGTTCTGCCCCGCAGCCACTTCTGGAGGAATCCCCGAGGCTCAGGGCCTGGGTTACAATGAGCACAGAGACTGAGGGCTGCGTGGGAGGTGCTGGTTCTCACCTGACACGTGATGGAGAACTGTCAGAATTTCACAACCTGGTGGTCCCTCAGCAAGGCTTTGGCGGTGATTCCGCAGCCCGAGTCCCGCTCATCGATGGGCACAAAGCCCCTGAGCTGCTGCAGCTCTCGGAACCGCAAGCACAGCGAGGTGGCAGTGAGCAGTGACTGCGCCGCGTGGTTCCATCGTGCTCGGTGTCCTGGGGGCTCCTTCCTGCCAGTCCCGGCGCACACTGCGCTGCTCTGGCTGTTTGCCTGCGCCCCCCCCCATGGCCTGGGGACACAGAGTGACCCCAAGCAGGGCCCTCGAGGACGCCCAGACCCCTTCTGCCTCCCCACCAACCCCTGTGCTGCTGGCCCGAGCTGTGTCTGCGGCGGGTCCAACCGCAGGGGTGCTCCCCCGGGGCTCCCCCAGCCAGGGGCATCCCAGCAGTGAGACCCCAGGGCCTGGGTGACTCCGGGTCCCAGCGGGTGGCTCTCTGGGTGCCCTCCTTGTCCTGGCGGGGGTGAGGGGAGCGGGCAGCAACGAGCTCAGCAGGCAGCTCCCCAAGGGGCACGGCTCCAGAGGGGCTGCTGCTGTGGGGCTGGGAGCCTACCCCTGCCCGAGGGCTCCCCGAGCGTCTCCTCTCCCCGCAGCCCCCTGGACTCCGTCTATTACCACCGGGAGCTGCTGTGCCACTCCCTGGACAAGCTGCGCGTTGACCTGCTGACGGTCACCTCCTGCCACGGCATGCAGGAGAAGCGGGAGCCCCGCCTGGACAAGCTCTTCCCGGACACTGCCACGCCGCGGCCGCGCCGCTTTGCGGGGAAGAGGGTGAGTGGCTGTGCCGATGGGTTGGGGTGCTGGCTCCTGGTGCTGCCCTGCCCCTCTGGGGGGCGTCACGTCCTGCGGGTGGGAGAGCAGGGAGCAGGTAGAGCCCGAGATCCTGCGCGGGGGCACGGGAGCAGGGCACCTCCAGGAGCCCCCAGTGCATTCCCTTCATTTAGCCCTGCAGTCTCTCTGCTGGCAGCACCACACGAGTGTTCCTGTGGGCAGAAGCTGAGCGCCTCCCATTGCAGGAGTTCTGTTCTGTCCTCCTGGTATTACTGCTGCGCTGTGAGGCCACGGGGAACACTCCCTGTGCTGGAGCATCAGCCCCTGCTAGGCACGAGTCCTGCCTGCGAGGGAGGGGCGGGGAGCTCACCCTGCGCTCACACAGCCGCAGCCCTCGATGGGAAGCTGCCTCCAGGGGAAGAGCTCGTCAGGACGTGTTCTGTGTTGTCTTTGCAATTAGCTCGTTCCCTGCTGCGGGACAGCTCAGGGCTTCTCCCTGGCACTCTGCCACTGCTCTGCTTCTCTGCCGCACGAGTTCTGGTTTCCCTTGATGGGGTCCGTGGGGTTCTGCCCCTTCGGTCCCAGGCAGGGGTACCCCACCTCGTTCCAGGCAGGACGTGGCAGAGGCACTGGGCACAGAACCCACCCAAAGCTGTGGGGTTGCAGCGCGTGGTGCGGAGCTGTGCCCTGCAGAGCCCGGGCTCTGCCTGGTGCCTGGCCACCTCCGGCCCCTCAGCCGAGCCCTGGCAGGGCGCCTTGGCTTCAGCCCCTCTGCTTCCCCCAGGTGTTCTTCCTGAGCAGCCGGGTGCACCCCGGGGAGACGCCGTCCAGCTTTGTCTTCAACGGCTTCCTGGACTTCATCCTGCGCGAGGAGGACCCCCGTGCCCAGATGCTGCGGCGGATGTTTGTCTTCAAGCTCATTCCCATGCTCAACCCGGACGGGGTGGCGCGAGGCCACTACCGGTGAGTGCAGCGGGCGGCCTGGCCCCGCGGCTGGCAGCGGGCAGGGACACGGCCCGGATGCGGCTGCAGCATCGCCAGGGGCTGTGCGGGCTCCTCTCCCCTGCCTCATCTCATTAATTCAGCAGAAAACTAACGGGGCGCAGCTCCGGGGCCGCACCCAGAGCCTGACGTTCCCTCTGCTCTCCGCAGAACCGACTCGCGCGGGGTAAACCTGAACCGCCAGTACCTCAACCCCGATGCCGAGCTGCACCCTGCCGTGTACGGGGCCAAAGCCGTCCTCCTCTACCACCACGTGCACAGCCGCGTCCTGCCGGGCTCCCCCGACTGGAGGACGTACGTCTCGCCTCTCAGCACCAGCTTGCTCAGCACCAAATCTTCCAACCATTCCGTCCGCGGCAGCGCCCCGTGCCCTGAGGCGGCCCTGTCGGAGCTGGAGAAAGCCAACAACCTCCGCAACTCGCCCAGCGCCTGGAGCGCCGGCACGCGCCGCAGCCCGCCTCAGGAGCCCCCACCCGCCGCGCTGGAGCTGATCCTCCCTGCCAGCTGCTCCGCCGAGCCCCCCGAGGAGGAAGCCAAGAGGACAACGCCTCTCCCCGAAACCATCCTGCCCCAGCACAGCGGGCTGGCATACTACGTCGACCTCCACGGGCACGCCTCCAAGCGCGGCTGCTTCATGTACGGCAACAGCTTCAGTGATGAAAACGATCAGGTGAGGGCAGGACGGGGACCCGGGGCCCCCCTCGCCGTTCCTCCTCCCCTGGCTGCCCTCCCTGCCTCTGGGGCATGCCGGGGTTTGCTCCCCGCTGCCAGCCTGGCACGGGGCCTTGGTGTGGGGAGGACGGGAGCTGCCCCTCTGCCGTAAGGGGTGAGCGGCCCGGGGCTCCCCCAGCATCACCTCCTGTCCCCTGTGCCGCAGGTGGAGAACATGCTGTTCCCTAAGCTCATCTCCTTGAACTCACCTCACTTTGACTTCACGGGCTGTAACTTCTCCGAGAAGAACATGTATGCCAAAGACAAGCGGGACGGGCAGTCGAAGGAGGGCAGCGGGCGAGTGGCCATCTACAAAGCCTTGGGCATCATCCACAGGTGGGCAGAGCGGCGCTGCCGCGCTCGGTACCGGCTGTGCCGGGAGGAGCCGGCCCCGTGGGGTGTCGGGGAGGGCTGGGGCTGTGTGTGTGGTGCCGGCTGTGCCCTGCTTGGCTACCAGGGGCTGTGCAGGCCGAGAGGAGCGTGAGCTCGGCGCCGTGCGGGAGGGCGCTGGGGGCGGCCTGCAAGGTGCTGCCGCCCTCCTGACCCGTGGGCTCTGCCCTGCCCGCAGCCTCGCTCCTCTTTCTCTCGCGCCTCCCCTTCCTTCATGGCCCTCCCGGAGCCATTCTGGTTCTTGGCTCGGCTGCGGTGGTGCTGCTCGTTTGCTGCTTTTTGCAGTTGTCTTTCCCAGATGTGTGTGTGTGTGTTTAGCTGTCAGCAAAACTGGTGTGGTTGTAAAGGGCTCACCTTCCCCAGCTCTCACACACAAGACTGCTGTGGTATGCAAACTGAGGACATTCTTTTCATCTGTGGCAGCCAAGTGCCTCTTTTCGACCTCAATGCGATATTTTTGGACTGTTTGTGTTGTGGTTGCTGGGAGCACAGAGATGGCCGGAGCAGAGCGAGCCCGCCGTGCCCCTGTCCGCAGCAGGCGCTTGTAGCAGACGCTGAGGGACGACACCACGGAGGCAGGCGTGCGACACGTCCTCGGCAGATTCCCCATTCCCCAGGAATCTGTGGGTCGAGGAGGTGTGGAAGCAGCTCCGGGCCTCTGGCAGCCCTGGACTTCCCCGGGGAGTTGCTGCCCTCTGCGCAGCTGCTTTCTGAGAGCGGTTTCATCGCTGGCTTGGGCTGCGCTGGGACAGCAGGGGCCGCGGTTCTGTTCTCGTCCCTGCTCCTCCCCCTCTCATCAGCTGTTGCTGTGTCTGGCCCAGCAGCTGTGTGGCTGCAGGGAGAGCCAGGGCAGCACGCTGCTCCAGAGCCAGGGCAGCACGCTGACCAGAGCCAGGGCAGCACGCTGCTCCAGAGCCAGGGCAGCACGCTGCTCCAGCCGAAACGAGCCCTGCGGCAGTACCTGCGCTGATGCTGAGGATCACCTCGTGCAGGGGGTGCTGCTGACGTCCCCCAGCAGCTCCCCGGGTCCGAGCACCCAGCAGCGAGGTGCCGGTTGTCCCGGCCTTTCCTGAGGACAGATCCAATGTTTGCCTTTCTCTGCCTGTCAGGGATCCCCTGGCCCCTTCCAGCGGTGCCCTGGGGGGTTTAAGAAGATGTGGCACCCGTGTCTGTGGCACCTCAGGACATGGAGGGTTCTGAGGGGATCCCCACTGGATTCTCCTCCCTTTGGGGTGGTTTTCCGCCCTGCACCCATCTCCAGGCAGATTCCCCCTCCCCCTGCTCATTCAGCAGCGCTCTGTCATGGGTTCCCCGTGGGCCCAGCTGCTCTCCTGCTGTGTCCGAGTGTCGGGACAGACCCTCCCTCCCTCCCCCCAGCTAACCAGTCCTCGTAGCGACCCAGCGGCATCCCCCTGGGGCCCGTCCACCTGCACATACCTGTGCCCTGCAGGTTCTCCCCAGCACCCTCCGAAACCTGGAGGAGCCCGTGATTTGCTGGGGATAGTGGCGGTGTTCCGTGGGCGTCTCGTGGTTCTTCTCATCACTTCTGAGCACACAGTACGGGTACATTTCTGGCACCCGTAGCACCATGCAGCAGAGCACAGAGCAGCCCAGAGCCCCTGCAGGCATTCATCATCTGTCTCAGAAGGCATCGTCTTTGTTCACACCCTGCAAATGCTGAGAGGGGAGAGAAGTCAAAGCTCCAACCAAAGAGCACAACAGGACAGCAAATGGACGAGCTGTGGAGGAGGGGGCCCCCATCACTGCGTGTTTTCAATGCAGACCCCGAGGAACAGGTGGAAGGAGGAAGAACTGCCGCAGGGGCGTTTGCTGGAGCCCAGGGCTCGTTTGCCTTGCACTCGATTCCTCGCGGTCCCCAGAGCCTCCCCTGGCCGCCAGGACCCGCTGGGCATCACCAGCCCCAGCCCCGTGGGGCCGCGCTCATGCCTGCAGCCTGCCACTGGAACCCGTGCTGCCTGCCCCGGGGACATCCTGCTCCAGCCTGTGGCCTCGCCCTGTCCCTGCAGACCCCACATGCCCTTCACGTCCCCCACCACACTCATCTCCATGCGGGTCTTGGCTT
Source organism: Netta rufina (assembly GCF_964035555.1). Lineage (NCBI taxonomy): Eukaryota > Metazoa > Chordata > Aves > Anseriformes > Anatidae > Netta > Netta rufina. Next base: position 121,417,816 of record NC_140125.1, read on the forward strand.
CCCAAGCCCCCTCTGCAGGTCCCTTCTGTCACCTCTTGTGCCCTTCCTGTCTGAGTTTCGCCAGCAGCTCCCTGTCCTTCCCCCCCTCCTGCCACCTTTGCCCCCTGTATCTGGGGGCTGCTCGGAATGGATCTGCTCTCCTGCACCCCTCCTCCCAGGGCTGCATCCCAAGCAGACCCCTGAAGGGGTCAGAATGGCTCGGAAGGCAAGGTGAGAAGCCCTCAGAGAGGTCCCGTTACCTGGGCACAGCCGAGGTGCTCTCCCTGCCCGCGTTACAACGCCAGCACTGTGCAGGAGGCTGCACGGCGTGCTGCTGCCTTGGGTGCCCGTGTGCTCTGCCCATACCCAGCCGGGGGTGGTGTGCCGTGAGCTGCTCACTGGTCGGGTGGTTTTTGTTGTCATTATCGGGCAGGGCTGACACTGCTGCGGCTCCATCCCCCAGGCCGTGTGCAGCCAGCCTGGTAGCCCTGGGCCAGCCAGCAGGGCTGCGGGTCGCCCTGCAGGGCCTGGAGATGGTCACTGTGCCTTGACCACGCAGACGGCCGGATTGGGGCGAGCCTTCTGCCAGCAGCAGCCCGTGGCAGGGCTCCCACCCCGCAGGCAGCGCTGTCCCGCCGCCCTTCCCACCAGGTTCCAGCTTTGCAGTTCTGGGCTTTCCCCGGAGGATTCCCCCCTCCCCGTGCTCGTTGCCCCCGCTCCTGGTGCTGGTTTCCGAACTGCCCAGACGCCGCCTTGCCCCACGTGTGTCTGCAGGTGACTGGCTCCGTGCATGGTCTGTGGCCGTCCCCTCTCCCCCCCCTTTGCCACCAGCCTCATGCCCTCAGCACCCTGCTCAGCGCCGCTGCCAGCGCTCCACAGGCACAGCCCCTCGGTCACCCGTGGCTCAGCCCTGGGACCAGGCGATGGCCTCAGCCCTGCTCCTGTGCCCCTCAAAGCCAGCGCAGCGCAGGGCCTGGCTCCTCTGGGCGATGTGCTGCCTGCTGACCCCTGCTGTCCCATCCTCAGTGTGAGCTCACCAGCAGTGGCTGCAAACCCCAGGACAGCTGAAGGGAACCTGCTGGTGGTTGCTTGACCCCGGCAAGGCAGCGCTTGGGCTGTCCCTGCTGGCTGCAGCGTGTCAGGGAGCAGCCGCTGCCTTCACTCCTTGGGCTCTGCTCAGGGATCGCTGCCCGCCCCAGCCCCCTCACGGCTCCTTTCTCTGCCTTCAGTTTCAGCCCGCTGCCCTGGTCCCGTGCTGCACACCAGGCTCCCCCTGTCCTCAGCCTGGCCAGCTGCTTTTTATTTGCTCCCACCTCCATAGATGAGGAATTGCAGCACGTGCACCGGCTGGCACCTGGAGCCCCTCTCAGCAGCCTCGGTGCTGGGGCGCTGGGCAGGGACGTGGTGCCTGGGTGTGTGCTGTGCCTGCACCCACTGCTGGGAGGCACCGGCTGCACGGCTGCCCTCGGGGCAGGCGTGGGCTGAGGCGGGCTCCCCTCTGCTCCACAGCTACACGCTGGAGTGCAACTACAACACGGGGCGCTCGGTGAACAGCATCCCGGTGGCCTGCCACGACAACGGGCGCGCCAGCCCCCCGCCGCCCCCCGCCTTCCCCTCCAAGTACACCGTGGAGCTCTTTGAGCAGGTAACAGCGAGCCCCGCGCGGTGTGGTCCTGCCCACCTGCACCACCAAGTCCCCGTCCCCCCCTCTTTGTGCTTCCCTGCCTCCGTGAGGAAGGTGCAGACCCCGCAGCACCCGCCTGCCCTAGCTGCGAGCGCCAAGGCTCCCTGCACTGCTGGGAGCAGCAGTGGTGGGCAGCAGGTCCCTATGGCCATGGGCACCCACCTTGCCCCACGCACACACCAAGGACCCGTGGGAACACTCGTCCTGGCGGGGAGCCTGCTGGGGTCTGAAACGAGCTCTGGGGCTGTTGGGGCTGGGTTCTTCGGCTGCTTTTCACGGGCTGCCTCTCACCCCGGCAGGTGGGGAGAGCCCTGGCTGTGGCAGCGCTGGACATGGCAGAGTGCAACCCGTGGCCACGCATTGTCCTGTCGGAGCACAGCTGCCTCAGCAACCTGCGGGCCTGGATGCTGAAGCACGTGCGTGGCACCAGGGGCGCCGCCGGCTGCGCGCGGAGGAGAGGCGCCCGCAGCCCCCCCAGGAGCACCACGTAAGGGCCTGGCGGTGTTCGGGGCTGTGGGAGAGACCCGGTCAGGCAAGATGAGTGTGCACAGAGCGAGTGACTGCAGCTTGTTGGCTGCCCCACTTGGCAGGGGTTGGCGCTTGCCCCCGTGGAGTTGTGTGACCTGCAGAGAGGTCGGTGCCCTCGGTGGGCAGGGGGGACAGGAGGTTACCAGCCCGGTAACCTGGGCAGCGATCCCAGCCCGCAGAGGGCCAGCGCCTCTTCTGCTTCTCCTCCGTGCTCACCCCAGCCCAGCCAGGCAGTGGTGCAGGCAGATTTGGGGTCGGGGTGAGGGACTTGGGACTGCAATGTGCTGCTGCTGCCCCGAGGCTGCAACGTGTGTGCGGTGCTCAGCTCTGCCCGGGGACAGGGGCAGTGTCACTGCCCTCAGCACCCCAGATGGGGCATCCGAAGCAGCAGGATCGGCCCCCGCTCGGTGCCTGTGCCGTCGCTGGCCGGGGGCTGACGCTGCCGCTTCTCCCCTCGCAGAGGGCTCCCGACCTCGGCCTCGGATAACGCCCTGTCCCGCGCACGCAGCTTCAGCAACGGCACCAGCGGGAGCGGCAGCAGCCAGCAGGATTCACCCCAGATCAAAGCCTCGCCCAGCTTCTCCTTCGGCTGCAGCCGGCCCTGCGTCACAGCCGCGGACGGCCAGGGCCCGCAGACGGGCGGCGCGAGAGCCCCGGCGCCGGTCAGAGGTAAGCTGGGCTGGGGGCCTCTCGCGCACGTGGTCCAGTGCCTGTCGAGCTGCTGTGCGAAGCCGCAGCCCTGAGGAGAGCTCGGCGCCGGCGTAACTGTGTGCTTTGACGTAACAAAAGTGGTTTTGAGTGGAAGAAGTGCGTGTGACCGGCCGCCCCGTCCCCTCGGAAGGGCCCTGGACGCAGGGTGCAGCTCAGCGCTCCGGCCCCAGCGGAGCGGCCGCACCTGGGTCGGGACAGACGCGGCACAGCGAGACCCCTGATGTCGTCAGCTGGGGGGGCTGCGGGGCCCGGCCGAGCTCCCCCCCACCCACTCTGCAGCCCCTGCTTCTGCCGCAGCAGGTCAGAGGGACGGTGCTCGCCATGGGCTGCCTGGCACAACGGTCTGCTCTGTGCCAGCAGTGCCAGCAGCCCCGGGCTGACCAGCTCGCTGTGCAGGGCGCAGAGCACGGTGCTTTCTGGAGAGGCCAGCGCGGAAAACCTGCGGCCTCCGGCACCCAAATTGCTCCCTAGGCCCGTGGGGTGACACCAAAGTGCCTTTCTCCTTCCCAGGCACCTGCTGAGGCGCAGCCAGTTGTGGTGTGTGGCTCTGTCACGGCACAACTCTTGTGGGCGTCACGGGGCCGAGCTGTGGCAGCTTGCTGGGCGCTGAGCGAGCGATGACTCCTGCCCCAGGGGCTGCCTGGCAGCACCGAGCCACCCACACCGCTTGGAGGCACAGATGCAGCCCTGCACCGGCTGCACCGTGCTCTGGGGTGGCAAAGCAGTGCGATCACAGCACCCCTCGCTGCAGGCAGGGCCGTGGCAGGGTGCTGGGTGGTGTCTGGCGAAGCTGTGGTGCCCCGAGCTGCTGGCCGAGGCGGCGGCGTGTGGCAGACGGGGCTTGGCAGCGAGCCCCGGGCTGCCGCGGGGCTCCCGGCCCCGGAGGGCACCGTGCACCCAAAGGCCCCGGCACGAGCGGGCGTCCTCGGTGCCGCGGGGCAGGGGGCGGCCAGTGTGACTGCGGCGTGACTGCGGCTGTGTGGTGTGGTGGCGGGGCACCGATGTGGTGCTGCTCTGCCCGTCGGCTCCTCGTGCTCCGCCTGCGCGGCGCGCGTTGCTTCGTCCTCTGTGTGTGCTTCCCAGCGCTCTGTAGCGACCGTTTCTCCCCTGCTGTGAGAACGTGGCGGGGAGGAAATAAAAGGTTCATGTTCCCCTGGGCACGTTGTAGCGTCTGTTCCTTCTGCCGGGCACGCGCTGTCCACACGGAGCCTGCGGGAGCCGTCCGCTCGCTGAGGCCGTGGGGCTGGGCGGGCACGGGAGGGAGCGGCGTTGTTGTGCCTCCCTGGCCACGCTCCCCGGCAGGGGAAGCCAGACAGCTGGAGCTGGCAGCACGGGCTGTGGTCGCCAACACAATGGCAGGGGAAGCCGGTGGGGCCCCGGTTGCACCGCTCTTGGGACAGGGACCCCAGTGGCAGCTCGACCGGGGGTGTCCCTGCTGCGTCCTGGTGGCACCAGGGCACCCCTTAACACGGTGCTGCCCGCGGTTGTGCCAGCAGAGCTTTGGTGTTTGTGTGGGTTTGCTGGGCAGCTCCACCTGCTGACGTGCAGCCCCACAGCTCTGCCGTGCCAGCCCCTCGCCTCCTGCCCTCCACATCACCACCCCGCCCTGTCCCCTGGCAGCACCGGGATGCTCCCACCCGCTCTTCCTTCCTGGGCAGCCGGGAAACGGAAACGGGGACGCTCGGATCCAGCCAGGTGGTGGTCTGTGGTGTGCCGTGATGTGCCGTGATGTGCTGTGGCAGCACAGGACAGGAGGCTGCCCCGGCACGTCCCCTCCTGCCCCTTCCTGCTCACGCTGCTGCTGCTGTGCGGAAGGGGACAGACGCTGCCACCCGGCACGGGATGTGGGGTCAGCACGCAGGGGACACGGAGGACGTCCTGCCCCGCTGGCCCCAACCGGCACCAGGCTCGTCCCTTCCCCAGCTGCTTCCTCCGAGCTCACGGCCAAGCGCTGTCACTGCCCGCCCGAGCCCCCATGCAGGAGGGGTCTCTGTGCTCCCCAAACTCCCTCAGCCTCACGGAGCCAGTGGCTCACCCTGCAGGCTCCTGCCTGCTGCAGGGTCTGCTCGTTCACAGCTTGCCCCAATTCCCTGCGTGCCCCCGATTGCCCCACGCCATGCCCTGGGCAAGCCCCTTTCCTCTTCCCAGGTTCCCGACAGCTCGGCTGGGGAGTCCAAGGACGGCCCAGCCCTTATCTCCTGGGGCTGCACGTGCAGCTGCTTCCTGCAGCCCTCAGCTCTCCTGGTATCTCACAGACAGCGTGCTCATACTCATGCTCGTGCTCGTGCTCGTGCTCGTGCTCCCTGTGCTCGCCTGCTGCTCCTGCCACCTCTGCTGGCCGCGTTCCCGTCGGGTTGGGTTGGTTTTTTTTGCACGCACGGGATTAGCTCGTGCACGGCATGCTGCCCGCCATGCCTTCGCCTTCCCTCACCCTGCTCTCCATCGCCCTTTCTTCAGCCGCTTGCTTCGGAGCTTGTCACGCCCTTGGGGCCAGGAGGGGGAAGGAGGGAAGCGTGGCAGCTCGCAGGCACCTGGTTCAGAGCAAGCTCCCCACGCCGCTGCCCGAGGCTCTGCGCTCTGCTGCCGCCGCTGCACGCTCACAGCCGCTGCCACGCGCTCGCTCTCATTACCAACCCTCCTCCATCACGGCCGCTGACATCTAGCGCGGGCCAAGGGCTTTGTCTGCGGCCGCAGCCCTGTCCTTGCGGCTCCGGGGCCGTGTCTGCGCTGCTTTCTTCTCGCTCCAGCGTGCTGTTTCCCATTAGCAGCGCCGTCCCCATGCTGTGCTGGGTGCCGCCCGTCGCCTTCCCCCGCCGGCATTCCAGCAGCTGCTCGGGCAGCTCCCGCCGCACGCCGGGCCCGGGCCCACGCCTCCTGCGCTCGCAGCCTGCGGGCGTGCTGGGCATGAGGGCAGCTCGCCAGCCTGGCTCGGCTCCCAAGGAGCAGCCAGCACGGCACAGAGCCAGCAGCTCGGCTGCGGCTGTGCGGCAGGGTTGGTGCTGCCTGGTGCCTGCCAGGGACTGCCGCCCGGCTCCACACCCCACAGAGCCCCGGCACGACCCCGGCAGGATGGGGACAGCGCCCAGCAGGGCTGCGTGCAGGCCAGCACCCCGCCGAGCCACATGGAGGAAGGTGTCATCACCTCCAGCAGCAGAGGCTGAGCAGGACTCGAGTGCCCGGTGCTGGTGGGGAGCAGACCGGGACTGCCCGTCCCCGCTGTGCAGGGGGCTGCCGAGGCACGGGCCTGCACGAGGAGCTGTGCGGGCCTGGGGCTGGTCCCGTTCCCTGCCCCTCCCGGGGGCCCTTTGTGCTTCCCCGGAGGCCACCGTGTGCTCTGAGAGCAGGCCCTGGGGCGCGGAGGTGCTGAGGCTGAGCGTGGGGGCTCCTGCTGGGCAAGGGTAAGGGGTGAGCTGCGGGGACAGGGGGCTCTGGCCCTGCTGCAGGGCTGATGGAAAACCCCAGGGACAGCAGCACGCCCTGGGGACAGCAGGACACCCTAACCACCAGGCAGGACGCAGGCACAGACCTTGTCCCTGCGTGCCAGCCCTGTGTCCCCACGCAGCAGCCAGGCACAGGGGCTGGTCCCGCACAGCCCCCACTGACTGCACCCCAAACAGGGCTCTGGGATCCAGCACCGAGGCCCCTGGTGCTGCAGAGGGGGACGTGGACGTGGTGCTGCGGGTGCCAGCCCCTCACTGAGCTCTCTCCTTCCTCACGCAGGGTTCTTGCTGGCGAGCAGCCAGACAGGGACGGTGACGGGCACCAGCCACGGACCATGGGAGGCGCGGCACGACGGCGGCGGGGAGCCGATGGCCACGCACGGCCCCACGCTGCTGCAGGTACTGCCGGGCACCAGCACGGGCGAGGGCTGGGCCTGGGCAGCACCGGGGACCGAGGGACACCTGGCTGGGGAATGGCACAGCCACCGCGCCCTGGCTGTGCCAGGAGGGGTTGGTGCCCCCACACAGCCCAGCCCCAGCACCCTGACGCTGACCTCCCCTCCCCTCCCCTCTCCTCCCTTCTCCCCGTGCAGGTGCTCCCGAAGAAGCTGAACGCCAGGAGAGCCCCGGAGCAGCCCGGGTAGGTGCTGGCGCCGCCGTGGTGCCGCCTGCGCTGCCGCCGAGCCCGCAGGAGCCCTGGCTGCACCCCCGGGGGAAGGCAGGGCCGGTGCCGCAGGGGGCCCGGAGGTGCCCGCCGCGCCCTCAGGAGCCCCGTGCGGTTCCCCGCAGCCCGGGGGGGCTCCCTGCCCGCCCCAGCAGGATCCCGGTGCGGAGGAAGGGGGCGGCGACCACCCAGAGCCTGCCCGCGCTCGGCCCCGGGAGCACCGCAGCCCCCCCAGCCCAGAGGCACGGCCGTGCTGGGCCCCGCACCCTACACAGTCCCGCAGGTAGGGCCCATACCCCCAGAGCCCACGGGGCCCTCGCCCACCCGGCCCCGGCCCCTCACCCCGCTCTCTGTCCCCGCAGGGCCCTGCCAGGCGGCCCCGGTCCCCATGTCGGGGTCACAGAGCGTGGAGCAGCTGCTGGGCGAGGGCCTGCGCCCCCAGGTACGGCCCCGGGCACAGCGGGGGGCTGCCGCGCAGGCGGGGGGCTCGGCCCCCAGCCCCTCCCCACCCGCTCTCCTGCCTTGTAGCGCCCGCCCAGCCCCGTGTCCGGCTGCCCCTCGCTCCGCTCCTGCCGGCAGCTCCTCTCCTTCTGCGCCGAGGCCTGACCGCGGCCGCCAGCGCCGGCCCCACACCCGCCACGGCCGCGCGCCCGCACCCAGCCCAGGACCGACGGCGCGGCAGGGCCACAGCAGCCACCGGCGTGCTCGGCACCGTGCCCGGTGCTGGGAGCCGCCCTGCTCGCCCCGCGGGCCGGCGGGAGGCATTTTTACATAACACGGTTTTATCTTGTATCGTGTTTGTGTTAACGCCCGTCGGGACCGAGCACGGTGCGCGGTGCCACACGGCACGGCGGGTGGGCGCGGGGCGCCTCCATGGCCCCCATGGTGCGGGGCGCTCGGGTCGGCTCCGCTCTGCTCAGCTCCGCTCTGTGCAGTCCTGCGGGGAGAGACAGTGAGTGGGGACGGGGATGGGGACAGGGACGGGGGGGCATGGGGACAGGGATTGGGGCAGGGAAAAGAATAGGGTAAGGGCAGGGGTGGGGACAGGGACAAGAGCGGGGAGGGGTCGGGGGCTGGGGACACGGGACAGGGACAGGGGCAGGGATGGAGCTAGGGGTGGGGATGGGATGGGGACAGGGACAAGAGTGGGGAGGGGACAACGTTGGGGACAGGGAGGGGGGCAGGGACAGGGACAGGGATGGGATGGGGGCAGGGATTGGGGCAGGGACAAGAGCGGGGAGGGGACAGGGGCTGGGGACACGGGCCGGGGCCGGGGGCGGGGATGGGGCCGGGGCAGGGCCAGGCCTTGCTGCCCGCCGGGCTGCGGAGATGCCCGGGGCAGGACGGGGCAGGGCCGGCCCGGGAGAGGCGGAGGCGGTGCCGGGGGCGGCTCCGGGGGGGGCTGCGCGGTGCCGGGCGCTCACCGGGCTCAGTCGTGGCGCTTGGGGTTGTTGACGGCCACGTAGTGGTACAGCACGACCAGCAGGAACAGCGACACGCCCAGCATGTTGGCGAAGATGGCGAGCTGCACGTCCGTGATCATCCTGCGGCGGGCGGCGGCTGGGACCGGCACCGGGACCGGGACCGGCACCGGGAACGGCACCGGGACCGGGAACGGGAACGGCACCGGGACCGGGAACGGGAACGGCACCGGGCCGCCCCCCCGCCCCCACCCGGCCCGGGACCCCCGCTCCCCGCTCCCCGCTCCCCCCCCCGGTCCGGTCCCCCCCGCCCCCTCCCCTCCCCCCCCGCCGCTCACTCTCCGCCGCCCGCTCCCGCCGCCGGCCACGTCTCCGCCGCTCCTCGCGCCACTTCCGGCCGCGGGGCACCGTGGGACGGCGGGGGGGCGGGGCCCGGCGAGGGGGGGTGTGGTGGCTGCGGCCGTGACGTCACGGGCCCGCTGCGGTGACGTCACGGCCTGGCCCCCGGCCCCCCGCGTGACGTCACGGCCCGGCGCGGGCAGCGCGGAGTCGGCGCCTCCAGGGGGGCAGGGACGGGGCGGGGGGCAGGGGGTGGGGGCGCAGGGAGGGGGCACGGGCAGGGATAGGGATAGGGGAAGGGGGTAGAGGATGGGGGATAGGGGCAGGGGGCAGGGGACAGGGGACAGGGGCAGGGATAGGGGCACAGGGCAGAGGATAAGGGCAGAGGGGCAGGGGATGGGGAATAGGGGCAGGGGGCACAGGGAGGGGGCAGGGAATGGGGGGAGGGGATGGGGATAGGGACACGGGGCAGGGGATATGGGCAGGGGGCACAGGGAGAGGGCAGGGGAAGGGCAAGGGGGCAGGGGATGGGGACGGGGGATAGGGGCAGGGGGCGTAGGGAGAGGGCAGGGGGCAGGGGCAGAGGATGGGGGATAGGGCCTGGGGGCAGGGGACACGGGCAGGGATAGGAGCACGGGGCAGGGGATGGGGATAGGGGATAGGGAGAGGGCAAGGGGCAGGGGCAGGGATAAGGATAGGGGGTAGGGGATAGGGACACGGGGCAGGGGATATGGGCAGGATAAGGATAGGGGATGGGGACACGGGGCAGGGGGCACAGGGAGGGGGCAGGGGATGGGGATGGGGGATACGGGCAGGGGGCGTAGGGAGAGGGCAGGGGGCAGGGGGCAGAGACAGGGATAGGGATAGGTGTATGTGATAGGGGCAGGGGATGGGGGATATGGGCAGGGGACACAGGGAGGGGGCAGGGGCAGGGGGCAGGGGCAGGCCCGTCCCGGCCGCCCCCCGCCAGGCGGTGCAGGCAGCCCCCGTCCCGCCCCCTCCCCTCCCGCCCCCTCCCGCGCCTCTTCTCCCCCCCCCGGCCGCCGCCCGCCGCGCCAGGCTGTGACGTCACCGGGGCCGGGGCCAAGCCGTGACGTCACCGCTTGCAGCGGCCGGGGCCGTGACGTCACCGCCCGGCCGGGGAAGCCGCGGTGTCAGCGCGGGCCGGGGGCCAGGGCCGTGACCTCAGCGGGGGCGGCCCTGGGGGGTCCCCTCCGGGTGCCCGCCGTGTCCGTGGGGACCCCGCGGAGCCCCGTGGGGCCGGGCCGCGGGGGGGCACCGGGAGCCCGCGTGGGGCCGGGCGCTGCCCCGGGGACGTGGCAGCGGGCAGGGCGCTGTGCCGGCAGCCTGCCCCCGGGGGGGCCGCGTCCCGGGGCTGCGGGGAGCCCCCCGCGGGCAGCGGCCGGGCCGGGGCGGTGCGGGAGCCCCGGGGAGCCCCCGGCCGGGCCCCCGCAGCCGCCGCGACCCCCGTGGGGAGCGGGCACAGCCCCCGCCGGGCAGCGCGGCCGCGAGGGGCCGGCGGGGCGGTGCGGGGCGGTGCGGGGCGGTGCGGGAGCCCCGGCCCCGCCGGCTGCCTGCAGCCCTGGCCCCCTGCCCGGCCTCTCCGGCTCTCCCCGTCCCTCCTTGCCCGTCCCCGCTGTCCCAGCCTAACGAGAAGCAGATGTGCGGGCGGCGGCGGGGGGCGGGGGGCAGGCGCGGGGGCCGGCGGCGGCGCGCGGCGGTGCCCGGCGGAGGCCGAGGCGGGCAGGAAGCGGGGGGCCCCGGGGACCCCGTCGGGCGGCAGCGCCGGGGCGGCTCTGGCGGCGAGGGGCTGGCCGAGGGGAGGGCAGAGCCGCGCCGTGCCGAGCCGAGCCGCAGAGCCGGGAGGGACGGAGCCGCGACGGGACGCGCCATGCGCTCCTGAGCTGGGCCGGGCCCCCCCCCCCCGCCGCGCCGCGCCCCCCGCCCGCCCAGCATGGCCCCCTGGCTCTGGCCGTGCCTCCTGGCCGCGCAGGCCCTGGCCGCCAACTTCCCCCCCAGGTACAGCCTCTACACCGGGGGGGCCGCCCCGCTCAGCCCGGCCCAGGCCACGGCCCCGCAGGGCCCCGCCGCGGCCCACAGCGGTGCCCGGGCCGCCAGCCGGCACAGGTAGGAGCCGGGACCGCCGGGCGGGACGGGGAGGGAGCCCCCGGGGCGGCGGCCCCCGCCCCGCAGCCCTCGGGGGGGCCCCGGCAGCGGCAGGACGGCGGCACGTCCAGCACGGGAGCCCGGCCGGGGGGGCGTCGACGGGGCGGCGGGAGCCGTGCGGGGAGGATGCGCCGCGGGGCTGCCCCGTCCCAGGGCACGCACGGGGATAACGGGGATGAGCCGGGGGGGCGCGGGGCGGGGGCTGCGGCCCGACGGGCGCGGGGAGCGGGGGCGGGGGCGGGCGGGGGCCCGGCCGTGCGCGCCGGGTGCCGGTGCCGGGATCCCGGGCGCGCACCCGAGCCGCGTGCCCCGCTGCGGGGTCCCCGTGCCGGGGGGGCGGGTGAGGGGCCCCGACAGCCCCTGCCCGTGCCGTGCCCGGCGGCGCGGGCGGCGGGGGCTCGGCTCGTGGTTGCCCCCGGGTCGGGGCTGGGGCTGCGGGGCCGGTCCCGCACCGGAGCTGGGGGTCACCCTCTCGCCGCAGCCACATCGTGGCCGTGCGGGATGGAGCACGGGATGTGTCCCCCCAGCCCCACCGCAGCCCCACGGCAGCCCCAGGGCCCTGGGGTAGGGGCTGGAGGGACCCTGCTCCACGCGGGACCCGGCTGCCGGCGTGGGGCTGCCCGGGAAGGGCGCACGTGGGCTGGGCATCCCACGGCTCACGGAGCGCGGTGGCACTGCCTGGGTTTGGCTGGGCTCTTGCCCGTGGTTTTGGGGACGTAGCAGGGCGTCCCCAGGGGCTGGGGCACAGCGCCCTGTGCCCGTGGCTTGGGGGAGGTAGAAGCCATCTCTGTGCTTCGGGGCTGCTGCCTCTGCTTCGGGGGTCACGGCAGGCAGTCCCCATGGACGGGGGGACACGGGGACCCATCCCCATGCCCCGTGGTTTCAGGAGGGCTCCCAGCCTGTCCCCAGGACGTGGATGTGCCCCGATGCAGCCCCAGGGCGGGCAGTGGGAGCCAGGGCCCCGCGGGCACCATCAGCCAGGGATGATTGGGCACGGGGGGGGGGGAGAGCGGGGGGGGCCGGGAAGGGAAGAGAAGGGAAGGGAAGGGGGAAGAGGGGGGGCCGTCAGCGCAGGAATTCCCGGCGGCCCCCGGGGAGGAGCTGGAATGGAGCCGGGGCCTGAGGGGAACCAGCCGGGCTGACGGGAACCGGCCGCGGCTCTGCGGGGCCCCCGCACTGCTCAGCTCCACGGCACGGCACGGCACCGCACGGCACCGCACAGCACCACACGGCTCCTCACAGCTCCACACAGCTCCACACAGCACGGGGCCGGGGCTGCTGAGGGTCCGCGCCGTGGGGGGCTGCCCGGGGGGGGCCGCGCTGTGTGGGGCTGCTCTGGGCTCGGACCATATAAGGCTGGGCTGGGGCATCCGCGCTGCGTGGGGCCGGGCCGGGGTCCCGCTCCCTGGGGTGGGCTGGGGGGCCGGGGTCCCGCCCTGCAGCCTGGCCACCACACCCCGTATGGAGCCGAGGGGCCCCGCAGCAAGTTCTGGGGGCTGCAGCCCCCGTGGGGCCGGCTGGGGGCCCCGCCCCACACCCTGGGAGAAGCGTGCCCCCCAGGCAGGATCTCGCCATCAGGTCTGGCCGGGCGCCAGGGCTTCATCCCCGGCTCGTGAACTCCAGGCTTGGGGGCACATCAGTGACAGCCAGGGGGTGGCCGGGGGGCACAGACCAGCCTGGCTCTGCAGAGCAGCAGCATGGGGCCAGAGCCCCCCCATCCCTGCAACATGCAAGCCCTCGCAGGACGCACGTGCATCCCTGGCCGCCCCTTGCACCCATGAGCAGGGTCCCCGTCCCCATCCCCATCGCTGCAGGGCTCGCTGGTTTGCGGGTGGCCACGTGAGGGCTGCGGTCACTCCCCGCAGTGCCAATGGCCCCTTCCACGGCTCCTGAAAGGGCCCCTCAAAGCGCTCGGGGCTGTGTGGGTTGGGCAGAGGTGAAGGGGCTGCGGCGGGGCAGGATCCGGCCCATTAACCCCACAGCACTGGGCCGTGACGGCTGCTACCGGTGGGACCGGCAGGGCAGGCACCTGTGGGGGGGGTCCCGTGGCGGTGCCTGGTCCACGTGGGGGGACGCCCAGGGTGCGCCGGGGGCTCCGGTGCGTGCCGTGCGGGGCCCTGACGCCTTCTCCGCAGGAACTGGTGCGCCTACGTGGTTGACGCGCAGCGTGAGCTGCGTGGTGGAGGACGGCGTCGAGAGCTTCGTCAAGCCCGACTACCAGCCCTGCGGCTGGGGGCAGCTGCAGTGCCCCCGCGTCCTGACGTGAGTGGGGCCGGCAGGGCGGGGGGCGTGGGACCGGGAGCCGGGGGGCAGCGCCCGGGGCCCCCAGCGGCGCCGCTGTTTACCCCTCCCCGGACGTGTTTACTTTTTTGCAAGAGCGCGGTCTCGGCGGCTCGTGGCCGGCGCCTGACCTGCCCCGACCCGGCTCTTACAGCGGCGCCGCTGTCCCCCCCCGGCCAACTGCCCCTCAGCATCGGGGGCCAGGGACCCCCGCGCCGCCTGGGGGCCGGTTTGGGGACCAGGGGCTCTGCCCAGGGCCCGTGTCCGGCACTCGGGCAGCCACGGAGCAGAGCGCTGGGTGCCGTGGCGGTGGGTGCTGGGTGCCAGCCCCGTCCTGGGGGGCAGGCAGGATGTGCAGGGGCCGCCCCCTGGAGGGCAGCGAGCGCGGCCACGGCCGGCCCGGTTGTGCAAGAGCCTGGTGCGGTCGCGCCGCCTGGGCCAGCCCGCAGCCTGTGTTTGGTTTTCCTCCCAGCCCCGAGCCTCTTCCTGCAGCGCCTCCGTGGGCAGGGACCGGGCGCGGAGGCTGGGGGGGAGGAGGGGCGGCAGGGACCAGGGACCCCCCCCCCCCCGTCAGCAGCGTCCCCTCTGCCCACAGGTACCGCAGCTTCCTGCGGCCCCGCTACAAGGTGGCCCACAAGACGGTGTCGGACCTGGAGTGGCGGTGCTGCCAGGGTTACTCGGGCGAGACTGCTCTGAGGGGCCGGCAGCGGGGCCCTCCCTCACCACCACCCGCCCGCGGCCCCGGCCCGGCCGCCCCACGCTCTCCGGCTTCGGCAACACGCTCAGCGGCCTGGGGGGGGAAGGCAGCGCCGGGGGGGGCCGGGGCAGCACTGCCCCGCGGAGCCCGGAGCCCGCTGGCGGTGGGGAGGCGGAGAAGGTGCAGCAGCTGGAGGAGAAGGTGCGGCGGCTGAGCAAGCAGCTGGAGGAGCTGCAGGCCTCGGTGCAGGAGGGCCAGGAGAAGCTGCTGCAGGACCTGCGTAAGGTGGCCGAGGGCAGCCCGAATGGCAAGCACCAACCCGCCGACGCCGCGCCCCCCGACGTGCGGGAGACGCTCAGCCACATCCAGCAGCACCTGGAGCGCCTGGACGACCGCATCCGCAGCCAGGAGCTGGAGCGGGGAGCGGGATGGCTTCGGGGGGAGCCCGGCCCCGGATGGGGGGCCTGGCGGGGGCCGCGCTGCTGCGCGAGCTGGTAGCAGCGGGTGCAGGATTCCTGCGGCGCCTGCCTGGCCGGCACCGAGGGGCTGCGGCGGCAGCAGCGGAGGACCGGGAGCGCATGAGGGCGCTGGAGAAGCTGGTGGGCTCGGTGGACCAGCGCAACCGGGAGGCGGTGGAGACTGTGCAGCGGCACGTCAAGCAGCCTGAGCACCCGCCTGGCCCCCGCCGCGCCGCCCGACGAGCTGCGCCGGCGCGTGGCCGAGCTGGAGCGGCGGATGGACGGGCTGGAGGGGTCGCGCGGCGCGGTGCTTGGGCCGGGGCCGGGGCCGGTGCTGGCCCGGCGGCTGTCAGAGCTGGAGGGGCGGCTGAACGCCACGCGGGCTGGCCCCGGGCCCCCTGACACCGAGGGGCTGCGGGGCCACATGGCCAACCTGAGCCGGGCGCTGGAGGGGCTGGCGGAGAGCGGGGCGCAGCGCGGCGCCCGCCTGGCCGAGCTGGAGGGGGTGCTGGCACGCTGCGGGTGGCCCTGCCCAGAGCCCACTGCCGATGGCCGGGACGGCTCCGCGCTCAGCCAGCTGGAGCGGCGCGTGGAGGACAACGAGGCGCAGCTCCGCACCCTCAGCTCCGGCCTTCGGCAGCTGGGGGCCGGCGGGGCCGGGCCGGGCAGCTCGCTGCAGGCGCTGCGGGAGCTGGTGGGGGAGCAGGGCGAGGCGCTGGAGCGGCTGGCGGGGCGGCTGGGGCAGCTGGAGGCAGGGGGGAGCTCCGGTGGGCAGACGCTGGAGGACACCCGCAGGGACCTGGAGCAGCTCCACAACCGGACGGGCGCCCGGCTGGGGCAGCTGGAGGCTGAGCTGCGGGGGCTGAGCGCCACCGGTGCCTGCGCCCAGCCCTGCTCCCCGCTGCGGGAGGAGCTGGAGCGGCTGCGGGAGGAGGTGGGTGCCTGCACCAACGCCTGCAGCCCGCCCGCACCCGACCCCACGGCAGCCGAGGAGGAGGAGCCGCTGGAGGGGTTCAGCGTCTTCGGAGGCACGACACCTTGGGAGCTGCAGACGCTGCAGGGCGAGCTGTCGGAGGCGCTGCTGTACTTTGGCTTGCTCAACACCACGGTGCAGGATCTGCAGGATGCCGTGGACCAGCACGACGCCGGCCTGCGCGAGCTGGGTGCCGTGAAGGACCGCCTGGCCGCGGAGCTCGACCGGGTGCAGGCGGAGGTCGCCGAGCGCGCAGCCGAGAGCGAGGAGCGGCTGGAGGGGCTGGTGCGGGACCTGGTGCGCGCGGGCCCCGCGGGCTGCCCGGCCGGCCTGGAGCCCAGGGTGGCCAAGCTGGAGGGCGTCTGCGAGCAGCTGGAGGTTGTGTCGGGAGGTGCTGCGCGGCGTCCGCGAGGGGCTGGGCCGGCACGTGGCGGGGCTGTGGAACGCCCTGCGGGAGCTGAACGGCACGGCCCGAACCCACAGCGCCCTGCTGGAGAAGGCGATGCAGCTCCCGGCGCGCCTGGGCGCCCTCAACGCCAGCTTCCAGCAGCACCGCGCAGAGATGCTCAACCTCACGAGCAGGGACCTGACCGGTGCGCGGCGACTGGGGGAGCAGGGACGGGGAGAGAGGGCAGGGGGATGGGGAGAGAGGGCAGGGGGATGGGGAGAGAGGGCATGGGGTTGGGGAGAAGGGGGCATGGGGTTGGGGAGAAGGGGGCATGGGGTTGGGGAGAAGGGGGCACCATCAGGGGGAGAAGGGGACACAGGGAGGGGCCAAAGGGCATGTGGGAATGGGGCATGGGTGTGCAAAGGATGGGGGCTGCAGGAGGTGGGGATGGGGAACAAGGGGCAATGTCTGAAGACAGAGCACGGGGACAATCGCAGTGCCATGAGGTGTGAGGGTGTGGGGACGCCAGGTCCCAGGGCTTTCAGCATTGGGGGTGTGGGGTATGGGGGTGAGGGGGTGCAGGACCCCAGGCTGCAGGGTATGGGGCTGGGATGCATGGGGGACATGGGGACCCAAATCGTGGGGGCATGAGGCTTGGTGCATGGGGACGTGGGGGCCTCAAGTCACGGGGACGTTGGGGTGAGGGACGGGGCTCTAACCCACCCCCCTTCCCTCAGGCCCTCCTGGGCCCCCTGGACCTGAAGGCCCCATGGGGAAGATGGGCCCCCCTGGCCCCTCTGGGCCTCCTGGCAAGGACGGAGAACAAGGCCCCGTGGGCCCCCAGGTAAGGAGCAGCCCCCGTGCCCTGGCAGCCTCTAGCAGTGGGGCCGTGCCTGCCCGGTGCTGGCCAGGCTCGTGCCGCCTGCCCACCCCACCCCACAGCACCGCCCTGTCCCTTCCCTTCAGGTCTGCAAGGAGAAAGAGGTAGGGCTGGGGGTGTGGGGGGGTGCGAGGGGCTGGGATGAGGGGGCTGCGGGGTGGGGGGTGCAGGGCGGGGGGGCACAGTGGGGCAGGAGGAGCTGGTGATGGAGGTGGAGGGGCTGGGGACGTGGGGCACGGGTGCAGCCGGGGGTGGGAGTTCAGGGGCCTGGGGGTGCCGTGGGGGCACCGTCCTGACACCGTCCCCAGGTGCCGTGGGGGAGCCGGGCTCCGTGCCCCACATCGCCTTCTCGGCCGCCCTGAGCACGCAGCGCGCGGAGCCGGGCACCGTCCCCTTCGACCAGGTCCTGCTCAACGACGGCGGCGCCTACGACCCCGAGACGGGTGAGTGCCGGCCCCGCGCCTGGCTGTGTGTGGGGATGGGGGCTGTGGACTGGGGGGGCGGCTGCATGGGCACGGGTGAAACGTGGGCCTGGGGTGCAACGAAGGGTGGGGGTGTCCTCAGGGGCACAACGATGGCTTTGGGGTGAAGCTGGGCAACCCAGGGGCTGCGGGGAGTGTGGGGTACGGCGGGGTGCCTTGGGGACACGATGATGGCCACGGGGAGTGGGGGGGGGGCTGAGCTCCTGCTGGGGGCACCGCGGGGCCTGGGGATCGCCGTGCACTGACACCGCTGCTGCAGGCACCTTCACGGCCCCCGTGAGCGGCCGCTACCTGGTGAGCGTGGTGCTGACGGGGCACAAGGGCGAGAAGCTGGAGGCGGTGCTGTCGCGCTCCAACCAGGGCATCGCGCGCCTGGACTCGGCCGGGTACCAGCCCGAGGGGCTGGAGAACCAGCCCGTGGCCGAGCACCAGCCCAGCCCCGGCTCGCTGGGGGTCTTCAGCCTCATCCTGCCGCTGGAGGCGGGCGAGACGCTCTGCGTCGACCTGGTGGCGGGGCGCCTGGCACACGCCCCCGACGAGCCCCTCACCGTCTTCAGCGGCGCCCTGCTCTACGACGCCGAGGGCCCCTAGTCACCCCCCCTCACACCCACCCCTCGCCGCCCCATGGCTCCTGGACCCCCCCCACGTCCCCCTGCACCCACGCGGGGCCCCCCCAGCCCACCCCACCCCACTCCCCGTTATTTATCAGCACCCCCCCACCCTCGCTCCCCCGCCGCCACGCGTCCCTCACCACCTGCCCTGCCCCCCCCACGCCGCCCCGCGCCCCCTCCTCAATAAAGATGCGGCACCGGGTTTTGTACCCATGGCTCCCGCCTCCTTCCTGCCCCCCACGCGTTTTATTGCCCCCCGTGGGCCGGGGGCAGCCCCCGGGCACTGCCCTGGTCCCGGCAGCGCCGCAGCGGGGGCGTGGGGGGTGCCCAGGCCGGGGGTCCGGCTGCCATCAGAAATCCTCATCCCACCCCGAGAGCTCATCCATTGCCGGCGTCCGGTCGACCGAGAACCGCTTGAAGTTGGTGTAGGGAGGGCCCTGGGGGGGCCGGGGGTCAGTGCTGGGCCCTCCTCCCCCCGCCCCGCGCCCCCCACCCCAAGGCCCGGCCGCACCTGCTTGATGAGCCACAGGGTGGGCGCCTCCAGCTGCTGCAGGGCGAGCTTCTTCCACTTGAGGGTCCCAAACCACCTGGGGGGGGGGGGGGGTGCTGCAGGAGGGGCAGGGGGTGCTGCAGCACGGCCCCCCCCCACCCGCACCCCCCTCACCTGTGCTTCTTGATGCCGCGGATGCCGGTGGCCGTGTTCCCCAGGCGCTGCCCCGGACGGCGCCTGCAAAAGGGCCGGGGATGGGGCAGGGGGCGCAGGTTGGGGCCTCCCAGGGCACCCCCACCCACAGGGCTGCCCCCCCCCCCGGGACCCCCGCACAGACCTGCAGAGCTTTGCAACGAGGGAGCATGCGGCCTCGCTGAGGAAAGCGGGGAAGGAGAAGACGCCATCCAGGATGCGGCTGTAAATCTTCTGGGGGTCAGCGCTGTGGAAGGGGGGCCTGCGGGGCGCGGGGGCGTCAGGCCTGGCCGCGGGGGCGGGTGGGCTCAGCCCCAGGGCGTGCTCACCTGCCCACCAGCATCTCGAAGATGAGGATGCCCAGCATCCAGAAGTCGACCGCGAAGTCGTGGCCCTCGTGGCGCAGCATCTCGGGCGCCAGGTACTCGGGCGTCCCGCAGAAGGAGTAGGTCTTCTCCCCGCGCTCCAGCTCCTTGGCGAAGCCGAAGTCCACCTGCGGTACAGGAGCTCTCAGCCGGCCCCACGCCCACAGGGACCGGCAGCGCCCTCCCTGCTG
This sequence comes from Netta rufina, assembly GCF_964035555.1. Taxonomy (NCBI): domain Eukaryota; kingdom Metazoa; phylum Chordata; class Aves; order Anseriformes; family Anatidae; genus Netta; species Netta rufina. The sequence continues at coordinate 121,436,755 of NC_140125.1, forward strand.
CCCCCCACAGCACCAGGCACCGTGCCGGCACCCCCATTCCCCCCAGGTACCAGCTTGACGTAGCCCTGCTTGTCCAGCATGAGGTTCTCGGGCTTCAGGTCGCGGTAGACGATGCCGTGGCTGTGCAGGTACTCCAGGCCCTCCACCACGCAGGCGGAGCAGAACATGGCCAGCGGCTCCTCAAAGTAGCGCCTGCGGGGCAGGGTTCCGTGCTCGGCACAGCGCAGTGCGGCACGGCACAGCACAGCACGGCACGGCACGGCACGGCACAATGCAGTGCTTCACGGCACAGCATGGCACAGCATGGCATGGCATAGTGTGGCACCACACGAGCCAGCACGGCATAGTGCAGCACAGCACGGCACATCACGGCACTGCACGGCACATCCCTGCCCACCCCAAGCCCGTGCCCCCCGGCCCCGTACACCTCGCGCAGCTTGGTCCACAGCTCGCCGCCCTGGCAGAACTCCAGCAGCAGGTAGACGTGCTGCCTGTCCCGGAAGGTGCCAAAAAACCTGCGGGCAGCAAGGGTCAGCGGGGCCTCGGCGTGGCGCTGAGCCCGGCCCCGCGCTGCCGGCCCCGCTCACCCCACGATGAAGGGGCAGCGGCTCTGGGCCAGCACCCGCCGCTCCGTGCGCACGTGCTCCTGCTGCTGCGTGCGCACCACCCAGTCCTTGCGGATCCGCTTCAGCGCGAAGAGCCGCTCGCGGCACCGCACCTGCGGGGCAGGGGTGGCCGTGGGTGCCGGGACGGGGACGGGGTCAGCAGGGGGTGCCCGCAGGCCAGGCGTGGCTCTCACCAGCTCGACCCTGCCGAAGCCGCCGGTGCCCAGGACGACGCGCTGCCCCTGCTTCTGCCCCTCCTCGTAGCGCACGGCCACCAGGTCCTCCAGCCGCACCGCCGGGGACGGCTGCCGCAGGCTCGGGGACCCCCAGCCCCTGCAGGGGGAACCACAGCCCTGCAGCGCCAGCACCAGCGGCCGCCCACCCCTGTCCCTGTCCCAGTCCCAATGCCATGCCCAGCCCTGTCCCCGTTCCCACAGGCACCCCCATCCCTGTGCCCACCCCCATCCCCGTCCCACACTGACCGCCTGGGGTCCGCTGGGGCCGGCACCTCCGTCGCAGCCGCGTTTCTGCAGGGAGAAGCAGCCCCGGCTCAGCACACAGCCTGCAGCCCCACAGCCTGTCTGGGACAGGCATGGTGCGACAGGACCCCACAGGGACCCAGGGCCATGCATGAGGCCAGGACGGGGCTGTGGGGGGTCCATGGGGGGACCCTCCCCACCCCCCAGCAGATTGCCCAAAGCTGCCTGGCTGTGGGGCTGGGCACCCTGCTGGGGTGGCCCTGCTGGGAGGGGAGGGGGGAAACAGGGACACCCAGGGGTGCCCCCAGCCTGGGGGGCTGGGACTCTGGACACCTCCCATGGAGCCACACGTGGTGCCATGGTGAGCACGCGCCGGGGCCGTGCCACGGGGCTCGGCAGGAGCAGGACGGTGCCTGGGCCTGGCAGTGCTCCCGGGGCAGAGTCCAGGACCCGCTGCTGGCGCCACGTCACCGCTGCCGTCCCTGCCGGGCGCCCAGCACCCTCCCAGCCGGCACCCACGTGGGGACCCCGCAGGGCCACGGACACTCACGCGTCTGAGTCGTGCCTGGGGCAGAAGGGGATGATCTCCAGGAAGTCCCTGTGGGGCAGAGGGGGTGTCAGTGGGGCAGGCAGGCCCCGGCCATGTGCCCGCGGGGACGGGCTGCAGGACAGGGGGACACCCACTCCTTGGCCACCGTGATGCAGGTGACGTGTCCCTGCGCCTGGCACGACGCTGTCCGGCGGATGTTCCTGCACAGAGAGACCGGTGGTCATGGAGGAGGAGAGGGGCGTATGCAGAGGAGCGTGTGTGAGCTCCATGTGCACAAGAGCAGGTGTGCGGGCACACGCACAGGGCGCAGAGGAGCTGCCTGCAGCCCCAGGGCACCTACTCCAGCAGCGAGAGCTCCCCGAAGTGCTCGCCGGCACCCAGCACACGCAGCAGCTTCTCCTGCCCGTCCACCCGCTGGCTCACCCGCACCTGCGAGGGGATGTGGGGCCAGGCTGAGCGGGATGGGGGGAACGGCCCTGCCCCACGGCACTGCACCCACCTGCCCCTTCAGGATGATGTAGAAGCTCTCCCCCTCGTCCCCCTCGCGGATGATGATGTGGCCGGGTGCAAAGGAGCACTGCGGGTACAGACGGGGCGCTCGGGGCTGCACTGGGCAGGGGACCCCATCCCACAGCCCCCCCCCGTGCACGCACCTCCTCCATGGCGTCGAGCAGCTTGGAGAGGTGGCTGTCGGACAGGTCCTGCAGCCAGTGCACCCTGCGAAGAGAGGTGGCTGGGCCCGGGGCTGCTGCAGCCCTGCCTGCGCCCTGCACCCTGCGCCCTGCGCCCTGCACCCTGCATCCTGCGCCCTGTGTCCTCCCCGAGCTCCAGAGACCAGCACAGCCACAGGCAGGACAGGGCTGGGGCTGTGTGAGGATGATGACAGGAACAGGGACAGTGACAAGGCTGGGGACGAGGATGGGGATGTGGACTGGGACTGGGCTGGTGTGGGAATGGAGATGGGACGGGGATCAGACGGGGTGGGGGTGGGCCTGGTGGCAGTGACAAGACCAGGGCTGTGCAGTGGCTCTGCCAGGGGTGATGAGAGGGGACGGCACCTCGAGGCTCAGGGCTGGCCGTGGGGCTGGGGGTATCACAGAGGGGCAGGGGGCACGTGCCCCACTCACGTTCGCAGGGAGTCCAGGACCTTGGCCCGCCGCTGCTTGGCGCTGCTGGTGGTGATGGCGCGGTACCGCTGCCGGTCGATGGCCCAGAGGCGCACAGGGCTGAGCGCTGGGGCACAACGGGTGTCAGGGGGGACCGGAGACGGGGGGGGGGGGACAGAACGGGGGGCTCGGCCCTTACCCTGCACGGTGGCGGTGCGCTTGCAGTGGTACAGGATGGCCAGCTCCCCGAAGACATCACCCGGCCCCAGCGTGCGGAGCTGCCGGCCCCGCTGCGTCACGCTCAGCTGCCCCTCTGCAGGGAGGTGGCACAGAGCAGGCGGCCTCGCACGTGCACGAACACACGCGTGGGCATGTGCACGCACACGCAGGCAGCCTCACACATGCACCCTACACGTGTCATGGCCCCAGCATCGAGTGCATGTGCAGCTGGTGTGCACAGGCACGTGTGGCCCCTCAGGGGCAGCACAGCCCCACGTGTGCATGCACAGGGCACTGGTGCCCACGGCAGGTGCAGCACACCCAGATGCGTGCCCCCATGCATGCACACCCCAACGGGCACGTGCACACCCCAGCCCGAGCCCCGTGCCCGCTCCCACCTGCCACGATGTACATGGCATTGCCCTCGTCGCCCTCGGCCAGCACCGTGTCCCCGGGGCCGTGCTGAACGGGGACGAAGCTCTGGGCCAGCGCCTCGGGGCAGCCCTCGCCCAGGCGCCGCAGGAAGTCGCTGCGTCCCATGGCCTCCGCGATCAGGCTGAGGTCCCTGGGGACAGGGGGACACGGGGACAGCGGTGGGGCAGCCCCGGCCCTCGTGCACCCCCTCTGCCCCTCCTGAGGTACCTCTGTGACAGGGGACTACTGGGCAGCTGGAGCAGGGCGTCGCTGGCGAGGGGCTCGGGGACGATGGCGGTGCCCCGACGGTGCGGCCGGCCCAGGGGTGGCTCCGTGTCCGGCAGTGCCCTGGCATTGCCCGTGCCCCGCGCCACGCGCTGCAGGAAGTCACGCTCCTCCTGCAGCCGCAGCTCCCGCAGCTGCCGCTCCATCCCGCACCGCTGCCGTGCCTGGGAGTGGGGGGGACACAGCGTTGGCATGGGGCTGCCTGGCTGCCCAGGACCACGGGGAGAAGGAAAAGGTTCCCTCAGCACGGGGCAGGGCCGCACACCGCACGGCCCAGGTGGAGACAGCTCAACACAGACGCCTGGCACCACCGGTGCCCACAGCACCCCCCACCATACCCGGACCCCCACCCGCAGCCCGTGCACCCTGGCCAGGCCCCGCAGCCGCACGGTGCTGCGCCCGGCACGCCCTGCCCGAGCAAAGGTTGCACCGCTGGGACGGGGCCGGGACAGGGCTCGGCGCCCCCCTCCACCCCCCCCCCCCCACACATGGCCACTGCTCCCACACGCGCACTCGGCCCCGGGACGTGGCCACTGACCGGGGCTGGCCCCGTGCCCCGCCACGCGCACGGCCCCTACCTGTGCCACGCACCCTCCTGCACCCGCCCCTACCTGCGAGGCCGCTGCACCCAGCCCCGTGACACATTAACCTGCCCACGGCGCTCCCCGAGGCACGTGCCGAGCTGCGCCCCGCACGCAGCACCCGGCCAGCACCCGGCACACACCCACCGGGCACCTGTCATGCACCCAGCCTGCACCCAGCCTGTGTCACCCTGCACCACCATGCACCCAGCCTGCACCCAGCAACCTGCACCTGACACGTACCCGACGTGCACCCACCCTGCACCCACCCTGCACCCGACGTGCACCTGGCCTGCGCCCACCATGCGCCCAGCTTGCACCCACGATTTACCCAGCCTGCACCCAGCCCACACCCGACGTGCACCCACCCTGCACCCACCCTGCACCCACCCCGTGCCCCCCGTGCCCCCGCGGGGCCGTGCAGGTGCGGGTGCCCGTTGTGCACGCGGGCAGTGCCGGTGCGAGGTGTGCGCGTGCACGAGGTGTGCCCGCCCGGCACACGAGCGGCGCGTGCCCGCGCACCCGCTGGGGAGGGGGGGGGGGAGGGAGCTTCCCGCGCGCTCCCGGCACGGGCACCCTCGGGGGCGCGTCCTGGGGGCGTGTCCCGAACGACCACGCCCTCGCATCGCCCACGCCCCTCTCTGGAGGACTGGGCCCTGATTGGCGGGGCTGGGCGGGGGGCGGGGCGGGGGGCGGGGCGGTGCCGGAACCGTCCCGGAGCGGGGCGCAGCGCAGAGCCCGGCGGCAGCATGGCAGCGGGGGCGGCGGCGCTGCGGGACCCCGCACCCGGCCCCGGGGCCGAGAAGCGGATCCTGTGCGTGGGGCTCGTGTGCCTCGACATCATCAGCGTGGTGGAGGCGTACCCGGCCGAGGACACCGACACCAGGTACCGCGGGGACTGCACCGGCTGTGCCGGGCCGGGCCGGGCCGGGCCAGAGCCGCCCGGAGCCGTGCCCGAGCCGTGCCGAGCCGTGCCGTGCCGTGCTATGCCGTGCTATGCCGTGCCGTGCCGTTGCAGGTGCCTGTCGCAGCGGTGGCAGCGGGGTGGGAACGCCTCCAACTCGTGCACGGTGCTGGCGCTGCTGGGAGCCCCCTGCGCCTTCATGGGCTCGCTGGCCCCCGGGCACGCTGCCGAGTAAGTGGGTGCGGGGACGGGGTCGGGGCTCCCCATGGCCCGGGGGGGGTGCTGGGGCCGCCATGACACTGCAGCGGCCCCCATGTCTCGCCCCGGCAGCTTCGTCCTGGCAGACCTGCGGCGCCGCGGCGTGGACGTGCGCCACGCGGTGCTGCAGCCCGGCGGCCACATGCCCACCTCCGTCGTCATCGCCAGCGCCAGCCGGGGCACCCGCACCATCCTGCACGCCAGCGGGTGCGTGGCCGCCCTGACCCTGCTCTCTGTCCCCCAAGTTTCATCGTGGCCGACTTCCAGCGCCGGGGTGTGGACGTGACGCACGTGGCCTGGCAGCCCCGCGGGGACGTGCCATGCGCCTGCTGCGTCGTCAACGCCGCCAGCGGCTCCCGGACCATTGTGCTCTACGACACGTAAGGGTGTCGCGCCCCGCACAGCCGCCAGGGCAGCCCGACTGGGTGATTCCCCGTGATTCCGCACACACAATCGCTGCCAATCGTCCCCGGGCTCCGCAGCCCCCAATCACTCCCCCCCACCGCCGCCGTGATTGGCGGCAGCCTGGCACCCGGCCGCGTCTCGCGCCGCAGGACGGCGGCACGGCCCCGCGCTGCCCCCCGGGTCGCCCCGGGGCACGGCGGCGCCGTTAATCATTCACCCGGGGGGAACCTCTGCCCGGGGCAGAGTCGAGGCGCGGGGCTGCCCTTCGTCCGCGGGGGGCCCGCCGCGCCCGGCCCCGCCTGACGGCCGGTCCCGCAGGAACCTGCCCGACGTCACCGCCCGCGACTTCGAGCGCGTTGACCTGGAGCGGTACCGCTGGATCCACTGGGAGGTGCGGCGGAACCGGGGGGCGGGGCCATTCACAGGGGGCGGGGCCGGGCTCGAGGGGGGGGGCGGGGCTATTCACAGGGGGCGGGGCCATTGCCAGGGGGCGGGGCCGGGCAGTCACGTGCCCGGTGCCGCCCGCAGGCCCGCAACGCGGCGGAGCAGCTGCTCATGATCCAGCGCGTGGAGGAGCACAACCGGGCCCTGCCGCCCGCACGGCGCATCCGCACCTCGGTGGAGGTGGAGAAGCCGCGGGAGGAGCTGCTCCCCCTGCTGGCGCACGGCGACGTGGTACGGCCCGCCACGCCCCGCCACGGATTGGTCCGCTGGGGCTGGGGGCGGGGTTATGGGGCGGGGCTGACATTGGGGCGGGGGCTCGGGGCGTGGTCAGTATGGGGCGGGGGGCGGGGCCAGGAGCCTGGGTGTGGACTGGGGGCGGGGCCTGGAGCTGCCCCGCGGGGGTCGGGGTCACCGCCGGGGCACGGGGGGGGCCGTGGCGGGGGGGCCGTGCCCGGGGCCGGGCGCTGACCCCCCCGCAGGTGTTCATCAGCAAGGACCTGGCCAAGCACTTCGGGTACCGCTCGGCACCGGAGGCGCTGCGGGGGCTGCGCGGCCGCGTGCAGCCAGGGTAAGGGGCTGGGATGGGGGGCTGGGGGTGTTGGGGGGCAGGCTGCGGGGGGGGGGCACGGGACGGGGCAGGGGGCACAGGCTGGCGGTGGGACATGGGGACAGGAGCAGGTGTGGGGTGGGGACCAGCTCTGGGGGTCCGGGGGGTCCCACCCGGCGCCCCCTCCCCGCAGGGCCACTCTGATCTGCGCCTGGGCCGAGGAGGGGGCCGATGCCATGGGGCCCGGCGGGGAGCTGCTGCACGCGGACGCCTGCCCCCCAGAGACCCTGGTGGACACGCTGGGGGCTGGGGACACCTTCAACGCTGCCGTCATCTTCGCGCTCTCGGGAGGTGGGCACGGCCCCGCAGAGCCGGGGGGCTGCAGTGTCCCCCAGCACCCCCCCTCGCCCCCCGGCATCCCCCCCTCCCCTCCCCTCACCTCCCCCCGTCCCCAGGGCAGAGCCTTCAGGACGCGCTCAACTTCGGCTGCCGCATCGCGGGCAAGAAGTGCGGGATCCAGGGCTACGACGGCATCGTCTGAGCTACACCTGTGGCTGCCGCTGCCCCCCACCCCACAGCCTGGCCCCCCTCACCCCGCTCCCAATAAAGTTCCTGGGTGCCCCACCGCCGTCTCTGGTGCCAGGCCCCGGGGAGCCCCACGCCCCCACCCCTCCAGCATCGCCGCAGGGAGCACAGCGTGGGTGGCAGCTCCTGTATTCCTCGTCCCACAGTGGTACAGGAGAAAACACGTGTGTCGTGGCCCCCCAGGACCCGCTGCAGCTGGCACTGCCCAAAGCATGCAGGGGACCCAAGCAGGCATCCAAACCATTGCTCAGCTGGGGCACTGCACCCCACAGCCTGTGGGGCAGCATCACTGGGGCCAGCACGGGGCAGGGACCCATGACAGGCCCGGGGTCACAGCCCTGCCAGGAGCCCCCCACCACCTACATCTCTCCAGGGTCCTCCCAAGCAGGGGCTGCCTCTGCCCTGGGGACTTCATCCGTGGGGGCTTCATTCTCGGGGGCTCCATTCTCGGGGGCTCCCTCCACCTCCATCACTTCACCCTGGGGGACTCCAGCCCCAGGGTCTCCCTGCCCCTCTGGGTGGGCAGCGTTGTCTGGCAGCCCCTGCCCCTCTGCTGGGCCAGGCTCTGGGCTGCTTGCCCCCAGATCCACTGCAGGCATCCCCTCATCCACTGTGGGTGTCTCCACTCTTCCCCTGGGCCCCTCCACGTGTCCCCCCACCATCCCCTCCTGGCCAACCCCCGCTCCCACCAGTGGCTCTCCTGGGGGTCCCTTTTCCCAACCAGGCAGCAGCAGCTCAGAGGGGTCCAGCAGCCCGTCCCCACTGCGGTCCTGCCTCTCCAGGGCACGGTCCACCAGCACAGCCACCTGCAGGGACGGGGACAGGGTGAGAGCCTGTCCCGCTCCCCCAACTCCCCCTGGGGTGCAAACCCCCCTGCACCTACCGCCTCAGGGCTGGGCTGCCCCGTGCCCCCCTGTGCCAGCACCGCTCCCAGCAGCTGCAGCAGCTCCAGCCCGTCCAGGCGCCCGCTCCGGTCGTGGTCATACAGTGCAAAGAGGTACAGCAGGGCTGTGGGGTGCGGAGCGCATTGGGGCCAGGCTCTGTGGGGCTGGGGACGTGTTGTCCCAGCCCCCTGGGGCACCCCAGCCCCACGGATGCTGCTTGTCCTTACCCTGCTCCCGTGTCATGGCCTCTGCGTCCTGCTCCGGCTGCCCCAGGCTCCTCACCGCGCTCCGCAACAGCCTGGGGGGGGGCATTGGGGCTGGGGGTGCGTGCGCTGCCCCTGCCCCACAGCCCGCCCCAGGACTCCCCTGCCCCGCGGCCAGCCAGGCACTGCCCGTGCCCCGCAGCCCCCCCGTTGGGTGTCCCCCCCCCAGGGCAGCAGCTCCCCCCCACCCCCAGGCACTCACTGCAGCGCGGGGGGCTCCGGGCTCAGCGGGTCAGGACCAGGATCGGGCCTCGTGGCTGGGGGGGCCTCTGACCTGGGGGGGGGGAATGGGGGGGGGTCCATCACCGGGTCACCTGTGCCGCAGGGTGGGGGCAGCAGCAGGGCCCTTCTGTCCCCGCACACCCCACACCGCAGCCCCGAGCTGCGTCCCTGTGCCCCCAACACCCCCCACACCCCCCGCACACCCCCCCCGCATCTCACCCGCAGCCCGGCTGTGCCCCCCCGCAGCCCCCCCCCCGTACCTGTGCCCCCCGTCCCTCGGTGCCGCGCAGGCTGCGGGGAGCAGCAGCAGCAGCGGCAGCAGCGGGGCCGCCCGCGGGGTCCCCATCGTGCGCCCGGGGGGGGGGGGGGGGGCGGGGCGGGGCGGGGGCGGCACCGGCGCGTGGCACCCGCCGGGCCCCGGGACACAGCGGGACGGCGGCACCCGCACGGCACAGCGCAGGCTGCGGGCACCGGGCGCACCCCGCAGCCCCCCGCAGCCCCCCGCAGCCCCCCTCCGCCCCGTGCCGCTCCCCCAGCCCCGGGCTCAGCCTCCCGGTGACCGCTCGAGGAGCCCGCCCCGCCCGGGGCCACGTCGCCGCCCCGCCCCGCCGGGTCCCTCCCGCGCCGGCAGCGCAGGGGTTAATCGCTGCCCTCGCGTGTGCCCGCCACAAAGATGGCCGCCGGCGCTGCACACGCCCGGCCCGGGGCGGGGCCAAGGAGGGTAGGGGCGGGGCCAGAGGGCGGGGCCGTGCTGGAGGAGTTCAGCCGTGGTGGGCGGGATGGTGGTGGTGGGCGTGGCCGAGTGGGCGGGGCCGAGTGGGCGGGGCCGCACCGGTGGGCGGGGCAGGGGTGGGCGTGGCCGCGGTTCGGGCTGTTCGCGATGTGCTCGGAGGAGCCGCCCGGTGCCGCCGCCCTCCCCCCGCTGCTGTTGGCGGCCGCCGCCGCGGCGCTGCTCGGGCTCTGCTGGGCGGGGGGCGCCGAAGGTGGGCGCGGGGCCGGGCGGGGGAGGGGGCGGCGGCGGCGGGACCCCCCCTGACCCCCCCCTTGACCTCCCCCTGACCCCCCCCGGCCGTCCCCGCAGCGCCCCGTGCTGGCCGGCGGCCCGCGGCTCGTGGCCTTCCTGCGGCGGCGCTGCCCGGCGCTACGGGCCCCGTTCCGCCCCACGGCCTGGTGCCCCGAGGGCCGCCTGCAGACCGTGCTCCGCGCCCCTGCTGCAGTCCTGCCCGGCCGTCTGCTACCGCAGGTGAGCCCGCAGCGGGGCCGGGCCGGACTGTACCGGGCCGTACCGGGACATACCGGGCTGTACCGGGCTGTGCGGGGCATACTGGGGACATACCATGACATACCGGGCTGTACCGGGCTGTACCGGGCTGTACTGGGCCGTACCTGGACATACCGGGCTGTACCGGGCCGTACCTGGACATACCGGGCTGTACCGGGATGTACTGGGACATACTGGGCTGTACCGGGCCATACCGGGCTGTACTGGTCTGTGCCACACCGTACTGGGACATACCGGGCTGTACTGGGACATATTGGGCTGTACTGGGCTGTACCGGGCTCTGCCGGGCCATACCGGGCCATACCGGGCTGTACTGGTCCTGTACTGGGCCGAGCCGTGCCTGATGCTGCCTGCCCCACAGCGAGTCCATCCGCACACCCGACGGCGGGCAGCTCATCCTGGACTGGGCCGATGGCAGCCCCCTGCCCGCCGCCTGCCCCACGGTGCTGCTGCTGCCGGGGCTGGGTGGGGAGCAGCCAGGCCAGCTACGTGCTGCACATGGTGCACGGGGCCACCCGCGCTGGGTACAGGTGAGTGCCGGGGGGGGCTGCCCCGCTGCCCCTGCAAAGACCCCCCCTGATGGCCGCTCTCCCCCAGGGCCGTCGTGCTCAACAACCGGGGCTGCTGGGGCGAGGAGCTGCTGGTGAGACCCTCCCCAAGCCACCCTGTCTGCGGGGCCGGGGCGCTGCGGGGCCAAAACCCAGCTGTGCCCCCCCCGCCCCAGACCCCCCGGACCTTCTGCGCCAGCAACACGGAGGACCTGGAGACGGCCATCGCCCACATCAGGGGCCGGTACCCGCACGCCCCGCTGCTGGCTGCCGGTGTCTCCCTGGGCGGGTAGGGGACGGGATGGACACCCCAGGGTGATGGAGGTGGCCGCGACCCCCCCTGACCCCGGTGCTGGCACAGGATGCAGCTCCTGAAACTACCTGGCTCGGAGGGGCCGTGCAGCAGGGCTGGTGGCGGCCATGGCCGCGTCCCCCTGCTGGGACCCCCTGGAGACGACAGCGTCGCTGGAGCAGCCGCTCAACGCCCTGCTCTTCAACCGCCGCCTGGCCGCCAGCCTCTGCCAGCTCATCCAAAGGTGGGGCTGGGGGCTACACGGGGCTACGCGCCGGGACCGGGGGCACCAGCGGCACCCCTGGCACTGACCCAGGCTCGTTGCAGGCACCGGGCGGTGATCGGGGACAAGGTGGACGTGGAGCACATCCTGCAGGTGGAGCCCACCCCCGGGGCCCAAGTGCCACCTGGCCATGGGATGGCTTGGGTTGGAAGGGACCTCAAAGCCCCCCCAGCTCCAACCCCCTGCCGTGGGCAGGATGCCACCCACCAGATCAGGGTGCCCAGGGCCTTGTACAACCTGGCCTTAAACACCTCCAGGGATGGGGCACCCACAGCTTCTCTGGGCAGGCTGTGCCAGTGCCTCACCACCTTCTAAAGCATTTCCTCCTAACCTCTAACCTAAATCTGCCTTGTTCAAAACCATTCCCTCTTGTCCTATGATTACCCTCCCAAGCAAAAAGTTGCTCTCCATCTTTCTTCTAAGCCCCTTTTAAGCACCAAAAAGCTGCAGTGAGGTCTCCCCAGAGCCTTCTCCTCTCCAGGCTGAACAGCCCCAGCTCTCTCAGCCTCTCTCCACAGGAGAGGTGCCCCAGCCCTCTGATCAGCTTTGTGGCCCTCCTCTGGACCTGTTCTAAAAGATCAACCTCCTTCTAGTGCTGGGAGCCCCAGACCTGGACGCAGTGCTCCAAGTGGGGGCTCCCAGGGGCAGAGCAGAGGGGGACAGCCACCTCCCTGCCCTCTGGCCACTCTGTTGGCACAGCCCAGGACGCAGTCGGCCTTCTGGGCTGCAAGCGTGCTGCTGGCTCGTGCTGAGCTTTTTGCCCTCCAGCACCCCCCAGCCCCGTGCAGGGCTGCTCTCGGAGCAGTCCGCACTCATGCCCGGGGCTGAGCGCCCGCTGTCCCCCCGCTGCAGGCCCGCACCATCCGGGAGTTCGACGAGCGCTACACGGCGCCTGCCTTCGGCTACAGCAGCTGCAGCGAGTACTACCAGGCCGCCAGCCCCGCGCGCCAGCTGCACCGCGTCCGCGTGCCCCTGCTCTGCCTCAACGCCTCCGACGACCCCTTCTCCCCCCTGCACGGTGAGCAGGGCTGGGGGGGTGGCTGGAGCTGGCCCCGTTGGGGGGTGTCAGCGGCTGACCCCCGCCCGCTGGCACCTCGCAGCCATCCCGGTGGAGGCCGCCTGGCGCCTGCCCCACGTGGCGCTGCTGGTGACGGCCCACGGCGGCCACATCGGCTTCCTGGAGGGCCTCTTCCCCCGCCACGGCACCTACATGGACCGCGTCTTCACCCAGTTCATCACCGCCGTCTTCGAGCACGGCGAGGAGCTCCAGCAGCTGGAGGGGGATGGGGATGGGGCTGCGGAGCAGGACGGTGCCTCACACCCCCAATAAACGCGCTCGCCCTGCAGCAGCGTGGCCGTGAGCCAGGCAGGGCCAACAAAGCACGAGCACGGCGTGGGCTGAGCTGCCTGTGCCCCCCGCCACCCCCCAGCACAGACGGGGCCGGCGCTGCCTTCACGCTCCGGGTTTAATGGCAGTGGGCAGAGCGCTGGACCCAGCCCAGCCGGTGGCACGCTGCGCCCCGGGGCCGGCCCCGCACCGCACGGCAGCCCAGCACGCTCCCCACAGCCCAACACCAGCAGGACGGCCAGGTCCGGGTCCAGGTCCGGGTCTGGGTCCATCTGCTCCACAGTCCGGGGGGTGCCGCGGGGGGCAGTCCTGGCCCCAGGGCCTAGAGGAAGCCGGGGAAGGCGAGCTGCAGCAGCAGGATGGTGGCCACGATCAGCCCGGCACAGAGCAGCAGCAGCAGCCAGACGGGGAGGGAGCCTGCAGGGGAGAGCAGGGCCTGAGGGGGGTGCCCGGGGGTCCCGCTGCCTCCTGCACATGCAGGACGGGCTGCGCGGCCCCGCTGCGCACGGAGGGGGCAGGAGCTGAGCCACCTACGTCTGCCGGGGAGCAGGTGCAGCTTGCAGCGGCTGTCGACAGCCACGCTGAGCAGGGCGGCCTCGTTCCCTGCCAGCAGCTCCCGCCCGCGCTGGCTCTCAGGCACGAAGGCGACGTCGGTGACGACGATGCCATGCGCCTCCTTCACGTAGTACAGCCTCTGCAGGGGGAGCAGGGAGGGCGGCACGCTCACCTCAGCCCTAAGGGGCAGGGCGGCCCCCGCGCCCCCTCCCCGCGCCCCTGCTCACCTGCAGTGAGAAGGCGATGTGGATGGCCACGGAGCCCGTGACGGTGCCCAGCCCCAGGAACGTGCCCGAGTCGCTGCGGAGAGGGGTGGCGGTGAGCGGGGCCGGCGCGGCACCGTGCCCGCACCCAGCCCTGTGCCATACCTGACGGAGAGGCAGGACACCACCTCGCTGCCGCAGGGCCGCGTGAGCAGGGGCAGGAAGCTCCTCCCGTCCCACTTGGTCAGGTAGCAGGGCGGCGGGCGGCGCTCCCGCTTGTGGGGCACCTGCACCGTGTAGAGCCGCAGCGCCCCGGCGTTGTCCTCCACCGCCCCGAACCTGCCGCGGGACAGCGCAGGATGACCTCGTGCCGGCACCGCCGCTCCTCGCAGCCGCAAGGGGAGCGTCGGGGCCGTCCCTACGTTCAGCACCGCCACCGCTGAGCCCAGCAGCAGGATTGGGGTGCTGTGGGGGTCCAGGGCTGTCCCCTCCCCAACCCTGGACCTAGCCCCTGTTGGCACGTGTCGGGGCGCTCACCGGCAGGCCTGGTAGCGGTACGCCTTGTCGGGGATGCCGGGCAGGTTCTCGTTCCAGCACAGCCCCGTCACCAGCTGGTCCCGCTGCCACACGCAGCACTGGAAGTCCCGTCCCGCCGTCACCACCTGCACAGAGGGGGTGCGAGGAGCGCTCCAGCAGCGGGGCCGGGGCAGGCTGCTGCCGCCCACCACCTCCCAGCCACCACCCACCTTGTTGTCAGGGCCCAGCGCGATATCCTCGATCTCCCCATCGTGGGCTTTGAACTCCAGCGTCTTCTTCATGCTGGGGAACTGTGAAACAGAGCAGCCCATGGGCGAAGGCTTCCCCGCCGGCCGCACGGTGCGGCAGCACAGCAGTGCCTGGCCCTGGTCCCGCGCCCCGTGCCCACCTCCCAGAGGCGCAGGAAGCCGTCGGCCCCCCCGGTGACGAGCAGGGAGCCGTCGGCGTTGAAGCGCACGGCCTTCTGCAGGGCGTCGGGGCTGAAATCCGTGCGGACGCTGTGCAGGCTCTCCACGGTCACCTCGCTCGTCTGGTTCTGCGTCTCGCCCTGCGCCGCCGGGCTGGGGCCCTTCCTCTTCCGCGGCCCCTTCTCCCCACCGGCTGCAGCGGGGAAGGCGACGCTGACCCTGCCGCAGCCCCGCGGGGAGCCCCCAGCCCCGCGCTGTCCCCCCCGCCGCCCCCCCGCCCCGGGGGGGGGGGTGCAGGCCCTCACCGTCCCGGCCGGCCGCCCCGCGCCCCGGGGGGGGCTGCAGGCTGAAGCGCAGGATGTGGCAGTCGGCGTCCTGCCCCGCCGCGATGAAGTCGTCCGCCAGCGCCATGGTCATGGTGGCGCGGGTCTCGGTGTCGTGCGAGTGCAGCAGCGAGGCGCTGAGCTGCCCCCCCCACCTGCTCCAGCTGCAGGAAGTGCTGCGGGGGGGGGTGGGCACGGCCTCAGGTTCCTGCACCGGCAGGGGGCTGTGGGGGGGCTGCCGCCCGGTGCCCCTGCACTGCCCCATGCTCAGCCGGGCTGCCCCCCGGCCCTGGGATCCCCATCCCGGCCCCAGTGACCCCATCCTGGCCTCGGGACCCAGGTACCCCGGTATCCCCATCCTGCCTCCTGGCCCTGGTACCCCAGTGCCCCCATCCCTGTGCCCCCATTCCAGCCTGGTACCCAGTTACCCCAGTACCTCCATCCCAGCCCCACAGTCCCATTACCGTGGTGTCCCCATCCCAGCCTGGTACCCTTTCACCCCCATTCCGGCCCCGTAACCGTGGGACCCCCATCCCTGTACCCCCATCCCAGCCCGGTACCCTGGTACCCAGTACCCCCATCTTGGTATCCCGGAGCCCTGCTCCCAGTGCCCCCATCCCTGTTCCCCCATTCCAGCCTGGTACCCAGTTACCCCAGTACCTGCATCCCAGCCCCACAGTCCCATTACCGTGGTGTCCCCATCCCAGCCTGGTACCCTGTCACCCCCATCCCAGCCCGGTACCCTGGTACCCAGTACCCCCATCTTGGTATTCCGGAGCCCTGATCCCAGTGCCCCTATCCCGGCCCCATACCCTGGGACCCCCATCCCGGCCCCGCAGCCCCATGACCGTGGTACCCCCCACCCCAGTACCCCGATCCCGGTACCTCGATCCCAATACCCCCATCCCGGCTCGGTACCCAGGTGCCCCGGTACCCCTACCCCGGTACCCCAGTACCCCGATCCCGGTACCCCCCATCCTGGCCCTGCAGTCCCGGTACTCCAACCCCAGTCCCCCCATCCCTGCCCGGGTCCTTGGGACCCCGCTCCCGCTCCCGTTCCCCTCCCCCCCCCCCATCTCCCCGCCCCCCCCCCGCAGGCCCCAGCCCCCCCCCCGCCCCCCCCGCACCACTCCATTGCGGATCCCGGTCTTGGCGGCGCCGCCGCCGCCGGCGGTGATGGCGAGGGGGCGGCGCGGGTGCAGGCGCACGGTGTAGAGCGGGAAGGGCGCGCGGTACAGCTCGGCCGCCCGCCGCGGAGACATGGCCGCGACCAACGGCAGCGCCCCGAGCGCCGCGTCACCGCGCCACGCCCCCTGCCCGTAAGCCCCGCCCCCTGCCCGCACGCCACGCCCCCTCTGAGTAAACCCCGCCTCCCTTCACCAATACCCCGACCCCTGAACAACAACGCCCCGCCCCTTCTGGTTAAACTCCGCCCCTTGCACCACAGCGCCCCGCCCTCTGCACCGACGCCCCGCCCCCTCCAATTACACCCCGCCCCCTACACCAACGCCGCGCCCCCTATAGCTGTACCCCGCCCCCTGCCCCACATCGCCCTGCCCCCTCTATTTAACCCCCGCCCCCTGCCCTAACGCCCCGCCCCCGCCGCCCTCCCCGCGGCCGCGCATGCGCAGATCGGGCTCGCCGCGCACCGCGCGGCACCGGGCTCGGCTCCCCCCGCGCTGCCGCCCCCGGGGCCCGGAGCCTCGCCCCCCGCCCATCCCCTGCCCCCCCCCCCCCCCGCCTCCCGTTCTCCTCCCCACCCCCCCGGTGCCCGGTGTCCCGTTGGGGGCCCGCGAGCCCCGGTGCGCGGTGGGGAGGGGCCGGGCACACGGAGCGCCGTGCTCCAGAACGGTTTATTGGGGGGGGGGGCCCGCGGAGCAGGGCGGTAAGGCACAGGGCACAGGGCACGGGGCCAGGCCGCGGCACGGGCACCGCTCCCGGAGCCCCCCGGGGGTGGCGGCACCGCCTGCAGGGACCCAGCCCCGCGGCGGCCCCGGTGCCGGAGCCGGTGCCGGGCTCAGAAGGACGTCTCCTGCAGGGCGTAGGCGGGGGGCCCGGCCGTGCGCACGTAGCCCTGCTCGTCCTCGGCCCGCGGCACCACGTCTGCGGCCACGCCGTTGGGCACCCGCGGCCCCTTCTCCGGCACCGTCAGCTCCGGGCGGCCGGCGTCCTGCGGGGACAGGGCGGGGGGCAGCAGGACCGCGGGCACCCACCCCGCACGCCGAGGGGACGAGGGGCCGGGGGTCCTCACCTGGTGGGCGGGGAAGGGCACCCCGCAGCCCAGCCACCGCCGCCACTTGGGGGGCAGGCAGCACAGCAGGCGCGGCAGCACCGGGTAGATGGTGCGGGGGTCCACGGCCGTGCCCTTGGTGGGGCCTGAGGGCGGAGGGGTCAGCGGGGACCGGGGGGGGGGGGGGGGCAGCACCCGGCTCCCCCTCCCCCCCCCCGCACGCCCCCGCGCTCACCGGTGAGCAGGCTGACCAGGAGCCCCACCACGATGACGGTGGTGGAGTTGTGGGCGCTGTACCACATGTAGGACAGGCTGTAGAACTTCTGCAGGCCCGTGGGGCTGGGGGAGAGAGGGACAGGGGGGCGTGGAGCAGCCCCCCCCCCGAGGCTGACCCTCCTCCTGCCCCCCCCCACGCCAGCCCCGTCCCGCTCACCTGTGTGGGGCCGCCGTGGGGGTGAGCAGGGTGGCGGCGAGGGTGGCGGTGAGGTTGGCGTCAGGGGAGGGGGCGGTGCTGTTGGCTGCGGGGGCCCCCCCGGCCGCCCCCATGCTGTTCACCAGGCTGCCGATGCCCACCCAGAAGGCCATGGCCAGCCCCGCCAGCAGCCCCACGATGGCGCCCTGCGTGGGGAGGGGGGGTCGCAGCACTGAGCCCCGCAGCCGGCACCCCACGGGGGGGGAGCTGTGGCGGGGATGGGGGGGGCCATGCATTTTGGGGGAGCACTGCGGGACTCACCACGGGGTTGGCGCAGGGGAAGAACATGCCCAGGCAGAAGAGCCCCAGCAGTGGCCCCCCCACCATGCCGAAGATGCTGATGGCTGCCTGCAGGGACACGGCACCGCTGTGCGGCTGCGGGGCTGGGGGGGGCCACCCATACCCAGGGGGGCAGCAGGGTGCCCCCTATCCCCTACCTGCAGCACGGGGCCCAGCTTGGAGGACAGGTAGGCCATCCCCAGGCACAGCAGCCCGTAGCCGAGAGCTGAGGGAGAGGTGGGGGTGTCACAGCAGTGCAGCCCCCCCCCCGGTGCCCCCCGCCCGGCCCCCGCTCACCCAGCAGCTTGGAGAACTGCGTGGCCCGCGACTCCGACAGCCCGGGGCAGTGCGGCCGCACCAGGTCCTCCATCGTCACCGTCGCCAGCGAGTTGAAGGCGGAGGAGATGGTGCTGGGGAGGAGAGGGAGCGGGAGGGGGGCTCGGCCACGCGCCCCCCCCCGCCAGCCCTCGGCCACGGCACCCACCTCAGGGAGCCGCTGAACAGGCAGGCGACGAAGAGGCCGGGCAGCCCTGGCAGGTCCTTCAGCACGTCCATCACGAAGTACAGCACCAGCTGGGGACCGGCACGGGGTGAGCGCGGTGCTGGGGGGCGCACGGTGGGCTGGGGGGGAAGGAGGGGGCACGGGCATCCACCTGGTCGGAGGAGACTTTGCTGGTCACCAGCGGGTGCTCACGGTCGTAGACGAACATGACGAGGCCGGTGAGGCAGCTGAGGCAGAGCACGATCTGCTGGCAGGGGAAGACGGCGTAGCAGGAGCTGCGGGCGCCACGGAGACGTCAGAGGCTGGCGGCAGGGGGCCCCCCCCTGCACCCCCACCCCACTCACAGCACGGCCTGCCTCTCGTTGCGGGAGCTCAGGTACCGCTGCACCTGCGCCTGGTTCACGCCGTACAGCGACAGCATCATGAAGACGCCCCCGAAGGCCAGCGTCCAGAACGTGTGTCGCACATAGGGGTCGGGGTTGAGGCTGCGGGGAGGGGAACGCGGTCACGGGTGGTCAACCGCCTCCCACACCCCCCCACCGGGGCTCATCCCGGGGCTCGGCGCTCACTCGATGCCCGAAATCTTGCCCTCCTGCTCCGCCACGCGCCAGACGCGGGCCATGCCGCCCACGCGCTGCGCGCCCACCACGATGACGGCCAGCTGCCCCGCGAACATCACCAGCGTCTGGAAGACGTCCGTCCAGATGACGGCCTTCAGCCCGCCCTGCGGAGGCACGGCACCCGTTACCGCGGCCCGGGGGGGGCACGGGGCAGCCCCACGGCGGGGGCACGGCGGCAGCGACTCACCAGCGTGGTGTACAGCGTGCAGACCAGCCCTATGGTGAGCACCGCGCTCCAGAGGTCAAAGCCCGTCACTGGAAGCAGCGGAGCCGTTAACGAACAACGAGGACCGCGGCGGCGCCCGGTGTGGCCGTGGGACCCAGCAGGACCCCAGGCTGGGCTCTGCCCCGCAGCCCCCTCGCAGCCCCCGGCTCCCTTACCTGCATTGAGGGCCAGTGCAGGCGCGTAGAGCACCACCCCCATGTAGATGACCTGCGGGGACAGCAGCGCTGCAGCCCACCTGCGCCCCCTCCCCACGCCCCCACATCCAGGACCCCCCAGGACAGCCAGGAGGTGCTGGCCGCCCGCTCACCATCTGGAAGATGAAGGTGATGGTGCCAAAGATGCGCACGGTCTTGTTGAAGCGCAGCTCCAGGTACTGGGGGCAGGGGGGAGACAGGGTCAGGGGAGTGCCCCCATCCCGACGTGGGGTCTGCGAGCAGGAGAGGTGCCCCCACGCCCCCTCCGTCCCACGGCACCCTGCTCACCTCGTAGGTGCTGGTGATCTGCAGGCGGTAGAAGACGGGGATGAAGACGTGTGCCGGGATGAGCAGTCCCAGAAAGTAGGAGCAGCCGAGGAACCAGTACTCGGTGCCGAACCGGTAGATCTCGGCCGGCACACCCAGGATGGCCACGGCCGACTGGAAGGTGGCCAGCAGCGAGAGGGCGACGGGCAGGAAGCCCATGCTGCGGTTGGCCAGGAGGAACTCCTGCACCGTGCGCTGCCGGCCCCCGCTCAGCGCGTAGAAGAGCCCAATGGCCAAGGACAGCACCAGCAGCAGCGTGAAGATGGTGTA
The DNA here is from genome assembly GCF_964035555.1 of Netta rufina. NCBI lineage: Eukaryota > Metazoa > Chordata > Aves > Anseriformes > Anatidae > Netta > Netta rufina. Next base: position 121,456,404 of record NC_140125.1, read on the forward strand.
GTCGATCGCCGTGAACTCCATGGCGAGCTCCTGCCGCTGCCCCGCTGCCCCCCGGCCGCACGCCCCCGCTGCGCCCGCCCCACCTCATGGGCGTGCCGAGCCCCGGCGGCCGCACCGGAGGCTCCGCGGGGACCTTCGCTCCTGATCTCAGCCCGCCTCAAGGACCTGCGGGAGCACAGCACCAGGACATCCCCTCAGCCCTCCCCCTCCCTCCGGCACGCGGCTCCGCGCTCCCCCCCCCCCCGCTTCCCCCACCGGCCCCGGGAGGTCGTCCCCCGGCCAAGGCAAACACGGCCCCTGCCAAGCAGCGCCGAGGGCACGGCAGCACCGCCCGGCCCGCCCGGCGCCAGCCCCCGCGGCGCGCAGAGCCCCCGCCGAGCCCGGCGGAACCGGCCCAGCCCCGGCCCTGCCCCGGCCCCCGACGCCGCCGCCAACGCGCCCCCACCCCGCGCCCCCGCAGCCGGCGGGACCCGCACGGCCGGTCCCGAGCCGGAACGGGACAGGCACCGAGGGCGGGCGGACAGACGGACAGCACAGACACCACGCGTGGGCACCTCGAGCACCTGAGCGGGGCAGGGCAGCCCCGGGACGGGCGGAGCGCGGAGCCCCGGCGGGGGCACGCGAGGACAAGGCGGGGGGGCGCCGGCCCCTGATCCTCGCAGGAATGCCCCGGGCGTGCTTGGCAGGATCAGCACCGGGATCGGGACCGGCTCCAGCCCTGCTCCGCGCCCGGGCCTGCCCGCTGGGGGCCGGGGGCGGCGGCGCTGGCTCGGGACCGAGCCGGGAAGGAGGCGAGGGGGCAGCACCGCCCGCCGCCAACCCAGGCTGCGCGGCGCAGCTCCGCGGGCAGGGTCCAAGGTCACCGCTCCGCGCCGCGCAGACACAACACGGGGCCGGCGCCCCCCGCCCAAGGCCGCCCCCCCCCCCCCAGCCCCGCCGCATCGCCGGGGCCGTGCCGCCACCGACCCCGGCCCAAGGCCCCGGCGGCCCCCCCGGGGCGCTGCGCCCGTCCTCGGGGGTCCGCCCCCCCCCCGCGTCCCCGCAGCCTCGCGGTGTCCCCGTAACCCCGGGCCCTGCCGCCCTGCCCCCGCGCCCCCCGCCTGAAGCCGCGCTCCCCCCGTCTCCCTCCCGAGACCCCCCCCCCGCCCCGCCGTCCCCAGCCCGAGCCTCCCCCGTCCCCCCCACCCCCGGTGTCCCCGCACCGCGGCCACGCCCCCCCGGTGCCCGGCGCCGGTGTCCGCCGTGACCCCCAACGGTCCCCCGCTCCCCAGAACCGCCGGCCCCGCACCGGCCCCTGCCCACGGAGCCCACGGAGCCCACGGAGCCCGGCGGTGCCGGGGCGGTGCCGGTAGCCCCGGGCCGCTCCTCTCGGACACTCACCGGGGCCGGCAGCGGGTGCGCGGCTCCGCTCTGCCCACGTGCGGCGGCGGCGGCGGCGCGCACCGATGACGGCGCGAGGCCGTGCCCGCAGCCCCGCTCTTCCGCCCGGCCCCGGGGGCGCGGCCTCTCCGCCTGGCTCAGGTCGCCGCGCCCCGCCGCCCCCCGGCCCATGGCGGAGCCGCCGGGCCCCCCCCCGCGGCCGTTCCGCCCCGCTGGGCGCTGCCCCGGGGCACGGTCGGACCCGGCCGGGCGGGACCGGAGCCGGAGCCGAGCGGCGGGCGCGGAGCTGGGCCGCGGGCACCCTCCTGCTGCTGCTGCTGCTGCTGCCGCCCGGGGATGCCGGCGGGGAGGTGAGCGGGGTGGGGGGGGGTACCGGTACCGGTACCGGCCCGGTGCCGGCCGTGCCCGCGCCCCCCGTGACCGTTTCCCCCCCCGCAGGTGTGCGGGAGCTGCCCGGGGCCGCTGCGGAACGGATCCATCGTGGCCCGGTACTGCGCATCCAAGGCGGGCGCGGAGCCGCGGGGACGCTGCTGCCTGGATCCGGGACCCCCACGGCGCCTGCTCGGGTACGGGAGGGGCGTGGGGGGCTGCGGGGTGTATGTGGGGTGTGTATGGGGACTGCGGGGTGTGTGCGGGGGGCTGCGGGCTGCAGGGAGTTTTTTTGGGGGCTGTGGGGGGCTGCAGCATGCGGGGGGTGCAGTGGGGTGCGGGTGTCTGACGTCCCTCCCTCCGCCCAGGTTGGACCTGAGCAACTGCTCCCTGCACAGCCTGCCCGCTGCGTTTGCTGAGGCCGTGGCTGTCGTCGTCCTGTGAGTCCCGGCGGGGCAGGGAGAGGGCTCCGGGGGCAGCCGCGGGACGGGGCTGGGCCATGCACACTCTGGTTTCCATCCCCACTGTCCCCTGTGGCACCACCCCGGGGTGCCCGTGCTGCCCCCAGGCAGGACCCGCAGCCTGCACCTGCCCCGTGGGCAGGGTAAGGAGCCCCCGGTGTGTTTGCAGGGACCTGACGGAGAACCCCCTGGCAGCCCTCCCCAACAGCTCCTTCCTGGGCTTCACGAACCTGCTGAGCCTGTGAGTACGGGGGGCTCGGGGGGGGGCTGGGCACGGTGCCTGGTGCTGAGCTCTCCTTCCCAGCGCGGTGCCACTGGAGCTGGAGTGCCCAGGTGGGAGCAGCGCCTGGCAGGAGGTGACGGAGCACGGGAGCAGCCGCCTCTGCCACGGCCAGAGGAACCCCTGCAACAGCTCCGGGGAGCTTGGTACGTGGGTTACAGGGACGGGCCTCCTTGAGCACCTCATGTCCTTGTGTCACCTCTCCAGGCACTGCACACCGTGGGGTGGGGGACAACCAGCACCCTCCTGCTGGGGCTCCCCCCTCCCCTTGCTCGGCTGGGCCCTGGTGTCCCCTCAGTGTGGTGGGGCCGTGCTGGGAGCAGCCCTGGCTCGGCCCCGTCACCTCCTGCTGTGCCCCCCCAGCCTGGCTGTGCCCCGAGAACGCCGCCTGTGCCCCGGATGGCCCCGGCTTCACCCAGTGCCTCTGCGCCAGCCCCTTCCACGGCTACAAGTGCCTGCGCGAGGTGGGTGCCCCGGGGGGGCCGAGGGACGGGACCCCCCGCAGGACGGCCCGGTGGGGCGGGCAGAGCCACTTACCCCCGTATCTCCTTGCAGGGCGCCTTCCCCGTCCTGCCCTTCTGCAGCATCCTGGGGGCCGTGACGGCCGCCCTGTCCCTCCTGCTGTGGGGCACCCAGCGCCGGAAAGCCAAGGCCCCGTGACGGGGACACCCCCTGCGTGCAGCACCCCGGGGGACCCAATAAAGCGTGCGGCACCGCGCCTGGGGGCTCCTTCCTGCGGCACCGCGGGGACGGGGGGGGCCGTGCGGAGACCCCCACAGCGGGGCAGCCCCACGGGGCTCCGCCGGGGCGGGCAGCGGAGCCGAGCGGCGGCTGCACCGGGACGGGCGGGGGCACCGGGGCGGGGGCAGAGAGGGGGGGGGAGGGGCGGGAATATGCAAATCATGGTGCTGCTGAGGGAGGGGCCACAGGGGGAAAGTACCTGGGCCAGAGCCGCTGTGCTGCTCGGGGGCGGGGCGCCAGGAGGAGGGGGCGTGTCTATGCAAATAAGGGGGCGTCTTCGTGCATACAGGGGGCGTGTCCATAGGGATAAAGGTACATGTTCGTGCAGACCAGTGGGCGTGTCCATGCAGATCAGGAGGGCGTGTCCATGCAGATCAGGGAAACCGCGGCATGCCGGGACCGGGACCAAGCCCACGCCACGCGGGGCGCCCCTTGAGCCCCCCGTGGGCGCGGAGCGGGCTCGGGGCGTGGGCGCTCGTTGGGGCGGGGAGGGTTGTTTGGGAGGGCCCGGGGTGGGCTCGCGGGGCTGGTGTCCGTGTGCTGGGGGTGCGTGCGCTGTGGTGGGTGCGGGTGGTCGGGGAGGCGGGGGCATACTTACCTGGCAGGGGAGACACCATGATCAGGCAGGTGGTTTTCCCAGGGCGAGGCTCATCCCCTGCACTCTGGGTGTGCTGACCCCTGCGATTTCCCCAAATGCGGGAAACTCGACTGCATAATTTGTGGTAGTGGGGGACTGCGTTCGCGCTCTCCCCTGGTTCTGCGGTGCAAAGACAGAGCTGCTGTCGGGGCGTTCCCTCTTCTTCCTTTCTTCTCCGGGGGCAGTTTCTGGGGGCTGCGGTTTGGCTCCTGTCCCGCGTGGGCTGCCCGGACCCTGCCCGTGGGGGTCCCGCTCCGCCTGGTCCCGCTGTACCGGCAGTGGCACCGCTCGCACGGCCCGGAGCCAGCCGGGCACAGAGGACACCGATCGGCGCCAGCAACGAGCGCGAGTGGAGTTCGGCCAAATCCCTCTGAGGCCGGCCACATCCCCCTGCCTCCCACACCTCACGTATTTATACACATTGATGAGATCCCCTCTCGGCCTTCTCTTCTTAAGGCTGACCAGCCCCAGGTCTCTCAGCCTTTCCTCACAGGGAAGATGCTCCAGGCCCTGTATCATCTTTGTGGCCCTCTGCTGGACTCTTTCCAGGAGATCCCTGTCTGTTTTGTACCGGGGAGCCCAGAACTGGACACAGTACTCCAGGTGAGGCCTGACCAGGGCAGAGTAGAGGGGGAGGATCACCTCCCTTGACCTGCTGGCCACCCTCTGAGCTCAGCCAATTCTCAACCCACCTTACTGCCCACTCATCCACCCCACACTTTCTCAGCTTTGCCAGCAGGATATCATGGGAGACAGCATCAAAAGCCTTGCTAAAGTCAAGGTAGATGATATCCACCGCTCTCCCCCCATCTCCCCAGCTGGTGATGCCATCATAGAAGGCAATGAGTTTGGTCGAGCACGACTTCCCCTTGGTGAATCCATGCTGACTACTCCCCATAACCTTCTTCTCTTCCAAATGCTTGGAGATGGCCTCCAGAACAAGCTGTTCCAACACCTTTCCAGGGACTGGCTATCCTCCAGTCCTCAGGCACCTCTCCTGTTCTCCAGGACCTTTCAAAGATGATAGAGAGTGGTTTGGCAATCACCTCTGCCAGCTCCCTAAGCGCACGTGGATGCATCCCATCAGAACCCATGGATTTGTGTGCATTGACCCACTCAGGCACTCCTGAACTACTCCCTCCTCAACCAGAGAGGAGATCTCCACTTCCCAGAGCCTTTCTCCTCCCTCCAGGGTCCAGGAGTCCCCAGGGGGGAGTCTTTGAAGCACAGAAAGCATTCAGTATCTCCGCCTTCTCAGCATCCCGTTACAAGGGACCCACATTGTCTCTGGTCTTCCTTTTACTGTTTACATACTTAAAAAAAAAAAAAAAAAAAAAAAAAGACGGAAAAAAACCATACCTCTTATTATCCTTTATCTGCTTTGCCTCTCATCTCCAGGTGGGCTTTAGCCTTCCTTGTCGTGTCCCTGCAGGCCCTCACAACACTCCTATACTCCTCCCAAGAGGACAGGCCCTTATTCTACATTTCATAGACCTTCCTCTTCCTTTTGGTCTTATCGATGAGCTCCTTGCTTATCCACGCAGGTTTCCTGCCCCCCTTCCCCAGTTTCCTACTCTTAGGGATGCACCAATCCTGAGCTTGGAAGAAGTGCTGCTTAAATGTAGCCCAGCTCTCACATGCACCCTTGCCTTCTAGCAGCCTAGCCCATGAGATACTCCCAAGCAGGTCCCAGAAGAGGTCGAAGTCGGCTCTCCGAAATTCCAGGGTGGCAATCCTATTTTTTGCCTTATTCTTCCACCAAGTTCCATATTGAACTCCATGATCTCATGGTCGCTGCATCCCAAGCTGCCCCCGACCTAACAAACCCATCTGTTTATAAGAACAAGGTCCAGAAACACCCCCTGCCTTGTCAGCTCCTCCACCACCTGCGTCAGAAAATTATCTTCAATGCATTGTTTGTCCGTTTGGACTGCATGTGCCTGGCTGAGTTGCTTTCCCAACAGATGTCCAGATGATTAAAACCCCCATGAGAACCAGCGTCCAGGATTGTGAGGATACTTCCAGCTGCTTGTAGAAGGCTTCATCGACCTCCTCCTCCTGATCTGCTGAGCTGCAGTACACCCCCACAGCAGCATCCCCCATACCAGCCTGCCCCTTAAGCTCTCCACTCGTTCTTTGCCTTCCCCTAGGTGGAGCTGGGTACATTCTAATTGCTCTCTCACATAGAATTTCACTTATTTTATAGTTACTGTGAGTGGCAGCTTGATTAATCCTGGGTCCCAGAAGGATCTTGGGTGTTCCTCTGCTGGTGCATCACAAACTGGGGCAGGAGGCAGCCGTGGACCCTGCTGGGCCCTGCAGGGCAGGAGCAGTGGAGGAAGCGTGGTTTAACTCTGCTGGGTTTTACACGGGGTTTTACCCAGCTGGGCAGCCGCTCTCTCACTCCCCCTCCTCAAAGCAGAGAAAATACGATCCAAAGGGCTCAAGGGGTGAGATAAGGATGGGGAGATCACTCATCAGTTATCACGGGTAAAACAGACCCCGCAGAGGGAGATTAATAAAATGTAACACCTCTTACTAACCAGATGGAGCTGTGAGAAACAACCACAACAAATGAAGACACCTTCCCCTCCTCGAGCAGCGCAGGGCAATGGGGGCTGCAGTCAGTCCCTGACGCTTCGTCCCTGCTGCTCCTTCTCGGTTCCTCTCTGCCCCTGCTCCCCGTGGGCTCCTCTCCACGGGCTGCAGCTCTGGCCCAGGGCCTGCTCCTGCGGGGGCTCTCCATGGGCCGCAGCCTCCTCCAGGCCACATCCACCTGCGCCACCGGGGGCTCCTCCACCCATGGGGGGGCTGCAGCGTGGAGATCTGCTCCGTGTGGGACCCATGGGTGCAGGGGGACAGCCTGCTCCACCAGGGGCCTCTCCACAGGCCACAGGGGAGTTTCTGCTGCCTGCCTGGAGCACCTCCTGCCTCCTGCTGCACTCCCCTGGGGGCTGCAGGGCTGCTTCTCACTCCTCTCTCCCAGCTCCTGTTGCACAGCAGGGTTTTTTTCTTTTTTTCCTTTTTATTTCCTCCCCCCTTTCTTAACTCTGCTCTCTCGGAAGAACAAACAACGTTACTTATCGGCTTGGCTCCAGCCAGTGGGGGGTGCAGAGCTGGCTCGAACTGGCCCTTATCTGCCTTGGGGCAGCTTCTTGGTTCTTCTCCCAGAGGCCACCCCTGCTCCCCCCAACCCGGCACGGGAGGCACGGGGCTGCCCCGCACCCAGCGAGAGACCCCGAGAGCCTCCGAGACGCCCGCTCGGCTCCTCCCGCACCCCCCGATCGCGCTCCGTCCCCCGGCGAGCACGGGGCAGCGGGGCGGGGGCGCCGGGGGTCCTCGGGGCCCTGAGGTATGCGGCGGCTGCAGCACCGACCCCCCCCGGTACCTCTATAGCCCCAGGAGACCGGCAGAGCCGCTGAGAGGACACTCAGGGAAGTACTGGAATAAGCATCACCACCAGCTCTGTCTTTGCACCGCAGAACCAGGGGAGAGCGCGAACGCAGTCCCCCACTACCACAAATTATGCAGTCGAGTTTCCCGCATTTGGGGAAATCGCAGGGGTCAGCACACCCGGAGTGCAGGGGATGAGCCTCGCCCTGGGAAAACCACCTGCCTGATCATGGTGTCTCCCCTGCCAGGTAAGTATGCCCCCGCCTCCCCGACCACCCGCACCCACCACAGCGCACGCACCCCCAGCACACGGACACCAGCCCCGCGAGCCCACCCCGGGCCCTCCCAAACAACCCTCCCCGCCCCAACGAGCGCCCACGCCCCGAGCCCGCTCCGCGCCCACGGGGGGCCCCGCAAGGCGCCGCGTGGCGTGAGCTTGGTCCCGGTCCCGGCATGCCGCGGTTTCCCTGATCTGCATGGACACGCCCTCCTGATCTGCATGGACACGCCCCCTTTATCTGCATGGACACGCCCCCACGCTCACCGGCCACGCCCCTCTCCCGCTCTGGCCGTAGCGAGACGCAGAGCGGGGGCTGTGCAGGGGCAGCAGTTTGTGCGGGGGAAATCCTAGCTAAGGGAGACAGGAGGAGCACTGCGAGATCGGGAAAAACAAAAATCACGGGCCCTCTGGTCACGAGAGAAGAAGGAAAAAGAAGGAAAAGGAGAAATTAGCGATGGGCCAAATCAAATTGCACGTGTAGGGTACAGGAGGGCATCGAGCGGGCGGTGAACTTGCAGGACTCAAGTGAGGAAATGGGAGAAATCAGGTGCCGGGCAATGGGGAGATGAGGTTAGGATAAACTCCCACTGTGCAAGATGCCCACAATGCAATCACAAATGAGACAGCTTCACAGAAGGTCCTGTCTGAGGAAAATTATTGAGATTTTTCCCACAGCAGTCCCAGTCATTCAAGGTGTAGAAGCCCCTAGGAGCGGCTGGCCCAGCCCTCAGCCCAGCAGTGATGAGCCCACCACTAAACCAGTTCCACACCAACACGTTTCCTGCAGACCTCCAGGGATGGCGACTCGCCCCCTGCCCTGGGCAGCCCATTCCAGCACCGCACAGCCCCCTCAGTAAAGCAATGTCTCCTAATTTCCATCCTAAACCTCTCCTGGTGCAACTTGAGGCCATTTCATCTCATCACTTGGTGCTTGGGAGAAGAGCCCGATCCCCACCTCACTACAGCCTCCTGTAAGGTAATTGTAAAGTGCAGTAAGGTTCCCCCTGAGCCTCTTCCTCTGCAACCCCAGCTCCCTCAGCCGCCCCTCACAGGCCTTGTGCTCCAGGCCCTTCACCAGCTTCGGAGCCCTGTTCTGGACACACTCCAGGGCCTCGATGTCCTCCTGGGAGTGAGGGGCCCAAAGCTGAACCCAGCACTCGAGGTGTGGCCTCCCCAGAGCAGAGCCCAGGGGGACGATCTCCTCCCTGGCCCTGCTGGCTGCACTGCTCCTGACACAGCCAGGATGCCCTTGGCCTTCTTGGCCCCCTGGGCACGCTGCCGGCTCGTGTTCAGCCATCTTCAACCGATACCACCAGTTCTCCTTCCACCGGCAACTCTCCGGTCGCTCTGTAGCGTTGCATGGGGTTGTTGTGCCCCATGTGCAGGGCCCGGCACTCGGCCTTGGTGAACTTCGTGCAGTTGGCCTCAGCCTCTTCAGATCCCTCTGCAGAGCTCTCCTCCCCTCGAACAGATCGGCATTTGTGCCTAACTTGGTGTCGTCTGCAAACTTACCGAGGGCGCACTCGATCCCCTCGTCCGGACCATTGCTGAAGATACCGAACTGCCCCCAGCACCGAGCCCTGGGGGGGCCACCAGTGACCGGCCTCCAGCTGGATTTACCTGCACTCACCATGACTCTTTGGGCCCTGCCCGTTGGTTACCCAGAGGGGCGCACGCCCGTGCAGGCCCCGAGCACCTCAGCGACCACCCAGCCCCAGCCCCCTGCCATGGGCAGTACACCTCCCCGCAGCCCAGGTTGCCCCCAGCCCTGTGCAGCACGGAGAGGCCTTGGTCAAAGCCTGCATGGTTTGCTTACAGACATGAACTGGCTGGGGGATGACCTGCTGGAGAGGAGCTCTGAGGAGAAGGACCTGGGGGTCCTGGTGGGCAACAGGTTGGCCATGAGCCAGCAGTGTGCCCTGGTGGCCAAGAAGGCCAAGGGGATCCTGGCGTGCATTAAAAGGAGCGAGGCCAGCAGGTCAAGGGAGGTGATCCTCCCCCTCTACTCTGCCCTGGTCAGGCCTCACCTGGAGTACTGTGTCCAGTTCTGGGCTCCCCGGTACAAAACAGACAGGGATCTCCTGGAAAGAGTCCAGCAGAGGGCCCCAAAGATGATACAGGGCCTGGAGCATCTTCCCTGTGAGGAAAGGCTGAGAGACCTGGGGCTGGTCAGCCTGGAGAAGAGAAGACTGAGAGGGGATCTTAGTAATACTTATAAATAACTGAAGTGTGGGAGGCAGGGGGATTTGGCCAACCTCTTTTCAGTGGTTTGCGTGGACAGGACAAGGGGCAGTGGCCACAAAATGGAGCCCAGGCAGTTCCACACCAACACGCAAAGGAACTTCTTCACGGTGAGGGTGCCGGAGCACTGGGACAGGCTGCCCAGGGAGGCTGTGGGGTCTCCTCTGGAGATCTCCTTATCTGGAGATTGGCCTTGAAAAGGAGATGGATATGCTTTTATTCGATCCGGGAAGAATGGGATACATAAGGCCTGAAGACCGAGTTGCTTGTCAACTTAAAGCGAGACATCTTGTTCAAACGGAATGGAAAATGGAGACTTTTAAGTCACGGAACTTAAAGGATTGTTTGTTACCTTTTCTGATCGTACATATGTATAGGTGTACTCGAGTTTAGTAAGTCATGGAACTTAAAGGATTGTTCTTTCCTGATTGTACGTATGTACAGGCACACTTGGGTTTAGTATGTAAAGCCATGTTCTGTATATTTAGAATGCTTGATGTTCGTGTGTGCGTGTTGGTGGAGCGTAGACCCCCCGCACACCCAGCACTGTTTACTTGCCTTTTATACCTTTTATAAATATTTGTTTTATAAATATTACAAAATTCAGATTGATTTGAGACTTCACGTATAACACCTGGCACCTGATTTCTCCCATTTCCTCATTTGAGTCCTGCAAGTTCACCGCCCGCTCGATGCCCTCCTGTACCCTACACGTGCAATTTGATTTGGCCCACCGCTAATTTCTCCTTTTCCTTTTTTTTCCTTCGTCTCTCGTGACCAGAGGGCCCGTGATTTTTGTTTTTCCCGATCTCGCAGTGCTCCTCCTGTCTCCCTTAGCTAGGATTTCCCCCGCACAAACTGCTGCCCCTGCACAGCCCCCGCTCTGCGTCTCGCTACCTGCGGGCCCTGCTGCGGGGCGCTGCTCGCAGGACGTGCTTTGGGGCTCTAGTCTCCTTCTCTGGAGGTATCCAAGGCCCGTGTGGACGCCTCCCTGGGCAGCCTGCTCTGGGGAACTGCTTTGGCGGGGGGTTGGAGCCGATGGTCTCTGGGGGTCCCCGCCACCCCCTAGAGCTCTGTGACTCTGTGAGCCGCTGCTGCCGAGCTCCCCGTCAGGGGCGGTTCAGGCGAAGGAAAGGAGCAAAAGCCGGGCCAGGCCGTGCGGGAGCAGAGGCAGAAGGCGATTCCGGCCCCGGCCCCGGCCCCGGCCCCGGCCCCGGCCCGCCGCACGGCCCCGTGCTCCCCGCACCCCGGCTGTGCGGCACCTCCCGGGCTGGCTGCGGCCGGGAAAAGGCCCGCGGAGCTTCCCCTGCAGCGGCGCCCTGCGGGGCGGGGCCTGGAGGCGAGGTGGGCGTGTCCACGCAGAGCGGGGGGCCGTGTCCATGCAGCCCGGAGGGGCGTGCCCATGTAGATCAGGAGGGCGTGCCCATGCAGATCAGGAGGGCGTGTCCACGCAGAGCGGCGCCGCGCCGCATGCCGGGACCAAGCCCACGCCACGCGGGGCGCCCCTTGAGCCCCCCGTGGGCGCGGAGCGGGCTCGGGGCGTGGGCGCTCGTTGGGGCGGGGAGGGTTGTTTGGGAGGGCCCGGGGTGGGCTCGCGGGGCTGGTGTCCGTGTGCTGGGGGTGCGTGCGCTGTGGTGGGTGCGGGTGGTCGGGGAGGCGGGGGCATACTTACCTGGCAGGGGAGACACCATGATCAGGCAGGTGGTTTTCCCAGGGCGAGGCTCATCCCCTGCACTCCGGGTGTGCTGACCCCTGCGATTTCCCCAAATGCGGGAAACTCGACTGCATAATTTGTGGTAGTGGGGGACTGCGTTCGCGCTCTCCCCTGGTTCTGCGGTGCAAAAACAGAGATGGTGTTGTTTTTTCCAGTGAAGTTACGTTTTGTTTTTACGCTTTTTATGTGTTGTTTTTTGTATTTTGTCTTTTTCTGCTTGCCCGTGCTTTTGGAGTCCTCGCTCCGTTTCCGCCCGCGGTCCCGGGGCCGTGTCCGCCTCCCCCCGGCGGGCCCCGAGCCGCATCCCCACTCATGACCGCTCCCTCCCGGGGCGGGCGGTCCCGGCCGGGGGAGGCGCCGCGCGGAGCCACCTCCCCTGCTCCCAGCCCCGCGTTTCCGCGCAGGCCCCGGGCCCTCGGCACCCCCCGTGCCCCGCGGGCGCCCCCGGCCGCCAGGTGCTCCAGGTGCAGCGGCCCCGCCCCGCCCCGCCCCGCCGGGACCCTCCCGCCCCGGCCCGGCCCCGCCCCGGATCCTCCGCGCCGCCGCCGCTGCCTCGCTGCACGCGCCTGGCTCGGGGCCGCCGCCGCCGCCGGAGCGCACGTGGAGCCGCCATGGGCTGCCTGGTGCTGCAGGACGGGGCCGTGCTGCGCGGCCGCGCCTTCGGGGCCGCAGCCGCCGCCGCCGGGGAAGTCGGTGAGTGCGGCCGGGCCGGGGCCGCGCTCCGCTCCCCTCCCGGAGGGGGCTGCCCAGCCCGGGAGCGGGGCCGGTGGGCGCTCGGGGCCGTCCCGTCCCGTCCCGTCCCGTCCCATCCCGTCCCGTCCCGTCCCGTCCCTCCCCGCTCCCCCCTCCCCCGGCCGAGGGGCGCCGTGGCCGGGCCGGGGCTCGCGGGATGTGCGGGCACGGGGGGGGGGCCGGGACCGGCCGGGGGTCGCCGCCACGGCTCGGGCTCTGCTGTCCCCGCAGTGTTCCAGACCGGCGTGGTGGGCTACCCCGAGGCGCTGACCGACCCCTCGTACCGGGCCCAGATCCTGGTGCTCACCTACCCGCTCGTCGGCAACTACGGCGTGCCCCGCGACGAGGCCGACCCCTTCGGGCTGAGCCGGGTGAGGGCACGGCCGCCTCCCGGGGCGCTGCCGGTGCCGCTGCCAAATTTCGCCACCCGCGGGCACGCGGCAGGGTGTGACGGCACGCGGCGGGCGGAGGCTGTGGCACGATGCCGCGGGCACCGGGCAGGGAGCGGGAGCGGGAGCACCCCTCTGCTCCGGGACCGAGGCGCTGCGGGGCCGGGTGCTGCTCTTGGGGTGGCTCCGTGTGCGGGGCGGGGGTCCCTGCCCCTGGGGCCGGGGGGCAGAGCGGCTCAAGGCCCCCGGGCCCTTCCCAGCCACTCGGCCACCCCTGCCCCCAGGACAGAGTCCAGGTCCCGCTGCAGCAGCTCCGTGTCAGCCTCAGCCCCCGCTGTGCTGCCCCTGGGCCCCCTCCCGGTCAGGCGTCCCCAGCCTCCCTCACGCTGCTGGCAGTTCTTGCTGTGCTGGGGACGCGTGGGTCCATCTCTGCTGTGGCTCTGTTAGGCTCTGCTCCCGGGGTCCAGAGTCCCCATCCCACACCACATCTGCCCTGTGCTGAGGGGTCCCACGGCTGTGCTGGCCTCCAGGCCCGGGGCTGTGGCCCAGCTGCACTTGGGGTCTGCCCACCCCATCCCAGGGCTCCCAAGCCAGACCAAGCCTCGACCTTACTGGTCTGGGTGTGGGGTGAGACAGGGACGGTGCCAGCCCTGCCAGCGTGTCCTGACCATGTGGCCAGGGCTGAGGGGGGCCCTGTCTCTTAGGGCTTCCGCAGCCCTGGGCTGTAGCTGTCCCACAGTGCCCTACAAAGTGGCCAGGCTGGGTACCCACGGGGTGCTGGTGGCCACGATCCCGGCCGTGCTCACACTCTGCTCCTGCAGTGGTTCGAGTCCAGCAAGATCCACGTGGCTGCCTTGGTGGTGGGCGAGTGCTCGGAGACCCCTAGCCACTGGAGTGCGTCCCGTTCCCTCGACCAGTGGCTCAAGGAGCAGAACATCCCTGGTCTGGCAGGTGGGGCTGGGGGCTGCGGGGTCGGGTGCAGGGGTAGGGGTGGAGCTGGGGGGCACCTAGGGTGCTGGGGCAGCGAGTTTGGGACCAGACCTGTCTCTGCGTTGGGATTTGCTCCCCAGGGCTCCACCCAGAGTTGGGGTGGTGAAGATGCTGGAGCATGGGGACCTGCTCGGGGTGGGATGGGGCTGCACGGCCGTGTCTCACGGCCCTTCTGCAGGGGTGGATACTCGGGCCCTAACAAAGAAGATCCGTGAGAAGGGGACGCTGCTGGGGAAGCTGGTGCCAGATGAGACCCTGGAGAACAGCCTCCCCTTTGAGGACCCCAACAAGCGGCATCTTGTGCAGGAGGTGTCACTGAAGGTATGGCCAGGGGGCACGGGTGTGAATGGTCAGGGGGATCTGGGTGCCTGGTGCTGAGCTGGGCTGCAGGGCTCCTTGCAGCAGAGGGCCAGCCCCAGGCTGGGAGGGGGTCTGGGGTGATCGTCTGGTCCCCACACTCACCTTCCCCGCAGACACCCCGCGTGTTCAACCCGGGTGGATCCCTGCGGATCACCGCAGTCGACTGCGGCCTCAAGTACAACCAGGTCCGGTGCCTGTGCGAGCGGGGGGCGGCCGTCACCGTGGTTCCCTGGGACCATCCCCTGGACACCGCAGGTGGGGTGGGCCCGGCCAGGGGCTCCCAGGGCCCTGCAAAGGGGAGGATGGGATCTGGAGCAGGGGCTGTATCCCGGGCTGGTGCTGGGGGCCTTGGGGAACCACATCCTGCCCCGTGACAGGGAGTTTGGGCGCCTCAGTATCGTCATACCCTGAGGTCATGGGGGCAGTGGTTCTGGGGGAGGGCCTCAATGAGATCCTGCAGGGGACGTGGTGGGGTGTGGGGCTAGGCCATCATGATTGTGAGTGGGCTGGTGGTCAGTGGGTCCGGGATACCTCTGCACAACCCTCCTTGGGAGCTGGTGAGGTTGTGCACTCGGGCTGCATCTCCGTTGGGCTGCTGGGCAGGGCCTGGGGCGATCCCTCTGCGACCCACAGGGAGCATGGGCCGGTGTCCCCTCTGTGACTCTGCTTCTGTCTGGGCACAGATTTCGATGGGCTCTTCATCAGCAACGGCCCCGGGGACCCGCAGCTCTGCCAGCAGACAGTGGCCGGCCTGCGCAGCGTGCTGGGGGCCCCCCAGCCCAAGCCCGTCTTCGGGGTCTGCCTGGGGCACCAGCTGATCGCCTTGGCCATCGGCGCCCGCACCTACAAGATGAAGTGAGAGGGGTCTGGGGGAGGGCAGGCAGCCGGCGCAGGGTCCCGGCCGCCTGGGGGTGCCTGACGCCCCCTGACCCCGCTCCAGGTACGGGAACCGTGGGCACAACCAGCCCTGCCTGCACGAGGACACGCGGCGCTGCTTCATCACGGCGCAGAACCACGGCTTCGCGGTGGAGGCGGGCAGCCTGCCCCCCGGCTGGGCCCCGCTCTTCACCAACGCCAACGACCGCTCCAACGAGGGCCTCGTGCACGAGCACAAACCCTTCTTCAGGTGGGCGCGGGGTGGGAGCGGGGGATGGCCCCTGCATGGGGCTGGGGTGCAGGTGCCTGACTGCCCCCCTGCAGCGTCCAGTTCCACCCTGAGCACCGCGCCGGCCCCACGGACCTGGAGGGGCTCTTCGATGTCTTCGTGGAGGCAGCGCGGGACCTGCAGCGGGGGGATGGCAGTGCCAAAACAGGTGGGCGTGGGGCACGAGGGTGCTGCCGAGCCCCCCGTGCCTGGGGCCACGCTGCACGAGGGGTGCTGTGCTCATGTGGGGTCTGTGCTCAGTGTGGGGTCTGCGGGGCTGTGGTCACATCTGTGGGGCTGTGTGTGGGGTCCGAGGTTGGGGCCCAGGGGCAGAGGGGCTGCGGGCTGTGGTTGTGGTGTGCGGGGCTCTGGGGCTGGGGCCGTGCCTGGGGGTGCAGCGTCGCTGGGCTCACGGCACCCCCTGTCCCCCGTCCCGTCCCCTGCAGTGCGGCAGCGCCTGCAGGACTGGCTGGCGTACAGCGAGGCGCCGGCCGCGGGGCAGGAGCCAGCCCGGCCCCGCAAGGTGCTGATCCTGGGCTCCGGCGGCCTCTCCATCGGGCAGGCCGGAGAGTTTGACTACTCAGGGTCTCAGGTGAGTGCCCCGCCGGGGGATGGGGTGGGTACAGGGTGGGGGGTCCAGGCTGTGAGCTGTGAGCCTGCTGCTCCCCCAGGCCATCAAAGCGCTGAAGGAGGAGAACATCCAGACGGTGCTGATCAACCCCAACATCGCCACGGTGCAGACCTCCAAGGGGCTGGCAGACAAGGTGTACTTCCTGCCCATCACCCCCGAGTACGTCACCCAGGTGAGCATCGTGGGGCTGGGGGTCTCTGGGTGGTGAAACACTGCCTGGGGGGCAACGGAGGGGGTTGGAAGGTGCAGCCCCACTGAACGCGCACTGCTCCCCCCAGGTGATCCGCAATGAGCGCCCCGACGGGGTGCTGCTGACTTTCGGGGGGCAGACGGCCCTCAACTGCGGCGTGGAGCTCACCAAGGCCGGGGTGCTGGAGCGGTACCGCGTGCGGGTGCTGGGCACCCCCGTCGCCTCCATCGAGATGACGGAGGATCGCAAAGTCTTTGTGGAGAAGATGGAGGAGATCGGGGAGCACGTGGCGCCCAGCGAGGCCGCTGCCTCCCTGGAGCAGGTCTGGGGGCGTGCTGAGGGCAGTCATGGGGGGCAGGATGGGGGTCAGCCCCCGGGCAGGGTGCTGACCCCCGGGCAGGGTGCTGACCCCCGGTGTTGGTCTCTCTGCCCTCCCCAGGCGCAGGCAGCGGCCGAGCGGCTCGGGTACCCGGTGCTGGTGCGCTCTGCGTATGCCCTCGGGGGCCTGGGCTCCGGCTTCGCCAACAGCCGGGAGGAGCTGGTGGCACTGGTGAGCCAGGCCTTCACCCACACCTCCCAGGTCCTGGTGGACAAGTCCCTGAAGGGCTGGAAGGAGATCGAGTACGAGGTGGTGCGGGACGCCTACAACAACTGCGTCACGGTATGAGATGGGGCTGGGGAGCCCCCTGCCCCCCGGGGGGGCTGCTGCAGGGCGTGGGGGGCAGGGGCTCCCTGCTGTGCCCCCACCCCAGGGGGGGCTCCCAGCCCCTTTCCTGACACTGGCACAGCCACTGCCCGGCAGGACGGGTGCCCTGCTGTGCTCTGGGGCCGGCAGCACTGCGGCATGGCAGGGGCTGGTGTTCAAGTCCTGGCTGTGTGGGGAGCCCCCGACGGTCCCCGGGGGATGGGGGGGGCAGGTGGGACCGTTCTGGGGCTTGGCGGAGCAGTGGGGTGGGAGCACAAATGGGGCCGTTGGGGCCACCCGCACTGACCCCCCGCTGCCAGGTGTGCAACATGGAGAACCTGGACCCGCTGGGGATCCACACGGGCGAGTCCATCGTGGTGGCGCCCAGCCAGACCCTCAACGACACCGAGTACTTCATGCTGCGGCGCACGGCCGTGAAGGTGGTGCAGCACCTGGGCATCGTGGGCGAGTGCAACATCCAGTTTGCCCTGAACCCCGAGTCGGAGCAGGTGAGCGCAGCCCCCTGCGTGCCCCGTCCCCGAGCCCACCGAGACGACCCTGGGGGAGCCTGGCTCGGGGTCCTGCCCGTGCCGTGCCACAGGGCTGAGCCTCACCTTGCTGCCCTGGGGCCCTCCTGTGTCGGCCACTTGCCTGCCTCCCGCCGGTCTTCTCCCGGTGCCGTGCAGGCCTGTGTGGTCCTCGGGCAGTCCCTGCCCCGTGGCAGTCGCTGCCCTCCCGTCTCCCATCCCAGCTGAGCTGCGGGTGGGGGGCTGCGAGGGTCCCGTCCCGCGCTCAGCCCCCCTGCCTGCTCCTTGCAGTACTACATCATCGAGGTGAACGCCCGGCTCTCCCGCAGCTCTGCCCTGGCCAGCAAGGCCACCGGCTACCCCCTGGCTTACGTGGCTGCCAAGCTGGCCCTGGGCATCCCCCTGCCCGTCCTCAGGTAACGGCGTCGCCGCTGGGGGTCGGGGGCAGACCTCAGACGTCCCGAGTGCCCTGCGTGCAGGCCCCTGATGCCATCCCCTCCCCTCCCGTCCCCAGGAACTCGGTCACAAACTCCACCACTGCCAACTTCGAGCCCAGCTTGGACTACTGCGTGGTGAAGATCCCGCGCTGGGACCTCAGCAAATTCCTGCGTGTCAGCACCAAGATCGGCAGCTCCATGAAGAGCGTGGGTGAGCACGGCGGGGCCGGCGGCGCGGGGCGGCGCGCACGGGGCCAGGCTGCTCACGGCTCCCTCCGCAGGGGAGGTGATGGCCATCGGCAGGAACTTCGAGGAGGCTTTCCAGAAGGCGCTGAGGATGGTGGACGAGAACTGCGTGGGCTTCGACCACACCGTGAAACCAGCCTCGGATGTGGTGAGCGCTGGGGTCAACGGGGCGGAACGGCCGCTGGGTCGGTCGGGGGGGGCTGCGCCGCCGGACAGGCCCCCCCAGCCCCGCTCACCCCTCGGTGCTGCCAGGAGCTGGAGACGCCCACGGACAAGCGGATCTTCGTGCTGGCCGCGGCGCTGCGGGCCGGGTACTCCATTGAGCGCCTCTACGAGCTGACCAAGATTGACCGCTGGTTCCTGCACAAGATGAAGAACATCACGGACCACGCGGTGCTGCTGGAGGCGTACCGCGAGGAGCAGAGCACCATGCCGCCCGCCGTGCTGCAGCGCGCCAAGCAGCTGGGCTTCTCCGACAAGCAGGTGGCCTTGGCCGTGCTCAGGTGAGGGGGGGCGGCCCCGGCTCTGCTGCTGGTGCCGGCGTGGGGCCCGGCACTCACCCTGCCCCCTGCAGCACCGAGCTGGCCGTACGGAAGATGCGGCACGACCTGAAGATCCTGCCGGTGGTGAAGCAGATCGATACGGTGGCGGCCGAGTGGCCGGCCCAAACCAACTACCTGTACCTGACCTACAACGGCACCGAGCACGACCTGGCCTTCCGCGAGCCCCACGTCATGGTCATCGGCTCCGGCGTCTACCGCATCGGCAGCAGCGTCGAGTTCGACTGGTGTGCCGTGGGCTGCATCCAGGAGCTCCGCAAGGTTGGGCGGGCCCCAGCGCCCCTCGGGCGGCCGGGCAGGTGGTGGGAAACGTGGCCAGAGGATGGGGCTGGGGGTGCCCTCGGCTTCACCGTTCTGTCTGCCCCTGCAGATGGGGTTCAAGACGATCATGGTGAACTACAACCCCGAGACAGTGAGCACTGACTACGACATGTGCGACCGCCTCTACTTTGACGAGATCTCCTTTGAGGTGAGCGGGCTGGGGCCCTGCCCGCTGTGGGGCTGGGGTGGGGGCGTCCCGGGCCCTGTCCTCAGCGGGGCCGGTAGGGATGGGGACACAGCGGCCCCTTCCCAGCCAGCCCCCTGTCCCACGTGCAGGTGGTGATGGACATCTACGAGCTGGAGAACCCCGAGGGCGTGATCCTGTCCATGGGGGGGCAGCTGCCCAACAACATCGCCATGGCCCTGCACCGGCAGCAGTGCCGCATCCTGGGCACCTCCCCGGAGGCCATTGACTCGGCCGAGAACCGCTTCAAGTTCTCCCGCCTGCTCGACACCATCGGCATCAGCCAGCCCCTCTGGAAGGAGCTCTCTGACATGGAGGTGGGGGCGGCGGGGGTGACGGGCTGCCCGAGGGGACGGGCCCCGGGCACGCCGGCTGAGGGTCCCTGCCTCTCCCGCAGTCGGCCAAGCACTTCTGCGGCAAGGTGGGCTACCCCTGCGTCGTGCGGCCCTCCTACGTGCTGAGCGGTGCGGCCATGAACGTGGCCTACTCGGACAGCGACCTGGAGAAGTTCCTGAGCAACGCCGTGGCCGTGTCCAAGGAGCAGCCCGTTGTCATCTCCAAGTTCATCCAGGAGGCCAAGGTTGGCCGGGGCTCCTGCAGCCCGGGGGTGGCTGTTGTGCCTCGAGAGCCAGGTCCTTCCTCAGCACCTTGCCGGGCGGTGACCGTGTGCCTGCTCACAGGAGATCGACGTGGACGCGGTGGCCTGTGACGGCGTGGTGGTGGCCATCGCCATCTCGGAGCACGTGGAGAACGCCGGGGTGCATTCAGGCGATGCCACCCTGGTGACACCCCCTCAGGACATCACCCCCAAGACGCTGGAGCGCATCAAGGCAATCGTCCATGCCATCGGGCAGGAGCTGCAGGTCACCGGGCCCTTCAACCTGCAGCTCATCGCCAAGGTACCTCCGACGGGGAGGGAGGGATGCCACGAGGACCCCCGTGGCCCCAGGACACCCCTCACACCCGTCCCCTCTCCGCAGGACGACCAGCTGAAGGTGATCGAGTGCAACGTGCGCGTGTCCCGCTCCTTCCCCTTCGTCTCCAAGACCCTGGGGGTGGACCTGGTGGCTCTGGCCAGCCAGGTGATCATGGGTGAGGACGTGGAGCCTGTGGGGCTCATGACAGGCACGGGCATCGTTGGCGTCAAGGTGAGCGGGGCCCGGGCCGGGGCTGGGGGCTGCGTGCGGGCGGTCCCTGAGCCCTGCTCCCCCCCCCAGGTGCCCCAGTTCTCCTTCTCACGCCTGGCGGGTGCCGACGTGGTGCTGGGCGTGGAGATGACCAGCACGGGCGAGGTGGCCTGCTTCGGGGAGAACCGCTGCGAGGCGTACCTGAAGGCCATGCTCAGCACCGGCTTCAAGATCCCCAAGAAGAACATCCTGCTGACCATCGGCAGCTACAAGGTGCGTGGGGCCGGGGCTGCGGGGCTGGGGCTGGGGGGGTCTGGTCCCCCCCCGGTGCCCTGACGAGCTGCGGTGGTGCTGCAGAACAAGAGCGAGCTGCTGCCCACGGTGCGGACCCTGGAGAGCCTCGGCTACAACCTGTACGCCAGCCTCGGCACGGCCGACTTCTACACGGAGCACGGCATCAAGGTGGGGGCTCGGGGCCCGGCGGAGGGGCCGGGGGCGGCGCAGGGCTGTGACGGGGTGCTGCGGGCAGGTGATGGCGGTGGACTGGCACTTCGAGGAGGCCGACGGCAGCGAGGCCGGCGCCCGCGAGACGCAGCGCAGCATCCTGGACTACCTGGCCGAGAACCACTTCGAGATGGTCATCAACCTCTCCATGCGCAACTCGGGGGGGCGGCGTCTCTCCTCCTTCGTCACCAAGGGGTACCGCACCCGGCGCCTGGCCGTCGACTACTCGGTGCCGCTGATCATCGACATCAAGTGCACCAAGCTCTTCGTGGAGGTGGGACTGGGCACGAGCTGGGGACGGGCAGGGCAGGGGGGTGCCGGGGGTGCTGCAGGGTTGGCAACGTACGTGGGCTCTGCTACGGGTGGGAGGGCGGCTTCTGGGCTGGGGCTCGGGTGGGTGCCCTCATCCTGGCCCCGTTGGAGCCTTGTCCATGCACACCCCTGGAGGACGCATCTAACCTGGCAGCTGCTGCTCCCACAGGCACTGGGCCAGATCGGGGCCGCCCCCCCACTCAAGATGCACGTGGACTGCATGACGTCCCAGAAACTCATCCGCCTGCCGGGTAGGTGGGGCTGGGGGCTCTGGGGGCAGCACGGGGCCAGGGGAGTACCCAGGGCAGCCCTGGGGATGGGGGCGTTCCTGTCTGCCGCTGGCATCCCCTGCATCGGCCACGTCCCTGTGCACTGGCCCCTGCCTGGGGCCGCTGCTGCTGATGCTGCCCCACTCCCCAGGGCTGATCGACGTCCACGTGCACCTCCGTGAGCCGGGCGGCACCCACAAGGAGGATTTTGCCTCGGGCACAGCAGCTGCCTTGGCCGGGGGCGTCACTATGGTGTGTGCCATGCCCAACACCAGCCCGGCCATCACCGATGCCACCTCCTTTGCCCTGGCGCAGAAGGTAAGGAGATGGCACTGCCGCAGCCCCCACCGCCGTCCCCTCGTCGTGCACTGCTGGGGCTGGCCGGGGAGGGCAGCCCCTGCCCGGCACCGACTGCATCCCACTGCCCGCAGCTGGCTGAGGCCGGGGCACGCTGCGACTTCGCCCTCTTCCTGGGTGCTTCCTCGGACAACGCCAGCTCGCTGGGACCCCTGGCCGGGGCGGCTGCTGGGCTCAAGCTGTACCTGAACGACACCTTCTCCAGCCTGCGGATGGACGACGTGTCGCTGTGGATGGAGGTGAGCTGCCGCAGCGGGGGCTGGCGGGGGTCTTGGCGAGGGCGCCCGGTGCCCACCAGCCCCATCTCCCCCAGCACTTCGAGCAGTGGCCGCGGCACCTGCCCATCGTGGCCCACGCAGAGGGGCAGACGGTGGCCGCTGTCCTGATGGTGGCCCAGCTGCACCAGCGCCCCGTGCACATCTGCCACGTGGCCCGCCGGGAGGAGGTGAGCGGGGGGTCCTGGGGTCCCGTCAGAGCAGCCCTCAGTGCGGGGGCGTGTGGCATGGGGGGCTGCAGAGCTGCCCTCACCGTGGCCCCCCCAGATCCTCCTCATCAAGGCGGCCAAGCAGAAGGGGGTCCCGGTGACGTGCGAGGTGGCCCCGCACCACCTCTTCCTGTGCCGGGACGACCTGGGGCGCCTCGGGGCGGGCTGCGGGTCCGTGCGGCCGGCGCTGGGCACCCAGCAGGACGTGGAGGCGCTCTGGGAGAACATGGACACCATCGACTGCTTCGCCACCGACCACGGTTAGCCCCGAGGGACCGTGGGTGTGGGGTGGGGACGGCAGTGGGTCCTCGTGGGGCCAGGCATCGCGGCCCCGTCCCGCGCTGACCGGCCCCATCTCGCAGCCCCGCACACGCTGGAGGAGAAGCAGGGGCTGGAGCCACCCCCTGGCTTCCCAGGCCTGGAGACCATGCTGCCGCTGCTGCTGACGGCCGTGTCCGAGGGGCGCCTCACCGTGGAGGACATCGTGCAGCGCCTCTACGAGAACCCCCGCAAGATCTTTGGGCTGCCGGCGCAGGAGGACACCTACGTGGAGGTGGGTCCCTGCCCCGCTGCCCGCCCCGGGTCCGGCCCCAGCACCTCTGACGCGTTCTCCCGGCAGGTGGACCTGGAGCAGGAGTGGGTCATCCCCAAACACACGGCCTTCTCCAAGGCCCGCTGGACGCCCTTCGAGGGCATGAAGGTGAAGGGGACGGTGCGGAGGGTGGTGCTGCGTGGGGAGGTCGCCTACATCGACGGGCAGGTGAGGCCCTTGCGCTGGTCCTGGGTGCTGCTCCCCTGCGCCTGGGGGGGTCGCCGAGCACCGGCCCCTCACCCGCTGTGCCTGCAGGTGCTGGTGCCCCCCGGCTACGGGCAGGACGTGAGGAAATGGCCCATGGGAGCCGTGCCCGTGCCACACATGGCCCCCGCCAAGGAGAGCGTGAAGGTACGGCGTGCAGCCGGCCGGGAGGGGTGGCCATGCCCGGCCCGGCCCCAGCTCCAGCTCGGCCTCTCCCCGCAGACCCCCGAGCGGCCCAGGCACGCAGGGGTGGGCGAGACGCTGCGCGGCCGAGCCTCCAGCCCCCGCCGGGCCGGCCCCGTGGGCGAGGGGCGCTTCCACCTCCCGCCCCGCATCCACCGCGCCTCCGACCCCGGGCTGCCAGGTGAGGGGGGCGGCGCGGCGGGCAGGGGGGCGGCGGGGCAGCGAGCGAGCGGCCGTGGTGGGGCCGGGGCCGCGGCCAGGTGCCCCGCTGATGCCTGCCCTTGTGTCCCGTTCAGCGTTCCGGAGGCTGGGAGCCACGCACCGCCCGGGCGCCCGAGGCACCGGTAATGTTGGGGGGGGACTCACTCAGACAATGAGACGCGGCCGCGCTAATGGCACTAACCGCAGCCGATGAGTGCATCCCCTCCCCCAGGTGCCGCGCCGGCCCCGGGCTGCCTGTGCCGCCCCGGCACGGCCCCGTCTCTCGCCCCGTGTGGGGCCGGGTCCCTGGGACGGGGCACGGCGGCGCCCGCCTGCTCCCCTCCTGCCCCGGCCCCAGCCCGCGCGGCACCTCGGGGACCCCACGCTTGCCAGTGTGATTGGGGCTGCGTCCGATTGGGGTCCGTGGGGGGCGTGTGAGGGGCACAGCGCTGGGGCTTGGCCTCACGTCTCAGGGCAGCCGTCACCCTGGGGTTGGGCCCGTGGCGCCTTCACCCGGTGCTGCTGAGGACGGCAGCAAGGGAGCCAGGAGTGCCGTGCCGTGCTGGAAGCACCCCTGCAGAGCAGGGCAGGGCTGCCGCAGCCCGCTGCCCTCTAACGCTGCTGTTCCCCTCTCCCGCCCCAGCTGAGGATGCCCGAGAAAAGGCCGGCAGGAAGGCAGCAGAGGCAGGTGGGTGCTGGGGGAGAACCGGGGGGCTGGGGACACCCGGCAGTGGGGGGCTGCAGGGGCTGCAGCGTGGCCGCCCACATGGGCTGACCGCTGGCTCTTGGTGCTGCAGACCCTGCTGCGATCCAGGACAGCCACGGCTACCCGCCGGGACCCTTCCCACGCCAGGCGTCCCCCCAGGGTGCTCCCCACTTCCAGACCTCCCCGCTGCTGCACCCCCTCGTGGGGCAGCACATCCTCTCCGTCCGGCAGTTCTCCAAGGAGCAGGTGCCCAGGCTGGGGGCGGGTGCTGGTGCTGCGGGGCCGTGGGCACCTGCACGGGCGTGCGGGGGGCTCAGTGCCACGGAGTGAGCCCCGCTGAGCCCCCCCTCCTCGCAGATGTCGCACCTCTTCAACGTGGCACACACCCTGCGCATGCTGGTGCAGAAGGAGCGGAGCCTGGACATCCTCAAGGTGAGCCGGGAGCGGGGCCGTGGGCGCCCCGTGCCCCCCCCACCGTGCTCCCCGTGCTGACGCCGTGGCCCCGCAGGGCAAGGTGATGGCGTCGATGTTCTACGAGGCGAGCACGCGGACCAGCAGCTCCTTCGCCGCGGCCATGTGCCGCCTGGGCGGCTCCGTCGTGTCCTTCTCCGAGGCCACGTCCTCGGTGCAGAAGGGCGAGTCGCTGGCCGACTCGGTGCAGACCATGTGCTGCTACGCCGACGTGCTGGTGCTGCGGCACCCCCAGCCGGGCGCTGTCGAGGTGAGTGGGCCCAGGGGGCTGCGGGGCCCTGTGCTGCCCATGGCCGGGGCTGTGGGGCAGGGCTGTGCTCTGTTCCCTGCTGGGCGCAGGGGCAGGTCCTGCCCACGCTCAGCCTTGCCCGTGCCCCAGCTGGCTGCCAAGCACTGCCGCAAGCCCGTGATCAACGCCGGGGACGGGGTGGGGGAGCACCCCACGCAGGCGCTGCTGGACATCTTCACCATCCGCGAGGAGCTGGGCACTGTCAACGGCATGACGGTGAGGTGCCGCGGGGTGAGGGGCTGCGGGCATGGGCCCTGAGGCACCGCCCCGGGTCGTGCTGACCACTCCCCGCAGATCACCATGGTGGGCGACCTGAAGCACGGGCGCACGGTGCACTCCCTGGCCCGGCTGCTCACCCAGTACCGCGTCAACCTGCGCTACGTGACGCCCCCCAGCCTCCGCATGCCGGCCGACATCACCGCCTTCGTGGCCTCCAAGGGCATCAAGCAGGTGAGGAAGGGGGTGCGGGGGGAAGGGGGCGCGCCCCCTCCCGGCCCCCCTGACAGCGCTGCCCCCAGGAGGAGTTCGGGAGCATCGAGGAGGCGCTGCCGGACACCGACGTGCTCTACATGACCCGCATCCAGAAGGAGCGCTTCGAGTCCGCCGAGGAGTACGAGGCCGTGAGTGGGGGGGCCTGGGGGGGGCCGGGCTGTGCGGGGGCGCGGGGCTGGCGCTGAGGGCTGCCCCCGCAGTGCTTCGGGCAGTTCGTCCTGACGCCGCACAGCATGACCAGGGCCAAGGAGAAGATGGTGGTGATGCACCCGCTGCCGCGCGTCAACGAGATCAGGTGCAGCCAGGGGGGTGGGAATGGGGCCGGGGGGATGGGAACGGGGCCGGGGGGGTCTTGGGGCTGGGGCCAGGGGGTCTCGAGGTGAGGGCCAGGCGGGACCTGGGGGTTCTCAGGGCTGGTGTTGGGGTGGGGCCAGGCGGGGGGGGGCTTGGGGGGCTCTTGGGGCCGGGGCCGGGGCTGGGGGGTCTCAGGGACAGGGGAGTGAGGAGCGTTGGGGCCAGGAGGGTCTGGGGGCCGGAGGGGTTGTGAGGGGCTGGGGGGCTCCCGGCCCCGGGGGTGTCGGGTGGGCTTGGGGCCCGGGTCTGGGGGGCTCTCAGGGCTGGGGCCGGGGGCTCTCGGGGCCGGGGGGGTCTCCGGGGGTCTCTGGGGGTCTCTGGGGTGTCCGGGTGCCGGGGCGGGCCGGGGGCTCTGAGCCCCGGGGGTTGTTTCTGGGGGGACCGATGTTGGGGTCGCCGCCGGTGTCCCGGCCCGGCTCCCGGTGGTGACGTCACTTCCGCAGCGTGGAGGTGGACTCGGACCCGCGCGCCGCGTACTTCCGGCAGGCGGAGCAGGGCATGTACGTGCGCATGGCGCTGCTGGCCACCGTGCTGGGCCGCTACTGACGGCAATAAACCACGCCCCCCGCCTGGCCCCGCCCCCGGCGTCTGACTCCGCCTCCATCGCCTGACCTCCCTATCTCCTGACTCCGCCCACAGCGTCTGACCCCGCCCCTATCTCCTGGCCCCGCCCCCATCGCCTGGCCCCGCCCATCTCTCCGGGGGGGGGGGGGGGCGGTCACGTGGCCGCCATGGCGCGGCGCTGGGGGCGGCTCCTGGCGGCGCGGGGCTGGGCCGGGGCCGCGCTCACCGCCGGTAAGGGCCGGGGGGGCCCCCCCGCACCGCCCCCCCCCCCCCGAGGGACACAGGGACCGGGGCGGCACCGGGCGGGGGGCGGGGGGAGGGGCCGGGATGGCTGCCGGCGGCGGGGGGGGCCGGGAGCCCCCGGGGCCGCTCCCTGCGCGCTGCTCCGCGCCCCCCCCGCACCGCGCACACGTGGTTCTGAGCCCCAAAATCCCCGTGAATCCCCCCAAAACCCCTTCACCCTCCCCAAAACCCCCTGTGAGCCCCCAACCCCCCTATACCCCCCCAACCCTCCGCGAGCCCCCTAAAAGCCCTCTCTGAGCCCCCCAAACCCCCCCGTGAGCCCCCCCAAAAAGCCCTGCGACCCCCCCCAAATCCCCCCGTGGCCCTGGGGGTGCCCCCGCCGCCCCCCCCCCGTCCCTCCTCACCGCTCCCCGGGGGTGGCGCTGCCCCCTGCCCCCCCCCGTGCGCCCCCCCCCGTGCGCCCCCCGTTCTTGGTGTCCCTGTGCTGGGAGGCACCGCTGAGGGCTGGAGGGGGGCCAAGCACCACGGGGGGGCTGCCCGGGAGCAGCCCGGGGCTGGCTCGGGCCCCACGCAGCCCCCACGCAGCCCCCGCGCCTTCCCCCTGGGGCTACGCTGCAGCCCCCGGGCAGCCCCCGACCCGGCTCCGGGGCCGTGCAGTGCGGGGGGCTTCAGCCAGTGCTCGGGGGGCTGGCGGCCAAGGAGGGCTCTGTCCTGGGGCCGAAGCTCGTCCCCATCTGTGGGCAGCCCGGGCCCCCCCGTGCCACCGGAGGCGCCTCCTGCAGTCCCCTCGCCTCCTGCAGCCCCCTGGCAGCCTCGGTGAGCAGTCAGCCCCTCAGCCCTCGCTGCCGGCCGTGCCGTGGTGCAGCCGCCCTGCGCTCCCTGCTCCGAGCAGCCTCCATCCCCCTGCTGCCGCTCCCTCCCCGTAGCGGAGCCGTGAGCCAGGGCCGTGCCGGGGAGGTTTTCTGGCAGCCGGTTGTGCCGGGACACCCTGCAGCGGCAGGAGCCGCGGGGTCAGGCAGCGCTTCGCCTCCCGCAGCCCGGGCCGGGGGCCAGGCTGCCAGCAGAGCCCGGGCACGGCAGCAGCAGCACGTGCCCGCGGGGGTGACCTGCCTGCCCCTGCCTGCCCCTGCCTGCCCCTGCCTGCCCCTGCCTGCGGAGCAGCCCCGCGCCCCGCCGTGGCCATGCGGCCTCCGGCTGCCAGCAGCGAGGCCCATCGGGGCCACCGGCGGCGTGGCCTCATTAGGGTTGGGCGTGCTCCAAGCGCTCGGGGGCAGCGCTCGGCCTGGCCGCCAGCCACAGCCGCCTCCCGCAGCACCGGGCAGGACCGCGGCTGCCTCCCGGGGGGAGCTGCGGGGTCAGCCCGGGGCTGGTCTCAGGTCTGGAGGGGTGCAGCGGGGGCGTCCAGCCCCGTGCTGCTGTGCCCTGCCTGGCCCCAGTCTTCCCTTGGGGTTATTAGGGTGCCCAGCCCTGCAGGCAGTGCTGGATGTGCCCCTGCCCCAGCGGCAGTGAGCCCTCGGTGCCTGGGCCCTGCTGCCCTCCTGGCCCCTCTGTGTGGGGTGGGTGCGTGGGGTCCGGGGGAGCAGTGCTTGTGGGGCTGGGAGGTGATGGGTGTGCTGCTGCCTGCAGTGCCTGGGCTGGGCCCTGCTCTCTGGCTGCT
Organism: Netta rufina; assembly: GCF_964035555.1. Taxonomy (NCBI): domain Eukaryota; kingdom Metazoa; phylum Chordata; class Aves; order Anseriformes; family Anatidae; genus Netta; species Netta rufina. Next base: position 121,484,305 of record NC_140125.1, read on the forward strand.
GGGGCTGTCATGGGGAGGCTGTGGGGTCCCAGCACTCCCGGGGACACTTCTTGGGGCTCTGCTGTCCCCAGCGCCCTCAGCACACCGGGGCGAGGAGCTGCGTGTGCAGACGGTCCCAGGTAGGGCTGGTCTGGGGGCAGCGGTGTGGGGGAAGGATGCTGGGGCTGCTGGCCCTGGAGCCGCGAGCTCGCTGTGCCCTGGGTTTCCAAGAAGGGAGCAGAAACGCAGGGGGCTGGAGACCTGCCTGGGAACTGTCTCATCAGGAGCATTAGGAGCAAGTGGGGAGCCCGCAAAGGCTGGGGGAAGGAGCGCGGAGCCAAGGGAGTTGCGTCGAAGAGGTCAGGGGTGTGGGATGGGGCGGCAGCTGCCAAAAGCCCCGCTGGGCTGCACCCCGCAGGGCGCGCGGGGACACGGCAGCAGTCCTCACACCGATATGGAAACAAGGCCCCGAGCCGTGCCAAAGGCCGGGGAGCTGCGAGGACCCGGCCCCGGGCCCGGCACCGGGCAGCGGCCTCCCGAGGGAAGGAGCGTTCCGGGGGCAGGGGCAGCACCCAGCGCCCCGGGGCCCTGCCCCTGAGCCGTGCTGCTCGCAGGGGCCCTCATGGGAGCCGGGGATGTGATCGCCCAGCAGCTGGTGGAGCGGCGGGGGCTGCGCGAGCACCACGGCAAACGCACCCTGAAGATGATGGCCATCGGCTGCTGCTTCGTGGTGAGTGCCGGGACGGGGGGACAGAGGGATGGGGTCCCACGGCACGGACAGCGGGACGCAGCCCCTCACCCGCCTCCCGCAGGGCCCCGTGGTGGGCGGATGGTACAGGGTGCTGGACCGGCTCGTCCCGGGGGCCACGAAGGCTGTGGCTGTGAAGAAGATGGTCCTGGACCAGGTCAGTGCCTCGCCCGGAGGGACCCGCGCCGCAGGGCTGCGGCAGGACGGTGTCTCCGCGTGGCCGGGGGTTCCACCCTGCAGCAGGAGCCCCAGCTCGGTGCAGGACACCCCAGGCAGGGGCAGCTCAGCCCAGCAGCCCCAGGCGTGTCTCAGGTCCCTCTTTTACCCTTTCCCCTGTGGCTGCCCAGAGCTACCTTGTCCACACCCTGAACCAGGCACAGGAGGCTGAGCCGTGCTGTCCCCGGCATCGCTGCTGTGCCCAGCTCTGGGAAGGGGCCCGGGGGGGCCGGGTCCTGCCTCCCCCTGGGGCTGGCACCAACCCTGGCAAGGGCCGAGGCTGGCAGTGGGGCCACCCTTAGCCTGGCTTTGGGTGCCTCCAGAAGCCTGGTGTCCCATCCCCTCCTTTACGGCTCAGTGCAGGGGGTAGCCCCCAGGAACGGGGCGAGCTGGGGCTGTTCCCTGCTGCGCAGTGCCCCGTGAGAGGCACACGGGTGGCTCCGTGCCCACCGGGGGCTGCCCTGTGCCAGTGCTGCTGGCAGGGCTCTGGTCCCTGCAGGGTCAGCCCTGAGCTCCGTCTCCTCTCTTACAGGGCGGGTTTGCACCGTGCTTCCTCGGCTGCTTCCTCGGCATCACGGGGGCCGTGAACGGTCTGTCTGTGGAGGAAAACTGGTCCAAGATCCAGCAGGTACGTGCTGCTTCCTGAGCAGTGTGCGGCTGGGACGCCTCCTGGCTGCTCTGCCTGCGGTGGTGCCCCCGCACCGCTCCCTCCCAGTGCCACATGCCCCTGCCCTGATGGCCTGGGCCACAGCCCCTTTGTTCCCCTGGGCACAGCCCGGAGCTGGCTCCTGCAGGTGCCCCACGGCCAGCATGGGGAGGTGGCCAAAGTGGCCACCAGGGGTGCGTGGGGCTGGTCCTGCCAGGCTCAGCACGGTGCCGGAGCCCCAGAGGCGAGGGGTGCTGGGTGCCCCCGATCCCCCGGGTGTGGGTGCCGGGGCTGGGCACGCTGCGGGGTGCCACGCGCTCCCTGCACGCCGTCCTGGCTGTGTCTGCAGAGCCATTACGGAGATGGCTCCCATTAGCAGCGATTGCTGGAAACCAGCGCACGAGCTGAGTCAGCGCGTCCGGAGGGTGAGTCACCAGCGCGCGGTGACCACCCCCCGCGGGACGCGGCACGAGGGGGTGCTCGCCCGTCTGCCGGGGGCACAGCGCCGGTGCTGGGGCACACAGGTGGATGGGGGCCCCTAATCTGCAGGCTCTGGGCAGGGCCAGGTGCTGCCCTGTGCCGGGGCAATCCCTGCAAGCTGTGGCTCCCCGCTGGTGCTCCATCCTAGGAGGGAGCTGTGGGCTAGGGGACAGGCAGCGGTGGCTAGCAGCCACCTTCACCCCCAGCTTGGGGCGCATCCATCCCTCCCCACACAGAAGAAGCGTCACCAGAGCATCCATCACCCCTGCGCCCGCTCTCCTCGTTCTGGGCTGCCGGCCAGTGCCGGGAGGAGGCCGGGCTCCCGGCTGAGTCATAGCCAGGCTGGGCAAGGGGACTGCTGCTGCTGCCGTGGGGCAGGGCTGCGGCACGTCCGCGGGGACAGCAGCACGCTGCGCTCCCAGGGTGGCCAGCCCGGTCCTCCCAGCCCAGTCCTCCCAGCCCAGTCCTCCCAGCTCGTGCCCCTCTCTGTCCCTGCCCACTGTGCCTGGGAAGATGCTCAAGGGACGCAGGGCTCGGCCAGGGCTCATGGCAGGCCTGTGCAAAGGGGAGGAAGAAGCCGTGCCCCGGGCCTGCTGCAGCCATCCTGGTTCCCTCCTGCCCTCCTCATGCTCGTCCTGCTTCACACCTGCCCCGCGTCTCTTCCTGGGCAGACTGGCTTGTGGCAGCCTGGCCATGGCACCGTGGTCCTCAGCTGCAGGATGGGCTCGTGGTGGGCACAGAGCACTTGTGGCCACCCCTTCCTGCCACCCCACTCGGCCCCACGCAGGCACGTCCCTTGGTACAGTACAGGGGGACTGGGGACCTGCCCAGTGCCCCCCTCGAGCAGGCACGGAGGTGGGGGTCAGAGCAGGGAACCCTGCATGGAGCCCTGCAGGCAGGGCTGCCGTGGCCGTGGGGTCGCTCTGCCCGCTCACGGCCTCCCTGTCTTCCCCAGGACTACGTGGACGCCCTGCTCACCAACTACTGTGTAAGTGCTGGCGTCAGGTGAAGGCCACCGCCGAGCCTCCCTGCCCTGGGTGCCGTGCTGGCTCTGCCCACCAGCAGGACAGGGCTGGGCTCCTCCGCGTCCCCAGCGGCCAACCCATGCCCTGCCTGGGGGCTGCCCTGGGCTCAGGTGAATGCCCTGAGCACGGGCAGAGGCTGGCGGAGGTGGGCGTGGGGCTGGGGGCTCCTGGCCACGGCTGCTCACCCCCGCTCCTCCTCCTCCTCTGCCCAGATCTGGCCACCAGTGCAGGTTGCCAACTTCTACTTCGTCCCCCTGAGCCACAGGTAGGAGCGCAGCCACGGCCCCAGCTCCGGGTCCCCGCGGCTGTGGCTGTTGATCCCGTCCCTTCTGCCCACAGGCTGGCAGTTGTCCAGTGCGTGGCCATCGTCTGGAACTGCTACCTCTCCTGGAAGGCAAACCGGCTGTGAGGGGAGGCTCCCGGGGCTGCCCCTGCTCCCCGTGTGCCACCTGAGCGCTCCACCTCCAGGCTGTGACGTGGGGGCTGTGCACGGGGCTGGGGCGTGCAGGGCCCTGTCCCCGCTCCCCTTGTGGGACCCCTCCTGCCTGCTGCTGCTCTGGGGGGGGAGCGGGTCTGGCCAGGGCCGGGGGCTGCTCCAGGGACCGTGCGGGGCTCTGCCTGTTGGTGCGTTCCCCCATCCGCGCTCCCTGCTCTGCCCGGCCCTGCCCCATGTGTGGGGTGTTTCCCCCCGGGGGCAGCTCTGTCCTTTTCCAGGGGCTGCTGGGGAAGGATGAGGGCTTGGAGCAGCACCAGCCTGGTGCAGACCCGGGGTGCAGCACCACGGCTGGGGCTCGGCTCTGCTCCGTGCCTCCCGACCCCAGCCCGTCTGTTCCAGCAGCCGCCGCTCTGCTCCAGTTACACCTCCAGTGGGAACAGGATTTCTGTGTAGCCCTGCTCCTGCCAGCCGGAGCACCCAATAAACGGCGCTGTTCCCAGCTGATCCTTGTGATGTTTGGGTTTGTGGATCCTGGTGGGCCCCTCATCCCTCCGTCCCACCAAGTGAGGCTTTGTCCTTGCAGACGTGGTTTCAGACCAGGTCGTTGCAGTGCTTGCAGGGCCGCTGACAACGCCGCCCTCCCCTCTGTGAGGTGCCACCGGTCCTGCTGCGCTGCAGGACAGGGTGAGCTGCATGGAGGAGGCACAAGCCTTGTGTGTGCAACCATCCAAGATCCTCGTGGGTTTTGCAGATGCACCATGCACTGAAAGGTGTGGGGAGGGCACGTGCCGAACAGGAGGGTGCAGGAAGGATTAGAGGGAGGTCTGGAGCTGGGGCTATGACGGGGCCACATCCACACCCGGCTTGTCTGAGATGAGCCCACTTGTCTGGGCAGCGAGGAGCCCCGCGGCGCTGCAACCTGCCTGCGCTGCTGCCTCCCGGAGACAGCTGCCCTGCCTGGCCTCCCCCGGGCACATCCCACCTGGGGTCTCTGGGAGCAGAGCTGATGGGGATGTGGCAGGGAACCTCGCCCCTGGCTGCAGCCCCAAACCCTCGGCAGCGCTGCCTCAGCCCAGAGCAGCTGGATGAGGCTGCTGCTCCCAGACTGAGCCTTACGCAGCTGCATCTGGGGTCCCAGGAAGGACTTGGTGTGTTGGCAGGGGGCAAGCTGTGAGCGTGGCACAAGTGGGGGTGGCTGTGCCTGGGAGCAGCCACCCCGAGGATCTGAGGCTGCTGGGGATTTGGGGGGCTCAGCTCAGCCCCTGCTGAGGGTTCTGCCCTCGAGCCACGGGGGAGGCAGCGCCAAGTTCCAGCGCTCTCACCAGCTGCCCATCGCTGGTGCTGCCTCGCCACGCACAGGGCTGCACAGCAGCCCCATGTGGAACACGCTGTGCCCCGCTGGGGCCGTGCAGCAGCCCCGTGTGGGATGTGCAGGGCCCTGGCCCTGCTGCGAGGTCCTGCGGGCAGTGGCGTGGCGCACCGGCAGCCACCTCACCGCTTGGCAGCTCGAGCAGTGCCCGGAGCTGGAACATCCTGCACGCAGCAGCCGCGCCGTGGGCTCGCGGTGCTCGGGCGCTATGAGTCACAGCTACTTGGCCACCGGCTCGTCCTCCGGTTCGGGCTGTCTGCAGCGCTTGGCCCGCGGCGTGCAGCGTGCCGGGACCCCAGCACCCGTCAGCGCTGCCAGCGGCACGGTGCCACCGGCCGCCGCCCACAGCCCGGCCACGCGTGCCCGCCCGGCGCTGGTGGGTGCTGGTGCCGTGGATTTGCCCCCCCAGCCCCGCGCCCCCCCGATGCCCCCGGTGTCCCCCAGGAGCTGCCGCCGTGCGGCCGTCCCGGAAACCCCACGCGGGTCGGCCCGCTCTGGCCCCGGGCTCCTCGCCCACCCCGGTGTCCCGGTGTCCCGGTGTCCCGGTGTCCCGGTGCCCCGGCCCAGCCCGCGCTGTCCCCGCCGCCGCCGTCCTTCAGCACCGCGGACAGCGGCACCGGGCTGGGGGCGCGGCGGGAGGCGGACGGGGGACCGGGAGCCGTACCGGGGGCCGGGACGTGGCGCGCCCGACGGGTGCCGGTCAGGGTTAGGGTTAGGGTTAGGGTTAGGGTTGGGGTTCCGGGGTCACGGACCCCGGGCCAGGGACCGGAGAGAGCTGGGCCTGACCGCTGCCGGGCTCCCCGCTCCCCGCCACGGGCCCGGTGCCCCTCCCGCCCCCGCCCCCCCTCCGGTCTGTGCGTGCCCGGTGCTGACGTCAGCCCGAGCTCCGGGACCTATATAAACCCCGGCCGCGCCGCCGGCTCAGCCCCCGCGGGACCGATCGTGCTCCACCGGCAGCGCAGCGGCAGGAGACCGGGGACAGCGCACCGGGTACGGGACGGTGCACGGGGCGGGGGACGGAGCGCGGCACAGGAACGGCGCAGAGGGGACGGGACGGGGCGGGGGTGCGGGGCAGCGCACGGGGCTCGGGACGGGGCGCGGGGGGCACGGGGCGGTGCAGGAGCCGGGCAGGACGCACCGGGCAGGGGACGGACCCCGGCGAGCCGGCCCCCGCACTGCCGGTTGCGAGGCTCCCGTCGGGTCCCCCGGCTCCCGGGGCCGCCCCGGGGCTCCCGGCCCGCGCTGAGCCCCCGGCCCCGCAGGTGCGGACGGAGCCGAGGATGCGGCGGGCGCTGCTCACCCTCCTGCTGCTGCTCGCCCGCCCGCCGCCCGCCGCCGCCCGCCCCGCGCGCCCCGACGGCACCGTCCCGGGGGCCGCCGCGGGGGCCGGGGCCGGGGCCGAGGCGCGGGGCCGCCCGGTGTGGCCGCCGCTGGCGCTGCCGCCCCCGGAGCCGTGGCGGGCGCGGCGGGACGAGCCGCCGCCGCTCTCCATCGACCTCACCTTCCACCTCCTGCGGCACCTCCTGCTGCTCGCCCGCGCCCAGAGCCAGCGCGCCCAGGCCGACAGCAACCGCCTCATCCTCGACGCCGTGGGCCGCTGAGCGCTGCACCGGCACCGGGACCGCGACCGGGACTGGCACCGGCACCGAGCCCGCTGCGCCCGCCTCGGCCTCCGCTCCGGGGCGCGTGGGTGCGGTGCCGGCCCCAGCACGGCCCCGGCCAGGCCCGCATGTGCTGTTTGGCCGGCACCGATTTTGTAATAAAACGTGGTGGAAACCCGAGGCTGAGCGAGTGCAGGACGGGGGGGCTCTGCCCGGGGCTCGCCGGGACTGGGGGGGGTGGGGGGGCTCGGGGCAGAGCAGAGCAGACAGGGACCGAGACAGGGGCTGCACATCACGGTGTCCTGCTGGGGAGGGGGATGTGCCGTGCCCACGGGGGACGGGACGGGATGGGACGGGACGGGACGGGACGGGATGGGACGGGGCGCTCACAGACCCTGAGATGTGAGGGAGCCGTGGGGGCAGGGGGTGCCCTGTAGCCAGCGAGCAGGGCACGGGGGTGCAGCACCCACATGCAGGCGGCTGGCGGTGTGTGCAGGGCGGGGGCTCCAGCTCTGTGGGCAGCAACACCCCTGAGCTGCCAGAGCTCCGCAGTGGGACAGCTCACGGGGCTGGGGGCCGTGACCGATGGACATGGGCTGGTCAGGAGGAGCACGGCTTCCCTGTGCAGGAACATCCCTGTGAGGGGCTCACTCCTCCGTGGGACACACGGTGCTGGTGGGAGCTGGCGGGCTGGGACTGGAGCAGAGGACAGGGAGGTGTCCTGCTGGAGTGTGTCTCAGGTGCCCCAGTGATAAGGACATGGATGAAATGTTCCTGAGACAACTGGGAGAAGGTTTGGTGTCCTCAGGGGCAATGCTGGTCCTTACAGGGGCCTCGAAATTCCCTGAGAGCTGCTAGAAGAGCAGCACAGCAGGACTCCAGCAGGGTGGTTCCTTGGGAAGAACTGAGAGGGGCTGCACCAGCTGGGGCTGCTGCGAACCAGGGGAGGTCAGCACCCAGAGGGGGGAGGAAAGCTGACAGCAAGGCACAGCCCTGGGCTTCAGCCTGGTTAATGAGCCGGTAGGTGGGCTCTGGTGGGACGGGGGATAAGGGTGAAGGAGGTAAGGAAAGCTGAAAAGCCTTTCAGGAGAAGCTGAAGTGTGATCACTGGATGGCTGAGGTGGGAAGGGGCCTCTGGAGCTCATCTGCTCCAAATGCCTGTGCAGAACAAAGTCAGCCAGAGCAGGTTGCTCAGGGCCATGTCCATCAGGGCTTTGAAACATGAAATTCCATCTGGACATAAGAAAACAAGAACTAGAAAACTGTACCGGGGGGGGGGGGGGGGAGGGGAGAGAGAGAGAGAGGAAGAGAAAAAGAGAAGAAGAGAAAAAGAGAGGAAGAGAGAAAGAAAACTGTATTGGATGAGGTTTCCCAGAGATGTTGTGGTGTCTCAGCCCCTGCAGACATTCCAAACCAGCCCAAATGCAGTCCTGGTCAGGCTGCTTCAGCTGGCTCCGTCTCCAGATGGTCTGCAGCAATCATCCAGAGATGATGAGGCCCAGGTGATCTCCAGTGATCCGTGTCAGAATCACCGACTATCTCCCTATGAGGTAGGATCACAGAATATCCGAAGCTGGAAGGGACCCACGAGGATCATCAAATCCAACCCCTGGCTCCAGGACCACCCAAAAACCAGACCTTACATCCGAGAGCGTTCTCCAAATGCTCTGTGACCTCTGGCAGCTCGGTGCCATGTCCATGTCCCTGGGCAGCCTGTCCCAGTGCCCGACCACCTCTGGGTGCAGAACCTTTCCCTCACCCCCAGCCTGACCCTCCCCTGTCCCAGCTCCATGCCGTCCCCTCGGGTCCTGTCGCTGTCCCCAGAGAGCAGAGCTCAGCGCCTGCCCCTCCGCTCCCCTCGTGAGGGAGCTGCAGGCCGCCATGAGGCCTCCCCTCAGCCTGCTCTGCTCGGGGCTGAACAAACCCAGGGACCCCAGCCGCTCCTCATACGTCTTGCCCTCTAGACCCTTCACCACCTTCAGCACCCTCCTTTGGACACTCTCAGGGTGTTATGCCCTTTTTATACTGCGGGACCCAAGCTGCACACAGCGCTCGAGGTGAGGCTGCACCAGCACAGAGCGGAGCAGGACGCTCCTGTCCCTCCTAGCGGGGCCGTGCCCGAGGCACCCTGCGGTGCTGCTCGGTCTCCTGGCAGCCGGGCACACTGCTTGGGCAGCTCCAGACCCCCCAGGTCCCTCTCTGTGGGGCTGCTCTGCAGCCTCTCATCCCCCCGTCTGTACATGCGGCCATGGTTTTCCCCTCCTGGGTGCAGAATCCGGCTCTAGCTCCCGTTAAGCCCCATGGTGGTGGTGATTGCCGAGCCCTCCCGTTTGCCAAGCTCTCGCTGCATCCCTCAGCGAGTCAACAGCTCATCCCAGTTCAGTGTCATCTGAAAACTTAGTGTGCATTTGAGTCCTGAGTCCAAGTCACTTATGAAAGCATTAAAAGGAACCGTCCCTGAAATGCAGCCCCGCAGACCCCCGGTGACTGGCTGCCAGCCTGACGTAACCCCACTCACTGCAACCCCCTGAGCCCCGTGTCAAACCCTCTCTGGGCAGCTTGTTCTAGACAACCTGTTTTGCCATCCTCACCAGAAAAGCTTTTTCATACATTTCAGTGAATTTCCTGTGTCCCAGTCTGTGCAGTGACGTGGCCACCCCTCCACAGCTGCACAAGCCCCGATCCCCCTCCCCTCTGCCTGGTGGTCCTGGGGGTCCCACCCTCACCTGCTGGCTCGGCCCCAGGCACCTCCCCAGCACTTGTTGCTGGCTCCTCTGGGGCCGTTCCCTCTCCTGCCGTAGCCCATCGGCCGCTCACCCCGCAGGGACACACAGGGGATGTGCCACTGCATCCCCTGGGCTGCATCCCCTGGGCCTGGTGCACGTGAGGCACTCACTGGGAGGCAGAGGTGCGGGGCCAGACCAGCCCTGGGGCCAGAGCAGCGCCAATGGGACCGGACCCCACCAGGGTCTGCACTCACCAGGGGACACCCCACAGCCCCTCTGGCCCCGAGACAGTACCTGAGCATGCTCACAGGGAAAATACTTTTCCTTATATCCAATGGGAATTTCCTAGCTCCCAACACGTGCTGCTGCCTCGTGTCCTGTCCCTGCGTGCCCCACGGTTCTGCCCTCTCCAGTCCTGTTAGCTGGTTGAGAACGGCAGTCAGACCCTGTGTTACCTCCTCTTCTCATATGTTACCTCCTCTTCTCCGAGCTGTGCAAACCTCAGCCTTCCCCGTCAGTCATACTGCAGCCCCCAGCCACCTCGGTGGTCCCTGGGGCTGTGTGCAGGTGCCCATGTCTGCTGGCACTGGGGGTCCCAGCCTGCACCGCCGGCCAGCCGGGCTCCCACTGCGGTGTGTCCAGCGCTGTCCCCGGGCAGGTGCAGGGGGGGTGACGGCCGGAGGTGTCCCTGTGGCATCCCACCCCCAGGGACCAGATCAGCCCCACGAGGAGCCCCTGTCCCTGTGCATCATCTGTTGCACCAGCCGTGACGTGGGGCTGGGTGACGCAGCCCAGTGCTGTCACAGCCCCCCCGGGCAGCCCCTGGCAGCTGGGGGGGGGACTCAGGCCCCGACCCGGCGCTAATTGCGGTGCTGCCGGCCGGCTGTGTGTTCAGCCAGCTCATCCCAGCACTGTTTGTTCAGTGCACCCAGGGGACGGTGCTGCGAGACAGCGTCCGCACCAGCGGGGTGGGGGGGGGCTGCGTGGGCAGCTCAGTGGGGGGGGTCCTCGCCCCCAGGCATGGGTCTGCAGGCAGAGCCAAGCCCTGCATGCAGTGGGGCTGGGTGGGGGCAAAACCCCTGGCTGCAGCCCAGCCCCACGCTGCCACAGTTGTGCTGCACCAGGGCTCCCGGGGGCACAGTCCTTCATGGGGGGGTCCCACGCACCACTCGGGGTGGAGAGGCTGGCACAGAGCTGTGTGGGGCTGACAGCCCTTGCACCCACCGCAGCCCCCCACACGGCACTGAAGACAGGATCCTCGTACACAGTTTAATGATCGATGGGGCAGCTCCAGTAGTGGGGACGTGCAGCAGTAGGGCTGTGGCTCACCAAGTGGCGCCAGGGGCAGGGATGAGCTCGGTGCTGGAGCTGCCCTGTGGCACCAGCTCAGTGCTGACCTGTGCAGGAGAACAGCCTCAGCACTGTACCTGGAAAGGTGTGGACCACCCAACACCCCCCCACCCTCCCAGCCCTGTCCCTGCTCCCATCTGTGCTCAGGAGGTGCCCCCTCCACCCCACAGCACCCCGCAGCTTGTCCCTGTCCCCTGCTCCACACTGGCCTTGGTCCCGGGGAGGGTCTCACCATGTGGAGAGCTTGCTGGCTTCTGCCTCGGCCCCACATCTGTAGAGGGAAAGCGGGTGACAAGCTGGAGGCAGGGACACCCTGGCACCCCGCAGGACCTGCTCAGCCATGCACAGGCCACGTCTCAGCCACAAGGGCACCACGGTGTCCTCAGCATGGCACAGAACCCCTGCATGGCCAGGGCAGCCCCCTCGGGCCTCACTGCCCTGCAGCCCCAGGGCCAAGCACAGCCTGGCACAGCACAGCCCGGCACAGCATGGCACAGAGAGAACTCACCTTCAGCAGCCTCGGGTGCCTCCAGGCTGTCCAGCCGGTCCTCATCCGCTGCAGCCTCGCTGCCCTCCATGGGGCCGTCCCCCTCATCCTCTCCCAGTGGCTCTGTGGGGCAGGGGCACACTTCAGCCTGGGACCCTCCCTCCCCGTGGTGTGAGCAGCACCGGGACACCGCGCTGGTGCAACGGGGACAGCCTGGCCCTCGTGCAGGATGCAGCAGCCCACACATGTGGGGGGTGCAGAGGGCAGTGCCTGAGGGGCCACACATCCCCATGTATGTACAGGAGGGGGCACCCCCACAAAGGGCTCCAGGTGCCGAGGAGCAGGGCTCTGCCCAGGAGGAGTCCTGTGCATGCCTCCCCCAGGCTGTGCTTGTCCCACTGCTGTCACCTGTCTGGAACTCGATGGTCCTCAGCATCTCTGCCACATAGTCCACATTGATGGAGAAGTGGTCCATGTTCTCGTAGCCAGGCTCCGGGCGGCTGCTCATCGACACCTTGGACATGTCTGTGATCCTGCAGGGCAGACGGATGCCCTCGGGAGCTGCCAGGCTCCAGCAGCCACAGCCCCCTGCCCGGCCACTGCTCCATCCCCTCAGCCCCCAGCCCCGTGCCCCCAGCCCCACTCACTTCTTCAGGAGCTCCTTGGAGTGCTGTGAAGGAAAGCAGGGGGCCATCAGTGTCACTGCAGCAATGGCACCAGGGACCCCGGGAAGCAGGTGCCACCCCCTCCAGCCCCCGGGTTCTTTCACGTGACTGCAGCACCCTCAGCACAGCTGTGAGAGGCAGCCCCAGCCCCACAGAGGATCCTGGCCCCATGGCTCCACCACCCAGCCCAGGGGCAGCCCCAACGCCCTAGTGAGTCCTGGACCTGGCCCCCTGGCACAGCCCAACACCCCAGGGGCCCCTTTCCCCCACGGACCTGCAGATACACTGCCATCTGGGGCTCCTCCATGGCCTGGATGGCTGTCTCCACCAGCTTGGAGGAAGCCTCCAGGTGGTCGCCGTACTGGCGGATGAGGCCCCGCACACGCTGCACTTTCTCCTCCTGCTCCCGCGCGATGCTCTGCAGCAGCTCCTTCTTCCGCTCCTCCAGGATGCTGTACAGCGAGTCGAAGCGCAGCCCCAGGTGCTGTTTCTGCCGCCGACCGTTCTCCTGCAGGACTGCTAGGCTCAGGGGGCTGCCCTGCTCCTGCCTCGTCCCCATCCCCAGGGCTGTGTGGGGAACCCGGGAACATCCCCTGGTTCCTTGGGCCCTCTGCCTTGGGGAGTCCCAGGGTGACTTGCATGTGCTGCTGCTCATCAGGGAATTCCCCTCCCCAGACCGCCTCCAGCACAGGCATGCTGCTGCCCTGGGGCATCCTGGTGGGGCTGGGGGTAAGGGACAGAGCTGGGCAGAGCCCAGAGCACGGGGCTGGTGTGTGTGTAGGGGGAGCACATGCAAGGGGCAGAGCCCGCAGGCTGTGCCAGCCCCGGCCCCACCTCAATGGTCCGGCAGATCTCCTCCATCTGGGTGATGATGGCCTGGATGCGGTCGTTCCCCGCCACCAGCATGGCAATGCCATCGCTGAGCTCGCTCTGGGGTGAGATTGGCATGAGGGCCAGAGCGGGAGGCAGCACCTGGACCCCCGCCAGGGCCACCCGGCCACCAGAGCTACCTTCTGGCGCTGGTAGACCGCGGGCAGCGGCGCAACCTCGCAGTCCTTGTGCGCCCCGAAGACCTTGCAGAGGGAGCAGGTGGGCGCCTCGCAGCGCAGGCAGTAGATGTTGATCCGCTCGTCCTCGTGCTCCTCGCACATCAGGTGCTGCTCCGCCTTGGCGTGCAGGGGCCTGCGGGAGGGGCCGCTGCCCACCGGGCCCCCACGGGCACCTCTGCCCCACTGCCCCCAGCCCCACACGGCACCATCCTGCCCCCAGCCCCGTGCCCGCCTGCAGAACCACCACCCCCCCGGCTGCCTTTCACCCACGAGGCTCGCTCCCCCCGTGGCTCCGCAGTGTCCCGCGTGGGCTGCCCCCACAGCCCCTCTGCCCTCCCGGTGTCCCCCCTCCCACCCGGGGGCCGCCCCGCCCCCCGCGGGTTCCCCGTGCCGCACCTGGCCGACTCCTGCTTGTAGATGTCGATGATGTTCTCCACCAGCAGGTTCCGCTGCAGCCCGTACACCCCGTGCCGGTCCAGCACCACCTCGTGGCGGCACGACGGGCACCGGAACCGGCCGCCCGACGGCACCGCGCTGGAGCCCCGCGACTGCCACAGCGGGTTGGAGGCCTGCGGGCGGGGGGGTCACGGCCCCGCTCCGGACGCCGGGAGCCCCGCGGGGAGGACCCGGCCCGGGCACGGCGCCCCCCGGCCCCGGCAGACCCCCCCCGGCCCCCCACCCCGGCCCCGTCCGAGCCCCCCCCCCGGCCCGGTCCCGGCCGCGCCGCACCCCGCGGCCCCCGGCGGCACCTGGAAGACGTCGTTGGCGCACTTGCGGCAGAGGTTGTGCTGGCAGGGCAGGATGACCACGGGCTTGGTGAACATCTCCAGGCAGATGGGGCAGATGAGCTGCTTCTCCAGGCTCTCCATGCTCCGCGCCTCCGCCAGCAGCGGCTTCAGCCCCACCGCGAAGTTCATCGCCGCGGTCCCGGCCCGGCCCGGCCCGGCCCGGCTCGGTTCGGCTCCGCGCCCCTCGGCCCCTCCGCCCGCTCTGCCCCGGCCCGGCCCCGCCGCCGCTGCGGCCCCGCTGAGCTCCGCGCTAATTTTAGCCGCCCCCGCCCCGCCGGGGCCGCCGCAGCTGTCGGCGGCGTCGGGTGACACTGAGTCACGGCCGGCGCCGGGCCCTGCGCCCCCCGCCCCGACACCGGGGCTCCGCCGCGGGGGGCGCGCCCGGGGCGCCCCCGGCCCCGTCCCGCCGTCCCCGTGCAGGGCCTCGGCGCTGCGCCCTCCCGGCGGCTCGGTGCCCCCGGGACCGGGGCGGCGGGGAAGCCGCTGCCGGAGCCCCCCGCCCCGCGGGACCCCCCGCAGGAAGGGGGCTGGGGCCTGCGCTGTGGAGCACGATGCTGCCCGGCGCCAGGCCCCGCCGGGGGGGGGCAAGCGGAGCTGAGCTGGGGTCGCCCGGGCCCCACAGACCCAAGAACCAGGGTGGCAGCGAGCCCAGCAAGGCTGGTGCCAGGAGCAGCCCGGCCACTCTGCTATATTTAGGGGGTGAGGCAGGGCCCACGCAGCTGCGGGCTGCAGGCTGTGAGGCTGGGGGCTCCCCGGGCCCCCCGTCCCTCTCCCCCCCTGGCAGAGCCACCGGTCCCCAGAGCCAGGGCAGGAGCGTGGCCGGGCACCCAGCCACCTGCCCGCGTGGGGCACGGGGCTGCAGGGCAGGAAAAGCACAGCTCCGCGGGAGCCAGCTGCCACAGGCAGCCCCGGGCAGGTGACAGGAGAGACTGAGTCACCCTGGCGAGAGCAGCGCTCCAGCAGCGCTTGGGACAGGACGTGCTACCCCACGCCCCTCCCAGCCCGCCCCCCCGGGACCCAGTGCTCTCCCCAGCACAGGGCAGAGGTGCACCCTGCCAGCGCTCAGGCTGCCCCAATGAAACACCACACAAACACGCTCACATTATGTCATCCTTTCAAGTCCTTTAGTAGTGCCCATAAAATCTATTAAAACCCAAGGAAAGTGCCTGTACGGGGCCCAGCCCTGCAGGGAGCCTGCTAGCAGCAGGAGTGGGGTGCAGCCAGCGCCCCGGAGCCATGGCAGGGCAAAGAGGAAGGGGGTACAGCAGGCAGCACCCCAACCCCACGAGCAGCATTTGGCACCCAGCACCCATCAGAAGGGTCCCCGTGAGGGCAGGTAGTGGGCTGAGCCCAGCCCCAGAGGTTACAGTGCTAACGGTCTCAGACACAGCTACTTCTTGCAGGGTCGAGCCTGGCCCTAAGAGGTCTCCATGTGTGACTTCTTGGGCAGGCTGCTGGGAACACCGCAGCAGATGAGGCACTGCGGATGGGGTGCAGCAGCGAGGGCTCTGTCGCCTCTGTCACCAGTACTGGGAGACAGGGGCATTGCCCTGGCAATCAAGCAAGGGCAGAAGAACCTCCGCAGTGATGCTGGCCAATTTAACCTGAGATTCTAGCCACCTTGAGGCTGGAGAGCTGCCCTAGGTGGCGTGACTGGGGTCCTGGAAAGTGACAGTCCCAAAGTAGGATCCCTGTCCGGAGTCCTGGGGGAGCCGGCAGGATGGAGGCCAGCCTCATGCCTCGGTCTTGGTGCTGACAGACGGCAGGGGCTGCGCGCCAGCAGGCGGGGGCTGCGCCACAACCGGGATCTGCGGATCTGGAAGATGAGAGCTGCAGATCAGTGGCACAGCCCTGTCCCATGGCGCTGGGGAACAGGTACTCCGGACACCGCAGTGCCCTCGAGAAGTCTCCCACAGACCAAAGCTTACAAAGCCCCAGGCAGTGCACAACTACAACCGCTCCTGCAGTCCCCATGGAAACCTGCAGGGTGACCCAGGGCAGCCCCTGCTGGCAGCGGCACAGCCAATGCCCCGAGAACAAGGCCAGCCTGGGGCACAGCTGCTGCCCCCAGCTCCCTGCCCAGCTGGGCAAGGGCCCTGCAGAGCCAGCAGGGGCCTCAGGGAGCCCTTACCCAGAGGAAAGCAAGGAGGGAGCTGCCCCATGAGCCGTGCGGTGCCCCTGCCCACCGTCACCCAGGTCCGCACGGGAAGCCCCACAAATGGCCGTTAACGGCAGAGCTGCGGAGCCCGGTCCAGCCTGGGGGCAGCGCTCCGTGCCCCCGGCGACACAGGACCCCCTCCACCCGACTCACCGCTGTCCTCCGCGCCCATCTGTGCCTCCAGGTCCTTGGGGTCGACGTACTTGTAGGAGTCGTCCTCCTTGGGCGGGCAGCACGCCCCGCAGCAGAAGAAGCAGCAGCAGCAGCAGCAGCAGCAGGTGAGCGCGCCGCAGCAGAGGGCCAGGGCCTGAGTGGGGGGGACACGGGGCGGCCGTGAGACCCGGGGGGGGGGGACCGGGAGGCGTTGGAGGGTGCGGCACGGCCCCGGGCTCACCTGGAACCACCACTTGGACATGAGGAAGTAGTGCCGCACCGCATCGTCGCCGAACTGCTCGGCCACGTAGAGCCCCAGGGAGCCGTACTGGTCGTAGAGCCGCCGCTTGTCCTGGTCGCTGAGCGTGGCGTGGGCGCTGTTGATCTCCTTGAAGCGCTCGGCGGCCGCGGGGTCGTCGGGGTTCTTGTCGGGGTGGTAGCGCAGCGCCAGCCTCCTGCGGGGCGGCCGCGCTGGGACGGGCGGCCCCGGCCCCGGCCCCGGCCTCTCACTCCCGGCCCCGGCCCGGCCCGGCCCGAGCCCCCCCGGCCGGCAGCGGCCCCGCCGCCGGTCCGCCCGCCCGCCCCCGCCCCGTACCGCCCCGTACCGTACCGGTAGGCCTTCTTGATGTCCTCGGGGGAGCTGCCCTTCTCCAGCCCCAGCACCCGGTACAGGCTCTCCCCGGCCCGCGACAGCTTCCGCTGAGCCCGCCCCGGCTCCGCCATCGCGGCTCCGCACCGGGCCCGGCGGGCACCGACCCGGGGGGGGGCTCCGACCGCGGGGCTCGGCCCGCCCGGTAACGGCCGCTTCCGCCCCGCCACCGCCCTGCGCAGGCGCGGCCCGGCCCCGGGAGCCGCCCGGTGGCCCCGCCCCCCCCCCCGGTGCCCCCCCCCCCCCCCGCCCCGGTCCCGGTCCCGGTCCCGTCCCCATCCCCTGCCCGCGGCGCGAGGCACGGGCGGTGGCGGCCGCGCTGCTCCTTTATTTCGGTACAAAACGAAGGCGGCCAGGCACGGGGGGGCGGCAGCGGGGGGGGGGGGAGCCCAGGCCTCCGGCCCCGGGGAGCCCCCCCGCCCCCCCCCCGCCACCGGGGGAAAAACCTGAGCAAGGAGCGGGGCAGCGGCGGGGCTGCGTGGTCCCGGGGGGGCTGGGGGGCCCCCGCCGCCCGCGGGGCTGGAATGCGAAGGGGGAGCGGTGGGGTCCCAAATCCCCCCCCCAGGGGCTGGGACCCCCCCTGCCCCCAGCCCCGGGCGGCAGCGGAGTGTGGGAGCGGGGGGAGCCGGGGGCTCGGCGGGAGCCCCCCATCCCTGATGGTTTTCAAGTAGCTGGGCTGCCCGCGGGGAGGGCCAGGCGGGCAGCTGCTCGCAATAAATACAAATAAATACAGATCCCAGCGGCGCAGCCTGCCCACGCGCTGCGAGGCCACAGCGGGACCAGGCCCTCGACCCCCGCCTCCGGCGTGGCAGCTGGGGGCCGGGGCCGGCCGGCAGCAGAGGAGAGCCCCAGCTGCAGGGGTGCAGGGGCTGGGGGCTCCGCGCCCCTCCCGGGGGCCGCCCAGCTCAGCAGTCCATGGCTTCGCTCTCACAGCAGGCAGGAGGGGCGTCGGTGCCAAAGTACCTGTCCCCGAAGTTACCTAAAGGAGATGGGGACAGAGCGAGGTGAGGGCAGGGCCCCGGGGCGCTGCCAGGGGCTGCAGGGTAGGGGGCTGCCCCCATGGCCGGCACCAGCCCCCCCTCACCGATGCCTGGGATGATGTGGAACTCCTCATTGATCCTCTTGTCCACAGCGGTGGTGATGATGCGGACGCGAGGGAAGGCGTAAGCCACTGAGTGCACCCCCATCTCCGCCATCAGCAGCGACAGCAGGAAGATCCTGTCCTCCTGCACGTCGTGGTCCTGCGGCACAGAGCCGTGAGAGCCCGGCCAGGGGTGGGCTGCGTGCCCCCAGCCCCGCCGCCCGGCCCCTCACCAGCAGGACGCGCACTGCCATCATGGCCGCGGCCCCCGTGGACACGGTGCTGTCCATGAGGATGACGTAGTCCTCGCTGATCTCCTTGGGCAGGCGCAGGTAGTGGAGCTGAGGGGAGAGAGCTGCGGTCACCCGGGGCGGCCCTGCCGGGGCTCGGTGCCGGGGCTGCGGCGCTGCTCACCTCGGGCTCCCCGGTGTCGTGGTTGGTCTGGATGAGGATCTTGCCCAGGCGGATGTCCTTGCAGACGGCGGTCAGGGCCTGCTCCATGGTCTCCCCGGCTCTCAGTATGGACACGCCGGTGATCTGGGACGAGGCAGGGGGACGCTGCCTTCAGTTGTGCAGAGAGCAGCAGCTCTGGCTGCTCCCACGCGTCCTTCCCATGGTGGGGGGCAGGACTCGGCCCCTCTCCGCCCAGCAGACCCCACCGACCCCACAGAGCAGCTCACACCCACGTTCTCTACACCCGTCCTGCCTGCCCTTGCCCAGCTCTGCCGTGCCGCCGTGGCCCCAGCTCAGGGCCCAGATGCTCTCCAGAGGCTCTGCAGTTCCCGTGGAGCCCGATGGTGCTCGGGATCACACCATGGGATGGGGGACAGGCCGCCCGGGCAGCCCTGCAGCACGGCACCAGGCTGGGGCCAGCGGGATTTCCCGGTCAGTCCCCACCAGGCACGGGGCAGCCGCGTGCCCACAGGGAGGAGAGGGCCAGGACAACATCTCACCCTCTGCCTGTGGAATCGCTTCCCTTCGTACGTCGTCCCCTGGGGCGTCTCCACTGTAACCGACTGCAGAAAGGGGAGGTGAGCAGAGCGTGGGCAAAGCTGGCCCCTGGGGGCCCCCAGCACCTAACAGGGACAGGGCTGCAGGCGAGGGGTGCTGGCGTACCTTCAGCGGCAGGAAGGAGAGGGCGTGCTCGATCAACAGCCTCATCAGGCGCTTGGAGTAGAAGATGAACTCGTCCCTGGTTGTGTCCTTGTTCCTGCAGGAGGACAGGCAGGCACTGAGCGGAGCCCCTGCTCCCCCCTGCAGCCAGCGAGGGAAGGAGGGGACAAGGACAGAGCAGCCAGCGGCCTTTGAGGCTCACCAGTCCCCAGCCTAGACCATGCCCTGAGGAGACCTCCCCAGGGACTGTTCAAGTTGGAGAGCGCTCAGGCACCGTTCCCACCCTCTCCTAACCCCCCAGCACGGAGCAGCTTCTCCAGGTGCTGCTCTGGGCAGCGACCAGCAGCCACGCAGGAGCGGCCTTGCCAGGAGAGCTGGGACACAGCGGGTGGAAGCGAGCGCTGCCCAGCCCGCCGGGATGAGGCAGGCGTCTCGGCACAACCCGTGGCACAGCAGGAGGTTTGCTGGCACACGGCAGGGGCAGAGCTGGACCCCAAGCCCTGGCGAGGTGCTGGGGGCACAGACTGCACCCCCAGCTGCAGCCCGGCTGGCGTCAGCAGCTGTCAGGGCAGACGGGACCACCAAAAGACAGGGGGACCCCAGAAGGGCCCCAGAAGGACGGCAGCAGGAGCTCTGCCTCCATGCTGTTCTGGCCAAGGACACGGGAAGACACCTCCAAAAGCCTTGGCTGCAGAAAGGAAACCCGCTTGGGTCGGCTGCAGGTCAAAGACCCGCAGATCGCAGCCCTGCAGGAAGAGGGGAAAATAAGAAAAGGATGACTCCAAGTCCCTAAACAGAAAGCGAATGGGCACCGAGGAGCCTGCGGCCTTGCTGTCACACAGGTGAGGAAGGCTGGGAGAGCCAAGTCCTGGGGCTCTTCCCTTGCCAGGAGAAACACGTCCATTGCAGCAGACAATCACCTCCACGGGAAATTCGATTCAGCCAGTTATAAACAGCGTTCAGAGCTGTTGACTTGTTACTGAAACAAGCAGATAACCTCAAAAACAATTCCAAGCAAACCAGCTCGGTTTCTGAGAGATCCACCATGATCTAGAAATGACAAGGGTGACAGGAGCCAAAGGGGAGCTGCGGAGGTTTGGGCACCTTCCCCTTCCAGGCGGATGTCAACAGGACTACGGCGCCCAGAGCCCTGTGCCAGGGGCTTGATCGGGAGGTCAGAGACCAGACTCTGCCAGTGCCAAGCAGCCGGTGCTGGCACCAACACTGCCAGCGGTAAGGAGGGGCAGCGAGAAGAACACCAGAAGTGCTCAGCACCACACCTCCAGCGGGCTGGAACTGCGCCAGTCCCTGCCCTTGGTGTGTCGGGGCAGCAGGCACACAGGGCAGGGGAGCGTCAGCCCTGGAAGATGAAGGAAGGTCAAACAATGTCTCGGTTGAGAACACAGCCTAGAGCACAGACGGAGGCAGCAACACGTTTCAGGGCTTGCCGAAGCCGCAGGGTATGGTCTATAAAGGACTGCACGGTCCAGGGGTGTTCAGTTCCCCTGGAGGGTGGACACGAAGCCTGCAGCTGACCAAGCAGAGAGCACGAGGTGCTGCACGATGCTGCCCAGTCTGCTCAGGGACAAGGGGAGACAGCTCGGAGGTAGTTGCACGGTGGGCTAGCTGGATTAGAGAAGGAAATAAAGCAGCAACAACAGAGAGGGGATTATTTAGCATAAAGTCAGCCTGGAACAGCCCTGCATCATGGCCCAAGGCAGGAACGATGCAGGTGCCCAAGAAGTGCACGTGGAGGTGCAGCATTAATTGCTCTGCGCACCACCTCTACCTGCTGCAAGGCTTGCGAGGCTGGAGACCGAGGACCTTGCTGTGCTGGCAGCAGCTATAACGAGGAGCAGAGAGGACGGAGGGTGCAGCACAACACCAGCAGCACTACCAGCTGCTGGGCATTAGGAGCACAGGAGCAGAGGCAGTGTTTTGCAGCAGTCCCGCCGGGTAGTGCTCAGGGTGTAACACGAGCACTGCTGCCACTGACCACGGCACAGCAAGTGCCAGCTCCTGAGGCACCTGTGTGGGCAGGGGACCGGACTCAGCACGGCCAGGAGCAGCTGAGCTACCTGACACCATCAATGGGCAGCAGCTTCTGACACACTCACAACGCTTCTCTGGTTACCCACCCAGAGAGCAGCGACTGCCCGGAACCAGGCAAGCCCCGAAACGTGTGGCAACACCACATCACCACACTGAAGTGTTGTGCAAGAAATCAAGTAAAACAAAGGAAGAAAGAAAGCAAAACAAAGAATAAAAACACAAGAGGGCTGCGCATTTACAGATCTCCCCTTCTCCGTCAGGAGGAGGAAAGCCAGCTAACTCTGTTGTACACACGCTAATCCCCGTGCCAGAGGGGAAAAGGGACGGCTTTTCTCACCGAGAGCACCTTGCCTGTCAGCACACAGATGCAGTACAGCCTACCTCACGTGGCACATAAGCACCTCCAGCACACAAAGCACAATGACACAGGCGTGTGCGCACTTTGCTCAGCAACCCTGGGGCAGGGCTGCCCCCGCCCCACTTCTCAGAGGGCGGCTGTCAGACAAGCTGTTCCCAGAGCACCTCCAGTCACAGAACGGCTTGGGCTGGAAGGGACCTCAAAGCCCCCCCCAGTTCCAACCCCCTGCCATGGGCAGGATGCCACCCACCAGATCAGGGTGCCCAGGGCCTCGGCCTTAAACACCTCCAGGGATGGGGCAGCCACAGCTTCCCTGGGCAGAAGTGTCCAGAGACCTTCCTAAGTGCCCAGTGCCTAAAGGAAAAGTAAGTACACCAAGAGGCCAGTTAGCAGGAACACAAGATTTACTACAAGTTTGAAATGTGACCATAAAGATTCCTATGATGTCCTTTAAATCCCGTGCAGGCTGTGGCTGCTTTGACAAAAGCATCAATAACGGGCTGTAACCCAAGTGTCATTTTACCGGAGAATCATCAAGAACAAGCTTCTGGCTCAACAACAATCAAAGGGGAGACTGACAGCAAGCACTGTGGGTAAGGAGCTGCTGAAATCGGTTTTCTCTTCCGTGACCTGCATCTAAAACAACACAACCTGCATATACCCACAGTGTTTCTTTATAACATAAGGAACAAAGGAGTCTTAAGAGATATTTACCAGTTACCAGATGGAAGGGGTGGAATTGGCAACGGCCCATAAAAGGCAGAAGGATATTGGGTATTTTTATTCTGTATTTTAGGACATCATCTGCCACTTCTCACATCGCACCGCAAGGATGACAGACAGTCCACCAACGGGAGCTGCACACAAGGATGAGCAGCTGCTACTACCAGGAGATTTCTGCAGTCAGCCCTGGGTGCCTTGCACCCGAGAGCTCGCACTGACCAGAAAAGGGACCAGAAAAGGGCACCAACGGGGATGCTTCCAACAGCCCCTGGGACAACAGGAGAGTCCCAGGAGAAGGGAGAAAGCGGGTGCTGATCTGGAGAAAGACGGTGGCTGTTGGCAGCTCCTCAGAGGGGGCGGTCTGCACGCACCCCCCCGTGGGTGTGCTTCAACCGCACGCTCGCCCACCGGGTTCCTGGAGCCTGAGCACCGCCCGGGCTCCCAGCACAGCTCTGCCTCCGCGGGGCTGCCTCTCGTGGCCAGCTGCCCCCGGGACCCCCCACACCACGTCCATTCGCCCCTTAGGCAGCCCCAAGGGGTCCCTGACCTGCGGGAGTGCCAGGGAACAGATGCTGCAAGCAGCTCATCTGTGCCACCAGCGCTCTGGTTCCTCCAGCTCTGCCTGGAGGCACTGCACAGCGTTCCTGGAGGGGACACGGCCTGCCCTGCTCCAGACCTGGGTGAGGTTACGGGGTGGGACCCCTCCTGCCATCACCCAGGCAGTGCTCAGCAGAGGCAGGAGCTGGCCCGCAGGCAGCGCACCCCAAGCCCGGCACCCCAGACCAGGCCAGCTCCCGAGATCAGGCTAACCAGGGCTGTCAGGGGACGGTGCAGAGCAGCCTCTCTGCGGGGAGCAGCACCTCGCAGGAAGCCCTGGCTGTGCTCAGGGTCAGAGTGTCTGCAGCACAAAGCCACACGCTCGGGTCCCCAGGAACCCAGAGCACTGGCAGGTTTCAGCGCGGTGCCTGAAGCGCTGCAGCTGCCCTGGGGGCAGGGCCACACTTTGCTCTGCCCCGCACTGCAGCGCCTGCAGCCACACGTTCCCAGAGCAGCTCCGACACGGGACAGCACGTCCTGCCAGGGCACAAAGTCCAGGAGCTGCAGCAAACTTCCAGCGAGCAGCAGCTGACCCACGCCCCTGAGCCTGCACTGCCAGCACACTCCTGGAGCCTCTCCAGGCGTGACGTGGGTACCGAGAGGCAAACAAGGGGAGGGGAACTCAGGTCTGTGGCAGAGAGAGCCCGAGGTGCCGTGGGGCAGAGGGACGTGCACACTGCTGGTCCCATGGCACCGCCTGCCGACAGCCACGACCCAAACAGCCGGGCACCCAGCACCAGCAGGATGCCCCAGGCGTCCCCACGGCTCCGGGACCGAGCTGTGCTGCAGGGAACAGATCTGCTCAGCCAACACACCCCGGGACACGGCTGGGCAGACTGACCAGGAACGCTGTGAGGGATGTGTGAGGAAACACCCCCAGAAGCCACTGGTTTCAACAGAAAGAATCTCCGCACCCTTCTTCCTCCTGCAGTACGTGAACGACAGCAGTTTTGTGGAGGCTCTCGCAGCTGCTGGGACCCATTCAGGCCACGAGGAGTCCTGACACACGGCATGAAATGCTCCCATTGCCTCCAGAGATCTGGCCCTGATACAGAAGCATCTTGTAAGCTGGAAGATGACCTTATTACAGTGTCCACCCTCAGCCTGAACACAAATAAAACTACCCCGCTATGCTACATATAGGACAATTTCTCAGTCTCCGCCCCTGCACAATGATTGCCCTGGAAACTCCTTCTCCCCAGGATGCCAAGCCTGAATTTGCCATGCCTGCACTCAGCGAGATGCTCAGCTGCTGCCACAGGGCAGTCTTCCAGGAGGGCACACAGAGACAGAAGGCTGAAGTGCAGGGGAGCCCCCAGTGTTGAACAACAGGGAAACGATGTTGGCCGGCAGCAGCCTGGCAAGCTGAGCCCAACAGGCTGTCAGCAGGGGAACTACACCGGGAAAGGCAGAATGGAAAAAGGGAGGCTGGAGGGAAGAGCTGGCTGACAGCTCCCTGGTGCGTGCCCAGGCACCAGCTCCAGTGAGCCAAGAGGCTCCAAAACGCGGTGCTGGTGGGAGCGCCGGCGCTCCAAGGGCTGGTGCTGTGGCACCGCAGCCCCCGAAGCCAGACCAAAGGTGAGCAGTCGGATTTGCCAAGGCACAGGAACCTCACGCAGAGAGGTGTGAGCACCCTGGAGGAGGGCAGACTGCCTGGTGAGCACACGATGCAGCAGAGGCCCAGCAAGCCCCAGCGGGCAGGGAGCAGTGCCACTGGGGCAGGGCAAAGCACGGGGGTCCCAAGGGAGTGCCAACAGCCCTCAGCCATTAACAACTCCACGTCACACCAGAGCTATGCAGCAGCAATAGCGTGCTGCCAGGTGATCGCTTACCGGCACCAATACCAGCTGCACAGCTACCACTGACCACGGGAACTTGTAACCAGAATTCCTCAAGTGAAACAGTTCTTAACAGCAGCACCGCTTCGGTTCTCCTTGCTTTCTTGTGGGCTGCAGCAGGACTTGAGGGGGTGGCTGACAGGCCAAGTCAACACCCCTCCCAAGTGTGGGATTTTTCATTTTACCATCTGGAAGAGGCAAAGTCCGCCTCCCCTGCCAATCACCCCAGCAGCTCGGGAAGCCCGGCGCCGTCAGGGCAACTTGAGCTCAGCGGTGCTGCTGCGCTCCAGCCGCCGCGTGCAGGGGCCAATCCCTTCCTCCCCAGGGCAGCTGAACAAACTCCTAAGTCTAAGCAGATTACGGTTATTAGATGCTTGTGGCATACAGGCAGAACCACCCCAGACAACAGCCCGTTCCCAGCAAGGCCAAAGGAAGGCAGCCTCAGGAAGGAAGAGGCAGCAACAGCTACAGATGGACTCGAGGCGTGCCCAGGGCAGCGTTCCATCTGAACACCGACTGCTCAGTGCCTGGCACCTGCACGCTGCTAACGGGCTGGCCAGGCTCACGTCTGAGAGCAGCACACATCACTGCAATGCTGTCGGCTCTTGCACAAGAGCAAGTAAAAGATCTGTGCCAAAGCCTGTGCGCAGGAAGGCTAGAGACAAAGACCTGCATTATTCTCTTCCTGCAGAACACCAGCATAAAGGGAAACTGTTCGTTTGCAAGCAAACATTCTGCCTCTGGAGGTGCTGTTCCCCCAGGATCTCACTGTGACCTTCACCTACCATTGAGAGCACAGACAGATGAGCTAGAGCAATCGGCTCAGGACACAAAGAGGAGCACGGGAGGAAGGAGATGCTGGAGGGACAAAGCCAAACCTGCTCCACAGTTCCCTTAGCTGGGCCTGAACGCAGAACTACTCAAGTCCACAGCCCAGGGACGAGGCACTTGGGCTTCAGACGGTGACAGGAATACATGCAGGAGCTTGTAGCTCCTGCAACAGCAGTAACACGGTCCCACACTGCTCTGCTCTTGGCTCTACGATAATGTTACTGTCACCTAGAAAAAGCAAAAGCATCTGCAGGGAACGAAAAGATCAACTGAGTGGCAAAGTCACAGAAGCAGCACCTGGGCCCCTTCCATTAGCTGGCCATAAAAGCAAGTGCCTTGAGAGACAGGCAGCAAGGGCAGCTCGCCCCACGCGCCGAGCTCCCAGGGCTGTACTGCAGGTAGGAAAGTGCTACCCAGCCCCCTCTCATACAATCACAGAGCTTGGAAAAGGCCTCCAAGATCACCCGGCCCAACCGTCCTCTCATCACAAGAAAAACCTGCCCGTGGCTTGGAAGTCACACCAGGGCAGACAAAGTCTGTCACCAAAAACTCGTCTGTAAGCTGGAAGCAGCCCTGTTCAGCAGTTCTGCTCCAAGAAAACACCCGCACCTGAAGATCTGAGGGCAGGGGATCGGAAGACTCAGACCAGGCTTTGTAGCGTGATCCTAAAGAACGGTCCTGCTGGGAGGAACACAAATGAAATCCCCAGAGGAGGCTAGGACTTACCTGATGATGGTGTGCATGCCCCGCACCTGCGGCGTGTTCTCCAGGACACTTAATGTCTTTGGCAGGGGCTGCCCTTGGTGGGCAGAGGCCAGAGTTGCCCTGGAACAAGAAAGCAGCGATCAGAGCTGCGCAACTCACGCACACAGAGCTGCCATGAAGGAAAGCTCCTCCCAGCCACACTGCCTGGACACCAGGAAGGGCTTGGTCTTTGTGTCCTGATCCCACGGAGAGCCCCATGTCTAGTGCCAGATGCACAATCCCAAACCAGCACCACCGCGTAAAAATGAGGAAAAAGCCTCCCCCAGCCACAAAGCCAGCTGCCAGCTTGCTCCCGTACACGCAAGCTTCTGCCAGCACCCTGGCAGTAGAAGAAGCAGCTCTGCAAAAGCAAAACCTTGCCAGGTTCCCTAGGACAGGGCTGTCACATCAATGAAGTGAGAGGACTGTGCTGCTGTGGCTGCCCACATCACATCCTAGAGACTGCCCAGGGCACCGCTCCCATCGAATGGGGCAGCCTCCAACATTCAGGGCAAGAGCCGTGCTCCGGAGAGGGCCAGGAGCAGCACAGGGAGCCAGTCACACAAACCAAGTGTAGCTGCTGTGGGACAGGCTGTGTAAGAGCCTGCAGCCAGAGCAAGCCAGCTCCAAACGAGCTGCATGCACGGCAGCCACCTCTGAGGCTGAGGAAGAGCAGCTACGCTCAGACATCCCGGCAGAACCTCAGCCAGGAGGGACAGAGAAGAGGCAGCAGACACAGAACAGCAGGCGATGGCAGGGTCCCCGACATACCTGACAGTGATCTCACGCTGGGTGGCACAGCAGAGTGGTTCAGCACGGCAAAAGGGGAAAGAAAGGACATCTGGTCACTGCGCCAGCCAGGCACGGCCCCCAGCAGCCCCAGCCCACCTCCCACCCCTTCTCCTGGGGCTGGGTGCAGAACCCCACTGGGTACATGCAGGAGACAAGGCTGGAGTGTTGGGTGATGCCAGGGACAAGAGAGGTGGCAATGGGTGAAATCAGGAGCAGCTAGTTGGGACCAGGGGTATGGCAGGAGAGTGAGGCCAGAGCGTGAGTGCTGTGGCTGTCCTGTCTCCATGTCCCAGCCCCTGCACTGCAGCTCAGTCTGCCCTGAGCTGTGTAAAGAGGCGACTTTGAGACCCAGAGAGCACAGGGCTGTGGCAGCCCCACCCTCCCTCCTGTATGCAGTCTCTCTTTTCCTCCCCCAAGCTCTCAGCACTTGATCAGTCTCCCCCTCACCTTCTCCAGCTGGCTGTGCACGTGCTGCACAATGAGGTCCAGGGCCACAAAGTTCTCCCCACCTGGCAGGAGAACGGAGAAGACGGGTCAGGACACCAGCCCAGCCCTGCGGCCAGCTCTAGCCAACGTGGCGCATCTCACCCCTGGGCACCACGATGTCCGCAACCTGCACGGTCGGCTCGATGTACTGCTCGAAGGCCGGCTTCACAAACTTGTTGTATTGCTTGATGACACCCACGATGTCGCGCCCGCGCTCCATGATGTCGCGCTGCAGGCGCCGCACCAGCCGGATGTCAGAGTCCGTGTCCACAAACACCTTCATGTCCAGGAGCTGGAAAACTGGGAGGAGTGAACACCCCCTCGGCACCCCCCACGTGCTCCCCCTGGCACAGCCTGGCCAGCTGTGTCCCCCCTCGCAGCAGCAGCACCCAGCGCCGCCTCCCCAGCGCCTCCAGCACAGAGCTGCTGTGCCAGCAAGCAGGGGGCGACCCCGCTCTCAAGAGCCCCCCGGAGCCCAGCACCGTGCCCACCCCCCGTGCAGCACCCTGCTGCATGCCTGCCCCTGTGCTGCGCCCTGCAGTGGGTGGCCAGCCGCATCAGGCAGCAATACCTTCAGCAGCTCCTTGTTTGCAAAAGCCAGTATGCCTTCGAAGACGATGACGTTTGCCCCATACACGGTTTTCTGGGGAGAGACAGGCGTTACAGCACCTTCACACATCGCACCAGCCAATGCTCAGCATGGACAGCACATCAACCCAGACCCGCACCGGGTGCTCACTGCCTGAGCTGTCCTACACCCCCCAACCCCTAAGGGCCGTTATCATCACCCCTAGTCCCTGCTGCAGAAGCCCCAACCTCTGCCTGATCCCTTTCCTAGCTCCTGCCCTGCCCGTGCTCACACTGACAGCTCTCCCCACGGTGCCCCCCGGTCCCATGACCACCCCAGCATCTCCACGCTCCTCCTCAGCCCCCATCCACACCCTATGGAGCAACACCCCCCAGTGCCTGCTGTCCCCAGCCGATCCCTCCCCGTGCCCCCAGCTGTGCCCACGGCACCCACCCACTCGCGGCGCCGGCTGTGCGTGGTGAAGTCGTACACGGGCACCTTCACGCTCTTGCCCTTCTTGAGCTTGCGCAGGACGCTGACGAGCAGCTCGAAGTCGAAGGCATCGGGGTGGTCGAAGTTGTAGTCGCTGCGGGCCGCCAGCGCCTGCTGCCCCTCGTCCAGCACCTGCGGGCACCGGCACCGCTCAGCACCGCGCCGTGTTGTACCATGTCACACCGTGCCGTGTCACACCGTGCCGTGCCATGCCGTGCCGCGCTCACCTTGTAGAAGGAGTCCATGGAGAGCAGCACGACCCAGGGCACGTCCAGCGCCTCGATGATCCGCGTCGCCACCGTGGTCTTGCCCGAGGCGCTGCCGCCGCACAGCCCTGGGGCGAGCGGGCACCGTGAGCGCGGCCCCGGCCCCCACCCCCCTTCCCTCCCGCCCGGCCCCGCGGCCCACCGATGACGAAGGCCTCGTCCACGGGCGCTCCGGTCTCGCTGTACCACGGCGGCCGCCCGGCGGTGTAGATGGTCCGCTTGCTGGTGCGCAGCAGCGGCGGCTCCGGCTTGCACTGGCTGGCGGTCCGGCGGCGCGGCGGGGGCGCCGACAGCGGCAGGCGGCTGAGCAGCGAGCCCAGCGGCACGGGGCCGGGGCCGGGGCCGGGGCCGGGGCCGGGGCCGGGGCCGGGGCCGGGGCCGCGCTCGGGCCCCGCCGCGCCCCACGCCCCGCGCCGCTCCTCAGCGCCCGCCGCCGCCATCTGCCCGCCGCGGGGGCTGCCGGGACGGGGCGGGGCGGGGCGGGCACTCGGCTCCCGGCGGCACCCGCGCCACGGCCTCGCCCCCCGCCCCGCCCCGTCCCTCCCCTCACGGCCCGGCCGCCGGCGGGAGCGGCTCCCGTGGGCTCGGGGCCTCTGGGCCTGGCCCTGGGCAGCGCTGAGCAGAGCCCGGCTCCGGCCTCTCCGCACCTCCCTGCGGGTACTGACGGCCATGGGGGAGCTCCCCCGGAGCCTCCTCTGCTCCAGGCCCAGCAGCCCCAGCTCTCGCAGCCTCTCCTCACAGCACGGGGGCTCTGGGCCTGGCAGCACCCCGGGGACACGGCCTGGGCTCTCCCCGCTGGGCCCAGCTCTCTGTGCTGGGGGCCCAGAACCCCCCAGGACCCCCCAGGACCCCCAGGGCTCCCCAGCGCCCAGCAGAGGGGCAGGATCCCCCCTCAGCTGTCCCAGCACACCAGGACACCTCCAGCCCTCTCTGCCCTTTGCTGGCTCCCCCTCACTGCGGTGCCCACCGGGACCCCAGGTCCTTCTGTGCCCGGCTGCTTCCAAGCTGGGTGCCCCCGGCCTGTCCTGGTGCTGGGCTCGTTCCTCCCCAGGGGCCAGGCCTTGCAGCTCTCCTTGTGGAGCTGCAGCAGGTCCCCATCAGCCCCGCTCTCCAACACGTCCAGGTCCCTCTGTGGCAGCACGACCCCTGGTTTATCAGCCACTCCTGAGTTTGGTCATCTGCAGACCAAGGGGATGCTGCTGCATCATCCGGATTGCTAATGAAGATGCTCAACAAGACTGGACCTAGTACTGAGCCCCGGGTTATCCATCTTGTTACTGGCCTCAAACTGGACTTTGTGCCGCTGATCACCACCCTCTGGCCCAGGCTGTTCAGGCAATTTTCACCCCACCTCACCGTCTGCACATGCAGCCCATACGTTAACAGCTTCTCTATGAGAATCTCATGGGAGATGGCAGCAAAGGCCTTACCAAAACCCAGGAGGACAACACCTGCTGCTCCCTCCCCTATCCATCAGACCGGTCGTTTTGCCATAGAAGCTCACCAGGTTGGCCAGGCGTGACTTCCCCTTGATGAACCCATGCTGACTGCTCCTGACGATCAGTTTCTCCTTTACTTGCCTGGAAATAACTCCCAGGATCAGCTGCTTCTTCCCTTTCCCAGGGATGGAGATGAGGCTTACTCCCCCTGCACCCAAACAGCCCCCGTTCAAAAGCAGCCCCCGTACAGGACCGGCTCCCACACCCCACGCAGCCCCCCCGTACCCAGCAGCCCCCCCGTGCAGAGCGCTCCCCGCACCCCAGCCCCGTTCCCGAGCAGCCCCCGTACGAGTGAACCAGCGCTCCCCGCGCTCCCACGGGCAGCCGGTGCCGCGCTGCCGGTGACGAGCCCCGGGCGGCGCGGGGGTGCCGGGTGCGGGCGGAGGCAGGGTCGGGGCTCCCCGCCGCCCCCGCCGGTGTCCCGGTCCCTGCCGCCCGGCGGCGTTTGTGCGGGAGGAGCGGGGTGGGCGCTCCCCCCCCGCAGCTCCCGGTGCCCCGGGCGTTCCGAGACTTTGGTAACTCCAAGGGGAGCGCGCGTTCACGGCCGGCTGGCGGCCCCCGTGCCGCGGGAACCCCCGCCCCGCCCGGCGGCGGGATGGGCCCGGCGGGATGAGCACCGCCGCGCACACGGCTCCCGCCAGCAGCCGCTCCCGACGCGAGCCCTGCGGCCCCGTCCCCGTCCCCAGCTCCGCGGCTCCGGGTCGGGAGCGAGCGCGGGGCCCCCCCGGCGGCTCAGCGCGCGCCGAGGGAGGGGCGGGTCGGGGGCGGGTCGGGGGGCGGGGCCGGCCGGCGGCTCCATTCTGCCCTGCCGCGCTCGGGGGGCGGGGCCTCGTCGGGGAGGCGGGGCCTCGTCAGGGGGCGGGGCCTGTGCCGTCCCGGCGCGCTGCCCGCGGTGCTGCCCGCGCCCCGCCATGGAGCCCCCGGCCCCGTCCGGCAGCGAGAGCGCCCGCCTGGTCAGACCGCGAGGCGGCCGCGCCGACGGCAGCCTGCGCCTCAAGAGGTACCGCCGGCACCCCGGCACCGGCACCTCCATCACCCCCGCCACCCCATCACCCCCGGCACCGGCACCCCCATCACCGGTGCCCCCATCACCGGCGCCCCCGCCGCTGCCGACGCCTCCGGCACCCCCGGTACCCCAGCCCGCAATGCCGCCGGCACCGGCACGACCGGCGCCCCCGGCACCCCCGGCACAGCCGCCCCCTCCGCCCCCCGCTAGCGCCACCTCCCAGTGCCCCCGGCACCCCCGGCTCCATCGCCCCCGCACCCCCCCCGCATCACCCTTCGCATCCGCAGCCCTCGATCCCCCGACACCCGCTCCCCCCTCACCCCGGTCACCTCCGTCATCCCCCGCATCTCCATCACCCCCGGCCCCCCGAGCCCCCGGCTTCCTCGGCACCGTAGCCCCCAACCCCGGCACCCTCCGACGTTGCCACCCCCCGCGCTCCCGGGATCCGCAAGCCCCCGGCCCGTCCGGCGCCCCCCGCCCCCGCGCCCTCATCCATCCGGCTGTCACCGGCACCTCCGCAGCCCCCGGCCGGCCCCCAGCCAGCACCGGCATCGCCGCCCAGCCCGCGGCGGCATCCTCAGCCCCTCAGACCTGCACGCGTCCCCTCCCCGGTACCGTCGCCTCTTTCCAACCGGAACCATCCCCCCCCACCTGTGCGCCATCCCCGCGGGTGTCCAGCCGACACCGGCGCCCGGCTGCCACCCCCGCACCGATGCTCGTCCGTCCATCGTCCCCCGTACCGGCACCCGCGCCCCGTCCCCCCTCTGCCCTCACGGGTGCCCCGCGCATCAGCGCTTTGAGCCCTGTCCCCGGCACCCCGTGCACCCCCCGCCCCGCACCGACGGCCGCCCGGCCCGTCCGTCACGGCCCTGCACCGGCAGCGACACCTCGAGCCCCCCGGCCCCGGCCCCGGGATGGAACCGCCGTCCCCCGCCGCCCCCATCCAGCCTTCCCCCGGCCCGACGCGGGCAGCCCCGGCCGTGCGGGGACGGGGCGGGGGCGGACCGGCCCCCGGGCACCACCCGGCCCCGCCGGCAGCCCCGCGCCGCCCTCCGCCGAGGCGCTCGAGTGCCCCGTGCCCTTCCGGAGCCCCCGTCCTTCGTCCCGGTTTCTCGGCGCGTTCGTGAACGGAGCCCCGGGGCGAGGGCGCAGCCCCCGGGGGCCGCCTCCGCCGGCTTCGCTACCGGCTGCGGCGGGGCCGGCCCCGAGACCGGGCACCGGAGGGACGCGTGCCCCGCAGGAGACGGGGGTACCGGGAGCCCCCTCCCGGGCACGGCTCTGACCCCCTTCCCCCCCAGGCTGTTCGCAGGCTCCCGGGACGCCCCGGCACCGCTGCGCCCCGGGGAGGGCGGGCAGGACGCGGCCCCGCAGCCGGGGGGGGCCCCGCAGTGCCCCTGCAGCCCGGCCCCCCCCGGCCCCGACCCCGGCCCGGAGAGGCTCCAGGCCCGGCGGCAGCTGAGCATCGCCTGCACCGTGTGCTGCATCTTCATGGTTGGAGAGGTGATAGGTAACGGGGGGACGGGGCCGGGATGGGGCTGGGGGCCAGGACACCCCCTGGGCCCCAGCCGCCAGCTGTGCCATCCCACAGGCGGGTACCTGGCGCACAGCCTGGCCATCATGACGGATGCAGCCCACCTGCTGACGGACGTGGGCAGCATGTCCGTGAGCCTCTTCTCGCTTTGGGTCTCCACCCGCCCGCCCACCAAGACCATGAGTTTTGGCTGGCACCGCTCAGGTGAGGCGGGGGGCTCAGCACCGGGGGAGCCCCGTGGCTGGGGCAGGCACTGATGGCCCCCACCCCGCAGAGACGCTGGGTGCGCTGGCCTCCGTCCTCTCCATCTGGGTTGTCACCGGGGCTCTCGTCTACCTGGCGGCTGCACGCATCATCAGCAACGACTACGAGATCGAGGCACGAGCCATGCTGGCCACGTCTGCCAGCGCCGTGGGTGTCAACCTGGTGTATGTCCCACGCACCCTCATCCCTACCTCCTCCGGCCCCACACAGCCCTGGCCTGAGCCCTGCCCCATGCGTGCACCTGGTGGCCCAAGCCCCCAGCCCCCAGCCCCCCCTTCGGTCCCTCTGTCCCAAGCCTTCCTCCCCCCAGTGCTGCCTCCTCCTACTCCCTGACCCCGCTCCCCACTCCCCGCCCCACATATATCCCCTGCTCCCCCCAGCAGCATTTCCCCTCAGCCCTGCCCTCGTGCCCCAGTCCCAAATCTCCCAAATCCCCATCCTGCCCTGAACCCCCGCACGGTGGCTGCGCTGTCCCTGCTGAGCCCTGGCTGTGCTCTCTCCCCCACCCCGGTCGGGTCAGCGGGGCCTCGCTCCCTGCCCAGCCCTGAGCCCGCTCTGCTCCCCGCAGCATGGCATACATCCTGCACCAGGCCCCCGCCATCCACGGCCACGGTGCGGGGGGCTACGAGCAGCTGGAGAGCGCGGGGGGCTGCCTGCCCGGCCATGCCCCCCTGCCTGGCAGCACCAGCGTCCGTGCAGCCTTCGTCCACGTGGTGGGTGACCTGCTGCAGAGCATTGGTGTCCTGGTGGCCGCCACCATCATCTACTTCAAGGTGCGTGGTCCTCGTGTGGGCTGGGCTCCTGTCCTCCACTGGGGAGCACTGGGGGGCACTGGGGGGCACTGGGTCCCTGGGGGTCCCAGCCCAGCTTGCTGGCGCTTCCTGCCCGCAGCCTCACGCAGCCCCTGCTCTTTGCAGCCCCAGTGCAAGATCGCAGACCCCATCAGTACCCTCTTCTTCTCGGTCTTCGTCCTTGGCTCCACCCTCACTATCCTCAGAGACGTCTTCAGAGTGCTCATGGAAGGTGAGGGGGGGACAGGGAAGGGGCTGCCGGGGCTGCTCGGGGAGCACAGAGCAGCCCACCCCACAGCAACCTCTGCTCCCTACCCAGCCCACCCCCAGCATTCCTGGCCCCTCTGAGCCCCCCCAGACCTTTCTCTGCCACATGGGGAGCAGCTGCCTCACCCCAGAGGCACCGTGTTGCAGCCTGGTCCTAGACTGGGGGTGTCCCCACTCCCAGCTGCCCCCCAGGCCCCAGTAACCCTGACCCCAGCTGGGGAATAGGGCTGGGGCCAGCCCCTCCCTGACTGGCCCCGCTGGCAGGGGCACCACGGGGCATCAAGTTCGACGCAGTGAAGGAGGTGCTGCTGGCAGTGAGCGGGGTGAGGGGCACCCACGACCTGCACATCTGGGCGCTGACGCTGAGCCACCCCGTGGTGTCCGTGCACGTGGCCGTGGGTGAGTGCCCTGTGCTGGCTCGCGCAGCCCCAGGGGCTGGGCTGGGGGCCGTGGGGCTGATCGTGGGTCCCTGCCACCTCCAGACGCCAGCGCCAACCCCGAGACGGTGCTGCGGGAAGCCACCAGCCAGCTGCAGAGCAAATTCGGCTTCGTGTCGTGTACGGTGCAGGTGGAGCGGTACCAGGAGGAGGCGTTGGGCTGCCCGCACTGCCAGGACCCCCGGGCCTGAGCCCTTTGCCCACTGTGGGATGGGGGCACCGTAGGGCGGGTGCAGTGCCTGGAGTCCTGCCCCGGTGCTGCACCGTGTCCACCTCCATAGACCCCATGGGCCCCAGTCCTGCTCAGCGTGGGGCACAGCACCCAGCCCTTGCAGCACAGCGCTGTGGTGCCCCTGGGAGCCTCCAGTGCTGCTCTGCAATGCCAGAGGCCAAACCTGGCACAGCCCTGGGCACGGGGACCATGCGCCAGGCAGGAGCACTGCCCCAGGCCCAGTGGTCTGTGCTTGCTGCTGTGCTGGGGGCTCTGCCTGTCCCCTCCCTCCCTGCTGCATCCACACTGGGATGGAGCTCGCCCCGAGCTCTGGGTGCCCTGGTTTTGCTCCCAGCTGTGAGGCCCAGGCAGGGGCTGGGTGCTGCCGTGCCTTGGCCTGACCCATTCCCACCTTTGTGAGTCTGTCTGGTGCACCTGTGGCGTGTCTGTGTCTCATTGTGCAAGGACTCCAGCGGGTGGCTGCACAGCTCGTGGCCACCAATAAACGTGTCAGAGCAGCCGAGGCATCCGCACGGAGGGGAGCGGGGAGGGCTCTGACAGCGCCGCGCCCCAGGCCTCCCCCCACGCTAGCACCACCAGCACCCCGTACAAAACAAACCACATTTACTGCACCGCTGAGAACACAGGCTCAATGTGAGCGATTCCAGAGCTCCCGGCGCTGCTGCAAGCCACATCTGCCCCACGCAGGGCAAGGCCAGCCCGGTCCCCCCCACCAGGACCCGCACTGTGGGGTCTGCCAGCAACGGGAGGGGGGCAGGCGAGCGCAAGCACAGCCCCACATGCGTCTCCGTAGCTCTTCCCCTGCATCAGACCCTGAGACCCGCAGCTCAAGCCATAGACACGACCCCAGTCCCACTGCCCTCCCCGCACCAGCTCAAACCAAAGAGCGCAGAAAGGACCCATCTGGGCCCAGAGCACGAGGACGAGCGTCCTGAGCATCCTGGGTGACAGCCAGGAGCAACCATCCCTCCCCAGGGCAGGCCCCGGGTAAGAAGCACCAGGAGGGGCACACAGCCCCTGGCACCCAGCAGCGCAGACGCCGGAGCTGCTGCTGCGGGCGAACGCAGGCAGTGGCAGCGAGGGGCCCCCCGCTACTCGGCTGGCAGGGGGGAGGCTGCGGCGGGGCCGGGGCTGCAGGGCTCAGCCCCGTACAGCGAGCTGAAGCGGGCACGGCACTGCGGCAGCAGCTGCTGGTCTGTGCCAGCCGCCAGCCCCGCCACGCAGTGCGCCCGCACGATGCCAGCCTGCCCGCCGGACAGCAGCCAGCCCTGCGAGTCCAGGTTGGGGCTGAAGCGCACCTGCGGGAGGAGAAGGGGGTCAGAAGGGACGGGGCCGAGGCACCAGGACCCCGGCCCCCAGGGGCAGCACGTGGCAGCCTCTGCTCTCCCGGAGTGCTGATGGCTCGGAGCAGCCACCTCACCTTGTGCAGGGACTCCAGCTGCAGGCGGTCGAGGCTCAGCTCTGCCTTCACCTCCTGCGAGTGCATCCTGCGCATGGGCTCCCGGCTCGAGAAGTTCTTGAAGCTGCGCTGTGAAAGGGCAGCACGGTGAGGGGCAGCACAGCACGAGGAGCTGCAGGCAGGGCTTGGCCAGGGGACTGAGCCTGCTGCAAAGGGCAGCACTGCCATGGGGCAGCACAAGCCACCCCCCCAGGGAGCGACTGGAGCAGGGAGGTCCCCCTCAGCCATGCCCTGCTCCAGGGCTGGCAGCTTGGATGCTCCCCATCCCTGGGGCCCTGGGCGTGCAGCCTTTTCCTGAAACCACTCACAAAGGGCTCCAAGGACAGCCTGGCACAGCAAGTACGGGCCCAGGCAGGCTGCAAGCCCCAGGCTCCTTCCCAGTGCTGGGGGACCCAAATTGCTGCCTTGTACCCAGCACACCCAGAGCTTCATCCTGCCCTGGGCTCGTGTCCTCAGCCCTGCTCAGGACCAGGCACAGGAGGCTGCACAGGGCTCACTGCTGGGGCTGCCCAGCCAGGCAGACCCTGCTGTGAGGCCCGTGCTCCCTGGGCACAGAGCAGAGCATCCCCTTGCTCTCTGGGGGAGCTGCTGAAGTCAGGCTGTGCTGGGTGAAGGGCTGCCGCACGGTCTGTGCCACTTCCCCATGCACTGCTGTCCCCACACACCCAGCCACAACCCAGCTGACCGGGCTCTCCCCCTGCCCCATGCCCCGAGGCCACCACCAGTCCTGCTCCTGGTCGGGAGCACTCCATCCTCTGCCCTCGTACCAGGTCCGTGTCCCGAAACCGAATGTAGGCCTTCGCCACCATCTCGCTGTAGAGCCTGGTCTTCGGCAGTGCCTGCTCACCATTCTCTGGTCCTGTGGGGCCGCAGGGCAGCAGATCAGCTTTGTAGACTGGCTGTGGGGGAGATGCAGTGGGTCTGTCCGTGCCCCTCCACAGGCACCCCTTGGGTGGCCACAGCACCAGGGACAGCACCAGGGCTGCAGGAACCTTGCCACAAGGACAGGGGACAGAGAGGGGACAGAGAGGACAGGCCTTCCCCACGCACAAGCCCGTCCCCGAATGTCCTGGTGCCTGTGCCCAGACGTAGGACCCCTGGCAAGGGCCGGGTGTCAGCATCCACCCAGCAGCCCAGCAGCACCGCCCAGCCCAGCTCGGTGCACACGCAGGCACTGCTCAGACAACGCAACGGCTGCTTACAAATCTGCGGTCCGACGAGCGCTTGACGTTGAGGGGATTGATGGCCAGGTCGGGCAGCACCGCAGCCACCAGCTCGCCGGTGATGTCTCCGGCAGCCACTGTGTTCAGCCAGTCCGAGCCAGAAATGCTCTGCAGGAGGAGACGGGGCTAGGGCACAGGACCTGCGGCAGGCCCCTGACCCCCACACGGCTCTGATGCCTCTTACCCACACAGTCCCCTTGCGAGGGGCCACAAAATAAGCCTTGAAGCCCAGGTACCCGGCGTCAATGTAGTGGATCCCACAGAGACCGTAACTGCAACAGAAAGGAAGGGATGAGGGGACAGCTCTGAGCTGCCACCCCAAAGGAGCGGGAGCCCCGCAGCCCAGGTGCAAGCCACATCCCCAGGGCTGGGAGCTATTCCCAGCCCTGCCCAAGGGCATTGTCCCCCCCTTGCTAGCCTGCCTTGTGCCCAGAGACAGATGCCCTCAGCTGCACCACCACCACGGCTGCGATGCAATGCTCCGTGAGCAGAGCTCGCCCTCACATTCCCAGGCAGGGAGGGACCAGAGGGGACCTCGCACTGGGGACAGAAAGAGGTGAGAGCAGATCCCAGCTGCAGAGCAGGCACCGTGATGGCCCCAGCACTCACGAGGCATAGCAGTTGTCCTGGGCCACGGTAACCCCGTTGTAGGGCAGCAGCCAGGCCACCTCGGTGCTGAGGAACCGCTTGATGCTGTTGATGGGCTCGTAGAGCCGCCGCAGGTCCCAGAACTTGATCTTCCTGTCATTCCCTGCCGTGACCAGGAAGTTGCTGAGAACCAGGAGAAAGGCAGCACTGAGACCCCAGAGCAGAGCTCTGCCTTGTCCCCGCTCCTGCAGCACAGCTCCCACGGGAGCAGCGCAGCCACACCTCAGCCCAGAAACCCCAGTCCAGCCTCGGTGCCTTGGAGGACCAAGTGCCACCAGCGCTGAGTCTGCTGGAACCCATCTTGGCACAGCAGACTCATTGGCAGGAGAGAGCCTGCTCCGTCAGGAAGCACTCGCTCCCAGCACCAGCTTCCCAGCCCTCACCTGTTGGCTTTGCACCACTCGATGCTCCGCACAGCATGGTCGTGGGCTAGGAAGCTCTGGAAAGGGTAGAGCTTGAGGGAGCCGTCAGGCTGGCACACACGCTGCAGCAGGGACTTGGTGAGCAGGTTCCAGATGGCCACGGTGCCTGCAGGGCGCACACAGGACAGCTGCCCCGCTTCTGCCCCAGCACAGGGGAGCGACTGGGCACAGGGCAGAGGATGCACAGCACCACACTGGGGGACCTGAGGCAGTGCGGAGCAGGAGCACGAAGCTTGCGGTGTGACTGCCTGCTGCAGGGCAAGAGCTGCGCCTTGAAGGCTCTGCCGTGGGACACAGCCTACCCTGAGCAAGAGGGGAACTCACCATCATAAAAACCAGCCGCAAGGTGGTGGTGGGGCTTGGATGGCATCCAGGAGAGGCTGAAGCATTGGCCACTTTCTGATGGGCTCCCCGCCTGGATAGAGCCCACCTGGAGCGTGGTGGTACACTGCACCTGGAGGCAAAAAGACAAGTGTAAGCCACAGCCCTGTGCTGTCACCACCTGTCCCAAGAGCCAGGGCCACGCAGGTTTGGGAGCACAGCTCTAAGCCTGCTGCCCCAAACGCACTGGGGCCAGCAAGCTCCGCAGGCTTCCTGATGCCCTCCCCAGCTCCCCACCAGCCCCAGGCAGGAGGCTCACTGGGTGTCAGCCCCAACAGGGGAGCACAGCAGCAGCAGACACTGACCTTGCAGATAACGTGCTTGGGGAGGGACCCATCTAGAAGAGAGCAGAGGAAGGTCAGGACAGCCACCGGCTGGAGCTGCTCGCAGCCTCAAATCTGGCCTGGTGCTCCCAGGTCCCTGGCCGGGGCTCCCGTCCCTGTCCTGCCCACTCCTGCACCCAGACGACGTGCGTGCACAACAAGATGCCCACAGGACCCCCGGTGCTGGTTCTGCCCGCAGGAGCATCCCTGACAGTGCTGGGCAAGGAGCCCCACCTCCAGAGGGGGCTGCCCTCTGAACGCAGCAGAGAACCAGGCACGTCTGCATCTCAGAGCGAGGCAGCCACAGGCAGAGGTGGTGCCGTGCAGATACAGGAGAGCCATGCGCCTTCTCTGGCACTGCAAGCACACCAGGGCACAGCGCAGAGAGGAGCCCCGGGCTGGGTGTGCAGTGGAAGCACTGGGGCAGGCACACGGGGGGCCCAGCAGAGCCGTGCTGAGCCGGGAGCCACAGCACACTGCAGCCTGGCAGCGATCCCGCAGCTGCAAATCCCCACCAGCACCCCGACGCGACCGCGCGGCGCAAGGACAGTCCGTGCTGCCGCAGCCTGGCTGATGCGACACGACAGGACCCAGCTGGTCCACAGGAGCTGTGCAGGCTGGGGAAGGATCCGCGCCTGCTGCTGCAAGCTCCCCACGCAGGGGCTGCGGCAACCAGCGCAAACCGTCCGGAACCAGCGGCCTGGGAGGGGGCTGGGAGAGGCAGCACCAGCAAACGGCGCAGGCGGCGGCGCCGCACGCTGCTGGGGGCTGGCAGGCACGCGCCGGTGCAGGGAGCCCATTTCCCACTGTCAGCAGCGAACGTATGGGCTGTCAGCCACGGCTGAGCGACCACGAGCAGCACGCACAGGTCATCAATCTCGCTCAGCACCCAGCAGATGAGGCTATTACAAGCACCATTAGGCAGTGCCAGACGGGAGCGCAGAGCCCCGGATCCCCGCCACGACAAACGGCCGGGTGGGAAGGCGCAGCTCTGCCCCAGCAGGACGTGCTCCCCCCACCGCCCCCCGCGGCAGGCAGGAAGGCTCAGAACACAGGGGTGCAGCCGTGCCCTGCAGTGATGCTGCTGAGTGCCCCCACAGCCCCCAGTCTGCAGCACCCGGGTGTGCTGTGACCCCCAGACAACGGCAGCCGCCCCCCCCCTCCTCTCCTCTCCCCTCCCCTCTCCCACCAGGCCCCATCCCGCAGCGCTGCCCCAATCCCCACCCCGCTCACCACCCTGCTGCCTGCATGGCTCCCCGCGGTGTCAGCGCCCCGCTCGCCCCCCAGCACGGCACACACACACCCCACACACCCTGCGCCGGGGGTGGGCAGGCCCCGGGCTCGCGCGCTGCCCCCCCGGCACGCAGCGACGAGGGGCAGGGTGCCACAGCTCTTCCTACCTTTTACCTGGGTTCTCTGGCAGCTCTGCAGGGCGCCGGGGTGCGGCAGGGCGTACAGCACCACGCTGCCGTCCGAGAAGGCCACAGCCAGGAGGCCCAGCCGGCTCATCTGAGGGTGCTGCAGAAACACGCGCGGGCCCTCAGCCTCCCATTGGCTGTTGTCAAAGGGGCGAGGGCCCCCTGTGCTATCCTGCCTGGCCAAGGCAAGGCTTTGGCAGGGACGAGGAATTCAGAGTCGCCAGGACAAAGCCAAAGTCAGCCCGAGGGCTGGCACGGCCTCTCCCACCGCACACCCACCTTCCTGGAGGTGCTGGGCGGCTCCCAGGCACCGCTGGGGCAGAACTTCATGTCCCAGACGCAGCCGTGGTCGGTAGCGACAGCGTAGGCCAGCCCAGCTTTGTCGGCAGAGCTGCAGGCATGGGTTGAACGGTGAAAAACAGCGGAGCTGGTGCCCAGCAGCTCCAGCACACAGCAGAAGAAAGCTGGCTGCCAGCACCGCCCTGCGAGGCTCAGCCTCTGGGAGAGGACGAACCGCCAACAGCAGCAGGCTGCCACCAGCCCCACCACCGGGGTACAAGGGGCCCACGCCCACCCCCCTTCCCTGCCGGGGCCATC
Organism: Netta rufina; assembly: GCF_964035555.1. NCBI lineage: Eukaryota > Metazoa > Chordata > Aves > Anseriformes > Anatidae > Netta > Netta rufina. Next base: position 121,525,269 of record NC_140125.1, read on the forward strand.
CCCAGGCCGGACTCACCCCTCCTGCTGCAGCGTGCCCAGGCTCCAGAGCTGCAGCAGCGCCGGGCCCCTGTGGAGCCCCGCCACGCTGTGCGTCTCATCCATGCTCTTGTGACAGTACAGGCACACGTACTGGGGGGCCGCCGAGCCCTCCGGGGTCGGGCACCACTCCATCGCCCACACGGGGCCGCCCACAAAGAACGACACGTCCCGGCGCTCCTCGTGGGGCTGCAGGGAGTTGAACCTGCCGGCAGGAGGGCAGGTCAGGCTGCTGGGCAGGAGCAGCACCACCACGGGACAAGGCACGGCAGCACCCAGCCAGTGCAGAGCCCCGACACAGGGCTGGACACGGCAGGATCCCAGAGCACGCAGCGGCCGTGCAGCCCGGGGACTGGGGGACACCGTAACGCCTCCCAGCACCCCGGAGCAGCCCCTCCACCAACCTGTTCAGCCTGTACAAGGCACCGTTGTCTTCAATGCCCTCCCGCTGGATAGTGAAGAGGGGAGACTTCTCCTCCACTGGCAGGTACGGGGCAGCTTCACTGGGGAAGCAGAGGAGTGTGAGAGGACGCCTGCAGCCATCCCACCCCCCACACAGCACAGCACGCTGCTGCTGGCCTCCCTGGGGCACTCGGACTCCTTGGCCAAAGCCGAGTCCCCCAGAGCCTGTGAGAAGGTGCCATCTGCTCTACTAGGACCTGGCCCTAAGAGGGGGAGGCGGGAGCACAGTCCTTAAGGCTGATCCTCCCCTCTCCACCCCAGCCTGCTCCCCACCATGCCAGGACTACCCCAGGATGCAGCCTGATGCAGGCAGCACCTGTGCCATGCGTCCCTTCTGTGCCACGCGTCCCTTCTTGCCCCTTGCCCTCCCTGCGCCGCTGACGGTACCTTTCGGAGAGACACGTCCACTTGTGCACCAGAGGGATCCAGTCAGGGAACTCCCACCGCGAGTACTTCTGCTCCCGCCTGCAGTGGATGTAACGGGCATCACCACCCTGCTCCCCAGCAGCACCGCGGGGCTCGTGCCCTGCTCTGTCCTGGCCACGGCGCACCCCTGCCCTGCTGAGGGCCCCCAGCTCCATCCAGACCCCACACAGCCCCACGCATGGCCCCAGGCAGGGGCTGCACAGCGGTGGGGATGAGATGAGGCTGAGGTGAGCGGGTTCCCATGCTGTCCCCAGCAGGTGCCAGCAGCACACTGGTGCTCCTGATAGGAGCCCTCCGTCCTCGCACCTACGGCGACCACTACGGACACCACTGCCCGCCGCAGCCAGCCCAGCCCCCCACCCAGCCCCCCGGCCCTGCACTCACAGGCTGCAGGTGATGCTGGAGCACTTCTCCACCGGGACCATGACGGAGTTGGGGAAGCCGTTGGGAGCAAGGCCTCGGCACTGGGGCTTGGATCTCTGGGCACAAGAGCAGACTCAGCACAGGACCTGGCCAGAGGACCCCACCCGGGCCGCCCCAGCCTGCCCAAACCTTCCCGCGAGCCCCTGGGGGCCGAGCCTGCCCAAAAGGCACTGACACAGCGCACAGGCACAGGGCTTTCTCCCAGTCTCCACAGCAGCAGTCACCCAACACCGTGTCGCTCTGTGCTAAAGGCACAAAATCCTACAGGGCAGCCTCCAGGACCCTGCCTTAACCTGCCATCAGCTTCAGCAGCAGCCCGGCATCCCGCACACTCCCCCAGGAGCACAGCTCCCTGTCCCCACCCAGGCTCTCAGCTGCCTTTGCCTGCAGTTAAGCCCAAGGAGCTCACACCTGGACTCACACCGTACAGGAACCGTGCCAGTCCTGTCAGAACCCTGCTTTGGGGCTGACCTGCCTCAAACAGACAAGGTGGGTGGGCAGGGGTACGTGCACACATGACACACACCAGGCAGCAGCTCAAATGCCGTGTCATTTATGGCACGCCAAAGGTAAGAATCAGTCAAGGCAAAGACCCTGCCCTTACCCCTGCAGATGACGTCCTCGTGCTGTGCCGCCGATGCGGCTCCAGCTCTGACTCTGACACCTCGCTGAGCGCAGCATCGCTGCCTTCCTCCTCCTCGGCCTGCAGCAACACCTCCTTTGAGGGCACAAAGTCAGTGTCTTGTGCGGGATCATCGCTGTCAGTCTCCTCCTCCTTTTTCCTCCGACGCTTCTTCTGGACACGCTCAGGCTCTGGCTCTTGGGCACCCTCGTTGGGAGCTGGGGGCTGGTACGCAGATGTCAGCTCCTCCGCCAGCTCCTGGAGGTAAAGCAATGCCCTGGAACAGCGAAGGCATCGCCCAGCAGTGAACACAGGGAGCTGCACTCAGCCCTGCCAGCTCTCTAGCGCTGTCTGGGCACACAGCGTGCTCCAGCACTGCCCAGTCAGGCTGCACCAGCACCTGCCCGGATGGCACGGCCAGCACCCAGGCCCTCCCCAGCCTCCCCAGGCCCTCCGGGAGCAGCTGGGAAGGCATCCAGCATGCAGAGTGGCGCCTGGCCTGCTGCCAGCCAGAAGGTGAGGCAGCTGGAGAGCTTTCTGCGAGCTCAGCAGAGGAGCTCCTGCAGGGGCACGCTGCCACAGCAGGTGTTGGGCGCCCCTCAGCACGGGGTGAGGGGTCAGGCACCGCAGCTCCCGGCTCTGCCCCGCAGACCCAGGCGGCTCAGGGGGTGCCTGCGCTGCCCGACCGGCCTTCAGAGGCCGCGTGGAGCAGCGTGTGGCTGCCACACGGATGAGCCTCCCCCCGGCTCTGCCAGGAACCACCTCTGCGCCGCCACAGGCGGCCCCCTGCTGTCAAACGACGCGCACTCAGCCGCAGCCCTGGCTGCTGTCCACACCCCACTGCTGAGCCCCGGGACCTTCTCCTACAGCAGGAGCTGGTTCCGTGGGAAACCCGTTTGAAACCCGTTTGTTCCATAGGGAACCAGTTTGTCGCAGGATGTAGGACAAACGCTTCAGGAGCGGCACTGAGGTGCCTCAGACGAGGAGGGGCCTCACGGAGCCCTGTGCCCGCAGCCCCGAGCCTCCCCTCCCCTCCCCTCCCGTTCCCCTTCCCGTTCCCCGCCCGGCCCCGGCCCCGCTCACACTCTGGCTGCCCTCCGCTTGGGGCGCCGGCCGGGGGCGGCCTCCAGGCCCTCGGCGGCCTCGCTGCCGTCCAGCGCCTTCTGCACGCAGAGCGGCTCCGGGGCCGGGCACGGCAGGTCCCGGGACAGCTGCAGCACCAGCAGCTCCGCCTTGGACTTGCGGCCCCGCTTCCTGGGCGCGGCGGCCACGGGCCCGTTCCCCGCGCCCCTCGAGGTCTCGCCGCTGCCGTCGGGGCCGGCGTCGCTCCGGGCCTCGGCCGCGGCCGCCCCCTCCCCGCCGCCTGGCGACGGCTCCAAGGCCGGGTCCCCTGCGGAACGGCACGGCCGGGTCAGCACCGGGCCGCGGGACAGCGCCGCCGCCCCCCGGAGGGCCCCGAGCTCACCCGCGCGGCCCCGGCCGCGGCCCCGGCTCCGCCCGGCGGCCGCCGCTCCCCGTCCCGGCCGGCCCCGGCGGCTCCGGTCCCGGCAGCGCGGCCCGCGGGCGGCCCCGCCCGGCCCCGCGGCCCCGGCCCCGGCCCCGCGGGACGCCATGCGCCGAGCTCCGGGAGCGCCTCAGGCCGGCGCCTCCCGCATGGCCCCGGCCCGGGCCGCGCCGCCGCCACCCGCCCCGCGCGGCGCCGGGCCCGGAACCCGCAACATGGCGGCGGGCGGCGCGCGGCGATGGCGTCACCGGGCCGGCGGCACCGCCCGGACACGTGCGGCCCCCGACACGTGACGGGGAGCGGGGCGGGGCGGGGCGGGGCGGGGCGGGGCGGGGCGGGGCGGGGCGGGGCGCGGGGAGCTGCCCCGAGCGCAGGTCCTAGCGCCCCGGACAGGACTTGCTGAACCGTCCCCTCGTTCCTCTCCCTGAACGAGGGGGACCCCGGCCCGGGAGGGGCAGATGCGGGGGGCTGTGGGCGGCAGCGCGGCCCCTGCCGCCGATCCCGCAGCGTCTCCTCTCCCCGCAGATGACCCCGACGACCTGATCGTGCTCCGCAAGGGGCAGGCCCAGCTGGGCGGCTGGTCAGAGAACAAGTCCTTGCGCCTCCTCAACCTGGTCTACGACGTGACACCGCCCGACCTGGTGGATCTGGTCATCACAGACCTGGGCATGATCCCCTGCACCTCGGTGCCCGTCGTCCTGCGCGTCAAGAACGTGGATCAGCAGTAGGGGCGGCAGCACGGACCCTAATAAAGCAGGCCCCGTGTTAACGCTGCGTCTGACCTCTGTGGTGCGGCAGAAGCCGCGTCGCCCCGCGTCATCCCGGGCTCGGCTCGGCACTGTCCTGGGGCATGCGGTCCTTCTGCCCAGCTCAGCCTTGCCCCTCTCCTCCTCCCGCGCCAGGCTGCGGCCGGGAAGGGCCTTCCCCGTCCCCGTTGTCCGACAAAAAGTTCGGATTTGTCACCCGGCGTGGGGTGAGCCGATCCACGCGCTGGGTCGAGATGCTGCTGCGAGTGCGAGACCCTCCGATTTCGGCGCGGGGAAGCAAGTGATCGACTCAATACGAGTGGTGACACAAGCTTCAACTTTATTGTGCAGATACCCGTATATTTATGCACACAGCTATAATTATGCCTACTGGCCACTATCCTACTGGCTAAGCCTAAAAGCGTCGCAAAAAAAATACTGTTTCTCCTACTTGCGGTTACAGCCCATAAGCTACTCCCTTACCTTCCCGGGCCTCAGATCCACCTGTTTCTCCCTCTCTCAGGGACAGACTGCTCCTTGCATATTTTCACAAGAATGCTTCTCATCCGGCCTACTCCGTGGCTGTAAGCTCTGTATTTTCTTTGCCTCGCTTGTACAATTCCTCTAGGGACGCGTGCCCTTGCTCTTTGAGCCATTCTTCAACAATTCCCCCTTTTTCTTTTTGTACAAGTGCCGTGGTTTAACCCGGCCGGCAGCTAAACACCACGCAGCCGTTCGCTCACCCTCCCCCCTCCCTCTCTGGGACGGGGGAGAGAAATGGAAAGTGAAGCCCGTGAGTTGAGATAAAGACAGTTTAATAAGACAGGAAAATAACAATAACAATAATAACAATAACAACAATAACAATAATAGTACAATGATGATAATAGTACCACTACTAATAATATGTACAAACAAGTGATGCACAATGCAATTGCTCACCACCCGCTGACCGATGCCCAGCTTAACCCCGAGCAGTCCGGCTCCCTCCCCCTTCTAGCCACCCCTATGTATTGTTCAGCGTGACGTCAGATGCTATGGAATACCCCTTTGGCCACTTTGGGTCAGCTGTCCTGGGTCTGTCCCCTCCCAGCTCTTACTGCACCCCCAGCCTGCCCGCTGGCAGGACAGAGCAAGAAGCTGAAAAGTCCTTGGCTTGGTGTAAGCACTGCTCTGCAACAATTAAAACATCGGGGTGTTATCAGCACTCTTCTCATCCTAAGCCAAAACATAGCATTCTACCAGCTACTAGGAAGAAAATTCACTCTGTTCTAACTGAAACCAGGACAACGAGCAAGGCCCCATTCGTCGTTTTTGTTACCCCTTTCATAATACAACGACAAGCTATTTTGACGATTAGCAGCAGTACAATAAGCAGCAATCTCAAACCCTCCTTAGTAAGGGATACAAGCCAAGGGGAACGGTCACCAAACGGATTTCAACCAGGTATCAAACGGGTTAGCATTCCCTCGTATTCCATGCACATGTTCTTTTAGCCAATCCAACCTTTTATGCATCGACTCGCTGTGATCTGACAAATTGAAAGAGCACGTTCCTTCAAAGTCCTCGCAACCGCGTCCTTGGGCCAGCAGCAAAAAGTCAGTGGCTGCCCGATTCTGCAACACCGAGTGTCGGAGACTGTCCTGTCCGTATCATCCACCATTGGAGAGAGGATGGCGGTAGTTGCGTTGAACCGTTTCACTGTCCAGCACGCCAACTTTCTATTGTGTCAGCGCCCGCGCGGCTGCCAGCCCTGGTGTGAAGGAGGAGGCAAATATTCGCGCGGTTGCTGACCGTAATTCATCATCATCTTTACGGGCAGGTGTCAGACCGTGCGTGTCTCTTTTCGCTCTGCTGGACATCGTCTTGGAGCTACTCAGCCAGTCCTGGTGGCGAGGTGCAAATAATCTGTTCTATCTCTAGGGACCCGTGCCCTCGCTCTTTGAGCCATTCTTCAGCAATGCTGCTTATTTCGGAACTGCACAAGCCCAGGTACCAGGGGCTTTCCCCCAGAGCCGGCACACGTAAGGATTTTCCGTGCCACTCGTCGTACAATCCCTTATCGGTACCGTTCCGTGTCCGCACCATCCCCTGGCCTCCGCTCGCTTCCATTAATAGCAGGCTGCTGACACGACAGAGTCGCTCTGCGCGTCCTCGGAGAGGCAGGGTCCCTCGTTGGGACGGGGTCTCCCAGCCTCGGGGTGCGATTTTTGCTGTTGGAGCGGGGCCGGCTCGCAGCCAGTCGCCTCAAAATACTCCGGACCTTTGGTTTTCAGCCCGCTGTTCACGCGGTGTCGATCTGTGAGGTACTCAAGGGAACAGCGGGACGTGTCCCTCAGGAACGTCCACAGACCGCGCTTCCCGTTCAGCAGTTCCTCGGTCAATCGTCCTTGAGCCATCTCCAAGGCCTGGCTCATCCTGCCCCGTCCTCAAAGGACGAGCTCTATCTCCTTGGCGCAAAACCAGAGCCAACTGCACGCCGGTGTCGGCCCGGGGCAACGGGGGCCGGGCCGCTCCCGGGCTGGGCTCCGCAAGCCCCAGCGCCAGGCTCCGGCGGGGCCGCGGGGAGCAGGGAGGGGCGGGGCCTGGAGGCGAGGTGGGCGTGTCCGTGCAGCTCGGAGGAGGCGTGTCCATGTACCCCGGAGGGGGCGTGTCCATGCAGATAAAGGGGGCGTGTCCACGCAGAGCGGCGCCGCGCCGCATGCCGGGACCAAGCCCACGCCACGCGGGGCGCCCCTTGAGCCCCCCGTGGGCGCGGAGCGGGCTCGGGGCGTGGGCGCGGGGCGGGGCGGGGAGGGTTGTTTGGGAGGGCCCGGGGTGGGCTCGCGGGGCTGGTGTCCGTGTGCTGGGGGTGCGTGCGCTGTGGTGGGTGCGGGTGGTCGGGGAGGCGGGGGCATACTTACCTGGCAGGGGAGACACCATGATCAGGCAGGTGGTTTTCCCAGGGCGAGGCTCATCCCCTGCACTCCGGGTGTGCTGACCCCTGCGATTTCCCCAAATGCGGGAAACTCGACTGCATAATTTGTGGTAGTGGGGGACTGCGTTCGCGCTCTCCCCTGGTTCTGCGGTGCAAAGACAGAGCGGGTGTCGGGGCGTTCCGTCTTCTTTCTTTCTTCTCCGCGGGCTGTTTTCTGGGACTGCGGTTCGGCTCCTGTCCCGCGTGGGCTGCCCGGAGCCCACGCGCTGCGGGAGCGCAGCGCCAGCTCCTGGCGAGCTCCCGGTTCACCTGGGGGGAAAGGAGCGGGCGTGGGTCTAGGGGAAGGTCCAACGGGAGCCCCCTCCCCTCGCTCTGGGCCTGGGCCCGCCGCCAGCTGCCCACGCACCCACACCCCCCCCCCGATGCTGTTGCGGGGCTGCCCCAACGCCGGCTGCCTGGGGAGACGAGGTCTGACCCGGCGCAGCTCCGTGGGGCAAGAACGTTCTGGAAGGGGCAGGAGCCAGAAGTTGTGCGCCGTGGTGTTCAGAAAGGGGCCCTAAAGAATCAGTCAGCAGCACCTACCTGTCAAGCTGCAGCAGAGAACTGACTTTTCCTTTTCTTGTTAGCTTTCTTTTTTCCCCTCGATGATTTCACTTCTCATTCCTGTAAGCTTGATTAATCCTGGGTCCCAGAAGAATCCAGAAGGATCCTGGCTGTTCTTCTGCTGGTGCATCGCAAAGCGGGGCGGGAGGCAGCCATGGACCCTGCCGTGACTCCCAGGAGCAGCAGAGGAAGCGTGGTTTAAGCGTGGGGTCCCTCCCGCGGGATGCCGTCCTTCCCGAACTGAGCCTGCGGGGGCTGCCCGCAGGCAGCAGCAGCTCTTCAAGTACTGCTCCCACGCGGCTCCGTCCCACGGGGTCCATCCCCCAGGAGCAAACTGCTCCAGGCTCCAGCACGGTTCCCCCGCGGGCGGCAGCTGCTCCTGCGTGGGCTCCTCTCTTCGTTCTGCAGCTCCGGCCCACCGGGGCCTCTCCATGGGACGCAGCGCGCTCCGAGCCCCACGCGTCCACGGCGATCGACTGTGACAGTGCATCGTCCACCGCGTCCACTGCGATCGACTGTGACAGTGCATCGTCCACCGCGTCCACTGCGATCGACTGTGACAGTGCATCGTCCACCGCGTCCACGGCGATCGACTGTGACAGTGCATCGTCCACCGCGTTCACGGCGATCGACTGTGACAGTGCATCGTCCACCGCGTCCACTGCGATCGACTGTGACAGTGCATCGTCCACCGCGTCCACGGCGATCGACTGTGACAGTGCATCGTCCACCGCGTTCACGGCGATCGACTGTGACAGTGCATCGTCCACCGCGTTCACGGCGATCGACTGTGACAGTGCATCGTCCACCGCGTCCACGGCGATCGACTGTGGGAGTGCATCGTCCACCGCTACGCCAGGCACCAGCTCTGTCTTTGCACCGCAGAACCAGGGGAGAGCGCGAACGCAGTCCCCCACTACCACAAATTATGCAGTCGAGTTTCCCGCATTTGGGGAAATCGCAGGGGTCAGCACACCCGGAGTGCAGGGGATGAGCCTCGCCCTGGGAAAACCACCTGCCTGATCATGGTGTCTCCCCTGCCAGGTAAGTATGCCCCCTCCTCCCCGACCACCCGCACCCACCACAGCGCACGCACCCCCAGCACACGGACACCAGCCCCGCGAGCCCACCCCGGGCCCTCCCAAACAACCCTCCCCGCCCCGCCCCGCGCCCACGCCCCGAGCCCGCTCCGCGCCCACGGGGGGCTCAAGGGGCGCCCCGCGTGGCGTGGGCTTGGTCCCGGCATGCGGCGCGGCGCCGCTCTGCGTGGACACGCCCCCTTTATCTGCATGGGCACGCCCTCCTGATCTACATGGGCACGCCCCTCCGGGCTGCATGGACGCGGCCCCCCGATCTGCGTGGACACGCCCACCTCGCCTCCAGGCCCCGCCCCGCAGGGCGCCGCTGCAGGGGAAGCTCCGCGGGCCTTTTCCCGGCCGCAGCCAGCCCGGGAGGTGCCGCACAGCCGGGGTGCGGGGAGCACGGGGCCGTGCGGCGGGACGGGGACGGGGACGGGGCCGGGGCCGGGGCCGGGGCCGGAATCGCCTTCTGCCTCTGCTCCCGCACGGCCTGGCCCGGCTTTTGCTCCTTTCCTTCGCCTGAACCGCCCCTGACGGGGAGCTCGGCAGCAGCGGCTCACAGAGTCACAGAGCTCTAGGGGGTGGCGGGGACCCCCAGAGACCATCGGCTCCAACCCCCCGCCAAAGCAGTTCCCCAGAGCAGGCTGCCCAGGGAGGCGTCCACACGGGCCTTGGATACCTCCAGAGATGGAGACCCCACAGCCTCCCTGGGCAGCCTGTCCCAGTGCTCCATCACCCTCACCGTGAAGAAGTTCCTTCGCGTGTTGGTGTGGAACTGCCTGGGCTTCATTTTGTGGCCATTGCCCCTTGTCCTGTCCCCGCAAACCACTGAAAAGAGGTTGGCCAAACCCCTCTGCCTCCCACACCTCACGTATTTATACACATTGATGAGATCCCCTCTCGGCCTTCTCTTCTTAAGGCTGACCAGCCCCAGGTCTCTCAGCCTTTCCTCACAGGGAAGATGCTCCAGGCCCTGTATCATCTTTGTGGCCCTCTGCTGGACTCTTTCCAGGAGATCCCTGTCTGTTTTGTACCGGGGAGCCCAGAACTGGACACAGTACTCCAGGTGAGGCCTGACCAGGGCAGAGTAGAGGGGGAGGATCACCTCCCTTGACCTGCTGGCCACGCTCCTTTTAATGCACGCCAGGATCCCATTAGCCCTCTTGGCCACCAGGGCACACTGCTGGCTCATGGCCAACCTGTTGCCCACCAGGACCCCCAGGTCCTTCTCCTCAGAGCTCCTCTCCAGCAGGTCATCCCCCAGCCAGTTCATGTCTGTAAGCAAACCATGCAGGCTTTGACCAAGGCCTCTCCGTGCTGCACAGGGCTGGGGGCAACCTGGGCTGCGGGGAGGTGTACTGCCCATGGCAGGGGGCTGGGGCTGGGTGGTCGCTGAGGTCCCTTCCAACCCCGTTCTGTGATCCTCTGATCCCCGGGTTCTCGCTCTGTTGCAGGAAGCACGGCCAAAAGCACGACAGACCCCAGTAGTGTCAGATCATGCTCCGTTTTATTGCCCGAATAGCCTAACTTTTATAGGGAACTTAACAGAGGCGGACAGTGTTTCACACAAGATTATTGGTCAAAAGCACTCAGACAAACAACTAGAAGAAAACAACCCCACCTGCAAGAAAACAACCCCCTTGTGATCAGCAGTCACATAGACCTTGTCCTTGAAGACAGCTACTGGTAACAATATTTTTCTGAATTCCTCAATTGGGCGATGTGGGAACACTGTCATGGGAACTTCTCATAGTTGCCCTGGTAGCTTGGTTTGCTCAGCTACAGCAAGCCATGGGATTTTTGCTGTTTCAATAAATCTCTCAACATCACTCGACCTGCGAGAGTTTTTCCATCGTGTTCTCCCCCTGTTCTCCTGAGGAGGAGGACCAGGCGGGCAGGATTCAGCTGGCCATCGGCAAGGAAGCGCCACGCCTGCGCCCGTCCCGTGTTTGTGGCAGAGACGCCCAAAGCAGCTCGCTGTGCACCCAAAGGGAGCTGCTCTGCGTGAGCCTCTGCGAGAGCGTCCCTGCAGGCGCTTGCCCAGGCAGACCCCAGCCCCTGGCTTTGTGATGGGGCCGTCAGTGACGAGTCCTTCCCGCACGCCACAGCCCCGCTCCCAGGAGGTAGTGCAGGGGGTGCCGGTGACTCCTTGTGTGCTCGGGCGTGCGCCCCTCTGGGTAAACAATGGGCCGGGCCCAAAGAGTCGTGGTGAGTGCAGGTAAATCCAGCTGGAGGCCGGTCACTGGTGGCCCCCCCAGGGCTCGGTGCTGGGGGCAGTTCGGTATCTTCAGCAATGGTCCGGACGAGGGGATCGAGTGCGCCCTCGGTAAGTTTGCAGACGACACCAAGTTAGGCACAAATGCCGATCTGTTCGAGGGGAGGAGAGCTCTGCAGAGGGATCTGGAGAGGCTGAGGCCAACTGCACGAAGTTCACCAAGGCCGAGTGCCGGGCCCTGCACATGGGGCACAACAACCCCATGCAACGCTACAGAGCGACCGGAGAGTTGCCGGTGGAAGGAGAACTGGTGGTATTGGTTGAAGATGGCTGAACACGAGCCGGCAGCGTGCCCAGGGGGCCAAGAAGGCCAAGGGCATCCTGGCTGTGCCAGGAGCAGTGCAGCCAGCAGGGCCAGGGAGGAGATCGTCCCCCTGGGCTCTGCTCTGGGGAGGCCACACCTCGAGTGCTGGGTTCAGCTTTGGGCCCCTCACTCCCAGAAGGACATCGAGGCCCTGGAGTGTGTCCAGAGCAGGGCTCCGAAGCTGGGGAAGGGCCTGGAGCACAAGGCCTGTGAGGGGCGGCTGAGGGAGCTGGGGTTGCAGAGGAAGAGGCTCAGGGGGAACCTTACTGCACTTTACAATTACCTTACAGGAGGCTGTAGTGAGGTGGGGATCGGGCTCTTCTCCCAAGCACCAAGTGAGATGAAATGGCCTCAAGTTGCACCAGGAGAGGTTTGGGATGGAAATTAGGAGACATTGCTTTACTGAGGGGGCTGTGTGGTGCTGGAATGGGCTGCCCAGGGCAGGGGGCGAGTCGCCATCCCTGGAGGTCTGCAGGAAACGTGTTGGTGTGGAACTGGTTTAGTGGTGGGCTCATCACTGCTGGGCTGAGGGCTGGGCCAGCCGCTCCTAGGGGCTTCTACACCTTGAATGACTGGGACTGCTGTGGGAAAAATCTCAATAATTTTCCTCAGACAGGACTTTCTGTGAAGCTATCTCATTTGTGATTGCATTGTGGGCATCTTGCAAGCAGAAGCGCACAGTAGGAGTTTATCCTAACCTTATATCCCCTATTACCTGTGTTATATATGGAGTGGTAATTCGAGTCGAGAAAATGGTTGATATTAGTAAAGAAGGGGGAGATTTGGGAATGTGGCCATGGGGGTTTGAAAGCCCCGTGGTTGAGATAACATTAGACTCTTAAGGATGAGGCCATCAGGAATGTAAAAGAGTTTAGAGGGAACAAAGAAGGCTGATTCAGGAGACTCCATGCAGTCTCTGGTTTCTTGTTCTCCAGCCATTAAGGCATGGAAGTTTCTGGATGTTTGCTGTTGTTGTTATATTCAAAGTTGTTTGACCAATGAAAAGTTGTTTTGAAAAGAACTGCTGTGGAGACAAGGGTATAAGAGGGGAGCCTGCCCTCAAGATAAAAAAAAGGCAACACGATGAAGTTACATCAATAAAGAAGCAGGAAAAAGAAGTGAAGAGGAACAGGCTGGCAGAATGGAGACCAGGACGGGAACAGGCACTTTGATTGCCTCGTGAAGATAGGTTCGGCCAGACTCAGCAAACCACTCAGGGAAGCTCGTAAAGAAAGTTGCTGGAAATAGGCACACTGGAGCTGGAGAGAAGCGCCAGACTCAGCAAACCACTCAGGGAAGCTCGTAAAGAAAGTTGCTGGAAATAGGCACACTGGAGCTGGAGAGAAGCTTGAGCTGAGAGAAGCGGACCTGTGCACACAACTGCCTCTCGCTGGTAAGCAGCTGCACATTATGGGGAATCATATGTCCTTAGGAACAAAGACTGTCCTGGTAACCTTACAGCTTATTCTCCTTACTAACAATCAGACAGTTTATGATCCTGAAATATGGGACCAAACTGAGGTCAAGGTGTGGGACTCTGCAACTAGAAATGACAAGGTTGCAGTGGGATTGCTCGGCACCTGGTGAGCAATCTCTGAGGACTTAAAGAGCCATGTGGGACCACAGTCAGAAATGTGTGGTTTGCCAGACAGTGAGGGAGCTGCGGGCTCATTTACTGATCTGACTGCTACGCCATGGGCCCCTCTGCTGCTACAGCCATCGAAGGCCTTTGCTGTTACACCCCCTGCTGACCTGGATGTGCCTTTTGACCCAGGCCTATTGGCCTTGAAAAGGAGATGGATATGCTTTTCTTCGATCTGGGAAGAACGGGATACATAAGGCCTGAAGACCGAGTTGCTTGTCAACTTAAAGCGAGACATCTTGTTCAAAAGGAATGGAAAACGGAGACTGTTAGGTCATGGAACTTAAAGGATTGTTTGTTACCTTTTCTGATCGTACATATGTATAGGTGTACTCGAGTTTAGTAAGTCATGGAACTTAAAGGATTGTTCTTTCCTGATTGTACGTATGTACAGGCACACTTGGGTTTAGTATGTAAAGCCATGTTCTGTATATTTAGAATGCTTGATGTTCGTGTCTGCGTGTTGGTGGAGCGTAGACTCCCCGCACACCCAGCGCTGTTTACTTGCCTTTTATACCTTTTATAAGTATTTGTTTTATAAATATTACAAAATTCAGATTGATTTGAGGCTTCACGTATAACACCTGGCACCTGATTTCTCCCATTTCCTGACCAGCTGAGTCCTGCAATTTCCCTGCCCGCTCGATGCCCTCCTGTACCCTACACGTGCAATTTGATTTGGCCAACCGCTAATTTCTCCTTTTCCTTTTTTTTCCGTCTTCTCTCGTGACCAGAGGGCCCGTGATTTTTGTTTTTCCCGATCTCGCAGTGCTCCTCCTGTCTCCCTTAGCTAGGATTTCCCCCGCACAAACTGCTGCCCCTGCACAGCCCCCGCTCTGCGTCTCACTGCCTGCGGGCCCTGCTGCGGGGCGCTGCTCGCAGGACGTGCTTTGGGGCTCTAGTCTCCTTCTCGGGTAACAAAATATTGTTACCAGTAGCTGTCTTCAAGGACAAGGTCTATGTGACTGCTGATCACAAGGGGGTTGTTTTCTTGCAGGTGGGGTTGTTTTCTTCTAGTTGTTTGTCTGAGTGCTTTTGACCAATAATCTTGTGTGAAACACTGTCCGCCTCTGTTAAGTTCCCTATAAAAGTTAGGCTATTCGGGCAATAAAACGGAGCATGATCTGACACTACTGGGGTCTGTCGTGCTTTTGGCCGTGCTTCCTGCAACAGAGCGAGAACCCGGGGATCAGAGGATCACAGAACGGGGTTGGAAGGGACCTCAGCGACCACCCAGCCCCAGCCCCCTGCCATGGGCAGTACACCTCCCCGCAGCCCAGGTTGCCCCCAGCCCTGTGCAGCACGGAGAGGCCTTGGTCAAAGCCTGCATGGTTTGCTTACAGACATGAACTGGCTGGGGGATGACCTGCTGGAGAGGAGCTCTGAGGAGAAGGACCTGGGGGTCCTGGTGGGCAACAGGTTGGCCATGAGCCAGCAGTGTGCCCTGGTGGCCAAGAGGGCTAATGGGATCCTGGCGTGCATTAAAAGGAGCGTGGCCAGCAGGTCAAGGGAGGTGATCCTCCCCCTCTACTCTGCCCTGGTCAGGCCTCACCTGGAGTACTGTGTCCAGTTCTGGGCTCCCCGGTACAAAACAGACAGGGATCTCCTGGAAAGAGTCCAGCAGAGGGCCACAAAGATGATACAGGGCCTGGAGCATCTTCCCTGTGAGGAAAGGCTGAGAGACCTGGGGCTGGTCAGCCTTAAGAAGAGAAGGCCGAGAGGGGATCTCATCAATGTGTATAAATACGTGAGGTGTGGGAGGCAGAGGGGTTTGGCCAACCTCTTTTCAGTGGTTTGCGGGGACAGGACAAGGGGCAATGGCCACAAAATGAAGCCCAGGCAGTTCCACACCAACACGCGAAGGAACTTCTTCACGGTGAGGGTGATGGAGCACTGGGACAGGCTGCCCAGGGAGGCTGTGGGGTCTCCATCTCTGGAGGTATCCAAGGCCCGTGTGGACGCCTCCCTGGGCAGCCTGCTCTGGGGAACTGCTTTGGCGGGGGGTTGGAGCCGATGGTCTCTGGGGGTCCCCGCCACCCCCTAGAGCTCTGTGACTCTGTGAGCCGCTGCTGCCGAGCTCCCCGTCAGGGGCGGTTCAGGCGAAGGAAAGGAGCAAAAGCCGGGCCAGGCCGTGCGGGAGCAGAGGCAGAAGGCGATTCCGGCCCCGGCCCCGGCCCCGGCCCCGTCCCCGTCCCGCCGCACGGCCCCGTGCTCCCCGCACCCCGGCTGTGCGGCACCTCCCGGGCTGGCTGCGGCCGGGAAAAGGCCCGCGGAGCTTCCCCTGCAGCGGCGCCCTGCGGGGCGGGGCCTGGAGGCGAGGTGGGCGTGTCCACGCAGATCGGGGGGCCGTGTCCATGCAGCCCGGAGGGGCGTGCCCATGCAGATCAGGAGGGCGTGTCCATGCAGATCAGGAGGGCGTGTCCATGCAGATCAGGGAAACCGCGGCATGCCGGGACCGGGACCAAGCCCACGCCACGCGGGGCGCCCCTTGAGCCCCCCGTGGGCGCGGAGCGGGCTCGGGGCGTGGGCGCGGGGCGGGGCGGGGAGGGTTGTTTGGGAGGGCCCGGGGTGGGCTCGCGGGGCTGGTGTCCGTGTGCTGGGGGTGCGTGCGCTGTGGTGGGTGCGGGTGGTCGGGGAGGCGGGGGCATACTTACCTGGCAGGGGAGACACCATGATCAGGCAGGTGGTTTTCCCAGGGCGAGGCTCATCCCCTGCACTCCGGGTGTGCTGACCCCTGCGATTTCCCCAAATGCGGGAAACTCGACTGCATAATTTGTGGTAGTGGGGGACTGCGTTCGCGCTCTCCCCTGGTTCTGCGGTGCAAAGACAGAGCTGGTGCCTGGCGTAGCGGTGGACGATGCACTTCCACAGTCGATCGCCGTGGACGCGGTGGACGATGCACTGTCACAGTCGATCGCCGTGAACGCGGTGGACGATGCACTGTCACAGTCGATCGCCGTGAACGCGGTGGACGATGCACTGTCACAGTCGATCGCCGTGGACGCGGTGGACGATGCACTGTCACAGTCGATCGCCGTGGACGCGGTGGACGATGCACTGTCACAGTCGATCGCCGTGGACGCGGTGGACGATGCGCTGTCACAGTCGATCGCCGTGGACGCGTGGGGCTCGGAGCGCGCTGCGTCCCATGGAGAGGCCCCGGTGGGCCGGAGCTGCAGAACGAAGAGAGGAGCCCACGCAGGAGCAGCTGCCGCCCGCGGGGGAACCGTGCTGGAGCCTGGAGCAGTTTGCTCCTGGGGGATGGACCCCGTGGGACGGAGCCGCGTGGGAGCAGTACTTGAAGAGCTGCTGCTGCCTGCGGGCAGCCCCCGCAGGCTCAGTTCGGGAAGGACGGCATCCCGCGGGAGGGACCCCACGCTTAAACCACGCTTCCTCTGCTGCTCCTGGGAGTCACGGCAGGGTCCATGGCTGCCTCCCGCCCCGCTTTGCGATGCACCAGCAGAAGAACAGCCAGGATCCTTCTGGATTCTTCTGGGACCCAGGATTAATCAAGCTTACAGGAATGAGAAGTGAAATCATCGAGGGGAAAAAAGAAAGCTAACAAGAAAAGGAAAAGTCAGTTCTCTGCTGCAGCTTGACAGGTAGGTGCTGCTGACTGATTCTTTAGGGCCCCTTTCTGAACACCACGGCGCACAACTTCTGGCTCCTGCCCCTTCCAGAACGTTCTTGCCCCACGGAGCTGCGCCGGGTCAGACCTCGTCTCCCCAGGCAGCCGGCGTTGGGGCAGCCCCGCAACAGCATCGGGGGGGGGGTGTGGGTGCGTGGGCAGCTGGCGGCGGGCCCAGGCCCAGAGCGAGGGGAGGGGGCTCCCGTTGGACCTTCCCCTAGACCCACGCCCGCTCCTTTCCCCCCAGGTGAACCGGGAGCTCGCCAGGAGCTGGCGCTGCGCTCCCGCAGCGCGTGGGCTCCGGGCAGCCCACGCGGGACAGGAGCCGAACCGCAGTCCCAGAAAACCGCCCGCGGAGAAGAAAGAAAGAAGACGGAACGCCCCGACACCCGCTCTGTCTTTGCACCGCAGAACCAGGGGAGAGCGCGAACGCAGTCCCCCACTACCACAAATTATGCAGTCGAGTTTCCCGCATTTGGGGAAATCGCAGGGGTCAGCACACCCGGAGTGCAGGGGATGAGCCTCGCCCTGGGAAAACCACCTGCCTGATCATGGTGTCTCCCCTGCCAGGTAAGTATGCCCCCGCCTCCCCGACCACCCGCACCCACCACAGCGCACGCACCCCCAGCACACGGACACCAGCCCCGCGAGCCCACCCCGGGCCCTCCCAAACAACCCTCCCCGCCCCGCCCCGCGCCCACGCCCCGAGCCCGCTCCGCGCCCACGGGGGGCTCAAGAGGCGCCCCGCGTGGCGTGGGCTTGGTCCCGGCATGCGGCGCGGCGCCGCTCTGCATGGACACGCCCCCTCCGGGGTACATGGACACGCCTCCTCCGAGCTGCACGGACACGCCCACCTCGCCTCCAGGCCCCGCCCCTCCCTGCTCCCCGCGGCCCCGCCCCCGGGCCCGAGCTCCCCGGGCCCGCCGGAGCCTGGCGCTGGGGCTTGCGGAGCCCAGCCCGGGAGCGGCCCGGCCCCCGTTGCCCCGGGCCGACACCGGCGTGCAGTTGGCTCTGGTTTTGCGCCAAGGAGATAGAGCTCGTCCTTTGAGGACGGGGCAGGATGAGCCAGGCCTTGGAGATGGCTCAAGGACGATTGACCGAGGAACTGCTGAGCGGGAAGCGCGGTCTGTGGACGTTCCTGAGGGACACGTCCCGCTGTTCCCTTGAGTACCTCACAGATCGACACCGCGTGAACAGCGGGCTGAAAACCAAAGGTCCGGAGTATTTTGAGGCGACTGGCTGCGAGCCGGCCCCGCTCCAACAGCAAAAATCGCACCCCGAGGCTGGGAGACCCCGTCCCAACGAGGGACCCTGCCTCTCCGAGGACGCGCAGAGCGACTCTGTCGTGTCAGCAGCCTGCTATTAATGGAAGCGAGCGGAGGCCAGGGGATGGTGCGGACACGGAACGGTACCGATAAGGGATTGTACGACGAGTGGCACGGAAAATCCTTACGTGTGCCGGCTCTGGGGGAAAGCCCCTGGTACCTGGGCTTGTGCAGTTCCGAAATAAGCAGCATTGCTGAAGAATGGCTCAAAGAGCGAGGGCACGGGTCCCTAGAGATAGAACAGATTATTTGCACCTCGCCACCAGGACTGGCTGAGTAGCTCCAAGACGATGTCCAGCAGAGCGAAAAGAGACACGCACGGTCTGACACCTGCCCGTAAAGATGATGATGAATTACGGTCAGCAACCGTGCGAATATTTGCCTCCTCCTTCACACCAGGGCTGGCAGCCGCGCGGGCGCTGACACAATAGAAAAGTTGGCGTGCTGGACAGTGAAACGGTTCAACGCAACTACCGCCATCCTCTCTCCAATGGTGGATGATACGGACAGGACAGTCTCCGACACTCGGTGTTGCAGAATCGGGCAGCCACTGACTTTTTGCTGCTGGCCCAAGGACGCGGTTGCGAGAACTTTGAAGGAACGTGCTCTTTTAATTTGTCAGATCACAGCGAGTCGATGCATAAAAGGTTGGATTGGCTAAAAGAACATGTGCATGGAATACGAGGGAATGCTAACCCGTTTGATACCTGGTTGAAATCCGTTTGGTGACCGTTCCCCTTGGCTTGTATCCCTTACTAAGGAGGGTTTGAGATTGCTGCTTATTGTACTGCTGATAATCGTCAAAATAGCTTGTCGTTGTATTATGAAAGGGGTAACAAAAACGACGAATGGGGCCTTGCTCGTTGTCCTGGTTTCAGTTAGAACAGAGTGAATTTTCTTCCTAGTAGCTGGTAGAATGCTATGTTTTGGCTTAGGATGAGAAGAGTGCTGATAGCACCCCGATGTTTTAATTGTCGCAGAGCAGTGCTTACACCAAGCCAAGGATGTCTCAGCTTCTTGCTCTGTCCTGCCAGCGGGCAGGCTGGGGGTGCAACAGGAGCTGGGAGGGGACAGACCCAGGACAGGTGACCCAATCTGGCCAAAGGGGTATTCCATAGCATCTGACGTCACGCTGAACAATACTTAGGGGTGGCTAGCCAGGGGGAGGGGGCCGGACTGCTCGGGGTTAGGCTGGGCATCGGTCAGCGGGTGGCGAGCAACTGCATTGTGCATCACTTGTTTGTACATATTATTAGTAGTAGTACTATTATCATCATTGTACTATTATTGTTATTGTTGTTATTGTTATTATTGTTATTGTTATTTTCCTGTCTTATTAAACTGTCTTTATCTCAACTCACGGGCTTCACTTTTTATTTCTCTCCCCCGTCCCAGAGAGGGAGGGGGGAGGGTGAGCGAACTGCTGCGTGGTGTTTAGCTGCCGGCCGGGTTAAACCACGGCACTTGTACAAAAAGGGCGAATTGTTGAAGAATGGCTCAAAGAGCAAGGGCACGCGTCCCTAGAGGAATTGTACAAGCGAGGCAAAGAAAATACAGAGCTTATAGCCACGGAGTAGGCCGGATGAGAAGCATTCTTGTGAAAATATGCAAGGAGCAGTCTGTCCCTGAGAGAGGGAGAAACAGGTGGATCTGAGGCCCGGGAAGGTAAGGGAGTAGCTTATGGGCTGTAACCGCAAGTAGGAGAAACAGTATTTTTTTTGCGACGCTTTTAGGCTTAGCCAGTAGGATAGTGGCCAGTAGGCATAATTATAGCTGTGTCCATAAATATACGGGTATCTGCGCAATAAAGTTGAAGCTTGTGTCACCACTCGTATTGAGTCGATCACTTGCTTCCCCGCGCCGAAATCGGAGGGTCTCGCACTCGCAGCAGCATCTCGACCCAGCGCGTGGATCGGCTCACCCCACGCCGGGTGACAAATCTGAACTTTTTGTCGGACAACGGGGACGGGGAAGGCCCTTCCCGGCCGCAGCCTGGCGCGGGAGGAGGAGAGGGGCAAGGCTGAGCTGGGCAGAAGGACCGCATGCCCCAGGACAGTGCCGAGCCGAGCCCGGGATGACGCGGGGCGACGCGGCTTCTGCCGCACCACAGAGGTCAGACGCAGCGTTAACACGGGGCCTGCTTTATTAGGGTCCGTGCTGCCGCCCCTACTGCTGATCCACGTTCTTGACGCGCAGGACGACGGGCACCGAGGTGCAGGGGATCATGCCCAGGTCTGTGATGACCAGATCCACCAGGTCGGGCGGTGTCACGTCGTAGACCAGGTTGAGGAGGCGCAAGGACTTGTTCTCTGACCAGCCGCCCAGCTGGGCCTGCCCCTTGCGGAGCACGATCAGGTCGTCGGGGTCATCTGCGGGGAGAGGAGACGCTGCGGGATCGGCGGTAGGGGCCGCGCTGCCGCCCACAGCCCCCCGCATCTGCCCCTCCCGGGCCGGGGTCCCCCTCGTTCAGGGAGAGGAACGAGGGGACGGTTCAGCAAGTCCTGTCCTGGCCAGCAGCAGGAGCAGGGAGCAGATCCCGGGCGGGAAGAAGGGGACAGAAACCATACCCAGCTCGTTGGAGACAAAGGAGTCTGTCTGCACCCGCTCGCAGAACTTGTAGGTCTCGCAGCACACCAGCACGGGCACGTTGTAAGCCTTGGAGACCAGCGCTATCTGGGATGTCCCCACCCGGGACATGACTGAGCCGTTGGCCAGCAGCGCATGGGCTCCTAGCAGCACTTTGGACACCTGTTGGAGAAGCGCAGGCATGTGTCAGTATCTTCTGTCACGCTTCAGTCTCATCCCTGGCCTGCCACCACCCTCAGCACGGCCCCGCTTCACTCCTCACCTCAGGCAGCACATAGGAAATGGCGTTGATCATCACATAGGTGCAGTGAATGCCCTTGCGCACCAGCCGGCGCAGCGTCTCCCGGCCCTCCAGCCGCGGCCGGCTGTCCACCACGATCACACGGAAAGCGCGGCCCTTCTGCATGTGGGCATCACACAGCGTGCGGTTCACCAGGGACGAGCTGGCAGACACTGGTCAAGGGGCTGCTCTGGGCAGGCCGAGCTTTCCCCGACCCGCGTTGCTGCCCCAGCCCACCCACACCGAGGTTGCTTGCTGATGGCATCGCCCCAAAATGCAGCCAAGAGGCCCAAGATGTCCCTTGGCACTGGCTGCAGTGTGGCACTCATCAGGTGCCAGCTGGGCAGGAGTTCTGCGTTAGCACGGGGTCTTGCCCAGGGGACAGCCCTACCTAAACGTGTCTGACTCCCAGGGCAGGCTGTAGCAGAGTGGGTGCTGCCACACAGGCCTCCAGGCACATCCTGCCCAAAGGAATCCCAGGAGGCGTCTGTGTTACCTGGGGCAAGAGTTGGATTCCCACCAAGTACCTGATGGGCTGGCACTGCCTAGAGATAAGTCTGGGCAGAGCTGCAGCCTGCCCTCACCATTATCAGTCCCATCCTTCCAGGCACCACCTCACTACACTCCTCGGGCCCCCTCCCTGTCTTCGCACAGAAAATCACCCCCATGTCTCAGTGCTCTTTGGAAGCAGTGCTGACCTCCCCCTGTCCACAACCACAACAAACGGCTCCCCCTCCAAACCCTCTCCAAATGTCCTTCTCGTTATGCACCAGGCCTGTGCTGGAGCCTCCCTCTGCTCCTTCATCTGCCAATCACCCAGGAAGCGCACAGACTCTTTTGCCACAGCAGCATCTAGTTCCCTTTTCCTCTTTTACTTTCCAGGACATACTCCCCCTAAGGAGGAACAAGCTTCCTTATTTCTGCTTCCTGACACATGACTTTGCTGCAGTCTGTTTAAAATGCCAGTAAACAGCCGAGGCTGCTCTGCAAATGTTCTGTATTTAAGAAATGGCAAATCTGGGTTTCTTGAAACATTTCAGTCTAGACATACATGTATGCAAGCAGAGGACAGTGCTGAGCCCTGAACAAGAACAGCAAAGGCTCATTAACGAGCCTTCTATAGGCCTTGCTGATGGCAACGGTTTTAGGCCTGCTGCCAGGTAAGGTGTTGTCAACTGCTACAGGTCTGGAGGTCTGGGAGTCTGGTTTACTCAAAATGGAAAGCAGCACAAACCTGAACATTCACAAGCTGAGTTCTTATTCATTCGCACAGCTACGTTCATCAGTACAGACTGGGATTAGGCTCTGTGATCAGACCTTCCTCTTTGCCCCTCTAATGAGTCCGAGAGTTCCCTCCCTCCCAGCACACAGGGAAGTCAGAACAAGGTCAGCAGAGCGCCCTCCCCAGCGGAGCCCTTCAGGGATGCCTGCTCGCAGCCTCACCAGCCAACACTGCCCACTGAGCTCTGCTGGCATGGTCTGGTGTTTGCCCCAGCTGCCGCCAGGCAGCAAGTGCTTCGGCACTGCCTCGTGACGCCAGCTCATCAACCTGCCCGTCTTCCAGGATGGGACAAGTCCCAGCTAGTGCTTTGGAAAAAGCAGAGCGCTCAGCAATATTCTCTCATCCAGTTAGTGAGGGCTGATCCCAGGGCCATGCTATACTTCAACCCAACACCCTCACATATCCTTTGTTCTATCCCACCAGTCATGAACTTCTCCCTTGTGTGTGCTCCCCACCACAGCTGAGTTCTGACCAACACCCCTTGACTACCCACTCCCTGCTTATTTCTTGGTGCTGCCCCTATTTTCCCCTCAGCAAAAGAAGACCTAGAACCACAAACCCTCCCTACCTCTTGGACAATGCTGAAATTCTCCCACCACTGAAAAATTGCAAGAGCTTCCTATGTTCATTCCACTGCTCTGTCTCTATCTTCCACCCCGTGGCCTGGCTGCTCCTTCTTACCATCCGTACACCAGGATGACATCGTGGTCATTTATCTTCTCAAAGGCAGATTTTGAAATGGCTTCAGCTGCCAAAACAATTTTCTCCCGCAGATAGTTGTCAATAGTGCTCTGCAGCTTCTCCTTTGCCTGGGGAGACAGTACCATCACATACAGCATGGCCTGGCCACGCTGCAGCCACTCGGCTGTCCTTTGCCACCTGGGAGGACAGTGGGCTCAGCAGTCTGCAAGCGGAGAGCCCCATCCTGCTCCCAGCCTGTTTGCTGAATGGCACCTTCCCGCAGTAAGGGCTCTGTGGGGCACATGGGGCCTGCTCCTGCTCCAGTGCGAGCTCACTAGCACACCACAGTACCTCACTGCAACATCAGGACCTCCCCAGCTGCGCTCATTGCTTCCCCTGCATCTCCCAGGTCAGTCACTCTGGTCATCCACCCCACAGAGATTTTACTGTCCAGATCTCACCAGCCTGACTTCTTGCAGCCTGTTGGCCACACTGTCACGTAGGTGGACAGCTCCTCATGTACAGCCACCACCCTGCCCCTACTCCACAGCCAAGAGGTTCCTGCAGAGCCTTTTGTGCTGGGTGGAGCTGAGCATTGAAAAACACTTTCTTCCTCATCCGTGACATTACTGATGCTGCCAAACAATGCTCAGACTGTGCTGGTGGGCAAGGACAGCTCATGGTGCCCATGTGCTGCAGCCTTTGTGGCCTCCCTGTGGTGGACAGCGCCAGCTGGACCAGTCTGGGAGGCCTCCAGCCCTCCAAGAGTCATTCCTTGTTGCAATAGGCGCAATGCTGGTTGCCAGCCAGGCCTGTGGTGGAGCACTGTGCTCACTGTGACCACGTGCTTCTCCTGCTGCAGCTTCCCGTTTTACATCCCTGGTCCTGATGGGCTCCAGTCCCACCAGCCTACAGATGTTTGGTGTTCGCTGTGGTGCACCCCAGCCCCTTTGGAACCTGCTGGACTGTGCTTGCAGGCAGAGGGGGAGCAGGTCTGGCTGCAGTCCCTTCTCAGGCTGTGGCTGGTGACACTCATGGCCAGTAGCCTTCTGGATTCTCTGCAGCACTGTTTGCATCCTGTCACCTCCCCCTGCTTGAACTGTGACAGGGCTGTGCCTCCGCCCTGGGCTCACAGCCAGAGGGCTGGACCCTGCTGCTTATGCGTGGTCACTCACCTCCTCCTCTCTCAGGGTGTCAGGGAGGCACGAAATCTCCTTCTTGAGGAACTTAATGGCATTGCCCATGCTGACTGAGAGGGGCCGGCATTGGTTCAGGAAGCTGTAGAGAGAATCATAGAATGGCCTGCGTTGAAAAGGACCTTAAAGATCATCTAGTTTCAACCCCCCTGCTCTGGGAAGGGTTGCCAACCACTAGAGCAGTCCAAAACCTCCCTGGACTACCTGTTCCAGTGCCTCACCACCCTCTGAATGAAAAACGTTCTCTTAATTTCCAACCCAAATTTTCCCCTGTCTTAGTTTAAAACCATTCCCCCTTGTCCTATCACTACCAACACACGTAAACAGGCATTCCCCCTCCTGTTTATATGCTCCCTTGAACTTCTGGAAGGCCGCAATGAGGTCTCCCTGGAGCTGGAGCCTTCTCTTCTCCAAGCTAAACAAGCCCAATTCCCTCAACCTTTCTGTGTAGGAGGTGCTCCAGCCCTCTGATCATCTTAGTAGCCCTCCTCTGGACCTGTTCCAAGAGCTCCACATCCTTCTTGTGCTGGGGGCCCCAGGCCTGCAGGCAGTATTCCAGTTGGGGTCTCACCAGAGCAGAGGGGGACAATCACCTCCCTCTCCCTGCTGGCCACCCCTTTTTTAATGCAGCCCAGGACATAGTTGGCCTTCTGGGTTGCAAGAGAGGAAATGTACTTAGCTTACTTAGCTTCAGGGTAGCTTGGAGGACAATGATGGTGAGAGGGAGGATGCAGCTGGGCTGGGGATGGCAGCCAGAGAGGCAGAACCAGAGCCCCAGGAAAGCCAAACAAAGCTTGGGTAGAACAGCAACCTGGAGAGACGCCCGATGGACCACACTCAGTGGAGCTTCAGTCCCTCTGCCCTGGCACCGAGACCGCTCACCTGATGTGTGGCTTTAGCTTGGCCACCAGGTCCCGTGACAGCTCCTCGTTAGGGGGAGTGGAGTAATCTCGAATCAGCTGAAACAGTAAGAAAGAATCTGAGTTCAGTGCAGCCGCCCCTTCTGGCCAGGCACTGCATGTGCCCAGCCTCTCTGAGGAGGCTGCAGACCAGGCAAAAGTGTGTACTGTGCAGCTTGGCACACTTTTACGGGGTGACAAAGGATGCTCCAGGAACTCAAATCTGCAACAGCTGCAGCACCAGAACAGGAGCCTGGCAGCATGGATGCCCCAGGCCAAAAGGAAGAGGTCTGAAGAGGACTGAGCACAGTCATAGCCCCAACAACTGGGGAACAGGAAGAGATGCCTGCAGCTGGTGCAATGCCCCTGCTGCCTGGTGGGCATGGGGCTCTGACATACCTGTTTGAAGACTTCCAGCAGGGCAATGCAACGGGCATTGGAACCATTGATGATACCCTGGGAGTACTGGAGGCCAAGGCGCACCACAGCTGGGTGAATTACCGTGGAGGGGATGCTGCAGGGACAAAGGTGAGAACTGTCAGCTCTGGTACTCTACAGCCCAGGGAAGGCTAACCCATGGCCAGACCTCTCCCCAAGCAATCCAAGGGATGCCCCAAGAAGAGATCTGTCAGCCCAGCCCTGCTTGCTCTGTGACCTGAGACATCAGGCCAGCCCCACTGCCCCTGTTCCACTGCCTCACACTCCCTGAGGACAGCGTTCTTCCTCTCACAGGCAGGACATCAGCTGCCCCTGCTGCCACTCCTCACAGCAGGTGAAGGGGCCGCCCCCATCCACGCCACATGCAGAACAAGGACACCCATTCCCCAGGGCCATTTTGCAGACAAGCTGGATGAAGCACAGCCAAGTGGTTGCCAGGGGCCTGGGCTGGGGAGGACACATACCTCATCTGCTGTGTCAGCGGCTTCTTCCGGCTGTACTGGTGCAAATGGGAGAACAGGTTGACCTTGGTGCCATAGTCCTGCCTCAGAGGTACCTGTCACCAAACAGTGCTGATGATGACTTACTTGTTCAAGGCTGCCATACAGCCCTGCTCACTCCAGAACCACCGATCACACCCAGTGCTTATTGGCAGCACAGCAGAGGTTTCCCCTGCCCAGCAGAGACCAAGTCCTACTCCCCACCATGCATGAACCTGACCCGCACCACATAAACCTGCGGCACGACTGCCCTGTAGCATGCAGCCTGTTATCCAGCCCTCCTCCTACCTGCTGACGCTCCAGCTTCTTGGCTAGTTTCCTCAGGGCAGCAGGGTCATCCACCTGCACGTGCTCTGGCAGCCGCTTCACCACTGTGAGAACGATGAAGAGGGTGGTGTGAAGCACTACCACCCTGGTGCAGCCCCCAGCTCAGCCGTGCTGCCCCAACACTCAGGAAATGAAGGGTTCCAAGGAAAGGGACAATGGGAATGGCGCAAGGATCAGACAGGCACATCCTGCAGGACCCTGGCCCACTCCCTCCCTGCTCACCCACCTGCCCTCTGCACCCCAGCCGTGACATCTTTACCTGTTGGGGGCTCAGTGGGGGTCAGCCTGGGCTTGGCTGGTGTGGCTGCCTGGCCCAGCTCTGCTTTCTTGGCCTGCTTCTGGGCGCGCTCAGCCTCCTGCTTGGCCCGGCGCTCCGCTCGCAGCTCTGCTTTGCTCTTGCCCCCCGTGGGCTTCTCACCATCGTTGGGGCCATCAGCCAAGGTTGGTGAGGATGAGGGGTGAGGAGTGACTGCAGGAGACAGAAGGGGGAGGTCTGCGCCCAGCCTCCGTCACTGGGGGATGCAGCCCCACACATGGGGCAGCCAGCGGTGGGGAGACTCCTCTGCGCAGGGGCCTGCCTTTGGGGGTGTGAGGGAATAAACCCCGTGTTCTCCAGCACCTCCCTGTCCCCGTACAAAGACACGGGGACCATCAGGCCAGCCCTGCTGCCAGGCCAGCGGCCCCTCCGTAACCCCGACCCCGCACGGCTGCGGACACTGCTGTAGGAGCGAGCAAGGACAGCTCCGGCCCGCAGCGCGGTGGGTGCCGGCGGTGCCGCGATGGCCGCCCCTGCCCGGGGACGCTCCCGGCCCGGGCTCGGGGTGCCCGGGGCTGGCCCGCGGGGAGGGGGGGGGGGGGCACTCACCGCGGGGCTGCCCGGGCTCGGGCGCCGCTCCCTGCTCGGGGGGCTCCGCCGCCGGCCCCTTCTCGCTCCTCTTCTTCTTCTTCTGCTGCTTCTTCTCCTTGCGCAGCTGCAGCTTCTCCTCGCGGGACAGCTCCGGGACCTGCGGGCACACACTGATGGGCCCGGCCCCGCACCGAGCCCCGGCCCCGCACCGAGCCCCAGCCCCGGCCCCGGCCCCGCTCACCTGCGCTGCGCCCGGCCCCGGCGCGGCAGCCTCGGAGCCCGCACCTGGAACGAGAGGAGCGTGAGAGGGGCCCCGGCGGCGGGGCAGAGGCCGGGGGGACCGCGAGGCGCGGGGCCCGTCCCGCAGCCGCCGCCGCCGGGGGGCCCGGTCCCGCCGCAGCCCCGCGCTCACCGCCCGGCGCCGCCCGCTCCGCCATGGCGCCCGCCCGCAGCGCCCCCCGCCGGCCGGAGGGCGCCGCCGCTCCTCGCCCGCCCGTGACGTCACGGCCCGACGCGTGACGCGCGGTGACGCCACGCGGGGCCCGAGCCCGGGGCCGCGCCCCCCCCCACCCCCCCCCGGCGGGGACTCCGGGGCCGGGCCCGCGGGGGCGGCCGAGGGGCGGTGGGACCGGGGGGGCGGCGCCGGGAGCCCCGGAGGCGGGGGAGTCAGCGGGGCCCGGGGGCGGCCCAGGCACCGCTGGGTGGCAGCTGCCGTGCGAGGGCCGCGCCGGCCCCGCCGGGTGCCCCCCCCCCCTCCGTCCCCCCCGGGCCCGCGGGCGCTGTAGCGGGGCGGGGCGGGGCGGGGCGGGCCGGCCCCGGCGGGCGGTTCTCGGCCGCGCCATCGCGCGGGCCCCGCGGGGCGGCGCCGCGGAGCGCCCGGCCCGAGATGGCGGCGCGCGGCCGGTAGCGGCGGGCGCGCGACCCCGCCCGGTCCCGGTCCCGGCCCGGCCCCGCCATGCACTTCTCCATCCCCGAGACCGAGACCCGCGCCGGCGACGGCGGCGCCGCCTACGTGGTGAGCGGGGCCGCGGGGCGGCGCGGGGCGGGCCCCCCGCCCGGTTCCGGCAGCGCCCCGGCGGGGACGGCGGGCGGCTGGGGACCGGGACCGGGGCCGGGGCCGCCGCAGCTCCCCCCCAACCGCCCCCTCCCGAGCCGGCCGGGCCGGGCCGCTGCTGCCAACCGCGGGGGGGGCGGTGCCGCCCGGCGCTCCCCGGCCGAGCTTGGCCCCTTCCCGGGGGGAGCCGGGCCGGGCCCCCGGGGCGCTCCGGCGGTGCCCGGGCCTTCCCCGTCGCCCGTGCGGGCGGCTGGCCCCGTGCCCTGCGGGGGGCTCGGTGCGGCGGGGGGGGGGGGGAGGCGCTGCCCGTGCCCGTGCCCGTGCCCGCGGCGCAGCCCGGCCCCGGCCCCGCTTCCTGTTTTGCTCCGTGCGCCGTGAACGCGCCCGGCCCCGCGGCTGCTCCGGGAGCGCGGCCCTGGGGGGCCCGGGGGGGGCCGCCCCCAGGCGGGGGCCGTGGCAGCGCCCCCGGCAGCACCCGGGTGCCCGGAGCCCCCCCCGCGGCTTGGCGGAGAGTAGCGAGTGCAGGACCCCGTGTCCGGTGCTGCCCCCTCCGATCGCATCCTGGCTGTCCTCGGGCCGCGGGGTCCCTTCCTGCCCCAGCGCAGGCCCTGCCCGGAGCCCCGTGCCGCAGACAGCCCCCGGCTCCTGCTCCGCCTTGGCGAGAGGTCTGGCTCCGGGGGGGTCTCTGCAGGCGTCCCAGCAACACGAGGCGGTCGCCTGGGGACGCGGGCAGTCATGAGCTGCAGGAAGGGCTGGGGGGGACCTGGACAAGAGTGAGCACTGGCGTCTGCGGCTGCACAAAGGTCGCAGGAGCAAGATGCACGGGTGTTAGGCCCTGTGCTCTCCCATGGACTTTGCCCTCAGGTGCTGCGATGACTCCTTAGGCAGGCAAAGACCTCATCTCCTGCATCAGCAGATTGATCGTTGAGTCTGGGCAGGAGCTGGTGGACCCCCAGAGAGCCCTGCTGGCACAGGTCCCACCAGGTGATGCTGATACCACCCAGCATCAGCCACGGTCTCCGAGCCCTCTGCAGAGACCTGGCCTGAGGAACAGGGCTGTGGCATTCGTGTCAGAAGGTGTTATAAGGAAGCCAACATGAGCTCCAGCAAGTGCAGAGCTGGTGTGTCCTGGAGAAGCGCCTCCACTGACCTTGGGCAGCCCTGGCTTTCCGCTGGGCTGGTGCTCTCTGGGGTGGAACTGCTGCAGAGGTGTGCCAGCCTCTGTCCTGGGCTAGGGGCTGGAGGTGTTACAGAATCAGAGAGTGGCTTGGGTTGGAAGGGACCTCACCCAGTGCCACCCCCTGCCATGGGCACGACCCCTGCTCCCAGCCCCATCCAGCCTGGCCTTGGGCACTGCCAGGGATGGGGCAGCCTGCGCCAGGGCCACGCTGCCCTCAGAGGGAAGGATTTCCTTCTAATGTTTAACCTAAATCTTCCCTCTTCTAGTTTAAAACTGTTACCCCTTGTCCAATCACTATCTGCCTGTGTAAAAAGTCACTCTCCATCTTTTTTATAAGCCTCCTTTAAGTACTGAAAGGCCACAATGAGGTCTCCCCAGAGCCTTTTCTTCTCCAGACTGAACATTCCCAGCGCTCTCAGCCTTTCTTCCTAGGAGAGGGGCTCCAGCCCTCCGATCATCTTCATGACCCTCCTCTGGACCCACTCCAACAGGTCCAAGCCTTTCTTGTGCCATGAGCAGGAATTACTGAATTTATAGCAGCATGTCCTGCTGGCAGCTGTACACCAAACTTTCAGTTTTCAAACAGCCAGTGCCCCCGTAGTGCTGTGGCAGGCAGCACACAAGGAAGGAGCCCCCTGCCCCGTGGTGAGGGCTGGCCATGGCCACGCACCCCCAGGAAGCAGTGCAGTGAGCCTGGGCCAACGGCCCCTGGTGGTGGCAGTGTCCTGGCCGTGTGGCATCTGCTTTCTGCTGTCATGTTGCTGAGCTCGCCTCCTTCGGATGGCTTGTGGGAGCGTGGAAAACAGAAGTAACCTCCTGCCTCTTCTTGCTGCTGAGAGAGGGAAGGGCCTGCTGCCTGGGGACACCCATGTCTGTGGGGCTGCCTGGTGGCTCCATGCTCTCCCTGTGGTTGGACAGATGTAGGGTTGCACACTCCTGGTGTCAGGCAGACACATCCCTTGAATGCTCTTGCGCTCCTTTAGTTTTGACTACATTTACCAAACTGCATGTCTGTGCTGTCACTGACATATCTTTTGAGGAGCAGTGACACAAGAGCCCTTCAGTGCCCTTATTGTACTTACCTGTGCAAGTTCTGGGAGCTTGTCTGATCCTGTCCTTGCTGATGTGCAGTCCTTAACTTCTGGCAGCAGCCTCTCCTGGTCCTGGATGTGTTGGAGATGCTGTAAGAGAGTGTGCCCGGGGGCTGCTTATTGTGTGCATCAGCATGGTTCAGGGGTGCACGGGGCTGCTCATACCCCCGTCCAGGCTGCCTGTGAGAGCTGGGCAAGTCCTGGGCCCTTCAGGGGAAAGATGCCTGAGAGGCAGAGAAAAGTGCTTGTTGGGCAGTGGCTGGAGAAGGTTGAGCGCTGGGCAGCGTGGTGTGGGAGCCTGGCTGGCTGTCAGCGTTGGTGCCTGGGCTAGGTCAGGGCCTGCAAGACTAACTTGTCCCTCACAGCGGTGCTGGGCCCGGCGTGGGGTGTGTCTGGGGATGTCTGGGCCTGGCTCTTCTTGCATCAGGGCTGAGCTGCCCCGCTGGGTCTGGCTGGAAGTCCCTGCCACCCATTTCCTGAGCGCCTGCTGGGACCATGTCCAGGGCAGCACAAGGCTGGGCTGCAGAACTTCACGGTGCCTGTCTGCAAAGCGGAGTCGTCGTGGCTGTGCCTGGCCTCCCTGGGGCTGCAGGCTCTCTGGGCCCCTCTGCAGTGAGTCCTTCAGCACTGACTCTGAGCCAGGAATGGCTGAGCCCTTCCAGACAGCATGTCCATGCCAACCCGCTGTGGTATCCTGTCTCTATGGCCACTTGGGCTCTTTCTACATCCTTGAGGGTAGCAGAAAGGAGCCACTTGGTCTCTGGGGCTGGCGTTTATGCTGGTACCCCTGAGGGGAATCCCCCCTTTTTTGGTGTCCTTGGGAGTGTTGCCTCTTCCTGTACAGGTTCCTCTTTTTGGAAGGGGGGAGGGAGGAGGCTGTGTGCTTGGCAGATCCCAGGGCCCTTCCATCCCTACCATGAGATTGCAATCTTTGGTTTTGACCTGTGCCTCTCCCCGCAGGCCTACAACATCCATGTGAATGGGGTGTTGCACTGCCGAGTGCGCTACAGCCAGCTCCTGGGGCTGCACGAGCAGGTAGGGAGCCTTGGTGCTGCTGTGGGGCTGCCTGTGGGACTGCTCCGTGGTGCCCTGTGTCCCTGCAGGCAGGGTATCGGGTCCCACGGGGTTGGGGACAGGAATGTCTGGGTGCTGCAGGAAGGCAGCGCACGCTGCTGCAGAGCAGGGGTGCTGGGCTCTGTGCTGGCTGTGGGTTCACACATGCCGCCTGCTGTTGGCACAGGGTTTGGCCAAGACACCGCTTTCTGTGCCCTGGCACTTGGCACAGGCTTCTGCTCACACTGTGACAGTCTGCCTTGACTCTTGCAAGTCGCTAGATGAGGAATGGGTGATGAGCTGCCTGCTCCCCTTGTCAGAGCCCTGGAAATCAGCCAGGTTTGGGAGCTGGGGCAGTCACCGTCTCCCTGGAGGCTCTCACAGCACTCTGCTCTCTTCCCAGCTAAGGAAGGAGTATGGCGCTAATGTAGTACCAGCCTTTCCCCCAAAGAAGATCTTCACGCTCACCCCAGCAGAGGTGGAGCAACGACGGGAACAACTGGAGAAATACATGCAGGCTGGTAAGCTGGGTCTGCCCCATGTGTATGGTGGCTCAGGACCTGCTTCCCTGGCTCGGCAGCTCAGGGCATGGTGGCACTGCCTGGATCGCTCCCTGTGGCCACCTGGGTCTGGCTTTGGCCTCTTCCAACCCACAGTGCTGAGCATGCTGCTGCCTGTCTTGGTGTTTGCAGCTGTGCAATGATAATAGCCAGCATTGTCCCCTGAATGTCAGCAAGCAAGAAGCAGTACCACTGGGGCTGCTTCTCCGTCTCCAGCCCCTTCCCTTTCCCTGCACTAGCAAACGCGAAGACCTGCTGGAGCCTCTGTCTCCAGGGGATCCATGGCTGTCCATGAGTGCTCCCTGCCCCCAGCGCACACTTAGTCTGGGTGCCATCACTGAGGGACTGTAGAACAGATGGGAATTGGCACGGCTCCCTGCCCCTTTCTACCTAATGCCCGATTCCTTGCTTGTCTTCCACCCCAGTGCGGCAGGACCCGACGCTGGGAGTCAGTGAGACCTTCAACAGCTTTCTGCGCAAGGCCCAGCAGGTGAGGAGGGAGCCGGGCGGCCCACGTGGGGTGTGTGGACTGCCCTGGCTGGGGTGGCTCATGGCAGTGCCCTTGGACCGGGGGCAGGGGTGGATGGGGCCAGGCTGCCAATCCTCTCTCTCTGCAGGAGACGCAGCAGATACCGACAGAGGAGGTGGTGCTGGAAGTGCTGCTCTCCAATGGCCAAAAGGTCAAGGTCACCATCCTCACCTCGGACCAGACGGAGGATGTCCTTGAGGTGCGGGAGATCTTGTGCCGGGCAGGACCAGCCCATCCTGCTGAGTCCCGTGATTTTGCACATTTGCAGGAGGAGTCCCCTCAGCCCGGCAGGCCGTGAGGAAGCTCCCTTGCCCTTCCTGCCTTGTCCCTGCCCCAGAGCAGGGTTGTCCTCAGGGGGCTGAGGAGCAGCGGAGCTGAAAATTGTGTGCTGATGTCCTTATGTCCCTCCATGAGCCCACCTCAGTGTTGTGAGGCCCGCAGTTTGTTTTGCAGTGGTAGTGATCCCCTGGCCCCACCTGTCCATTTGCTCTCCCTGCCCTGTCCCCAGCTCAGCAGAGGTCCTGGCTCCCTTCATAGGGAGTTCCCCTTAAATTGCGTGGGCTGGATCTCACCATGGGGCTCCAGGGGGAGGACGTGGAGGTGCCGTCTCTTTGTGGGAAGTCGTCACCTCCTGCTCTTGCTCTCAGGCTGTGGCCTCCAAGCTGGATCTGCCCGACGACCTGATCGGCTACTTCAGCCTCTTCCTAGTGAGAGAGACAAAGGATGGAGCTTTCTCCTGTGAGTAGAGCACGTTGAGGGAAGCCCCACAGGGGCTGCATGGGCCATCTGCCCTTGGGGGGGGGGAGAGCAGCACCTTGCCCCAGAGCGAGAGTCCTGTGCCTGGAGCAGGTGGCCCTGTGCTGGGTGATGGGGGCCCTGGGGGCTCCCCCAGCACCGAGCTGCTGCTGAGCTGCTGTTCCCTGCAGTTGTACGGAAGCTGCAGGAGTTCGAGCTGCCGTATGTGTCTGTCACCAGCCTGCACAACTCTGAGTTCAGGATCATCCTGCGCAAGAGGTGAGCTGCAGGGCTGGCAGGGCAGCTGCCCCTGGGTGGTGGGGTGGTGTCCAGGGACTCCCTGCTCTGTGGAGAGACCCCCTCCCTTCTTGCCACTGCTGTCCCTCTGGTGCTTTGACCCCCGGGAACATATCTGGGTGTCCCCATTGACACTGGGGAGGGGGGTGCCCTGCTGGGTTTGGCCCATTTCTGCTTTTCCCAGATGTGGCCCTGCCTGCCTGTGGCAGCTGATACAGAGGAGGAGGAGAGGAGGAACGTGGCAGCTGAAGGCTGCCTGAGGGAGCTGGCAGTGAGAGCCAGCCCAGCTCCTTGTCCCTGCATGTGGGGCGGTGTTCTCATCACTGTTCGGAGCTGGGGAAGAAGCTGACTCATGCGCTTCCCTTTTAGCTACTGGGACTCCTCCTATGATGATGATGTAATGGAGCATCGTGTGGGGCTCAACTTGCTGTATGCACAGGTGAGGGTCAGTGTGGCCCAGCTGGGTGAGGAGGGGGGCTTTGCACCCCTCAGCTACCGCTCCATGAGTCTCAGGTGGCCTTTGGTCCAGCTGCTCAGCAGCCTCTGCTTCTTTGTAGACGGTGTCAGACATCGAGCACGGATGGATCCTTGTCAACAAGGAACAGCACCGGCAGCTCAAGTCTCTGCAGGAAAAAGTCTCCAAGAAGGAGGTAGGGGAGGGCACGATACTGTGGCTGGAGCAGTTCCAGGCTCTGGACTGGCTCTGCTCCCCCTTGTGAACCTGTGATGCTGAGTTTGGTGCCTGTTCCCCGACCAGCAGAAGCGTGGTGGGAGGGTGGCTGTCAGTGCTGACTTTCCCTGGCTCTGCCCACAGTTTATCCGCCTGGCGCAGACCCTGAAGTACTATGGCTATCTCAAGTTTGATCCCTGCGTCACAGACTTCCCTGAGAAGGGATGTCACGTCGTTGTCAGTGCTGGCAACAATGAGCTCAACTTCCAAGTGCGGCTGCCAAATGAGCAGATAAAGGAAGGCAGCTTCAAGGTCACGCGCATGCGGTGCTGGCGAGTCACATCCTCAGTGAGTGCTGCTTGGGGCTCTGGGCGGCCAGGAGGGCTGCTTGGGTCTGTCGGGACCCCGCTGTGCCGGGCTGCTCCAGCAGCTCTCCTGGCTGGAAGCCTGGGGAACGTCTCAGTGGTGGTTTGGGGCTGAGGGCCTCATGGCATGAAGATGTGTGAGGGGAGCCACTGCTGACGGGAACTGACAGTGGTGAAAAACCAGCACGAGCTGTGCAGGGTGGCCAGGGCCAGCCCCTGCAGCTGGTTGCTGGCCAGTTTCCCTCTGGAAACGCCCAGCCCCTGCATGTGTCTGTGCAGGTGCCGATGAGCAACGGTCCTTCAGGGAGCAGCCCAGGGAAGTCAGAGGTGAAGCTGGAGCTGGCTTTTGAGTATCTCATGAGCAAGGACCGGCTGCAGTGGGTCACCATCACCAGTCCACAGGTAGGGCTGCCTGTACAGCAGTGGAAAAGGATGGGAGCAAGGGGGCAGCTACGAGGGAGAGGGCAGGACTGGGCTCAGTGTGGTGTCGGGAGGGCCATGAGGTGCATGAGGCCAGGCACTGCCAGCCTCGTGACACCTCTCCCTTACAGGCCATCATGCTGAGCATCTGCCTGCAGTCCATGGTGGATGAGCTGATGGTGAAAAAGTCTGGCGGCAGCATCCGCAAGGTAAGAGCTTGGTCTGGATGTTTGTCTCTGCAGCTCCCCATGTTGTCCCTGTTACTCCACGGGGTTTAGGCTTGGCCCTGCTTGCCCTCCTCAGGCAGGGGCCAGCCGAAAGATCCCCGGGGGGACAACTTCTGGAGCTGTCCATGGGGACCTGGCCACTAAGTTGAGCTTCTCCCCTGCAGATGTTTCGCCGGCGGGCAAATGGGGCCCTGCGACGCTCGGACAGTCAGCAAGCCGTGAAGTCTCCCCCGTTGCTGGTGAGCGGGACTGCTGCCGCAGTAGGGAAGATAAAAGCAAACACAGGCTTAGCTGGGTACCAGAGCCAGAGAGGCGCCACCAGCAGGGCTGTGCTGCCTTGCTCCTGTAGCCCTGGGAAAAGAAAGGGGTCCTGGGCCCGTCCCCAGGAGCCAGAGCCCCCGGGGAGGGAGGGGATCAGGGCTGGGCAGCCCCTGACCTCCTCTTGGGAGGGTTAACAGTGGCTGAGGGGCAGGGGGACAGAAGAGCAGTGGGGACGGGGGTGGCAGGTATTGTTGCCTGACCATGCTGTCCCTGCAGGACTCACCTGATGCCTCCCGCGAGCCAATGGCCAAACTCTCGGTGAGTTGTACGTGGGCGCAGCGGGTGCCATCATCCCAAAACCAAGCCAGGGGAGAGTAGGGGTCCTCCCTAACACATCTTGCCCTTTCCACAGAGCAAGCTCACCTCTGTCAGCCTGCGAGGGATCAGCCACTCCAGCTCTGCTAACGATGTGGGCGCTAACGACTTCCACGGCAATTATGCCTTTGAGGGCATCGGTGATGAAGATCTGTAGCCGCTCCCCCTTCCTAGGACAGCACTGGCCTGAGGGCCCAAGGGCCTTCGCTGAGGAATGTACGACCTGCAGACAGGTTGCAATCAACGTGCCTCTCACCTGCTACCATCCACCTTCCCTCGCTCCCCAAGGGCTGGGGATTGCATCCCAAACCCACCATTGCCTTCAGGCTGGGGGCAGCTGAGCTCCTCCTGCTGCTGGCTTCCCGCAGGGGCAGCCTGTGCTGGTGCCCAGCTGGGCGAGGGCTCGTTCCCAGAGTGGCACCAGCCTCACCCGAGCAGCGCGCCCAGGCTGAGCCCTGGAGCGGGTGTCGTGGAGCCTGGCCCCAGCTCCAGAGGGGCAGAGCCGCCCTCTTCTCCCACCCTGGGAGTACCTGGGCCCGTGCCAGGCCTGGCCGGCTGCACCAGTGGGAGCAAGCAGCTACGTGGGAGGGTGGCTGCCCTGGGGGGTGGTGGCAGCAGCCCGGTGGCACCGAGCGGCCCTTGTGAGGCTCCATAATGCCAAATTAGCATTTAGGTTTCTGCTCTGAGACAGACTGCAGTAAACTGTCTCCGGTGGGGCTCTGCGCAGAGCCCTGTCTCTAACCCGCTCATAGGCTCCAGTGTAATCTAGGCTTGTAACCACGTATCTTTTGCTGCTCCGACCGACCAGAGCATTAATGGACAGTAACCAATGTTTACATACTGCAATGATGATTAAAATGGATCCTGATTGGTATTGGGCTGTCTGTTGTGGGGGTGGCAGCTGGCCCTCCCCTCCCACCTCGGCAGCCCCCCCGTCTGTTCTCTTCTCAAGCAGAACAAGGTCCCTATGGAGAATACCAGATAACAAAACCGACTGTTTAATGCTTTTATACACAATATAAATTACACTGACTGGCATGGCAACAGCCACAGAACCAGTCCTGTTCCCCCCTCCCCCCTTTCCCCGGGCTCTGGCAGAGGAAGGCTCTGACAGGCAGGAACAGGCAGGTGCCACTCCGCGCAGTGCCTGGGGGCACGGCACCGCCGCAGCTGGGGCAGGCACCCAAGCCCAGCAGAACCGCTGGTCGTGGCTTCGCCCTGCCCAGGAAGGTTAGGGCTGCAGGAGACCCTGGCACGGCTGCTGGCCCTGCTTAAGGCCGCCCTGAGCCCCAGCAGAGTTTGCTGCCCATCTCTCCCCCAGGGAGGGTAGGGGCCACAGACAGCAAGGGGCTGGGATGCCCCGTGACCGAGGCACCCCCAGGGCCCGGCGCGGGGCCAAGCCCCTGCAGCTGGGCTAAGTGCTGTCTCAGGGCAGGGCCGTGCCCACGGCAGGAGGTGCCAGGAGGGCTTTGGCATTGCGCGGGTTGACCCAGCTCTCAGCCGTGTGGCCGTGGATCTTCTGGTGACGCTTGTAGTTGTCCCAGTGGCCAGTGGTGTAGGAGCAGTCCCGGCACTGGAAGGGCTTCTCACCCGTGTGCCGCAGCATGTGTCGCTTCAGGTTCATGCTCTGGTTGCAGCTGTAGCTGCAGAGGCTGCACTGGAAGGGCTTGTCACCCGAGTGGATGCGCCCATGGCGCTTGAGGTTGGCCAGGTTGCCGCAGGCGTAGTCGCAGAGCTGGCACTTGTAGGGCTTCTCGCCCGTGTGCACGCGCTGGTGCCGCTTCAGGTTGTCGAGGTGGGCGGAGGCATAGGGGCAGAGCGGGCAGGCAAACGGCTTCTCCCCGCTGTGCGTCTTCATGTGCCGTGCCAAGTGGTTGGGGTAGTGAGTGACAAAGGGGCAGAGGCTGCAGGCAAAGCCTTTGTCCCCAGTGCCTTTGCGGGGGCTGGAGCCCGGTTCAGTGCCCAGCACCGCCAGGCTGCAGCGGCCACAGACCTGCTCGGCCAGGCCCTCGTCCTGCGCGAACCCATCATCCAGCACCAGCCCGCACATGCGGCACGTGAAGGGAAAGAGCAGCTCGGGCAGCGCGGCCGACTCCTCGCCCCGCAGCCGAGCGCAGCCGGGCAGGAAGGGGCCGGTGCCGCTACCCATGTGCAGGTTCAGCTCCGGCAGCAGCGGCTCT
Source organism: Netta rufina (assembly GCF_964035555.1). Lineage (NCBI taxonomy): Eukaryota > Metazoa > Chordata > Aves > Anseriformes > Anatidae > Netta > Netta rufina. Next base: position 121,563,294 of record NC_140125.1, read on the forward strand.
GCAGGACAAACACAAGCAGGGCTGTCAGCAGGCGGCTCAGTGCTGGCAGGGCTCAACTCTGCAAGGAGCCCCAGCTCCAAGGGTGACGATGCCCTGGCATGGGGCTGGCGGCACAGCCCCGGGCCCAGCACAGGCTCTGTGCACCTGAGGGCGAGCGCTGGGACTGGCATAACGGAAGAGGGCAGGGCGTGCTCCCTGCCCGTCCCCAGCAGTTTCCCCCCCGACCCCGCTTTACCTGGCTCCTTGTCCTGCTGGTGTGGCCCTTCACCTTCAGGCAGGCGGTGGCTGAGCATGTGCCGCTTCAGGTTGCGGCTCTGGTTGCAGCGGTAGTCGCAGGCGGCACACTGGAAGGGCTTGTCCTGGCTGTGGACCCGCTCGTGGCGTTTGAGGTTGCCCAGGCTGCTGCAGGCAAAGCTGCAGCCCGTGCAGCGGTAGGGCTTCTCCCCCGTGTGTGTGCGCAGGTGGCGGGTCAGGTTCACCAGCTGGGCCGAGGCGTAGGCACACTGCGGGCATGCGAACGGCTTCTCCCCGTTGTGTGTCTTCATGTGGCGCTTGAGGTGGCTGGAGTAGTGGGAGGCGAAGGGGCAGAGCTGGCAGGAGTAGACAATGCGCTGGTTGCGGCTGCCCTCGGTGCCGGCACACTGCATGCAGCTCTGCCCCAGGCTGGCGGCCAGCTGCAGCCCGCACTGGCGGCAGGGCAGCGCCGCGGGGCCGGGCTCACCGCCCTCCTCAGGGTCGCTCTCCACGCTCAGCTGCTGGTACCCAGAGGAGCAGTCGTCGTCGCTCAGCGTGTACGCCGGGATGGCGATCTTCCCCACCAGGGCCTCTGCTGAGAAGAGGGCGGGGATGGGATAGGATCAGGGGCCCGGCTGGCCCAGGCACAGCCCTGTTCTGGTGCCTCTGGTCTCAAGAGGGCTGCTTCTAGGAAGGGGACTGCAGCCAGGCGGGTGCCAGGCGGCTCTGCACACCCTAGCGGCACCCAGGAGTCCATAAGAACCCCAACGCTCAGGGCAAGTAGCCCCATAACCACAGCCTGCCCCAATGTCCTGCCCCGGGGCCTGTCCCAGTCCCTCAGAAAAGCCTGCCACCACCACACCATGGCTGGCCAGGTGGTGGTGAGAAGGTGCCAGGCACAGCACCATCCAGGAAGGATGGGCTGGCACCCAAAGCACTCGCTCAGGGCTCCCCCTCAGCTGTGGTGCTGCCAAAGCCCCAGGGGGTTGCTGGTCCCACCTCCATGGCCAGCACCAGGCAGCAAAATGGATCTCCCCTGGCCCCACTCAGTGCTGCGGCCCCACAGAGGTGGGAGGATGGATCAGTAGTGGGCTCTCAGAGAGCATTTCCACTTACCAGCTGGACAGGGATGTGTCCTCCCGCAGCTCACCGGGTAACCCCTGTGCCCCAGCAAGGGATGACAGCAGTGGAGCCACTGCCCTACAGCCCTCCAGATCTGGCCTGGACACACGGGGCCCTCAGATGTGTCCACAGGCTGGTACCCAAGGCAGAAGGGCACGGATACGTGGCAAAGCCTTGCCACCATCAACCTCAAGCCATCTCCAGCTGTCCCTGTGCTGTGCCTGACCCACGGTCACTGTGAGACACTGCAGGACCCAGCATCTGCCCTCTGCCACCCACCCATCAGGGTCCAACTCCCAGGGCCCCTAGGCAAGGTGTGAGGCTGCTCCCAGGCCACAGGAAAGGGTGCGCTGCAGGCTCCCCGGTATTTCCCAGTCCCCATTTCACAAGCACTGCAAGAGCTGATGCCAGACCAGAGCGTTCTGCAACTGCCTTACTAATGTCAGGGGAATACCATGGGCCGGCCTGCAGCTCCGTGCTGAGGGGCTCCCTGCAAGCTCAGTGCGTGCAGCCCTGCTGTGCCTCGCCGTCCCTGGAGCACCGTTCCCCGGGCGAGGCTGTGCCAGCGCTGCCCTGCTGCCACAACGTACCCACAGGGCTGAGGAAGGCCAACGATGGCTCTTCTGGCACCCCCAGCAGGCCTCTGGCTGCCTGGCACCGCTCCCCAGCCGGGGCTGGAGCAGGAGGGGTGCTTTCCTGGTTGCAAAACTGCCGCAGCTTTACAACCAGCAGCACAGGCAGTGTCCGGCACCGCTGAGACGGCTTTGTCCCAGCATGGGGCCGTGAGCATGCGCTGCGGGGAGGTGCAGCCCTCGGAGCAGAACCCATCTGCCAGGCAGCTGGGACCAAGCCTCAGCACGAGAGCCGGAGCTGCCGGTGCGGCCCAGCACAGCTCCCAGCGCGCAGAGCACAGCGTCCCACACCCAGAGCGCAGCCCTCAGGGGAACAGGCAGGCAGGCAGGGGTACAGGAAGCAGGCAGGTCATGCTGCTCTCCACTGAGCGTGTCCCCACAATATTCACTGCTCATCATCCGAGGGCAGCGAGCTGCTCTCCCTGCTCCCCATGAGGCACCACAGCGGGGCTGGATCAGTGTCACCTCCTCTGCCCAGCTGCATCGCAGCCGACCCCGACCTGGGTGCAGAGGCTGGGCTGATGCTGAGCAGCTGCAAAGGAGACAGGGGCAAAGCAGGGGGCAGCGGCAGGGCTGCGGCGCTGCGGGGAGCAGAAGCTGGAGGAAGGACAGCCCGCGCCCCGCGCCCCGCTCCCCACCCCGAGCAGCTGTGGGGGGCGGTGGTGTTGCCCCACGGCCACATCTCGGGCAGGACCCAGGCAGGCAGCAGCCCCCAGCCCAGGGACGCCACAGCCCCGGTAGCAGAGCCCCAGGGGAGCAGTCAGGGGGAGCCTCCCCCCTTCACGCAGCAGCCGCGGGCCCCACGTGTGCCCCCGAGGTGAACCGGGGCTCCCGGGGCTGGGCGGCGCTGCCCCTGGGGACCCCCGGCGGCGGCAGCAGAGCACGGCCGCAGTGGGGCAGCTGCCCGGGCCCGGCGTCCCCAGGGCCCTACAGCCAGCCGTGGGGCGGGACCGGGAGCGGTAACGGGACGGAGCGTCCCCGCGGGGCCCAGCCCCCCCGCGCCGCGGGCGGCGCTCCCGGAGGTTCCCGGAGGGCCGCGGGGAGCGGAGCGGCGGCCGCTCGGGAGCGCGCCCGGGGAGCGCCGCCGCCGGATGGCGGCCGCCGTCGGGGGGACGCCGTCGGGGGCCGTTGCCACGAGCGACGGCGGCCGGGGCGCGGCGCCGCCCGCCCCGCCCCGCCCCGGGGACGCCGCCGGCAGCGCCGCGGCGGGGGAGCACCGGGGGCGGCGGGGGAGGGGCGGCGGCGGCGGCGGCCGTCAGCGGGCCCGGTCGGGGCGGCGGCACGCACCTGGCGGTCCCTTCTCGCAGGCCAGGCCGCGGCCCAGCAGCAGGTCGCCGGGCAGCACCAGCGCCGCTCCCGCCGTCTCCTCGGGGCCGTCCTCGGCGTCCGCTGCAACACACCGAGCGCCGCGGGTCACCGCCGGGGCCCGGCCGCCGCCGCCCCCCGGCCCCGCCGCGCACTCACCCTTCACCGGCTGCGGGTGGCTCTGCTTGCGCCGGGGCATCGTGGCCGGCCCCGGCCCCGGCCCGGCCCCGCCGCCCGCCCGCCCGCGGCCCGCCAGCCGCCCCCGCCAGCCCGGGGCGGCCGCCGCCGCCCCGCCTCGACCGGCCACTTCCGCTTCCGGCCGCCGCGGGGCAGGGCCGGCGCCGGAAGCGGCGCGGTGCCCCGGAAGCGCGCGGCGCTCCCGGAAGCGTGCGCCCGGTCCGCCGCCCCCCCCCGGTCCGCCGCTGCTCCGCCGCCCCGCTGCCGGCGCCGGGAGGGAGCGGGGGGACGAGGGGGGGGGCGGGGGCCGCGCCTCCGGCATGAGGCGGGGGGGGCCCGGCCGGGCACGGGCCGGGCGGCGGCGGAGCCAGGTGGGGGCCGGCGGGGGCCGGGGAGCGGGGGGCGGCGGGGCCGGGAGCTCCAGAGCCGGGGGGGGGCTGGGGGGGGGGCACCGCAGGGACCGGGGGGCTCCGGGGGGCTCCCGCTGCTCCCGGCGCCGGGACCCGCCCGGCCGGGACAGGGCCGGGGCCGGAGCTCCTCGGTGCCCGTCGAGCGGGTGGGAGCTGTGCCGGGGCCCCTTGGCTGCCTTGCCCCGAGTTGCCCCGCGGCTGCCGCTCGTAGCGAGCCCCGGAGCGGCCCTGGCGGTGGGGCACCGTGGCGGTGCCGTGGCTCCCCCGTGGCCGTTGCCCTCCCGGTCTCACCCCCACGGCCGCAGCAGAGCCCCCTTGCCTGCTGTGCCCGGGGGGGGCCGCGGGCGGTGCTCCCTCTGACAGCTCGCTATTCCTGCTGGCGCATCCCTTGGTTCGCAGCCGCCCTTCCCAGAAAAACTCCTGTTTGTGTGGCTCAAATCCCACTGAAGGTCTGCTTGGACGTGCTCTGCGCCTGCTGGCTGAGGACGTGGCCAGTGAGCCATGGGAGCCTGCTGGGTCCTGCTGCCACAGCTCTTTGTGCAGCCCTGTGGCACCTCTGCCTCCAGCAGGGCTCAGCCCCTCTCATGCTGTCACATTTCTCTCTGCTGTGGTTGGGAACGGTGTCCCTGCTCTGGACTTGGACGAACCTGTACTTACGTACTCGTCCTTCTGACGTCCAGGTCTCTGCAGCAGGCCCAGTCCCCAGTTGCAGGACTTGTTCTGCTTTCTCCATGGTTCAGTTAATAGAGCTGTGACACATCTGAGTGATCCTTGGTGTGTAAGCTGCTGCTGCGGCAGTAGCTCCAGCAGTAGTAGACTGTACTCAACAGTAGCTGAGACTGGTCACGGACAACTTTTATTTATCTGCAGGTCCTGGAGGGAGTTGCGTGTGTTGGACTTTGTGGTCGTCTCAGTGAAGCTGTGGTCGTGCCATGTCAGCGATGAGTCCCCACTGACAGGTACCTCAGGGCCAGAGGCAGGGCTGGTTAGAGCCCTGATGGTGCTTTGTTTGTCTTGTGCAGCCCCAGAGGTTCAGTCAGGATGTTCAGGTGCTGTTGTGGGAACGGCAGGCACGGGCTGTCCCCTCGTGGTCAGGCCACGGGTGGCTGCAGCTGCTGCTGCTCTGGTGCCAGCTCTGGCTGCTCTGATGGGCAAAGCCCGTGGTGATGGCAGCAGTCGTCCGAGATGCTGCCCTCCCTGCTGGCTGAGCACATCCCTCCCTGCTCTCTTCCTGCAGTACCTCTCACTCTCTAACAACTTTAAAAATCAAACTGAAGTCAAGTTTCCACTGGGTCTCCAGTTAACAGCTGCCTAGAAAACACTTTGTTACTTGGGGTGCCGCAGTGCGGTGCCATGCATGTCCCCAGCAGAGCAGAGGTAAACAGACTCCTTGCTCTTACCTGGGTCATCACTGACACCTGCCTCTCCCAGTGGCAGTGTTTTTGCTGATCTGGCTGTGCTCAAAGGGAAAAAAGAAAAAAAAAAAAAAAAAAGGCAGAAGCTGCTCGAGGAGGAAGGATTCAGCAGTGCCATGGGGTTGTAAAATATAGGGTGCAAATTCCTGGAGTGTAGAGAGCAAGGAGAGCAGTGGATTGACTGGTCCTGGTGTGTAGAGGGGTTATGTTGTGGCTCCAGACTAATGTGAACTCTAAGTAAGGGAAAACTGTGACAGATTTACCTCGTTTCTCCTGTCATCATCTCCTTGCTGGTCACTGAATGAACTGGCTCTTGGGTCCCTTGGCTCAGCTGCCCATTTTACAAACAGAAGGGGAGGCTGAGGTCTCTGCTGCAGGGCTTGTGCCAGGGCAATGCCCTGGGCCCACGAGGGACAAGTGGCTGGTTGTGGGCCAGCCTGGAGCCTGACAAATGCTGCAGATCCCTCAGCTTTTCCTGGAGCTGTTGCTATTTTTTTTTTTTTTTACATGGTGCAGCCGTGTGGACAGCCCTAGGGCTGGCACAGTGGGGAGGGTGAAGCCACAGCTTGGTTTCTGTGCCTGAAGGGTATCGGGATCTGCTGGGTGCTGAGGGTTCATTCCTGCATCCAGGGACCCTGTGTTCACTCTCACGTGCAGTTCCTTTGCAGGCTGATGGGCACGGGCTGCAGCTGGAGATGGTTAGGCCGTTGCCTGTGGGGATGCTGGCTCCAAGGCCTGGGTAGGACACAGCTTGGCCTGCCATGGGGGCTGTGCCGGGGTTGCCACCGCCCCGCTAGCCTGACGGCAGCCTGACGTGCCACCATGGAGCGACCTGCGTGGGTGCCCCAGCCCCCCCACGTCCTGGACTTCTGTGGGCAGAAGCCGGAGGTCAGCGGGGAGATGTCACCAGACCCAGAGCAAGAATCAGGGGACCCTGAGGAGACGCACGTCGCGCTGCCCCTGGGCGAGGATGGGGAGCTGGTGGAGTGCCCCCTCTGCCTGCTGCCCCAGCCTCCTGAGGCCTTTCCCACCCTCGCCTCCTGTGCCCACCGCTCGTGCCAGGCGTGCCTGGAGCAGTACCTGCGCATCGCTGTCAGTGAGAGCCGCGTGCAGGTGGCCTGCCCGCACTGCCCCGCCGCACTGCAGCCTGCCGATGTCCACCGCCTGCTGGCCGAGCCCGCCCTGCGTGACAAGTACGAGGAGTTCCTCCTGCGGCGGCTGCTGGTGGCCGACCCTGGCACCCGCTGGTGTCCTGCGCCAGACTGCAGGTGACTGCTGGCCCCTCGCGTGGAGCTGGGAGCAGGGCACGGTGTGGATCCCCCGTTCCCACGCTGGTGGAGGCGATGGGAGTTGGCGTGCAGCACATTGTGCCTGTGTTCTGTGAACCTTTCACGGGCTCTGTCCCGTTGTGACATGATTCTGTGCAGTGTTGGGCCTGTTCTGAGAGATGTTCTGGTCCTGACTGTGGCCGTGTAGCCTGTGTAGCTGCTTGTTAGGACTGGAGTGCTTGGCCATGTTGGGCCTGTCTGCGAGGCCCTAGGAGAATTCTGTGGATGCGAGGCGGGGAAGGCTTTGCTGCGGTCATTTTGCTGATGAGAGTGGCACATGGCTCTCGAATGCGGGCTGCTGCTCTGACACAACGCAGATCTGGGACCTGCCAGCGCACAGCCTGTCAGTTCTGGGGAGGGGAATGACCGTGTGCCGTGCTGGGATGTGGCAGGGGGCCTGTGGGCACTGCTGGTCCCCCCACGCTGACTGTCTTCTCCCTACAGCTACGCTGTCATCGCCTATGGCTGTGCCGAGTGTCCTCGCCTCACCTGTGGGCGTGAGGGATGTGGCACCGAGTTCTGCTACCACTGCCGTCAGCCCTGGCACCCTGATGGGCCCTGTGCACCAGCACCGCTGACCTCCAGCCTGGCCAGCCCCTCGGCACAGCTTGTTCACCCAGAGGAGTCGGCCAACGGTGAGACCCTGGTCTGGGATGGGAGCAGGCAGTGCAGGGATATGGCACACCTGAGCAGTGTAACTGGGTGCTCTGCTGCCTTCCTGCCCCTGGGGATCCTGGAGCTGTGACCCAGTGTTTCCCACCAGCTGCCTCTGCATGGAGGTGTGCAGCCTCTGTGCCAGCTGCTGGAGCTGGGGATGGGAAAGACCCAGCTATGCTGGCGGTGCCTGGCTCCCCCAGACACCCATGGGACGGGCTGCAGTCCTAGGACAGGGGGTGGGGGAGAGCGGCACTGTCCTGCTCCCGCCGCATTCCAGCCCATCTCCCTTCCCCCTGCCAGTTGAGGCTGAGGACATCAAAGTCTGTCCCCGCTGCAGTGCTTTCATCATGAAGATCAATGATGGGAGCTGCAACCGCATGAACTGCACGGTGTGTGGCTGCCTCTTCTGCTGGCTCTGCCTGCAGGAGATCTCTGACGTGCACTTCTTGAGGTCAGTGCAGGGCTGTGGTGCACTGGGAGCCGTGGGAAGTGCTGGGGGACTGGTGTGAGGGTGCTGCCAGGAGCTGAGGGGTGGCCTGAGGAGACGGCAGTGGGCTGAGCTGGGGGGTCTGCTGCCAGGCTCATGGGGGTGCTATGATGTCAGGCTGGGGGCCCTGCCAGGAGCTGTGGGGCTGGGCTGGAGAGCATGGGGGGGCAGTGAGGTTCTGCAGAGAGCCACGGCCATGTGCTGCCGGGTGTGGGGCTGGTGGGTTGTAGCACTGATGGGGGGAGCAGCAGTGTCACGGAATTGTAGGGGTTGGAAGGGAGCTCAAGACATCATCGGGTCCAATCCCCAATGCTGTCCATGTCCAATGTGTCCATGCTGCTGGGTCTGGCAGAGCTGTGGGCCGGGGGCTGGCTGTCAGCACCCCACAGGCAGGTGTTCCTGGTGGCAGCAGGAGTAGGGTGTGGGAACGTGGCTTTCTGCTGCCCTGGAGGGTCACAGGTCTAGGGCCGGGCAGTGCTGGCGTCTGTGCCTCTGTGCAGGAACCATTGGCCCAATCCCACTCTGTCCTCACAGCCCCTCTGGATGCACCTTCTGGGGAAAAAGGCCGTGGTCACGAACCCGGAAGATCCTGTGGCAGCTGGGCATGGTGCTGGGGGCACCGATGGTGATCTCCATCGTCGCGGGCATTGCTGTGCCTGTTATTACCATCGGGCTCCCCATCTACATGGGTAGGAAGGTACTGGCCCTGGGGTTCCCATGGTCCTGCTCTCTGCTGAGCCTGGCAGCCCATGGCCAGAGGCCTGGACAGATTCACAGTGCTCAGCACTGTGTGTCCCCATGCCACCATTTTTTCCCCACAGCCCCTCACTGTGGGGAACCTATCTGCTGTCCACCCCAACACCCCTTGCGAGGGAGGGTGTTCTCTACGTGGGGAGGTGGGGGCATGAACAGAGGCAGTGGGTCTGTGTGGGCCAGGGTGTTGTCCGAGGACACCTGAGCTGTGCTGGCAGTGCTGTCATGGCTGTCCCTCCCCGGGGAGAGGGAGTGGTGGTCTGGGCAGTGGTGGCTGGAGCTCTGCTGGGGTGAGGAAGAGCAGGGACAGGGCCTGGGGACTGTGTGTCTCTGCAGAGCCCCTTCAGCTGCCTCGCTTCTCCTCAAGGTGCTGGGCCAGAGCCGGAGGAGCAGCTTGTCAGGGTGCCAGCAGTGCTTCTCTGTCACCAGCAGTGTCCTCCTCTCTCTGTTTGTGTCCCCCATCATCACAGCTGTCACAGTGGGTAAGTGTACCAGGACAGCGCTGGGAGCACTGCCCACGTGCTGGAGAGCTTGGGGCCAGTGCATAGGGCCATTGCAGTGGAGCATCTCGGGGGGGTGTCTGATGCACAGGGCTCCTTGGGCTTCCCTTGGGGGGAAGGACAGCTAGGGCTGCTGCTGAGGGCTAGGCAGTAGCTACGTGTCTGCCCGCAGGCATTGGCGTGCCCCTGATGCTCACCTACGTCTACGGGGTGGTGGTGCTGTCACTGTGTCGGAGCCGCAGCGGGTGTGGGGGTGGCCGTGGCCAGCCTGGGGACCTTGGTGTGGTGGAACTGGAGAACCTGACCAAGTGTGAGTCCTGCACTGCCAGCTGTCCCCCTGGCCTGTGCCCTCCATGGTGGGGTGTGTGTGTGCGTGGGGTGGTGGTGGTGGTGTGGCACACAGGCCGTAGTCCTGTCTTGTGGCTCTGCAGCTGTGACAGCTCCAGGGCCAGGGCTCCCTGGGGACTTGTGTCTGTTCTGCCCTGAGTGGCTGGGAGGCTGCAGACTGGTTTCGTGGGGGACAGTGAGTGCTGTCCAAAGCATTTTGGGATCAGTTCATGTGCCTGTCTGCCAGGAGCCTGCTCCTGATGGTGAATGGTCCTTGTGGACACAGCGTTTAGCCCCATCTCTCCCTCTGCTAGTGAATGAGCTGTGGTCGGTGCTGCCCAGCCCCAAGGGGGTCGAGGATGGCGTCCCAGACACAACCACCTCCTTTCCCAGCAGCAGACATAGCCCACACCACAGGGCCATATGGAAGGAGCAGGACAGCCAGTCAGCCAGCACAGTGGCCCTCGCAGGGAGCATGCTAAGTGAGGGCCAGGACGTGTCCTACAGGTGAGCAGTTGCTATGCTGAAGGGGACTGTGTGTGTGGGGGGGAATACTGACAAGTCCTTTGCTAACAGCCTTCCCCGTTCTTACTGTACTGGACAGGGACTCTGCAATGTTCCCCCGCTGGGCTGCTACCCTAATCTGTGTTTGTCTGCAGGGAAGGCATCAACATCGAGGTAGAGGTGGCGATTGAAACGGTGCCACATCCTGCCCGAGAGCAGAGCCTGTGCAGTGCACTGTCAGGCCAGAGTCTCTCTGGAGACTCCCTGGGAGGAACTAGCGACAGGTACAGTGTCACAGGCATCCCAGCAGAGTGAAGGTGACCGTGCAGCAGTGAGCTGGAAGATTCTTAAGACAGAGCACCCACCTCAGCTCCCATTGACACAAAGATCCCATACCCTGTGGCAGACTTCTGTGCCCTCTGCATTGCATCACCAACCCCATGAACTGGGTCCTCTCCATCCCCAGGCTGGGCAGGCACTCACCGTGCACTCAGCCCTGCCTGCTCCTTGTACCCACCCCATTGCACCTCTACCCTGAAGGCAGGCTAAAGCACCATCGCTGCTGAAATAAAACTACTCTCCAAACATCATAGGCTCTGAGCTGTGTCTGTGTCCAGACTGGTACTGCATGAGGCCAGGTAGGGGTTCAGGATAGACCAGGCCCTGCACAGGTGCAGGTAGTGGAAGCTTCAAGCCAGGCATGGGGCACAAGTAGCAGGCCAGGGGGCAGGGCAAGAATGTGGCTTGTCCCTTGTACAGACACCTCAGCAAGCTGCATCTTGCAAGCGCTGGACCAGTAGAGGACAGGGCTGGAAGCTCAGATGTTGTTGCAGAGCCTCAGCCAGCACTGTGACAGCAAACTGAATAACAGGTAGGGGCTGAGCCCTGCCCCAGCTGGGCCAACCCCTAGTACATCATGTACAGCAACCATAGGTCCTGAGTGCTCCCAGCAACATACCCCGGGGGCTTCAGTGCCTTTGAGTGTGGTGCAGGGCAGCTGCTGCTGGGGCCCAGAGCCGCCCAAACAGTGGAAGGCCACGCACGGTGCTGAGGCTCCTTACAATGATTCATGTTGCATCCCTGCCTGCCTGCCCTATGCTGCCCTGTGTCTGTGTGTGTGGGGTGAGGGGTAGGGTGGTCCCAAGGCTGCAGGTGAGGCTAGCAGTGGGTGGTGCTTTATCATGTGGAGTGCTGCAGGATGGGGAACCTACCTAGATCCTTGTGATAGGCACCTTTTCCAAAGCAGAAGCAAAAAAAACTGTGTTGCCAGTGGTGTGGCTTCTCCCAGCTGCAGGAGGTGCCAGCAGGGAGGTCAACCCCAACACCTGGGCTCCTGCTTTTTTTCTGATTGCTGGTGGCATAGGATACAGGGTCCCACTCTCATGATGCTATCCTAGAGCTCCACACAGCCCCACGCTCCTGCTCAGGGTCCTTTCTGGTCCCCAGCACAGTTATGATTTTTCATGTCCTGCACCAACTTCCCAACACATCCTATAATAAATCCTGTGCACTCCCCATCTTCTCTTTCCCTGCATGTATCCCCTACAACAAGGCAACCCCTCCCCTGTGCTCTCAAGATGATCCCAAGAGCACTTCACAATTCATGGTGATGGATTTCATGCCTGGACCAGGCTGATGATTCTCCTGGGACAGCCCTGGGAAGGGCCTGGGCAAGGGCTGTGTTTTCCCCCATCTGCTATTGTACTTCTATGTCCTGGATTTTTGGAGATGGGCCTCTGATGGGCTGGTATTTCTCTTCTGATAGACCTGGGGTAGGTGGGTTAGGTTATTAATCAAGTTACTCCTGCCATCGTTTCTGTGTGCCTTTGTCCACGCAGATGAGCTTCTTACCTAACCTAGTATCCTAGGCTTCCCGGTCTCTTCAGTAATTGAGTCAGACCTTTCCAGGATCTGGCCCAGCCCACATCAAAACCTGGCTCTCAAAACCCTTAGCCTGCCCACCAGCAAACGCAGCTTGATGTTCATGAGCCATCACACATTGCCACACGCATCCCTGCTCAGTATTCATGCGCTCTGACCTCTCCCTTTTTGCTGGCACTCAGACCCACCCACAAGAAAGAGACCACTCAGTAAAATAGCTAGAAAAGATCACTTTGTGTTGTGTGTGTAAACAACAACTGTCCCCTTTTATGCCCTTTTCCCACACTTGTTACACCCTAACCCTCTTCCGTCTCCCAAACATGCTGTAGCAGTCCTGCCTGCCCCACATACCCCCATCTCCAGCATCCCATGCCCTGTAGGCAGCAACCCTCCTGTTGATGCTGGGGAGAGCTGCCTCTCAACCCCTGTGGACCTTGACTCTGCTGAGGTGACCAGGACCCCTCAGCACTGCTTCTTGTCTTGTTTGCATTCATGGAGATGAGCTATTACCACATAACATAATGGTCAGTCTTAGCAAAACTCCTGATTTTACCCTTTTAACGGAGTCACCAGGTTAATAAAAATAACTGTGTATACAAAGGCCTTTGACATGGCACGACATACCACAAAGCATTTTGATTAAAAGTTTGCAAGACAAAACATCAACAGAGCACACAGCAAATGGTCTAAAACTAGTTACATCTCAGTACAAATTACTAATGTGAGATCATTGCTAATCAGAGTCATTTTAGAACCAGTCTCTGTGGGTCCCCTATGTCTTATATTAAAAACTCTTTAATGACCTGGGAGAACACTGAGTACCAAGCCCTCCAGAGAGATTCCTCTCAGCAAGAACAAGACAGTCTACCACCAACCAGTCAAAGTGGTTTTTACTCCACTGAGCAAACCTGCGCCTCTGGGCTCAGCCTCCCAGCAGGTATTTACCCTTCCGCATGAGGCTCTACAGCATCACTACTGTCACCATCCTAAAAAGAATGTGTGGAAACTAGAGGGACATCAGAAAACAAGAAATGCTGTTGGGACTGTAGAAATTGTTTCTGTTACTATTCAACCTGTGACAATTCAAAATTTGGAGGTAGCTTGGCAAGCTGCACATTCATAGCACAGAGGAAGCACCAAGTACTGGTTGCCCCTTAACCACAGAAATCCTATCTAGCAGCAAATGAAAGATGCCCTGAAAAGAAGCCACCATTGCACAGGAAGAATATCCTCTCCTTTGGTGCTTTGCTTGCACAGCAACATTCTTGGGGACCATACCACTTCATCCAGAAAGTTTATTTCTGAGCGCACAGTGAGGTTAAGCAGCAAGTCTAACTGCAGAGCCTGTGCACTTGTGGCACTGAATTCACAATCCTGAGAAGGGCTGCAGGAGCCCAGCTTTGATGATATAGGGACCAAAACTGTTCAGCTCTGGGCACATCATGACTGGAGAGATACTTAACAGAGGGTCTTAAGCTCAGGACCACCTGGGAAGGGGCTCACATTGTCACAAAAGATGGTGTAAGATATACCTGTACGGGCTGGTGAAGCATAGGCTGACTGAATTGTAGAACACAAGTCTGAGACAACAGGCCAGGACCAGGAGGGTAAAGTTCACCTTCAAGAGGGAAGGCTTACAAAGGCATTGCAAAGGGCACGTCCCTATGACACTGGAACCCTGGTGCATCTGGATGATGTTATGGCAGGTGACCTAGCCTGTAAACTCCATCTGTGCTCCCACCATATCAGGTGGAAGGTGAAGGGTACAGCAGCAGGGAACAACAGCTGACCTTTCCATCAGTGGTTTACAGCCAAGGGACTTCACCTCTGCAGGAGCAGTTGTGGTACTGACACAAGCCATACAAGCTTTGTATCACCCAGCACACCAGCAGGCAGGAGTTGCCTTGTCATACCTTGAAGAGAACATGTAGCTAGATGGGGTGCAGCACTCTGCATGTAGGTTAGTTAGTTCAGGAAGGTGACTGGTAGGCACTATTCAGCAGACAGAAACCATCTCCAGAAACTTGTCTCCTGTCCTGTGCGCAACAGACTGTCCTCAGTTGAGCCATCTCAGGCTAAGTGGATAGGCAGCAGGCGCTTGGGCTCTGCAACCACACAGTAGAAGCCAGCTTCTTCTTGTGAGCTGCAAACATGACCCCCCCAGTGCCCTGCGACACGAGGGAATAGAAACGTCCTCCTCCTCACTGCATCTTCCTTACCCCCTCCCCACATCCAGGAAAGAACCAAGGACCAGAAGTACAACTATGTTTTCTGGGCTTTTAGTTTGAAAAAAGTATTGATTGAAAGTGTACAACAGAATGAGGTGTGGCAGCAGCACCACAGCCAGATTGTTTCACAAATAAAAACAGAAAGGGCCTTAAATAATCGGGTGCAGATTAAAAAACCTCAACAGTGAAAAAGTTCTTCCCTCTGAACAGAAAGTCACAGGCACAGAAATGGCAACAACCACATGGAGACGATGGGGGGAGGGAACATCCTTCTTCTAACCACAGGGCTCTGTGCTAAGCGGCTGCCACCTATGGCGGGCTCCTGCGCCGTGGTTGGTGGCTGCTCCTGTGTGCAGTTCTGCCCTTGGCTCATTCTTTGGAATGGTTACAGATGAACAGTGTGACATGCCCTTGCTAACCAGACCCGCCCCCCACCCCCCAACCGGGACACTGACAAACAAGGCCTCTGCTAAGGCTAAAAAAAGGACAAGACTTTGGAGTCTTGAGTTCAGCATGTTTAAGAAACAAGAGTCTGGTGAGCGCACAACAAAGTCCTTGTGCGAGGCTTGCTATTCCAGCTTGGCCTTCTTCTTGTTATCACTGCCATTCTCCTCTGCTGGTGTTGCCGGTGCTGCCATGTCCTCCAGTTTCCGTTTCCCACTTTCGGCCGGTGGGTGCGTGTTACGGGGTTTAAAACTGATAATGATGCAGGTCATGTTATCGCAGCCAGTGCCATCCCCTGAGGTGTCTGGAGCCAAACACTGATCCAGCAGCTGAGGAGGGACAGGACAGGTTAGCAGAGTGCACAGACACACCTATGCCATTGGATCCATTCTATCAACTGACAACAGCTTAGTTAGGGGCTGCCAGGACAGAATGGCAAGGGCTGGGCTCAAACGATGTTTACATCGTTTACAGAGAACCAGCCTCAGCAACTCTGTTTTCCCAAAGCAGACAAACTCCTTCAGCTTGACAATAACCTAGAGGTCAGAGACACTAGCCAGGGTGACAAAGGAACCAAATTCTAACTCAGAGGTGGTTCTCTGATCCTGTACCAGCCAGTATTGTGGCCCAAGTGCTGCCAGATACCCCAAGCACTGAACAAACCAGTCTGATGGAGCAGGAATGAAGTCAGGCACCAAGCTGGGATGCAGAAACACTGCATGCTGAAAGGGATGGTGAAGCATCTGAAGGGGTGTTATGGACCTTACCTCTTCCACAATGGAGGAGAGCGGCCTCAGGACTCCATTCTCATCCTTTTGGGTGATCTTGGACTGGATGAAATCCACCACTTCCTGGCTGCTCATCACATTCCTGTAGAGCGGAAAAGTCAGAAGTGCTAGAAAAGGGAGCAGTCATACCACACTGTCCTGAGAGAGCTTTACTGTAGCAAGGAGCTGATGGTAACAAGACTGCATATTGAGGAACAGGAGGTTTCAAAGCTCAGCACACTGCGATGTTCCTCCATCTGAGAACAGCTCCTCAGAGAAAGAATTAACTCTTTGAGAAAATAAGGGCTGAAGCCATGCCCCTTGGAACTTCCTGAGACCCAGCTCAAGAGAACAACCAGGGTAGTGATGGCCGAAGAGGCACAACCGCTCCCTCATTACATACCAGATTCCATCACAGGCAATGACCATGAAGTCATGGTCATCGTTTATTGTCAGCACTTTGATGTCGGGCAAGGCAGAGATCATCTGTTCTTCTGGAGGCAGATTCCTGTTCCGCTTGTAGAAGTGATCACCTGTAGTGGAGAGGAGGATCACTTTGTGCTGTTACTGGGCTTAGGCAATGCTGCCTACTCCAAACAGTGAGAAACAGTACCCTGATGAAAGGCAGCCCTAACAGAATTTGCACCAGAGCTCGCACAGTGCAGACCTGGCTGTGATTGAGACCTGCTTGAGAGAAATCTGCTGCACATCCAAGGCATCAGTTTAGGTGAGCCCACCACACTGTTCCCATACAAAGGCAAACAGGATCCTTCCTCAGTTCAGCATCTCCTCACCCCAAACCAGTTGACACTTCCCCACTTCCTGGGGCAAGATCAGACCAACAGCACGTGATGTCTAACAAAACCAGCTGAAAACTGGCAGCAGCACTCATGTGAGCTAACCCATGACCTAGAGCAGGATTTGGAGCTCACCTGAATGCTTGGCTCTGCTACAATAATGATAGATGCTCATTTTTAAGAAGCTTGGGCTGTCCAGGGCCAAATATGTCAGGGTACAAACAGTGCTTAGGTGCTGCATGAAGCATTGTAGCAAGGGGAATAGAACTTGTGCAATTAAAAGACAAGTCTGACTCCAGAACAAGTGGGCTCAAACTGGTATGAAGTTAGGTACTCGGTAAGCAACACACCAAGGTCCTTCACCAGGCTCCTAACAATATAAGTAGAGAGAGGAAAACATTCTCTCTATTTGAAAGTCAAGTTGTTTTTCTGGTGACAGTTTATGTGGCATGGCTTCTGACAATCCAATTGTGGGCACAACAGCCTTGGAGACCACATCCTGTACTGAAGCCTGGCAGGTGTTGGGTGTCTCTCTCTACTGATATCTGCCATTTCCATGGCTATTTTCTCTAATTAGACTGAAATGTCACCATGTGCAATACTGAATACGTTCTAGACATCAACGAATTGAAAATTGTTCCTTAAACTTTTTCAGGGAGTGTAAATGATAGGACAAAGAGTAATGGCTTTAAACTAAAACAAGACAGATTAGTGCAGATATAAGGAAGACATTCTTTACTCTGGGGGTAGTGAGGCACTGGAACAGGTTGCCCTGAGAAGTCTTCAAGGCCTGGTTGGATGGGACTTTGAGCAACCTGATCTAGTGGGAGGTGTCCCTGCCCATGGCAGGGGGGTTGGATTTAGATGATCTTTAAGGTCCCTTCCAACCCAACCCATTCTATGACTCTATGACACTCAGTGGCTGGCAAGTGCTGGAAGCACATATGTCTTGAGCACAGCACCCTGAGGCCAGGCATGCCAGCATTCACACTTGGACTTGCTCACCAATTGCCCTGGAAAGGTTGAGACCACCATTCACTCTCCCATCCATGGTGACCTTGCCGCCAGCGTTCTTTATCCTGGCCAATTCTATCTCATCCTCTGGTTTGTGGTCATAGGACATGTCGACAGCTTTGCCACCTTCTGACACCACGCAGCGAGAATCTCCCGCATTAGCCACAATCAGCTGCTTGCCCCGGATAAGGGCCACGACAGCAGTTGTCCCACTGTCAGAGCCAGGCTGCAAGAAAAACATTTTTGCTTAGACTCCTTCCTATTGCTCTATCAGAGGTCATAAAGGAATTAGTACTACCCACCACATGCCCAGCAGTGTCCCAAACCCTGAGGTGTTGCATTTCAACCCTTCTTTCCATAAGCACACACAGAACAATGGAGAAAAGCCTGAGGGAAGCATGAAACATAGCAGTAGCATGTTCACTGAGAGACAGGGTCAAGCCATACCTTTGTTCGAGCCTCACAAAGCATCAAAGGGCTCAGGATACACCAGTGTTCAACACACCTTGCTATATCCTCAGCTCTAATGCAGCAGTTCCAGCCCCAGCCCAACTGTCCTTGTTTCAACTAGGATAGAGTTAATTTTCCTCCTAGTAGCTGGTAGGACGCTGTGTTTTGAATTTAGGATGAAAATAATGTTGATAACATGCTGATGTTTTAATTGTTGCAGAGCAGTGCTTACACTAAGCCAAGGACTTTTTGGTTTCTCACGTTGTCCTGGAGCTGGGAGGGGACAGCAGACCCCAGCTGGCCAAAGGGGTATTCCATACCACCTGATGTCATGCTGAACAATTAATATGGGGTGGCTGGCCAGGGAGGGTACTGCTGCTCACGGACAGGCTGGGCATTGGTCAGCGGGTGGTGAGCAATTGCATTGTGCATCACTTGTTTTGTGCACATTATTATTAATAGTACTATTATCGTTATTATTTCCATTTATTTTCTATCCCAATAAACTGTATTTAGCTCAATCCACAAGCATTCACTTTTTTTTTTTTTTTTTTCCTATTTTCTGCCTTGTCGCACCGGGAGGGGTGGGGGTGGGGAGGAGGGTGAGCAAACAGCTGTGTGGTGCTTAGCTGCCAGCTAGGTTAAACCACACCACCAGCTCAAGTAGACACCTCACTGCAAGCCAGGACATCTCTTCAATTAGAGAAGGCTGGCACCTTAGAAGCTGTAGCAGTCCTGCTGTCATACACTCCCTTCCATGCTAAACCATCCCCAGCAGTTTCTAAGCACAGCAAACCCTGCAGTGGGGTCAGCCTCTTCTAATCTCAACCTGCTGCCCAGATCCATGCCCTATCCCTCAGTCTCTCACAAAGTCAGTCTGTCAGCAGCTGTGTTCGGCCTCAGGAAAACAGAAAGGATGTTTATCCCCAGCTGAATGGAAATAACCCCCTGCTACACACTCCCTCCTCCCCCCTCCCCATGTGCCCTTGGCTCCACACTATGCTGCAGAACACAGGAACAAGGTGTGCACCTCCTCTTTCCCCTCCATGCCTGGTAACAACATTTCCTCCTCTTCATCCTCATCCTCCTCTGCTTCTTCAGTGTCATCTTCATCATCTTCATTCTCTGCCTCTTCACTACTGTAACCATCCTCATCTTCACTGCATTCCTACAAGAAACAAGAGATACCACCAGGAGTCACACAGGACACTCTTAGAGCCCTCCCCAGCCAGCTGGTCCCTCCAGTGTAATGACATGAGACTGGTTTGCCCCAGAGGACTGAAATGACCTGGTAAGTTTTCCCCAGTCCTGATGTCTATGAACAGAGCAGCTAGTTTCCAACTACCACAGTGAATGGAGGGATGGTGCATGCAGAAAGACCAATGGGTATCCACTGTGGCTGCTGTACAGATGAGTGTATGTTTCCCTCAGAATTTAAAAGTCTAAACAATCCCCAATATTCCCATGAGATGGTCTCAAAGTATCATTCTGAAAAACCTACTCCTAGGACACACCTAGGATGAGCCAGAGACTTGTAGCTTAAGTACCACAGCAAGCAATGCATTCTGCCCAGCCAGAAGGCCACTCTGTCCCAGTGCTGTTTCCTACCTCACTGTCTTCCTCCTCTTCCTCAACCTCATCTGACTCATCCTCACTGTCCTCAAAAAATTTGGATTTGGTTGTGCGCTGGGGCTTTCCCGTAGAGGAGCAGGAGGGCCCGGCCTCCCCAGTAGAAGAGGTGACGGCCTCGTCACCTTTGCCTACTTCAGGCTTCTGCAGAGCAGGGCTGTTGCCTCCAGTGTTGGCTTTGTCTGAGGTGGAGGAAATACCCGTGATTTCTTCATCTGGCTTTCCATTCTTCCTCTCCTTGTGGTCGATAAGCTCCCCTGGGTCAGCCTCTCCATTCATATTTGACTCCCCATCATGCTGCTTGCCTGTCCCCTCTGTAGCGTTCTCCCCAGCTGGAGCTAAGGACTTTTGTTTGAGGTTCTTGGTGCAGTTTTGTCCATAACGTGTGAGAAGCTCTTCAATGGTCATTGTGGCTTCTTCATGCAGAAGAGCAGCTTCCTCATTATCCACTAAAAATGGAAAGGGGGAGTGGGGTGAGGACAAAGAGGATCAGAAAGCAAGACACATCACCATAGCAGCTGCTGTGCAACACACACTGGGTTCAGCGGTGAGTCGCCCTGACTGGAGGTTGCTATTTGCAGACATGTTTCAGCAATGCTCAACCTGCTGTTCAGTACCAGGCATGGACAAACATAGCCAGGCCTGCACTGTCCCACAGCTCCCAGGCGCTGCAGATGAACAATATGCAAATGGCAGAGGAAGGTCTTCCATCCACTGCCAAGGCAAGCAGCCTACAAGTTACCCCAGTGCCTCAGGCCACTGATGCTATCTTGCTGACTTGTAGGCAGCACAGAAGCATTTAAATTAGATGTGAAGTTGGACGGTAAAGAGTCCTATTTCACCAGGCAGGCTCAAGTGAAGCTGTTGGGGAAGCAGACAGACCACTTTCATGTGCAGATTTGTTCATTAACACTGCAACATGAACAAGAAATTTTCATTAAAGCATTTGCTCCACAGGCCTCATGCATTGCCTGCGATCCCTTTGCAATCTAGACACTTGCAATCAGATAATAAAATAGCTTTAGGTATGCAGTACACTAGACAGAAAATCGGATGACTCCCTAAACTATGAGCCAAGGACCAGAAACTCCACTGGTATCAGGTAACTTCCATCATTTAGTTGTTGACATCCCCCTGGTTATCCTCTTCTTTGCTGATTAATGTCAAAAGGAAAATAAACAGAAATATCCCAGACAGTCCTTAAAGTATAGGACAAAAAGGGAAAAAAACACAACCAAACAAAAAAAACCCTTTGCCCCTGTCAGATGGGAAACAAGAACCAACAAACTCAGCATTTTCAGATCAACACACTGTTCACAGTGATTTACAACTTTATATCTCCTTCAAGATTAGTCACAAGCTATTCAGCCAAGAGCAGCACAGGATCCTACCCTGGGATTCACTTTCTATGTGGCTTCATGATCTGGCAACTACTTGCTCATGGAAAAAGCATATTTGCTTCTTTGCGAGAAAGAAGTACTGAAAAGATACAATAATCTAATTCAATCCTGTCTGTAGTTTGTCTGCTACCAGTCTGACAGAGCTTAGCATCAGACACATACCATTTAATTTTTATAACTTAGCCCACTTCTCAGCTCAAGGATTTCTGACACATCTAGAAGCTTGCACCCCATAAAATACATCCTATGGAAAGCTCTGACAGGCTGCTTTGCTATCCATACGATTAAGCTACTAAATGAATCAAAATACCCCTAACAACGGTTCAAAGCAAGAGACAGTACTGACAGGTGGCAGCTCCAGCTGAAATTGAACTGGCTAATTTGGAGAATCGAACCTTCTGTTAATAAAGACCTGGTCCAATTTCTGTCAGTCCCTGGCCTAGAGCTGCAGTCTTACCTATTCAGTAGCATCTGACTTACCATCATCTTCATCAGCAACTTTCTCCTTCTCATCTTCATCATCTTGGGGTCGCCCAGCCATCTGGGAGAGCTCTTTAATCACCTCCTCAGTGGTGAGCTTGGCATCTATGGCTAAGAAAGCATCTTCCAGGGCCTAGATACGAACACAGACATAAGAGCGTGCATAATTTCATCTTCTGCCTACTGGAGTTCAGAAAGCTTTTGGAAAATCCTCTCAGAAACATGGTTTGATTTTTGGGTGGTCCTGTATGGAACCAGTAGTTAGACTTGATGATTCTTTTTGGATCCTTTCAACTTCGAATATTCTATGATTCTACACCTGCTGTGATCAAGACTCTTCTAAAACTCACCATACAGAATTGGAGGCCAAATTTGTCAAGGCTGGTGGCACCTCTGGAGTCCATCTGATGTCATTCCCCCCCACCCCCCGCTCCCGCCCCCAAGTCAATCAGGGCCAATTCAGAACCAGTGCCCAGGGACCACAGCTCTTGCTGTTCAGCCAATTTTCAGTCCACCTTAATGTCTGCACATGCAGCCCACAGATCAACAGCTTGTCTATAAGGATCATATGGGAGACAGTGTTAAAGGCCTTCTTGAAGTCTACAGGAGTCCTGAGGACAGGACAGCTTTCAATGCCACTGTAAGGAATGGTTCAGCAAGCAGGCTCCCCTGCTTAGCAGACAGGCTTACTGCAGTCAGTGAACACACCCAGCGTGGAATCAGCAAAGCATGATGCTTAGATGTCTTGGCCATAGAGTAAAAGCCACAAATTGATTTGAGTTTGCTTTGTAGGCTATCCTCAGACTAGATTTAGAAGAAAGTTCTAGAGCAACTGCCTTCCCCTCACCCACACTGCTGACAATCCAGCACCAACTCTGGGGATACCTGATGTAAGACTAGGTGTTACTGCTATGAGGGAGAATAACAATATAGAGAGAGATCATTTGGCAGAAGCAAGACACAAACACCCTAATTTGTTCTAACCTTCCACCTCTGCCAAAAACTACCCCTGTCCCCAAACAACCACCACCATGCAGAAAACTACACTCAAAAAAACAATTCACAACTTTGACTGGAATGAATCTGCAAATTAGAAAGAAAAAGAGAAAGATGGAAAACAGAAGGTTTATCTTTGAAAATACAATCCACGGCTGGTATAAACTAGAAACAAGGAAGGGAAAGATAAATGAAGGTACCCTTGGAAGGTGGGACAGACAGATCTTGGAAGAACAGGGAAGTATTTAAGTACTAGGTACCTAACAAGGGCTCTTTTCTGCACTGGTGCTTACAATTGGTTCCAGGGCAGCGCTGTATTCTTACCTTTTGCAGTTTGCCTTCCTTATAGGCCTTCTGGTCTTTGATTATCTCAGGGAGATACTTGGCACAGTACAGGGCAACTTCTTCTCCTGAAAGAGAGCACAAATCATTTAAAGAGGGTGGTCCTCCCAGAAGCAACATGTATTCTTAAGCAACTGAATTCCTGAGGCAAATCTTGGGACACAAACCAGGACTAATCCAGACATGGAGAAATCATGCAGCAGCAGACTGCTGTGGATCTCACGCATGCTTCCCAGAAGGCTGCACCTCCAGAACAGCAGGATTTGCTGATGACCCCTGGGAAACCTCAATGAGTTCTCACCCATCAGGTTTAGCCAATGCTATAAACTTCCTGAAAGGCCAATTTTGGCCATTAGGCCAACTGTTTAGACCCGTTCTGCTTAGAAAGCTCAATTTTCGCATGAAAACGCAAGTATAAACAAGCTCTCAGAGAATTACTGACACACGATGAGCCACACAAAAAGTGAGCATTATGTATTCTAGTGTATGTTCTAGACCAACAAAAAAACAATGTCACAGCCTTGAGATGAGCCTTTCAGAAAGACGGGGGTCCTGATCAGCAGAACAGTCACCTTAGTACAGGAAGGCGTGCGCATGCATGACTTGAGTAAAAGGTGGCCAGAACACCAGGTTGCTGAGAGCACAGAGGATAACTCAGATCAAAAGTCAACAACATAAATCAAGCATTCACTCCTAGAGCAGCTGAAAAAAAATTGGAAGCTGAAAACACTTCAGCAGCTTAGTAATTAATGCTGTCATAAAATATCCCAGGTTGGAAGGGGCCCACAAGGATCATTGAGTCCAACTCCTGGGTTCTCCAAAGGACCACCAAAAAAATCAGACCACGTGTCTGAGAGTATTGTCCAAAAGCTTCACGAATTCCAGCAGGTTTGGTGTCACGACCACTTTCCTGGGGAGCCTTTTCCAGTAACCGACTGCTCTCGGTGAAGAACCTTTTCCTGAACCACCCCTGTTGCAGCTTCAAGCCATTTACTACCAAGTATGCAACAGAGCACAGTAGACATTTTTTGTGATCATGAAGGTGCTAATAAGGAAGAACATTAAATGGCATAAGGGATCCTGAATTTCTGTGGTTTGGATCAGCAATGGGGACCAAAAAGAATACTGCAAGTTGTGAATGAACAACCTAGTAATTTAGGCTTGAATATACGTGTAAGATGCAAAGAACCTGAACTTTTGAAGACCAAATTTCTGGCTATTTAAGACCTAGCAGACAGGATCCCCTGGAACACTGACCTTAAGGAAAAAGGAGCTGAGCACAGCTGGCAATTCTTTCAACGATGCTTTTCTTAGAGCACAAGAACTCTCCATCCCCCTGCTCGCTTTCTTACATGGCGAAGGCAGAAAACTGGGATGGCTGTGCAAGGACCTCCTGGTCAAACTGAGATGTGAGAAGGAAATGCACAGGCAGTGGAAGCAGGGACATGTGGCCAGGGATGAGTACAGGGAAGCTGTCCAGATGCGCAGGGATGGAATCAGGAAGGTCAAAGCATGGATGGAACTGAGCGTGGCAAGGGACGGACACACACACACACACAAAAAAAAAAAAAAAGGGATCCTCTAGGTACATTGGCCAGCAAAGAATGGCCAAGGAGAACATACCCCCTGCTGATAAACGGCAGAGGAGAGAACTGGTAACAAGGGACATGAAGAAGGCTGAGGTACTCAACTTCTTTGCCTCCCCCTTCACCACCAGTCAGGCCTCACACGTCTCTGTTTCCCTGAACCTGAAGATGAGGGCTTGAGGAGCTGAGTCCCTCCCACTGTAAGCAAAGAGCAGGTTGGAGACCACCTGATGAAGCTGAACGAGTACAAGTCTATGGGGCCTGATGCCATGGGTCCCAGGGTCCTGAAGGAACTGGCTGATTAGAGTTGCCGAGCCTCTTTCTAGCCTGTTTGAAAAGTCCTGGCAGTCAGGTGAAGTTCCTGGTGACTGGAAAAAAGGAAACATCACTCCCACTTTTAAAAAGGGTTGAAAGGAAGACCTGGGGAACTAGAGACCGATGAGCCTCACCTCTGTTTGCTGAATGAGGGGGGGTGTCCTGGTAACAGGGGATGCTGAATGCCTTCTTTGCTATGGTCTTTGCTTCAAAGACTCCCCCCCGGGACCCCTGGACCCTGGAAGGAGGAGAAAGGGTCTGGGAAGTGTAGATCTCCCCCCTCATTGATGAGGGGGTGGTTCGGGAGCGTCTCAGTGGGCTCAATGCACACAAGTCCATGGGTTCTGATGGGATGCATCCACATGTGCTGAGGGAGCTGGCAGAGGTGATCGCCAAACCACTCTCTATCATCTTTGAAAGGTCCTGGAGAACAGGAGAGGTGCCTGAGGACTGGAGGATAGCCAGTGACACTCCGGTCTCTTTAAAAGGGTTGAAAGGAAGATGTAGTGAACTACAGGTGAGCCTCACCTCTTTGCCTGGGAAGATCATGGAACAGATCCTCCTGGAAGCAATGTTAATGCACATGCAAGACAAGGAAGTGATCTGAGGCAGCCACCACAGCCTCACCAAGGGCAAATTGTGCCTGACCGATCTTCCGGACTTCTATGATGGAACAACTGCATCAACTGACAAGGGCAGACCAATGGATGCCATCTAACTGGACTTCTGTAAGGCCTTTGACACAGTGCCATACAACATCCTGATCTCTAAATAGCAGAGATGAATTTGAAGGGTGGTCCATTCAGTGGATAAAGAATTGGCTTGAAGGCTGCACCCAGAGAGTGGTGGCCATCGGCTCCATGTCCAGGTGGAAACTGGTGACAAGCAGTGTTCCTCAGGGTTCTGTCCTGGGATTGGTACTGTCTAATATCTTTATTAATGACATAGTCAATGCAATTGAATGCACCCTCAGCAAGTTTAATACAACAGTTTAATAGTGCAGTTGATAGAACAGAAGGGTTGCCATCGAAAGGGACCTGGACAGGAGAAAAAAGTGGGCCCTGTGAACCTAATGAGGTTCAACAAGTTCTTAGGTGCAAGACGCTGCAGCTGGGTTTGGTGAAATCCCAGACATGAGTACAGACTTGGAGAAAAACTCCTTAATAGCAGCCCTGCAGAGAAGGACTTGGGGATTCTGGTGGATGAAAAACCTGGCATGGGCCAGCAGCACACTTGCATCCCAGAAGGCTGACTGCATCCTGGGCTGCACCACCAGAGGAGCAGCCAGAGGGCAAGGGAGGTGACTGTCCCATCTCTGCTCTGCCCTTACGAGGCCCTACCTGCAGGGCTGAATCCAGGTCTAGGGCCCTCAGCACAAGGAGGAGGTGGGTCTGGAGGAGGGATGTGAAGTTGATCAGAGGGCTGGAGCACTTCTCCCACGAAGACAGAGAGCTGGGACTGTTCAGCCTGAGGAAGTATACTGCAGGCCTTCCTATAGCTATAGGTAAAGGACACACATGCTCTTTCCCTCCTGGCTACAAAAGGAAGGTTTTTATGACATAACTTTAAGAGCCAGTAAACTCTTTGCTTTTTCCTTCCCTGTCCTCTCCTTCTTCCAGACAAATACCATCTGTTCAGACAGCTGGCCATGAAGAGGAAAGCTCTGTGAAGCAAAGGGCAGTCGTGGAATTGAGGGAGTGACAAGTAGCTAGCCATCAGCTCAGCAAAGGATAGAGACAAGAAATGAAGGGAGATAGAAAGGGAACATAGTTGGAAGTAAAGAGATGGTGAGTTTGAGGAAAAATAAAAAGGAACAGCAGACACAGACTTCTCAAACGTGCCCACAGAGAAGGGATTAAGTGGCCATTGACAACAAACAGAAGCCTTGTAAAACTGTTACTGGTTAAATAGCGCTGCAGAAAGTTCAATGCTATGGATCTACACAACAAAGAAACAGAGCTCTATTCCGACCATACTCTCCAAAATGCCGTGGAAGAAGCTTTTTTTTTTTTTTTTTTTTTGACAAAAAAGCCTGGATGATCACAGATAAATAAATGATGTAAGAGAAATACAAGTGACCCTAGCACTTTTAATAAGACCTTTTTAATAAGAACTTAAAAGGAAAAAACAAGGTGACCTGACAACAGATCTGGCAGAGAAATAAAGATTGTCAGTCCATTGCCAACCAATGTCCACTGACACAGACTTATTGAAAGCAGATGTCATCAATCCAACTCAACATCTGCTCATAAAGATACTATGATTTTGGTTGATAGAACTAAGCATGACTTAGGTAAGGTACATAACTTGCGTATAGGTATATAAGACAGCCCTTCGCTTAAAAAGTTAAACTTTCAATGCACCACATGCTCAATAGGTAAACTGAAAACTACTGGCCATGAGACAAACTGAACAAAGAATCACACTGTACCATGTTTACATGTAATCATGAATGACTGCTACAGATGATACTACAGCATTTTTATTTAAGAGACAAAATGAAACCGTTTCTGTGACAGAGTGATGGAGGCAGTAATGAGTAATTGCAGTGACAGTCTTCCATATTATGTGATAAGCTGCAGGGATTGAGCAGAGGCTTCCCAGAGAGGTAATATGGCCATTGAGGAAAACATTTGCATAGTGTTGGTTAATGGCAGACAGCCACCCAGATGATCTGAATGCTCTATGAGATGGTCCAGAAACAACAGGTCAGGGACATGCTCCATGCATCCTTATATTAAGGCTGCTTTTATTTAGAGTGTAAACCAGCTCATCTAGCAGATCATAAAACTGTAGGCCCAAATTTGGAGGACAGTAATGAGCAGACTATCCCAGAGGTCAGCACTGGGTCCAGTCCTGCTTAACATCTTCATTAACGACCTGGACCACAGGGCAGAGTGCACCTTTAGTAAATTTGTAGATGACACAAAAGTGAGGGGAATGGATGGATCACCAGAGAGCTGTGCTGCCATCCAGAGGGACCCTGACAGGCTGGAGAGTTAGGCTGACAAAAAACATCATGAAGTTCAACATGGAGAAGTGCAAAGTCCTGCACCTGGGAAGGATCAACCTCAGGCACCAGAACATGCTGGGGGCCACCCAGATGGAAAGCAACTCTGCAGAAAAGGACTTTGGTAGGAGTCCTGGTGGATACCTAAATTGACTGTGAGACAATGTGTTCTCACAGCTAAGAAGGCTAACATCATTCTTGGTTGCATTATGCAAAATATCGCCTGTAGGTCAAGAGAGGGGATCCTTCCCCTCTACTCAGCATTGGTGAGGCTGCGCTTTGAGTACTGCGCCCAGTCCTGAGCCCCCTTAGCACAGAGAGACATGGGCCCAGAAGGGAGAGCCCAGGCCCAGGCCATGGTGTGCTGCCAGGCCCAGAGCCCCCGTGCTGTGAGGAGAGGCTGCGAGAGCTGGGGCTGCTGGGCCTAGAGCAGAGGAGGCTCCGGGGGAGCTCCCCCATGGCCGTCAGTACCCGCAGGGAGGTGCGGAGAGGCCGGAGCCGGGCTCTGCTCAACGCTGCCCAGGGCCAGGCCCAGAGGCCCCGGGCCCAGCCTGATCGGGGGGACTGAACCAGATGACCTCCAGAGCTCCCTTCCAGCCTCAACCATTCTGTAAAGCACTTGCAGAGAACACCAACAGCTTCTTCATCATACTATAGGGAGTGAGCTGAAAAGCCTGGCCTGAAGACAGCTGTGAGAATGCAGGGCTCGTGCCATGGGCAAGTGAGTTCCAGGACTTGGCTGGCACCTTGGCCTAGACCTAGAAATTATACATATGCAATCCTGTGAAGAGGTTTGACCAGTAAGCACGGTGAGGCATTGTGCATACCTCAGCAGACTGAGAAGAAAACCCATGAAAACTACATGAATAACTTGTCAAAAATTAGAAGCTCCAGCCAAGTGGGCTACTGACACGATTGCCAGTCATCACAAGGGGCAGCTACAATTTCCTCCATAGAATCTTAGAACAATTTAGGTTGGAAAAGACTTCTAGTATCATCAAGTCCCCCTAGCACTGCCAAGTCTACCACTAAACCTATGAACCTAAGCACCCCATCTACACACCTTTTGAATACCTCCAGGGATGGTGACTCAACTATTTCCCTGGGCAGTCTGCTCCAACACCTCACAAACCTTTCAATGAATTTAATTTTTCCCCCCCCCCCCTTAATATCCAACCTAAACATCCCCCGCTGCAACTTCAGGCCATTTCCTCTTGTCCTATCACTTGCTGCTTGGGAGGAGAGACCCCCATCCTGCTACAAACTCCTTTAAGGTAGTTGTAGAGAGCAATAAGGCCTCCCCTGAGCCTCCTCTCTATGCTAAATAACCCCAGTTCCTTCAACCACTCCTTGTAAGATTTGTTTCACTTCCAACTTGATCTGCATGATGGCCAACTACAAGAAGCATCACACTCATAGGCTCTCATCCTCCAGGGGGATTTCAACCTGGATGTTTGCTGGGAAAGCCACGTGGCAAGCAGTAAGCAATCCAGGAGACTTCTGGAGTCCACTGAGGACAACTTCCTGGTCCAGGTATAAGAGAAACCAACCAGAGGAGAAGTGTTATTGGACTTGTTGATCAGCAATGTGGAAGAACTCATTAAAGTTAAGATTAGAGGAAGCCCAGGTTGCAGCAACCATGCCCTGGTTGAGTTTGTGATATCAAGGGATACGTGCCTGGCTAAGAGCCAACTTCCAGCCATTCGAAGAATTAGTGAATGAGATCCTATGGGACAAGGTCCTTAGGGACACAGGATCTGATCAGAGCTGGCAGCTCTTTAAGGAAATTTTCCTTGTAATGCAAGAGCTCTCTATTCCCATACATAATAAATCAAGCAGGAAAGGTAGGAAACCATCATGGGTGAACAAGGACCTAGGCAAAAGTCAAAGTCAAAAAGTCAAACCTAGGCAAAAGAAGAAAACACACAGACAGTGGGAACAGGGCCATGTGCCCTGGGAAGAGTACAGGAATGCTGTCTGGATGTGCAGGGATGGGATCAGGAAAGCCAAGGCACTGACAGAGCTAAACTTGGCGATGGATGCAAAGAATAACAAGGGATTCTACAAGTACATTGACCACAGAAGAAAGCTGTCAGAGGCAATATGCCCTCCTTAAAATGAACACAGAACTGGTAACAACAGATGAGGAGAAGGCAAAGGTACTTAACTTCTTTGCCTCGGTCTTTGCTAGTGGTCAAGCTTCCCACATATCTTGAGTCCCCAGACCTCTAGGTGGGGGCTGAGGGAACAGAGTCCCCCCTGTTGTAAGCAAAGAGCAGGTCCAGGACCTCCTGATATAACTTAACATGTCTACGTGCCCTGATGACATGCATCCCAGGGTCCCGAGGGAACTGGCTGATGTAGTCACCATGCCACTCTCTGAAGGTCTTCAGAGGTTTTCCTGATGGCATTATGCAAATGCTAAACAGGAACGGTGTGGGTAAAAGCCTGCATTACTTGTACCAGACAACTGTTCTGACAGAAAAGCATTGCCAAAGCCACCTGCTTAGATGAGAAATAGAGAAGAGAGTGACTGAAAAGCAGCTCCGTCTCTGCCCAGTAGGGTCTGCAGATGAGGCTACTGCACCCTGCAGTCTGTGCTACTGGAAGCAGCTGATAGATCTAATAATACAAGCACAGACACCTGATCACTCATCAGATGGAAAAGATGACTGAGCACTGTAATCTTCATGTCAAAGGAAGGGGCAAGGGATGTTCTTCACAGCAACAGGTAGCTTGATCTGAGAAAGACATCAACAGCTTTACAGTCTTGGATTTAGTACTTTCACACTGTCTCTGTAAGCAAGTAAGGCATGGACTGGTGGACAGCCTATAGGAAAATGGTCTTCACAAGCTTGGCAGCACTATAAAAATAATATAATAGAGAAATATCTTGCTCTGTCACCACAGAAGCAGGAATCCAGTCCCAATACAAAAAAGCTTTGACATATAAGCAAGCCATTTATTTGAAATAGGGACACAGACTAAACAGCGATCTGAAAGTCTCTAATATGTCTGCCCACCAAAAAACAGGTTACCGTTGGGAGAACTTGTAGATGCCACTGAAAATTATAAACTTTTGGTGCTTCCCCTCTAGCTCCAGCACAGGATGTCACAACATTTTCCTGCAAACTAATAAGGCTTTGCACAGGAACCTTTGCAAGTATGTCTTCTCTCTTCATTGATTGCAGTTTGCCTACAAACCAGGCCACCTGCTGTGAGCAGAGCTGGTCGTGGTGGTACCCATCTCCCTTATACAAATGACACAAAAGTGCTCACACTGTTTTAAGCAAAGTTTCTAAAAAAACAAGATTCTCCTTTGGAGTCCTCTGGCTACAGAAGATGATTCATCACAATGAGTCCTCAAATCTAGTAGCTCTGTGTCCCTCTGGTGCACAGGAGGCAGCTACCAGCCAAGCACACAGACCAGAGATCTACTTGCTTGCACAGCAGTCCCAGTGGGGTCTGATGGTTTTTTTAAGATGCATCAGTAACTACCTCAACACACAGTGATGCCAGCATTGCCAGAGAAACAGAACTGGCTCAAGGAATTCATCTTCTACATGCAGACGGATGTACTAAAATATTCTGTCTCAGCAAGAAACCCACCAGGTTTTTCTCACTGAAAAAGGCTTTGTGAGAGTACAAGGGAGAAGCCTGATTCCAACTGGCACACTGAGTGGGCACTAAGTACCAGGGCCAGCAGTGGCAAAAGGGGAACCTTTCTACAGTTTTGCTGAGGTGCAGTCAGTATGATTACCCTGCTGGATAATAACGGCTCCTTTCAGTTCATTGGTTGTGTTGGTGTGTTGGGTTGCCATGTTAGGCAAGACCACAGGGCTATCAGCCCAGAGGAGGGAATGGAACCTATTGCTTGCAACTTGCAGGAAAAATTCTACATACTCCAAGGTGCATTTTAAACTGCATAGGAGTCCCGGCACTAATGGTTTTCAGATAGCAAGGAAAAGAAAATCTCACCAAATATAATTTTCAAGAAACAGAACAGAGGAGAAGCAGAGGTACAAAAGCACAGCTTGATGTTCGCTCATGTGGAGTGCATTCACCTGGCATGGACTTCAAAAGCCTTCAGGGGCTGAATCCTTAGAGAATATTATTCATGTATAAACCACCAATGATTTCAGGTTCACATCTTCCATGTCTCCAGTATTAAACCCACTGTAAAAATCTTAAAGCCTCCATGAATCATGTTATTAATGTTTTCTAGCAGAGAAGCATCCAGCTAAGTAATGCCAAAGCATCAGCTGCGTTTCCTGCTTAATATGATACAGATGCAGCAGGCAAGTCTTCAGGAATATCAAGTAAACTACAGAATCTGTAGAACTGAAATTAATCAAAAACAAAATATTTAGAGGGCTCTCCAGAGAGCATACTTTTATGTTTGTAAAGAATTAGAGAGTGCTTTTGATTGCCAGAGAGCATATGGAGTTTTCAGGCTGTCTGAAAGATCAAGCAGAAAGGTGAACACATACATTAGAGAGTTCAGGTCTCAGAGTATATTTCTGCACAGATAGATGCCACTGCCAAAAACTACTTCTGATGCAGTTTTAAAAGCAGGAGTCTCATTCAGATGAAGTATGGAACAAAATCCATTTATCTTGGCATTTCAGGAAAAGGTGGTTCCAGAGTACCTAAGACCCAGCTGGAATCTTTCTGCAGTATAATTTCTCCACCCCTGGAAACACAGGCTTGAATAGGACACGTAAAGACAAAAACAGGCAGCAACCTTGAGGCCAACACCTAGAAACCTAGGCAAGACAAAGACCTCCAGAGATAAAGGTTCCTAGATGAAATCTTTCTCAGTGCATGTACATGAATAAACCCATCTTATCTCACCCTCACAAGGCTTAAAGTAGATCTCCATCTAAGATCTGATCTGTATTTAGGCGCATACAATCAATTTGAATATAAAATAAAGCTTAGAGTCAAATAACAAGTAAACTAGCTACCAACAAATACCACGGAATCCCTATGAATTGGAATACCCTGCCAAAACAGGTGTCCTGGTTTCAGTTAGGACAGAGTTAATTTTCCTCCTAGTAGGTAGTAGGGTGCTATGTTTTGGATTAGGATGAGAAGAGTGCTGATAACACCCCGATGTTTTAATTGTTGCAGAGCAGCGCTTACACCAAGCCAAGGACTTTTCAGCTTCTTGCTCTGTCCTGCCAGCAGGCAGGCTGGGGGTGCAACAGGAGCTGGAGGGGGACAGACCCAGGACAGGTGACCCAATCTGGCCAAAGGGGTATTCCATACCATCTGACGTCACGCTAAACAATATATAGGGGTGGCTAGCTGGGGTGGGGGGCCAGCTGCTCGGGGTTAGGCTGGGCATCGGTCAGTGGGTGGTGAGCAACTGCATTGTGCATCACTTGTTTGTACACATTATTAGTAGTAGTACTATTATCATCATTATTATTTTCCTGTCTTAATAAACTGTCTTTATCTCAACTCCCAGGCCTCACTTTCCTGTTTCTCTCCCCCATCCCAGAGAGGGAGGGGGGAGGGTGAGCAAATGGCTGAGGTGTTTAGCTGCCAGCCGGGTTAAACCACAACAACAGGAAAAGAAAAATGTAAGACCAGAGTATTAACTCCCATCCTGAGACAATGACAGTGCATAGAGAATGCTTCTGTCTTAGATCAGAAGGCAAGATGACAAAAAACAAAACAAAACAAAAGAACAAATTGGTAAGGAGGCTGTGGAGTCTCCTTCTCTGGAGATATTCAAGACCCATCTGGATGCCTACTTGTGCAACTTGCTCTAGGAAACCTGCTTTGGCAGGAGGGTTGGACCCAATGATCTCACAAGGTCCCTTCCAATCCCTACAATTCCGTGATTCTGTAAGAGGGTTCCATCACACTGCATACTAACTTGAAGACATTTACAATGGGGCTTGCTGTATTCTATTTAAACACCCTGTTGGGGCAATAAATAAGGAAATCTCACTACGATAGTGTTGAGCTCCAAAGTAGGGAGCTACATGTAAATGAAAATGCTTATTAAAAGGAAATTAAACAGCTAAAAGGATAAAGCATGTGTAGGTAGGTAGAGAGACTGATCATGAACACCATGCTTGTGGTGCAGAGTACCTATATATCATTTTCCAGGGTTTGGGAGGGAAGAGGCCAAGGTAACTAAAAAGGAAAGTGAAACAGCCTATTACAATGTGAAAGCCTTTCAACTTTCAAACAGTGTTAAGTCTTGTCCATAACAGGAAAACAAGGTATAAA
The DNA here is from genome assembly GCF_964035555.1 of Netta rufina. Classification (NCBI taxonomy): domain Eukaryota; kingdom Metazoa; phylum Chordata; class Aves; order Anseriformes; family Anatidae; genus Netta; species Netta rufina. The sequence continues at coordinate 121,596,730 of NC_140125.1, forward strand.
AGCAAAATTAAATTTATTCCACCCTAAAACCTTCTTTTATGTGGGGCAAACCTGAGGAATGGTTTCAAACTAAAGAATGCATCAATCAAATCATACAAAAGTAGGAACAGGCAAATATTGATCTTCGAAGTCAAGTTTAGTATAGGATACTATATCTGCATCCCTCCTGACACATTTTTCCTAGGAAAAATGTAGAGATGTAGAAATTCAATCACCAGAAATCTAAAACAAGTTAGAAATCTATGTCAGTGCTTTGCCATCCTGATTAATGGCTTTCCCTAACATCTACCTCAAATATTTTCTATTGTATTAAGAAAAACGAGAACACATTACTTCATATTGTACACTAACAGGAATGTCACAAGAGCATTAAAAGTCTTTTTAATACCCAACAACTGAAATAGATTTTCTAAGATAACAGGAAGGTCTAACGCACTGATCTTACGCAAAAATACATTGCTTGGTATTATTTGTTCTTCACCAGTTTTTGCTAGCTGTTACTTATCTGTTAGATGCTTACAAACAATTTCTGAATTTCTGTAAGAAATAACACATTTAACAGTTGCTAAGTCCCTATATTCTCTCTCCTTCGTCCTTCTCTGCCTTTCAGAACCAATCCATCATTCACATGCTCTGGAGGATAATCCTGGGGACATTAGCAGGTACTCCACACAGTTCTCTGCATACTCTAAGATGAAGTTCAAGAAGAAAATAATTTCAAAACATTCAATCTAAATACGTCAGAGTGAGACTGTACCTTTTGAAGAACTATTAGTTTTGTCAGCTACCTACTCAGACCAATCTTTCTAATAAGGATTAGTACTACAAATAAGTCTTAAATTCTTATTTACAAATTGGCATAATTAGATAACTTGTTTCTAAAGGAAATTGGATATGAAAGTAAGAAGTCAAGAACTGGGGTAGGTAACCTTTTGCTTAATTTTACTCCACTATCAGAGAAATGAAAGGCATACATATGATACCAAAAAATAAATTAAAAAGCTTCGGTGAGTGGAAAAAACTGGGTTTGCAAGACTACAGACCAGCACATCTGGTATCCAAGCCCTGCAAACAGCAGAAATTGTAATACTTGTAATAATACATTGTAAAATTGTAATTGTAAATACATTGTAAAATTGTAATACTTGTAATAATGGCTACAATCCCTAGCTCAGGGAACCCCTAAGTGAGGAATAGAAACTGCGTATACTAGGGAATGGATCTGCCTACCGTTTTTTTCTCTTTCCTTGAGCAGCCAGTACTGACAGCCATCAGAGCATACTGACTATTGTCAGACCTCTGGTCCACTCTGAAATAGTCTTTCTTAAGGCCACTCTTCGGTGATTATACTAATTTACCTATCAAGAAAATAAATAGGCATTCTAGAGTTTTAGAAGATGGAATGCAAATCTCATTGCAATTTCGTACCAACCCATGACCTTCTGTCTAGAAAATCCTAAGAAACTTTCAGACCGTTAGTCAACGATACCTATCTACCAAAGAAAATGCTTTCCAAGAAGGAGCTGGATTTCTAATGATAAATAGATGCTTGCTCCAGCTGTCCTGACAGCCACTTTTACTGAACAGCCTAGAAGAGGCACGGCAAAGAACTCTGGGGAGAACAGGGAACAGTTACCTCCGTGTCCATCGTAGACTGAGAACATGGCTGTTTCACTGTCCAGCTCAGGTATGCAGTTGTGTGCATCCTGAAAGAGAGAGCAAAAGTCAGGAATGACAAGGATTGCAATAGACCCTCATACAGAAGTGGGAGAAAGGCGCACGAAGGCTATGAGCACTGGAGGGAGAACAAGAACAGGAAGAAAGCCTCCTCTCATATTCTCAAAGACTTACCTGGTGAGCACTTATCTTCAAAGGAGCACAGATTTTTAATATCACGTTGCTCTCTGTGCTAAAGCAGTAGCCCAGCCTTTTCACCATGAGATCGTACCATAAACTGCTTTAGTTCCTTGATACAACTCTAGATATTCCCAGGCTCAAGCCAGAATCAAATCCCTCTGCTTATGGTACCTGGAAGGCCTGCGTTAACGTAGCAGCTCACAGTCCTTAAAGAACGTATGCTCCATTATATAAATTGGTATCTAGACCAAGGGCTGTCTAGTAGCATAACTAACACTAGTACCTATAGTTTGACAACTTCCCCCATGCAGGCAAATGTTGACTCTGTGTCACCTACAGCATCTAACATTCCCACATTTTGTCTTCTCCTGCTTTTGCCAAACAAGTTCCTTGCAAACTAGGAAGGCACTCTGATACATTGGTGAAGCCAGAATGTCACATACAGAACCTCCTGACCTCATGTCTTCAACACAACCATCAGCTTTGCCTTTGCTTGTCCTGGTGAATACAGCCACGACTGGTAACAGTTGTCTATCCCAGCAGGGCAACGAAAGGCAGCCTTGCTGTGCATAGGATTACTGCATCCAGCGAGAACAAACAACTGGACTAGAAAACCTCCTCTTGGGGACAAAGGATCCTTTCTATTGCTCTTGTCATGTGGGATGCTCCAGAAAGGTACTGCTGGCCTCAGGCACAGTTACCTGAGGAGTGAGATGAAGAGCCAGAACTCTGTCAAGCATCTTTCAAGTAGTGCAGCAAACGACGCACACCTGATCAACCAACAGCACTCAAACCAAAGTACCAAGCCAGGTATCACTCCCTAAAGTAAGGCAGCCATCTCTGTTCTGCCAGCTGTCCAGAAACCATGAGACTGTCTGTGGGAAAACTGAAAGAAAGGTGTGTCCCAGGAGTTCTGGAGGCACAAATACCAAACTCTAACCAGCCTTTCTCTGTACATGCTCCCAAACTACAAAGATGCACAACAGTGCACAAGGTATATGCAGAGACTGGCCTCTCTCCCCACAAACTCTCACCAGGAACAGTGGACTTCGAAGGAGGTGCTGCCCCAGATTTTACAGCTAGGCACCTGGCCTCTTTCATCCCAAGTAAGCAAAACAAAATTGGTAATTCCGGTGCAAAGCCTAGAACTGATGAACGGACTGAACCTCTCTCAAACTTGCCCTCCCAACTGATTTCCTAATGCTTTCTAATTTTCTAAGGTTCAAGCCCTAATCTATCAACTTACAGCCTGACTGCACACCAAGTGCTTTTGTTCAAGAACAATCATGCAATTGTTTAAACAATGCCATTTAGTCTCCTTGCTGTGGTTCATCACCTTAAAGTTCAGTGTGCTGCAGGCTGCCCCAAAACAAAACACTGTACTTTGAGTCAGCTGGCTCTAAGGCTTGGGTGTGTCCACACCGTCAGCCATAACCAAGTAGTTCTATACATGCACACACAGCCACACGATTGCTGCAGTCAAGCAGCTGATGAACTTATCTACTTTATCATAGACTTCTTAGATAAATGGGTTCTATGAAGTCTTTGGCCTCTAGGATCCCACAGTCTTGAAAGAGAACTCCATTCCATTGCAGTTTCTACTAAGTGGCAATAAAAATGTAAAAAGAGTTTATGCAGCACTTGGTGCAATGAAACAGGCAAGTTATAATCTCAGTTCAAAACAACAACAACAAAAAGACTCTGAATTATAATGTAGGAAATTTAACCAGAGTTCACTGGACACAGTGAATGAAAATAATAAAACCCCAGCATTTTTATGCTCACTTTTCACAGCATTTACAGAAGCTAGAGAGATAGCAAAACCACAACAAATTAACTGGGATAAGTCCCTAGTGACTAAACAGCTTAATTAAAGCGAGAAGCACAAGTGCTGCTGGGGAGGAAACCCAATACTGGCAAAGATGGTCTTCCTGCTCCATCTGTATGACACTCACTGAGACACGTCCCAATCCTGAACCAGGGCACTACTGGCAAGGAGGCAGACAAGGCCAGCACATGTCAGCAGGAGACAGTTCAGTTCCCATACTGCACACGGAACTGTCTCTACACTACGTTGAACACTGCCATGAGCTGCTAACGGCTCTGAACGCCTGACTGCACACAAGTTTCTGGCATTTTCAACACTAAGACCAGTTCAGAGAGCATCCAATTGACCACAAAGACCATTGTGTGCCGCCAGCACAAGAAGCAGCTGTCAGCTGAGTCTCTACCTCCCTTTCAAGGCCTGTTAAGCTATCTGCAGCTGACTGTCCTCCAAGTAACTATGATCTCATACTCTTCAGAATGAGCAAGAGAGCTCACAAAGCCTAGGTGCAAGCAACCCCTTCAATATCAGCCTTCTGCTATCCAACTTTAAGAGTTAGAACACCAAAGAGCTTAGAGGAACCCAGTCCATCTGCCTAAAAAGTGCAAAAAGTATCCTTTGTGTTTCTCACCAGCCAAAACCATTTCCTTATTCACAAAGCAAACTCTCTGGGCTAAGAATGGATTCTTACTACAAATTTCGTCAGAGCCCTGTCTACCTGTCTCACTTAGAGGCTCCTAAAATGTAAGTTAAAGGCAACAGACAACGTTTACATCATTTTTCACTATGTCTGGTTCCTCCTACCACTTCTGCATGCTCTATCTAGCTTCACTAACAAAAATTATACCTAAAATCTTAAATGTTAATCAACAAAATACACATTTGCTCAGAGCTTTGTAAGAGTAAAAGTAAAATTAAACATGGAAAAAGAGTAATAGAAAACACAAACCAAGACAAGAGACAAAAAACTCACAGTACTGGAATACAAGAAAACACAAAAGAACTGTCCAATTCTGCTCAGCTGTATGTAAACACAATGAGTTTTTCATCCCACCACAGACTCAGAAGCAGTTTGCAGCAGGTTCAGCTTGTAACACAAGCACTCCTATCATCTCCTCGTCCCTTGTTTAAACGCAGCTAAACCATGTCTACACCAATGTCCTCAGCATTGCTTTTGTCAGCATGGAGATATGCCAAAGATGTTGGTTAGTGCAAAAAAAAAAAACAAAAAACACAGCTGCAAGCTCTGGGCCTCATCCAATTTCCATAAAGGTCAGTGACAGCAAGAACAGGCCTCAAATAAGTGAGATTATGAGCCCACTTCCCTCCTGTGGAAGGACCACTGCAGCCTACCACCAGTGCTGTAATTAGCTCTGAGTTCCCCTCATCCAAACCTCTGTGCACCAGGCATGCCAGAACGCTGCCTGCATTCAGCTTCTTACCCATGAACTAATCGCCTTGCGGAGATTACACTGCACACATCTCAGTGTTCCAATAATGTCTCTGTGCCACCATGTCAGCCATGCAGAGGTCACCAGAGTGGAGCAACTGCAACACTATTAGTCACATTTAATGGAGCACAAATATCCTCTGAGTTTATCTTAAAAGCACGAACAACAATTTTCCTGCCTCTTCTACCCTAGAAACTATAGCTCACTTTCTTAAAGCTCTGCTGCACACAAAAAGAAGAAAAAAATGGTCATTATTTTGCACAAGTAAGACTGTTGTAACGTTTCACAAGCAGTGAATTATCTGAAAGCAAGACTCATTAAAACGTATTCAACAAGAAGGTTGCTTTACTGTATTTGGAGGAGATATACCCTTAGGGCTGCAGGAACCAGTATTGGTCCTTGTCTTATTTCCCTTGTTTGCTAGCTACCTGGAAGGGAAAATAAACCAGCACGTTAATGGTATTCAGAGGGTGTCAAATTCAAAGAACTAGTCACTGCAGGCGAGGCAGAGAAGTAATCCCAACAGATCTGCATTACTCTTGTACAAGCAGCTTTACTAAGTAATTCCAATAGACTCCATCGTTGGGAGGACTATGGACAAGCACCTGGCTCCTACTGCCAGATGTTTGTCTTGTGATAATTCATTTGTCCTATAGCAAGTACCAGTGATAGGCTGGCAAAGCCAGGAGCAGCTACTGCTAAATTACAGCAGCAACGAGAACTCCTTCAATCGCTTTGCCTATAAAATAATAATAATAAAAAAATTAAAAATAATAATAAAAAAAAAAACAACAGAGAGAATGAAACTTTGTTTCTGCTTGGGAAGAAGAGCAGACATCTTTGCCTGAGGATGTTTGCTTTCATTTCCTGACTCATCCCAAGCATCCCGCCATCCTTTCCCTCCACTTTCCAGCCCCAGTTCCTTATTCCCTGCCGGGGTTTGGCTGGCTCCACGTCCCACCTCCCAGCGCGGGGAGGCCCCCGCAACAACTCGCAGACGCTCCCACAAAGCGGGGCGGTTTCCGCAGCGATCCCCGCGCGAGGCGGCACAAGCGAACCGCGGGGACTCGGGCAGGCGGCGGCCACGGCCCCACCGCAGCAGCCCCGGCCCCGGGCCCCCGCGCTCACCTCCATGGAGACGCGCCAGCCTTGCATGGCGCTGAACCCGAAGTGCAGCGGGCGCGGCCCGAGCCCGGCCCCGTCCCCGGAGCTCTTCACCGTGTTGGGCTGCGACAGGTAGGCGCCCATGGCGCCGCGGCGGCCTCCGCCAGCGGACCCGGCCCCCGGCGCGGCGGCCGAGCGCGGAGGGGCTGCGGCGAGGGGCGCGGAGGCGGCCGGGGCGGTGCGGGCCGGGCCGGGCGGCGGCGGGGGCGGCCCAGCGCGGGCGGCGAGGCAGCGCGGGCGGCAGAACCTCCCCCCAACGGGCCGCCGGGCGGAAGTAGCGCGGCCGGAAGCGCGGGCGATAGAGTCGCCGCGGGGGGGGGGAGCGGCGCTCAGCCCGCGCGGCCGAGCCACGGCGGCCGGAAGCGCGCACCATAGAGTCGAGCCTCGGCGGCCTTAGGACCCGCCCCCCGGCGCGCGGCCGCTGCTCGACACCGGCGTGCGGAGCCGTCCCCGGGACCTCCCGCCGGGACCTGGGCCCAGCCGCGGGCCGCGCCGCGGGGAGTGGTCACAGGGGAAGCGCTCCCCTGCCCGCCGCGCCTCGTGCGCGCTCTTCACGGTGAGGGAACGAGGGGCAGGGCGCTGGAAACCGACGGCACCGAGGCGGGACGGCACCGGCACCGCCCGAGACGCGGGCAGGCTCCGAGCGAGCCCACGGGGACCGTGACAGGAGCAGCCCCCATACACTGAGCTCGGCCGCCCCTCCCGTCCCTTATATAGCCCGGAGCCCCGCCCACCGGCCAATCCGCGCGGGCTGGCAGCCAGCTCCCGGGCTCTCATTGGCCGCGGGGCGGGCCGAACCGCCCCCTCCCCGCGCACCGCAGCTCGCTCCCGGCCTCTCCTGCGGTGCGCGCGCGGGCGCCCCCTATCGCGCTGTGGTACTCCGAGCCCCGCCCACCGACCAATCCGCGGAGGCGGGGGGCGCACGTCCGGGTTCTCATTGGCCGGCGGGAAAGCGGCCCCGCCCCCGACGGCGCGTTACGCAGCGCGGCGGTTGGCGGCGGCCCGTCGGCGGCGGAGTGACGCCTGGGGACCGGGAGGCGCCGGGCGAGCCCGGTAAGTGAGCGCCCCGCGCCCGCCCGCCCGCGCCGCGCCCCCCTCGGGCCGCAGCCGTCTCGGGCCCGGCGCTTCCGGCAGGCTCGGGGCGCGGCCCCGGCTGACAGGGCCGGCGGGCGCGGCTCGGTCCGACTCACCCGGCCCAGCCCGGCCCGGCCTAGCGCGACCCGGCCCGGCTGACGGCGCGTCCTGCCCGCAGGGTGTGCGGCTGCGGCATGTCGGAGGGCGAGTCCAAGCAGGTGCCGAGCGGCGGCTCCGACTCAAAGCCGGAGCCCGCGTCGTCCGGCCCGGGAATGACCTCGGTGTCTGCGCCGGTGGCTTCCGCGGCGCCCCCGGAGGAGGAGGAGGAGGAGGAAAGCGAGGACGAGTCCGAGATCCTCGAGGAGTCCCCGTGCGGCCGCTGGCAGAAGCGACGCGAGGAGGTCAGTGCCGGAGGCCGGTTCTCGGGGCTGGGCCTCGGGGTGTGCGGGGGGAGGCCTGGGAGCTGCGGACACGGCATCAGCGCGGGGCCCGGGCCCGCCCTGCCGGCTGCTCCCGGGCTAGCCCGAGCCCGGGCGACGACGGTCTGTCACGGCCCTCGTTGAGCGCTGCCTGCTTTTCTCCCTGTGTGTTTGTAGCGTTGAAAGCTCTTCTGAACAGGTGGTGTCGGGGCCAGCTGTTGCTGCTGCGTCGAGAGAGGGTTATTTCTAGCGTTTATACATGTGTCTTGTTTCCCAGATCTTTTGTTCTGGGGATAATGAGGACCAATGCCTGGACAGTACTTGGCGTTCAGTAGGGAGTATGAAGTGAGTGGTACGTGCTTCTAGCTGTAAGATCTCGTCTGCTTTTGAGTTACACGTTAGCTTTGGTTTGCTTTAGAGTCTTCAGTTAAGATAAAGCACAACCAGTTCATGCAGACTTGTATCTTGGCTTGTCCAATTTGCGTTTACTTCTTGGTGCATGTGTTGGAATTGTCCTGTACAATGACATGAGTAGATTGGATCTTCCTGGTCTTTTTTTTCCCATTCCTTGCTCTGTTCTGTTTGTCTTATTGAAGGCTGTCTTCAGAAGTTGGTTTCTGCTTTGTGTTGCTTCAGTGAAGCAAGCTCTGTAGCTGAGAAAGTCTTAATTCAAGTGCTGACGTAGTCTTAAACAAGTCAGGATGAGTATAGAAGTGTCGACGTTAACAGATAAAAATGCAGGGCAGTACGAACTTTGGCGGTGGTGAAAGAGTCATTTGTTTTGATGTAAATTTGGAGGTCAAAATAAGGTCAAGTATTCCATCAATTTCTGTACTTTTTTTTTTTTTTTTTTTCTCAAAAGCTGTTCTGGTCTTGTTAACATAAGCTAATTGCTAGCAAGGTGTAATAACAATGTGCTGTTTTTTGGTGAAGCTGTGAAACTTGGATGGGGGGAGGGATGTTTGTGTAAGGCTTTAATTCTGTTCTCTGGAATATATTCCTTACAATAACCTGAAACTACGGCTAGATTTTTTTTTTTTTTTTTAACAATCTGTGCTGAATCAATGCACAGGGAAGGCTTGGGGAATGAATTGCAGAATCCTATTATAGTTTAGGTTGGAAGGGACCTTAAAGATCATCCAGTTCCAATCCTACCTGACATGGCCAGGGACAACTTTCATTATAGCAGGTTGTCCAAAGCCCTGTCCACACTGGACTTGAACGCTTCCAGGAATTGGGCATCCACAGCTTCTCTGGGCAGCCTATTCCAGTGTCTCACCACCTCCGTAGTAAAAAAACCTCTTTCTGTTTTCTGCTCTAAATCTTCCCTGTTTTAGTTTAAAACCATTACCCCTTTTCTTATCGCTATACTCCATGACAAAGAGTTCCTGCCCATTTTTCCTGTAGGTCCCCTTTAGGTATTGGAAAGTCATTATAAGGTCTCTCTCGAGCCTTCTCTTCTGTAGCCTGAACAACCCCTACACCCTCAGCTTCTCTTCACAGGAGAGGTACCCTAGCTCTTATAAAGCTAATGTTCAGTTTATGTGGTCTTTTCAGTATATTTTAAAACAGATTGATGTAGAAAGATTAGTTTCCTTCTAGTATTTTCCATACTGTCCTACATAAAAAGAAAGTTTTGGTAGGTTTAGTATTTTCTTTGGATTTCAGTTTTCCCATCTACAGACAAATAAAAGCTCACACTCAAGAAGTTCCTTAAAATTTTGCCATGAGTAAATTACTGACTTCTGTCTTGGGAATGAAGGTGACTGGTTGGTTTGAATGCAGACCATTCTTGTGTTAGATGTATGAGCTTTGCTCCACCTCACGGATAAAGAAAGGGCAACAGATTAACTGTTGAAGGCCACAAAATGAATTGATGACAGATCTGGGGTAAACTCAGGGTCTCTTCTCAGCTTTTTATCTGTCAGGGTGTACTGTCTTCCTGCAGGAAATGCTAAACATTTATGAGTGTGTTTGTTGCACTCTGTGGTTGCCTTCAGGTGGGCCTTATGTCTCAAATGTGTGCATGAAAAACATATTCTGCTAGTGATCATGCAATTAAGTTATGTTTTGTCTCTTAATTTTACATGTAAATTTGTGGCTTGATTAGATCTGAGCTTGTAGAGTGTGATTTGTTTACTTTAAATGCATGACATCCCCCCTGCTGTCTTCAGCTTTTGGACTGAGCCGTGCCCTGGAGTAAACTTCGACTGCAGATGTTCCAGCATGAAACTTATTCTGGAATAATACCTTTGCTTTCTGAGCATCCTGGTATACCAGAGTAAAACATCTCGTGTACCAAAGTAGCGTCCTTGTAAAGCTCTGATAACGTGATCGCTCAGTCAGCACTGGTTATTCCGGTCAGTGTACCCATGCAGACAAGCTCTTACCGTCTCTTTGGCAGTGAGGAGGAGTTACTCCATGAAAAAGGAATGTTGTCACCTCCCCTCCCACCAGTGATGCAATCCTGATTCAGTATATCGCCAGTATCTTCTTTAGATGCTGAATTAAGCAGCCACTTTTGAAGCAACGTAATGTGGTAATAGGGAGAGAAAACAGCACATGTGACTGCAGAGACAGATTTTGTGCACAACGTGTGGTCTGGTATTTTCCAGATTTTAAGTTCTTTCCTCCTCAGTTTGAGTTGCATATTTGGAAATGTTAACCTTGTTTGTTTATTTTGTTTTAATAAACACATGCTCTGTGATCATCTTCCTGGAGCACAGATGACACGGAGTATAGGGGCTGTATGGGCGGGAGCACTGCGAGTCTGAGGGAGCCGACTGTCACTGGAGTCTGGTGTGAACGTAAGGGTGTGAGTGCTCAGGCTATTCATTTCACGTTAGCAGATTCCGGTAGAATCAATTTTTTCCTGATCGCTTTTGCACCTTGTGTGTGCTCCCGGAGAGGCTTCCAAACGCCATCTAGTCGCAGGCCAACAGAACAGGTCTTCGTGGCCGAGTATTTCTGTTCTCGTTTCACTTCTGTTACGCTCCTAAACTGCCTTAGGAAGGTTTCTCCGCTCGGAGGGAGCTCTCCTCATGCAGCCCCGTCCCTCCACCAGCCGGGGCTTTCGGGACCAGCTCCCGCGGCGCGGGCGGCCCCGGCGGCCTGAGGGGAGCGCAGCGGGCGGGCCGGGCCCTGCCGGAGCCGCGCGGCCCTGCCCGGACTGACACCTCCCGCAGCCAATGGCGCGCGGAGAGAGGGCATTACATCACCGCCGCGTGCTCCCATTGGCTGCTCCCGGCCCCGGCTGCAGCGCCGCTGCCTGGCGGCTTCCCGGGGGTTTGCCTCGGGGCTGCGCCGCCCTGCGGCGAGCAGGGGTCGGGGTCAGGGGTCAGGGTCAGGGGTCAGGGTCAGGGTTAGGGCCAGGGTTAGGGTTGGGTGAGTGCAGTCCCGGCAGGAGCATCCCTCTGACAGAGCAGTGGAACATAAGTTACCAGAGCACTCCCTCTTCTGCACTGGACGTCTTCCCAGGCCTCTCGTTATTCATTGTGTCTTTGTGTCACTACAATGATCTAATCCCATGGGAGGCAGCAGCCTTACCCCGTGCCCAGGTTTCCGAGTACTCTGTGTCTTAGCTGGCACACCAAGCTTACTGCGTGTCCTGAGCAAATCAGCAAGTCGGTGGTGTAGGAAAGTGTTTGTTGTTGGTGCAGTCAGGTTAGCAGGATCGTGTGGTTGTTCACTCATATTTTAGGTACAGTAACCTAGTCTGAACTGTGTCAACTAGTATAACTTCAAATCTGCTTAAATGTCAATTGTAGAAAGTGGTTCTGTTAATTGATTGTAATTTTTCCTAGAGACAGGGAACTTCTGTAGCATGAAATGTGTAATAGATGTGAAAGTTTGGAGTAGTCTTTTAAAATTAAACATCACTGTGTATTATCTAAGATGCTATTTTAACTAGATAGAGAATGCTTATCTTCCCCTAAGTTCTCTTTCTTCAGGAAAATGTAATGAATAGTGATGTGGTTAAGCTTCGTCATTCCTTAAAATAGAAAGACTAGTTCAATTGGAAGGGATCTTCAAAGGTCATCCAGTCCAACTTCCTGACCACTTCAAGGCTAACCAAAAGTTAAACCATATTAATAAGGACATTATCCAAATGCCTCTTGAACGCTAACAGGTGTGGGGCATCGACCTCCTCACTTGTAAGCCTGTTCCAGTGTTTGACCATCCTCGTGGTAAAGAATTCTTTCCTAATGTCCACTCTGAACTTCACATGGCCCAGCTTTGTGCCATTCCCTCTTGTCCTGTCATCACTTCTCAGGGAGCAGAGACTGGCACGTCCCTCTGTGCTTCCCCTCCTCAGGCAGTTGCAGAGAGCAGTGAGGTTGCCTCTCAGCATTCTCTCCTTCAGACCAGACAACCCAAGTGTCCTCAGCCTCTCCTTTTAGAACATGCCTTCCAGCCTGGCTGGTAAAACCAGCTTTGTTGCCCTCAGTACTTTAACATACTTTTTATATTGTGGAGCCCAGAATTGCATACAATACTTGAGGTGAGGCTGTGCCGATACTAAATACAGTGGGAGAATCACCTCTTTGGACTGGCTAGCTATGGTTTGTTTAATGCACCCCAGAATGTGTTTGTCCTCTTGGCTGCCAGGGTGCACTGCTAGCTCATGTTTAGCCTGCTGTCACCAGCATCCCCAAATCCCTTTCTGCTGAGCTGCTCTCCAGCTACTTGTCCCCCAGTCTGTACCTATGTCCAGCATTACTCCGTCCCAGCTGCAGCACCTGGCATTTACCATTGTTGAACTTCATGTGGTTGCTGATTGCCCAATGCTCTAGTTTGTCTAGATCCCTTTGCAAGGCCTCTTGTCCCTCCAGGGAGTCAGCTGCACCTCCCAGTGTAGTGTCATCAGCAAACGTGCTGAGGATGTGCTCCACTCCTGCATCCAGACCATTGATAAAAACGTTGAACAGAACCAACCCTGGAACTGAGCCTGGGGGAGTGCTGCTGGTGAGCATCTGCTGCCAGTCAGACATAGCCCTGCTCACTACAGCCCTTTGAGCTCTACTGTTGAGTCGGTTCGTCACCCATACCTGAAGGGTGAAATTGCTGTTAGAGATGGTTGGTGGGGAGGGAGTGTGTGGTGATACGGCTCCTCCCATAGGGTACTTATTCTTCTGTTGGAAATACAGGAAGATACAAGAGAAGAGCTATGACCAATCTCAGCATTTTTAGGTATTTCTACTGTCCTTAAGTGCTGCAGGGACAAATGACAATCTGCTTTCTCATGCTGCTGCTGTGTGTATACATTGCACATGTTGGTCTTCAGGTGTGTTGCAAATTTAATTGCTCTCCTATCTGAGTTGAATCCCTTTCTGCAATTGTAACCATGCTTGTGGTTGCTCTCCAAACACATCCAAAGGTGAAGCTTTAGCCTTTGCAAGTAATTGAAGATGAACTTTTAACAGGCGATTACTGTCTCCTGGAAGAGAGACAAAGTACCCACAACTTGGAGTTAGTGGAATCACAGGAGGGGGAGACCGAGACCGAGAGATTCTTCAGGCCCTGGCTCTCCAAGCTTGTGCTTGCCTTGGTTCCTTTTGCCTTTTCAGCCTGACAAAGCCATCTTTTTCTGCTGTCCCTGTGTGACACTACATTTTTCTCTTTCAGTCAGCATGCATAAATAATTTATTTCTCTTAGGTTGTCCAAGTATTTTCAGAATTATCTGCTGCATTTAGACTATGCCTCTTGGGAATAGTATTATAGAGATGGATTGTAGCAATGTACTTGAAGTACATTTTTAGACTTCTGATACTGGTAGGTATTAAACTTGAGACGTTGGTAGGAGCTTAGACTTGGTGCTTACCATCCCTGAGAATTACCCAGATCAAACAGAAAAGTTCCCCAGGTATACCTGCAGGAAGACTTGTGCTCTGCTGCAGCAGAATCTTACTTTTCAGAATTTTCAGCTTGGTGTTGGTGTGGAACTTGGCAAGCCCATCTTATGGGGAGGGACTTGACCATCCAAGTCTGTGAATGATTCTACAGTTTGTCACTTAATAGATATATACTGACAGATTGATTGATAGATTTAAATAGATTTAAGATTTAGATTTTGACAGATCTATTGATAGGCTTCTTTCTATCTGTTTTCTGGGTAGGAAATCACTATGTGATTGACTGTGTCTTGGTACAAGCCAAGACATTTTAATACTTTGTTGACATCAAAGGTCAGTTTTTTTGTGTTTTTTTTTTTTTTCCTAAAAAAGACACTTTTGTCAGACTTGTCTGCTAAGGCTAAGAACTTGTGGCTGTTATTGTGAAACTGAGAGGGATTAATCAAGTTGCATTAATTTCCCCTTCAGCATTTAAATGGTTGCATTTAAAAGCCATGTGATATTTTACAAGGGTGCTTGTTGCTGTACAGCTTCAAGGTGATGAGAAATGCATATAGTAATGAGGCAATTCCTTGTAACAGTAAGTAACCTATTTAATGCTGTTGAATGGATCTGTATCATATTTTGAATGTGGGAGCAAGCAGGTTCCCTTTTAAGGTATGTATACGAGTGTGTCTGTAATAGTTATGAGAGAAGGTGTCTAGCGTATCCACATCTGCTCAGTCTTCCACTTCTGCAGGCCCCTTGTGAGGTATATTTAATTGTGGTACAGCTTTTGCTGAATGTTGCTTCATTTCTTCATACAGAAGACTTTGAGTGATGCCTGGTATTGAAAGGAAGAAAGAGAAAACAGAAGAAAGGGGGCTGGTCTCTGCTTGGATATTGCATGTGCCCTTTTCCTCAAAGATTGTACTTCTTTCCTGCAGATTCTAAAATCCAGTGATAATTTCTGGGGTGTCTGAAAGGTGATGTTTGAGCTCTGCTAACCATCAGTGACCTCAATTGAGAAAGAAATGGCCTTGTGCTTGTCTAATTGTTGTCCTGTGCTTGATGTATTACTGACTTTTCTGCAAACTCGGCTGCTGGACCACGTTTTGTATTATGCCACCATTTCAGTGACTTCCGAGATCCATAGATTCTTTTTTGCCTCATCCCTGAGGAAAATCTCCTGTATATAAGTGTCTGTGCATGCACTGGTTGCTATGTTGATTGGTTCTTGTTTTCCTGTCTCTGGTATTTCCTACTGTCAGGTAAGCTAGATGAACTGTGCAGTCCTTCATAACTTCTTTTACTGTGGTGTGCAGGCTAAGGTAGGATGAAGAAGTTCAATGTGGACCTGGATATCAGGTCATGTGCAAAACTTGTGTGCCAGTATTTGAGGCAGCGTACGTTGTTCCCGTGGGTATATGTGAGTTTAGTGCTTCGTTCTTGCTGTTCATTATATCCTGTTGCTGAAAGCTCAGAGTTAATACAGGTAGCACCAGTGTCTTCACTACACTGCTGTTACTGTGCTTCTCCTAATTACAGTCCTCGTTGGCGTTTGGACAGAGAGTTCCCAGTTTGGTGGCTGAGTGTTACAGCTGGATTGTAATGCTTCTGCAAGCATGCTCTCCTGGTCCGTGCTAGCTCTATGGAACAATGAAGTGGTGATCTGTGAGGAGTTGAACCCAGCAAGACACGAAATGAGATGCTGAGTCTAGTACATCTTTATTTTATCTCCTTTGTCTTTTCAGTCCTAGTGGGAGTCTACTTTTCTATATTTAATATGGAGCCAGTTGGTGACTTTTCCATTTGGATTTACATTTCTTTAAGGAGCCAGAATGTGGGATTCTTGGAGAGGAAATGCCGACAGACTGGGTGTTTGTATTCTGTGATGCTTGAGTCTGATTTCTCAGCTGCTGTTGTGACAGAAAAGAAGCTCACTGAGGTAGTAAAATATAAGCATCAGTCTTTCTTTTTCTATCATACCTCTGAGTTTCTTTATGTGGGAAAACGAAGTGCCATTCTCTGGAAAGGTAGCATTTTAGATGCTCTGAGCTTTGGGCTCTGCTACTGGAGAGTGGAAGGGTAGCAGAGACTTAAAGCAAACTAAACTAGTACGAGGAGGGCTGCCAACTTCTTGACAGGCTTTGGCAATGTTTCTGTATTTTTAGCTGATGGAGAAGACTAATGCCAGGATATAGTTCTTAGGATTTTACTTCACTGTTGGGAACATACTCAGGAGTATGTGCACCCTTTTAACTTTTTTGTTGGCTCATTTGGGACTTCATGGGAGGAACAAACACTTGATATGTGCTTGAATGAGATGAGGGGCACTGCAGAGTGTGGAGGGAATTGAGCCTTTGTCTTGGGCCTGTTGTCTACAGACCCATTGTGTTCTTGCTTACTAACTGCAACAGACGGCTGGTAGCTTTCTTAGTGCCTCATCAGCCAGCATCACTTCTCAGTCTTTATGCTGCCTCAGTGGAGAGCAGGCACAGCTACAGCAGCTGTCTGCTTTTCTAACTTTCCTGGGTGGTTAGAAGTGCAATTTACAGTCCAGCTGTCTGTGACTAAGGTATAGGGTTTGCTTTGCGTTCTTAGAGAGCAGTTCTTTAGAGGAAAAAAAAATGTGTTCCATGTAGTTTACTGGCAGCACCAAAGCTTTCCTGTTGACAATTCTTTGTGCTGGCACATAGAGAAAAAGGAGCACGCTTGCACAGAAAGTAGTATTAAAAGATTAATAAAAAGAACACAAGTGGTGGTGATCAGGCACAGGACTTGGCTAGTGATTAATCTTGAACCCTCTCTCTCCACATTTTTGGCCCTACCCTCAACATCTCAGGTTCAAGCTGGATATCAGAAAAAGGTTTTTCACCAAGAGGGTGATCAGGCACTGGAACAGGCTCCCCAGCGATGTGGTCACAGCACAGAGCCTGCCAGAGTTAAAGAAACCTTTGGACAACACTCTGACACATGACCTTATCTATCTATCTATCTATCTATCTATCTATCTATCTATCTATTTATTTTATTTATTTATTTATTTTTGTGGGGTCCCAGGAGTTGGACTTGATGATCCCTGTGGGTCCTCTCCAACTCGGATATTCTATGGTATCCTGAGTACTGTACCAAATTCCTCCTGTTAGATCCCAAATTGCCCATCCCTGACATTCCAAGTACTGCGTTCCTCTACACAGCATCTCCACTTGGTTTACATAATATTGCTGAAGCTGCTTCTCCTGTTGAATTGCTTAGATGGATTTTCCTTAGTGGGATGACGACTTAATCACTCACCTTTGTGGCTTTGGGAGTCCTTGGGTTCAGTGTTCAATCCATCATTGATTAGGCTACCTGATTTCCCCACTTTGTTGTGGGTCTTCAGATTATTGATGTGGTTCTTACTTCTCCTTTGAATAGCCCTTACCCAGATACTTTTCCCAAGCAGTTTGCTGAAACTTGGAGTTTATACCTCCCAAATTTTGAATTTGTAGTTGCCAAGTTGTGTTCTCCAGGGTGTTGCTATAGGCCCTTCTGTTATGCTTTTAAAATGATAATTGTAGCTTGTAATTACATCTCTGTTGCACAATCTTAGGGTGAAATCACACAGTTTGTCTGACAACGCTGTTCTCTGTGGTTGTAGTTCTGAATTCTGCTCAGGGCTTAGAGCGACCAGATATGTGTTGGTACCTGTATCATTAGCATGAATGCCTTCTTTCCTTCCTTCCCTCCTTCCTTGGTTAGAGTACAGTCGTGTGGGCTGACTGGATGTTGTACAGCCGCGTAAACAGCAGTGAACTGTGAGGCAGCAGTCCCTTCTTTTTAGACTGGATGTTCTGCTGCAGAAGAGTGGACTATGCAAGTAAGAATTAAAATAGTTTCAGTTGGAAGGGGCTTACAAAGATCATCAAGTTCAACTGTCAGATTACTTCAGGGCTGACCCAAAGTTAAAACATACCATTAAGAGGAATATCCAAATGCCCCTTAAACATGGACAGGCATGGGGCACAACCACCTTTCTGGGAAGCTTGTTCCGGTGTCTAACTGCTCCCTTGGTAAAGAAGTGTTTGTAATGCCTGCTCTGAACCTCCCCTGATGCAGCCTTGAGCCATTCCCATGTGTCCCGTCATTAGATACCAGGGAGAAAAGATGAGCACCTCCTGCTCCTCAGGAAGTTGTAGAGAGCAATGAGAGACCAACCTCCCTTTCTCTAAGCCTAACAAACCGAGTGTTCTCAGGCTCTCCTTATAGGACACGCGTTTCAGCCCTTTTACCAGCTTTGTAGCCCTCCTCTGGACACATTAAAGTATCTTAATATCCTTTTTACATTGTGTGCCCAGAGCTGCACACAGTATTCAAGGTGAGACCTCACTAATGCTGAATACACTGGGAGAATCACCTCTTTGGACCATCTGGCTGCTGTGTGCTTAGTGCACCCCAGAATACGGTTTCCCCTTTTGGCTGCCAGGGTGCACTCCTGGCTCATATTGAGCCTGCTATCAACCAGCACTGCTTTCCAGCTGCTCATCTCCCAGTCTGTACTTACCTCCAGTGTTATTCCATCCCAAGTGCAGAATTCAGTGTTTGTTCTTGTTAATTTCATGCTGTTGCTCCAATTTACCTAGATCCCCCTGCAAGGCCTCTCTTCCCTTGTGAGTCAACAGCACCTCATGGTGTAGTATTGTCTGTGTGCCACCAGCTGGCTCATGGCCAACCTGTCATCCACCAGGACCCCCAGGTCTTTCCCACAGAGCTCCTCTCCAGCAGGTCATCCCCCAGCCTGTACCGGTACATGTGGTTGTTCCTTCCCAGTTGCAGGACTCTACACTTGCTCTTGTTAAACCTCATTTGGTTTCTTCCTGCCCAGGTCTCCGGCTTGTCCAGGTTTCGCTGAATGGCAGCACAGCCTTCTGGTGTGTCGGCCACTCCTTCCAGCTTTGTGTCATCAGCATACTTGCTGAGGGCAGACACTATTCCCTCATCAAGGTTGTCGATGAAGATGTTCAACAAGATTAGACACAGCACTGACCCCTGGGGAAAACAGCTAGTCACAGGCCTCCAGCCGGATTCTGCGCCAAGCACCACCCTCTGAGCTCAGACAGTCAGCCAATTCTCAACCCAGCTTACTGCCCACTCATCCACCCCACACTTTCTCAGCTTTGCCAGCAGGATATCATGGGAGACAGCATCAAAAGCCTTGCTAAAGTCAAGGTAGATGATATCCACCGCTCTCGCCCCATCTCCCCAGCTGGTGATGCCATCATAGAAGGCAATGAGTTTGGTCGAGCACGACTTCCCCTTGGTGAATCCATGCTGACTACTCCCCATAACCTTCTTCTCTTCCAAATGCTTGGAGATGGCCTCCAGAACAAGCTGTTGCAACACCTTTCCAGGGACGGAGGTGAGACTGACTGGCCTGTAGTTGCCCAGATCCTTCTTGAAGACCGGAGTGACACTGGCTATCCTCCAGTCCTCAGGCACCTCTCCTGTTCTCCAGGACCTTTCAAAGATAATAGATCAGAAGATCACTGAAAATTAAACAAGTTAAAATAGTCCCAAGTTACTCAAAAGTCATCCAGGAAGTTTTGGTAAAGCAAGGACTAACTGTAACATTGCTTCTAATTGTGACATGTTAAGCTTGTAGCTTTCCATCAATCACTGATAGCTGCTTGGAGGCAATAGCTGTCCGTAACTGTCAGGAAAGTACAGGACAAATGCCAGAACATGCTTTGTGAGGACTTAAGATTCTATTTTGCTGAGCATGGAGAGGGATGTGTAGCAGTGATTTGGCAACCAGAGTGAAGGATGAATTTGCTTTAGCCTTTCCAGTTGTCTGTCTGCATTTTTTCCCCTCTTACTCTTCTGTCCTCCTTACTCTACCGTTGAATCTCCTCTTGAATTGAGAATTACGCTCAGTGTTGTGCTATGGATTTGGTGTCTTGAGTCATGTTTGATACTCTAGAATATGCCTATGAGTCATGGAAATTATTCATATTTGGTAAGCTTGCCCAGAAATAGAAGAAGTTATGATAAATAATAAATCTGTATCTGCTGGCTGTACTATCAAGGCAGATTTCAAGTACTTGTCAATACTTGAGGGCTTCAGTAACCCAGTAAAGTGAGAAGCTCTTTGAATAGACAGCAAGTATGATGAAAGAAGAGAATATAGAGGAATGCATGGGCATTGAGTGTGGGTAGTCATGGCTGTATCTTGTCCCTACAATACTAACACTTAAATGCTTTCTGTTGGCTGGGGTCTTATTTAAACTTTTCTGAAGTTAAAGCCTTTCATCACTCAACTTTATTAATTGTACTGGGAGTTCTTGTACTATGTCATGCCTGAGAGATTTCTCATACTGAAAATTGAAGGAATGAATGTTGTCGTTAAATAGTCTTTCAGCCTTTAACAATGGAACATAACAGGCCTGACCTACTATTCTGATGTCAGTATCAGTGTGTATATAGGGAAAATCACTTTCTTATGATAAATATCATGAGTATCTCCTTGAATAAAATGTTAGAACTTTCACCCCTCAGTTATACAGGAGGCAAAGGGTAGGAGGGGAATAGGGTCATAAGCTGCTTGTCTCCTGTGATTGTTTTTAACAGTTACTTTCTGTAGCTCAGGTTGTCTTTATGTAATTATGGTCTGTGTTCTTTATTCCTATCTGTGTCATGCAAGTGCATCTGGTCTTTATCACAATAATTTACAGCTCAGTTTACTGAGCAATCTGTGTCACTCCAACTACACCGTTATTGTAGTCATTTATCACAACAGTAAGTCATCTGCAGCTTGAGAAAATTAAATATCAGGAGGCCTGTTATGATTCTTTTGGAAGATCTCCAAAAAATCTCCAAAAAAAAACAACCTAAATTGATTGTCGGTCTGTCTAAATTATCAAGCTACTGATGAAGTATCCAGTGAGCAGATGTGTGTAATGCAAACTTTTAAAGTTGGTGTTGTACACTAGTGAAATTAATACCTTAATGGACTCTTTTTTTTTTTTTTTTTCATGCACAATTCTTAAGTGTACATGTTTTGTTGGTGTGTTAGTCCTTCTGATCACACTTGTCTTCGGAGCTCAAGTTTCGGTTATTATTAGCATGACCAACAAGTTCTTTGGTACCCCCGTCCTCCATCAAAATTTCTTCATTTAAAAAAAAAAAAAAAAGCCTTAGATTTTTGTGTATCAGTGTGATCAGCTGGGTGCACTGAGTCTGTACCCAGTCTACTGAAGTTGAAAGTACTGTTCATTGGAAATTTGTTTCCTTTTTATATTAGTGTTGTGTTATCAGTAGTCATTTCCTATAGTATAGTGCTTTATTCATGTAAGTTTTGTGGGTGGCAGAACACTTGCATCAATGCATCATTAATGTAATACTGTAGCTGAAACTGAGTACCTTTGGTTGCGTAAAAGCAGCTGCCAAGAGGAAAAGAATTTTTGAGGAAGCCCTTGTGTATGTTGAGAATTTCCCAGCGAATGTGGGATGCTGATGGGGTGAAGGAAGAAAAGGTGAGACAATTTTAATAGGAAAAGCTGTGAGATGGCCAAAGCTTCAAGGAGGTAATATATGTAGAAGGTGAGTCTGGAATGCTAGGCAAATCTCTGTATTGACTTTTACTTCAACGGGAGAATTGGATCAGTTGGAAGTGAAGCTATTCTAGGTATGTGGCCAGCTGATGGTGAACTGAAGATTTTTTGTGTGTGTGGTAAAATAAAATACAGATATAAAACATAAATTAACGCATTATAGCCAAAAGGAGGCTTTCACTAGACCAGCTGCGTATGAGGCCTAGATCGTGCTTATCTTTGGGTATGTCCCGTTCCTGAAGTGCCTGTGGACAATCCTGTCCTGGAATGCTCATTTAGTTAAAAGCTGATGAACAACGTTCGTAATACTGAAATGAAGGGTGCATAGTAATGATCTAGTCTTGCTAGCTTAGATCTCATACCTGTTTCCATCCTTTCCATACAGGTGAATCAACGCAATGTCCCAGGGATTGATAGTGCCTACCTGGCCATGGATACAGAGGAAGGTGTGGAAGTGGTTTGGAATGAGGTTCAGTTTTCTGAGCGGAAGAACTTTAAGCTTCAGGAGGTATGTTGACATGTTTCCCAACAAAATGTGTGAAACACCACAGAATCGTTAAGGTTGGAAGCAACCTCTGGAGTTCATCTGGTATAATCTCCCCTGTTCAAACAGGGGTGCTTAGAGCAGGATGCCCAGGGCCATGTCCATATGGCTTTTGAAGATTTCCAAGGAGGGAAACTCAACTACCTTTCTTGTCAACCTATTGCAGTGCTCTGTCACCTCTACAGTAAAAACACATTGCACCAGGGTGACAGGCCTTGCATTAGGGTGTAATTATAGATACTGATTCATGTGGGTTATTGGCTGTGTCTGTAACTCTTCTCTACTTCCTTAAACATAGCAAAAATGAAGCCTGATTTCTGAAGAAAACATGACTGAAACTGTTGCTGCACTACATCTAGAGGCTTTTGTGTTGGTTGAGTCTTGGTGATCAAACAATGCAGTATAAGATGAAATCAGATGCTGATTCTTGTTGGCATAGGAGCTTGATGTGTTGTTTTGTGTATTGTGTTGTTTAAGGGGACCCAGACCTGAGAAGCAAGTAAGGTGTGGGCTGATGTGGTCTTTGATGTAACATGACTTTGATTTTCTGATGTTGTAGGAGAAAGTTAAAGCAGTGTTTGACAACTTAATTCAACTGGAACATCTGAACATTGTAAAGTTTCACAAATACTGGGCTGATGTGAAGGAGAATAAGGCCAGGGTAAGTAAAGCAAGCAGTCTGTTGGGTTTTCTTGCTGTATATCCTGTGGGTAATTAGTGAGGCAGAAGGTAATATTTCCTATTGTCCCACAGGTGATCTTCATCACTGAATATATGTCCTCAGGGAGCTTGAAACAGTTCCTGAAGAAGACAAAGAAAAACCACAAAACTATGAATGAAAAGGTAACTCTTTTTTCCTATGTGCCTATTTTCACTTGGTGTCTTCGGCCTCTAGGAAGGTCTCTCAGCAGAGGATCCTAATGAGAAGAAAAGCTGGTGATAATGTCTGAAATTTTTTCTTGTTACTGTAAGCCAGTTTAGTTGCAGGTTTTCTAAGATACCTGATCTGTATTGCTTTCTTTGTTTCCTGTAGTTCTGCAGCTTCATATGTATATTGTGATAGCTTCTCCTGTTCTGCGTATGCATGCAGGAAAGAGGGAAGGGTTCTATGCATGAGAGGAGTTAGAAGGGAGGAGGCATGATTTGTAACTCCTGTCAAAAATGTAAAAGCTAAACAGAGCACAAGAATACTGATTCATAAAGTTTTTACTTCTTGCACACCTTTACTGGATATAAGCTAAGATACCACTGATTGGAGGGTATATTCCTTCATTTGAATGAGCTTTGAATCACATAAGTATGGATTAGTTCCCCTTCCTTGAATGATTTTTATCCTTTTTGTGCCTGTGTTTATAGGCCTGGAAGCGATGGTGTACCCAGATCCTCTCTGCTCTCAGGTACGTAAGTTACTGATCTTGAGATCTAGCCATTTGTTTAAGCATAGCATTTCTTGTGCTAGAATAGTAAAAGTAGTCTATATACATGCTGCTAAATGTTAGCAAACTTCATGGAATAGAGCTTGGAGAGCACTTTCAATCATCCAGCCTGAATCTTATCCCAGTTGTAGTCTGTAGAGTGTCAGCTGCACTTTATACAACAATTCCAGACTCTTCAGTTAGATAATACTGAAGCTTCTACAATGAAGAAACTGGTGCAGTAGGGTTTGGATCCCAATGGTTGTGACCGGTATGATAGTGACTGTACAAGATAAGCATCAGGGAGCCTTCCCGTGTATGCAGATGCAGCTTTATAACATGGCTCTAACCATGGCCAAGAGAATGTTGCAAAGAAGTCTTAAAGAAATCAATTCCATATGACTGGAGCACGGAAAAGTTTCTTAATCTTGGTAGGCTGCAGCTGTGTAGCATGTGATGTATTCATAATCATTGTGGTGTGATATTAATAGGAGTATATATGAATCTGTACATTTCTTGATGATGCATATCATCTGCAGCCTTCCTAGCACAATCTGGTTGAACAGAATCTGGAGTTCTTTTGTTTTTGTCTTAAAGACACTTCCCTACCTGAGCCAGAGATGGTGTGGCTAATAACAGCCTTGGAAAAACAATAACCCAGATGTCAGAGCAAGGCTTGCACTCCATAGAGAAAATTCTGTTGCCATTTAGCCAAGTATAGCTGCTGAGGGATATCTGGTGTTCTAATAAGCTTTTGAGAGCTGACGGTCTTTATTTGTGCTGGCTGCTAAAATAAAACAAGGCAGAGTGAAATGCAAAACTAACCTCAAACTGTACCTGGGGCCCCAGCACTGAGAAGTTTTAATTGTGCATGCTAGAAAACATGACCGATCGTGTTTGTGCACCACTGAACACCGTTTTTGATATCCTATGATTAGGGGCAGAATAAGGTTCTGTTCTTTTGGTATTTTAATACCTGTTATAATAAAGTTATTTTTTATTATTAAATTTATTTATTAACCTGTTTAACTCCCATCTAGCAGTATTGAGGTGTATGATGCAGATCTGGTACCCTGGGTTTTGTAAGAACTGGTCAGAATGGTCAGAAGAAGCTTTCTTTACTTTCCCTCTGCCAGTTCTGGAGGTTGTTAGTAAGAGAGAATTGCTTAATTTTAATTATTCTATACTAGGCTAGAGGTTGATGTACAGTCACTGAATTTGTACCTCCCTGCTATTGTAAATCCCTAGCATGCACCCTTTGCCCTCTTGTTGTCTTCTCATGATGATGTTCTGATGTATCTCAGGGAAGGGATGAAGGGAGGGATTCCTGCTTCAGCCTGGGGTAGTCCCCTGACCAGTGCTTTGTTCTGAATCTCTAGCTACCTCCACTCCTGTGATCCCCCAATCATCCATGGCAATCTGACCTGCGATACCATCTTTATTCAGCACAACGGATTGATCAAAATTGGGTCAGGTAAGGCTTACTGGAGGTGTCCCTTCCTCTTTGAGGCAAACTGCTAAACTAGAACAGGACATCTAATCCATTTGAGGCTATCTGGCATAATAGGCATGTATGCATATGCTCCTCCACCTCTGCGTCATTTGGGCCAGAGATTGGCAATAGAATACACTCCTGGACCGCCTTTAGGCACACGAAAGACTGTTACTGAATGCTGTTTTCCATGTCAACCCATACCTTTTTGATCTCAGAGGAACTTCCAAATTTTGCATGCACGTTATCCTTCTTATCCTTGGATTCATATATGCTCTGCCCTTTTTTATTTTGTTACCTCCCCTCCCTCCCCCCAGTGTTAATACACATGGAGTTTGCCTGTCAGTGTTGTGAAGCTTTGAGAGCTGTCTGGAGAGCTGTGTCCACTGAGGTCACATGAATGTTTCTTTTACCAAAAAGTGTATGAAGGTTATAGACTCTAGTCTTGGCATTTCATCTAGCATCATTCACTTTAGCTTGGACTTCAGGATGCTAGCTTGTGTTGTGCCTGTTTAGCAAAGACATGCCCTGTTCGGGCAGCTGCTCATGCTGAAATGCTTTATTTCAGAAGTAGGAAGTATTTTTCTCTAGAGATGCAGTGCCTCCTTGCTTAGTCTGTTTTTATTTCTTTTTCCTCATCTGTTGCTCTTGTATCTTTAGGAATGTTTGCAGTTCTGGATGCATTCTCTGGTACCTTGATGTACCCTTTCAAATGACAGCTACCAGTTGTCCAGCTCTACTGCAAATATTCTCAAAGCTGAGGAGTGTGCACTGGCCATCCTGTAGGATTTCATCTGTGTGAATTCTTGGTTTTAATGTAGATAGTGTACAGGAAAGAATGCTCTGCTTCACCTGTCATTTAAAAGTAGTTTCTCTTCATAAACTGCACAACTCTGTAGTTTTTCTTTCAATCAAAGGACGCTTACTCTGTCTTGTTCCGGATTTGGGGTCTTTGTTCTCTATAACAACCTTCTGATATATGCTTGTATCCAGGGAGTGTGGGTCGTGGCAGAAGGATTAATCATCCACCTGTAAACTTGATGACATCTTGTTCTTCATGCAGGCTGATGATATCACAGGGTTCACTTGATCAGTTTTTTTCTGAAGTTGTCCAGGTGGGGGGGGGGGGTTCAGGAGTTGCACATATCTGATACCTGTCCGCTGGTAAACATAGCTGGCTCCCTGGCATCCAATTCAGGTCGTTTATGGGAAGTCTGTTGTAGGCTTTACTCAAGAAGTACGTAAGAGATTCTTCCCTTTCTAGTTGAGTTTAAAAGTATTATACAGCTGGAATCTTTCTGACTGATAGCCAACGCTTTATAAAAGTAAACCACTTCAAGCTGGTATCTAGGGCTGTGGCTTTTTACCAGAGAGTAGTTCTGCAGATCAGCAAACATGGCATTCTCATGAGCATTTAGACTCTCAGTGGTGCCGTTAAGAGACTGTCTAGAAAGGTGGTTCACTGAGTGTGGATCACAGATAGTTGCCTCAGCAGTTACATGTTTGCCTACTCCCTCTGATCTCATAGATCTTTGCTTCTAGTAGGCATGGTGGAAGGAACAGAGGCAATTGGACTGATGTGCCTCTTTCAAGGAGCAGTAGGTGTCCGTACATTTTAACAGCTGTATCCTCAGCGAGAATATTTGGTAGCCCTGAGGAAGGGAAATTCTATGTGTGTGACTGTGCAGGAGCAGTGCTCAATTCCAGTTGCTCTTTTACTCCTGTTGTGAGTTAAACCCTGTGGGCAGCTGAGCCCCATGCAGCCGTTCACTTGCTCACCCTAAGTGGGATGCAGAAGAGAATTGGAAGGGTGAAATTGAGAAAACTCATTGGTTGAGATAAACAGTTTAAATAAAGCAAAAGCTGCACACATCAGCAAAGCAAAATAAGGAATTTACTTACTATCTGTTGGCAGGCAGATGTTTAGCTGTTTGCAGAAAAGCAAGGCTTCATCACACGTAACAGTTGCTTGGGAAGACAAATGCTGTAGATCTGGACATCCCGCTACTCCTCTTTCTCCCCCTAGCTTTTATTGCTCAGAATGGTGTCATAGGATATGGAATATCCCTTTTGTCAGCTGGGTCAGCTGTCCCAGCTGTGCCCACCCCAACTTCTTATGTACCCCCAGCCTACTCACTGGTGGGGTAGTGTGTGTGAGGAACAGAAAATGCCTTTTTACTATGTTAGTGCTGTTCAGCAATAGCTAGAACACTGGTGTGTTATCAACTCTGGTTTGGTCACAAATCAAAACCATAGCACTGCAGAAATTTTTATGATGAAAATTAACTCTGTCCCAGCCCAAACTGGTACAACTCCACAGTTGTGGACTGCCTTGCACTACTTGTGTTCAGAAGTGAAGTGATTTATCTAGGAGATTCTTATCCTTTCTGATTTTTTTTTTTTTTTTTTTTAAAAGAAGCGAGCACAAGTGGACTTTTGATCAGAAAAAGAATCCTCAAAACATAACATCTGTGATTCCAGCACAGGCTGTAATTATAGTTGCCAATATTGCGGAATGCATTCTTATTCCTGTATTACCCACCCAGCTAGGCAAGTCAAAACTGTTCAACTGTGTCATCAGATTCTTGCAATTCTCTAGCACTGCTGACTGTGCAGTAGCCAGACAGGCTGTTTTCATGCTCAGGTCTTAGTTGCTTTGAGATCAGTAACAACGTTAGGCCCATATTTATTGCTTCATGTAATTACTTCTCAGAGCTGGCTGATACTTGAACAATTTCCTGTGTGTATTTAAAAAGTGGGGGAATCATTCTCATGGATTTAAGGGTAACAATGATTCAGTATATCATGATCTTCACTTTAATACCGTCTCCCTTCTTAGCACTGTTCAGCACTGTGTTCTTCGAAAACTTTCCTTCCCTCTGCTTTAAGCAAGACAGTATACTTGCTGAATTTGGGTCAGAAATCTGGTGAAAGGAAGCTGGTAGCGTATCCCACAAAATATTCTTCCTTCTGCTAGGTGAAGAGGTACTAGAAGAGTAGTGTCTGTTAGTTGTGTTGCATTAGAAATGGCTTGTACTTATTTGTTCCTGTAGCACCTCTTTAGGTGCTAGAGCAGCCCTTTTGCTTGCCACTTCTTGCTGGTACTTTAGGTTGCAGAAGCACATGTACTAGCAGGACTGACCACTATGTGTTTCTTGTTCTGCATGCAATTCTGTATTAGCCATTTTTCTAGGGCCACTTGTGTGTTGCAAAACGATTAATTTAGTAGTAAGGTGTTGCTATTCCATTGAGTTTTGGGGACAGGACTGAAATCTTTATATGGTGGGGGTCATCTGTGGAAGAAAAAGGGAGTGGGAAAGAGGAGGGATGTCTCATACTGCTTAACAATACAAAAGCCCATCCATTTGTTTGTTAACTTTTTTATTATTATTATTATTATTTATTTATTTATTAGTGGCCTGAAGTGCAGGGCTAGTAGATTTGAGGAGAAAGTGTCAAATGAGCAGGGTGCCTTGGAGAACTTCTGGTGAGGATAGGGAAGACTTAAAACTCTTAGACTTGCACTGGTGTTCTTGGAGATAGGAATGCTTTCTGGAGTTGCAATCAGATGAAAATATTCCATGTGAGAGATGTGTTGTTTTCTATGTACCCTTCCACAAGATCTACATGCAAGACCATATTGCATCTGTGCATATCCGCATTGTCTAGCAGTTAGACTTGTGAAAGGAGCATGTTGCAAGATGATTTGTTGTGGCAGGTCAAAGGCATTCTGAGTGCAAAGGAACAACAATGTGTTTAGATGGGATGTTTGCTGCTATTTGCTATGTTTAGCCAATGTTGGGCAATGTTTCTTATAATTATTGTTGGGAGTTTAAGAATCAGTAACAGGTGGAAAGAGGTGTGATGGGTTTTAATTAAAAGTCCTTTTAAGCAATTCTTGGAGTACTTCAACAGAACTGAGACTGCAAACTGGAGAGTTTTGTAATGGCTTCTTGTTTCCCTGAGACGTGGACATGAGGCACGTGCATGCCATGTTAGCATGTGCAGAATGAGATTTCCAGTAGAACACGGGGAAGTTTTGTGGTTTTGTGTTATGCTAGTGTATTTCCAAATAGTGCCCCCAGGTATTTGGCTGGTGCAAATACTTTCCTGTCTTCAGCCTACCTGACCTTCTAGGATTCACTACATGTACATATTTAATTGCAGTCACTCCACAGCCTCCCTTCAGTTCCAGTCCAAGGTGCCAGGAGACTGGGTTTTACTTGGTATTAACTCTGCTATTAAATTATGTGGTCAGGTATGTAAGTATAGGTTCAGCTGCAAAGATCTGTGCAGAGGAGAAGCTGATAGTGTTAGAGAGAGGTAGATGTCTGCTGAAAGAGGTTCTGAGGGACTGTGAATCACTCAAAGAAACAGTAGAACTTCCAATTTCTTTGCCTTACTCAACTCTAATTTTCTACTTGATCAGAGGTGTCTTCTCCCTTGCCTGGTCTGGGTCTCAATTTGAAACGCTAACATTCCTTAGTTAAATTTATTTTAAAAGATGGCTGGTGGCTGGGCCAGATTCTCAGTCTTGTCTGTGTTTTGCAATGATTCTGACCTAGCTGTCTGTATGAATGTTACGTGCTTGCTGTTTCATCAACTCATTGACTTCTATCTTGTTTTACTTCCCGCTTACGGGCTGCTCTGTTACCAACAGTCTTTCATAGGATATTTGCTAATGGTGAGCAAACTTCTCCGCTCCTGTGATGTGACTACCACTATATATGTAATGTACATTATTTTTTTTGTGTGTGTGTGTATATATATATATACATATTTATATGTATGTGTGTATATATATGTATATATATATATTTGTAATACACATGCGTGCATACACACACACACACACAATTTATTTTTACAGTGTTCCCTTGCTATAAGGCTGGTATGTAAAACTGTTCAGCCTAGGTGTATCCTGCTTTGAGACCTTTTGTTCTGTGCTGGAATGAAAGCCATTCTTCTCATCCAAAGCCTTACAGAGAGGGAGCACTGCCCTTTGTGAAGCCCCCTGGTTGTTAGTTCTCTTCCTCTCCTTGTTCTTAGAGTGTGCTAGTCAATGGACCCTAGTGCATGCTGGCTCCTGCATGTCAAGCCAATCAGATGCTTTCTTCTGATCTCTTCCCAGTTGAACTTGTCATGAACATTAGGCTCTTTCCTGCTACAACTTTGCTAGGCTTGGCTGAGCACCAAACCTGGACTAGACTTTGCTTTGTGCTTGGACATTTAATTGCTTGCTTGTAGTTTTAACTTCTTAGATGATTTGTTTTTAAGATGAATGTTTCAGTGAAATACATCTGGCTTCTGATGGCCAGAGAGATCTCCCACCCAAATGAGCCCCTGATTGCAATGTGAGATTGACTACTTATGGCTCCCCAAACAAAACTCTTTTTTGGGGGGAAACTTGGGCATATGAGGAGGGTGTTGGGTTTATCTTTGTTGGGCTGTGGAGGCTAGAGAAGGATTTGAGTACTGCAATTTTTAATTCTGTTAAATACAACTCTGCATTTAATTAAAAAAAAAAAAAGGCGTTATGGTTGTTCTCAATAGTTAGAGCTTTTTTCTACTGAAGGTTTGGGTGCCTACCAACTGTCAGTTGGCAGTGCTGAAAGGGAAGGACCTGTCAAAAATGGCCTTTCTGCCTTCTTAGTGTTTGCAGGAGGAAGATGTGGTGCGTTGCTCTGCATTATCAGAAGAGTAGATGCTCTCAGAAAATGAAATTTGCAATTTTAAACAGTTGAGGGGGAAGTTCATGTAACCTGGGCCTGGAGCCTTCAGAGAGCAGACTTCTTTGAGGATCAATTGCTTACCAGCGTTGTCAGCTAGGCAAATCGGTCTGTGGCAGTTTTATGCTATGCAGCAGGCCACCTTGGTGAGGTGAGGTGGCACACAAGCAGTAGACTGATTCTGGAACACACCCAAAGAGTGAGAATGTGGTTGAGCCAGAACTTCAGCATGGGTTCAACCATGCAGATGGCAACGTGGCATAAAACTGCCAAGCAGTTTCTCTAAAACAAGTCACCACCATGAGCAGGGCAAAATACCCTCATGCTAGCAAGGTAAGGAAAGAGCCTCAGTCAGTGATCTTCAGGTGTAAGGGAATGGTGTGGTATCTCATTTGTGCTGAAACAGCATCAGATAACTTACAGAGCTTTCTTGTCTGGTTTCTCAAGATTTAGTTTTAACTGTATTATACTACCATTATGTACTGTTCATATGAAAGCTGGAGATTGCTTAATCCTTGGATTTTGAACAGTGATTTGGGTTTGAAAACACTCCTAAATATAGGGTATAGGGTTGCTGTTTCTCTTGAGCATTGAATTAATGAGGTTGAGTGTGATATGTTTTCATAAATAAGATAATTTTAGCCATTACTTTAATCTTTTGGATTTTGTTACCTGATGTTTAAAGACTTGTTATTCACATCCTTAACAGATACCTGAGGTACTTAAGAGGCTATGCAGAAATCAAATAGAGTTTAGTTGGATATCTTGGATCTGACTTTTTTTTTTTTTGAACTAAAGCAGGCATGATTTAAAGAAGAGTAGACACAGGAAAATCTATAATAAGAATCAGCAGGAATTTTTTCACCAATGACTGCATCCTCTTAGGAAGATTTAACTTGACTTTATGTAGTGCTAGCTTCTAGCCATGCAGCTTTATGTGTAGGGTCAAGCTCATCCTCTACCAAGCCAAACATTTCCAATTACGTAGAAACTTAGCTAAACTAAGCTGGACTTTCATAAGTAGGGGAAAAGGTTTGTCTCTGATTACATGTACTTCTGGGGATGAGATCTGGGATATAAATAGTTTTGAATTAATTTTTTTATTACCCAGAAGGTTCAGAGTGGTATGCGGTTTACATTATTATTTTTTTAAAGGCTTTGTCTTACATTGATCTCATCAATGTGTATAATACCTGGAGGGAGGATGCAGAAAGCATGAGTGGAACTCAGTGGCAGAAGAGGCACTGGGCACAAAAGAGAACACAGGATGTTCCCTCTGAACATCAGGAAGCACTTCTTTGATGTGCAGGTGGCAGAGCCACTGGCACAGACTGCCCAGAGAAGTTGCGGAGTCTTCTTGGAGGTATTCTGCCTGGGCAAGGTCCTGGACACCCTGCTCTGTGTGGCCCTGCTTGAGCAGGGGATTGGATCAAATGATCTTCAGAGGTCCCTCCCAACCTCAAACAATCCATGATTCTATGATTTTATATTAATTTCTGTGAAGAAGGATACCTCTCTCAAAATACGTGCACTTCTGTATGGTGGGGACTCTTTCTTGTGTGTACCACTGTTTTTACTTCAGCAGTAATTTCTCTGAAGTAATAGTACGGGACATCTTTCAGGCAGAGATGGTTACTCTATTCAGAACCATAGATATGATAAGAATGAATGTAGATGTGGGCAGTTGTGGGGCTGTTCTGTGGTACTGGTAACTATATGTAGTGAACTTTTCATGTACTAAATATCTTCTCCCCTTCATCTCAATAGATATTCAGCTGTTCTAAAAAACAAACCCCTCCTGCTGTTGATGATTTAGTGTAGCAAAAAAGTTTGTAAACACTCCTTACAATCCCTGATGTAGATCTGCAAGGGCTATAAGGTGCTTGTATTCTGTGATCAACTTAAATTCGTCACTGCTTTTCTTATTAGATTCAATAGCTGTATGCTGCTTTTTATTTTCAATATCTTCCCAGTTGCTTATTTTCTAGGTTGTGCCCTCCCTAATAAGTGCATTTGTCATCTTGCTGTTCCACTGAAGTGAACTGTGAAGTATCCTGTTATTGTGCAGTCTCGTAATACCTATCCTGGCCCTCTGGCTATTGCTATATAGTTGCAAACAGATGGTCTTGCATTCAGTTGAACATTTTGGGTCCCTGTGATGCTGGTGCAGTGCAGTAAAAGTAAGGTGGCTAATCATCCCCTGTTGTTGGATTGCATAGCAAGCTTCTCTGACTAATCTTAAAGGTTAGTTGTTGACCCTTCTGGACGTCAACTTGTTTTCCTCTGCTGTCTAAGCCTGTGAAAAATCTGGAGTATATAGTGTAGTTGAGCACTTTACTGTAAGAGTGGAATAATATATTCCTGCTTCAAGGAATGCTTAGGCATTTCCAAGAGACAGTTGAGTGGGTCAGTGGCTACTTCAACCCTTGAATTTTTTGAGAGGAAAGGAAAGTCTAGTGAGCAGATTCTTTCCTATTTGCAAGGAGGAAGTGGTGAATGCAAAACAAAGGTGAGTGAATTGCATGCATGACAAGAAGAAAATGTCTTCTGCAGTATGAAGTGTTTGCAAAGGCAAGTCACTGTAAGATTGAGCATCTTTGCTAAAACTTGCTGTTGGTGACAGCTGGGAAATAGTAGCACCGAGTGAGTTCTTGGCTGACACTCCTAATGACTCTCTTTCTGATGAGTTGTCTATTTACCCTGGTGACCTCTTTGCATTAGCATGTCCTTGAGGGTTTGAGAAGTCGAGCAAGCTCTGTGTTCCTATAGCAATGTTTCTTCTTCTTTATGCTTATTCTTGTTGAATTGAGCTCAGCTTGCCAAAGGCAAGTTGCTTGTCCTACTTTCTACTGCACTTCATGTCTCTTCTAATCATCTACCCTGCACAGACACCATATTTGGCTGAATCCTTCTCTTAAAATCCATTTTTGCTTCACTAATTCCCTACCAGACTGATCACTTGTGTGGTACTTGTATTCTGCCCTTTGCTGTCTTCCCCTTCTCTGTGGCCGAGAAAGGCATGCTTGTTGTTAATGTTATGATCTGACTTTCCTTTTTGAACTTTATTGTTTGTCTTCCTTAACATAATTGTCCCTAGCCTTCGTGTATCTGATTCTTCACAGAATTAAAGAGTCATTGCTGTGTATAGTAATGTCTGGCAGGTAGAAATGTGGAAATCAGTCAGAAGAGCTTGTACCAAAGGTACCCTAAAGTGTATATTCTTACCTTTTATAATTATGAATCTTGTTTTAAACTGTCTGCTCAGCTGGAGCTCCTCTCAAGCCTGCACCTTTGCTAAGTGATTTATGTACCAAGCTGATAGACATACAATTACAACTAGACTAGATCAAATCAAAGTTTGTTGGTCCAGCTTCCCAAATCACAGTGCATAGCAGCACTTAAAGAACAGCTGGTCCTTTAACGTGATTGTGTGAGTTGTTCCGGGTTGACTTCCTGGTGGGTTGTTGCTGTCACAGTGATGAATGGAACAGATGCAATTGTGACAATCCCATCTCTGCTTATTTTAAGGCATGCTGTGAAGAATCTGGTAGTCTTATGCCATTGTTCTGCTACTGCATTGTTTCAGCTTTGCAATAAGAGTGCAAGGTGGTGCATGTGCCTTTCAGCCAAGTCACACAAGAGTTGTGATATAAACTGCTACAACAGGAAAAAGGCAGTGTGGCTAATCAAACCCTGCTCCAGAGCAAGTCTCTCCAACAGTGATAGAAAAACATATTGAGGACTTCTGGTGCAGCTCTGCAAATTTGGAGGCACAGTGGATAAAACATCAGAGGGGAAAGGTACCTGGATAACCTCCAACAGCAAATTTAGAGCTACTTTTCTGTGTGTCTAAGTTAAAAGTTCTCACATACAGTGTAGACACAGCTTTTTCCAGAAACGCTGGTGCCATTGCAGAATGTCCATATGTCCCTGATGCAGACAGTCATCAAATGAGGTGTAGACAGCAATTATTTTTTATTGTATTTTTCTTAATTTCCAAACATTACTATATTGGGCTGTGGAACCAGGTTCCCAGGAATGCCTCTTCTATTGTGGTGCTTAGGGACATGTCTTAGCAGTGGACTTGTAGTGTTAGGTGGGTGGTTGGACTTGATGATCTTGAAGGTCTCTTCCAATCTAAGTGATTCTATGATTATCAATGCAGGTTGTACTAGGATTTTGTTGAAACTTGCTTTTGTAGTATGGGAGTGCCTATGTTACATCACTGGCTAAGGTTTCTGTTACTAATGCCTTTTTGTGACTGATTCCTGCCTCTTCCTTGTTCTTAAATAGGGTCCAGGAGCAAAGGACAGAATGGCTGGATAGTGAACTGGCTCTTTCCATCTAGGCAAGACATATTGGAAAATGAACTTAATCAAAACATTGTTTGCAATGTTTTGCAATAAATGGCTTTATACTGCTCTGTTTTTGGCAGAAAACTGTTGTCTGGGATCGTATTGCCCCAGATTTCCTTTTTGAGAACTTTGGTCCAACGCTTGATGGCTTATCTGCTTGAGGGTGGGAAGGCTTTGCAAAGGGACCTCTATAGGCTAGCTCAACGGGCCATATCCAATTGCGTGACATTTAACAAAGGTAAATGCCGGGTCCTGCACTTGTGCTATAACAACCCCATGCAGTGGTATAAGCTTGAGGAAGAGTGGCTGGAAAGTTTTCCCAGCAGAAAAGGATCTGGGGTGGTGGTTGACTGCTGGCTAAACAAGAGTCAGCAGTATGTGCAGGTGGCCAAGAAGGCCAGTGGTATCCTTGCTTGTATCAGAAATAGTGTGGCCAGCAGGACTAAGGAAGTGAAAGTCCCCTGTACTTGGCACTGGTGAGACTGCACCTCAAATACTGTGTTTAGTTTTGGGCCCCTCACTACAAGAAGGTAGTTGAGCACATTGAGGTGCTTGGCTGAGCACAGAGAAGAGCAATAAAGCTGGTGAAGGGACTGGAAAACAGGACTTAGGAGGAGCAGCTGAGGGACCTGAGGTGGTTTAGTTTGGAGAAGAGGGGGCTGAGGGGACACCTCACCATTCTCTACAGCTACCTGAAGGAGGTGACGGTGAGGGTGGTGTTGGTCTCTTTTCTCAGGCAACAAGTGATAAGATGTGAGGAAACAGTCTCAGCTTGTGCCAGGAGAGGTTTAGATTGGTTATCAGGAAGAATTTCTTCACAGAAAGGGTGGTCAAGCATTGGCACAGGCTGCCCAGGGTAGTGATGGAGTCCTCATCCCTGGAGGTACGTAAGAGATGTGGATGTGGCACTGCGGGGTGTGGCTTAGTGAGGGGACTCAGTAGATCAGGTTGGTGGTTGGACTTGGTTGGTAAGACTCTCAAGAACATCTAAATGATCCTGTGATTCTCTGTGCTGAATTCCAGCAACATTGCCACTGTTGACATAGCGTGTCGCTCTTAGGGTAGGCCTTGATGTCTGTCCTTTCTTAGGTGGTCTGGCTTCAACCAGACACTACTGCTGCCCTGGCAGCAGCTCAGCAACATGCAAGATCTTAGTGTTGGTTGCTGTACTTCTCTTACTGTATAGCAATTGGTTACTTAAGACAGATACTGCCCTTAACTGAATCGACAAAAGCAAGTTAACAAGTC
Organism: Netta rufina; assembly: GCF_964035555.1. Taxonomy (NCBI): domain Eukaryota; kingdom Metazoa; phylum Chordata; class Aves; order Anseriformes; family Anatidae; genus Netta; species Netta rufina. The sequence continues at coordinate 121,632,727 of NC_140125.1, forward strand.
TTTTCCATTTTGGATGTTTGAGAACCTGTTTAGAAGGCCTGATAGAATAATCTGTTATGCTAGACAAAACTTGGATGATGTGCACTATATGCAGCATAAGGTACAGGCTCGAGAGGCATGATGACAGGGTAGAAGTTGAAAAAGGAGTGTCCCACTGAGGTGTGTGTGTGGGGGGTGCTGGTGTTCCACAGTCACTGATCTCATTAATGTTGAGGCTGTTAATAGAAATAAGGGGAACGTGTGATGTTGAGGTAGGTCAGGACATCTTCCAGAAACACAAGAATACATTGGATGACTGGACTAATTGCAGTGGCAGGTAATTTGGTAGTATAAAATACAAAGCTTCACAAAAGCCCAGAGCTCATCATTTGGGAATTGAAGAGTATCTGGCCTCCCCTGGCTGTTCAAGGGGGAAATTTGACCCCCTTACCTTTTCTTACAGTCATGTCACTGACAAGTAATGTTAAAATATGTTGGAGAAGATTCCCCAGTAGAGAGAGAATTTGTATGATTTTGCATGGTCCTGGGCAGAGCTTATCTTAGCAGTCAGTGCCATTGGGAAAATGCTGAGTGGGGTTTTAAGAGGAAGACAGAGAATTTAGCTTACTCCCCTTAATGATGTGAGGCTGAGAGGACCTGGTAGTATCTGTAAATAGATAAGCACTAGGAATGAAGTAGTCTTCTTGGACTTCCAAGACAGAGATAGCACAAGAACAAAAAGCAATGAACTCTCCATGAACAGTTTGTTGGGGAAGTTGGCCATTGGAGCAAGCTCTGTTTCCAGTGCTTGAAAGAGATGTGATTCAGTATGTGCTACACAGCAAAGGTTGGATGGAGTTAAGGGGGATCCTTCTTGTCTCAGTTCGTCTCTGAGGCTGGGTGCAAGTTCAGTCTCATTCAGCATGGGGTCTTTGTTGTTTGGCGTGTGCTGGGCAAGTCCACATTGTAGCAGTGCAGACCAGAACTAATTGCAATTGTCAAGGAGGTTGACTAAGTGGGAGATGGTCCTGAGTCTGTGGGACTAGGCATGTTCTAAAGTAGATGTAGAACTTCAGATGGGATGATGACTGTGTTCCATGCCTACCTCAGTGTTTCTCCCTGTCATACTTTTTGCAGTCTTTTCAAAGGTGGTTGTCTTGAGGGGCTTATCTTTTAGGACTTACCCATTCTTGTGTATCCTGCTCATTGTGCTTGTGGCTGGGAGTCATTCTCTTCCAGCAGCTCTGACTGGTTTGTAGTTGGGACCATGCAGGTGCTGGCTGCTGGAAAGCCTGTGCTGTCAGGTCTCATTTGGCAGCTTTGCTTGACTTTTGTATTGAGTCAGTTTGGCACCAGTGTCCTGTTGACATGTGGAAGAATCTTGTTAGGGAAAATTACCTGGTAGACTTGTTCTTCTCCTGGAGCCCTAAGGTGGTGACTGTAACTGCAGTGATCTTGGCATTTCTAGCTGTTCCTAGGGATTCTGTTATATTCGGGTTGCTTGTGACAAATGCTATAAATCTGATCTAAGTGTGGTGTTTTTAGGACTTGCACTTTAACAGGGAAATTCTTTCCAATTCATCTTGTCATTCAGAAGAAGCTGTGAGGTGTGGACTCCAGGGTTTTCTTAGAGAGCTAATGCTAAGTTGCCTCAGTCAATATGCAGCCAAGGAAGCAATGGTGAAATGTTCTAGGGCAAGTGACCTGAGATGAAGGGAGTGATGATGGGCCAACTGAACTGCACTGTGGTGCCCATTTGGGCAGCCAATTGGCCCTGGAGTTGCATGTATTCTGTAGGATCTAGTTGGGGATGGGCTAAGGTTTCCTGTATACTAAGCATTCATGACTTTCTTCTAGTGGCGCCAGACACAATTAATAACCATGTGAAGACATGTCGGGAGGAGCAGAAGAACCTGCACTTCTTTGCCCCAGAATATGGAGGTATGTTGTGGCAACAGCTTCAAGCCTGAGTTTTGTTGGCCTGTCTCACTAACGCTTCCACGCTATTGTGCATATTGTTTTCAGCTATAGTCTCATGAGAGATGTCACATTATCAGTTTTGTTTATTTGCCTGTTTTATTGCTTCAACTCCTTTGTCTTTTGATAACAGAGGAGGGAGAGAAGGCTGTAGGATTATCATAGCCTGATACAGAGGTGGTCCTGTTGCTGAGTGCAGGGAGAGACTGATAACAGAGCATTGTTTCTGTGTTACAGAAGTTGCCAATGTTACCACTGCTGTGGACATTTATTCCTTTGGGATGTGTGCCCTGGAGGTGAGTGTGGAACACTGTGGTTATGGGACAGAAAATAAAAGCAAGGGAAGGAGATGACTCTATGGAGTTGCTGTGGGCATGGGTGGTTTTCGTAGCAGGTGCATTTTGTTCTCTGAGCCAAACGCAGTTTGCCTTGTAGGGATGTCTATCAAAGTTCTCCCAAATGCTTTACTAAGCAGTAAAGAACTTGGTAATGTGTGGTTCTTTCTGGAATTTCTGGCATGTAATTTATTACTCTGGGTAGTGAATAACTGGACAGTTCTGGAGACCGACCCACCTGCTGTGGGAACAGTCACTACTACAAAATGTACTTAATATGTACAGAGGGGGGAAGAAAACTCCCCTTCTTTGGAGTATTTGTTCTCTTGTAGTATCTGGAGGAGAGGACATTACTTTGTGGCCACACCTGATACAGATTTTAGTTATTGTCAAGTGTGAGTCTGACTTACCTGGTCGTAGCAGCTTATTGGTTCACAGAATTGTAGAACTTTCTGTCCCTGCAATCAGTAGGGCCAAGACTAGCAAATACAAGTTACTATAAGTTATCTGGGGACAATTGTCAGCAAGAGCCAGCACACACAATTCTGAACCTATGCTGTACATCCCATAAGTGAAGCAAGAAAAGACCTGTGAAAACACACAACTTTTAGGAAAGTAAACTGGAGCTGAATCTTCGGACATTCTCTGGGATCTTCTGCCAGCCTTTCCTGGCTGGGAACTTGTGTATGTGTTGGTTGCAGCTGGTTCTGGGTGGCATCATGTGCTTGCTTTTCTGCCTGTAATATAGAGCAATTCATACAGCTAAGAGGGACACTGTCAGATTCTGTCAGTGATCCAGCTACTGCTTCATTAGAGGTTGGTAATTATCAAACAAGTGTAGGCCAATGGATCATGAGATTCAAAATAGAATACTGGTTGTCTAAGGTGATGCTGGCATAGTTTTCAGGCCTCTCTGGCAATCTGTTAAGGTGCTAGAAACAAGCTATCATAATGAAGCAGTTATTCTCTCTCTGCCTCTACAAACTGTGACCTTAAATAGCACAAAAAAAAACCCTTGGCTGTTAAGATCTCACACTTGGCAGTGGTGGTCATGAGATCTGTTCAATGTATAGTAAGCATTTCTTGGTGAAGTCTAATATGCTACTTTGTGTTTGCAGATGGCAGTACTGGAAATACAGGGTAATGGAGAGTCATCGTATGTGCCCCAGGAGGCCATTAACAGTGCCATCCAGCTGCTGGAGGACCCCTTGCAGAGGGTGAGTGAAGGAGGTTCAGCACCCATGTAGACCTCTTGGCATTGCACATCATCATCTCATGCAATTTTTGTCTTTCAGGAGTTCATTCAGAAGTGTCTAGAACAGGACCCTAGCAAGCGTCCTACTGCTCGGGAGCTCCTTTTTCATCAGGCATTGTTTGAGGTGCCATCACTAAAGCTACTAGCTGCTCACTGTATCGTTGGGCATCAACGTGAGTATGGAGTCCCAGGCTGCTGCATCTTGTGTTATGAAAAGCTTTACTAAGTTGTCACTGCAGCTGATATTCTGGAAAGCAAGACCTTTGTGCTGATCTTAACAGGCAGGGACCAGGGCCTTGTGAAACAGAACTGTAGTTGCTGCAGAGCCTGAAGAAATATGGTGCTCTGCCTGCTCTGAGTAGCACAAGAGTTTTTCATCACAAAGCCTGTTTTTATTGTTGTTCTTAGGGTGGAAGGGAATTGCACTTGTTCAGGTCTAACTTTGTTCTCTTTTAATAGATATGATTCCTGAAAATGCTTTAGAAGAAATGACCAAAAACCTTGACATGAGTGCAGTGTTGGCAGAAATTAATCATGCAGATAGGGAAGGAGTCAAGATGATGTGAGTACCCATTGCTGTGTTTGGAGGGGTTCTGCTCAAGTGTACGTGGAACATGCTCCATGGCACTAGGCTGGGCAATGAATGAACTGCCTGGGACTCTTGCCTTCAAGTTAGCATTGTCATTTCATCAATAACTGGTAAACAAAAGGGAGCTGTTGATGAAGTGTGCACTTTATCTAAACATGAACATGTGGTGGAGGGTAGCTGCTGAGTGGAAGAATTTAGCTGTGTAGAATATGTTCATGCAACACTGGTGTGAGATGTGACTTGTGCCCCAGACTGAGGAGAAGGAAATTAGCACACTGTAGTTGAAGCAATCTTTAGCTAAACAGAATCACAGAATTTTCTAGGTTGGAAGAGACCTCAAGGTCATCGAGTCCAACCTCCAACCTAACGCTAACAGTCCCCACTAAACCATATCCCTAAGCTCTACATCTAAACGTCTTTTGAAGACTTCCAGGGATGGTGACTCCACCACTTCCCTGGGCAGCCTGTTCCAGTGCCTCACAACCCTTTCAGTGAAGAAGTTCTTCCTAACATCTAACCTAAAAGTCCCCTGGCTCAACTTAAACCCATTCCCCCTCGTCCTGTCACCAGGCACGTGGGAGAACAGACCAACCCCCACCTCGCTACAGCCTCCCTTGAGGTACCTGTAGAGAGCGATAAGGTCGCCCCTGAGCCTCCTCTTCTCCAGGCTGAACAAGCCCAGCTCCCTCAGCCGCTCCTCGTAGGACTTGTTCTCCAGGCCCCTCACCAGCTTCGTCGCCCTTCTCTGCACCCGCTCAAGCACCTCCATGTCCTTCTTGTAGCGAGGGGCCCAAAACTGAACACAGTACTCGAGGTGCGGCCTCACCAGAGCTGAGTACAGGGGGACGATCACCTCCCTAGCCCTGCTGGTCACGCTGTTCCTGATACAAGCCAGGATGCCGTTGGCCTTCTTGGCCACCTGAGCACACTGCTGGCTCATATTCAGCCGACTATCCACCAGATAAACCTGGCAGAATAGTTTGGGGAAGTGACTCAGACTCCTCACAGACTTGTTGAATGGAGTCCAATGTGTTGGAGAAATGGTTCCTCAGTGTTTTCATAACGGAGCAGCTCATTTTGATTGCGAAGAGATGCTGCTGAGGAACAGCAATGGACAAGTTGAGAGCTTGTGAGTAAAAATTAAGGATGGGGCCAATAAAGGTCACCTTGTGGTTGGGTCTACTACAGGTCGCCTAATCAAGTAAACAGTTGCTTCTGGCACAGAAAGATGTACTGGCAGAGGTGAGTACATCTTGCCTTTGACTGGCTGTACTCATTCTGCCTCCTTACACAGGTGTAGTCTAGGATATGGGGATTTGAAACTGCATCTAAAGAGACTTGAGTGTTAGATGACTTCTCACTTCAGTACTTCTTTCCCTCCAGCTTTTCACAATCTCCAGCATTGGAGCTGGACAAATTCCTGGAGGATGTAAGGTAAGAGGTGTTTTTTTTTTTTTTCTCTATGTTTTTTTTTTTTTTTTAAGTGCATCTTTAATTGTGTGAGAGACTGGAGTCATTTAGGAGAGCCATAACCTCAGGCCCTGATCCTTTCTTGCAGGAATGGTATCTACCCACTTACAGCTTTTGGGATGCCACGACCCCAGCAGCCCCAGCAGGTGGTGGTGAAGTCTCCCATTGCTCCACCATCAGTGAAAACTCCAACTCCAGAGCCAGCTGAGGTAGAAACCCGCAAGGTGAGAAATGGGAACTCTGTTCTTCCCCAGGCAGGTGTGCTCTGCAGAAGCAGTAAGTCATGGTGTATCTCTGCTTCTGTTTCAGGTGGTGCTGATGCAGTGCAACATTGAGTCAGTAGAGGAGGGAGTGAAACACCATGTACGTTCCCATCTTCTCACTGACCATGCTGTGTGGGGGTATAGTGAGGCAACTGTGCAGAGTATCTGGTACTAAGTATGCTGATTTGCTGCTGGTGCCTAGTGTGACCTTCTGCTACCAGAGTTGCAGTTTGTGGAGCCCAAAGTCAGATCAGATATGCTTGTAGACAACATTCCAGTCAGCTAACACTTAGAGGTTACCCTTCTGGTGCAGCCTCGAGGCACTTCCCCCAGAGGATGGTGCTGCTATCAGTGTTTTGGGAATGGCACTGGATGTGTTTTTTCTGTTAGACTCCTGTGGGGTTCTGCAGGGGGGTGATTCCTATCTCAATGTTTTTTTGGGGGGATATTCCTGGCTCTGGTGACTACTGCCAGTGACAGCCTGTAAAACTGCAGCTCCTCATAAGAACTTCTCTACCATGCAGTTAACACTGCTGCTGAAACTGGAAGACAAGTTGAATCGACACTTGAGCTGTGACCTGCAGCCCAGTAAGTACCTTTCTTCCTGTACTCCTGTGCACTGGGATCAACAGTGTAGTCTAGACCTGGGATGTAAGCCCTTCCCTGTCTTGCAGATGACAATATCCAGGAACTGGCAGCCGAACTGGTCCAGCTTGGATTCATCAGTGAGGTGAGCAGGCTTGACTTTCAGGCAGAGATGTAGCTCTGCATTGCCTTTCTCAGACTTAAATGTCCTTGTCTTCCTGGGGAGGTAGGAGAAAAAGAATATGTCCCTGCCCACATTCTGTGGCAGTCTTTGGCCAAGCTTTTGTGTTTGTGTCCACCCCTGGGCCCATGCTTCACTGTAGCTTGTTCTTCCCAGGCTGACCAGAGCAGACTTACCTGTTTACTTGAAGAGGCATTTAGCAAGTTCTACTACACCCGGAACGGAGCCCTGACGGCAGTGACTGTGTCATCTTAGCACCCCTTGACTCCCAGGCGGCCAGTGCGGCTTTGTTGCCTGTGACCGACCCCTTCTGTGTCTGTCCATCACCGTAGGGCATCAGCAAGACCCCAGCTGCAGTGCTTGGAAGCTCGTCCTGCATGTGCCGTGGCTGGGCCCAGTGACAATCCTCCCTGCCCGCCTATTAAAGGGGACTTTGTGCATCAGTATTATTTCCAGCCCTGATTTTGTTGGGATTTTGCCAGGTGGTGCCGGGGAGCCGGGTCCTGGCTTGGGGTGTTCTATAGCCCCATTCATGTGCATGGAGTTTGTTCTGTTTGAATTGTACAAAGTGTCTTTTGCACAGCACAGAAACGGTTTTTTCTTCTTTCTTTCTTTCCTTTTTTTTTTTTTTTTTTTTTTTTTTAATTTAAAGGTAAGCAGGGGCGAGCCCTTAAGTCCTGCTCCCACTTTGTACCCCTCTGCAACTGCCTCTGGCAATAGTCACTACCCTCCTTCCTGGGCAGAGGGAGCCAGGGGTGGCCAGGTTCCCATAGCACCAGCCTGGCGCTTTGCCTGCCTCTTCTGCTCCCCTTTGGCTGCACTTTGTTTACTTGTTTTGCACAGCCTCTGTCCTGCACTTCAGCGTGCACCGTAGGTGCAAGGCTGTGGTGTATGCTGACCTGGGCTGTGTCCCCTACAGCAGCATCCTGGAGCCTAGCTTAGCCCTACCTGCCCTGCTCTATGCTGCCACGGGTCCTGTGTGCACTTTGGACCTCCGCAGGCAGCGTGGAGCCCAGTGGTGCTGGCATGGGGGCTGCTGGGGCAGCAATTCTGCCTAGGCTCCCGTAGGGCCCCCCTTCTGCCTCGGGGTGCTTGAAGGGGCTGAACCTATAGTCCCACATGCCTCTCCAGGGCTGGGCGCAGCGCTGCCCCCGCATCTCATTTCTATCATTTCCTATTTTTAATAAACTGTTTTGTAAATACCTGAGTGCTGCCTCTTTCCGGGCTGGGGCGGGGCGGGGCGGGGCGGGGCTGGGCCCGGGGGCGGCCCCGCCTGGGGGCGGCCTCTCGGGGCAGCGGCGGCCATGGCGGGCGGGCGCGCGGCGCGGCGGGGGCTGGCGGCGCTGGCGGAGCCGCGGCGGCTGATGCGCGCGGGGCTGGGGCTCATCGTGCTTGGCCACGGCAGCCTGGTGCTCGGTGCCATCGTGCACGGCTCCGTCCTGCGGCACGTGGCCCGCGCCAGCCGCGCTGTCACCCCTGAGTACGCGGTGGCCAACGTCGTGTCCGTGGTCTCCGGGTTGCTGGTGAGAGCGGTGGGGCTGGGACGAAGGTTGGGCCTCGGGGGCGGGGGGGGGGGGGGGAACCTGGCCCCATCCGAGGCGCCTGCTGAATGAGGATCTCTCCCTGCAGAGCATCACTGCGGGCATCGTTGCCATCCTGGTGTCACACAACCTGTCCCGGGCAGTCCTGGTGAGTGTGGGGCTGCGAGACCGAGAGCTAAGCCACCCAGGGAAAGGGCAGGTTGGGGGCCTCCATGCAGCCTGGGCCCTGCCACCAGCCACTCCTCTGGACCTTGTCCTCAGCAGTTCCTTCCGCTTCTGCTGCGGGTGCCTTGATAGCTTGCAGAGTTGCAGGTGTTGCCTGCTGTGCTGCTGCCTCCACCTTCTTGGCAGCACTGGGAGGATGGGCAGCAGGCTGGGCACCAGGCATCATCTTGGGATAGAAAAGTTTCAGCTAAAGCATAAAAGCTGCAGCTGGAGTCAGGCATCTCACTGTGGGCTCACACAGTGTGGGTCTGCATGAGGCAGGGCTGCTGCTGATAGCCTCAGCTGTTTGTGGAGATGGGGCAAAATGGGCTTCGGGCTGCAGGAGACTGTGGGAGCAGGCTCTTGGTTCATGAGCAAGATGAAGGATGTGAGCAGTACAAAAGTTTTGTCAAAGTAGAGGACTGAGCCACATGAGAAGAAGCAAGGGATTGTATGTATTTGGCACAAACTTCTGCAGGGTTACCAGTGTCTTCATTACCCTGCACAGGAACCACACAGAGGTGTGTGCTTGGCCCATGCAGTGGCAGTGTCTAGCCCTGGTGTTTCCCCTGGCTCTGGCCAGCACCACTCACATGCTTTCCTTGCTGCCAGCAGCATTGGACCTTACTGAGTGTGTCCCTGTTGAACTGCCTGCTGTCCACAGCATGCAGCGTGGGCCTGGCGCTAGCCATCGCCCTCACAGTTCACAGCCGTGGCATGCGCCTTGTTACCGGCTGCAACAGCTCTGCACTGCCAGCTGATGCCCGTGCAGCCATAGCGACCAACGACTGTCCCTTCAACACCACGCGCATCTATGTGAGTATGTGGGGCCAGTGCCCCTTGTACCTGTCTGTTGTGTTCCCTCCTCCCCCCCCAACCCCCCCGCGGTTTCCTTTTGTTTCATTTCTCTTTCCTGGTTCTCTTTCCTGCTTCCTTTTTTTCCCAGCCCTTTCCTGCCCCTCCCCCTCCCAACCCCTTTGCCTGCATGGGCTCTCCTCTCAGCTGTATGCAAGTACGCTGGGTGCAGTGGATCCACAGTCCCTGAGAGACCTCTGACCTTCTGCAGGACACAGCTCTGGCGCTCTGGTTCCCCTCCATGGTGCTGGTGGCTGCAGAAGCTGTGCTATCTGGCAGGTGCTGTTTGGTGGCCCTGATCCTACAGGGCATTGGCCCCTGTGGACACACCTATCGTAAAGACCAGGTATGCCCCCCCCCCATCAGTACAGACAGGTTTCTGTGCCTGTCCCTGCATTTTGAAAGTGCTGGGTTTTGTTTTCATCCAAACAGGCAATAAGTACAGTGTGTGAAATAAATTTGGACTACTAGCCAACACTGGTGATGGACTGCTACCCTTTCATCTTGGGTTGCTGCAGGTGGAACCAGTCCTGCTGATAGCCAAGCCTGTTCTGTCCTGGCTGGCCTGAGGACTCTCCTTCCCCAACCCTTCTCACATCTTTTGTAGGGCCCTGCAAACCTCTACCTCTCTTTTTTTATAGCTGGTCAAGCCAGGTACGCTGAAGGAGGGGCAACACCTGTTTGGGGTGGCTGAGACTTGTGCCTAGTGGGAGGTGAGTGCAGTGTTGCAGTGTGGGCTGTAAAGGGGCTGGGGAGGTCGGGGGGGGGCACGGGGGAGGGCTGTGCCGTCAAAAGAGCCTTCTCTCATCAGCTTCCTAAGACTTCTCTTTCCAAGCACTACTACAAATATTGGCCAGAGGTGTCTGCATAGTCCCTGGCCCTGCAGCACAGCTCTGGACTGATACCCACTCTTTCCCTGCAGGTGGTGCTGCATGAGTGCTCTCATACAGTGGGGGTGAAGCTGTACCCTGCACCTGCCACAGGTGTAGGCATGGATAGGGTGGGCTGCGGGGGGGGGTGGAGAGATATGCTCACCTGTGTCCCTTCTGCCCCCCTCCCTCCCCTCCAACTGGGACAAACCCTGAAGGTCCCAAACACAAGGTGCCCATAGCCATCAGGCACCCTTTGCCTCGCAGGTGCCATGTTCCCTGAACATGCTCTCCATGCCCCCCCAGGCCATGAGCCCCTTCCTGGTGCACTAAAAGCTCCGTCAGTCTCTCACATGCTCAACCAGAGTAGAGGGGTTGGGGGGGGGCTATGGCCTGGCAACAGTAAAGGTTGGCCTGGTCCATCTGCAGAGCAGGCAAGGCCAGCTTGCTGTGCTTCTGCTCAGAAGCAGGCCAAGCAGCAGGTGAAGAACCTCTTTGTTGTGAACAACTGTTGTTTCTCTGAGTAAATAAAGTTTTAATTTTCACATTGGCTGCAGTGTTTCCCCAGGGTGGCTGGGAGCTGGGTCCACTGATCGAAGGACAGTGCAGCTGGTGTGTTAGCCTATCTTCCTGCCTGGTATGCACTCCCCTCTTGACACAAGGCTTCATTGTGACAGTCATCCATCATGGTGGAGTCTGCATGTTTAGTAATCAGGTTGAGGCCAAGGAAGCACAGCCTGAGAGCTGTGTGCGCTCCAGGACTCTGCAGCCCCTGACAAAGAGAAGCACAGCAGTGCTGAGACACATGTTTATTGGGGACAGAAGTGGAGGGAGCTGAAAAACAGGATAGAAAGCTGCAATTGTTCCTCCCTGTCCCACTCACTGGAAAGAGAAGCCGGTGCTCGGGAGTCCCCCACACCACTGGCTGAGGAACTTGAGCACATCTTGGCATGCAGGGTTGTGAGATGTCTGCAAAATAAAAGAGATGTCCTTGGTATTGGCAGTGTGGCACTGCAGACACCCTCTGCCCAAGGGCACCCCAGGGAACTGACAGAGCTGCACAGGTATGCCCCAGCACCATTCCAGCCCAGCAGCATGCAGAGAGGGTGGTGCACTAAAATGGCCCTGGTTTGGTGTAGCTCCACCAAGTGGGACAATGTTTTATAATCAGCAAGAATGACAGCATTAAACACCCTGCAGCTTGTCTCCCTGCCCCACGGAATGCCTGGCTCACCTTGACAGCCATCAGGAACTTGTTCCATGTGTCTTTGCTGGCTTCTCGGCCTGGACGCTTGAACTCTATCTTGTTCCTTAGCACAGGATACCCTGGCCATACAGTAACAACCTCACAAACAAGGTGAGACCCACAATGGACCCCTCCCCTGTGCACTCCATCCTTCCTTGCTATGGCCACCTGGCTAGGGCAACTCCCAATAGGCACTGTAGAGGAATAATGCTGCCTCTGGCAGATTAGAACAAGGAACGAAGTGCCCACAATGGTGGCATCAAAGGAAGATGAAGGCTGATCTGCTCTCAGCAAGGCAATCCAGTGAATATAAAATGACAGCACCTCCCTCCTTCCCTCCTGAGCTTTGGAGCCAGAACCCTGTTCCTGAAGGCCCATCCCTGTGCCACCTCCTTCTCCAACCCACTCCTCCAACACTGTCCCCACTGTGAGGTGTGCACTGTGTGGGGGACAGTCCTTGCCAGTGCAGATAGCTTTTGTAGAAGGCAGCAAAATGGGGACAGGTGCTACATGTGCATGTGTGTGCCCGCTCTGGCCAGCTTGGGCAGCATGTCCTAGGCAGTGCTGTGCAAGGCTGAGCAGTCATAGAAAAATAATAGTTATGTTTGAAAGAGTCATCTGGTCCAACCTCCCTGCTCAAGCAGGGCCACGTAGAGCTGGTTGCCCAGTATGATATCCAAATGGCTTTTGAAAATCTCCAGGCATGGAAATGCCACAACTTCTGAGCAACCTGTTCCAGTGCTCAGTTATCCTCACAGTTAAAAAACGGGCCAATCTATCTCATCCAGCTGAACCGTTCCCTATAGCCACACAACCTCCCAACTCCTTTTACATCATTGCCTGACTCTCTCTCAGACCTACCTGCACGATGGTCCCCACTCCCTACATATGTGTGAGGTGGCCTGGAGCATACATACCTGTAAGCACACAGGGCAGGGAGCGCACCCCTGTATTTGCTGCCACCAATGAAGCTTCATATGTGTCACGGTCATCCAGTGGCAGCGCCTGCTCCAGACGCTGGTCCATGGACATGGTAAGCACCCAGTCCCTGGCTTCCTCCCGGTTCTCTTCCTGCAGGACAGAGGCCTGGGCAACTCCTGATACTGCATGCTGTGCCACTGCCTAGCTGCTGCTCCTCAACACTAGGGAGCACACTGGGGAGAGCAGGACATGAGCATGCATGCAGGATGTGTGTATGCACATACACACTCTTGTGTGTATGAGGGTTGATGGTGGGGAATGAGTGCATGGATGTGTGCAGAAGTAAGTGTATATTGCAGAGGGAGCATGAGAAAGCATGTGTGTGTGTATACTGGTGCTGCACGTGTGTTTGTGGTGGGGAGGATGGGGGAGAGAGCTAACTGCATTTCCATCTTCTGTACTGTCACCCTTGCTCCAGTCCCTGTTCAGAAGGGACCTAAGGTATAATCACTGTTCAAGGGAGCTGAAGAAGGTAGATGATACTCACAGGCACATGTTGATGGGCTGGAAGAGGCACTTCAAAGGGAATGTCTGTGTTCTGGAAATCTGAGTGGTCCAGAGAATCCAGGTTCCCTTCTTCAATGGCCTGTGAAAGGAGAAGTGATGGAACAATAGGCAATACTATCCTTGGCATTCGCATTACAATCTGTATTCTAATGGTGGCATTACCTATGCCCCTATCTATCAGTGTGATGACTTGGCCCTCCTGGGAGGTGGCAATTTATAGCCATCCTCAGCAGTGCCAGAGGATGTATGCTTCTTAAACGCTGTACTACTCAAGCTTGCCAGTTAGCCTCAAAGGAAGGAAAGATGAAATAGGGAGCATTTTTTTCCAGCAGCTGCTGACTGCATGTGGAAGACTGGTATAGTAGGGTCTGTCAGCTTCCAAGGATTTTTGGTGTTTTATGGTAACCAACCGGCTATTCAAGGAAGGAATTGAGCATGGGGACTCAGTGCCTGATTCTTGCATCACCGTTGCTACAGCATCAAGCCATGTCTTCTTCCACTGCCAACTGCCATTCCCCTTCTCTCCCCCTCCCCCCCAATAATTTTCTTTCTGTTTGAACAGCTCAGGTGAGATCATCCTGAAGGCTGCAAGAGCACCTGCAGCCATGAAGACTACAGGCCTAAACTGTTAGGCCAACTTGCTCTTTGCTGCAACACACATGCATGGTGACTCTGGCACATGCATGGTGACATGGTCAGGGTTGTTCAAGTGCTCTGCATGGCAAGTCCTTCCACAGCTAATGCTGGGGTACCCAGCACTTGGTGCACACATGCAGAGAGAGCAAAGTGCAGGGCCCCTGCATTCTCCATCAATACCAGCTCACAAATGTGCTGCCACATTGAAACCTCAGGAGTCTCATGGCCAGGCTAAGGGTCTGTGTGGGCCCTACAGACCACTATCATTTTTAAGTGTGATAGTCTTCTCCCCCAGCAGACCATACGCACATCTGAGAGGTCCAGGAAACGGTTCAGGAAGATGAATGCCATGTTCTCCCAGTTGACTGCCTAGTGTAGAGAGAAACCCCAAGTGAGATCACACAGCTGATAGCTTATCTCCACAGCCACAACTCTCCCACTTTAGTGATGGGCTAGAAAGCGAGCATCAGACAGTAAGAACAAGCTGCTATGCTTGCCATATGTCATTATGTCTGGGTAGGTGGTCAGTCTGTAGCATCAGGATTGTCAGTAGATAACAGATGACCCAGAGCAAGGTGAACCAGTTGAAGTCCTGCATCTACAGAGCCATACAATATAATGTGGCCTCTGGTCTACCACATAGGTCCACAGTTCATGTACTTTTGCTAGTTGAGATTTGCCCTCCCACTACCTACTGCCAATCCGTGACAAAATACAGAGGCTGTCAAGATGTTTGAGGAAAGAACTCCGTAAGACAGTGTCTGGCTGCTGTTGTACCAATGCAGCTCGGGGAAGACTGTGGAAGATAAAGTTGAGAAGCCCTGAGCCCAAGGTCCTCCACCTCCTGAGCTGCTCTGGTGGCAGATAGTTCTCACCTTGGCAGCTATACCAGCTTCATAGAAAGCCTTGTCTGCAGGGATGAGTTCAGTGTGGCGCAGCAGGGAAATGGACAGCTTAGCAGCCACAGTGTCCTGCAGACAAAGGGGACAGTAAAGCCATAACAGTCATCTCAGAAAAAAATAGGTTGGAAGGGATCTCACGAGATCATAAAACCACTACCTTAGAGCAGAGACCCTGCAGCCACATATTCCTGATGTGTTTATCTAACTTAAGAGACTTCACTGAAAGAGCTTTTAGAAACTTTGTTCATGGCCATTCCAGGTTGGAGGTCTCCTGCTAGAAAGTTTTTTCTTTTAACATTCATCTCCCTTGTGGTAACTAGATTCCTTACTTATCCAAGACATACAAAGAGCTTGAAAACAGATTATTTCTTTCCTGTTTCAGTAGTTATTTTCTGTTATCATCTCTTCCTTCAGTCTTATGTTCTGCCTTATAAATCTTTTTATTTTTACTAGAAGCCATGCCCAAACTCCCCTCCCATCATCTAAGTCATAGAATCATGGAATAGCTGAGGTTGGAAGGTCTCTCTGGTGATCATCTAGACCAGCACAGCGCCCTATCCTGCTTAAAGCAGGTTCAGCTACAGTAGGTTGTTCAAGTCCATGTCTAGTCAGGTTTTGAATAGTGCAAGGAATGGAAACTCTCCAGCCTCTCTAAGCAACTGGTTCCAGTGCTCAGCTACACTCACAGTAAATATTCTTTTTCTTCATAACATAAGACTTTTGGGACAGTGAGGGGTAAGAAGGAATACAAGATGAATTTCACTTTTCTGCTTGCTAGATAGGTTCTCATCTTGCTAGAACTGGGAAGGCCACCCCTCCTTCATGGTTCCAATTAGACTACCCAACACCTCAACATTCCACAATTGTGTGTCTGTATAGGTCTTCAAGATGTCAGGCTTATCTCTTTCTATCTGATAGACCTCTGTCTGGATCCCCAACACACTCAGCTATGGGAAACCACCAGTCTGCTCTATGATTTTCACTAGAATCCTAACTCTGGGAACTTTTCTCTTGTTCAGCCTGTACTGTCACAGCTCCAGTCCCACATTCATATAGGTCTCTATCACAGTTCCATCCATAATCCACGTGGATCCAGACTTCAGCAGGAACTCTGCTTTATATCATGGTCCAAAACAAATCCCAGTGCACAAAAGACTCAACAATACAGCACCTTGTGAGGCCCAGTACACAGGCCCATGAGCTTCTAAAACTTTGTGCAAGGCCAATCTGTTCTCAAGACTATGTGTGAAACCCAGTGGCTGTAATGGCCTAGGACAACTGAAGAGGAAGCAATGTCTCTCCTGGGAAGACCAGGTTTTTGTATGATTCCTGTATTTCTATAGGTGCCTCTGCTCTCACAGGTCACTCTGACCATATGGATCCCCTTTCCCCTGGTTTATATCTCAGCCTCAGTGGCTGGGGACAGCTCCCAATATAAGGAGTCAGTCAGAGAAGACTGTCTCTAGTTCCACGTACTAGTGGTGGGCTTACAGATCACTATAGTCTAATTCTCATCCATCCATGATGTGAAAGTGATCCATGAAGTGGAAGAGTGAACTATGAAGAGCCCTAAACCTGCATGATCCCGCAGGGCTCTGCACTCATGGTGTTGATTTGACAAAGGAACTTCAAGAACCTTACCAGTTGCTTCACACCCTGAGCAGCGGAGCGGGTTGCATAGTAGTGAGATATCAGCAGCATAGTCTCAAACTCTTCATGTGCTGGAGTGTTTGCCTCACTTGACTTTACTAAATTTTCACACTAAAAAAGATAAAGAGAGAATAATAAATAATAAAGGAGCATGTGAGCAGAGGGGCACTCTTCACCCACTTGAGTCTGGGAAGAAGCTGGGAGAAAGACGAATATCTAAAATACCCAGGCACCTTGAGGGATTGGAAAAGGGCTGTATCTTGAGTGCTCTGGGTCCTGCAAAGTGCTGAAGTGAGGAGTTTGTGAGAGAAGGGGAGAGCCAGTAATACTGCAGCAACTGACAACACTGGAAGCAGTGGAGATTGGATCAACAAGGGGATTTCTGGATATAGTTTGTGTCAGAGGTGGGTATTTGTGGAACAGAAACAGAGCAAAGGCAATCATGGGCTGAGGAATTTGGGGGCAGGTAAAAAGGAGCACAGGGCTGTAAGAATCTCTGGGGAGATGGGGAGGCCTATTATTTTGCAGTCTCAGTAGTCCTTTGCTTTTCCCAG
This sequence comes from Netta rufina, assembly GCF_964035555.1. Taxonomy (NCBI): domain Eukaryota; kingdom Metazoa; phylum Chordata; class Aves; order Anseriformes; family Anatidae; genus Netta; species Netta rufina. Next base: position 121,649,306 of record NC_140125.1, read on the forward strand.
GTTCTTGCCCCACTTATGTTGTCAAATATAAGATGAAAAGTGGGACTGTTGTGATAGGCTCCCATGTAGCAGTGACACGGGGAACTCTGCAAGAGCCAACATTCAGATGTGCTTCTAGAATTTGGTCTTAAGTGCAGGGTCATCTTTTTCCCTGACTTCTCTTGCCCAGCCATGTCCACCTCACAGGATCCTGTTGTTCTACTGTCTCCACTGTCACCTCTCTCCCCTTGGTTTGTGTTCTATTTCCTGTGTCATCTGTCCAGAGCCTAGTTCTTTTTCCCTGCTAGGAGCCACCAGAATGTTGGACTTTAACAGGCAATGGTGGCCATGGCCCATACTCACCAGACTGAAGAGAACATCACGTAGGTCAGCCCAGCTGGAGTAGGCCTCAGCACAGTTCATGCCAGATGCATTCACCATTTCCACAAAGAGACGCTTGTAAATGTTGAAGTTCTGCAACAAAAATGAGAGAAATCTTGAGGGACACAGCTGGTGAGTCAGAAGTTTTGAGTCCTTCTACTGTTTAGCACAGGCTTAAGGGAATGGCAGCTCTGCTCACAGGCTCACAAAGCAGTGCTACTGCAGAATGCTGGTTGCAAGGAATGCAACAGGACAAGACAGGGAAATGGGAAAGAATGTTTCCTCCAGCCAGCTCTCTCAAAGAGGCAAACATGGTTGCTTTTATTCTGGACTTGGTAGCTAAGGTGTTCAAAATCAACATAAATACTCAACACCCCTCTCCTCTGTCCCTATGTGTGATATGCTAGGGGGCTGCCTTAGGAACCTATTAAAGAATCTACAACGGTGTTGACGTGGCTTGGACAACACCTGGCAGCCCCAGCTCTGGACTGGAAGCCTGACTCATTTAGCAGATCATAGCACTCTCTGGAAGCTCACTCTGGGATGTAATGCTGTCTTCATTACCTGTGGGTTGGCAGGTGCTCCATGGTGTACATATAGGCTCAGGGCTTTGTCCCAGCTGCCCTCCCGGATGAGGTGGGTTGCAAAGAGAGCTACATACTTGTGCAAGACCTTATAGTTCTGGAGAAGGCACACAGAAAACAGTAGCATGAGAGTCATGAGATGAATGTTTGTCAGTTGGTAGTGACAGTTTCAGATTTGTGTGCACACATCCGTGCACCTGAGTCCCAAAGGGTAAGGGCAGCTAATGACAGATACAGACTGCATGTCTTTGACTCGGGCCCCATGTGACGCCTCTAATCCTGGCTAGCTGATGCTGTGCTGATCCTTCATACCTGAAAAATAAAGTTGTCTTTCTGCTGTCCACCACTTGCCAAATGAATTCTCCCAAATATCTAACAGAAGCGGTATCTCTACAATGCGGCACCACAGATACTAGTTGTAAACTGGTCCTTAGTCTAATGAAAGAATGAATCCAAGCACTTTTGTGGACTGAAGACGTTCGTAATATGCAAGGCTGCTCTAGTCCATTACTCAAATTACTCAGATTGCTGAGGCTATAGGCCTTCTTGGAGAACTGTTCATACATATGCTGATCCTACTTTGCTAAGGACTGACTGTAGTAGGCCTACAGAAACTTTAAGTGAGATAGTACCTGTTTTGCACAGGCTTAAAATATACTAATGAGGAAGATGGCACAAGATGTGCAATCTTGTAAAAAAAATGAGCAATGGAAACAAGTTTATTAAACACAAGAGAGGACAGTGCCACTATGACATGTCTACAACTTGAACACCCAGATCTGGATGCTCATGAAACGCTAGGTGTTAGGGATGCATATTAAGTCTGGTATGTAACCTGTTTTGATAAACCTAACTTTCCCCCCCGCATATAATTGTTGTATAACAGCTGAGTCAAAAGTCATTAAGTTTTGCACTTGCTGTGGAACAAGGTTGTGCTAACACTTCCTTAAAGACACATACAGGCTAACATGTTCCTGGAGTAAGTATACTAGTATTCGTTGTGCTTTGTTGACAATAAAGCTGATTAAGCCTTATACTATAAAACTGAGTTTGAAGGTCAACACTGGTATCTCCCGAATAATTAGAACATCATAGATAATAACTACAACAAAAAACATTCACATCATCAGAGAAGTCTGAGTCAAAAATAAATCAAGTTCATTGTTGAATGAACTTGATTTCATCAAGGACCTAAACTCAGCTTACTGCTCATTGCATTAGGAACATAAAAATACAGCACAATGCATTATCAGTGCTTGCCCAAGTTATCAGTGTTTGCCAGACAAATTAGATCCTGGTACTGTATTGAAATAGCAATGTAGAACAGCTTCATTTTGGTTTTCTGTTTTTATCAATCTGCTGGGGTCATTTTTTGGCTTTCTGTCAGTAAAAATGCAAAAATGTCAAATTTGCTTTCATGATAAATAAATTTAATTTCAACTGACGCCAGGCCTCTAAAGAATATGTAGAAAAAAGGCTATCTTTTACATATCTCTGTTTCCTTAATACCTATTACTTTGAGCCTGAACAACTTGCTTAGCTTTTTTTCAATGTTCTATCAATCACAAAATTGAAACACAATGTGCTTCTGATTTCTAATGCTTCATTAATAGGTGTGCTTGGCTATGATGGAGACAGCAGAGAGGTGTTCTTTCAGCTGCTGCGGTGTCTCCCCATGGTCCTCACAAAACAGGCTGCTTTGCCCCTGCTCACCCATTCCTGATGACCCTGCTTCAGAGAACCAGGGCCCCAAGTCCATCTACTGAGGGCTTGCACAGGTACTCACCTGCTTAGCTGCAACCTCCAGACACTTCTCCCATTGCTCCTGCTCTGCATACATATCCAAAGCAGCCATGACATCTATTCCCACCAGCTGAGGATGGAAACAACTATAAACTCACTGTGCAGGCAAGGCTTCCTAACCACCTACATCTTTTCTTCAAATACCCACAGTCCCTCCCTCTCTTTGGAAGCAAAGATCATAGAATCACAGAATCATAAAATCATAGAATGGTTTGGATTGGAAGGGATCTTACAGATAATCTAATTCCAACCCCTCAACGCCCCCCCCCCCCCCCCCCCCGGGCAGGGACACCTTCATCTTGACCAGGTTGCTCAAAGCCCCACCCAACCCAGTCTTAGACACTTCCAGGGATGGGGCATCCACAGCTTCTGTGGGCAACCTGTTCCAGTGCCTCACCACTCTCAAAGATCCAATGTGACCCATCTGGTATGCAGAAACCTCGACTCAGGCATATATAGAATCCTCACCTATGGACATTTTCAGGTAAAAGCCCCATGAGGAAGGCCCCAAGGACCTATGTCCCAGCATCCTGACATGACTCCATAACCTGTGGAACATCCCAAATACATACCGAATCTACCTTTCCTTGGTTCTTTAAATACTCCTTGTAACGCTGGTCCACATACTCCTCTGACCTACTGGGCAGAAATAATCTTAATACACAGCAGATTAATAGTTCCCTGCATCAGTGCAGAAGTGCAGATTCAACTTTGTCTTCTTTGGGCTAAAGAGGACTTACAGCTGTGCCACATTTTTCATGTCTTACTGCTGGGTGCTTAGGTAGAAGGGTGAAGAAAGAGTCTGGGCAGAAATACGTGTGAGGAGAGAAAGGTATCACAGGCCTTTTCATGAAGAAGTGTATGCAAAGGAATGTAACAAGGAAATGAGAGATAGGGGTACAACAAAAGGGGATTAAGATATACATGGGATGAATGGCAATGGGGCAATAGAAGAGTGTCATGGGTACACCAGATGGGGGATATTGGGAAGGGCAGCTGTGGTGAATGTCCCCTATCAAGTCTGGGAAGATCACTGTGGGGAAAATCCAGAAAACCTGGGGAAAGCAGGACAAGACAGGACAAGGGATTATCTTGGGATGAGAGAGGGAGATGGAAGAGTCTCATTCGAGGAGTTCAGCGCATACCTGGGGTCCAACTCCTTGGCCACGCGCTTGGCTTTACTCCATTCTTCTCCTTCAATGAAGGCATCAATAGCCTCTCGGATGAGGTCCAAGTTGAGGTAGAGCTCGGCTGCCTGCAAGGCCAGAGACAGTCCCATGTGGAACAAAACCCCAAAGGCACCTTGTAGCCCAGGCTGGAGCTGTAGCTGTTGGAAATTCTCAGCACATAGCAGCAACTGAAAGTCTCTTCCCAAAAGCCTTTTTGAACAGACTGCCCAGGGAGATTGTGGGGTCTCCTTCTCTGGAGATATTCAAGGTCTGTCTGGACGCCTACCTAGGCAACCTGCTCTAGGGAACCTGCTTTGGCAGAGGGGTTGGACCCGATGATCTCCTGAGGTCCCTTCCAACCCCACAATTCTGTGATTCTGTGAAAAGATACTCCCCTTCTTTTTCCTGCCTCCTTCCAAGGCCCAGGTCTCTCACACCATTCCAGGACTTGATCCCTTCCCCTGCTTCCTATTCTCTGAGGACTCAGCACTGCCTAATGATGGATCAGGCCACCCACCCATCACCCCAGGATGTGACTAGGCCTCCTCCCCTTGGATACAGCTCTCCCTTCCTATTTCTTCCTTAGGAGCAAGTGCCAGCTCTCACCGAACTGTATTTCTTCATGGCCACCAGCTGAGGAGCCACAGTCCGTGTGACCTCCATGCTCTGTGACTGACTCAAGAACTTAATGGCCAACTCAGCAGCCTGTGAAGAGAAATTGTCAAGAACATGAATGATAAGAGCAATTTGAGAGAGGGATGGATCTGGAAAGAGCTCATTTCCAGCTAAAAGACTGACTGTTAGGAACACTTGAACTATGTGGGGAAGAGAAGGAAAAAAGACAGTCTGCTTCAGCAACTCGGAGAAGCAAAGTCCAGCTACTTTTACACATGGGAGATGATTAGACAAGAACATAATCATTACTGAGGTTGGTAAAAGGACAAGTTAATAATGAAAAGTATGAGCAAGAACACAACTCAAAGGTTGATGGACATGGTCCATGAGAAGATAGGGCACTTGTCTAGCCAATATCTAAGTCATGAAGTCTAGTTTTTCAGTGCAGGGAGATATGGGCATAAAGATATTGGCATGCTGCTGGAAGTGGTGCCAGAGCAAGGATGTCAGCACAGCACAGGAAAAGTGGACAGTCCATTACAGGCTTAAGAGAATGGTCATTAAATGCTTTCAGTCCCTACAGTCACTGGGGCATGCAGATCGTCTCTTGAGCCCTGCAGGTTGTGGGAGTCCTCCCAGATAGTAGATCTGATGAAGGAAACCATACCTTCAGCAAACACTTCTCCATCAGGATGCTGTTGTTGGAAATCCGCACTTTCAGGTAGCAGTCCACTGCCCTGGCATATTCCCCAGCCTGCTCCCACTCCCGTGCTTGCTCCAGCAGTCCTTCTGTTCCTCTGTAAGGAGGAATGCAGGCTGTGAGCAAGACTGTGATACTGCCATGCACATCCTGTAAAGAGTGTGTAATGCATGGGCAGGAAGCTGCAGAGCAGAGCTGAGTCAGAGACCTCAGAGAGGAGAGGGGGCTGTGCCAAGGAATGCACACAGCTTAATGCTGAGGAGAGAGTTGAATAAGGATCATGGGGAGATGAACTGGCAGCACAGAACACCTGTGAGATCTGTAAATGGCAAGAAGACACCCAAGAGACCTTGCATGATAAGAATAACCCTGAAGTCTCTCAGAACAGGGAAGAAAGATGTTAGCAAACCAATGGAGGAAGAAGCCTAGGGTCCTCAAGAAGGTAAAAGCTGTATGACAGGGATGCAGTCAGGCTATCTCTGTAAGGCATCAAATCAATGGCTTAGCGAAAGAGCAACCCATCTGTTATGTGCAGCCTGAGCACAACATTACTTACCCGGAGCCCTTCTTGGCAGCCTCCCTGCCACACTCTTCTTGTAACTCCTCTAGTCGACTAGGCACATATTCCTTGCAGATCCGCAGGGCTTCACTCCACATGTCAGCCTCCTGCAGAAGCACGCCATAGAGAAGAAACTTTCACCAGTTCACATCACACTTCTAGCGTCACCACACATCTGGCCTCTCACATCATCTTGCCAGAGGATCCACTAGGGGAAACAACTACAGCAGAACCATCTCAGCCAAATTCTCAGCCAAAATGGTACCTATGTCTTTTCATGCACCCAGGCAACCTCAGGGGAAAGTTTGCATTCATTCTAGCTACCTCTATGGAATGGACACTTACAGTTCCCAAAAATGCTCTCTCATGCTATATTATTTATGCCCAACCAATCTGGTGGCCTTATGTGATGTAGTGACTGCAGATGTCCCACTCCTGGAAGTGTTCAAGGCTAGGATGGATGAAGCCCTGAGTAACCTGATATGGTGGGTGGCATTACTCCCTATGGAAGGAAGGTTGGAACTGGATGATCTTTAATATCCCTTCCAACCCAAGCCATTCTATGATTCTATGATCCTTGAAGCCTGCTCATGGCCTTCTGGCAGGATACTTCCTCTGAGAGTTAAGTTATGCTGTGAAATTCTTACCAGTTTAGTCTTATAAGAGCAGGTCAGATTTATTTTTTACTAGTAACTACTTGAGTAAATGTTCCTCTTTGGCTACTAAGCTGATAGTGAGAACTGGGAGCTGGATTTTACTCCTCCTCCATACAAATTGGGCTCTCAACCAGTGAGGAAGACAGGGATATTACCACAGTCAACACTCACCTTGTAGTACTTTATTGCCAGCTCAGGTTTCTGTGCTCGCAGGAGGAAGGCCTCTGCTTTCTGGAATTCTCTCTGCTCAAAGGCAAATCGTGCCTGTCCCACAAGCACATCAGCCACACTGTCTGGGTCATGAGCTTCAGCCACACGTTGTGCAGCATCCCAGTTCTGGTTATGCACAAACCTAGGTGAATCAACATGAGATGTAATAAGAGACAGCAAGGAGCAGACTAGTGCTAGAGAAGCAACCTTACTAGCACCATATAGGGAGCGCAAATGCAGCAGTCCAGAATGGAGAAGGCTACATACATCAGCACTGCCTCTTTGGGTTTTCCAGCTTTAATGAATTCTGCTTCAGCCTCCTCAAATTTGCCCTAGGAGAGAGAAAGGAGTTTGCTTGCATGCTAGCCTCCCCTGATACCAGCGCATGAGCTCCTCTACTTACCATGAGGCAGAGTGAATTTATGAAACAGAGAGATGTGTGGAAGCTTGGGGCTGTAATTGTGGAGGCAGGCAGTGACTGCAGCCACAAGTGTCTTTTGCAGCAGTCCTTAAGGAGAACCGTTCAATTATCTGAGTGACCAAGGAATTTCCACCTATTCCAAGGGGTAAAATTACCTCATCTTCTAGGAACATGGCATACTTTAAGTGTATCTCTGGCATCTTCTGCTTCATGGAGAGACGGGCCAGTTCAAAAGCAAAATCAAAGACGCTAAAATGAAAGAGAAAATGGAGTGATAGCAGGACTGTGTGCTATGAGGGCATGCCTTCATCAAGAGCAAGATATCAAGTAGAGCACAAGACATCAGGAGAGCAGAAAGGTGAAGATGGAGGGTCCCAAGTGAATAGGCACTACCCATTATTCCTGTTCCTGACCAGAGACTAGGAGCTTTTACATCCCCCATTACGGAAATTCAGCTCCTTCACACTTGCTACTAGTGCCAGAGCCCTTTGGTTCAACTCTAAAGGGTGGTCACGAGGTTCCCAGTAGCCCAGTAAAGTGGGAGAGCTGGGGGAGAGCAGCAGCATGAATGGCAGTGCAGACAGATGGCTGGGCAGATGCAGAGTGGGTCCAAATCAATTCTGACAAGCAGTTAGTTATGGTGACATGAAGAATATCTCCACCTGCGTTCAGAAGCTCTAACAAGAAATCTCTGCTCAAGTTAAAAGGAAAACTGCTTTTGCCTGTCCTGCTCAGACCTGACATTCATGAGACTAACAGGTGGACAAGACTTCTCTGTTAACTCTTCTGTGCCAAGGACAGAGTGTGAGGACTTGCAGGGCAGGGGCAAGGAGGAGAGCAGGGGGAAGACATGCCATATCCTGGACCTGCAGCTATCACATGCATAACATTATTTATTTTGGGCCATTCCATCTTTCTTGGCTTAAGCAGGTGGGAGAGAAACACTGGGTTGATAGACCTGCTTACCCGCTGTCCGCTGCATGGTCAATGGCCATCTCCAGAAGTCCAAATTTACTGAGGAGTTTCACAGCTGCCTCTCCACCCAGGCTCTTTGCCCACATATAGGCCACATGCTTATAGGAGTTTGTCCCACCATGTGCCTTGGCCACCTATCAAAAGCAAAGAAAGTGGAAAAACCCAATGCATCCATTTCTGTTTCAGCAGGCTGAGCCAGGACTCCCCTTTTACATGAAGCCTGTTCTCTTGAGGGAGCACCAAAACCAATTGCTCCCTCCCTTTTGTAGCCCCACTGGACTGGAGAGAGTGAGACAAAAGCTTACGTGGTAAGAAAGGAAGAAGAGGCTTCTGGTCAAGGCCTGCTTTTGGGGTGCAATGCTGCAGAGCAGTTAAAGGCAGAGCAGTGGCACAAGGGCATCCAGCATTGCGCTACATTATGAAGCTAGATAGTGTATGCCAATTCTTCACATTTTGTGATGAATATAGACAGGGCAGTTCCTACGGGGACCCTGCGGGCAAAGTCTGATCTCTTTGTGGTGGGATAGCTGTGAAGTGTTTATTACCCTGTAGGCTTCCTCCCACATGTCATTCACTCTGTACATGTTTACTGTGGCCTTCCAGTCCTTAGCTTCTAGGTAATGGTACTCAGCCTCCTGTAAACGTCCCTCCGCCTCCAGCTCCTGCAAATTGAGGAAATAAATTAGTGACGCTCTTGTTTCTACTTGGCCTAGCTGATCCTCTGCCATGAGATACACTCACCTTGCCCAGATGTAGGTGTGTATCACTGAGTAAGTCCTTGTGGTACTTGGCTACCAAGCAAACCATCTCATCATACATCTTACACTTCTTGTACATAGTGATGGCCAAATCAGGTTCATCCACAGTGATATACAGCCTGGAAATGCAAGCACATTCAAATGACTCAGCTGATGGCATGACCACTGTCTACATTCTCTTTGCATCTTTCCCAGTTAGGACTACATCCTAGGCACAATATCAGAAGGTATGATTGGAGGACTGTGAATGCGGGAATGATAAACTCCCAGACAACTCTAAACTTGTGCACTATGGGGGGCCTGATGGAATTCAGCCCAGGCTACTCAAAGAGCTGGCTGATGTCATCACAAGATAACTATTTTTCAATGGTCTTGGGAATCTGAGAGGTCCTATTTGTTTGAAAGACGGCAAATGTCCCAGTTTTCAAGAAGGGCAAGAAAGAAGAACTTGGTAATCACAAGTCTGTCAGTCTCAATTCAGTGCCTTGTGAAATTCTGGAGAAGATTATTCTGGGAGTTACTGAAAACACTTGAAATGAAATGCAGTAACTGGTCATGGCCAACATGGGTTCAGGAGTGGAAAGTACTATTCAACAAAACTTTAATTTCCTTTTATGACAATGTTATTCGCCTAGTTGACCAAGGGAAGCCAGCTGATGTAAACTTTCTGGATTTCAGCATAGATTTTGATACTGTCTCTCACAGTTTCCTTCTGGACAAAATGTCCAGCATACAGCAAGACAACTACATAATATGATGAGTGAACAATTGGCTGACTGGTCAGGCTCAAATGTTACATCAGGCTGGCAGCCTGTCACTAGCTCCATTTTAGGCCAGTTCTTTTTAATGACTTGGATGCAGGACTCAAATGTATACTAAGTATGTTTGCATATTTCCCTACATTGGGAGGAGCTGTTTTCTCCTGTGAGGGTTGAGAGGCCTTGCAGAGAGATCTTGACAAATTAGAGGGCTGAGCAATCACCAACTTCATGAAGTTTAACAAGAGCAAGTGCTGGATTCTGCACCTGGGACAGGACAACCCTGGATATATGTACAAAACGGGAAACTAAAGGCTGGAGAGCAGCTCTATAGAAAGGGATCTGGGAGCTGATGCTCACCTCTCTGCTTCTTTGAACTTGCCCTGCTTCTCCATCTCTTGGGCCTGGGTTATGTAGAGAACAGATACATCTTCCTGGCTCATACACTTGATTGCCAGCTGCCAAAAGAAACACACATTGGATGACCTACAGCACACTGCATAGTAATTTCTTGACACAGAGTAGATAAGGAGAAAATGAACCTTATTCCCACTATGAACAGGTGTATATGCTATATACTCTGTAGAGAATTGGTTGTCATTTGTCACTGTGATCAAAGTACACAGGACCAAGCCTTTTGGAGAGTACTATTTGTGTCACAGATGGAATCATATAGGACTGCTGATGTAAAGTGGGGCACACACATAGGTTGTGAATACCAGGGACTCATTTCCTAATAGCTGCCAGGTGCCCCTACACTGATCATTTAGGATGAGTGCTTGTTGATCAAGTGTTGGCACACAAGGCCACTTCCTGACAAATTACAATTCACAAAGTAGGGTGAGGTCCCCAGAAGCTTTGGCTTCTGACTTTACCTTATGAGCTTGTTCCCAGAGCCCAGCCTGTGTGTACATGTCAATGGCATCCTTGGTTTGGTCTCCTTTGATGTACAATTCCTCTGCAACCTGTGGGAGTGATGACCATGGTCAGCAGTCCCAAGGGATATAGAGCAGCAATGACTGCACGATGTGGCCTCACCTGATACTCCTGTAGCGCTGCATAGTGCTGGGCAATCTTGGGATAATATTTGGCTGCTGTTTGTTTGTCCTGCAAGTCCAAAATGTAAATGGCCTTCTTCCACTGACGGGCTCCCAAGGCTGCCTCAATGGCCTTAATGGAGCACCTAGCATCAGAAATATAACTCTTTACAGACAGCCATCAGTCATCTCCTCCAGCTGAGCTAAGCCAAGGAGACCAAAGTGGTCTGCTGCTTGATTCTTCTTGCCAGGGTAGAGCAAGAAGGACCTGAATAGCTTCACAGCAGAGAGAAAAGCAGCCCACAGGATGCATGAGAGCAAAGGTCTGGAACACCAGCAAAGCTAGGGGAAAGAGTGAAGAACTAGGACAGTGGGGAAGAGTAATCAGGGCTGACAGACCCTGGGAGAAATATGGTGAGAAATCCATGGCTGAGCCAGCAGAGACTGCATATAAGCACCAGGGGCAGTGGCAAAATGGGGTCAAAGGGGCTTAATCAGGCTTTTTACCCTGATGACTTAAGCAAACAGTATTAACTTCATAGCCCGCCAGGTTATACTGCTGCTGGTTATACAGCCACCACATGCCCCCACCTGGCTTCGATATAATGGTTAATGGCAGCATCCAGCTGTTTCTGCTGCACCAGATGGTCTCCCCATGCCTCCTCCAGCTTCACAACTTCTGCGGGAAATGCCAGGCGAGCCAACTCCACTGCTGTAAGGGGACATGATGGCTGTTATGCTGCATCCATCAAGAAAGCAGAACTGTGTTCAACATGGGCCTTGGATGGGGGAATGTGTGGAGGAGGGGGGTGGCGACCCATCTAATCTGCTTCAGCTTCAATGGGCTACCCAGCAATATGGATCAAACCCATGCTGGTACAATGCCTTGGGGAACCCATGCATGATCAATGCCTTGGGGAAGAGGATCCTGTTGTGGGGCTGTGTGTGCAGATGCAACTATGTGACAATACATACATTGAATGAGGTGGTATGTGCAACTCTGAGCTCCAGGGCAATAGCTTGTTCTGCCACCAGGCCAGAATACCGAGGCTTTTGCTGGGAAAAAGGTATGTGTGTTGGAAACATATTTAGCACAGTACCTTTCAGAAAGGCACTGCCCTTGCAGTAGCACTCCAGAGCCTTCCGTGGGTTCCCAACCTTCTCGAACAGGTCTCCAGCCTAACAACAAACACAAGCTGCCAGTTTCCAGAGCCACTGTCTCCCCACAGCATCCTCTCTACCACTCCCATGTACAGAACTATCAGTCTTGCCAGAACAGACCTTGCCACACAGATTTCTACATCAGCTATGCCCTCCCCACTAACCAAGACCATGGGAATAAAGGGGACATCCAGGAGAGTGCATGTGCTGAGATCATTGTTCTCACTGCTGAACCCCACACTCTAAGGGTTTATCTGGGGTACCACCTACTAACAAGATCTATTTTTGAGACAGCTTCTCCTCTCTGCAAGGCAGCTGATGCAACAACAGCTTTTTCTATGACCCATATTGGAGCAAGTCTTGAAGAAGACTTGCATTTCAGAGGCTTCCTGAGTTCAGGTCATGACGCCACCATATCATCATATTTAATGGCTTTTTACAGATTCTACCTTCATCAATTGTCTAATCACTTTTGGACCATTCGTACTTCTGGTAAAACAAACAAACAAACAAAAAATAACAAAAAACACCTTGCAGCTGAGTTTCACAGTTACGTTTTCACCTGAAGGCTTAAGAAAAGGTAACAGGTTTGGAAAAGCACAAATTTCTCTAGGGTAAAAATGAAACGGTCAGAAAACGCCCAAGGTTAAATAAGACTGAAGAAATGTAATTGAAGCAAAGCACATAAAATAGGCAATCAAAATAAGTGCTTTTTTCACACAACACATAGGTGGAACTGGATAACTCATAGTCGACACTGTAGATCCAAAAGTACAGATAGTTAAAATAATAATTTGACAAGCTCATGGAAGCAAAATCCACCACGATTAAACATAAAAATAAAAATCTGAGTTCAGGTAAAGTATAGTCTGCAAACTGCTAGTAGCCATGAAAGTACACTGTGGGAAGTATCAGCCTATATTTGCCTTCTTTGTTCTTTATACGTCTTTCTCAAGCATCTGCAGGGGCGACTGTTGGCCATGATACCATACTGTATACTGATCTCAGAGTCAGCATTGCTTTCTTGTATTAGTATAGTTATGTGTTATATGGAAAACTGTTCTAAAAGAGTCACCTAATGGTAAGTAGTTACCAATTTCTTGTGTTACTAGATATAGAGACAAAGAATTATACCTGCTACATTCCTGCTCAATGCTCGTGTATCTCAGAGAAGCAAAGGAGAGGATAAGAGCTTTGACGCTACTAAGGAAGAAGGCCTGATGGGGTGGACCACTCACCTGTTCATACAGTTCCCCTCTGATCAGTGCTGTTGAGATCCTATTGATGACATCCCCATTGGTCATGAGCTCATCCCTGCTCATGGCCAGCCGTGCTGCCTTAGCTGGCAGCCCTGCCCGCAGGTATAAGCTGATGGCTGCCAGGTAGTCTCCCTGTCCCTCTTGGACCTCCCCAGCCTTCTCTTCTTGCTGGGTGTCCAGCAGCCATTGATAGTAACCCCGACGTAGCTTATCCAGCATTGGGTGTCCCTGTTGAGAAATTGATCACTGGTTGAGATCACTGGTTGACCTGGGCGAAGGCAAAATATTGTTCTATTCCTCCTGTAGGTTCTGAACAGCTTATGACACCAGACTTCTCCCTGCTCAGTTATACTACGCAACTGCAGTTAGCAGGAACCACAATATGAGTCCTGTATACCTCTGCATCAATCATTCTTTTCTGAAGCCCTGGCTGTTCCTAAACTGAAGTAGCTTTTCTCCCTTACTATTCACTGAGGTCTGTAATTCCATCACTGCAACCTCCCTTTACATTTCTCTTTTATCATCTTAAGACATTCCCTGCTATTTTATTCCTTGACTGTCAGTTGCATGATCATGAAGAACACACTAGTTTTATTCCTGTGCCTTGTCTTGTGGGCAAGTCGGGCTACCATAATCCTTCCTGAACTGCATCTCTGATGCACACTGGTCCTCTAGCCGTATTACGCTGTACTCTAGAAAATAAAAGCACCTATTTGGTGTTGGACCAAAGATCTACTTACCCCCAAACCATGTTTTCTGCCATTTTTAACAACTGCCTTGGTGATCTCTGAACTTGCTATTTCTTAGGGGCATCCCTTCTTATTTAGCACTGCAATTAAGTCTCTCCACACCCAAAACTCCATTCTTGTGCCTTGTCCTCCTGATTCTATGATGTGCTCTAGACTCTCTGATGGCATGCACCTTCCCCTTTTTAGTGAAACGAATCAGATGGTGGACCTTCAGGGCAGGCTCAGAGTCTCTTTGGGAGCCTCTCCAAGAAGATATTAAGTCCTGATTAGCCAGGTGAAGAGCACCTAGATCATCATTGGATTCCAAACCAGGAGACTTACCAAGCAAGCCCAAACCACAGTTTGGTGAAGCTATGTTCTATACCTTGGCCTCCGCGACTACAATGCACTCATCCCACATGTGCAGCTCCTGGTACATGTCCATGGCCTCCTCTGTAGCATTCTGTGTTAAAGAGCAAAGTGTGAACCTGAAGGGTCTATTAGCAGACATATTGCCATTGAGGTCTCACAACAGATGCAGAAACCATGTGCAGAAACCATGTGCACAAGTGAACCATCCCTTTTACAGGAATATTGAACTTCCCTCATCCTCTTTCTGCACCTCAGGGCAATCACAGAATCATAGAATGGTTTGGGTTGGAAGGGACCTTAAAAATCATCTAATTCCAACCCCCTTGCCATGGGCAGGAACACATTCTACTAGACCAGCTTGCTCACAGCCCCATCTAACCTGACCTTGTACACTTCCAGGGATGGGGCATTGTCCTGGTTTCAGTTAGGACAGAGTTAATTTTCCTCCTAGTAGGGGGTAGGGTGCTATGTTTTGGATTAGGATGAGAAGAGTGCTAATAACGTGCTGATGTTTTAATTGTTGCAGAGCAGTGCTTACACCAAGCCAAGGACTTTTCAGCTTCTTGCTCTGTCCTGCCAGCGGGCAGGCTGGGGGTGCAGCAGGAGCTGGAAGGGGACAGACCCAGGACAGCTGACCCAATCTGGCCAAAGGGGTATTCCATCCCATCTGACGTCACGCTAAACAATATATAGGGGTGGCTAGCTGGGGTGGGGGGCCAGCTGCTCGGGGATAGGCTGGGCATCGGTCAGCAGGTGGTGAGCAACTGCATTGTGCATCACTTGTTTGTACACATTATTAGTAGTAGTACTATTATCATTATTATTATTATTATTGTTATTATTATTTTCCTGTCTTAATAAACTGTCTTTATCTCAACTCACAGGGTTCACTTTCCCATTTCTCTCTCCTATTCCAGAGAGGGAGAGGGGAGGGTGAGCGAATGGCTGTGTGGTGTTTAGCTGCTGACCGGGTTAAACCACAACAGGCATACACAGCTTTTCTGGGCTACCTGTTCCAGTGCCTCACCACCCTCAGAATTAAGAATTTCGTCCTTATATCTAATCTAAATCTACCCTCTTTTTGTTTAAAGGCATTACTCCCTGTCCTATCACTATATTTCCTGATAAATCCTACACTTTGGAATGAGGAGTATCTCCCTCTATTCCAGGGTAAAAACTTTTCTCCCAGGAAAAAAAATATCTTCCTACTCTCTTTCATACCAGGGCACAAATCTCCCTGCTCAGAAATAAGTGAAACCTTTTCTGCTCCTGGTTCCTGTACTCACCTGTTCCAGGAAGATCATCTCTGCCAGCTTGTAGTTCTTGTCTAGCATGGCCAAGCGGGCACGCACCAGGTAATGGTCTGTACCATCCCCACCCTGCAGACAGTCATAGTTAGCTCAGTTGGTTTCTTGGGTGAAAGAACAGGCTCTGGATATGGTATAAGGGAGGTGATTGCAGGTGGGGGTCTTTGTCGTTACAGAAACTAAGAAGACAGAAGTGAGAAGAAGGGAGTAGTACAGTATACAATGTTTAGCCAGAAGAGGGATCTGACAGGCCTGGATGAAGGATTAGGTCAGCAGATTCTACATGATCATGTCCTAGTCTGTAGCAGCATAATGGGGGGCATGGACACAGAAGATAATGTGTATGCAAGTGTTTACAGGGAAGTGACTGCCCTGAACAGCAGAAAAGGTTTAACTCACATGCTCTTGAGCTGCCTGGTCAGCAATAGCATTGGTTTCATGCAGAAATCGAGCCTTTGCCATATTGCCCAGAGCTGCAAAGCACCTGGGAAGATGGGAAGAACAAAGCAATTAGTCACTAACGGGTTTGTTGGCACCTTTGGTTCAAGACAATAAAATCAGAACCTGGGCAGCAGACCACGCAGTGCAAACTGGAAAGGTGGGTAGCCCTGCTGCAAGAGAAGGATTTTGTTAAGACCCATGTTCAGATGTGCCCTCTAGTCCAGCTCCATGGAAAAAGCCATAGGCATGACCATAGTCCACGCTTCACTTCCCTACACTTCACAGATCCTCTGAGTTTGTCAGTAAAGTTTAATATCTTTATCAATGACATAGACAGTGGGATTGAGTGCACCCTCAGCAAGTTTGCAGACAACACCAAGGTGAGTGGAGCAGTTGATACAATAGAAGGAAGGGATGCCATCCAAAGGGACCTGGACAGGCTAGAAAAGTGGGCCCATGTGAACCTAATGAGGTTCAATAAGTCTAAGTGCAAGGTGCTCCACCTGGGTCAGAGCAATCCTGGACATGAGTCCAGGGGGGAAGAGCTCATTGAGATCAGCCTTGTTGAGAAGGTCTTCAGGGTTCTGGTGGATGAAAAGCCAGCAGTGTGTGCTGGCAGCCCAGAAGGCCAACTGCATCCGGGGCTGCATCAACAGAGAAGTGGGCAGCAGGTCTAGGAAGCTGATTGTCCCCCTCTACTCTGCATTTCTGAGCCCCCACTTGGAGTACTGCATCCAGGTCTGGGGCTTCCAGCACGAGATGGATGTTGATCTTTTAGAACAGGTCCAGAGGAGGGCCACAAAGATTATCAGAGGGCTTAAGCACCTCTCCTATGAAGAAAGCCTGAGAGAGCTGGGGATGTTCAGCCTAAAGGGAAGGCTCTGGGCTGACCTCATTGCAGCTTTTCAGTACTTAAAGGGGGCTTATAAAAAAAGAGAGCAACTTTTTGCTCAATCAGAGAATGACAGGCCAAGGGGGAATGGTTTTAAACTACAGTAAGGGAGATTTAGATTAGATGTTAGGAGGAAATTCTTCACTCAGATTGTGGTGAGGCACTGGAACAGGTTGCTCAGAGAGGCTGTGGATACCACATCCCTGGAGGTGTTCAAGGCTAGGATGGATGAAGCCCTGAGTAACCTGATCTGGTGGGTGCCATCCCTGACCATGGTAGGGGGGTTGGAACTAGATGATCTTTAAGGTCCCTTCCAAACTGAGCCATTCTGTAATTCTATGATCTGATAGACACAGAACCATAGAATGGCTCAGTTTGGAAGGAACATTAAAGATTATTATTACCCTAAAGTCATTGCCTGGAATAGAGAACACTTCATTCTCCAATGCAGTGAATTTTCCAGGCCACACAAAAAGTCACATCTTCAGTTAAATTCTGGTTTCTGTGAGGGATCCAGCAAAGAGAGTGTTTAGGCCAGAAAGACGTTATAGCTTTTTTCTGTACCTCTCTGCAATGTGCAGCTGTCTGGCTTCCAAAGCCAGTCTGCTTAGGGTCTTCCACATGGCTTCCGTCTCTGTTGACATTTCTAGTGTCTCCAAAAATGCAGTGGCCCTTGAGGCAAAGAGATATGCAGACTTTCAGTAACAGAACAGAAGAGCTCTCTGATGAAAATCCTAGTCTGAGACCAGAGTTTCCTAAGAGTTCCCAAGGGTTGCACTGAAAACACATAGTTGTGACAAGTTTTGAAGACTGTATAAAAACAAGGCCTGACATATCAGAGAAAAATTCTCAAGTGGGATCAGTTTGTGAAATTTTCTTCCCTTGTCAATTTTAAATACAGGTAACAATATCAGCCCTGCCCAGGTGGCCATCATGACTGCTTTGGACAGTCAGTTTTTACTCCGCATAGCTCCTGAAAGTTTCCATGAAACAGTGTCACTGTCACTGGAGGGGCAGCAGCAAGAGCTCTGAATTACTACTTCACATCTGGCTCCTATGGAAGACATTTACTGCAGTTAAATGCAAACTCCATTCACTGAATTCATGGGTGTCAATGGCACCAGACTGGCCAGCATTTTCTGCCACGCAGTCTGAAACTGCAGAGCTGTGAGGATGACAAAGGGGAGTACTAATTCCTGAATACCTGGCACCAACATTGATGCTCAGTGCTTAAGCTTCAGCTCAGCACAGAAAGTCATGCTGGTGTTAAGTCATAGACTGCTGACCCTCAGGTGCATGCTAAGTCAACTGGGGCACCTGCCATAACCATATAGCTTACCTAGCACTTACCTGTGATAATCCCCATCATCAATGGCAGTTCCAAACTCTATGAGACCTTCATCTAGGGTGTAGGACACAGTGTTCACCCCTTCGGATACGATCACTTCAGTCTTTCCATCGTTCCGTTCCAAGTCTACAATATCTCCCTAAAAAGAGTACCAGTTATCAACACTCCCATGTTCTTCTACAGTATGTAGGGGTAGTACAGATGTGAAGACAGCACTGTGGCAACTCTGCATGACTAAAGTTCTGGTGGATGAGCTCACACGTAGCAGACACTGTCACTATCACACTAGAGAGAATGGAAAAGCCACTGAGCAGCTCCTCCTATCTCCAGATTCTGCCAGAAATGCCTGCCACAGAGCATTTCCAGCAGTGCAATATGAAACAGGTGAGCTCATATTTTGTCCAGGAGAAACTGGCAGTTCCCTTCTGTTTCCTCTTCTGAAATCTGCCATTCTGCATATTCCCACATATGTGAACAATTAGTATAGAAATTCATGGAGGAAATCAAAGTCTTCAGAGTTTTACCTTCAGAGGAAACATGGTGACTCGCTCTGGAGCATCAATGTTATACCAAATGCAGAGATTGTTTCTGCTCTGTGCCACCACCACATCACTGCCTGGAACCCACTGCACATAGGAGCAATAGTTCAAAATGGTAGTCTTGGTGCTGCTTTCAACATCATAGAGCTGCAACTACATGAAGAAAGAGGAGAAAAAGGCTCAGCATGGCTCATGTCTGGGCTACTAGCTCATATGAGCATGGTAGGAACATTTGAGCAAGCATCTTGTAAACAGGTATTACCAACCTCGAATCAAACATTTTCCAAGATATGTAGCTCAAACTTCCACACTGTTATTATTTACATATGTTACTATCGAAGACTTAAGATCTTTTTTAACTCTTGCTATATTTTAGGCAGCATGCTCAGATCCTGACCTCCTTATTGCTAAGTTCATAGATATATAAAACAGAATATGTTCTGTGCTACTTCAGCACCCTCTTGATTGTACAGTTGCAATAGGAGATTGGTCTCTTAAGTCCTTCATGCAACCAGACCGAAGGACCAAGAAGGGCCTTCCTCTGCAGCTCTGAGCTGAACTGTCCATCCTAGGTGAAGTCTTATTCTAAGAACTGTTGCCAATAAGCTGAAAGAATATTGCCCTGAAACAAACTTGGCAATTTGGAAGGTATAACCTGACACATGGCATAACAAAGGTGTATAATGCCCTTGTAACTTAGAAGTCTTGGGCTGTGTTTGCTCTTTCTCATAATTGGCTTCACATGGTAAAGATGCAAAAAAGAAAAGAGAATTGTGTTGAGCCTTATGACATACCAGTAGAAGAGAACAAGAAAGAAGCTTTTTCAGTCTGTACTAAACTGATTGGAGAGATATACAGGGATATAGTTTAGGAGAATCATGGTACTGTCTGATTTAGGCTGGTGGCAGTATGTAGCCTGTTGAGAGAGCCCAGAGAGGTTGTGGGAGGCCCCATCCCTGGAGGTGTTCAAGGCAAGGCTGGATGTGGCTCTGGGCAGCCTGCTCTAGTGGTTGGCAACCCTGCCCAGAGCAGGGGGGTTGAAACTAGATGATCTTTCAGATTGTGAAGTGCCAGATGTATGCACTGGAAACTTTGGCTACAAAGTTGAGCACTCTGGTCTGATAAGCTTGGCAGCAATGAATCAGACTGTATGTGAGCGATAACAAGCAGACAGGTAATTAAGTGGAGATCTGTGGTTCCCAGGCAAGAAAGTATATTTGCACCCCCTAAAATCTATGATGCAGTCTTAGGGTGCCAAAAATAACAAAGCAGGAGCAGCTCAGTGAAGAAGCCAGGGGCTCCTGTCTGAAACGAGGGGTGAATTCAAGAGTTTCATCTGGGATGAAGGATTACAACACCTATTCATGTATGAACATAGTACCTCATCCATCCTCGGACTAAGGAGAGAGGTACAGCCAACCTGGAAATATTCTACTGCAGACTGACAGTCTCCAGGGATGTGAACATGAACTCTGAAGAAATCAAAATCATCTTGGGATGAGCTGCAGTGCTCTGGCTGGGGCCTGCCACAGCATCTGGGATATCTGCATAGAAATTCTAGACATGAATTACATAATTGTCAATAAGGTCATGTGTTCTTCTCAGGACACTTGTTACAAGACGAACAAATGACGTGAAGCAGTCAGAAAGCCTTACATTTGTAACAATGAAGAAGGCTTCACTGTGAGCTGGGTAGAACTGTAACACAATTGATAAATACATCTTCTTGCCTGCTGTGGTGAGCTTTTTCATCTGTATCTGTACAACTAAACTAAACACACCTAGAACATTATGTGAGTATCTGCACATTAGAATCTGTAGTGTGAAACTGTTATGATTTTGGGCATAGTTTTGTCCTGGATTTACTAATACTCTCCCAGACAACATTCAATCACAAGCCAAGGGCCACACTGGACATGCCATTTGGTTGTGACCAGACTGTTTTAGAGAATTAGAGTTCATCTTACAGACATAAGCCAAGCTGTTGCAGAGAACACCTTTTTTAAATTGACATGCTATTCTATAACAGTTTATAGTCTAACAGTCTATTGTGAAAAACAAAGTTATGTTTTTGCAATAGAAAGTGTTTTTGCACACTATGACCTGTATTTTAAGGATTCATGACAAGGAGGAAGATGTCAAGTAACTTCAGAGTTAGCTATGACTGAAAACCAAGCAGGAAATGCTGCCAACTCATGCAATTTGTACATGGTCCGTCTTTCTTAAAGGAATAGTCAAAATATCACGAGTAATTCACATGTGTTTCTCATCTCCATCCCTGCACTCATAAATATTTGTCTTTACTTCTCCCACATTGCCACCCTCCCCCCCAAGATGTGCCTGGCCTTACCCTCATCTTCTTGTCCCTGAAGAGTAGTTTGTGGCCTGTTTCATTCAGCTCCAGCCAATCAATCTTGCTGTCATGGCTAACAGTGCCAGCATTGTAGCTACCTACAAGGTCCACTTGGGAAGGAAAAAGAAGAAACAGTACTTAAAGGTGCTGAACATTCAATGCTCTCCCATGGGGATCAGGTACTTGGGACCTAAATAGAGCAGGACCCACAGGCAAACACACTGTGACATGAAAAGCAGACTGCAGTGAAATTTTATCTTGGTGCCTTATCAACAGCAGTAACTCTCTCCACCCTCCTGTGAGTATGTACAGATGACAGACAATGCAAGCAGCAATATCATCATGCTGAACTGCACAGAACATTGGATTTGGGATGCAGTCAAAGCTGCCCCACAGCTGTGCCCACACAAGGCAGCTAACCTGCCAAAAGCAGGGCAGCCTGGTGTCTAGTAATCTGCTGACAGACAGAATGAATGTGAAGGGGGCCTCCAGCAATCTGCTACCTAGTAGAGTGAATACAAAGAAGGCCTTCATGGATGTGCTTGGCACAGTAAGTGCAAAGGGATCAGTCAAGCTACGAAATACAGGGGAGGGGTGTTTACATTCACCTGTTGCTATGGTCTTGATGTCTATCAAATAAGCCAGTCTCTTGTTCTCCTCCACGCCCCTCTGCCGCCTCTCATTGATACGGACGCTGTAATTTGAAAGGAATGATTACTGTTACCTTTAATGCTCTCTAAATTCACAGGACTGAATAACATCTTCCCCTTGCCAGACTTACGTGCAATTTCCCTAAGCACATGGAACCTCTTGTAGTTTTCTGGCCTGTGACCCTTGCACAATACCTATGGCTGCTTCAGATGGGAACAAAGCTTCTGATTCATGGCTTCATTCCAGAAGCTGCCCCTTTGGAATCAGGGTTTCCAATAACAAATTAGTTACGATAATTCCACCCTTGAGCAGCCCATTATCTTCCCTTCTCTCCTCTTCAATTAGAAAAGGGAGTATGGTTTTTCAGAAAGACAGAGGAGGTCCCACTCACATCTGGAGTTGCCAGTAATGCTGGAATAGGATCAGCTGGATACAGAGATGCCTGAGCAGATAAATAGGTTCTTCTTCAGGCAATAGTCAAGTCAGGCTTCAATAAGCACATATCAGAGGAAAATGGGCTCTTGTGCTTCTAAAATTTTAGAACCATCGATTATAACTGATCAATTAAACCCCATCATTGGTTACTGCCAGAATAAGATAACTCAGGAAACATTCAGCAATGTGCCATCAGGTCCAAGAGTCTGGGAGCCGTGTTTTACAGAGTGGTATGCTTCCAAGTATACGTATCTGAGATCAGTTCCACAAAATGCCTGTACTGGCCACCCATGTGGGTGTGACACTCACCTGACAAGATGAGGGCTCATGAACTCTGTGCGGACAGACCCCAAGATGTCATTATTTCCATATTCCACCAGTGTCAACTCCCCTGCATTAAAGATCATGCAGACCTGTAGGAGAAAGGGGAACGCACTCTTACAGAAAAGCATGAATATCTACCACTGAGGTGAGCAGAAAGGACTCTACTGCACACAAGTCTAAATTTAAGCCTAATGGGATGAGCAAGGATCTGTTCTTGTCTTCCTGTTTTGACTGCCAGCTTTTCCTGATGACTGGGAATTTTAGTCCTGGCTGTATCAATCTTGCAGGAAGAGCCAAGCTGTCACCTGGAGAGCTATATAGTTCTCATTGCCGACATATATAGTTCTCATAGCCGACACATAGGCTTCTCCAAATCTCCCTGCCTTGCCAGAAAGTGAAGTATTCCAGGTAGTTAACACATCCTGTTTTCTGTACCTCCAACATCTTCTCTGGCTGTTGCTCTTTTATTGCTCCTCTCCCCTGCATGGTTTTGACTTACACAGTGCTCACATTGGATTTGCTTTTTACCTTGGCATATGGAAAAGGCAAGTATGGGGAGGAAGCAAATCAGGATGTATATTGAGAAGTTAAGTGCAGGAAACAAATGAAAAACAGGACTTTCCAGAAATGTGGTTGATACTTTTTCTGCCAGTGCACACACTGCTTTACTCACCATTCATGAGTAGCATTCTATCCCATCCAACTTACATTTTCATTGTCGAAGAAGAACTTCTCATTCCCTCCAGACCCTTGCCAGGCTACCTAAGATGCAATAGCATGGAGTGAGCAGTCAAGGTTGACAGCTTTTGCAGGGGACTAGGTTGTAGGCATTGTGGTCTGTGGTTCAGCTCTCAACTCCCAGGACAGATAGCAAGAACTACACCGCACAGGGGATCATATACCAGCAGCCCAGCTATCAACACTATCATTACCAGCCTGCAAGTTCCCAACTTATCTCTCCTTTTTTTGACTACCTCTACTTCAGAGTGCTCTTCTCTTTGTGTAGCATTTGTTTGGCCTCTAAACAAAAGCTATATGTATGACCAATGTACATGAACCTCTAGCCTATTTTTTCACAGCATCTCTTCACCTTCCTCCAGACTAACTTTAATATAAAAAGTATCCCCAAAACAACTTTGCCTCAGTAAATCTTCTGCACAGAATCAGTGCTACCATTTGTGGGGATAGAATCTCCACACCACATGTGGCTGAAATCGTTCTCTTTTGAATCCTTGTGTGAATCCACACATTCACATCTGGAATTTGCAAATGTGCAGGTGTACATCATACAGTTTTGTCCTCCACCCCTCTACCCTCCTCTCACCCCATCCTCAGTACAAAACACTGAAGATGTTGATAAACTGGAGGAAACTCAGTGGAGGCCCATCGAGGTGTTGGGGGCTGGAGCACTTGCACTCTGAGGCTGAAGGAATTGTGCTTCCTCAGCTTAGAGAAGGCAGACCTTAGGAGACATTTTTGTTTGTTTGTTTGTTTGTTTTTGCAGATACACAATGGAAAGGTGAAGAATGGTCATAAATTACAACAGATGAGATTCCAGCATAACATAGAATAAATAAAAAATAAAAATAAAAAGGAAAAAAAGCTTTTCCCCCCCAAGGACAGTAAAGCATTGACCAGAGAAACCGTGGTATCTCCATCCTTGAAGGTTTTCAATACCTGCCTGGATAAAGCCTGAGACATCACACCTGAATTTAATGTTGACCCTCTTTTGGGTAAGAGGTTTTGATAAAAGACATCCCAAGGTCCCTTCCAATCTGAATTATTCTATGATTCTTTGAAAAAAAATGTATTGTTCCTATGCAGAAAACATATTCTGTGAGTTGCAAAGCTAAGCATTTGATACTCTTGAAATGTCATAGATTTTCCATTACCTCACTGAGCTTGTTGGAGCTGATGTCACCCAGCAGTAATGTGTCTGAGGTATGGGCCACCAGATATCTGTCTTTCCCTAAGATCTTCACCTCATCAATCTCATAACCATAGTGGGATTTTAACACAACACGAGTTCCTGTTGAGAGGTTCTTCACAATGACCTGCAGAATGTGAGAAAAATATGAGGCCCTCTTTCCACGCACAGAGGAAGAACACAGACTTATTGTCCTATGAAAGATTATGTAACAGATGATATTTGGGTATTTAGATATTCCTTCACATCATTTCACTCTGTTTTTTAAAGAAACCTTACCGTTACTTTTGTAGTGGACAACCACTGTAGTAGAAGTGTGGGACTCACTTCTACCATTTAGAAGTTTCTAGCCTAACTATAGGTCTCCTCAGGCTCCCAAGGATGACTCATCATTTAGGAGTTCTGCTCTCTTGCCACTGACTACAGAGGGGCACCCAGACCACTAGTGCACCCTTACTACCTGACTTGAACCAGGTAAAGCTGACTGAAATTAAACCACTTAGGGAGTCTGTATTTCACACTGTACCCCACACAAATTCACAAACTAGGAAATAAACTCAATTGTCTTTCATTCTATCAAATTACCATCCAGACTTGACCCTGTCCCTGGACCTTGACCCTGTCCCTAAGACCCTCCCAACAAATTCCTACAGACAAACCATAGGTGCAAATGTGTACATAAAATACTTTTGTAACTTGCTGTGCTGATTTTGGTGCATATTTTTCAAGGAAGTGTATAACTGTTTTGAAGGAGGGAGGCAATGAGGTAAACAGACTTAGAGAAATTCACCATCGCTCTTAACTCTCTCAAGTACAATACATCAAGTTGTATCGAGGCTGAAGCTCACTACTACAGAATATACAGTGTATATTCTTAGCTGATTGGCTGAGAAAATCTGAATGGCTGGAACAAGGACTGGACACAGATTATGAACAGGAAAGAAGATGATGGAACCAAGAACCCCAAACACGTCTAGTTTTAGTGAACATCTCATTTTCACCAAAAGACATAACCTTATTGTATATCCTCTTACCTGGCTTGGTCCCACATACGTCATTTCAAATTTATTTTTGTAAATGCTTCTGCGAAGACAGCAGTCAAATTGTTCAACTCCTCCACACAGAGTACCCTGGGGAAACAAACACACTGTACACAGTCAGTGAATTCGTTTAAGGAGAGGTATTCCAGACCCTACTCACATGAACAGGATCAGAGGTGTGACAGAAACCCACAGGTCCTGGACCCTCTGAAGAATGTGGTTCAAGCCCCCAGGTACATAAGGACCAGCCCTATCTTGACTTTCTTGAGAGACTAGGAAAACTTAAAAGTTCTTAGAGAAAGTGAGCTTAACAAATCCTGGCAAATACATGGTAGAGGAAGAGGAGGGGTTAAAAATCACCTCTGTCCTCATCTTCCCCATTATCCCTCTCAATTTCTCACTTTAAAACATCCACACTCCTTTCACTACTCATCTATCCCTTACCCTCTTCCCCTTCTCTGCAAGTATTTGTTCCTGTTCAATTAATTCTCTGAAAATATTTTAAGAATTCTTGATTTTGTTGAACATAAAAAGATGCAAAAACTATCAAAAAAAAGTTGTAAATAGCAATCTCTTTAAAACTCTTTAAATTATGTAGGGAGCTATTTCGCTTAATACAGAAACATTTAAAGAAAGATTAATTTAAAGAGCTTTAAAGATTTAATTAACTTAATAGAGAAAGACAGACCAAGGTCCATAGGCTGGAAGTAGAAAAAAAGACAACTCTAAACAGAAAATGTAGCACATAAAGTATAAGAAACAGTTCAGTTTTTCTGGATGGAAAGGATGCTCATGAGACTGCTCTAGAGAAGCTATGCTGACCTTATTATGCTTCTGTCAAAAAACGGGGACTGTTGCAGCCAATGAGCCATTACACAAACATTGATGATGTTTTCCAGGTGTACTGTACGTATCAGAATCACAGAATGGTTAAGGCTGGAAGGAACCTCTGAGGTCATCTGGTCCAACCCCCCTGCTCAAGCAAGGAACATCTAGAGCAGGTTTCCCAGGATCATGTCCAGATGGCTGTTGAAGATCTCCAAGGAGGAAGATTCCACAGCCCCTCTGGGCAACCTATTCCATTGCTCAGTGTTTCCTGATGTTCAGATGAAAACTCTTTGTGTTTTGTTTTGTGCCCACTGACTCTTGTCCTGGCACTGGGTACACTGCACATCTGAATTCAGCAGTGTCCCTTGCACAACGTCTCAGCCTAGGCATCTTGCATCACATTCCTAGGTGACAGTACGCCTTCTCTCATGTGCCCTCTCTGTACCACATCATTTCATTCTCAGGAGAATGCATGAGACTATGCCTGGTGTGTGACTCATGGGCTGCTAACTGATTATACAAACCACACAGATCCTTGAACCATCCCTCTTCCATGCTAGAGCTGTGATGGTGTAGAGGTGAGCTATTTCTTTGGGTTTGGCTTCTTCCCAGACACCACGGCGTGGGGTCCAGTTCAAAACCCTTAGCCTGTGAGAACAGATGAAAAACATGAAGAAATGTGCATGGTTGAAGAAGAAAGCTCTATAAAAGGGAGACTTCCAACAGGCACCATACCTATCATAGCTTCCAATGACAACAGCCTGGCCACCGGGACTGGCAGCTGCTGTGGTGAATTCCTTCTCTGAGGAGTCCCGACTATAGTCAAAGGTTTGAATCACATTTCCCTCCTTGCTATAAGCTACAATCTTCTTATCACATCCTGCAGCCACAATGCTGTTCAAAGCCCAGGCAAGGGCATAAGGAGGACAGGGATGCGTCACCAACTTACCCTACATTAGACATGAGAGAACATCTTGAAAACATCATTGGCTTTAGCCCTCAACTGGCCTCTGTATTCTACCACAATGAGACCAGTATGAAGCCCTTTCTGTAAAGTCCTTTTCATGGGTGTTGCTTTGTCTGCATGCCTTAGGCTGTAGGAAGGCAGACAGAAACCAGAACTGAAAGATGTAAGAATTATTCCATTCATTTAGTTAAGAGAGAATGTCAGTACCAGTACCATTAACTAGACCAGAATGCATTCTTAAACTAGCAAAGTATAGATGCAGCCTTCAGCTTATGCTAGATGGCAGACATGCTCAAATTGCTTCAGTGAGAGAGAACAGATCTGAGTGGGAATAACATTTCTTCATCACATTTTAAAGCACAGAGATTACTCCTTTTGGGGAGCAGCAGGAGGCTCAAGAGAAATGTTGGGTGCCCTATCCACAGACACAATGTGAACTTGGGATTCAGGGTTAACTGGAGTAACTATACCTCGCTTAATGAGAAGAAGATAATACTTGTTCTCTGGAACCCTACCCATTTGAGTATCATTCTCCTGGACATTCTAACATCAGATCTTTCCAGACATCTGAAAAGCCTCATGTCTCATACACAAAACGGTAACGTCCTTTCTTATTACCACACTCAGTGTAATTCAAAGCATCCAGTCACTGCTCCATTGTCTTCAACATTTCATAAAACCTCTGCTAGCAAGAACAGACTGCAGATCCTCTCCAGATCTGCACTCTCTTCACAACCTCATCACTTTACAGAGCTCTTGAGCCAGTAAGTTCACCGTGCAAACAGGAATTTCGCTCACTGAAGAAAGATCTTTGATACCTGTGATTCACCTGAGCCCTCATCATCAAAGAAGAAGCGTACTATGGTTCCATCCGCATGGCCAGACAGGATTCCTTTCCCCGACACACTGCAAATAAACAGAGCAAAGTTGCAATAAGATTTGTACCTTTATTTTTCTATCCCTGACCAGAAGAGCCAGTTCCAGGGACATTGTTGATGTTGCTCATCAAAGGAACCTTCACCAAAGATAAGTTGGATGGTGAACAGAAGAGGATCGAGTACCTGTATAAGTGTCCATAAAAGCTACAGCAGACAAACGTATGGAGAGACAAGAGCAGCCACTTAAATATTTTCATCATGTAAAATCACAATAAACAACTTACTATACTACTAAAACACAGAGAGGATAAGGAACTGGAATAAAGACTATGTACACAATTTCTTATAGCAAGGTGTTTCAAACAATCCTTTCATTTTGAACTCCTCCAGAAGTGAGGCTGAATATTGTGACACCAGTAATCAATAAAAGCAACAAAAGTTGAAGAAAAAAACATAAGACATCTAGACAAACACTCCGGGACTAAGTCCATTATCTGTAGCATTAATATCTTGTGTACTTCTCTACACAAGCAGGGAGAAGAGAGAAAGGAAGAAGAAGCAGGCTTAATGTAAGGCACACAGAATGAACACTTTTAATGATAATTCATATAAAGAATACATTTTCTATGATGCTGCCTTCTGTCTATTGCAATCCCAGATTCGTCATTAACATCATATCAATAATAGCATGTGCTGTGTTTAGAAATAACAGGAAAAGAGAGATAGTGGAGGGAGACTGAGGAGAGCGAGAAAAGGGGAGGAGGAAAGAGGGGGAAGAGATGTGAGGGAAGGGGAGAGGGGTAAAGAAAGAAAGGGAGGAGAAACGAGAGCAAAGGAGAGAGAACAAAAAAACAGAAAGCCTTTGAAATGGATGCAAGACAGGTTCTGGAAGGATCTGTCAGCAGTGGGAAGTCAGAGACTAGCTTTATTGTTCAGCACTCAGAAAACAGAATAACACCATTTATCAAAAATCCTACTGCTAGGATGATGACATATCTTAAATATTTTAGGTAAATGATACTACAGTACTTAAAATGAAAATTAATCAAAATAATTCAGAACGGTACTTTATGATTATTTTTCTAATTATAGACTTGTCACAATTTAATCTGACAGAACATTTTCTATTTTTTAGTTCTTAAACCTGACTGCTATTAGTAATTAGCTAATGAAGTTGACAACTTTAATCTTTATCAAGTCATGAATTCAAATAAATCAACATACGTATCTTACAGGCACTTACATCCTGAAATGTGTTTGGGGACAGTCAAACTGGATGGGCTAGTGTGGAGTGGCCAGGTGTCAGATTTTAGGAAGAAATTACTTTTGGAAAGCACTGAATGTTATCATCTTGACAAGAACTGACAGCAGAAAGACATTCTAACAACCTCCCATACTGCCACAAGTTCTGCCAGGGCCAATGGCTAGGTAGGAGGCTGAGGTAAAGCAGTGTAGCCTAAAGCAATGCCATACTCACTTGGAAGTTAGAGAGACCACATAGGAATCTGTCCCATAAATGGTGGAAGACTTGTTGTTCTTTGTATTTGCTAAACGAACCTGAGAAAGAGAATCTGATCAATATTGCTTCTGTTCCCAAACAGAATCGCGGATATCCTGCAGTGTAATGTCCCCGTATGTTTTCCAGTCTATAACCAGCAACAGAAATAGAAAGCTCATTGCTTTCTGGTAGGTTGGAGAGCAAATGGGAAACTTGGAGCTGCAGTCATAGAATCATAGAATGGTTTGGGTTGAAAGGGACCTTAAAGATCATCTAATTCCAACCACCCTGACATTGGCAGGAACACCTTCAACTAGAAGGGAGTGGAAGGTGTCAGACTTCCACATTTTTAGGAAGGCTCAGGAAAAGGACCAAAGGATCCAATAGAACCTCCAAGAACTGGGAACCAAAACCAGAAAATTTGAGCCTCTGGAGTAATCCCCCTGTTGCTTAGGGGTGCCCTAAGACCACAGAATTATGTTTCTTCCCCTGCACCCTAGGTGCAGGCAGGCTCTCATAGCCCCTACATGGAAAAGAGTATCAGGAAAATAAGTTTCTCTACCTTTCCTTCAGCAAGACCAAAGACAATGATATTCTCCGCTGGCCACAATAAGCAGGTCACAGCACTCTGCCAAGGAGAAATTAAAAAGAGAGATAAGAGCTCCACTATACTTACAAAGCTTCTTGCCCCATTGCTTGCTACATAAGACAGCTCAGGAATGAGACCTCTCAAGTCCAAGAAAGAGAAGAGATGGGAGCACTGTGATGGACTTTAAAGTGGGATTAAGGCCCTCCATACTGAAACTTGAACTAGGTAACAGTGAGCTAGGGTAGAGTAAGAGGCTGAGAAGAGCTTAAACAGGGCATCAAATTTATACTTGATGTTGTTCAGTATCAGTGCTCTTCTGAGGGGACTGCTCTTTGATTATGTGTGGTTTTCCAGATGTTATGTTCGAATGTATAAAATCACAGCTATTTTAAAATACTTTTTTGCAACAACAAATATAAATCAGAAAAATAATTTTACTCTGCTAATTTCATAACAGATATGAGAATATCTGTACTTTGGACCTTCATTTGCTGAATCACAAGTAGTGCTTACGTATATCTTTTCATTTACAAGCAAGATGACTATCCAATGCTACCACATAGGTCAGGCAGAAAGATTCATTAAATCTATATCAAAGGGAATTTTAAAATCGGAGGTATGGGGGTCAGCATGAAACCTAACTGTAAGAGAGAGCCAAAAGAGTTAATGAAGCCATTTTACATTTAAATTGAAAAATTTCAGTCAAAGTTTGGCATTGTGCCACTAGCACCAGCTTCATAGGCGTATCTGTTCCATTTTAAGAATCCGAGCCTGCTTTAGATATATATATACACTCTCACTTATTCATCTCACTTACTCTTCCCCACTCTTACCATTCATGTCAGCAAACACAACAACTATCAGATACCTAAATGTCCCTGGATGCCCAAGCTGCTCATAGCTTACATGTCCAACCAATCAACAAGATGCATCTTTTACTCTTCCTGTTTCCCAGACATCCACTTATTTCCCTCATCATTTCCCAACCATTATTTTCAGTCTAACACAGTCACAAGCAGCCTAGTTGAAACTTAGAAACAAGCCTTACAAAGTGGTAACAAGCTCAGCTACTAGTGTAAGGAAGTCAAACTTGCAGGTACTCTTGAGATCCTGACCCTCTAGCAGGATGCCTTGCTTGTCAGCAAAGCAGAACAGTGTCACTGTATTCACAATATGCACAAGAATGCCCAGTAGGTTTTGCAAATTGCAGGTGAGGGAAAGGGCCAAATAGATGATCTCCCATATTGACTGAATGTACCAAAAAAATGTAAATAGAAATATTCAGCTACAGTGGAGAATCTACAGTGGAGAATTCATCTACAGTGGAAAATCTACCCCCATCAAGGAAAGAATTATAAGAAACCACACAGATAGCACTAGAAAAATAAAAGATTCATTATGATAGAAATGGTAAAAAAAGGCATAGGATAAATGAGAGAGAGAGAGAAAATAGAAATGAACAACTAAATTAAAATACAAAAACTGTACATATGCTGTGTGCAACATCTAAGCCTTGCAAGAGACAAGCAGCCTCCCATCAGGCTGCTAGCTAGGTGCTGCAGCAAAGGAGAGTCAGAGGGACAGGAAGCAGCGCTAGTCATTGCCAGCATACTGAAGCAGCAAGTAATGAACAATGAAAGGACTCTCCAGTGAGACTACTAATATCTGGTATAACTGTAATGTTCAAGAAAGGGACAAGTGGATACCAAGCCCTTCTTGCTCTGTTTTCCTCATTCTTAACACTCTTCCAGTGTCATGATCACTCAGTGCAGCAGGTCAACCACAGAGAAACAAAGGCTGACCAACAGCTTTCTTCCCTTACTGTCAGTGCAATAGAATTATATTCATTCCCCTTCTGCAGCCAGCACTGAGATGGTGGATGGCCATCCACCAGAGATGGTGGATGGCCCTCCTATGAGCATGTCTCTGAGTATGCGCAAAGTGACATACAATTATTTTTATCCTACAGCTACTTCAGAAAATGGAGTTAAACAGGAGTCTAAGTCTCACCATTTGGATGAACTTGTTGCATATCACCTTCTTGTCACCCCTGCAGAAAAAGGCAGACAAAAGCAGACAAAAATGACTATTGGTGAACCTGGTAAAACTGCCCATTCTAGATACCCTACTGTTTGTATTCGGTTCATATTAATATTGTCAAACACAAGTGAGTTAAGTTTTATATGCTGGTGGTCTACCACAAGCCAACTTTAGGCAGAATATTAAAAAAAAAAAAAAAAAAAAAAAGTTCTACATTTTCCAAGACTAACGATATTGGAAAATATGGGAATTATCTGAGCTTACAAAATTTTGGTGACATACCTTTCTGAGCAGCTTAAGAACAACATATACAAGCAAATGACGCTGAAGTGACGCAGCCATGTGCCTCATATCCACATCTGTGAAACAGCACTTTCATTTTGCAGCCATAGCCCCACAGAAGCTGGCACATGCTCCCACCTCGGTCCACAAAGACTGTTCAAGGAAACCCTATCTGTTGCTATCTGAGCGATTAATTGCAGGCTAGATGATATGCACCATGGCACATACTACACTGAGGACCAGGCCTGGATGCACACCCACACCAGCACCCAGAAAGCGTACTACGTGGAAAGGAGGGAGAGCACCGCTTCCTTCTCACAGGCGCAGCAATGGTCACTCTGCCACCAGACTCACCACTCCTCTCCGATCCTGTAGACATAGACAATGTTGTCCGTTTGGCCAATGGCGATTTTGGTGGAGTCGGGGGAGAATGCCATGCCTTTGACCACGTAGCTCTTCCTCCCATACTGTGGAGGAAGGCAGCTTGAGACACGGGGGAAGGCTGGCACGCCCCGGCTGCACGTGCACCAACCAGCCCCCAGCCCACGACCGCAGCCCAGCTACGGCAGGCCCTGCTGGCAGCAGCCCGGACCCGGGGCCCTCACCTTGGCGTCGGCGGGCTTGGTGGAGAACTTGTCACGCCGCTCGCCGTGCTCGTCGTACAGCAGCACCACCCGGTCTGCGGTGCACACGGCGAAGCGGCCGCTGTTGGCCGACCAGGCCATGCAGGTCACCCGCGCAGAGCCGTCCTGCGGGACACACACAGCCTCAGGCGCCGCCGCACCCCGACCCCCCTGGCCTCCCCCGGCCCAACCCGGCCCGGCCCGACCTGCGGGGCTAGCAGCGTCCGCACGTGCCGCAGCTGCATCGCGCCGAGAGCGGGACCGGGACGGGCCGGGACGGGACCGCGCCGCCGCCGGGCCCCCCCGAACTCGCCCCCGTTGCCCCGGCAACCCCAGGGCCTCCGCCGCTGCTGACGTCAACGCGCCGAGCCCGGCGGCGGACGGCGCCCCCCCGCTACCGGCCCGCCCCGCCCCGCCCGGCCCGGCCCCCGCCGTCTCGGTACCGGCAGGGCTCGGCCTCGGCACCGCCATGGAGGCGCTGCGGGCGGCGGGGCGCGCCGTGCTGCGGAGTCCGCGCCTCGCCCGGCACGGCCTGGGGCTCTGCCGGCGGCGCAGTGAGTGCGGGCCACGGGTGCCGGGAGCGGGCGGGGTCCGGGCGGGGTCCGGGCATCGGGCTGGGCTGCGGCGCCTGGGTCCGGGCCCTCCTCGGTGCCGGTGCGCGGGCGGGGAGCGCTGAGCGCTGTTCTCGGTCCGGCCGGGCCCGGGACGCGGCCGCCGGGCGGGGCGGAGGCCGGGGAGCCGGGAGCCAGGCTGTGGGGTTCGCGGGGGCTGTGGGGCTGCAGCCGGGCCGGGCCGGGCTGTTCGCGTGACCTGGCAGCGCTGTCCCCGTCGGGCAGGCTCCTGCCCCGTGGTGTCATTGAGATCGTGCGTGCCGGTGGGTTGGAAGGCCCCGGGTGGCTGTCCCGGACAGTGGCACCGGTGCTGCCGGGGCATGGTGTGCCCCATCTGCAGGCACCGTTTCCTGCCTGGGTGAGGTTTGGTCTTCCTGAACCGCTGCATCTGGTCCTGTGCAGGTGTGGAAATGCCCAGTGAGGGACAGGTCTGTACGTAGCTCGCCATGGGGTGACTGCCCGCTGGGTAGGCTGACCCCACAGGCCCAGCAGGAGGGCAGTGCGTGGGCTTCCTCCTTCACGGCTACCCAGCCACTTTAGTGGGGCAGCAGTGCTTGCTCTGGCAGCATGTTTGAGCTGTTCTCAAAGCTTGCAGTGAGACAGAGTGATTTTTACCCAGGGGAGAGAGAGGTCCCTGACACTTGTATGGTATCGAGGTGGGTTCCCTGGTAATTTTAGGAGTGCTGCAAAAATAAGGTCTCGTGATTTCCCTGTGGGCTCAGGTTATTCCAATTATGAGTCAGAGCTTTTTCAAGCATGTCAGTAATCTTCTGGGAGCTAATCCCAAGAAAGAGGTGAAAAATAACCTGAAAAGTATTATCTTAGCGTGAACAGTAGATACCTAGGCAATTCCCAGGGCAGCATTCAAATCCAGTTTTTCTAACGTGCACATAACTTCTCTGGTCCTGTTCCAGGCTCGCTGCCTGCTCCTCGTGGGATGAATCCCTGAGAACAAGATGGAGTCTATGGCTCCCTGCATCTTAGTCCTTCTTGTCTCTTCTCTTACCATACTTGTGCTGTTTAGGATTTGAGGAGGTAAATATGAACTGATTTCTGCTTCAGCTGTCTTTGAAAGCATCACAAGGAAGTACTCGGTATGAGAGAAGCATTCCTTTGTGTATGGTACTAGCATGATAAATACAGCTTTTGCCTTTGACTCTTACTTTGAGAGTGAACTTTCTGTTGAAGACAATGGCTTTGTCTTATGGGTTCAGAGCTTGAAAACAGCACTTATTTTGTGTGTCTTCTACCAGTAATAGTGTTATCAGGACTGACTGTAGGTCAGGGCTCTTTCTACTACCTGTCTTGTGAAATAGACTGGTTTCTGAGGGAAACTGGACATGCTGAGGATTGTCTAGAGGGAATCTAGGGAAGTCGAGGGAGGCGATTCTCCCCCTCTACTCCACTCTCGTGAGATCCCACCTGGAATGTTGTGTTCATCTCTGAGGCCCCTAGCATAAGAAAGACATGGACCTGTCGGAGTATTTTTAAATTATTATTTTTTATTTTATTTATTTCTGACTGCAGCAATAAGATTTCAAAACAAAGAGCACAGAAAACAGAGACGAGTGCCCCTTCCATTCTGTGACCTCCACAGAAATGCACGTGGGAGATCTCTTCCCTCAGTGTCTTGGACTTCATCCATAAAACATGTTTTTGGGAAGCTAGTTTGCACCCTTGAAATGCCAGTCTAAGTTCTTCCTTAACACAGAGCCTTTATAGGGTGATTGTTTCCCAACCAGCTCTGCTTCAACTGTGAGTGCTGGACAAACTACTCCTCTCCTGACAGCCTGCTGCTGTAGATAATAGCTACCAGAAGTTTGGCTTTGGTTACACTAGGACTATTTGGGGATTTTGATCTGATTAAGTAGGGCAGCAAATGTTGCTGTTTCTGAGGTGTGCATGAAGCCTAGATGATGAGATGAATACAGTACAGAGCACATGCTGCTTGTAGCGAGAGAGACCTGTGAATGATAGGTTTTGGCAGATAGCATTTAACACTGCAGCATCTGAGGCTCTATGTAGATATGCAGGAGCTTACTATTTTGCTGGCAGAGCTTGTACCTCCAGGAATGGGGACTAAAAGCTTCAGGGGTGAACTCTCCTTTCATTCTGTTCTTATTCCAAGAATGTCACAGAGCCAGGAGGAGAGTACCCTGGTGAGTGCAGGTAGAAGCACTGCTGCCCAGAGCACTGAAGCTGCAGTGAGGTGGGGTGGCTCTTCTGGGACTAGCCATGTGGCTGATGGTACATGGCTTCTACTGCTGAGTCATTTTTTTCTTTACAGAGCTTCCTGAGAGCTGGGCTGATATGCAGGAGCCACTGCTGGAGGGGATGTGCTTCACACTGAAGTATCTGGGCATGACACTGGTAGAGAAACCCAAAGGAGAAGACATGGCAGCTGCTGCCATCCGCCGGATCATTGCCATGGTGAGAGCCAGCCCTGGGCCCTGCTGTGCTGGGGTAGAGAAGAGCCCATTTGGAGCCCCCAGCCCTTCCCTCCCCCCCACCCCCCAAAAAAAAAAAAAAAAAGCATCCATGTCTCAGCACTGAACTCCAGCTAGGGACTGCACTGTTCCCAAGGGAGGGTGGTGTGCAAGGCTGTCTGTCCCCCATCTCTGTGCTGCGAAGGAAGCTGTCTTCCTGCAGGACAGCTGCTGTTACCTCCTTCCACACTGGGAATACAGCTGGGAGCAGGGCTGTGCCCCTCTCTGCATGGAGAGGAGGATGAGGGCTGGGGGAGGTGGGATCTGTCCTATCCCATGTGCATGGCAATAGCATGAAGGGACTCCAGGGGTGTTCTACACAAGATTGTGCCTGCTCTCCATTTTTTTCCTTTCTTACCCCAAAGGCAGGATCCTGCTTTTATAGTGAGGGTCCAAGTGGGTGGCTTTCTGTACAGAGTCTGGGGGACTCAACAAGGTGGGGTGAAGGCCCTCACTGGGTTTGCAGAGGTGTCTGGTGTTTCCCCACTGCCAGGCACAGGTGGGAGCTCGCAAGTTCCAGAAGGTGATTCTGACAGTGTCTCCGAGGGGCATCTCGCTGCAAGACGCAGACACAAAGGAGATTGTTGAAAACATCTCCATCTACAGGTGGGCATAGTGTGTAGGAGGGCCTGGATGTTCCCTAGCAGCCAGAAGGAGACTGATGGGATCCTGAGGAGCTAGGGTGGGATGGGCCTTCTGTTAGTAATACTGTGTGCCTTAGGTCTTCTTTTGGCTCTCTGAGACCAGCTCCCTCTCCCTGCTGCACCCCACAGCACTGCTTGGGTCTAAATGCAGGCAGGGGCCTGGATTGCTTTGTGTTCTGGGTCAGTCTGTCTGGCCTTTTCTGCAGGCCCTGCTTGTCTCTTCTGCATCCTGCATTCAACAGGATGTCAGATCAGGGCTGGTGGCTGGGAAGCCACCACCACAAGGGCAGGACTGCATGTCTACCTTTTTTTGTTGACACAGGACCAGAGGACTGCCCTTCTGGCTGCAGTGGAATGAGGGTGCCTTGGCCTGCAGCTCACGTGGGTTGGCTAAAGGCAGTTTCTGGGAGAGCTGGTTGTTTTTATTATTATTATTATTATTTTTAACTGCTGCCTATTGTGCTTTAGCTGGACTGGGTGTTGGTGGGTGCTGTGTGTGAGGAGAGGATGTCTGAAGGCTGGTGGCAAGAAGTGAAGCAGGGTCAGGACAAATTCTTGGTGCAAAATTTGGGTCTCGGCACAGGAGCTGATGTGCTAAGGCAGATGCTGCCTGGCCTTCAGTTGTGTTTTTGGAGGTGATCACCTGTTTTTCTTTTTGTCTTAGTGTTTGAGTTTGCACCTCAACTTGAATTGGGCATCAGAGGACCAAAGAGCACACTGGGGCAACACGAGAGAGGAATACCTGTGGATGCAGTGATCTCTTATGAGTTCTAGGTGCCAGGCAGCCTTTGATCCTTGCTGGGGTGCTGGGCTGCCTGTTATCCAGGACAGGTGGAAGTCTCAGGCTGTCAGCAATGCTTGTTTGTGTTCTGGGAGAAGAGCAGAAGACTTGTGCCGTGTTCCCCTGTTACTCTGAGCAGCTACTCTCTGTCCACAGGATCTCCTACTGCACAACAGACAAGCTGCAGAACAAAATCTTTGCTTACGTTGCACAGAGCCAGGAGAGTGGGGCACTGGAGTGCCATGCCTTCCTCTCACCCAAGAAGAAGATTGTAAGCACTTCTCCTCTGCCCTTGGTTCTTTGAGGTAAAAGGCCCTTTCTTCTTCCCCTTCAGAGGGAGGAGACCCTTATCTCTGTGCATCTTAGCTGGAAATAGACAGGGAATGCATGTTTCCTCACATTCTGCAGAAGTGGGTGGTGAGCAATAGAAAGTTCTTCAGTCCCAGTTCCTCTTGGGAATGGCTGGCCCACAAAGCATTGAACTCTGGCCTTCCAAATACGTGCTCCATAGGGAAAAGCAGCAAGGAAGAGCTTGAGGCTCTCAGATCTTGGGCAGCAGTGTTGTCTTTGTTTGACGGCAGAGATGGAAGTAGATGTTTTCCTTCTTTCTTGTACACAGGCCCAGGCTGTGACTCTGACGGTGGCCCAGGCCTTCCAGATGGCACTGGATCTCTGGGAAGCAGCAAATGCAGGTAGGAAGGAATTTCTCAGACACTTCCCTCGGCCTAGCCTTGGGATTGGGGTCTTTAGTGTGGGACCCTGTCTTGTGCTGTGTGGGGGAGAGATGGCTCGCTGCCTGGCTGGTGAAATGCACCAGCCAGGAAGATCATTATCCATGCTGTTGTGCTCTCTGCCACTGTCTTGTGTGGGGAGCCTGCCCTATCTCTGGCTGGGGATATCCTTGCTGTCCATGCTGAACTCTGCATTGCTGAGCTATAGCACATCTTAGGGCCCTGTGGGAATTGCCTTGAGTGGTGTTCCCCCACTTTTCTCTGCATCGTCCCATAAGCACAGCAGGGTTATCTGTCCCTTGTCCACAGTCCTGTCTTTGCATTCCCTGCTAGACCCTCTTCAGGTTCCAGGCACTAACTGCTGCTTTTGCCCTGTCCCAGGCTCTAGGCAGGAACAGCCCCTTCACCTTCCATGTGTCTTGGAGCACAGTGAACCCGGCAGAGCAAGTGAGCCAGCCCCCCCGGGGAGCCCTCCCTTCAGACACCAATTCGGGGTACAGTATGTGCAAGTCTGGCCTGTGCCCAGGCCTGTCTTGCATTAGGGCAAGAAAAAGAGTAACCCTTACACAACTCGCTCCTCCTGGGCTTTCAGGACCCTGTTGTTATTTGCACAGCCTCCCTTGCACATGGGGGCCTGACATGACAAGGGGCACTCTGTACTCTGTCTGGCTCACAAGGCAGGAACCTCGGCTGGTCTTTGCTCCAGGAACTCCCCTATCAGGTCCAGCTTTGCAGCAACCCTCAGCCCTGCTCTGCTGGCCCTGTCAAACAGGGAGCTGTAACCTGC
The DNA here is from genome assembly GCF_964035555.1 of Netta rufina. Lineage (NCBI taxonomy): Eukaryota > Metazoa > Chordata > Aves > Anseriformes > Anatidae > Netta > Netta rufina. The sequence goes on from NC_140125.1 coordinate 121,688,433, forward strand.
TCTGTACTCTTGGTGCTATAGCTTGGGGTGACACAACCTCTCTCAAGGAGATGAGGAGCCTTTTTCTGGTCATTATCTTGCCAGTCTGGGATAAGGCTCAGCCCTGCTGATCTGCAAAGCACCCACTACATGTCCAGAGCCAGCCAAAGCATTCCCAGTGTTGTAAGTCTCTCTCATTGTGGCCTTGTCCAGGAGCCTCTGGATGCTTGCTCCTTTACCTCATGCTTCCAGCATTGGCACAGCCTGGTAGTGGTTGGGGTCATCCTTGCTTGCGGCTTGCTCCTGGCCCTCCGGCTGGGAGATGTGCTAACCCTGCTCTTGTCTCTGGGTAAAGGCGAGCTGTGTGATGCAGCTGTCTTAGTTTGGTGGTTCATTCCCAACTCACAGCCTGTGTTTGGTGCCCTGTTGGCTGGGGGAACATGAGAAGAACCTTGGTCTGTCTCTCCCCTTTGTGTGGCTGTGTGTATGAGCCCCAAAGATTGCAGCAGCCCAGCACTGCAGGCACCATTCCGCCCCCCTACTGCTTATAGACACATCTTATCCATGTCATGCCTGGTGGGTGACTGTGTCTTATGAAGAAGGTAATGGGGAAAGTCCTGCTGCTCTGGAACAGGCTGTGGGCAGCCCAGCCTGGCTCCTGGTAGAGACCTACCTGTTTGTTTCTTTGTTTGCAAGGAGGAGGAAGAGGAGGAGGAAGATGAAAACCTTGATGAAACTTTATCTGGGTAGGTGGTGAGCTGCTGCTACTGCACAGGGAGCACACTGATGAACCCTGTCTTATTTCCTTCTCTGTGTCCCATGCAAGGGGAGCTGCTGAAGCCATGAGCACTGTGGGAGCTTGGAGGAGATCTGCATGGGAGCAAGGGGGAGTTATCTGCTGCTTTCTCTGCCTCTATCAGCTGAGATGTTGAATGTACAGGGGGCTGAGCTGTGAAGGGACAGATCTGGCAGTACAGCTCTTGCAGTGGGAGTTAGATGCATACCCTCAGGATGTACCCAGACATGTCTTCTGTTCTGTTTCTGCCACTCTGCTAAGGCCATCCTATTCAGATATACTTCTCAGGTGGGACTCAGAGTTGTCTCTCTCCTTCCACTGATTTCCCTGGGGCTTGGACCAAGATGGAGGCCTGGTTATGTGGACTCCGTGGACTAGGGCCTGTGACTGAGCTTGAGAATAGCTGATGGTACATAAACAGAGGATTAACCCAGTGGTCTTTTGCAGAGGTGCTTGTGGTGGTGGGTTTGATCAGCCTTTCCTGTTACGGCTGTTCTCACGCAGCTGTCAAACCAGTGCCTGATAGGTCTGGCAGTACTGTCAGGCTGGAACTGTGCTGAGCAGGTGTCATCTTGGAAACAGCACGTGCACAGGCTGAACCTCTTTATGTGTTCCTGTGATATTGCCACCTGTTGTCTGGGGGGGATTCTTGATAGGAAGGAGATACAGCTGTGCAGTCTCAGGATGGGCTAGCCTGCAGAAAGGGTTTGGTAGCAAGGAGCCTAGGGCCTTCTGCAGTCTGAGTACCTGGTAACTGCTGTTCCATGCCATGCCTATTCTGCTGAAGGTCATGAGCATGGGTCTCTCAGCAGGTGCTTGGCGGTGATGGGTGTTCTGTTCTCTTCCAAAGCTGCATGGAGGAGCTGGGGAGGGGAGTCCACAGCCCAGCAGGTAAGCTCCTTCCCTCTGTGTTGCTTTGCCACATTCCCCAGCACGTCCTCTGCAGAGGGAGGGGGATAACAATTCACCTGGGTAAGTCTGCTTCCCCTCCCTGGCTGGGTTCCCAACTGCAAACCTCATGGACCAGGTCTCCCTCCTTCTTGCTTTTCAGAGTTGACACCTCTTGTGCCCAGACCGAACTTGCCTACTGTGCAGCTACCGCTGAGCTGGCCCTGTTTGGGGCAACCCCCAGGCTGCTGGAAGGGGCTGGGAGGGGTTGGAGTCCCACCCACAGCTGGCCTTGGGACTGATGGCCCCAAGGCTACCCTGGGCTAAGCCAAGTCTCTGCAGCAATGGACCAGCCACTCAGGATTCACCCTGTGCCTGCACCCAGGCAAGCCAGTGCCTGCCCCTGCTCCCTGCACTGTCCCCAGGCACAGGGGCTACTGACACAACTGCCATGTGGTGCGCAGACTGCAACACCCGCTCCTTGTTGTGCTGTCCACCTGCATGAACCACCTTGAACTGCAGTTGCTCCTTGTTCCCCTTTAAGGCTGTTGGACCAGTGTTCCCCACTCTGCCCACTCCCCACCTGCCCTGGGCCTGTAGAATGTAGCCAATGCACCCAGAGCTGTGTATCCAACTGCTCCTCATAGTAACAACTGGGGACCAGTTGAGGCTGAGCAGCCTGCTCTGTCTGTGGAGGGGGGGGTTCTTACTCAGCAAATTGAACTTGTATATGAACCTCAGGAAGCTATAGCTCTTGGCCAGAAGAGCTCTTCCCTGCAGTTCAGCCCTACACCATCCCATAAGTGAAACTGGCTGGCTTTTAAAGGAAAGCTCTGCATTTGTAGGGAAATAAACTGAGGTGTGGTGTTTTTTGTTTTTAAACTGTTGTCATTTGGGTTTGAGTGCTGGATGGAGGCTTTGTGCAAGCACGTGAAGTACCATGTCCCCTATGCTACCTACAGCGAAGCTTCTTGTCTGGTGGCAAGGGCCTGTGCTATCTGTCTGGGAGCCTGCAGCTGCACTGGGTTTCCTATTTTCTTAGCTGCTTGCCCTGAGGGAGCTATCTCCCCTGTGCCAAGGGCTTCAAGGGCCTGGGGCGGCCTTAACCTTGCTATCTGGGAAGAATCTGGTCCAGGCTGCGCTGGATTGGAGAATCTTGGACACCAGTGAATGTCATCTGCACAACAGGAGTTCACAGCTGATCCTGCCTGAGGCCAAGGAGGATACAAGCTCCATGTGTGCTAGCAGGTCTCAACCTCTCCCACCTCTGTGCTTGCTCTGTTTCGGGGTGCTCTTGCCCTGCTGCACACTTGTCTATGGTCTGGAGAAATGGGCAAGTCACACACTCTTGTTTCCTTCCCCAGATAGAGTAGGGGAGGCTGCAGCCAGCAGGATGCCTGGTTTCTCTGGCAAGCACCAGGTTTGCAGCTGCTTCCCAGCTGAGGACTTTGCTGCTGGGCTACTGTCACATCACAGTGCATGTCCCCTTCTAAGGCTGGTGACACTGGCAGACTGAGCAGGGACTTACTGCCTGCAGCCTGAGGTGGCAGAGCTGTTTTCCCAGCATGTGCTTTAAGCAGGTGCTGTGGGGAAGGTTTATAGTGGTGCACTGGGGAGGATTGAGTCCATGCACATTTTTTTTCCCCACTTCTAGTCTTGCATGTTTGAGTCCTAGTCTCATGCCTTTCTTCCCACAGCTGAGACTACAGGGCAATTTGTAGCTATTATTGGGGTCATTAGGGTGAGTTGTTGTCAGGTCCTTTCTGCACCGAGGGATGGCTGACCTGTTGGTATTGTGGATTTAACAGCCCTTGAAGTAGCTTCCTGCCCTGTACTGAACCTTTGCTTGGCATCTACACAATCCTGTACTGGAGTGCCGCAGCTAATGCTAGAACATGCTGATTGTTTCAGTGACCCTCTGCTCACCCTGTGAATAATTTTTCTTCACCATCTCCTGCCACCTGGGGGGGGTAGCAGGCTCTACCCTGCTGTCAGGTAATTTTTTTTTTTTTTTTGGGGGGAGTGGGAAGAGGATCCCCCCACCTCCTTGACTCTGCTGCAGTCATGCTGCTTTGTTTCTTTCTGTGCACCTCATCTGTTTAAAGAACTCAAGTTAGTAGGTGTGTGTCCGTTCTGAGCCTCCAGAATTGCATAAACATTTTCCAGTGCATCAGAGATTTAAAAAACATTTGTGTTTTCCTAATGTACTTTTTTTTTTTTTTTAATGTATTTCTCTAATGAAAAGGTAGTTGGCAAAGCAGTATGGCTTGTCCAGCACAGCAGCACTTGGCCCTCACGACTATGGTGCTTTTGCTCTTCAGGTATCCCTCTCCTCACCTGCCTGGGGAACAGCACAGTCCTCTCCTGCCAGTAGCCTGCTGGGATCTGGCATCATCTTCCTTTTCCTGGCCCTTCTTCCAGGATGCCTGCATTCTGCAGCCCATTTTGTGAAGAGGAAGTAGCTGTGGTGCTATCCTCAGTCAGAAAATGCGTAACTGCCCTGCACCTACCTGCAACTTGTCCAGAAGCATGACAAGAGCCAGCCTACAACATTGGCACTCCCTCAAAGGCCAGAGAGAAGTGCAAGATGAGGACCTGCTGCAGAACATATGATAACCCCTCTATGCAGCTGGCAAGAACAGGTCTCCTAAAGGCCACATACATAAGTGCAAGTAATGGTACATGTATGCACATACACACATGCATAGACCTGAAATGCTGCAGGGACAATGCTGCAACGTTTGAGCCAGGATGCTTTTATTGAAAAGACCCTGCCACAGGAAGTTGCTTACCCTGTCCCTTCCCAGTCTAGTCCTGCAGCAGGAGCTGAGCAGCACCTGGAAGGAAGAGTCCTGAAAGTGCTTTGTTGGAAGGTTTATTCCTGGAAGACGCTGGATCCTGTGATGCTTGAGTCCAGGGCTGCAGAGCCAGCACCCCAGCTCAGTGACCAGCCACAGAACAGAGCATGGAGGGAAGTGCAGCAGCCAGGGCACCAGCTACCCATGTAGCAGTGTGGCTCATCGTGTCACTCTGTTTCCCCTGCTTCTGGCAAGAGGGCATAGCTGGGCCAGGCCTCACCCTCGGACACAAAGTAATATAGATACCCAGTAACAGACTTCTGCTTGCAGGCACCAGGAAACAAATAATCCAGATACTGTTAACCAGCCCTAAGATGGTTAACAACTCACACCATCTTCAGTTGAATGAGAGATCTAACAGCTGTGGGTATTCATGGCCAAACCTTCCCAACAGGTCTGTGTGGCATCAGCCAGTCTGGTGCAGGCCATGGGGCTAGCTCCAGAAGAGGGAGTATCAGCAGTGACCACACACTTGCAGGACAGAAGCCAGGAGCGGGACATGACACTGTTGAAGCTAAGGTTGTCCCCAGAGTGGTGATGAGCTCTGCAGCACACAGCCTGCCAAAACAGCTGCGACCAGGCTAGGGCTCTCCACGTTATCCATGGAGTGCACACGGCATTGCTCACAGTGAGCCCTACTAGGGAAATGGCAAAGCCACAGCTGTGCACTGGCCCTGCCTGCTCCCACAGGTTTGTGAGGCTCACTGCACCCCACAGGATTGCTCCAACTGGCACTGCCCTGGCTGCACATTCTGCAGCCCAATCGGACACTGTGGCAGCACTAGCTCCTCATGCTCTCAATTGAGTTTTCATGCACTGCAGCAGGGAGAGGCATAGGAAGCCCCTGCACTGCAGCGATGGGGTGCAGTGAAGCCTGTCTTCCATCAGGGATCCCCTCGTCAGCTGTACTAGGTGTGCCCAGCCCCACAGACAGACCCTCCCGCCACCTCTCCATGACTTCCCAAACCCTGCTTCCACCTCTCTATGACTTCCCTGGCAGCACTGGGGCCACCTGCACTGCCCCATCCCCTGTCTTGGGGCCAAAGGGGGAGTAGCTCCTGCACCCCCCCCACCCCACCCCCAGGCTGACACAGTGGCTGAGAGCAAGGTCTGCCCCAGGATATCTCCTGAGCAGGAGTCTGGTGCCACCTGGCTGCACCCAGGCCATTGGCCAAGCCAAAGTACAGGGGTGCTGCCTCTCCTCAGGGCTGTAAGCAGGAGGGGACACCAGCCCCTCTACTCTCCCAGGCTTGCCCCCCCTGGGGTAAAGGTGTGCCCCCCCACTCCATTGCTCAGCTCCGCACTCCACAGTGGCAGGGAAGTGGGGCCTGGCATGCGGGACGGGCAGGGCCGTGTGCTGCATGCACAGCTGGGAGCCAGCTCCATGCATGTCCCTGGACAGGTGCCCTCGGGAAAGCGTAAGTTCGGATACGCAGATCTTCGCATGCAGAGTTCCAGGCTGGGTGCCTGGTGCTGCCTCTTCTTCCAAGGCCTGTATCGGCTCTGGCAGGATGCCCAGGACCCCCGACGCAGAGCTGGTGCTGCACTTATACCTCGATTATATTGACAGAGGGAGACTTCTATGGGAGAAAAAAATGCTTTGCTAAGAACCTGAGATGCAGACCCTATGGCAGAGCCCCCACCCTCCCACGGCAGGCACACCTCTTCTGCAAAAGGGGTGCCAGCTGCAGCTGAGCTGTCTGATGTGGGCTGAGGTGTGGGTGTGCTGCAGCAAAGCCCTGCTTTCAGTGTCTCCCTAAGGAGACCAATGGAACTAACCCTTAAGCCCCACCTATTTGCATTAATCTCTCCTGACAGAAGGATCAGGTAGCTCAGCTGCATTAGCTGCTGCCTCACTCCAAGTAAGTCTCATCAGCCACACCACACTTGCCTCCCCAGGAAGCCTTTCTGATCACTGCTGTGCCCTAGTACCCCTAGGAGAACCAGGGACCCAGCCTCACACTCCTCAGCCTCCAGGGCTTGCAGATATTTGGTGACTTCTGTCTGGCTCCTAGTCATGTGTATTAGATTTACCTGGTCTCACCTTTGGCCAGCAGCAGGTCCCATTTTGAGCTGACTAGAACTGGCTCTTACCTAACATGAGGCAGCCTCTGGACACTTCTCACAAGAAGCCACCCCCACTACCAAAACCTTGCCATGTAAATTTCAGTACATCCAATCCAATATGGTGTAAAGGTTCTTAGCAGGTCACTGTTGAACCACCACCCCATGCTACAACTGTGGCCCTTGGAGAGAAGGTAGATACAGGGCTCAGAGGAGAAAAGGTACATGAGGGTGTGGGAGGACACCTGCCATGGGCAGAGAATCCACAAAGCATGGCATGATGAATGGAGGAACAGATACGGCCAGCTTATGTCAAGCTGTCTCACTGTTATGCCCTGCAACAGCTCTGGAGAGTGACAAAGGAACTAAAGGCTACCTGTAGTGAGGTGGATTTTTTTCAAAAACTGTTGCAAGCATGAACAGTTCTTTACACTGAAAGGACCGTGCTCACTGAATAGCACAGCAGATATGTGCATTGAGAGAAACCACTGGGAAGGGATGGAGTCATACTTGTATGTGATTTGTAGGGCAGCCCTTACCCACCGAATTAAGGGGAAGAAGGTGAATGTCCCCATCACTATACTTTGTAACAGGGACATCAAGAACTGCATTGTTGTGCAGACCTGTGACTAGCAGTGTTCCCCAGGGGTCGATGCTGGGTCCAGTCCTGTTCAACATCTTCATCGACAACCTTGATGAGGGAATAATGTTAACCCTCAGCAAGTATGCCGATGACACAAAGCTGGAAGGAGTGGCCGACACACCAGAAGGCTGTGCTGCCATTCAGCGAGACCTGGACAAGCCGGAGACCTGGGCAGGAAGAAACCAAATGAGGTTTAACAAGAGCAAGTGTAGAGTCCTGCAACTGGGAAGGAACAACCACATGTACCGGTACAGGCTGGGGGATGACCTGCTGGAGAGGAGCTCTGTGGGAAAGACCTGGGGGTCCTGGTGGATGACAAGTTGACCATGAGCCAGCAGTGTGTCCTGGTGGCCAAGAAGGCCAAGGGGATCCTGGCATGCATAAAAAGGAGTGTGGCCAGCAGGTCAAGGGAGGTGATCCTCCCCCTCTATTCTGCCCTGGTCAGGCCTCACCTGGAGTACTGTGTCCAGTTCTGGGCTCCCCGGTACAAAACAGACAGGGATCTCCTGGAAAGAGTCCAGCAGAGGGCCACAAAGATGATACAGGGCCTGGAGCATCTTCCCTGTGAGGAAAGGCTGAGAGACCTGGGTCTGTTCAGCCTGGAGAAGAGAAGACCGAGAGGGGATCTCATCAATGTGTATAAATACGTGAGGTGTGGGAGACAGGGGGATGTGGCCAACCTCTTTTCAGTGGCTTGCGGGGACGGGACAAGGGGTAATGGCCACAAAATGAAGCCCAGGCAGTTCCACACCAACATGCGAAGGAACTTCTTCACGGTGAGGGTGATGGAGCACTGGGACAGGCTGCCCAGGGAGGTTGTGGAGTCTCCTTCTCTGGAGATATTCAAGGTCCGTCTGGATACCTACCTGGGCAATCCGCTCTAGGGAACCTGCTTTGGCAGGGGGGTTGGACCCAATGATCTCTTGAGGTCCCTTCTAACCCCTACAATTCTGTGACTGTCTGCTACTTTACGGCAGCTTGACCATGAAGCCAGGAGTGGAAGCAAATGCAGAGCATAATGATGTCACTGCTTTTTCTTTCCTGTGTATTGTTCCCAGCTTTGTAATTAAGGATTGTGAGGATAAACTTGCAGTGTTATCACTTGCAAGCATCCCAAGAATCTAGTGAATTCAAAAAGACACCATGAGGTGCTTCAGCCCTGTATAGGTGATGAAATTAGCAAACAAGAATGGGCTTGTGCACCCACTTTTGAAGTAGGGTGAGTCTGGAGCAGGAGAATCCAAGAGGAAGGGTATTTTTGGCAAGGAGTAATCAGGAAGCTGGTAAACCTGAAGGAGGAGAGAAAACTGGGCCCTTGAAATCCAAACAGGAAGTTTCTGCCCTGGCATCACCTGGAAACCAATGATATATAAAAGCAGAGGGGCCGGTAGGCACCATGTTGAATGGAGTTCACACCATGGACAGAGAATGCAAATGAGACCCATAGGAAAAACCTAATGCAAGGTCCCATTAGAACACAAGTATCAGGGTTATAAATCAGTCTTCGTTGAGTAACAAAGAAGTGTCAGGTGCTAAGGGAACAGCCACATGAAAGTACTGGTCCATCCCCATCCACAGCCTGGCACAGTACCTCCATCAGGGTGAGGAAGGAGCTCTGGAGTCTTTCTCATGAATGACCTGTGTGGTGATGGCCTGCAGCAGGCCCTGGAGAAGGCTGAAAGCTAGCAGAGAGAGACTAATGTTGGAATCTTAAGAACGCTGATCAATTCAGCTGCCTTTTGCTTGAATAGGCAGGACCTGGACCTCTCTATGGGATGCAGAAGAGGTGTAGCTTCAGAGAGGCATGGTGATGGGCCAAGGCATTGGCTGTTACAGCAAGAGGACAGATAACATTCTGCCATATGGGAGCCATCCCAACGGATATATCCTGCCATCTCTACTGGTGTTTCTCCTGCAGTCACCCAGGGGGCATACAGACTGTCCCAGAGAGGCCAGGGCTCAATGCAGTCCTCAGTTTTTAGGGTGAGAGCATAAGTTGGGGTCTTTCTATTCCTGGAGAGAGTGAGAACCTGTCCAGGCACTAAGACACAGCAGATGTCAAATGCCAGCCCTCCCCACTCACCTTGCTCCGCAGCAGCCCTCCAGTTGGTCTCTCTGGCGTGCTATGCTCTGAGGATGGCTTTGTCTTCTCCTTGTTGTTGTTGGAATCATTGTCCTTGATGATGTCATACTGTCTGCAGAAGAGGGCGATCACCGCTGCAGAAAGAGGAGGGATGAAAGACTCCCTCACATTGGCTGCCCTCTGCCTCCCCTCCCCATGACATTACAGCTAGAGAGCAGTCAGGACCAAGGCACCCAGGGTGCTGGTCACCCACAACCTCCACCTGTTCCAGCTTGGACTGCTATTCCAGAAAACTCAGCAAGTGTGGCCAGGCCAATCTCCTTGGGCAGACAAGGCAAAGATGCAGCTGAAGCTATCAGGGCACACATGAGGTATGTGAGGTGTTCAGTGCTCAACCATAAGCATGACTCAGTGCTCTGTGGCCAAAAGCAGATGTTGAGGCACTCTGAGAGGGACAGCCCCTTAGGTCAGTGAGCAGCTGAGTGTGCTGAGTGCCTCCAGCAAGGCACTGATGTTACTGGCCTGATGCTTGCAGTCCTCACAAAAGCCAACCCTTGTTTTTTTCTTGTCCTGCAAACTGTGGATCACTCTGTCAGGATTCTACAGCACCTTATGCACTGCATGCCTCACATCTTATGACCATCAGCACAGGACTTTGGAGCAATGCTTTAAACTGTAATCATTAAATGTGTTGGACCCATTCAAACTACAGGGTGTTATCACAGCCACCTGGATCTGATTTCTCACTGTTGGTGCTCTGATACAACAATCTGCATGAGGTGTGCAGTTAGCAGCAGCCATCTTGTATTTTCTTCCAGTGCACTAGAAGAGTGTTCAAGGCCAGGATGAGGAGAGATTTCTGCAAGATGCCAGTTGAAAATCCTCACTTACTGGGAAGAAGGTAGGGGACAAATGATTTCCCATTCACAACAGCTCCATGTAGTGTGTCAGGAGCCTCCTGTTTCATCTGAGGCTTCCTTGCTCCCAGGGCAGCCTGCTCTTTCCTGGGGCACTGGCTTTAATTGGTTGCTGTACAGAAATAGCTCACAAATGTTACAGTTTTAGTAGACTGAGGCACAGCTACTACCAGCCAATGGAGCAATATTATCACGATATCAAACAAGATAGATAAGACCCAAGTTACACAATAGTTAATGTCAACTGTGATGCTCCTACACCATAATTATGTATTGCTTGGATCCCACATCGTCTCCTGCTCTTGCAGGACAGCAGGCAGGCTAGCCTGCACACATGCTTCAGGCCATCACTGGTCAGCAGTGGCTGTTGTTCCTTCTTTCACCTCATTGGCTCAAGCTCCTACAGAGGTTCAATGGACTTGTTAGGAAGGAGGATGCCTGAAACATTGCCATTATTCCTCTGCACTCTCCAATCCCCATCCTCTCTGTACACCCTAGACTATGCCTCTGTTACAGCCTGCCAGAACATTGCTTGCAGCACTCACCTGCCCACATGAGAAGCACAGCCACGATGATGATAATTTCGCCTGTCTGCAGTTGCCTGTCTTTGTCCAGCCCTTCCATGGTGATGTCACCTGTGGAGAAGAGCACCCAGGCAGCAGGCAGCAGTCACCCTCCTACCAGACCCTATCTCAGGACCATCAACAGTTAAGGATCTGAGAAGGAGCAACAAAGAAAGGCCCACATCCCCCTCACAAACAGGCATGGGATGATATCTTGACTGGGGAGAAGACATGCAACCTGTGGTTTTCCTGTGTCAGACAAACCATTCTTGCTGCCAAATACGGTCAGGGAGTCTAAAAGCTTGTGTGGGTTCAAACAGGGACTACAAAATGCATGTGAGAGAAGCCCACTAAGGTTACTCTCTATGTAGGGACCAGGGCTGCTTAGGAAGGCCCTGAGCTGAAAAAAAGTCCTGAGGAAAGCATCTCATCTGCTTGCCCTGTTATCCACTCATTGCTAGCGCTGGAGAGAGTCCAGGCCTGATGGACCCACCCTGTGCGTCATCTCTCTCGGATTAATGGCCAACATTTAGGCAATCCCAAGGCAAAAGGCACAACATGGGTATGAAGAGGAAAGAAGACTATGGGGTTCTCATATTTGTCCTTTGGTAGCTTGCAGGCTGGTAGATCTGAGAGACAATTCAATATTTACTTCCTATGGGCAGCAGTTTGGATGTACTAGCTTGCTCAGCTGAACAGGTTGCCAAGATCTAGGACAGGAGGGCTATAAAGCACTGTTTGGGCTTTCACCATGGTCATGGTAAACACAACAGCAGCCCGTATGACCCTGTGCATCCCAGGCAGCTGGCTACCGAGGTCAGAACTTCGCTCACTGGTTGCTGAATCCCTGCCTGTGTGCTGTGGAGTCCTCCAGGTCTGCCCCCACCAGTGGCACTTGGGCAAACTGGAAGGAGCTGCCTCACCTTGGTTGGAGCTGTTGGAGGGGAGGCGGTCGGTCTCCTTCAGGGTCCGGAAGTGGACACGCTTACTGGCCTGACTTTCCCCATACAGGCCGATACTCTGCACTTGGATGATGTAATCAGCATCTTCTGCCAAGTCCCACAGCACGCAGGCCCGGTTGGTGGTGTTCACCTCCCGGATGAAGCGCTGCATCTGTCCATCTTGCCGCTGCCAGAGTGAAGAGCTGTCATCCCCAGGAGGCTGTTCCCAGCTGCACCACACACAGGCCCCCATCTGCAAGGCTGTGCTGGGCACAGTGCTCTTGCTCCTTCCTTCCAATCATACACCCCTGGGATGGGCCAGACTGGCTAGCACCTTGCTACACAGCATCCCTGCATGGCCAAAGAGCCAAGTGCCTCCCTGGAGAACTCACCACTACCTGGGGATGTGGAGGTGGAGCAAGGCAAGCAAGGAAGGGTTATCTTGTGGCTGGAGCACTGTCCTCATCCAAAGAAATCGCAGAGAAGCCACTGGAGGGATAGCCACTCCACAATACAGCCCACAGTCTGCTGCGCCCCTCCCCACCACCCTCAGCATAGATGGCTTAGACAGGGAACCCCAGCAAAGGTTGCTCAACAGTGGAGGTGTCCTCAGGCATGTGCCAAAGGAGCTCCAAGCTGCAGCAAAAGGGCTGACAGGAGCATGTTGGTAAATCAGTGAGAATAGTCCCCAGACTACTGGGAACAAAGCCTGGATACCTGCTGTAAGATGGCGTAGCCGATGACCACATCTCCTTCTGGAACATCCCAGGAGACTGTGGCAGAGTTTGCCTTCAGCTGCGTCACAGTCACGTTGACAGGGGACGGTGGCCTGTCTGGGTGAGCCAGGGAGGGACCGAGGCAAAGCACATGAAAGAGGCAAAAGAAGATCTCTCAGAAAAGGCACCTACCCCCGCACACCATCATGGGGGTCTTATTCAACAGCTGCCCATTGCAGCATGCTGACCGGGGCTACAGGGAGCAGTTCCTCCCTTGAATCTTTCCCCAGGACAGGAGGGTCATGTCAGGTCAACAAGACTGAGTCCCACAACACACACACTGCACAGTGCTCCCTGGGTTAGCGGGCAGCTGCCCGCTGTGCAGCGGGTGCAGCACAGAGCCACTCCTGTGCAGCTACCCCTGTATGGCACCTACTGGCTTTGTTAGTCATTGCTCACTGTCCAGGTCTCCTCTCTACCTGGCTGTTGGTGAGAAATGTGCTCACCCCACCCTCTGCACTGCACTACAGTGGGAAAAGAGGACAAGCTCATGAGGCATTTGACTGGCTCTTCTATAAAGGGCTTTCTTGCAGTGGCAGACACAGCCCATTGCTTGTATTACATGTTCCATGTAAAAGAAATTAGCAGTGCTGACCACATGCTTGTGCTGCCAGACTCAGCACAGGACACGAAGGGACTCTGGTAGGCTCCTTCCACCTTGCAGACATCATGATGGGAAATGCATGAAGGCCTGTCCTGAGCAAAAAATTATTACAGAATAGGTTAGGAGACTCTTATTGCAATTTAACCAGATCCCGCAGCTCAAAATTAAATGAAAGGAAAAGCCTCTGTAGGCTGTCGCAGAGCACTGCAGACATCCTGCCATCAGAGGGAACAATGGCATTCACATCAGCTTTTCATGAGGGCAGCTGCTTGCAGATCTGAGGTACCTTCAGGGCTGAGCAGGACACTGCTGCTCAATTTTTCATCTGTTAGAAAGCTTACTGCATTCAGCTTCAGCAGCAGCAAACAGCAGGGCTGCCTGACACAACATGCTGCTGCTCAGCCCAGACAGAGTAGTTTCTTGGCAGTTAAGTCTCATGTTTTTGTAGGGTTCAGAGTTCAAACAAATCTTACATTAATGCAATTCCTGAACCAAGACTGTAATAGTGAAATGAGGTTTCTCCAAGCTCTGGGGCTGCTCTGTGGATGTGCACATCGCCAATGCCTGGCACACCATCCAGAACTGCGTAGGAAGCAGCACAGACACAGTATTTATATATCAACTGTGACAGAAAAATGGGACAGCTTGGAATAAACACACTATGGAACTCAATCTGGCCATCTCATCTGCCTGGTATTACCCCCTGCTCTAAGCTGGGGAGGAGAGCCCAGCATAGAGGGCAGAGCTAACTTTCCCAGCAATGCAATGCCATCAGCTGTAAAGCCGATAACAACACTTAACTATTGCTGTTCTTCAGAAAGGTGGTCTGATTGACCCATGGCCTGCACCATTGCTAATTTGAGATTTCATAGCACTAAGAAGAACATGGCAGAATTCTTCAAAGGTCGGCAGACTTGCACACATAGACAAATTCTGTCTAGAAATTAAATACATGAGTGTGTAAGGAAGACAGTGAAGTTGCTGTTCCTGTGTCTTCTCTCCCTGTAAACACGACAGTGTCCTTCTACAAGCTGCTTGTGTAGTACAGGTTCAATGCTGTGACTTACACAGGTAAACAAAGAGCCGCAGGGGGGATTTGGAAACAGGAGAAAAAGACCACCATAACAACACCAACAAAAAAACGTAGGAGTGACTAGGAAAGGTCATTTTTTATAGTTCAACCACTGAAATGCATTCATTCACATTTGAATATATCTGGCTCCTGGGCAGATCAAACCAGGAAAATTGCGATTACCACTCTGAAACATGCAGGATTATGGTCTGTCAAGGACAACTAAGACAGCCAGGACAGTCACACACAGATCCCAGAAAACAATTTCCCAGAGAGACACTGGGAGCAAGTGCCTCCCTAGCAAAAGCCTGCTGCATTATACCAGGAGGTATAATCACAGGAGACAATGCAAATGAGGACATCATAGTATTCCGTGTCATCTCATCAGAACAGAAGGCTGACAAACAGGAAAGGCTTTAAAGACTCCCTTGAATATCCTTTATCCCATGAAAGTGTGTCTCCTTAGAGTTTTGTCAGTGGGGATCCTGTTCATCACTCCACCCTGTGAGAGGGAATCACTGAGCCATGTCTTTGTCTGCACACTCTGATCTCCCAGAAGCCAAAAGCAAAACAGGCTGAATAGAGCTGCAGTCCTGAGACATACATAGCCCACTGACTGAGGAATGTGTATCCTGTGCACACAAGGGCTGAGCTCACCACAGATGGGCTCTGTTTTCTGGTCCAGCCATGACCACTGTGCAAGTGTCATACAACAAACAGCTAAATTGCAGATAGCACCCTGTCAGCCAGCAAGGCTCATGAGGGGGAGTGGAGGGACAGGTGCCAATCTCTTCTTTCTAGTGACCACTGACAGAACAGCATGAAGCTGTGTCAAGGGAGGTACAGATCAGGAAATGGTTCTTCAATGACAGGGTGGTTGGGCACTGGAACAGATCCCCCAGGGAAGTGGCCATGGAGCCAAACCTGTTGAAGTTCAAGAAGCATTTGGAAGCTCTCAGACATATGGTTTAATTATTACTCAGACTTATGTAGATCCAGGAGTTGAACTCAATGATCCTTCTGGGTACCTTCCAGCTCAGGACATTCTATGATTCTATGAAGTTCTACCTAGACAGAGCTTAAACAGGCCCTTTGTTGGGACTCTTACTGGTAGCAGCAGAGTGTCCCGGGGGGATACCACCCTTGTGTCAAACTACAAAGGGAGTACACCCGAAGCCAGAACGTCCTGCTGTAATTCCCAGAACCAGTCCCCATATGGCCAAAAGGGTGAGAGGGGATAGCAAGAGGACATACAGGCATGGAAGAGCCACAGTGCACATGGCTAGTCAGTGCTTCAGACCTCGTGCATTGCAAACACAGTTAGTGCAGGCTCCAGGCAAGTGGACCTGAGAACCTGTGTGACAATGAGATCTGAAGGCATCCAGGCTTCAGTTCTTCATTGGAAAAATCCACGTCACTTAGTCATTTCACAGTTCAGCAAACTGCAGAGAAGACATTATAAGCATGTGGGATTTGTACATCTAGCAGAAAGAGAGAGGACAAGAAGTTTCAGAAGCTGAAACTACAGAAAGTCACCCTGGAAATAGAGGACAATGATTAACCCCAAGGAGATACAAGATAACTCAATGACAGTCATTAGGACAAGACCTCCAAAGGACAGCCTGCACCACAAGAAGTTTGCATGCGATCCCCACATGAAGCCTATGTTCTCCTGTCTGCTCTACAGCTGAGGTTAGAGCAGTCTCATACCAGAGCTGCTGCCATAAAGATCTGCGAGTACAAGGGCTCTAAAAATATATATATTCTGATACCAACTATTAAAAACATTTCTGTAAAGCCATGATCCTCCAGCTCTCTGCTGGGTTCTTTAGGAACAAGCATGCCACAGTTAAACCCTGAACAATACATTAATTGCTAATGATTCTGCATCATTTATAAGTTATTCAGCTTCACTTTTGATTAAAGTCATATTCAGAATCGGGCACCACCACAGAAAGAATAATCACTACCTTATGGCCTGGTGCACTCTTTTCTACTGACAGTACAGCAGTGCATTCCTTTCAGGCCTGCTGAAGAGGTGGGAAGAATTGCTCCTGTGCACTGGAGTTGGCAGCACTGAAGACTGAGGTTGGGAAGCAGTGAGGGATGACCTGTAGACAGCTGGGCACTCAACTAGCTCTGCCACACAGCTTGCCTCTGTAGGTCAGAGAAAGGGTTGGACAGATGCCCTGTAAGAGTGGCATTAACAGATGTGGCTCTGCACAGGGATGGGGCACAGGCCCACTGGCATTTTCCCATCTTGCTCTGACTCCAGAGAGGAGGAACTCACATGCACCTGGGCCACTGCCCTTGGGACTGCTGCTCAAGGGCACACAGATGTTTGTCGAACTTATCTGTGCAGCAGGGAAGTAAGCATCAGACTGCACAACTAAAAATAAGTGCTCCCTTCTAAACAACCCTGACTGCATTTCTACCTGAATCCAGCAGGCCACGTAGTTCATATTGTGCAAGGAGACTGCCAAGGGACACAAGGCCAAGCACATAATAAAGCAGTCCAGTTCTGCCATGGCAGGTTATCAGAACACGCCTGATACTGGCAATTTACTGCATCACTAATGTGACAAGAGGTGAATAGATATCAGAAGGCTGCCACTGGCACAGGTTATTCAGATGAGTCAAGGGAAGAAAGGACAGAGGTACCTGGGGTACAGACATACCTCGGCCTCTGAGCAAACACCAGCCTAGAGAAAGCAAGTCAGCAAGGCATGAAGGCATGCTGCAACGTGAAACACCGGGATGTCTGTCAATCAGAGGCCAGCTTGTGGACCATTTTACAGTACTGGAGCATCTCTGCCCTTGTGCATTCATTCTCTCAGGACCCAGAGCTCATTGGTGAGCAGCACAGATGGGAAACATGGACGCTCTCCTCTACTGGGGAACAAGGAGGGGCTGCGTTCCCCGACAGCCCAGCCCAGAAGTGGCAGGCTTCACAAGCCGAAGCCACAGCCGGCAACTCCAGGCGCCTGGGGTACGGCAGAGCCTAGTGTCACATTAAGGGAGGGCAGCACCGCCACACAAGCTCATCCCGGTCCCACGGGGATGCAACACGACTGAAGGCACGGATGGCTTAGAGACCACGACACCCCGGGGCAGGGCGCAGCCGCTGCGGGGCTGTCCCGGGGAGCACGGGCTGCCCGGGCCAGGCCCCTCGGGCCGCGGCCAAGGCCATGCGGGGCCGCCCCGCCACGCGCGCCCCGTGCCGGGCTGGACAGGGAACGCCAGTCCCGAGGGGGGGAGGCCGGCGGGAGGGGGCTGGCGCCCGGCGTCCCGGGCCGGGGCCGGGAGAGGGGCAGGGCGGACACACGGGACGGCGCCCGGCACTGGCGAGCGCCAGCCCCCGCCCGCCGCCCGGGCACCGCGGCAGCGAGCGCTGTTCTGCGCGGCCCGGCCCGACCCGTCCCCCGCCGCCCGTCCGTGCGCCCCGGCGGCACTTACTGGCTCGCACCAAGCAGAGGTCGCAGCTAAAGAGCACGAGGACGGGGTTCAGGTACGCCGAGAAATGGGCCATGGCGGCGGGGCCGACGCAGGAGCACCCGGGTCTGCGGCCCTGGCCCGGGCACCAGCCCTGGCACCGGCCCGGCTCCCTGCGCCGGGGGACCGAGCGGGGCCGAGCCCCGGCCGCAGCGCGGGGGGGCGGGACGGCCGCCCGGTCCTCCCCCGGCCCGGCTCCGCCCAGCGCCCCCGCCCCCGCGCGGCACCGCAGCGACCGCCGGCGCCGCCCCGAGCCGTACCCCGAAACCGCCGGCACCGCCCCCGAAACGGCCGCGCGCCCCTGCGCTGTGTCCCCATACCCGCCAGTGCCGCCTCCCTCATAACCACCGGCGGCGCCGCCTGCGTCGTTCCCCGGCAGCCACCAGTGCCGGCCCCTCATGCCATACCCCTAGTAATCACCACTTCCAGCCCTCCCTGTGCTGTCCCCCCAGTAATACCCAGTGCCAACCCTCCCCAGTACGACACCCACCGGTAACTGGCACTGGTGCACCCTCTCCATAGCATCTTCACCCTGCCCTCCTGGCACTGCTGGCAGTGCCCCAGAGACCAGGCACCTCTTCCGTGAGCACATGCATGTCTGTGTGGCCTGGGCTGTCTTGCATGTGTGTTGCATTGCACTGGTGCTCTCACACATGTGCACATACTAAATTCATATGTGTTACCAGTCTGCACCACCCTCTAACGTGCCCATAATGCATGGGCACTCTGGTACACACATGCCTTTCTTGCAGGGGTGCTCTGTGGCTGCCCCTATTACACACCACTGTTTTCAAGTGTTGTCACATGGACCCATTGCTAGCATCCCCTTTTCCAGGCTGCCTCCCAGCCTAGGCCTATCTCCTGGTATACGTGCTGCCCTCTTACCATGTGCTGTGGCCCATGGTGCTGTGTCCTCCTCTTCCCTGTGACTACCATTGCTTCCATTCCCCAGTGGCACAGCCCTGTGTACCACAATGGTACAGCCTCTACGGCTACTGAGCACTGGCTGTAGCTGGTCTGGAGGGTTCATCCATGAGCATACGGATGCTGTGAGGGGCCTGCATCCAAGGTGTGTGTGTGTGTGTGTGTGTGTGGAGGTCAGTGTAGAGAGGCTCCACATATAGGCATGCATACTGGGTAGTGAGGCCATGGCTATGCCCAGCTGCAGAGCCACTACACTTGTGAATACCATCATAGCATCACCCATTGGGGTCACAGTTGTTAGGTCACTGGCAGATTGCAGGCATCCAGGCTGGTGCCCCCAGCACAGTCTCACTGGCTCCTCTGGAGCTGGGAATGCTCTTGCCCCTCTGAGGTGCTGTTCCACATGAGCTTGAGGGCATGGCAATGGCCATGGATTGTGTCCTACCCCCAGGGGAGGCAGCACCAGTCTAATATGTCTTATGTACAGACTTGGGGGTGAGATGCTGGAGAACAGCCCTGCAGAGAGGGATCTGGGGGTTTTGGTTCATAGCAAGTTGAATATGAGCCAGCAGTGTGCCCTGGTAGCCAGGAGGGCCAACCATATCCTGGGGTGCATCAAGCACGGCATTGCTAGTCAGTCGAGGAAAGTGATTGTCCCGCTCTACTCTGCGCTGGTGCGGCTTCACCTTGAGTACTGTGTGCAGTTTTGGGTACCTCAATGCAAAAAAGGACATGAAACTGTTGAAGTGTCCAGAGAAGGGCTATAAAGATGGTGAAGGGCCTAGAGGGCCTCAGGTGCATATATGAGCGGCTGAGGTTACTTGGCCTGTTCAGCCTGGAAAAGAGGAAGCAGAGGGGAGACCTCATCACAGCCTACAGCTTCCTCATGAGGGGGAGTGGAAGGGTAGGTGCTGATCTATTCTTTCTGGTGACCAGTGATAGGACCCCAGGGAATGGTGTCAAGCTGAGACAGGGGAGGTTCAGGCTGGATATCAAGAAAAGGTTCTACACCGAGAGGGTTGTCACATGCTGGAACGGACTCCCCAGCAACATAGTCACGGCACCAAGCCTATTGGAGTTTAAGAAACATTTGGACTATACTCTCAGTCTGAATTTTTGTAAAGACCTGAGTGGAGCCAGGGAAACTGGAAGCAGGAGTGAAACCAAGCAGAAGCCTGTGAGTTCCTTTGGCTCTAAGGGACTGCTGAAGTGGTTCAGCTTACCTACAACTTAGGGCAGACTCAGGGGCTCCTGAGGCTCCTGGCTGTCTAGATGATGTCCTTTTCTGCATCCTGTGTTGTCCTGACCATGTAGCACATCAAGAGCTAAATAGCGGCTAGACCATGCCCTGGTTGTGGTCGAGCTGCAGCAACAATACATTAGTGTGTGCACACATGCAAGTGTGGACACATGCATGCATAGTTCAGTGCACTAGGGCTCCTCAAATTCTCCTATGGTCACTTCAGGAGGCCTTTTTGAGTTACAGGAGAACTGGTTTGTGCTTTGGAGGAGAGCTGTGGAAGACCAGGGTAGTGCTGTTGCTATGGGAGGGATGTAATCTGCAGTGTCTGTGCAAGGGACAAGTTCCAGCCAGGTGAAAAAGGAAGTCTCACAGAACCTAGGTGAATTTTAGAATCATAGAATCACCGAATGGCTTGGGTTGAAAAGAACTGTGAAATATGATGTATAAATAACCACAAGTCCAAGAGATACAGAGTGGTTAGTGTATATAGTTCTTGTATCTTGCAAAAGAATGGTCTAGCAGTTCATGTCGATAGAGGTCTGGGAGATAAGAGAATAGGGGGGAGTTTTTTGAGATAACTGCTGACTATTGCACGAGACACAACTTTCTGACATGTGGCCCAGAGACTACTAAATAAGGAGAGGGGGGAAGCTGAAGAATGACCAAAGGACAAAGCTTGGGAGGAAGACTACGAGCCTTCAGTACAAGCGACCCCCAGAGGGACCACCGGAGAGTGATACACGTGTGTCCATGGGATGGTTCGGGTCCTGGGAAACTAATTATAATAACCCTGCCTTTTCCAAAAGTGGTGATAAATATGTATTAGCCTAGGAGCATAAAAACCAGCCACCTGATGTAACTCGTGTGCGTCTTCGTGGAGCGGAGACTCCCGGCGCACCCAGCGCTGTTTGCTTACCTCTATTTGTTTAATAAATTGTAAACTTTGATTGTAATCTTATTTGGGACTTAGCCATTTATTACAGAACCTTAAAGATCATCTAGTTCCAACCCTCCTGCCATAGGCAGGGATGCCACCTACTAGATCAGGTTTGCCAGGACCCCATCCAGCCTGGCCTTGAACACCTCTGGGGGTGGGGCATCCACAACTTCTCTGGGAAACCTGTTCCAGTGCCTCACCACTCTCTGAGTAAAGGGTGGTGAGACACTGGAACAGGTTGCCCAGAGAAGTAAAGGATAAAGGAGAAGGATAAAAAAAACTTTGCAGGTGTAAGGCAGGTATGATGGTCTTTCGGTCCTGTCTAGGCTGTTCAGTGCTACTTTTTAGACGCTCTTGGTGGATTCGTGGAGTATGTCCTTCCTATGCTGAGCTTTCTTGTAGCTGCAATCATCAGTGGTTAGAAGGATGGAGAGTCTGATCTTGCTTTCCCAGAAGAGTCATGCTGGAAAGCTACCCCTCCCTCTATCTGCATGCTAGAGAGGGAACTGACAAGGAAAGTAAAGGATAAAGCTGGCAACTGCAGAATGTGAATGCAAGAGGATTTAGAGGAACAAACAGATTCCTAGTTGTCTCTTATCTTGCAAGACACGTTCCTTCTTGGTCACTGTAACTGAGGTCTGATCCACACTTGGTTATTGCAAAGCTGACTGTTAACCTGATGGTTGGCATTAATATTAACTGCTCCACTTCTTGTCTTTGCCACCAGCCAAGGATTTAGGCTCTTTACCACTGACTGTACTTTGGTACAGGTTAGTCTGTTCAGGCAGCCCAGTAGGCAGCAAGCACAAATCAATGTATTGGTATCAAACCGCTTCAGGTCATACTGCAGCTCTAACCCAAAAAACTTAAGTCAGGTCCTTCCTTGCGTACTCTGAATCACTGACCTATCTGATGAGGGTCTGATGGGGTCCACCTGTTAGAGAAGGAAGGGGAAGAGCATCTTTGATCATAGACTTGACAAGCTGGTGAAGAGGGCTTTAAACTAAAGTTGCTGGGGCAGGCGGGGAACCTCAATCCATCCCACTTCTACCAGTTTGATCCCAGTGTCAGTCACAGATGCCCAGAGCCTGAAGAAGGGTCATGGGCCAGCAGGAGAGCACCTGAAGATCAGCACAAAGGAATTGAAACCAGCCCAGCCAGTAAGTCAGCCTCATCAGGGGCCCAACATGTCTCAATGCTAATGCACATAGCATGGGGAACAAACAAGAGTTAGAGATATATGCATGCCTGCAGGGCTATGGCCTCACTGGCGTTATGGAGAAGTGGTGGGATGGCTCCTGTGACTGGAATGTTGGAATGGAAGGATACAGACTGTTTAGGAAGGACAGGCAGGGGAGGCGAGGAAGAGGTGTAGCCCTCTATGTCCCCCCTTGTCTTCAGCCAAGGAATTGGCCTAGATTCTTCACCAGGTTGTAGGTGCTAACTCTTTGAGACTATAATCTTTATGAAATATGGAAAGTTCCTAAGCTAGTCACTAATAACTCCTGATCCTCCTTTTTCTTTTTTGTTCATTTGGTGATGGTATTTTTTACCATAATTGGTCTGGGGGTAGTTCACTGATGTCCAAGAAAAGACATTAATACTTCTGATTATCACAGGGTATTGTGAAGTTAAGAGTTTAGTTATATAATTATGTGCAATGTGAAAAGTAATTTATTCTGTTGGTTTTAGACCAGCTGCCCAATTATTTCTTTTGGTCCTTCCCACTTTCTATTGTAAGAGACAGTTAATAATTGTTTGCTGCTATGCATATGCACTGCATCATTTGTGTCACTGTAAATCCTTATTATCTTTTGCAGCTGCTCAGTTTTTTTATACTACTTTAAGATGGAATAACCAGTATATGGTGTTTGAGATGTGGGTGTCCTGTGTATTGATACAGTATGACAATCCCTGATTAATAAAGTTACTGCTCACACCTTTCTGTGTATAGGTTTTGTGGTTTTATTTTGTTTTTTAGATCATGTATAACATGTGAAGGCATTGAAGCTAAGAGCCTGGTAAAGTGAAAAAAGGATTTGACAAGTGTATTGATAGCAAAAGAATCCAGTAGTACAATGGGCATCAAGCCCATGAATGCTGGAAGTTATTGACCCTCTTTGTTTAAGAAAAATGTACAAGGCGTGGAACCTGGGGCAGGAAAGCTAATCCTAGTGAGAACAGTATGAGGAGCACTGGGCAAATGCTGCATCCAAAACAGAACACTGCTCTGCAGTGACCAGCTGCCATATAAAAGCAAGTGTCATGCACTGATGTGTAAATGGGCACAAAGTCTTCAAGATGCCTGATCTAGTTCAGATGCCTGATCTGCTGCTGGGTAGTGCTGGTTCCTCTTCTGGGGTTTGGTGTCCAGTCAGGAATTTGATCTTCAGGAGAGTGCTGAGAGCGAGGTTTAGGCAAATCAGCTTATGGTGAAAGCCTGAGTTAGCCTGGGTTGTTTAGCCTAGAAGGTATGAAAATGAGAGGGATGTTCTAACAGCTTCTCTTTAGCTTGGTAGCTTCCAAGTATATACAAGACTGCTACAGAGATAGGAATGGCCTGTTATGTATAGGTAGGACTCAACCATGATGGTCTGGCCTGCACAGGAACTTGTGCCAGTTGCTTCTCTCAGCATGAGACTGAGGGATGCCAATCTGGTTCCAGCCCTCCCAACAAGACTGCTGTCTTGCTGCCTTTCCTCTGGTACCTCCTCTGTGATGTTGCTTCTGGCAGGGCCACAGTAATTTGTCATCTGCAAAACTGACTAGCATCTGCTCATTGTGTTTGCTTGTGCTGACTGTGCAATTGTTCTCATTATTTGGGAGCAAAGCTGAAATTGCACAGATGAAGAAGAGACAATGTGCTTGCCAGCCAGCCTGGCTTCTCCACATGCCTCCATTTTGAGGTGGTATATCAACCTGCACTAGATAAGCAGCGCTCTGCAAGGCCAGGTGAAGAGGCAGGGTGGCATGTGAAGGAGGACAAACCTGCACGAAGTCTTCACATCATTAGCATGGGGGCATGCAGCTGTAAGGGACATGGGACAAAGAGACAGAGTACTGAGTGGACAGCCCATGCAAAGGAGAGCTTCATGTGACTGGGCCAGTTACATGCACCAGGAATGGCAGTCGCATGGTGGCGTGGGACCTCCCTTCCTTGCACAGGGATTGTCCTGGGATGACCCCTTGCACTGAAGTGGCTTGGGACCGGGGTGGCCAGTGACAGCAGAGACTGGGGATCCTGGTCAGTATCCTGCCTTGTATCAGGAGTAGTGTAGCCAGCAGGACCAGGAAGGTGATCATCCCCCTATATGCTGCTCTGGGGAGGTTGCACCCCAATACTGTGTTCAGTTTTGGGCCCTTCACTTCAAGGACATCGAGGCCCTGGAGTGTGTCCAGAGAAGGGCTACGAAGCTGGTGAAGGGTCTGGAACCCAAGTCCTATGAAGAGCAGCTGAGGGAACTGTGGTTGTTTAGTCTGGAGAAGAGGAGGCTCAGGGGAGACCTTATTGCTCTCTCCAACTCCCTGAAAGGAAGGCATGGGGAGCTGGGGGTCAGCCTCTTCTCGTGGGTAACTGTGATAGAACTAGAGGGAGTAGCCTCAAGTTCTGCCAGGGGAGGTTCATGTTGGAAATGAGAACACATTTCTTCTCAGAAAGAGCAGTCAGGCATTGGAACGGGTTGCCCAGGGAGGTGGTGGAATCACCATCCCTGGAGGTGTTCAAGGAAAGGTTGGATATGGTGCTTAGGGACATAGTTTAGTGGGTAATACTGATAGTAGGGTGATGGTTGGACCAGATGATCTTGGAGGTCTTTTCCAACCTTAATGATTCTATGATTCTATGCCTTGGAGCAGCACAGAGCCGTTGCATTGCACTAGACCCAGACACACGGTGTGAATATCCTTGTCAGCCGAAACAAAGGCGTGGGGATTCCTGCACATCCACCTTTTCCATCCACAAAATGCATCATCTGATTGCCTTTGACAACCATTACTTCTCAGCCCCCAGTCTCTATGTGAGTCTCTATGTTAGAGGCAGTGATGCTCAGGCACAGTTTTGGTGGGCAGGAAATACCTATTTTCATGCCTGGGTCATTCTCTTTCTCCTCCTGGTGTGTTCCATCCCATCTCAGACTTTGCTAGCTTGAATTGAGCACCATGGCTGGCTGCCACACCTTTCCCTACTCACAGAATCATAGAATATCCCAAGTTGGAAGGGACCCATAAGGATCATCAATCTCAGCCACCATCCCTGTCTGCCCTTTGCAATGCTTTTACAAGGCCAGACACTGCTCCACTGCAGGGCAGCTATCAGAGCCAGCCTGCATCAAGCCAGAGTAAGACCTGGGAAACAGTGCCAAATGCAGGGTCATGCTAGTATCTCTTCTCCCCATTGCTCCACAGTCATTCAGAGCAGTGTGAGATGTGCTGGCTGGGGTCATCATGGGACATGGTGTGCTCAGAGATGCACATTGCCAGATTCAAGCCACAGCTGAGACCATCTACACACCTGCATCCCCACCCCAAACTGTGGATGGATGTTGCAGCAAGGCTGGGATTGTGGCACTGCACAAGGAATGTGGTTTGTGCCTACTCCTGGGCATGGATGCAGAATAATGTCCTGCAGGTGACATGTACCAGAGCCCCTCCTGTCAAGTCATTGAATGTTACTTGTTACTTCTTGTCGGATTTTTAACTCAAATTAACCTTGGGAAAACAAAACAAAACAAAACAAAAAACCACCATGTTTTTACTAAAAAAAAACACAATTGTGTCATGTACAAGAAGACTGGGCCTGAAGGCTGGGAACCCCTGGTACTGGCCTCTCTCCTCATCTTCAGTCTGGCCAGTTGCCTTGCTCAAACACTGGCTGTTGCACCTAAGGCCTTGCTCAGGTGCATAGTGACTACATTATTGGCTACACCTGAGGCCCTACTTGGGCAGGTAGTGATCAGTGTGCTGGTTACACCCAAGGCCTTGCTCATGCAGATAGTGACCACTATATTGGTTCAAATTGGGTACTGGAGAAACTGACAGACAGATGTCTTGCTCAGTGGCTGAGGGCCAATTGAGCATGCACCAAATAAATAAATAAATAAATAAATAAATAAAAATTCTATTGGTCCATCTTCTATAAATAGAGATCAGGGCAAAAGCCTTTGGAGTTTCCTCTGACTGTATGATAAAATCTCCCTTTCCCTCCATTTCAAGGTCATGCCTGCTACAGAGATCCCTTAATATTTGTGAGGTGAGCTTCTGTGCCATGAAGATTCTTGGTAAGTGATTAATATCTTGCTAAACTTTGTACATTTTACTAAGGTTATATCTTAGATTGATTGTGCATATATAATCCTTAGACATAAACCATTCACAGAGTCTGGGACTAGGAATGGATTTAGCTGCAACTAGGCTCATTACCTCTTTGGTTCAAAGAGTTTTGAAAGCAGGGGGGTCCATTCTGAACCTTGTGACTCAATGGGAGGATCTCCCTCATGCATCTGATTTACCCTGTCATCTATGCAGTAAATAATTAAGTGTACCTTGCCATATCAATTTTTGTAAAGTCACTATCTTATTTATGATTAAGCTTTGTTACATCTCTACATTTTAACAGTAAAATAGTACTGCTTCTCTGAGTGAAGTGCATGACTTCATCTCTGACATCTACTAAGTTTCAGAATTATAGAAGACATCTCCTGCAAATGCAAATGTAAGCGCTTACATGCAAATTATATCTTCAGTCAAATGCATTTTAAAGTGTTTCCCTGATACTAGAAAGTAATTTTATAAAATAGGAGGATTATTCCACTGCACTTTTAAGTGCTTGAAAACTACAAAGACGGAGATGTCCAAACGCTTTTAATGGCTACCAAGTCCCTTTTAAGATATGCAATTTTTTTATAATTGCATTTTAAAATTTAAAAAAAGAAAATCACATATGTACCAAAATGTATGATGTAATGCCTTCATCAAAAGCAAAACCGCAACAGAGAATAAATAAAAATATCTTTTATTGCAATATTTATTTGAAAGTACAATGGCAAAGCAGAGAAAAAAATCCAGATTCAGGCAACTGATCTGAAGAAAAAATATTCACTTGATAAGAGATCATATATATCACTGGAAAAATGAATCTGACAAAAACTGTTAAGGATACAAATTATCTGCATGAAGAATAATGTATACCAAATTAGTAAATGCAGTGTGGGTGCATGCCTGGGGAAGCTTTTATGAAAACATTAGATCTCCCTGTATCTTAGAATGAATTTTCTCAACACTTTTGTGTTTTCAGAACAGTTTTGGCAGTAGAGCTCTTGGTGCCTAGGCCTTTCCTGGCATGAATGACAATTGTCTGGAAAAATCTAATGGCAGCTCAAAGAGCTCAAGCTTGGATATATTTTGAGTTTGTCTTTTATTTCTTTATGCTTTTCTTTTATGGTTGCAGCCCTCCCTGAACTTTCATTCCCGCATGGAAGGCTTGTGCCCATGCAAGGAGAACTGCGGCATCATACCAAACCGCTCAAAGCAAAACTGCAGGTAGCCATATTTCTTCCATTTGTTATGTTTGTCTTCACTGAGGATTTCTGGCACTGAGATGGGTAACAGAGAGGCTAGGAGAACTCCAGAGTTCTAATCTGAATTCCAGAGTTCTAGTCTGGGTGCGATGACACAAGATGCACCTCTAGCTTTGGGGTGTACCCCAACCACCAGCTCTCATTTGCATTTTCCAGCCCAACCCTGTGATAGGCCTTGCCAAAGGCATTTCTCCACAGCACGCACCTTCTTTGTACAAAATATCGCCTTCCTACCGGTGTACTCAGGAGCAATACTCAGAATGTGCAATGCCAGGAGCTGGTGCCAGGACCATCCAGGTGAATTTTGCCATTTATTGCAGCTCCATACCAAGCTGAACTTGCCAGCTACTCTTCTTCTGGCATTGCCACCCTCAAGCTCCATTTCTACCTGAGGCAAATGGGAAAAATGAGCTGCAGGAGGACAGACACTTCTGAGCAGCTGCAGGTATTGCCAGGATGTGCCTTCCCTGTGTCTCAGTGTCTGAGCAATGCGTAGGGCACAGCCCCAAAGACATTATCATGTCCAGCAGTTGTGACTATTAGCTGAGGTCATTGCCCTGAGTTCTTAAGAACATAAGAACAGTCTTGTAGTTCAGAGAAAATGTCTGTTTAATCTTGCCATTAAAAAAAAAAAAAAAGCCAGAGACAGAACATCCCTATGCCCCACCAGTGATCCCAATGGTAAATTGTAGCCACAGTAAATGTGTTTCATGGTTGGACTCAACTAGCTTTAACAAGGGTGGTGGGCTTTCTAAGCAGAGACTTGGAAGGAAATGTTGTGTGGGAATGCTAATGCACAAGGAAGTCAGACCCACTATCATCAGGAATGATCCCTTGTACCCCAGAGCAACACAAGGAATCACAAAAGACCCCGAAGACTCTCTTCATTGCCCTCAGACTTCCTGTTGAAACTTCTTTGCTGCTTACCTGAAAATCAATAATGGGTGATAATCTGAGGGCTGCACCAGGGAAGGAAGCTGTCTCTTCACACCTCTAACCTGGGCCCCAGGGAGGCAGCAGACTTCCCTATGAAGTGGGTTCAGTCTGCATATTGGGTCTTATGTTCCCTTCAGAAGGGAGTGTCCTATGGCAACTACCTGTTGTTTTTTGTTTTTTTTTTTTTTCCCCTTGGTGGGAGCTGTCTAAAGCTTATGCTGGAGCGAGGGTTGTGCAAGATCACAGAATCATTGAAGTTGGAAGGGACCTCTTGAGATCATCTAATCCAGATCCCCTGCTTAGGGAGGGTCAGCTGGAGGATGTTGCCCAAGTACCATGTCTGGATAGATGCTTTTATATCGACATTGCCTTGAAGTGAGAGGCAGAAAGAGATTCTGGTCCCAGGTACCATATCTTTGTGGCTGCTCTGCCCATTTTGGCTTGGGTTCTCATGGAGGACAAAAGTGGCTTAATGATGGTATGTTCTCTGCCCCCTGCACGATATTAGTATGTCATTCACATTTGTGCTGTGGTGGAGCACATGATGTCCTGTTCCTACAATCCCACTTAGCTTGTCTTCCTCAGTGTATCTATCCCACTCATTTTCCCCTTCTCTAGGCTGAACAAGCCAAATTACTTCAGCTGCTCCTTATACATCTTCCCCTTTAGATCCTTCACCATCTTTGTAACAATTCATGTGCCATCTAAACAGAGCCAGCTCAGTCAGTGGCAGGAAGCTCTGGAGCAGTTTTGTGGGGAGATAGCCCAGAAATCACAGAAAGGGATAGTCATTAATGTTGGCCTTGGGTGCTGCTATAACAACTGGGCACCTTGTGCCCAAGCACCATTCCTTTCCTGTGCATTTGAGAGAGAGCCCAGGGCCTGGCCAGTGACCTGCATGGGCTGCAGACCCTATCAAAAGGCCCACCACTGCTGTGATACAGCCATGGGGTGGTTTGAGCCTCTCCCACAGTGGTAGCCAGCCTTGGAGTTCATCCGCTGCAGGGTGTGTTCCCTGCTCTCAGATGCCCCCTGATGCCCTCAGGTCAGGAGGGGGATTGTGGCAGGCCCAGGAAGCGTTGTGCACCAAGGCCAGCTGGACAGGAAGGACAAGTAGAGACAGAAAAATTGTGAGCAACACGGCAGCAAGGGGAGAGAAAGGATGAAGAAGTTCAACAGGTGGTGGCTGTGGGAAGTAGACAGTGCCTCTAGGGCAGACCTAGCACCTTAGCAATGTGTTAAGCACAGGTCACTACAGGGAGTCTGTGTGACAGCTCTGTGGTGACACAGCCCGACTGACACAGAAATGATATTTGCCACTTGCCACAGCAGTCCTAGTGTTGCACTGCTAGGAATACAGCACAGCAGGTGGGTGCAACCCTGCCTAGCCCTAAGGTGACTCTTCCCCCTGTACCTGGGCAACTGAGGCCCTCATGACCAATGAGTAGGACAAGGCAGGCAGAAGATGCCATGAGACAACAGTCACAGGGCAGCACGGCAGCAGGTGTTGTGCAGGTTGCAGAGAAGCATTACTACCTAGAGGGCTTGGCTACTGTTTCCTGGAGCTGAAAGGCAAGCAGGACACACAGGCTTGAATGCAGGAGGAAAACACTTGCCTTTTTAAGGAGGTCTTTCACCTCCAGGCCAAGAGCCAGACCAACCTTCATGGGCTACTTCATCCTGCTGTTTCCAAAACCACCTTGGGCTGACTCAGTAACCAAACTAGGAGGTACTGTCATGGCTGCAGGCATAGTGTCAGGAACTACTTGTATGGTTTATGCAGGAAAGGCCATCCTGTGGGAACAGCTCCCACACAGGTAGGACAAGCTCAACCACTGCAGTATAGAGGCTGTGGGGGTGCTGGTGCTGTGGAAGGAATAGGCTGCCTGCTTTGGAACACTGCATCAGGCACTGGTGGCCACCCAGGGACAGCATGCCCAGCAGTTGGGGTACATGTGGCAGGAGGCCACAGCCCTGATGCAGCAGGTGTGGGAGCATCAGGCATGCCTGATGGAAGAAGCCCCTGTGGCAGCTACAGTGCACACAGGAGCATCTTGGCCTTGTGCATGGGGTGAATGCAGCACTGCAGCAGGAATCGGGGCAGCTCCTGGACACGTGCTGCAGGTTGCCCAAACACAAACTGGAGGAGTGCATGCAGGAATTGTAGGAATTGGGCTGGCTGCATGACATGGTGCACCATCTGTCGTCTCTGCCCTGAACTGCCCAACATCTGCTCCTGCTCTGATCTGCAGGCAGGGCCATGCCTAGGCACTTAGACACCTCCCAGTGCTGTATGTCTCCAGACAGTGCCAGTGCAGGATGTTGGCAAAGTGCTTGTTCATATCTACCCCCCCCCGCCCCCCCCCCCAGTCACTTCATGCCAGAAGCCCCTGCAGTCCAGAAAAATGTCACAAAAAGACAATTTAACTCTCTCTTAAAAATCCATCACATGTTGGTACTTAGGGGAACCAAAAGGGGTGTAAGGGGGCCAAAAGCCCTGCCTGGTTATGACAAGCAGGGGCTGGAAAGACACTTGACAGCATTGCCCATAATTTTGCAATCTTTTGTTCCTGTCTCACCTCAATCAGGAGGCTTGGCTTTCTGTTTATGGTTAGTCCATTGTTAAATAAAGCCTTTATCTGAACAACTAACTGGTTTTTATCTGCATCTGAAGAAAGGCAAAGGGGCTCGCTTCTGAGGTGTGATGACTTTTTAAAAATAAAAGCCTCTGACTAAGGAAACTTTTGAGCATAATTCAGATGGGTTCTTGGAACTAATACAACATGCAAAAAAAGAGACACTGTACTAATTAATGTCTAAGCAGAGCTGCTGAGTATACTCTCCACCCGGAATCTCTCTTAATCCTGCTGTATTTGAATTATGAAATTGACCTACTTAATTTTGAAGAAAGCTGGCCTTCAGGATCAAGCAACACTGAGAAATAGACAGTATCACGCTTAGTGCCAGTTTCATTCCTATGATCACAACCAAGCACTATCCTAGGCTGACATCAGCCTTAGAGACATATAATTACTATGCAGGTCACTGCAATCACTGCGGTCCAAATTGCTTCAGGATCTGATCCCAGGCCCTGATTCTGTTCCCAACAACAATGCAGCTGTATGGTTAGACATCCAAAGGGACCTGGACAGGCTAAAAAAAGTGGGCTTAAGTGGCTGTATGCAAAAGTAGGCTGAAGCTTAAGCTTCAACAAGTCTAAGTGGAAGGTTCTGCACCTGGGTTTGGGTCAATCCCAGACATGAGTACAGACTGAGGGGAACTAAGTGAGAGCAGCCCTGTTGAGAGGGACTTGGGGGTTCTGGTTGACAAAAAGCTTGACATGAGCCAGCATCATGCGCTTACAGCCCAAAAGGCCAACTGCATCTTGGGCTGCATCAACAGAGGAATGGCCAGCAGGTCAAAGGAAGTGATTGTCCCCCTCTAGTCTGCCCTTGTGAGGCCTCACTTGGAGTACTGCGTCCAGGTCTGGGACACCCGGCACAAGAAGGAGGTGGGTCTGTTAGAGTGGGTCTGAAGGAGGGCCACAAAGTTATCAGAGAGCTGGAGCACCTGTCCTATGAAGAAAGGCTGAGAGAGTTGGGGATGTTCAATCTGGAGAAGATTCTGGGGAGACCTCACTGCAACTTTTAATATTTAATGGGGGCTTATAAAAAAGATGGAGAGCAAGCTTTTGCTCAGTCAGATGACAGGTACAAGGGGGAATGGTGTAAAATACAAGAGGGGAGATTTAGATTAGAGGTTAGGAGGAAATTTTTACTTGGAGGATGGTGAGGCGCTGACAGGTTGCCCAGAAAAGCTGTGGATGCCACATCCCTGGAGGTGTTCAAGATCAGATTGGATGAGGCCCTGAGCAACCTGATCAGGTGGGTGCCATCCCTGACCATGGTAGGGGGCTTGGAACTAGATGATCTTTAAGGTTCCTTCCAATCCAAGCCATTCTATGATTCTATGACACAATGCTACTGCAAGGAATGTGAAGCAGTGTAAGAGCTGACCTGGTCAACTGGTCCTCACCACTGGAGAGTAAAAATAAAGCACACAAGTTGTAGTTATTCCTTAAAGATGTTCCATATAATTGAGTGTATAATATGTGCTACAGTGATTTCACTCTCATTTGCCACACACCAAAGCTGGGCTGTTCCAAGCAGACAAGAATGACAAATTGCTCCTGTCATCTCTGTGAATGGTGCATCCTTGTTTTTTGGACATTCTGGCATCATTAAAACAGCTTAAAAAACGTCTAAATAGATGGCATTAGAAAACTGATGAAGGAGAATAATAAAAAAAATCTCCTGAAAAGTTCTTTGATTTGTTATTAATAGCTGTTAATAATCCTGGGAAGACTGAAGAAATACTTTAGGATTAAGGAAAACAAATGAAATAAAACAACAACCAAACCAATCAAACAACAACAACAAAAAATAACACACACACACAAAAAAAAACCACACAAAACAAACAAACAAAAAACACACAAAAACACACGACAAGATATTCTCTCCCTTTTCTGGAAAAGTAATGAAACAGAATTCCAGTATTATGCCAATATTTAAAAAATGGCAAGCCAAGGGGTCGGTGTAAGTACAGCTTATCAGTTTGAAATCTCTGAGGCAAACCAACAGAATAGTTGACATTAAAGGAGATCATAAGTAAAACCAACTGATAAAAGTTTCACATAGGATAGCTTACTGTAAACATTATTTTTAAATTAAATTACAAGTCTGGGTTGGTAAAAGTAGCTACTGACATGTTAAATTTCTGCAAGGCATTGTTTTGGCCCCGTATTCCCCACAAGTATCAGATGAGCATATTAAATGTTAGTTACTAAATAATTGTAAATATAGA
Source organism: Netta rufina (assembly GCF_964035555.1). Lineage (NCBI taxonomy): Eukaryota > Metazoa > Chordata > Aves > Anseriformes > Anatidae > Netta > Netta rufina. The sequence continues at coordinate 121,721,590 of NC_140125.1, forward strand.
TTTGTTCTACTGATTGCCAGAGTCTGCAGCTATTTCATAGCATCATAAAGGCTGGACAAGACCTCCAAGATCATCTGGTCCAACCATCACCCTACCACCAATATCACCCAGTAAACCATGTCCCTAAGCACCACCTCCAACCTTTCCTTAAACATCCCCAGCGACAGTGACCCCCCGCCCCCCCCCCAGCCCCCAGGCAACCCATTCCAATGCCTGACTACTAATTTTCAACCTAAAGCTTCCCTGGCACAACTTGAGGCCACTCCTTCTTGTCCTATCACTAGTTACCTGTGAGAAGAATCTGACCCCCAGCTCCCCATACCTTCTGTTCAGGGAGTTGGAGAGAGCAATAAGGTCTCCCCTGAGCCTCCTCTTCTCCAGACTAAACAACCACAGTTCCCTCAGCCACTCCTCATAGGATTTGGGTTCCAGGCCCTTCACCAGCTTCATAGCCCTTCTCTGGACACACTCCAGGGCTTGGATGTCTTTCTTGAAGCGAGGGGCCCAAAACTGAACACAGTACTTGAGGTGCAGCCTCCCCAGAGCAGAGTATAGGGGGATGATCACCTCCCTTGTCCTGCTGGCTGCAGTATTCCTCATACAAGCCATCCTGTTAGAGAGAACGCTATTGGCCTTCTTGGCCACCTGGGCGCACCGCTGGTTTATGTTCAGGCAAGCAATGACCAACACCCCCAGATCCTTTTCCTCCGCACAGCTTTCGAGCCACTCTGCCCCAAGCCTGTAGTGCTGCATGGGGTTGTAGCTTTATTGACAATGCTAGTGAAAATATAAAACAATTACAAATAAAATATGCGGGTTAAAAAAGCTGATCGCAAATGAAAGCAATGAAAAGATAAATTATAAAACAAAGTTTTCTGCAAGAGTGGCTCAACCAAAAAGACAGTCTCTGTTAGAGTAATTCAGTGAGACACATCAGTGTTTTACAGAAGACAGATGAGTTCACCATGTGCTGCTTGAACACAAACCCTGCTAACCTATATTTCTACAAACAATCAAACCCAATTTTAGAACTGAAAATATGCTTAGCAGAGCAGATTGCAACTGAATGTAAACAGTGTAATGAAGAAGTTGGGGGGGGGAGGAAGTAGCTAAGAACAGAGCAATGTTATTGTATTCTATTTAAAACAGACTACTTACATCTCTTGGTTTCTCTTTCCTGTTTGTGAACTTCAAAAGCCCAAAATACACTGTTCAATACATAAAATGTCAGCAAAGAACAGACAAGACCAACAAAAAAGAGAAAAAAACCTATTTTAAATGAAACTAGAAATCTCTTCAGCTCATATAGAAAATTTTGTGGAGGTAATTCCAATACTGCAAGGCTATTTGAGTTACAACGATTAAGCAATGTGAGATGCAGAGGCTGAAATTAAAAATAATTCCAAATAAAGTAAGGCACACAATTTTTAGAGTAATGAATCACAGCAACAACTATCTAATGACTAGCTGGTCTCTTTTATCACTTTTTTTGTACCTTTAAAACTAGATCTCTTTCTAAACACGTACTTGCTCAAATAGAATTTGTAAAAGGAAAGCCAAGTTTGCTAGTGTAGAATTTTTGACCTGGATTTGCAGAAAGCTAGGCTAACTGAACTGTTAACAAAGGAGTGAACAGTAGATTCATGAGTGCTTAAGCAGTAAATGTTAGCATAGTAGGCTGTAGGGCACTGTTGTACTCATATAGGGTAGCCTGCTTTAGTCCACATGCAGTAGGAAGCAAGTGCTCCTACACATATCACACTCCTCAGAAATAGGGAATTATGCTGGTGCAGAGAGCCACCAACTATTACCAGCTTGAGCCAATCCAGCAAATGAAGGGCTGTAGCACTGATGGAGCTGAGTATGGATAGATCATGTATGGGCTGTTGGAGAATTATTTTTTTCCCCACATGCTATGTTATGTGAGGGAATGCATTGTTGAGGCAACTCTACAAAATCCATAAGCTTGTGGAGAAGTATACACATCTAGAAAGTAGGGCTGGTTAGTAACTCATCAGTGACAGTAAACAGGACTCTAGACTGACAGCCACTAAGAAAAACCTCCTTTAATTCATGGGTATATCTTGTTGCCCATTTATTGGGCAGTAATGTAGTAAACCTGTGGCCAAAGTACAGTTCTATAGAATGGAGTACAGAGGAGAAATGGGGTACAGAACTGAACAGCACCAGTGAGCATGCATGACAACCAAGTGGGCAGGCTGGGGTGTGTTGTGTAAGTAGGGATGGTGCCAAGAACACCACAAACCAAACAAGAAAACACTTTCTCACACTGGTAATGTTTTATTTCGTCATCTTCTGATCTTGCCCCTCTTGCTCCAAGCCTTGTACACCCTGTACAGAAGTCCACATATTTATACTTTTGAGTGCAGCACTGCACACATGGTGACTGATAACTGTTTCCAAAAGGCAGTGTGTAACTACTGTATGTAAATCACAGTAGAGCACTGCATGCTGTCTTACTACTTCCTGACCGCTTTGCTTATTACATGGAAGAGGCAGCTCTTTAAAACACCCTGGCATTACAGTGTTTCCCATCATCAGGGCTGATATGATTCTGGTAATAACACATACATATAAACCTGCCTGTTCACCAGGCACTGCAACAGCTTCCCTGTGAATTTCAGTGTCAGATTTTGGTAAACAGGAAAAATTCAAAGGGAGACAACATGTAGCCTATTTTCTTGCCTGCAAAACTACAAGGAAAAGGTTTTACAGCTTTCTGGGATAGTGGATCTTTGGATAACAGATTCTGGAGAACATATTCTGTCAAAAGATGGAGTAGCATTGCTTGTGCTGCTTCTTACTATTTCTGTAACACCTGTTTCATCTCTGGAGCACAGGAAGATATTCCCTATGACTCAGAGATCATACCATCATGTGACTTTACAAAAAATGAACCCTCTTTTGACCTTTTCCGCACTGGAAAGACACTGCTAATATACCTTATCCATATAAAGGAAGCAGTATTGAAAAGAAACAGGTGATGTAAGATAAAGAAGACATCTACAGTGCTCACTTGCAGAGAAAAGGATGCTATGGGAGTGTGGGCATGACAAAGAACAACACACTGGGGCAAGGCAGTTCAAGTGGATTCCAGGCTGCAGCATTACCGACACTGCAACTGTAGATATGCACCATCTTGCAGCAAGTTTGTTTCCCAGTTGAGCCTGAAACAAGCTGTCTTCAGAAGACCCACATAGGCCATCATTTTACACTGTCAGGTGGTCTCCAGAAGGCCAGTGAATCTCCAAAAGGCTGGAGAGTATTTATTCTGCACTGGGTGGGAAGACCTTCCTTATACATTCAATGTACAGTACTAAAGAAGACAGATACCAGGGGAATATCAGGTTCCTGACAAGGGAGATAATGATGTCCCATCACTTCCAAGCAGATCAAAGCTCATATGCTACTGTTTGGTGCCAAGCCTAGACATCTGTGTATGAATTACAGACAGTGCTGTGCGCGACAGACTGGAGCAGTAAGGTATTTGCTCTTCTGTGGTATCCTTGCTGACAACAGATAGGACAGCTAAAGGGCAAACTGAAGCCTTTGTGTTCTGCATGGTGCTGCTTAGTTTTTTGTGCATACTGTGCAAGAAAGGTTCCTCCCTTAAAGGGACCTAAACACTGTGCTAGTCAGACTCTTATAGGGAGAATTGCTTAGAAAGAACCCTGGTCTCACCAATCAGGAAGAAGAAAAAACAGAGCTGCTGTGCTGGAAACCATTAAACAATTAACTAATGTGACCCAAACTGAGACTGCAACCAGAGCAAAATCCACACTGGGTACACTGCTAGTCCCACTGTTTACGGGAACTACACCAGGAGAGGTTGCCTCTGTACCACAGCTTTGGTTCATAGTTTCTCACAACTGACCAGATTCAACAGTTTCAAAATCTAGGTCACAGAGTGGAATGAAATCACAGTTCCAAAGGCATTCAGTTGCTTATATTAGTGCTGTGGGTTATGAGACTGACAGAAGTGGGGCTTGTAACTGAAAAGCTTTAGGATTACTCCTTCCCTTCTTCCAGGGATTTATTTCCGGCCTCGCTTGTGGCTGGATTTCGGAAATTTGGATCTCTGTGCAACTTGGGGCTCCCCCTCCTCGCTACTCTCGCTCTCGTTGTCTACCCGCTGTGGACGACCTCTCTTACTTCTCCTCGTTTTCTCAGCTCCAGCGCTGGAGAGCTTCTTGGCAGCCAGGGACCCAGTTCTCTTCTTTTTGCCCCGGGTCAAAGGATGTTTTTTCCGTTGCTTCCTCTGCTCTTCTCTTTGGCGGATTTTCATTAGCTTCTCAAAGCTTTTGGTGGTACTTGTGTTCACATCAAACCAATCCTGGAGGGTTAGAAGGCAACAAGTTGGTACTGATGGTGGAAACAACATACCAAGACTATCAGAGTTTGTAATAAAGGTGCCTCTGTGGGACAAGGGTTTGTTGAAATGTGAGATCTGGAAAAGCAAACAACTAAGACAAGTCTCTGTTCTTTTAAGTTCTTCCTGAGGTGTCAGATTTGATTTAGCAATTGGCTGACTAAAGGCAGGGAAAATGCTGAAAGGCTGAATTGAAAGCAGCAGCTTGGGACGAGACCTGTGATATGACACCGCATTTGCTCCCCAGACCAGTGCATAACAGCTATGTTTAAGCATATTAAATGACACTTGAACCCAAGACCCTGTTTCCAACAGTAAACAAGGAAAGAATGTAATAGAGCAGGCACCTAGCATTTCCTTCCCAAGACACCCTCTTCACCTTCAACAAACAGGTTTGAGGACTTCAATTCTGCCTGCCTTACCTCAGCATGCACAGAGTTGATGTGATACTTGACCCCACTCTCTGAAACGAATTCTTTCTCACACAGGAGACACTTGTATTTGCCAGCCACAAAATCTCCCTGGCAACAAAACAACAACAAAAGAATACATCACCAATTGCTGCTTAGGAGGCTGATACACCTATATATTGTGCTTCAGTTTTGCTCAGCAGTAAGAAGTAAAGTCTCTTATTCGTACTAGACTATGCTTTATCTACAGGAGTACTGACATTATTGACCAGTTATACTCACAAAACATAGAACTGCCCTGTGAGATATTATAAGGTCTCAAGCACTGTATTTGGAAAAATGCTCTTATAGCTATGAAAGCACAGGTAGGGCTGCAACTTCACTAAAATGCATGCCATTAAGATGCTCCCTCCTTCCTTCAAACAGTGTTTGCAATGGCAACCCTATTAGCACATATGGAAGCACTGAAATTGTAAGGAATTCAGATTAGATGGCAGGACAACAGCTCGAACAAGGAGATTATCTGATGGACAGAGACAGTCAGGATGTTAAAAAAAGACAAGTACAGGAATGCTACCAACCAAGGTACATGTGCCAAGATGAGATTTGAGTCCTGAGACACTGCCGTATACAGATTCACAACCCTGAAACGGAAAAAAAAAAAAAATTAGATGCCTGTATCAGCATCAGCAAAACTCTATTTAGAAATCACTTTTTCCTGTTTTAAAAAAAAAAAAAAAAAAAAAAAGACTCTCTGGAACAAAATTCCCAAAGAGCTGAGAGAAGTTGAGGAAGGAAGACAAGTCGTAAAGAGAAGAAAGCTTCTCGTAAATAAGATCTTCAAAAGGGACTTGAGATTTCAGTAAGTTAAATGTTTCCAGTTTGAGCACGTTCAGACATAATAAACTGACTTCTGTACCAGTTAAAATCACTCTCTATCTAATGCCTGAGTAAAATCATAGAGTTTGCATTTTGCCTAAAAGGCAGCAAAGATTCATTTGAACAAAGTACAGGGGCAAGTGCAAGACTCTACAATCTCTCCTGCCCTGATCTTGTATCTAGTGGCATAAAACAGAAGTACTGTATCTAACATCAATAGTCCCAGTTAAAGGGCAACTTTAAGGGCCTAACCCATGTGGGTTAGGTACCGGTCTCAGGGTACTAGAACTTGCGCAGCCAGCAGCACACAATCTGAAACAGAAGGTTAGGTGCAAGACATGCTTCTGGGTTACTGGTCAGTAAACTAGAACAGCTGCTTTCTGGTGTCAGCTCCATATAAAACATCATGCTGCAATTCTTATACTTGGAAATGGCACAAGCCTGAAAACTGGGGAGGGAGATCTGAGAGTGGGATAAGGACGGGATAAGTCCTTGTCTCTATATCAAACCCAGATGAAAGCCATTACTGACCCTTGACTATCTAGCAGTATGCATCATGTGCACTACTAGTTTCTACCAATGTGGCCATTTCTTCTCACTGAATCTGACTGGTGACTGCTGCACAGGATTGTAAGAAACTATGTGCACATGCATAAGCAACCCTAGACCAGGATGCCATGCATGAGTCCTTCATAGCCCATTTCAAGCTTTTAAAGTAAAACTAAAGTGCTGTGCCAAAGTTCCTTTATTCTCAAATTTTTCTCTCTACTTCTCCATCCATTCCTTTATAATTAAGATTTAGCACATCTACTCGACAGCAGGAGCTTGTCATTTTTCCACTGCTTAGTCACACCTTCAAATGGACCAGCACCTAGCTGGATGTGCAAGCTGCATCAGTCTGACACAAAGGTACCAGGTCTGAAGGGGACAAACATCCCCAAAGGGTTCATCCCTAGGGCAATAGTATAAACACTAACTGACCATACTGAGATGAAGCAGAAGTTGTCTCCCACAGAGAGACAAACTGCTGTGGAAAGCTGCTGGCTCATACAGACCTGACATCTGCCCTCTTTGAGACTTCAGAAAGCCTTAAGGATTACCTGATTTGGACAGTGGACTCTTCGGTACATCTTTATCTCTGTTTTCCATTTGCACAGCACATCTTGACTAAATGTGGGCAGTCCAGGACGAGTATATTTCAGCTGAGATGAAGAAATGGAATCAAAAGCTGGAAGCAACGCTTGTTACGCATTGTGACAAGCACATTCCTTTTTCTCCCAGTTTTTCCGACAGGAGTGCTATTTCTTTTCCTATTCTAACAAGTTCTCAATAACCAATCTTTTCCCATCCTACTGCTTCTAAAAGCATAAATGAATCTGGAAATCCCCTATGATACCAGAACGCAAAACTTCCCACACCTTTGACTACAATTCCTCCAAATGTACTTACCCCATTAAAATTATGAATCATCCTTTCCACTTGGGTTTCCCCTTACAGCCTAAGGGTTGCTCCTGGAGACTGCGTGAAGCCTGACAAGCTATGAAATGCCACTGCATGGTGGCAGCAATTTGCAGCCTCTGATTTGTGAGCAACATGCTGCCTACAACTGCTTTCACTGCTTGTGCCCATTGCAAATTACAGCTCCTATAGCAATAGAACTTTAAAGTCATTATAACCTACCTGGATAAAATACCTACACCACAATTGCTGAAGTAGCAATACCATAACCTAAGATCAGAGAGGGCAAAACCTGACCTCTTCCACAAGAAATTACTTCTTCAATGTTAATTTCTATGGGCCATTAAACACTGGCAACTCTGGGTAGATACCAGTGCAAGACTCATCTGATAGGCAGAAAGACTCAAACGCTGCAGTGTTTTTAAGGCCCTGTACCTTCCGATCATCTGGAATCAAGTCCTGCAGCACTTTTCTCTTGGGCCACTCTTTGGCCAGCTCTTCTCCAGCTAGCTCGTGGAGATAGTAGATCGCCACCTTTGCAGATCTCCTCTGAACTCTCCCTGTATTATTTGGCTCCCGTTTTATTTCCTTCAGGCTTTCTGTTCTTCTCTCCTCATGGAAGAAAGTGACCTGCAATGAGGGCCAAAAAAGGTGAGCCTCATTCACCAGTTCCTATTTCAACTTCAGTAAGTATTGTGAATTACTCTGCCAAATCCCTCAAAAAAAAACAAAAAACAAAAAAAAAAAACAAAAAAAAAAAAAAAAAAAAAAAAAAACAAAAAACAAAAAACAAAAACTATGCTGAAGCAGCTGTGGTTCATTGACAGGAGTGCATCCCACTGCCAAGACAGACCCCAAGATCTACACAGGGACACAGCAGTAAGGTTGAAGTAGAAAGTTTCATGCAGCCAGTGGTCTTGAAAGGGTAACACATCTTTCACTGTAAAATTTGTATGGATAAGCATGGTATTGCCTGTTCTGCTTCAGTAATGGGTCTTCTAAGAGCAAAGAACAGCATAATAGGAAGCTATCAAAAGTTACATGTGCATTGGTTTTGGTTGGGATAGATATAATTATATTCAGAGTAGCTTATATGGTACTCTATTTTGGATTTGTGACTAAAGCATTAGTGTGTTGATAACACACTAATGTTTTAGATATTGCTAAACTGTACTTACACAGCATTAAGATATTTTGTTTCTCACACTACCCCACCAGTGAGTAGGCTGGGGGCACACAAGCAGCATGGGGGGGAAACAGCCAGGGCAGCTGACCCCAACTGAACAAAGAGATATTCTGTACCATGTGATGTCATGCTCAGCAAAAAAAGCTGGGGAGAGAAGGAAGAAAGGGTGGGTGGGGGGAACGTTTAGAGCTATGGCATTGACATAACCTATGTGCACATTATATGACATTATATATATATAATATATATATGTGCGCATTATATGACATAACCTATGTGCACATTACCTATTAAATTGTCTTTATCTCAATCCATGAGTTTTCTCACTTTTACTGTTCTGATTTTCTTCCCCAACCCGGCAGGGGTGGGTGAGTGAGCAGCTATATGGGTTAACCCACAACAACACGTTAGCATCGTTCTTCCATGGAGCAAAAGTCAGGCTGCCAAGTTTACTGCTGACATAGAGACTTACTATTAAAAACTTCATCCCAGTTACAAGGGAACAAGGACAGAATACTACGGAGATGCAGGAAAATGTGTAGATTTGCTATCTCTAATTATCCACCCAAGAAGCAGACAGAAGCCTACATGAGTCTGAAGTATGAATGGTCAGAATTACCACAATGCTATCCTCATAGCTATGGTAATTTGTACTTACCGGCCCATGCTTAGATCGGAGATGGTAGACAAGACCTGCCTTTGATTTGTATGCTTTCCCACAATGATGGCACTTCATCGCCATTTTCTCCAGCTCAGAAGCAGCCTTCCCACATTTTTTAACATGATATAGGTATCCCATTATGCTTGTGAAGCTGCCTGTGCAGCCCTGTCAACGTAGAAGGAGAAACACATGGAGCAAATTCCTTCCTGTTGCTTTCCTGGTAATGCATCATCCCTCCAAAGTCTCTTGTGTCTTAAAAACATTAACTAGGATCTTGAAACAAAGACATCTTTTACCATCATCAAAATCTTATCCAGCAGAACTTTCATAATATTGTATGTTCACGCATCTGATGCTGTCCAACTTAAGATATTTTGACAATGCAGCTTACCTCCCTTGTACACTTTAGTTTTCCCATACGCTTCAAAACCTTCCGAAGACGGTCTCGTTCAAGCTGTTCATCCAGTTCTCCTCCCTCCTTCACAACTGGCTAAAGCACAGCAGAAGGATGAACGAAAAATACAGGATGCTCAGCATTTATACTGAAGGAAAGCTTTTAAAATACTTAAATCCCTGCAACTTGTGATTTTACAAAAGTGTATTTAATACCATGATCCCTGTCTATAACCCAGAAAGTGTGAATTATCTTTAAGAGGAGTAAACTGTCTGAAAACCACTTTGCAGATAGCTATGTATGAACAAAGCCTTGAAAAGACATGGTCTCAAACTAGAGTTGCTGGTAAGGACACGGTCTTGTATTTCTATAATTACTTTTCTCCCCTTCTGCCTGTGGAAAATATTTACTCATCTCTAGCCTGCATCTTTAATGTTTACTCATTCTACCATTTCCACTTAGGTTATAGCTAAGCAGACTACCTGCTGTAATAGTAATTCATCTATGATAAACTACAGCTAAAGTTCTTCTCTATTCTTTCTTCAGTGGTTATTACATATTAGTTCCTATTTTACCTTATACTAAATATTACATCTAGATTGACTAAAAAAGTTAAAAACTAAAAAAGTTAAAACTGGTGACAGACCTATTCCTCAGGACCAGAACACGATACTTGGCGTCTTTCATTTACTAGTACAGCTGTAGCTTCAGAAACCACAGTACTCGTAACTATGTAAATATAACTGTAATGAATTTTCTAAATCTTACCCAAACTTCTGAATAACTTTTCCAAAAGTTACAATGTTTCTTTAAAGTAAGAGCAAAGAAGAAAACCAGACTGCAGCATTTGTAACTTCACAGCAAATAGGCAAGAACTAAGTAGCTTTTTCTGCTTTTTTTACCTTTGAACTTGGAAAAGAACTAAAATCTGGTCTGGTCTGCTCTGGATGCAGAAAAACTGTCACTTTCTAGCAAAAGACTGAAAAGTGCAGTCTAATGAGCAATGAACTTTTTCTGATTTAGAATACCTTTTGTGTGTGACATATAACCAGCCTAGACGGAAATTAATCTCTTCTTTCTAAGATGCAGCATTACTATCTTATCTTTTCTGGTAACACTACAGTTTTTCCAGATCTCCAATCTTAAAAGAATGGTAACAGGTAAATGAGAATTGAGCACCCACAACATTTGCAAAAACACAAAATATTCTATTTCTGTGTGCAGCAGGGAAGGAATAAAAGACTATCTTGCCTGTAAGACCTTCATATGCACAGCAGTTGCGTTACCTGATTATTATGGTCTGCCATGACATGGTATTTCATCCCTCCTAAAGACTTCAGCTGCTTCCCACAGTGATGACACGTGAACATTTCCTACAAATAAACAAGGACATGGTACGTGTAACTGCAAATTAACCAAAGCAGTGGGAAAGTCTCTGAGAGAAAGGCGCACAAGAGCGGAACATTTTATTCGGGCCTGGTAATTGCCCATTATGAATAGAACAGATTTTACAGAAACTAAAATTTAGGGGAACAACGAAATAGGTATGCCTCTGTTCACTACCATAAAACTCCAACATGGTGAGCAAGAAGCACCACCTGCAGCTTCTTAGAGATGTATAAAAGGCTCTTGCTTAGGATTAAACTGGTTTTAAATGCAACACAAAACAATGCACAGGCATTTCTACCAGTAATATGAAGAGAATACAGAAAACATTTCTCTTGTCCTCACCTGCCTGCAATTTAACATATGCTTCTTCAGTCCTTCTACAGTCTTTCTAACCACAGCCCGGCATGTTGGACAGGTAACTCGACCTTTGTCCTGAATTTCCAAGGACCACTGCTCTTCCATACTACCTGTCAAAACAAAGGATTTACAATAAAACAGCAAATGCAAAATCACTTTTTCGTCAGTATGCACAATGTATCCTAGAACGAAATGAATCACATGCTACCAAACTTGCGTCCTACACTTCAATAGTTTTAGCTCATTTACAGCTTTAAACGTGTCATGTGACAAGGCATACATCTCTCTTTTTGGAATATCAATTGATAAAAACTCCTAATGCTATCACCCACTTATGAAGAGACTTGTTTGTTCAGCAGAGATTTTTCCTTCATTTATTTTTATTACACAATTACTTTCACATGCATGGTAAACTCTTCCTTTGGCAAAAGGCTTTTGACAAAAGTAGGCACAGATGTGACTGAACCATTCTGGGACAAAATCCATGGTTCAATTCCACTAAATAAATGTTTAGAACTTCACTTGCATTAGATTATGGTTTTGGCACTAAAAGTGAACAGAGCTGCACCACCACACCAAGCACCACCACACTCAATGGCCAGGGGAAAGTACCCTGTGAGATATGGCTTTCAGTTCCTGCTCTCTTTTTGAAATGTCAAGCACTCATTTCAGCCAAAGGGATTACAAATTACTGAAATGTGTTCTGGGAAAAAAGTGCCCTATAAGACACTTACTTGAATTCTTACCATAAAAATATCTAAAAGCTTTTCTGTTTGCCCAGGAATAAACAGGAAGGGTTTGTCTCTCCTCAGTGGTTAGCAGAAAAGTCTGCAAGTCAAACAGTACTTGACAGAAAACTGCGTAGTTAATGAGTGCTGTGAGCTACACATACACTTGATGAGTAAATGTTAGTGTTATTTTTCTAGGACAGACTTCTTCTGTCTCTGGCTACCAGAAGAAGTGATATGGCAGCAACAGCTGAAGTTTTTCCTGCAAACACATTCTGCTGAATAAAAAAGTGCAAATATTTTTTATGAGTTTTGCACTGAAATTATTTAAAAAAAATTCTTAGTTCAAAAATGATTCCTCCATTACTATCCCATTATCCCATGTTTTTAAGGGTTAAGCCATATAAAACTATTTTATCAGGCCGCAGGCAGTCCCTCCAATACCACTGTGCAATATTTCAGCAAGATAGCAGCAACTTCTTTCATGTCAACAGCACATTGAACACCAAAATGGAAACATCAGAAACACAGATGTTACACAGACTCAACTGATAGAATTACACTTATCTCTTACCCACTTTATAAACAATTCCGAGCAACCACTCCTTCTTACCTGTGCCATAGGCTTCTGGTTCTTTCTGAACACAGTGGCCTTTTGTCTTGGAGTTTTGTTGTGCTCCAGCTTGCTGTTTTTTTCCTGCTATAACAAACAAGACCAAGAGACTTAAATTCTATGAGCCATGTTTCAAAAAAGGAGAGCTTGACTAGGAGTTTGCTATTCAGTCTGCTGTCTCAAACTTACATGTTCAGACAACTCAGACATGTTCAATGCTTTTTTTTTTTTTTTGAAAATCCATAAAGGAATTTAAATATTATAAACTCTTCTCCCTCACAAAACCCATAGCTATTTACATCTGCAGGCATTAGTCTAATCCAGATATTTGGGATCTGTGGCTGTTGATATCCAAAGTTTACAGGATGGGAACTCTTCAGACTGAAGCATACCCTCTGTCTGGAGTACGGCTAAGCCAATCTACTGAGTTGTTGGCAACAAAACATACAGTCCCATTCCTCTATTCATTGTTTTCTTTAAACTAAATAACTTATTGTTTCTGTATTTTTTCATAGGTTATGTTTTTTTGCTCTCTTCTATGTTCTCTTCATTTGGTCCACACATTTCCTGAACTGAAGTGTCCAGTGCTGGAAACAGTACACCCCAAGTGAGACCCTGCAGTACAGCAAAAGAATTACTTCATTTTTCTGAAAGTCAAAATTCCTGCTCAAACACTGCAATATAACACTTGTATTTTTCAAAAGTATGACACTGTTGGTCCCTATTCATTTTTTGATCTCTTATAAATCCCGAATTCTTTTCTGAAGAACCAATATCTAGATTTTTCTTTGCCTGTCATCTGTGCTAATATTTCTAACTATAGTATCTTTTACACACTACATTTGATTCACTTTTAAAACGTTTCTGTAATGTCACGACCACTTTCAATTTTAATCTTCTCTCCGTTTTTTGTTGTCTACATATTTCACATTCTTTATACTGGTGACAAAATCAATAGAATTGAACCTAGAACACATTGTGTCCCATCATTCAATTCTTCTATTTTACAGAATACAGGATTGTTCAAGTTGAAAGGGACCTCATGAGACCATCCAGTCCAACCCCCATGTTCAAGCAGGCTCAGCTAGAATAGGTTGCCCAAAACTATGTTCAGTCAGATTTTCAGTATCTTCACAGGTGAAGTCCTTACAACCTCTATGGGCAACCTGTACAAGGATTTGAACAGCCTCATAGTAAAAAAAGTACATTCAGTGTGTTCAAATAAAATTTTGTTTTAATTTGTGTCCATTAACTCTTGCCCTCTCAGTGAGCACTACTGAAAAGAGTCTGGTTCCCTTTTCTTCATTCCCTCCCATCAGGTATTTATACACACTGATAAGATACCACCGACCCTTCTCTTCTCCAGAATCCCAGCTCTCTAAGCGTCTCCTCATATGCTGGCTCACAGACAAGTTTACTGTCCACCAAGATGTCAAGGTGCCTCTCAAAAGAGCTGCTTTCCAGCCACTTAGCCCCTGGCACGTGCTCATACACAACCTTATTCCCGCCCCAGGTGCAGGACTATGCACTTCCTCTTGTGGAACCTCATGAGATTCCCCTCTACTTAATTCTCCGGTATGTCCAGGTCACTGTGAATGATGGCATATGAGCCACTCCTCCCAGTTTTGTATCAGTGGCAAACTCACAGAGGGTGCAAAATGTGCCATTGTCCAGTTAATTAACTGAAGTGTTAAACAGCACTGGCCCCAGTATTTATCCTGTGGTACAACAGTAGTAACTGATCACAATTCTTTGGGCCCAGATTTTGAGCTGTTTTTCTGTCCACTTCACTATTCACTTACCTAACCTGTGCTTTGTTAGTTTGCCTATGAGAATGCTGTAGGAAACAGCAACAAAAGTCTTACTAAAGTCAAGGTAAACAAGATCCTCTGCTCTCCCTTCATCCACTAATTTAGTGCTCTCATCACAGAAGGCTACCAAATTGATCAATCGTGATTTCCAATTTGTAAATCCATGCTGATAACTCCCAATCACAATCTCATCCTTCAAGCAATTAGCAATGCTTTCCCAAAGGATTCTCTCCTTAACATTCCCAGTAACTGAGATGAGCCTGACTGGCCTGCAATTCTCCAGATCTTCCTTCTTTCTGACCTTGATGACAGGAATGATACTTGCTCTCTTCCAGTCTTGAGGAACCTTTTACAGTCACCATGACTTTACAAAGACAATCAAGAGTGGCCTCACAAAGCTGCATAGAGGAAAAGGATCTGGGGACGCTGGTCAATGCTTGCCTGAACATGAGCCTGCAGTGTGCCCAGGTGGCCAAGAAGGCCTATAGCATCTTGCCTTGTATTGGGAATAGTGTAGCCAGCAGGACCAGGGAGGTCCCCCTACACTCAGCTCAGGGGAGGCCATACCTCGAATACTGTGTTCAGTTTTGGGCCCCTCACTTTAAGAAGGACATCAAGGCCCTGAAGCATGTCCAGAGAAGGGCCTGGAACCCAAGTCCTATGAGGAGTGGCTGAGGAAACTGGGGTTGTTTAGTCTGGAGGAGGCTCAGGGAAGACCTTATTGCTCTCTCCAACTTCCTGAAAGGAAGCTGTGGGGAACTGGGTGTCAGCATCTCTTCTCACAGATAACTAGTGATAGAACTAGAGGGAATGGCCTCAAGTTGCGCCAGGGGAGGTTTAGGATGGAAAATAGGAGACATTTCTTCTCAGAAAGACTAGTTAGGCATTGGAACAGGTTGCACAAGGAGGTGGTGGAGTCACCATCCTGGGGGTGTTTAAGGAAAGGTTGGACGTGGTGTTTAGGGACATGGTTTAGTGGGTAATATTGGTGGTAGGGTGATGGTTGGACCAGATGATCTTGGAGGTCTTTTCCAACCTTTACAATTCTATGCATGACATCAGCCATCTCTCAGCACAACCAATCAGGCCCCATGGGACTTAGGTACATCCAGTTTAAGTGTTCTAACCTCATCTTCCTCCACCATGAGGACAAGGGTTCCTAGCTCCAGACTTTGCATCTGGTCTCAGTTGCCGGGGATTCCTGAAGTATAGTTTAACAGATAAAGCCTGAAGCAGAGGAGTCACTGAGTACCTATGCCTCTTTCATGTCATTTGCCACCAGTTCTATGGCTCTATTCAAATAATACCCAAGTTGGAAGGACCATCAAGTCCAACTCCGGCTCCAGAAAGGACCACCTCAAAATCAAATCATATGTTTGCGTGTTGTTCAAATTCTTCTTGAATTCCATCAGCCTTGATGCTACGACCACTTCCCTGGGGAGCCTGTTCCAGAGCCCAACCACCCTCTCAGTGAAGAATCTTTTCCTGATAACCAACCTGAACCTCCCCTGACACAGCTTTGTGTTGTTCCTTTGGGTCCTATTGCTGCTGCCCAGCACCTACACCACTACTCCCCCCACCCTTGAGGAAGCTATAGACCATGCTGAGTTCTCTCCTCAGTCTCTTCTGTAGGCTGAACACATCAAGTGATTTCAGCTGCTCCTCATGTGTCTTCTCTAGACCTTTCACCATCTCTGTTGCCCTCATTTGGACATGCTCTAATAGCTAGATATCTTTATATTATAGTGCCAAAAACTACAGACAGTACTCGAGGTGAGACTACATCAGCACAGACTAGAGGGGGACTATCACTTCCCTTGACTGGCTTGCAGTGCTGTGCTTGATGCACCCCAGGATCCAGTTGGCCCTTTTGGCTACAGGGCACACTGTTGACAATTTGCCATTGATCAGAACTCCCAGATCCCTTTCCATGGGGCTACTCTCCAGACTCTCACCCCCCATTCTGTACATATAACCAGATATATTCAGCAGCACACCCACGTTTTACCTACTTTACTTGTAGAAACTATTTTTTTTCCTTTCACATCCTTTCCCACATTCAAGGTTGGCCTTGGCTTTCACAATATCATCCCTGAAAGATTAGACAGTAACCCTATACTTATCTTGTGTTACATACTCCTACTTCCACCTCTTGTACACTTCCTTTTGCAATTAACCACTGATTAACATCCCTAGACTGTTCTTCCCCTACTTCCTACTTTTTTCCACCCTCTGATGGACTTTAAGAGACTGAAATCAGAATAATCATCAACCATCGTAAAACAGACACTACTCATCAGTATCCTACAATATACACAGAACCAGAAATAGAGTTGGAGGATATCAGAGGATAGCATTTGGGCAGAAAGGTAGTCTGAAGTACCTGAATGTCTGTTACTAAGAATTACAGTTATTTATATTACCAGAAATCTTCTGCTTCTTCTTAGGAGAGTCTTTAAGATCTTCACCTTCCCCTTGCTCAGATTTCCTCTTGCCTTTCAAAAGTACTTCTCCTGCTAACAAGCAAGAATAGAAATGCTTCAGTCTTATTAAGACTCAGCCTGGATAACAGTTTTGTGTCTGTCTGTTGCCTTAGTTTCTCCTCATATTCAATACTTCTGAAGAAAAAAATAGTTTTTGTGAGGCACTTGGACATCAGTGAGCTAGATATAGCCTTCCAACTGAAGAACGTTAGGTACTGCATGACCTGCAATCCTCCAATACAGAGGACATGGAAGAAATGGTGCCATAGCATGGTTTGGGGAAATTGTACTCCTCAGGAAGAGAGAAACAGAAGGTGCTAGGTTATATCATAAAAAGCTTAACTACACTTATAAAAAGGTGAACGGAGAGACAATAGTGAGTGGGGAAATGTGAATAATGTCCTGTCTACCCTCACTATTTCCTAGGCTACCGAATACCTGAAACATTGGCGTCACTCAGACCTCCCTATGCACACAGAATACAGAGTCCCACATCTCTCCCTGAGCACAGGTAAGTACAAAAGCACAATGGCAAGCAGGGGAAACCAAACTGGGGATTCAGAGAAACAGACAACTTCCTCCCAGGTTTATCCCAGGAGATCCACCAGCCCCACTGCTGAGGTATGAAAACTACCAAGATGAGGTAGACTGGGGTGGTGGTGAGTGTGGTTTTAATGCCTAGGATTATGGGACACATGGAATGCAAAGGAAGACCATGTAAGTATTACACATGACATCGAAGGATGTTTAGGGGCATTATCAAAGACAGGGAAAGGGAGGGAATAATGTGGGAAAACAGGAATAAGAGGTTAAAAAGGGGCACCTGCTTGTAAACATGCGGTTGGTCAGCATATAAATCTGTCCATGCCTTGCAGTGAATGAGCAGTTTCTGGGTGCTAGACTCTGAGGGACTCTGTATTCTGTATGCATGTGTTCCTAAGTGTCTGCAGAGAGGTCTACATGGCAGCAACTAAAGTGACACCACAGGTCACAGGGGCCAGTGTGTCTGTGGTGGCACCAACTGGAGAGAGAGTTGGTGAGAGTTTGTGAGCGTGTGTGGCAGGGCAGAAGTGCAAGATCACAGTGGAAATAGGCTACCAGAGGGACGAGGGAAATCCCAGACAACTGGCAGACAGTAGAATCTGATCCTGTCTGTAAGGAGGTCTACACCAGCAACTGGAGTGGCTCTGTGGGCTTCAGGAAATGGTGTGTTCATGTACTGAGAAGACCAAGATGCAGAGGCCAGCTACT
This sequence comes from Netta rufina, assembly GCF_964035555.1. Classification (NCBI taxonomy): domain Eukaryota; kingdom Metazoa; phylum Chordata; class Aves; order Anseriformes; family Anatidae; genus Netta; species Netta rufina. The sequence continues at coordinate 121,739,600 of NC_140125.1, forward strand.
GAGTAAACTTAAGTATCTCTACATTAACACACGCAGCATGGGGAATAAGCATGACAAAATAGAGATGTATACATGCCTGCAGAGCTATAATCTCACTGGCATTATGGAGAAGTGGTGAGATGGCTCCTGTGACTGGAATGCTGGAATAGAAAGATACAGACTGTTTAGGAAGGACAGGCAGGGGAGGTGAGGAGGAGGTGCAGCCCTCTATGTCAATCAGCAGCTGGAGTGTATGGAGCTCCACCTGGGGGCAAATGAGGAGCTGACAGTTTATGGGTAAGGATTACAGGGCAAGCAGGAATGGAAGACATTGTAGTGGGAGTGTGCTACAGATCACATGATCAAGAAGACCAAGCCAGATGAGGTCCTTTATAGACAGATAGAAGCAGCCCCACATTCACAAGCCCTGGTTCTCATGGGGGTCTTTAAACACCTCGATATCTGTTGGAGGGACAACACAGTAGGGCATAGGCAATCCAGCAGGTTCCTGCAATGCACTGGTGATAACTTCCTTCTCCAAGCGATAGAGGAGCCAATAGGCAGAGGTGCTATGCTGGATCTCATTCTCACCAACAAGGAGGAAGTGGTGGGGAATATGAAGCTCAAGGGCAGCTTTAGATGCAATGACCATGAAATGGTGCAGTTTTGGATTAAGAGGTAGTAAGGAGGGAGCACAGCAAGCTCACTACCCTGGACTTCAGGAGAGCAGATTTTGGCCTCTCCAGGAATCTGCTTGGTAGGGTACCATGTGACAAGGCCCTGGAGGGAAGAAGGGCCCAAGAAAGCTGGTTAATATTCAAGGATCACCCCCTCAAAGCTCAGGAGTGATGCATTCCAACAGAGAATTAGTTGGGCCAAAAACTGGGGGTTCTGAAGGACAAAAAGCCTGACATGAGCCAGCATCATGCGCTTACAGCCCAAAAGGCCAACTGCATCTTGGGCTGCATCAACAGAGGAATGGCCAGCAGGTCAAAGGAAGTGATTGTCCCCATCTAGTCTGCCCTTGTGAGGCCTCACTTGGAGTACTGCGTCCAGGTCTGGGACACCCAGCACAAGAAGGAGGTGGGTCTGGAGGAGGGCCACAACATTATCAGGGGGCTGGAGCACCTCTCCTATGAGGAAAAGGCTGAGAGAGTGCAGATGTTCAGCCCGGAGAAGACTCTGGGGAGACCTCGCTGCAACTTTTCAATACTTAATTGGGGCTTATAAAAAAGATGGGGAGCAACATTTTGCTCAGTCAGATAATGACAGGACAAGGGGGGGATGGTTTAAAATACAAGAGAAGAGATTTAGACTAGACGTTAGCAGGAAATTTTTCACTCGAAGTGATGACGCACTGGAACAATTTGCCCAGAGAGGTTGTGGATGCCCCATTCCTCAGTGAGGTCATGGGCCTCACTGCCCATGGCAGGGGGGTTGGAACTAGGCGATCTTTAAGCTCCCTTCCAACCCAAGCCATTCTGTGATTCCATGAAAAATGCCAGGAGGTCTGCATGGATGAACTGGCCAAACTTAAACAGAAAAGGAAGGACTACAGAGAGTGGAAGCAAGGAAAGATAGCCTGGGAGGAATACAGAGACATTGTCCGAGGAGACAGAGATCAGGTTAGGAAAGCCAAAGCCCTGTTAGATTTATATTTGTCCAGGGACATCAAAGGCAACAAGAAAGGGTTCTATAGGTACATTGGTGATAAAAGGAAGACTATGGAAATTGTGGGCCCTCTTCAAAAGGAAACAGGTCATAGAGCCATTAAGGATGGAAAAGGCACCAGGTCCAACCTTTCCTTGAACGCCCCCAGATGACCCGGTCACCTGGAATGTGAAGAAGGCTGAGGTGCTCAATGACTTTTTTGGCCTCAGTCTTCACCTGCAAGAGCTCCAGCCACATAGTCCATGCCCCAGAAGGCAAAAGCAGGGACTGGAAGAATAATGCCCAATGTAGGAGAAGATCAGGTTTGAGACCAACTAATGAACCTGAAGGCAAAGAAGTCCATGGGACCTGATGAGATATATCCATTGGTCCTGAAGGAACTGGCAGATGTAGTTGCTAAGCCACTGTCCATCATATTTGAGAAGTCATGGTAGTCCAGTGAAGTTCCACTGACTGGAAGAAGGGAAACATAACCCCCATTTTTTAAAATGGAAAAAAGGAAGACCTGGGGAACTGCAGGCCAGTCTCACCTTTGTGCCTGGCAAGGTCATGGAGCAAATCCTCCTGGAAACTCTGTTAAAGCACATCAGAAATAAGGAGGTGGTTGGTGACAGCCAACATGGCTTCACTAAGGGCAGATTTCACTTGACAAATCTAAGATGGGGTCACAGCACTGGTAGATAAACAGAAAGAAACCGATGTCATTTAACTGGATTTGTGTAAACCACTTGACGCTGTCCCACACAACATCATTGTCTCTAAATTGGAAAGATGGATTTGACGGATGGCCCACTCGGTAGGTAAGGAATTGGCTGGAAGGTCTGACTCAAAGAGTTGTGGCCTATAGCTCAATGTCCAAGTGGAGATCAGTAACATGTGGTGTTCCTCAGTGGTCAGTATTGGTACCAAAACTATTTTAACATCTTTGTCGGTGACATGGACAGTGAAGTTGAGTGGGCCCTCACCAAGTTCGCTGATAACATCAAGCTGTGTGGCACGGTCAACATGCTGCAGGGAAGGGATGCCATCCAGTGGGACCTGGACAGGCTTGAGAGGTGGGCCTATGCAAACCTCAGGAGGTTCAACAAGGTCAAGTGCAGGGTCCAGCATCTGGACTGAGGCAATCCCAAGCAGAAATACAAGTCTGGATGAAGAATGGATTGAGAGCAGCTCTGAGTAGGACTTAGGGGGTGTTGGTTGACAAGAAGCTCAACATGAGCCAGCAATGTGCACTTGCAGCCCAGAAAGCCAACCGTATCCTGGGCTGCACCAAAAAGAAGTATGGCCAGCAGGGCAAGGGACGTGATTCTCCCCTTCTATTCTGCTCTTGTGAGACCACACCTGAAATAATGTGTTCAGCTCTGGAGCCCTCAGTAGAATGACATACAGCTATTGGAACAAGTGCAGAGGAGGGCCACAAAGTTTATCAAGGGGATGGAGCACCTCTCCTAAAAAGACAGGCTGAGGGAGTTGGGGTTGTTCAGCCTGGAGAAGAGAAGGTAATAGGGAGACCAGAAGCAGCAGTCTTCCAGTACCTAAAGGGGGGCTACAGGAAAGCTGGGGAGGGACTCTTTATCAGGCAGTGCAGTGATAGGACAAGGAATCAAGGCTTTAAACTAAAAGAGGGTAGATTTAGGTCAGATATAAGGAAGGAATTCTTTACTCTGAGGGTGGTGAGGCACTGGAACAGGTTGCCCAGAGAAGTTGTGGATGCCCCGTACCCAGAAGTGTTTAAGGCCAGTGTGGATGGAACTTTGGGAAACATAGTCTAGTGGAAAGCATCCCTGTCCATGGCAGGGAGGTTGGAACAAGGTGATCTTTAAGGTCCCTTCCAACCCAAGCCGTTCTATGATTCTATGAAACAGAATGCCTAAGTCCAGCTACAGGAGGGATACACAGAGATAATATGTTTTATACATATATGTACATATAAACGTTTTTTCCCCCCTCATTAACATATCTTCATCCTGATCAGCCAGAGAGGGAAACAGGATGGATGCCATTGCTGCTGTTTGCAAGAGTGTTTGAGCATGTATGTTTGTATTGATCTGTGTGGCTGGCTGTACATACATACATATGTTGCATATATGTGTTTGTACCTATGGGATTATATGCTGTCTTGTTACTGGTTGGGCCTGAGGGCATGGAGCTGCAGCGACGCCACCTCTATCAAGCTACCAAATTTGGCCCTCTCTGCAATGGGATGGAATACAGATTTTGATTTAGATAAAGGAAAAAGATGCATTACAGAATGAAAAGCCACATGGGAAGTTTGAGATACGGTTCTGAAGCCAGGAAATCTGAATATCCCTAGAACAACATAAGATCCCATCCAATCCGCATCAGAAAAATCTTAAGTAACAGAAGTGGGAAAACAAACCAAAGAAAAACATCTAAATAAGAAAAAAAAATCTAACAGCCACAAAAGCCATGTTTAACTCAGAATACTGCTGAATGGTCCACTTCTGTACATTTTAGTGTTGCTTTGTTCTATTATTAAAGTTCTCACAGCATATTCCTGAAACAATTGACAGAACCTCTACACATTCTCTCTTCTACAGATAAAACTGAGATCAGTCACAGAATCATTACTTTTAAGAGACAAGTCACTCAAAAGGAATTGCATAACAGCAGAGAATTTTACCTGTGTTTCTGCAACAGAGGAAGTTTGTCTCTCCTAACACATAAGCATCATTACCAAGCTTGTAATTTGTGGTTGAACTGCAGCATGTCTTTCAGAAATCATCAAATCTCTCACAAAAGAACTGAAGAGAAAACCAATTTCGCATTGAGCAAAGAGTGATGAGTACCTTTTTTTGGTGAAGATTTGTTAATGCTGTTTTTTATGCCTCTCATTTCCAACCAGTAAGCAGGCCTGCGAATGGTCCGCTTGCTTCTGGACTCTCCACTTCCATTCACTTGAGTCTTTGGTGAGCCAGAAGAAACGTTGCTGGTTGCCTCATCATAATTACTGTTCAGTCCTAGGACAGTAGTTTCCACCTCCTCAAATTGCTTAGACCTGGAAAAGATCAACTTGAAATTATTTGTATATATATATAAACACACACACACATATACAACCATAACAGCTTGACAGACAACATTCCTTTCATCCTCCCAAGCACTCTAAAAATTCAGCTTACATCACCAAATCTCTTGAGTTTTGTACACTGAAAAGTACTAGCAAGGCAAAATGTAACACACGGTATTATTTAATACCATATATTTTAGAGTTTGACATTAGAAAGCTACCCGGGAGCACAGGAAAAAAAAATATTCATCCTACCTCAGCATTTCAATTTACGGATTAGGCACAGGCTCATCACAGTTTAAAAATAAACATTTAAGCAACCAGTGTGGATCTCACAAGATCCTCATCAAACAAACAAAACAAAAACTGTTGTAGCTCTTAAATTTAGACAACTATGTAAAGACCAGGTATAGGTTTTCAACAGGAATCTTCTCAGTTCCCCCAACCCCCCCAGTGAAATTTGACATGAAATATTCACATACTTTCTATTTCCCAGAGACCTCTTGGCTTTCTGTTGTCCGTGATGTACAGGCCTGGTATCCTAACAAAGTAGAACAATTCACATTAGCAATATAATTTTTCTTCTTGAGTGCTTGTTTTCCAACAAAACACAATCACCTGAATTTTAAGGATGTGCATACCATCCTTCTGCAACCTGTTGTCTTTGGCAACCAGAAACTTGTTCTGTAGCAAGGAACCCTTTCATTTCCAGATAAATTAGAACTGTAATCAAAACAGGGATGAGCTTCTCTCTACTTTCCATACGAAATCCAATTATACCCTTTGGACTGGGGCATGAAGGAGTCTTCTTGGTCTCCAGTTAATTCAGTGGTACCTACTTTCTGCCTATGACTTATCACATCATAACAAATACTTTAGATTGTAAATTGCTGTTTTTTCTAGCGTTTTTTTCCTTAATTATTCTTGCATTTTCCATTCAAGGATGTTGCCTCCAGTGTCTTTTAAGTTCTCTTTCCAGTTTTATCTTAATCATTTTGGAATATTCCATCAGTTGCTGCTTCCTTTATCCACATCACAGAAACCTTTTTTATTTAACAAAGACTTTTATTTTGTCATTTACTCATTGCTACTTCTTATGCTCATAGAATGGTTTGGGGTGGAAGGGACCTTAAGATCATCTCATTCTAAACCCCCTGCCACGGGCTGGGACACCTCTTGCTAGACTAGGTTGCTCAAAGCCCCGTCCAACATGGCCTTAAATACTTCCAGGAATGAGACATCCACAAATTCTCTGGGCAACCTGTTCCAGTACTTCACTACCCTCAGAGTAAAGAATTTCTTCCTTACATCCAAACTAAACCTACGCTTTTTTTGTTTAAAGCCGTGGCTTCTTGTCCTATCCCTACGCTCCCTGACAAAGAAACCTTCCCCAGCTTTCCAGTTTCAGAGTTATCAAGGAGGCATTAGTAAAAGCAGGAAGTGACCCACGCTACCCTGACTGTCCCTATCCCCAATGGAAAACCCCCGGGAGAGGTAATACAAGCTTAGCACCTTTTAAAGGACTCCCTGTTTCAGTTCCCCATTTTCATCTTTTCCTCTGTACTTCACACATAACGGTCTCCTACAACAAAGGCCTTTCAGACAAAACGCACGGTCAGCGCCAGAGGAGCCAGCAGCGCGCTGCTGCCGGTCCCTCTCTCGGCCGGACAGCGCTGCACACAGCCGTCCCGCTGCTGCCGGGCTCCAGGCCTTCAAACAGAAAGCTCGCGGCTGCGCGTCGCGGGCGGCTCTCCCAGCGGCCCAGAGCGGGTCCCGCCTGCTGCCCGCCCCAACGCCCGCTCTAAGACGCAGCCCCAACCGGCGGGCGGCGATAGAGGGACCGTGCCCGCTCACCGGGCCGGGGCGCACCGCGCCGGGCCCCCTCTCTTTACAGCCCGGGGCCCAGCAGGACCCTCGGGGCGAAGAGGAGGCGCCCCCGCGCCCCGTTCCGGCGCCGCCGGCTCGCTCCCACCTCCGGGCTCCATCTCGCGGCGGCTCCCGGCGCCGTGCGCGCTCCCCACAGCCCGGCCGCACGCCCCCCGGGCAGCGGCCGACGGCGCTGCTGGCGAGGCCCCCGCGGACTCACCGAGCCGCCGCCACCCCTCATGGTGCCGCCGCCACGTCAGCACGCGGCCCGCACGCACGCGCACGACCGCGAGGTCGCTCCTTCCTGTCCGCTTCCGGTCGCCTCCTCACGGCGGCCGCCGGCCCCGAACGCCGCGGCGCCGCGCCGCCGGCTGCCTCCAGGCCGCGATCGGGCCGTCCCGTGCGGGGAGGCCGCGCGAGCCTGCGGTACGTAACCGGCCGGCGGCGGAGCAACGACGCGCGGGAAGCTGCGAGGCTGGTCCCCGCCTCCCCACCGCGCCCCGGAAGAACAAGCGGCTGCTGGGAAGATGGCGGCGGCGGCGGCAGCGCCGGTGTGCGTTCTGGTGCTGGGCATGGCGGGCTCCGGGAAGACCACCTTTGTGCAGGTGAGAGACGGCAGCGGGGAGCTGTCGGTTTGCCCGTCCCTGTCTCCACGCCGGGCGGGGCCTGACGCCTTCTCGTGTCCCCTTAGCGACTCGCGGCTCACTTGCACGGCCAGCGCTGCCCTCCGTACGTGATCAACCTGGACCCCGCCGTGCACAGCCTGCCCTTCCCTGCCAACATCGGTGAGTCCCGCCGCGCCGACGCGAGCCCGGCTCGCTGGTGCTTTGCCGGGTGGTCGGCAGCTTGAGGTTGGTGAAAGTTGTAGGGGTGGTCCGGGATCAGAGCTGGCGCGTATTTGTCGAGTCCGCAAGAACAGAAAAATATCTTTTGCCATAAGGAAGTTAACGCTTTTTTTGGTATACTGTTTTTCTGATGTTTCGCAGAAAGGGAGGGAGGCTGTGTTATGTAAGGCATTTGATTAGGCTATTTATCTTCTCTTTAAGAGATACGAAGTCCTACCGCGAGGAGAACTTTTTTTTTTTTCCCCTTGATTATGAATTTTTAGGACCGAAACCGTTTTACTATTGCATTTGTACATACTTTGTACTATTTTGTATGGTTTAATGTACACCTTTTTTCCTTTAATTTGCAATGAGCATTTTAGCAGATTCGATTAGGTTTCCTATTTTCGGAGCTGTGGTAGCTGTAAGTGCAACCAAATAACTTTCTAAAGCTCTTTTGAAAACGTTGATTGTAGAGAAAATAACAACAAACAGGCTTTATGTCTGGCCATTCCAAAAGGTTTGCTGTTCCTAAAAGCTTACCATACCAATCCTTAGGTTTGTGAGGGTTCTCTCTTTCAAACTTTCTAACGTTTGTCAGTCTGTCTCTGTAGAAAATAAGAAAACTGGTGGTACCAAAGTGTTTTTATTGATGTCAGATGAAGGATTCCATAATGCATTGTAGTGCTGGATCTCGCATAAGATGGTTAAATATATATGCTTTACTAACTGTTGTTGATGAGCTGAGAATAAAATTCAGTTGAAGTAGTTACTGCTCAAAAACTTAACCTGATGCTGTTTCAGAGGAGTAACAGTGAATTTCATGTATATGATGACAATCTGTTAAATCTTACTTGTTCTGCTTGTGAGATTTTTTCTGTTGGTTCTAGATCTATTAGTGAGGAAAAAGGAGACTCGCTAGAAAGGGAAAGGCTTTCACTAGTCAGCAAATCAATAAGACTGTTTTAAAAGAAATGTATTGAAACTATTCATGTGTATTCCCACTTTAGATATCCGGGACACTGTGAAGTACAAAGAAGTCATGAAACAGTATCCTTTTTTTTTTAGTCTTACAGCAATCTTTGAAATCTTGGATTTTGTAAAAGTTGCCTGTCACTTCTGCACATCAAGATAAAGGGGACAGGAGGCATTGGGGATTGCAACAATGCAGACTAGTGCATGATTTTTCACTGTACTTCTTACATGAGAGATTAGAAATACATGTTAAATAAGATTTGATACTTAGGTGTAAAAAGTGCGCTAAAAGTGTTTCTGCCTAGTAGTGCCTTTTTATAAATAGCATGCACTCCATCCACTTCTCTTGTGTGTTTTTTTTTTTTTTCAATGAGCTTTTATTTTTCATGGGGGAAGCCAGCAGCTTTCTCCCCATGTATTTACAAATCTCATGTTATTTATTATTAAAAATATTCAAATTACTGTTTGCTTGTAGTAAGTGCAGAAAACTATTTACACATTGACGGTAATTAAAGCACTGTTGTCTCTCTGAATCTCTAAGACACTGGACTGATGGCTTACACGGTACAGTAATTTGGTAACTGTAGTTCAGTAACATTACACTAAAAGGACTGCAGTTCCAAAGAGGTATGGAGGTCCTTTGTTTCTCAAGTAACAGCCTTTGCAGGTGGAGTTAATATACAGTGTTTGGATTTGACATACTAGCATGGCTCTTACATTTACTCTTAGGGAAAAAGAAGGGATGATGGAGGTTAGGATTATGATTTTGGCTGTTATTTGATTAGGAGTTGCTAGCAAAACATTCAAACATAAGTTTGAATTTGGCATGTAGATGCATTACTTGCTTTGCTGTCTCTGTTAGCCATCATTGGAGTTGAAGTATCTCATCAAATAGCGCTTAAGGGGTGTGTCTGTTAGCATGTTTGGACATTTAGAGCAGTACCCCCAGAAGACTGTATGTACTAATGAATCAGTGCTGGTTCTTGTGCAGTAAGGAAATTACAGGATGCAATTAAAAGAGTCTTTGTTTCCATGAACATAATTAGTATAGACCCGTATGTGTGAAAAATAATTTTGAAATCTTCAAGACATTTTGAGTGTCTCTACAAAGTTAAGTCTAATTCTTTCCATTTAAATTCTTCTGTGAATGATTTGTGTGAGAAATCTTTTAATTGTATTTTTGAAGTACATAATCTTAAAAATGAACTGCATTCAGGACATTGTTAAACTCTGAGTTACTGGCTGTGTTAATCTTTTTTGGAAAGACAGCGATGGCTTTAGTATATAAGTGCACTTTTTTTTTTTTTCTTTTTTTCTTTGCCAGAGATGGTAATGCTTGAATAATGGTAAGAGGAAGCCACGGTGTAGCTTCTTTTCCTTTTGTCAATCACATGTGTTTTAACAAATAGCAAGTAGTCTTTCTCTTGCCCAGGTACTGCATCACTTAAAAGGCTTAATTGTGTATGGGGAGAATTGTCTTTTGCTGCAAGGCATCCAAGGTACATTGTCAATGGCCAACTACTATCAGAATTTAAAAATAAGCCCTCTGAGGTCTGTATAGTCATCAGCTTTCCTAAATGGAGTGTCTAGATATGGGCTGGGCCCAAATGGTGGAATAGTGACCTCTCTCAATCTTTTTGCTACAAGATTTGATCAGGTATGAGGTTGTTCTTATGTGATACTGGGCTATGGATACTGTGCTGGGGACTGGATTTTTTGCGTAGCTGGAGCTTCAGAAATCACTGTTGTTTAACCTTTAAATATTTTTTTGAGAGTTAATAGTATTCTCCCTATTTCGAAAAGCAGCCAAATTTCAATAGGTCTCATTTAAGGGAGATATATAATTTTTTTTTCCCAACTCTTTTTTTTTATGTAAAATTTGGAAGTTATGTATTTGGAAGTTATGTATTTGGAAGTACAGAATGTCGATTTCTAAGTCTTTGTGTATAACTGTTCTGTTGCATGATGTTCAGGATAACATTTTCTTTTATATGATTGCTCAGATTTTGAAGTAGGGAAGCTCACTTCTGGAAACCAGCTAAGTTTTCCTAGGGTTATTTGATAATTGACTATTCTCATAAATCTTAATGCTAAATCGGCACTGAGATGTGATCCTTATTCACAATATTAAAGCAATGCCCAATCTCTTAGGAAATAGTTAGGGAACAACTGCATTTATTATGCCATTTCTTTCACCAGGTACTAGATTATGGGTAAAATTAGGGTCATTTTTGGCATATGCATTGTCTGAGTATTTTCAAGCCATCTATTTTCACACAATGAAAGGCTTAGACTTCCAGCTTTTTTGATACGTACATGTGTGGCTATTCAATTTAATGTTTCTGTTATGAAATGACTATTTTTGTTTCCTGTTATGAGTCTAAATACAATGCATACTGCTTCTTTTTCAATCAGGTGATGAAGTTTATTGAAAAAAGACAAAATGCATCCAAGTAAGTATATTCTACCAAGTTTTACTATTCTGGAATCAATGTGGAAAAAATATGTGAAATGGTTTAAATATCTTAATTTAATCCTAATCCTAAAAAAAAAAAATCTCTGCATGTTTTAAATATCCTAATTTTATCCTAATCCTATAAAAGGTTCTCTATGTGTTTTGTAGTTGTCTTTCAGCCTTGGTATAAATTTTACCTGTAAAAGGGCATAGAATTATTACAGGGTACTAGCCTTGTTTGCATACATCAAAGAAATGTCTGATTCCACATCTGCTTTTCTTGTCTTCCTTTAGACCTTTTTTTTTTTTCATATGTACTGCTCCAATGGACAACAATTAATTTTTGTTCTGAAAAGTTTGTAATAGTAAAAAAAAAAAAAAAAAAAAAAAAAAAAAAAGCCAAATTGATGTCTTTAACAGAATCTTAGGAGAATAAATGCTTCTTAGTCACAAAATTCACTCAGAGATTTTCAGGTGTGTTCTTAAATCTTGTCACTGTTTGGGAAAAGCTTTTCTGTTCTGAGCAGAATAATCATGTGATTTGCTCTTCTGTGCCTGTGTTAGTCTAGTCATGACAGGACCTTGTGCTTGACTAATTTTTTCCCTTTTTGTTTGTTGCGGGTGACTTCTTAACAGGTATGTCATTATTGACACACCAGGTCAAATTGAAGTGTTCACATGGTCAGCATCAGGAACCATTATAACTGAAGCTTTGGTAAGTGTATTCTATGTAACTTGACATTGAGGCTATGTGGAAAAAGTGCCTATTGAACAGCGTGTACTTCTAATTAAATTGTATTTTTCCACATATTTCCAGGCTTCCTCTTTTCCTTCTGTTGTTGTTTACGTGATGGACACCTCTCGCAGTACTAATCCTATCACCTTTATGTCCAACATGCTGTATGCCTGTAGGTAAGAAAAGCTGAAAATGCAATGCATCTTTTTTGATTGCTTTGTCTCCTTGCTATTTATCAGGGAGGGATGGGGAGGGGAGGAACGACACACGACCATTTGTTTAGACTTCATGTGAGTAGCTTTTCAGTTAAGGAGAATATGTCCACTTAATTTCTTGGAAACGTGGCTGAGAAGAAGGACCATGTCTTTTTGGCCATGGTAAAGGCATAGTCAGAATGTTACAATGGCTATATCCAATTTGTTTTCTGACTTGAATAATAGATTTCTTTTGTAAAAGTAAAAATGGAACATATATTATTTAATATGTGAATTCCAATGTTAACTCTTTTTACCACAGTTCTTTCAGGTATTGACTGTAGTTAAGTTTGAGAAATGATGATTCAAACTTAAATTTTTGACAAGTAGAGATTTAGCATACAGAATTTCTGCCTGTAATCTTTTAATTTGCAAAGTCTCTAAAGAGATTTAAAGGTGATACACATCTTTACAGTTACAGTTATGACAATGTGAAGGGCTGTCTACACCTACAAATCCTTCTGATGCTTTTCACACTGTGATTTGTACTTGTGTGAGCACTCTTGTGTTTTGCTGTGTTGTCCTGTTCACCCCAGTGAAGAATATGCAGGTGGGGTCACATCCCAAAAAAACGAAAACAGAGAACAGAAGTAAGAAAAATGTGTCATTTTTAGATTATGTGATTATTGATAAGCTCTTTGTTGTTTTTTTTTTTTTTTCCTTTGTCCCTCAACTGTTAAGCCAATCAGACAATAGTGTAACAGTATAGCATCTCCTGAACACACATTAGCAGCAGTTGTTTGAGTTTACAGCTTACTGTAGCTTGTCTCTTTTAATACATAGCAGTTTGTTGATGAGAAAGCTCTGTCTTTGCTCTCGCTTCTTAAAATCTGTGACTTTTGTTTGCTCTTTCTGGCAATGTTACTAGACTCCTCAGGCATACTAGATTTGAAACCATTCAACTTTCTCAGTCAAGACTGAATTTAGTTGTTGATTCTAGGCACCATTGTGGATAAATCTTGCTTAAGTCTGGGATTTGTCTTTGTTTAGCATCTTTGTCTTAAAAGCTACTTTGTTGCAATAGTACTTATATGCTAGTTTTTTTTTTTTTTTTTTTTTTCTTTTTCCTAATTAGACTAAGCTGTTACTGGGAATTAAAACAAAACAAACAAACCAACCAAACAAAAAATGTACTCATTCCCTTTTTAGTGTTACGGTACCTCCTATTCACAGAATCACAGAACTGAACTGTAGGGGTCGGAAGGGACCTTGAAAGATCATCAGATCCAACCCCCCTGCCAAAGCAGGTTCCTCAGATTGAGATATTTAATCTGCTGTTTTGGTTATTGCCTGTCTTGGTGGTTTCCCCTTTGGGTAAACAAAATAATTTAGGTACCAAAGGAGGCCTGGAGGTCATCTGGTCAAAGCTGCCACTGAAAACATTAAATAATCCATGAGACTTCAGCTTGATGATGGATAGGTAGATTACATCTAATTGCCTGTTGCTTATAAAATCATTTATCTAAAGATGTATAAATATAGGCTAGTTTGAGCCCCTTCTTGTAAACCCATAATATGACATCACTCCTTTTTTGTTATTCTTGAGGTTTTCAGTGACTCTTCTAGATTTGTCTTGAGCTCAGCATGGTGTGAGGTCATGTGAACACATACTGTCTCCTGATTTATTGACTTCCTCCTCATACATGGATTTCTCTGCTGTCTATTACGTTAAACCAGGGACTGAATACCTATGTAAAAATCATATTTAGAGCTGTCTTAATTTATGGTAAATGGAATGTTGGTAAATGGTTTAAAAAAAACACAACTATTAGTCCTTCTACCAAGGTCAATTGCTGTATCATTGTGATAGGAGTATGCAAATATGTCACGTGACATTGCATTTTCTGAAATTAGAGTTGAGCAGAGGATATTAGAATACATACAGTGACATGACAATGTAAAGTCATGTTTCAAGGTAGTCTTGCTTTACAGATATTTTGAGTTATTTGAATTCATTGATCAGGAATAATTTCTCAAAACTGATTTCAACTTAAGTCAAAATACTTAGAAACTGCAAGGATAATAAGAACTGGGATCTGAGAATCAGAAAACAGTAATCAAAATCAACTGGGTATGTAGAAGGAGATTGTATATTTTATGTATATTTTATAGACAGACTGTTCAACTTCAGTACGCAAGATCTGGTTGAAAATTATCATCCATCATTTATAATTGATGCAGAGAAAAATATTTTCTTTACAAAGCCTCATGTATGCAGTTTTGCACAAGTCTTATCTGCCTTATGCTTAATATTTTTTTCTATTTTAATGAGTATTAAATTAATTTTTAATGGCTTTTTTTAATTATTATTTTTAATTTTCCTTCTAGTATCCTATACAAGACGAAACTACCTTTCATTGTTGTCATGAACAAGGTAAATTAAAGCTGTGGTTCCTGTGTTCCAATAGAACGTTGTTCTGCTTATCTTGCTTTAACATAGTGTGTTCATCTTACTACAATACTTACTACTAATACTATGTTTTTTTTTTCCTGGAAAAATAAAGGAAAAAGGCTGAGAAGGAGCTGCAGGCTGAAAACTGAATCTAGAAGAGGTCTTGGCAAAGAAAGGCAAAAGAAAAATCAGGGACAAGCAGTTACACTGAAAAATTGAAATCAGACATGATACTAAAAATTTGAAAAATGTTTTGCAATATCTGTTACATGTTTGATTTCTTGAGGTTTTCGGATTATTCCTAAATCTTTTTGTGTGTATTTGAATTTTGTAAAATACATGTTTCAAATCTATTTCTAGTGCTTATGAAACACTAAATGTCCATATTATAGGTGTAGATTTTCCCTGCTTTGAAGCTGGCTGGGTGACTGATACCAGTCCTGTTCTTAATCTTTGCACGTATAATGTTGGGACCCTGGCCAAGAGAAATCCCCACTTCTTCAGTATTCCTTTGATGGTTTTATGTGTTTTGTCTACACTCAGTTTTAAGTATGCTATCCATGGATGGGCCTCCCTTCCTAAAAGCTTAACCCTATGCTATAAGGAAACTTAATTTTGTAATGCAAGTTCATTACTGAATCTGCCCTTACTTTCCACTGCTTTCTCAAAACAATTGCCTTATTCCTGGGTTCTCAGCACTAAGTTGATGACTTACAGTAGAAATTGTGTAACACCTGCCTATTTTCAGGAAGGAGTCCCATGTTTTTTAGCAGGCAAAACTTAACAAAATGTGTATGGTTGTAATTGCTTACATTTAAAATGTACCAGGATCTGCTGGAAAGCAGGTATTTACTAGGCTGAGGCTATGCCTCCATTGCTGTGTAAAGTACTGTTCTGGAGCCTAAAATGAATGCTTTTAAACTTGACAGTTAGCCAGCTCCTTTAACATAATTTCAAGTGTTAGAAGACTCTCATTAGATTTCTGTTGTGAGCGTTCTTTCTTCTTCCCACAGGCATCCTTCCATCCTTCAGATTCAATTAGATGTTCCCTAACATAGCAATTTTTGTGTGTGCATGTGTATCTTGCATGCTTCCTTTAGAAGGCCAATGCTTTGAATGCGAAATTTTACTTCACCCCTTCTTACTCAGTGATTAGTGTCTGATGTGCTCCAATTATGCTCATGTTCCCAGTGATCCCTACCATGCATGTCTTTAATACCTGTGTGCTTACTTAGCAAGTTTTTGTGTGCTGTTTTCTTTCTAACTCTAGACAGTTACTGTAGAATAAGCTGTTAAGCATTTTTTTATAGAGAAAGGCATGAGGTAGGAAAATCAATCCTAACAAAATGGATTTCTGGAAAGACTAAAAAAATATGTGACTTCTTTAATATGTGAAAAGACAGGTAGGCCCAAGGTTTAGGATTCATAACTTCATGGTGCACCTCCTATGAAGAAAGGCTGAGAAAGCTTGGGTTATTTAGCCTAAAGAAGAGAAGGTTTTGGGGAGACCTTATAGTGGCCTTCCAGTATTTTAAGGGCCTGTAGGAAAGATGGGGAGAGACTCTATCTGGGATAAAACAAGGGTAATGCTTTTAAGCTAAAAGAAGGTAGGTTTAAATTAGATATTAGGAAGAAATTCTTCACTATGAGGGTGGTGAGGCACTGGAACAGGTTGCCCAGAGAAGCTGTGGATGCCCCGTCCCCTGAAGTGTTCAAGGCCAACATGGATGGGGCTTTGGTCTAGTAGAAGGTGTTCCTGCCCATGGCAGGGGGGTTGGAACATGATGATCTTTAAAGTCCCTTCCAACCCAAGCCATTCTATGATTCTATGACATAGATTTACAGGATGTTAGATTTGCAGATGAAAATAAAAAAGGCACCAAATTACAGAATAGGTTCAATTTTCTTTATAGAATTTAATCAAGTTGTCTCAAATTAGGCTTTGGACCCTTGATGGATTCAGTTCCATCACAAATCTTTTAAATAATAGTAGGAAATACTCCTTCCTACTGGTGCTGAGAAATTAAATATATCTGTTTTAGATGCTTATGTTGTAATAACTGGGGATTTGCATGAACTGTGATTTGTTTGTGAAATTCTTTAATAGACTGACTGTTCACTTACTAATCTGTGTAAAATTATGGAGCCATCTCACCTGTTTTGTGACCATGGTCATGCTCTGAGTTTAGATAATAGCTTCTTGAGGTCAGAGCACAGTTCCATTTATAAAGGTCCTGTAGCCTGTTACCCAGCAAGGAAATGCCCCCCAGCCTCCCAGCCAATCAAGAAAGGACGGCATCTTCAGCAAAGACAGTTCTTGTCTGGCATTAATCATAACATGTAGTATTTACAAATTAAGCTGTTTTGTACAGCAATTTTTGAATGCCCCATTCCACTAAACCATAGAAACTTTTATAACCAGGCTCAGTTTTTTTATTAAACACTCCTTCAAACTGAGATAGTGCTTTTTTTTTTTTTTTTTTTTTTTTTTTTTTTCCCTCTTCCTGTATTGAAGTAGTTGGTTTGACTAAAAACAGACCTTGGAAAACTTCAGACCAGGGCTGAATATTTTGAAAAGATCAGCATTATGAGAGGAAGTTTAAAACAAATTATTTCTTTTTTGATTACCCTTAGGCTGGGAACAAAGAATGAATCATTATTACTTCTGAAAGCTGTGTCTTCTCCTTCCAGACTGACATTATTGATCACAGCTTTGCGGTAGAATGGATGCAGGACTTTGAGACTTTTCAAGATGCCCTGAATCAAGAGACATCCTATGTCAGTAACCTGACTCGTTCTATGAGTTTAGTGTTGGATGAATTTTACAGTTCATTGAAGGTAAGATTCCTCCTTTTTTTAACTAACTTTCACAAAAGCTTGGAGAAGAGAAGGAGCTCAAGGAGGACATCACCTATGTATATAAATACATGATGCAAAGAAGTAAAGGTGACAGAGGCAGACTCTTTTCAGTGGTGAAGAACAAGAAGCAACAGACATGAAGTGAAATTCAGGAAGTTGTATAAACATAAGTTGTGATTGAGCACTGGAAGAAGGTTGTTGTGGTGGTTTTACCATGCTGGGCAGCTAAACCCCACAACCGCTCTCTCACTCCCCCTCCTTTAGATGAGGAGGGGGAGAAGTAAAGCAAAGAACAACTCACGGGTTGAGATAAGGATAATTTAATTAAAGGGAAATAATTATAATAATTAAATAAAGACTACCATGAACTAAACAATTTAACTAAGGGGAAATAAAAAGGGAAAGGGGAAAAGGGAGGGGAAAAGGAAAAATAAAAAGAAGGGAGGAAAACAAACAAAATAAATGAAGGCTATATGGAAGTGCAGAGGAAAGAAATTACTCTCTACTTCCCACAAATGAGCGATGATTGACCACGTCCTTGAAGCAAGGCCTCAACGCACGCAGCCGGTGTTCGAGAGGAGGACCGACGTTTCCCAACGAGAGCCCACCCCTCCCCTCCTCTTCCTGTCTCCACTTTTATTGCTGAGTATGACATTACATGGTATGGAATATCCCTTTGATTGGTTTAGGTCAGCTGCCCTAGTGATGTTTCTCTCCTCACTTTTTGCCCACCCCCTAGGAGGGTTAGAGAAAGGCCCAATGCTGTGCCACTGCTGCTCAGCAGTTGACACAACACTGGTGTGATAACACTGCTGTTCCAGCTACAAGTACAGAGTACAGCACTGTAAGGGCTGCTGCCGGGAAAGTTAACGTTCCAGCCAGACCCAGTACAGTTGTCCAGAGATGTTGTGGAATCTCTGCCTTTGGAGATACTCAAAGCTTGCTTGGACAAGATCTTAAGCAGCCTGTTCTAATTAATCCTGCTTTTTTGAGCAGAAGAGGTTGGGCTAGGTGATCTCCAGAGGTATATTCCAGCCTCAAGCATTCTATCCTGTAAAAGAGCTTTGTACCACCCTTTTGAATTGGAATTTGTTCCCGAACCTTTCTTTAGGGAGATGATTTGCTGATTTGAACGTAAAATAACTGCAGTTCCTTGTCGTGCTGAGTAGCATTTAAATAGCGATTAATCATTGGAAAAAAGGTAAGATGGGCTGCTAAAAGGTAATGTTCTGTGTTGTAAAGTCTCCCATCTTAGATAATGTTCCTTGTTCTGGAAGTCTCAAGTACAATTGGGCAATTTTCTATGTAGAAAGAAGGGAAATAATCTCAAAAGCAAGCCAAAAAACTGTATATTTGCTGAGACAAGTGAAAGTTTTTTACATTTATCAGGTGTTGAGAGGACAAATCCATTAAGTTTCTCTGAAAACACCGTATTTTGGAATATGATAATGATTCCATAGCCTGTGCCAGATGCATTCAGACAGTTGTGCTTTGCATTAGCTTTTACTTAAGAAAGAGCAAACAATTGTATTTTTTATGGATATTACAAGAAAGACGAAATAAATGATTACATTTAAATAGACAGAATAGAGCTAAAACAAGAATATTTTAAATGTCTGTAGAGAACAATATACAGTATTTCAAAAATGACTGAAATGGTGCCATATGCGTGACTAAAGTACTTCCCAATCCTTATTTGCAATTAGATTGCATACATTTTTAAATGTGCTTCAGCTAAATACAGAGACAGAATTTCAGAGACAAAAGGTCAGTTCTTGTGGTCTGTTTTGTTGCTTATTTTTAGTACACTGATACTGCAGCAGTTATACTAACAACTTAAAATACTATGTTCTGAATGACAACTTGGGTTGCTAACAGTAACCAAGTAAATAGAAGACAGGCTTGATTATTATTATTGTTATTATTGTTGTTTATTGCCTGTATTGGGCTTATGTGGCAAGATTTTGTTTATGGGGTGGCAGAACTTCAGGATTGGTTGCTGTGAGAAGGGTCTAGAAGCTGCCACATGTTAGGGAAGAATCAGTTCCAGCTGGTTGCAACAGGGCCCCACTGCTGGCCAAAGTTGAGCCAATGAGTGACACTGGTAGCATCTCTTTTGAGGGTATATATTTACGAAAGGAAAAACATGTTGCACAACAGCAGTTGGGAGAGAGAAGTGAGAAAATGTAGGAAAAAACCCTACAGACACCAAGATCAGTGAAGAAGGTGCCAGAACAGAAGTTTCCCTGCAGCCTGTGGAGAGAACAATGGTGGAGCAGGCTGTCCCATGCAGCTTGTGGTGTACCACGGCAGAGCAGATATCCATGCTGAGAGCCCAAGCTAGAGCAGGGGAAGAGGGTGAAGATGAAGGAGCAGTAGATGATGAAGCCATTGTGGACTGACCACAACCCCTGTTCCCCTCTGCTGCTTGGTGGTGTGTGTGTGTGTAAGTAGAAAAGGATTGATTAGGGGAAAGGTGTTTTTAGTGTATCACTATTCTACTCTGTTAGTAGTTGGCAATAAATTACATTAATCTCCATATGCTGAGACTGTTTTGCCTGTGACAGTAACTGGTGAGCAATCTCCCTGTCCTTCTCATCAGTTGAGCCCTTTTTTTTTAATCATATTTTCTCCCTCTGTTCCCTTGAAGAGGGAGGGGTTTGAGAGATTGGTGAAGCTTAGCTGTCTATCAGTGTGAAACCACCACAATTTCCCCATCTTGTTCATTATGTTTAGGTGCTGTATTGTCTTAACTCTGTTTGTGGGGGTATTGAGACTGGAGGCACAGGAGTGGTCTGTAAAACCAGGCTTTCTTTTTCTTAACTGTTGCATTGTTGTGTTTTGTTTGTTTCCCCTTTTCCTGCAATAAACTTTATAAGAGACAATAAGGCCCAGCTTCCTTGGTTAAATAAGAGCTTAGGTAAAGGGGGGGGGGGCGGGGAGCAGCGGGTAGCAAACATTAACAACTAAGTGGAGAATGAGGTTGAAAGGAGGAGTGACAGAAGTACAGTATTACTTCTTACTCTCATGCTGCTGATTAATGGTTATCACTAGATTCCCTTAGGTATTTTTTTCCAAGGCACTGTTTAGTCTTCCCAGCTCTCATCATCCATCAGTTACCTAAAAATTTGGTTCAGTTACTGTTCAGTTCTGGAATATGGCTTTCTTTTACAGGTGGTTGGTGTTTCTGCTGTGCTAGGCACAGGACTGGATGACTTTTTTGTTCAGCTTTCTAAAGCTGTAGATGAATATGAGAGGTAAGGTGATGCTTTGGTTCCTGACCCTCTGAATACTTGCTGAAGTTACTGATTCATGAACACGCTCCTTTGATTTGAAGGAATGTTCACTTTTCAAGTCAAGGTAACATAATGTTTATAATGCTCTTAAATCTAAGAGTCAGCATGAAATGAAGCAATTAAAATAATCTATGCAGTGGTGAATTTTTTTTTGTGCTATTCAGTGATAAAAACTAAAAGCCAGCTATGCCAGCAAACTTGTGAAGTTAGGTTTTTGATCTGGTTCCGTATGATGATCAGCTTTGTATTGCCCTTGGAAAGAAGTAGATAGAGAAGGCAAGCTAGTTGAAATTCAAGAATTCTTTGAGAATGTGCTGTTACTGGATTCCTCCTCATGAAATACTGCCAGACTGCTCTATAAAATTAGAAAGCAAATCCATTAACTTGGGTTGCATGGAAATAGCTAAGACCATAGATCACTGTCAGAGGAAAATATATCATGCTGGTTCAGACAGCCTGAGCAAGGCTGCTACAACTTCATGTCCCCAGATCCAACCAGTAGTGAGGCTGGAGGTGTACTCCCAGTAGGTATATGCACATAAGGCATATGTATACACCACATAAATGTATACATCAAGCCGTGCAGATCGGATGGATACAAAGAGCACTCACATGAGCTTAGCTTCAGTGGCCTTATTCTGTCCCCATCTCTGAGCAGGAAGAATGTCTGTTAGTGGGAATTTATGTACATATGTACAACGTGGATCCCTCCAGCAGCTAGGCTCTGAGTAGCTTCCTCCGGATCCCTTTCTCGCAGTTGCTGCCACCTGGATATATGAGTCTTTGAGACCCTAGCCCATCTCTGGTTGATGATACAGACTATCTCCCACTATCTCCCATGCACTTTCTGGGATTCCTCTGGTTCCAGTAGCTGACTCCCATGTGCTTTTGCCCCTAGAGATACACAGGCACTCCAACACCCATAGGTGTCCAACTCCCTGTTGCACTGGCTCCCAGACCACTTCACCTACCTTCCAGCTGCTCTGGCTTGATCTATCCTGCTCTTCAGCTAGTTAAGTTTGATCTTCGCTAACAATCACACACTCACTGATGAACCTGCGCTTGCATAGTCACTGATACCACAGACTCCTATACACACATGTACACAGAGCAAGAGTCTTCTCTTATTAGAAAGTATTGGAAGGTGGAGTTTAATAAGGTGGTAGGACAGACTGTTTTTATCAGGTGCAGGGCATGACCAGACAAGCATGCTGATTAATTACTGCTTACCTATGAACAGAGCCTGTTATTCCCTTATCCCTCTATATCTCATGCTTGTTTCTCCCCCAGTCTCAATCCCTCCCTTTTCCTGCCTTTGATTCCTTCTCTAAACATTGCATAATAAATCCCATGCAATCCCCAGATGCTCTTTTCCGGAACCCCATAATGTGTCCCACACACTTAGGCAGCCACCCCCATCCTCATAAGGTGATCCAGATAGCTATTCCTTATGACTCATGATAATGGATTTCATGCCTGGACCATGGGGGTTGACGGCCCTCCTGTGATGTGCTCGGGAGTAGGTGAGCAGGATATGTGTTGTCTTCCTCTAAGAGTTCCCACTGAACTGTCTCAGGATGCACAGGTGCTGGCAGAGAAAGCTATGTCGGTAGTTAGAGGAGAGTAAGTGATCTGCTGTTTAGGTATGGTAGTGAAACAGCTACCTCTATTGGGCTGTTTTTTTTAATTATTATTTTATTAGTATTATTATTTTATCCAACAAAAATGTGTGAGAAAGGTTTGGCATTTTAATGAAGTATGTTTGTTTGGTTTTCCTTATTATGCATCCTCTAGTTTCAGAATCCAAATGCAGGTAAAAGTATGATTTGTCTTTTCAAAACCTCTCTCAAGCATGATAAGCCTAAAAAAAAATTGTTTGGGATAGCAATAAACCTCCAAAATGATCCATACTTAATATGAATGATGTATTAATTGAGAGTGAATGCATTCTGTGTATTTATCTTTGCAGGGAATATCGCCCAGAATATGAGCGTCTGAGGAAAACATTGGTAAGCATTTTTAACTATTGTATACTGAGGCAGTGTATCTTGAGGATCAATTTTATACGTACAATTGCCTCTGCATTTGGAGGATCTAACATTTCATTTACTATTCATACATGGTGTGGAAAAAGTGTTCCTGAAGCTCACAATCAGTCTTTTTCCCCAGGCTTGGTGGAGCATATCTTTGCAAAAATGCAGATGTTTTGTAAAATAGATGTTGATCAATGTTCTAGTGCTAAATAATTCAAGTTTATTAGGGCAGATTGTGAGAAAATGATTGTGGTATTTTCTGTTCAGAAGGATACTTTGGTGGTGGTGGTGGTGGTGATTTTTAAAAAAAAAAAAAAAAAAAAAAAAAAAAAAAAAAACTTTCCAAGGTGGTTCGTTAAGAATATCGCTGCATCTTTCTGCACCAGTCAAGTTTGCTGTTTTGACTGAGACAATTAATAATGAAGACTGGAGTACCAAAATGAGTAGCTTTGCTTATCTTGAGTTCTGATTGTGCAAGGGTAGTTCTCTGCAGGCACAACTTCACCAAGTTTGTTTTCCAGATGCTGCTGAAAATTTTCATTAAGTTCATGCTGGAGGTTGTTTTCCATGCTTAAACAAAAGTTCTTTGTAACTTTCAGTGTTTATGTCCAGTGGAAGAAGGGACGGGCAACTCGGGGAGAGTACAAGGAAGTTGCCAGTTTATGCAGAGAAAAAAACAGGAAATCTAAAGCCCAACTGAAGCTCAATCTGGTCACTATGGTTAAGGATAACAAAAAATGTTTTTAAAAATATATTGGCAGTAAAAAGAGGGCCAAGGAGAATCTCCATCCTTTACTGGACACGGGGGAACATGACTACTGAGGATGAGAAGGCTGAGGTTCTTAATGTCTTCTTTACACCTGTCTTTATTAGTCAGACCACTTATCCTCAGGGTACTCAGCCTCCTGAGCTGGAAGTCTGGGACGGGGAGAAAAAGAAACCACCCACAGTTCAGATGGAAACAGTTAGAGACCTGCTGCTCCACCTGGACTGTCACAAGCCCATGGGGCCAGATGGGATCCACCCGAGTGTGCTGAGGGAGTTGGCAGATGTGATTGCTGGGCTGCTTTTCTTCATCTGTCAGCGGTCCTGGTCATCTGGAAAGGTCCCGGATGACCAGAGACTTGCTAATGTGACACCCATCTATAAGAAGGGTCGTAAGGAGGACCTGGGGAACTACAGGCCTGTCAGCCTGACCATAGTGCCAGGAAAGATGACAGAACGGGTCATCTTGAATGCAATCCTACAGCATATGTGGGACAACTGGGGGATCAAGCCCAGTCAGCATGGGTTCATGAATGGCAAGTGCTGCCTGACCATCCTCATCTCCTTCTATGACTGGGTGACCCACCTGGTGAATGACAGAAAGGCTGTTGACATAGCCTGCCTAGATTTCGGCAAAGCTTTTGACACATTGTCCCACAGTATTCTCCCGGAGAAGCTGGCAGCCCATGGCTTGGACAGGTGCACTCTTTGGTAGGTTAAAAACTGGCCAGGCCCAGAGAGTAGCGGCGAACGGAGTGAAATCCATCTGGTGACCAGTCACCAGTGGTGTTCCCTGGGGGTCGGTGTTGGGGCTCATCCTCTTTAATATCTTTATCGATGACTTGGATGAGGGAATTGAGAGCACCCTCAGTAAGTTTGCAGATGACACCAAGGTGGGGGAAAGTGTCAAGCTGCTGGGTAGAAAGGCACTGCAGAGGGACCTGGACAGGATGGGTTGATGGGTAGAGGCCAATGGGATGAGGTTCAATATGGCTCAGTGCTGGGTCCTGCACTTTGGCCACAACAACCCCATGCAACGCTACAGGCTTGGGGCAGAGTGGCTCGAAAGCTGTGCGGAGGAAAAGGATCTGGGGGTGTTGGTCATTGCTTGCCTGAACATGAGCCTGCAGTGTACCCAGGTGGCCAAGAAGGCCAATAGCATTCTATGTCACAGGATGGCTTGTATGAGGAATACTGCAGCCAGCAGGACAAGGGAGGTGATCATCCCCCTATACTCTGCTCTGGGGAGGCTGCACCTCAAGTACTGTGTTCAGTTTTGGGCCCCTCACTTTAAGAAGGACATCCAAGCCCTGGAGTGTGTCCAGAGAAGGGCTATGAAGCTGGTGAAGGGCCTGGAACCCAAGTCCTATGAGGAGTGGCTGAGGGAACTGTGGTTGTTTAGTCTGGAGAAGTAGAAGCTTGGGGAGACCTTATTGCTCTCTCCAACTCCCTGAAAGGAAGGCATGGGGAGCTGGGGGTCAGCATCTCTTCTTACAGATAACTAGTGATAGGACAAGAAGGAGCGGCCTCAAGTTGTGCCAGGGAAGGCTTAGGTTGGAAATTAGGAGAAATTTATTCTCAGAAAGTGCAGTCAGGCATCGGAACAGGTTGGCTGGGGAGGTGGTGGCATCACCATCCCTGGCGGTGTTTAAAGAAAGGTTGGACGTGGTGCCTAGGAACATGGTTTAGTGGGTGATATTGGTGGTAGGGTGATGGTTGGACCAGATGATCTTGGAGGTCTTTCCCAACCTTTATGATTCTGTGATTTAGTTGTAATATAAGACATGCTTGTTGACTTCACCACCCCACCCCAGAGGACAGACTGCAAGTATTGGGAGAAATAAGTTTTGAAAATGTTCATAAGCCAAATGTAACTTCGTACCCACAGGAGAAAGTTCAAAATAAACAAAAGAGAGCTGGAACACTTGTGGAAGGACATGGGCACCGTGTGTATGCAGGGCAACACACTTGCAGGTATTTTAACTAGCAATATTACGTTTATTGCAGAAGTTCTCTGAAGAGCCTGCCTTGAAAAGTAGCATGGTGCTTTTCTGTCTTCACTGTAAAAGCATAATAGCAACTTCATCTTAGTGGAGTGGGATGTCAGTTCCTGGGGATGGGTCAGACTTAGCTCTCCCATGTGTTAATCACACACATGAGAAGAGGAAACCCTAGTGTGTAGGTAAAACAATGGGCATACTGTGAATAATCAAGTATTTTAGAAAAGGTGAAATAGTCAAAATGGACAATGAGAAAGCTCTGCTCTTGGCTGAGCTGTTACCTTATATGAGTTGTTCAGTATGGTGTTGATACAGCCTGTCCTGTATCTTTGGAACCTATAAGTAGCTTTCTGTCCCTTTAGAGTAGGTACTCGTTTTTGTTGTATGTAAATAGAAGTTGTCAGGGAGAGAGCTAACTTACTGTTAGTGTGCTGTTTTGTGTATAGCCATTTCTGTTCCTTCCAAGGGTCTGATGATGCTTCAGCAATGGGTCCCTCTGAGCTGATCCTAACACGAGGAACTCTTGATGAAGAAGAAGAAGAGAGAGAGAGTGATACTGATGACATTGACCATGAAGGTAAGGGAAGGAGAGATCTGTTCTGATCTAAAAGCTGCTTGTCTAGGCATGAAATATTATCTGTATTTCAATAGCTGTATTAGCTGTAACAAGAGCCTAGGAGACGAGCAAACGTTTGGTCACCTAAATATAAGTGTATGAATTTATAGCAGTAGCCCACCCGCACTGCTCAGTCCAGTGATTCCACACTGTATTCTTTGTGAAAGTTCAATTGTAAATTGTGTATTCAAGTAATTATTTTTAATACAACAATGCATAAAACAATATGTTTTTACCAGAGAACTTGTTATGTTTGGACCATGCATGCAGTGACCCCCTGAACCTGTTCAATGCACGTTTCATCTTCTTTATGGTCCTCCTGTTCCCATCCCTGTCTTTCTTCCCTATTCCTGTCACTCTGTTCTTAAAACAATCTTTTAAGTTCTTAACAGAGTGTGATACTGTGTTTAGATAGCTCACAGACTATCTTCGTACTTACCCTGTTACATTCATATTTAGGATCACCTCTTTCCTCTCGCTTGTAATGAAATTGGAGACCAAGTAGACTTTGTGTCACTCCGACTAGCCTGACTGTAGCTTTCTTTAGGAACAGAAGTAGAATGAATGCTGAAATAGTGAACTGTGTTGTTTGTTTGTTTGTTTTCTCTCAGTTACTGAGGAGAGTCATGAAGAACCAGCCTTCAGAAATTTTATGCAAGAGACACGGATGAAATACCAGAGAAGAAGCAATCAGAATGAATGAGACCCTCAGAAATAAAGGGTTTGGAATGCATTGAAATGGAATTAACAGTAAAGAAACAGCATAAAGAAACTTGAATGGAACCATGCATGAAGTCTTACCTCTATGAACAGCTCCCTGTGATACATTGAGACTGTATCTATCTTTCTTCCTGCAGTAACTGTTGGTCATATGAGTAGAAGGTTTTATATCCAACTGACTGTATATTTGGTTATCTGCCACTGTGACTTCATAAACCTGAAGGAAACGGATTGCACTTTCTTGTGTACCGAATTGTTTAGATATGTCTGGTGAGAGCTTAGATTTTGAGTTTTGAGAGCATTATAATCTTACTGGTTTCCAGAAGTGCAGTGTGTTCACCTCATGCAGACAGGTGTGTGGTACATCCAGGACAGAAGCAAAACTTCCACAGCATGAAATGCCTGATATGTAAGTGTTCTTTTTTTTTTTCTGAGATAGTGATCTAAAGGGCAACTCTTGTGTTTTGTTCCCTGTCCCCCCCCCCCAGGTATTATGGTTTTGGAGATAAAAATGTAAGGTCTTTTAGAGAAGTAGACAAGCTTCATTTAGTCTATAAATAATTGAAAGCAAAGTAGTTTAATAATATTCCATCAACCTAGTGTTTGATACTTTATTTTTAATTAAATATATTTTATGAAGTAACAAATGTGTGATGGTTAATAGCAGTTTCCATTTCACCTTTCTAATGCGAGAAATTTTTTCTGCCCTTACAGCACTTAGAGCCCACCCATCTGGATGCACAGCAAATGCATTTTACTTGCATTACATAGACACAATACAGATGACTCTTAAGAAAATACTGAGTAAATAAAATTCCCATGAGAACTGGCTTGATTCTCAGTAGACTAAGAACTGAAGCATGCGTGGCTGTGTAACGGCTGTACATATCTGTATGTAACTTAAAACCAAGGAGTTTCTGTAGATGAGTGTTTCTATGACATGTAGATAAATACTTGGACATGGGCTAATACTCGTTTTCTTGATAGATACCAGTGGGGCACACGTGTTCTCTTGTCGTTTACCATTATCAACTCTGGAATCTTTTCCTTTTTACTGTGGGCTTGCTAGAAGGAGACTTCTCAGTGAGGCTCTGGCAGCTGGATCTGCTAGTACAAGTTGTACAGGTCTGTGGAAAAATAATTTTTGTGAATTTTACAAGCATAGATGGGGCAGGAGGACACAGACAAGCAGCTGTTAAGTGCCACCTCTGATATGGTTACTGCTTTTACTAAAGCAGAGCTTTCCAAGAGCATCACGATTTCAAATTTAGATAGCATGTCTTACTAGGTTCGGTCTAGTTTACCAGAAGCAAAGCTAAAACAAAGTGAGTATTATCCTTCTATTTAAATTCACCTTTTAAAGTATTCTTCCTGCAGACTACTGTTCGTGGTTTAGCTACTTGATTTGCATGAAAGAGACACAGACATTTCTAGTAACTAGCATCCTGATTGAAATTTCCTGTAGTCTGAGAACAAGAATTTTACGTGGTGCCTGTCAGTTTAAAATCTCTTGGCTTCTACGAAGGCTAACATGTCAAAACAACTAGGAAGTAGACTAAATTTCAGTAAAGACACTGAATAGAAAAGGTCCTCTTCTCAATAGGAGAAGAGCTTCACAGAACAAAAGCTCTGTTTCCTGTAGGGTTCCCTACATACTTGTTCAGTGATTGCAGGCTTTGAGTGGTCCCCTCGGGTCCAATATCGCACGAGTGTTGTGGTTCAGAAAGTACCTTCACTTACCTTCCATCTTGTGCCCGCAGGAAACCTACTTCAGCGTCAAATAAACCCCCACTGAAGCATCCCCGACTCATGCCGGTAGGACTATCCTGTTGTGGCTGTCCCTGTACTTGGCTCTGGTGAGGCCACACCTCGAGTACTGTGTTCAGTTTTGGGCCTACAAGAAGATCCAGGTGCTCGAGTGTGTCCAGAGAAGGACAACGAACCTGGTGAGGGGTCTGGAGAATAAGTCTTACAAGGAGCGGCTGAAAGAGCTGGGATTCAGTCTGGAAAAGAAGAGGCTCAGGGGTGACTTTATCGCACTCTATAGATACCTTAAAGGAGGCTGTAGCAAGGTGGAGGTTGGTCTGTTCTCCCACGTGATGGGAGATAGGATGAGGAGGAATGGGCTAAAGTTGCACCAGGGGAGGTTTAGGCTGGATATTAGGAAAAACTTCTTTACCAAAAGGGTTGTTAGGCATTGGAATGGGCTGCCCAGGGAAGTGGTTGAGTCACCGTCCCTGGAGGTCTTAAAAAGACATCTAGATGTAGAGCTTAGTGATATGGTTTCGTGGAGGACTTGTTAGTGTTAGGTCAGAGGTTGGACTACGTGATCTTGGAGGTCTCTTCCAACCTAGATGATTCTGCGATTCTGAAAATCCAGAAACAGTACGATGCTTAGAAGAACTTAACCTGTGGAGGAGAAGGGCCGTCTCTTGTTAGGCAACAGGTTTGAAAGGCTGGTTTCCCCACCCCCCTGTGCATTTTGAAGAAGGCAGTCTCTAATCTGATGCAATCTAAATGAATCTAAGCTGTAGATTGTTATTTCCATAAGCTGTAAATGAACTTAATGTGTCTTTTAAATTGAGGCTCGTGTGCATGCGTTTGGCTTGTCCCAATAGCTGTTGTGGATAATGGCTCACGTGCCCAAAGACTTCTTGTGCTGATGTTGGATCTGCCCCTTGGTAAAGGAACACATCCCATGTGTTCAGCTTTTCTTCCTTACCATGTCGTATTTATTTATTTTATTTTTTTTTATTCTGAAAGAAAGGGGGGGATTTTCATTCGTCTCTCTGTGAGCGTTTCTAATCAGGCTGCAGTAAATACACGTGAGTAGGCTGCAGCGCGTACTGGACAGTATCAGAGTGGTACTCTGCTAGCAGTGTAGAGCCAGGTGAAGGTGTCCAGGGTAAGGGCTTGTTCTGACTCAAGTTGAACGGAAAGTTTGAGAAGTTGAGCATCCCGGGGGATGTTTGTAGGACTATTGTTAGACAATAAAAGTTCAGATGGCTGTTGACGAAGGGGATTTTGTTGGCTCTTTTAGATAGCTGTTCCTGCCGAAGATTGCATCGGTCACAAAAGGTAGTAGTAACCTTGCAGTTTCTATGTTCTGTAGCGTCTGTAGCAAAGTACACTGGCAGATGAATAAATGAGCAGGTACAAATACATATGACTCTATAGCTGAGATAAAATAACATGCAGTTTCTTCTTTGTTTTATCTTTCAAAGCACGTTGTTGCTGAGCGACTGAGCTTTTTGCTCTTGTTACTGAGGAAAGGAATGGCTGTGCTTCTTCCCCTCTCATCCCTCTTTTTTTAAATTTTTTTTTTGTTTTCTCTCCTCTTCTCCCTCGATGACAGAGACTTGAAATGTTTTCCTCAGATGTCCACGTGAAAATTAAAAATTAAAAAAATGCTGATGGAGAGCACTGACAGAATTGGGTGACATTTTCAAGGTAGAGGAGGGCGAAGAATGTGGAAATTCCTGGTACATCAGTGGTGCTCTGTTAACAAAACTGACATACATACCACTTGCTGTTTCTAGTTTTTTGGTTTGATTTTCCTTTCAGTAGTCTCCCCAAAGGCTTTTGTGGACACATTGTGTATCTTTTCTGTTCTTCCAGTATTCATCTGTCAGGAAAGACGACCATGAAATCCGAGGGCTGTGGACAACCATCTACCAGGTAGTTGTTGCAGACACCTTCGGTCATGTTATTTGTGCTGTTAGCTCGCCCTTTCTTTTATATTGAGTTGATTTATTTTTTGCAGCGCTATGTTTGCAGTGATAGCGTTGCTGCCAAGGTATTTTTAATTAAAACGATCTTAACTGTAGTAGTCAATTCACAGAGTGTGGGTTTGTGTAATGACTCCCATTGAAGAAAGCTTCTTCAATGCTGTATGTTTTCTTTAAAAGGTGAATATTAGTTTAATGTGCAGTTACTCCACAACTGCCCAAAGCAGCGATAGTGAGAAGCCCACTTCCAGCAGCCGTTCCCAACGCAGGGATGGATGCAAGGATGGATGGACACTGCTTGATGCCTTGCCCACCAGGGGAAGGGGAGAATGACTGGGCAGGGAGCTCCACCGCAGCCCTCCCTCTCTCCTGGGAATCCTGACAGCAGTTTAATAAAGTTTGCTTTCTGGCCCGTGCCCCCTTTGCTGGTGGCAGCTCCAGGAAGTGGCTGTCGCAGTGTGTGTGGGTGCAGCTTCGGTAGTGGGGTGGGTGTGGAGGGGGCAGGGGCTGGGGGGTTGGCCTCGTGTCGGTCACAGCCCCCTGCTGTCTTTGCTCCCCAGGCTCCCCAGGGACTGCTCTGTGGGGCGGGGACTGCTTGTGGAGGCGCAAGTGTGTGTGGAGGCTGGGGGTTTCTGACAGGACCCCCAGGGCAGGGGAGGGTGTTGGGGAGGCCGGGTGCTGCGGAATTGGCAGCCAAGCCAGGGAAAGTCCACGCGGGGATGGCAGGGGGTGGCAGGCACGGGTCTGTGGGCGCTGGGCTGCAGGACGGGAAGCCTGAGGCTGGCTCTGCAGTGTTCAAGCCGCTGCTTGCTTCTCCCGGAGCAAGCTGGGAGTTGTGGTCGGCGGGCTCTGAACATCCCATTGGTCACATTGGGTTTGCTATTATCTCCCTGCCTTTTTGTCCTGGTAGAAAAAGTATTGTTTCAGGTTACTGTCGTGCAGCTTCCCAGCTTTGAGCCGCATGTTGCTCAGGGCAGATACTTCTTCCCTGACGCGTCGTGGGATGCAAATTTCTGCTGCTTTCCTTTGTGCTTTCTCCGGGAAAACGGTCTGGGAAGCCATGCCTGCCATACTCGGGACGCCACCTACTGGTGGGAATTGGGTACTACAGACAGCGCCGCGCATGCACCTTGGCACCCGCCCTCTGCCGCCACCAGCTGCTGGAGAGTGGGTACTGCAGGTGGCACCGCGCATGCGAAATAATGCACGCGGGCGCACTCTGCCGCCATCTCGTGGTTGGAATTGTGTACTGCAGGCGGGGCTGTGCTGCGCATGCGCGGTGGTGCACGCGGGCATCATCTGCTGCTGGGATTTGTGTACTGCAAGCGGCGCTGTTCCGCGCATGCGCAGTGGCGCCACGGGTGCCGTCTGCATCCACCTGCTGCTGGGAATTGGGTACTGCAGGCGATGCGGCGCTACGCATGCGCAGTGACGCCCGCGGTCGCCCTCTGCCGCCGCCTGCTGGTGGGAAGTGCGTACTGCAGGCGGAGCGGCGCCGCACGTGCGCTGTGGCGTCCGCGGGAGCCCTCTGATTCCACCTGCTTATTACATTTTTTTTTTTTTTGATGTGTAATATCCTATGCTCCTAGATTTTTCTTCCTATGTTAAGAAAGTGTTTGAGCTAATTCCAGTTAAAAATAATTCAGTTACTTGCTTGGTCATATTGTCCTTTCAATATTAAAAGCTGCAGCAAAAGCATGGTGATTGTTGCTTCCAGAGAAACCCCAGTTCTTTTGTCTGCACTCTGCATGTTGTTCATATAACCTAGGGAAAAAAAAATAAACGAAAGAACAAACAGTAAAAAACACAGGTGCTTCTCCCGCTCTCTTCCTACTTTCTTGTGCTTTGCCCCTCTCCTTTCCCAGGTGATTGGGTTTGGGTGCTGGGTGGGACCAAAAGGGTTATGAGCCCCAGGCATGCCATCAGAGAGCTCATTCTGCCTGGGCTGCCCTTTGGGGTAAGTGCCTTGTTTTTCCTTCAGTCAGTTGCAGGGTTCTCTAGGCAGGCTGGAGTCTATGGATTTCTAGTTTTTTAAGTGCTTGGAATTCACTTAATACAGGGATATTTAGCACAGGTTGCTAAAGAGGTTCTTTAGGTGGGTCAGAGCCTATGGACTGATGTGTTTCCAAGTAGAGACCCGTAAGCCCATCTTTTTGAGGTGGTAACGAGTAGGATCTGTGATAGTAAAGCAATCTAGTAGTAGGTGCCTGTATTGCATGCAGCTCTTCTTCAGGTGAGTAATTGTTATAGCATGTTTATGGATAGGATGATGATGTTACTTTGTGTGTTTGTGGTTCCAGGTCCCTTACGATTTTTGCAGAATTATAGGGCATATGCTACGTAGTATACTATCCAGTACATTGATTCTGGTCAGGGCACACACTTTACTTCTAAAATAATAAAATTATTATGTCAATCATTAGGTATTCAGTGGGAATACCATACTCTGTGGCACCCACA
This sequence comes from Netta rufina, assembly GCF_964035555.1. Taxonomy (NCBI): domain Eukaryota; kingdom Metazoa; phylum Chordata; class Aves; order Anseriformes; family Anatidae; genus Netta; species Netta rufina. The sequence continues at coordinate 121,772,260 of NC_140125.1, forward strand.
AAGCTCAGGGAAAGTAGAAAGAATGAATCAAATGATAAAACAACAATTGGCTAAGTTAATGATGGAGACACAAATGCACTGGACAAAATGCACTTACCATTGGCACTTTTAAGCATAAGAACTAAACCACGCAGTGGGACTGGATTATCACCATATGAAATGTTATATGGTATGCCTTATTCTGAAGGGATGCCTCTAGGGAACAATGTAGTTGAGGACTGTATCATCCAGAAATACGTAATTACTATTGGAAGGAGATTACAAGAGCTAAGAGAAATTGGATTGATGGCTCAAACATCACCTTTAGGATTTGCTATTCATAAGATACAACCAGGAGACAAGGTCTTAATAAAAACCTGGAGGGAAGAATCATTGAACCCCTGATGGGAGGGACTGTACCTTGTTTTACTTACTCCTGAAAGAGCTGTGAGAACAGCAGAAAGGGGTTGGACCCACGCATCCAGAGTAAAGGGACCAATAACTACTGAAGCTTGGAGGGTTGAGTCCACTCCTAGGGAACTGAAACTAAGGATAAAGACGGACTAGTATTCTGGCAACAAGGCTCTGCATGAATTAAGGGCACCAGATAAAGGGGACAAGCCTGAAGGGAGGAAAGGGAGAAGGCAAGACCCGGGGCAGGACCCTCCACTACGGTGTGTATGGTCTACCGAGGGAGGCAACCCCTATGGATATTGACTGCTGAGTGAGAGGGCCTTGACCGGACTTCTCCCGCACTAAGGTCAGGTTGTCCCAAGAAAATAACATAAGAACCTATTTTTTCAAACCCATATAAAATTGTGATTCGTTTTCCAGGAGCTGGATCACCCCGACAGGCTGAACGGTAACACAAGCCCGAATTGACCCTGAAAGCCGGCCCAGCCCCTTGATTGAAGGTGTTTGCCTATTATGATCCAGCTGCATGGGCAGAAGATGGATCCTGGGGCTATAGGACCCCAATATATATGCTTAATAAAATAATTAGGTTACAAGCTGTAATAGAAGTAGTTGTAAATAAAACCGGAGATGCACTTGGATTAATTGCAAAGCAAAATACCAAGATGAGAACTGCTTTGTATCAAAATCACTTAGCCTTGGATTATTTACTAGCACAGGAAGGAGTTGTCTGTGGAAAATTTAACCTTAGTAATTGCTGTTTAAAGATTGATGATGGTGTTTCTTCCTAGTAGCTGGTAGAATGCTATGTTCTGGCTTAGGATGAGAAGAGTGCTGATAACATGCTGATGTTTTAATTGTTGCAGAGCAGTGCTTACACCAAGCCGAGGTTGTTTCAGCTTCTCACTCTGTCCTGCCAGCGGGCAGGCTGGGAGTGCAGCAAACTGGCCAAAGGGGGAGGAGGGCTGGACTGCTCAGGGTTAGGCTGGGCATCGGTCAGCAGGTGGTGAGCAATTGCATTGTGCATCACTTGTTTTCATACACAGCAGTAGTAGTACTATTATCATCATTATTGTCTTTATTATTACTGTTATTATTATTTACCTGTCTTTATCTCAACTCACAGGCTTTACTTTCCTATTTCTCTCCCCCATCCCAGAGAGGGAGGGGGGAGGGTGAGTGAATGGCTGTGTGGTGTTTAGCTGCTGGCCGGGTTAAACCACAACAGACGGAAAAGCTGTAAGTGAACTTGTAAAAGACATGAAGAACATTGCATATGTCCCAGTTCAAACTTGAAATGGAATCAATCTAGGAGGATTATGGGGGGACTTTATGGGCGGTGATTGGTTTGCTAAAATAAGGATGGTTTTACTGGGGGTATGTGGAGGATTGTTAATAATTCCATGTTTAATACCTTGTATTACCAGACTAATACACTCGGTTATACAAAAAATGCAAATATCTGCGGTACCTGTTGACCCAGAACCAGGGAAAGAGAAAACCCATTCCCTGATGATAATAAAAACAAATGAAGATCCAAAATTGGTATCAATTCGACAAGTATTGACTCGATTGGAAAGGAAAACACGAATCAATACCATGAAGAAGGAGATGGCGGATTGTGAAATGTGTTCATCTGATTCGTGTCAATATGGAACAATGCTAGGGCTGCATGATATGATGAAATGTGACCTTCTGTCTTACATACTCTTGTATAACCACAAGTCTAAGAAAAACAGAGCGGTTAATGTATACAGTTCTTATATCTTGCAAAGGAATGGTCCAGCAATTTGTGTCAATAGGGGATAAGAGAACAAAGGGGTTTCAGAATAAGTGCTAACTGTTATGACTATTTCATGGGGCACTATGCAAGTCTCTGACATCCACACAAGATGAACAAAGGAGAAGGACAAGGGAAAAGCCTGGGAGGAAGACTAGAAGCCTTCAGTACGAGAGACCCCCAGAGGGACCACCGGAGACTGATACGCATGCGCCAGTGGGAGGGCTCAGATTCCAGGAACTAATTATAATAACCCTGCCTTTTCTAGGAGTAGTAATGTATATGTATTAGCCTAGGAGCATAAAAACAAGCCGCCTGATGTAACTTGTGTGCGTCTTGGTGGAGCAAAGACTCCTGGTGCACCCAGTGCTGTTTGCTTACCTCTATTCATTTAATAAATTGTAAACTTTGATTGTAATCCTATTTGGGACTTAGGGATTTATTACAACAGACAACCTTGTAAAATGCAGACAACCAGAATCCTTACTGCCATTAGGTGGAAATCACGGTGTAAGAAACACTACCACCTCAAAGAGTAAAAGCCTCAAAAGAAACGTGACTTGTAACAGGCCAGCAGCTGTGTATTTTCTGTGAAGCACCAGGTAGAGTATGAACCTGGATTGCACAGTTAATGGGGAAACAGGGGAGGGTCAAGGTCCTTGGGAGGAAAAAAAAAAAAAGTATATAAACTGTGTACGGAATTAGTAGGCACCCTCCTGCTTGTGGACGCCCACCATTGTAATCTCAAATAAAAATGCTACTTTACTGAGATCCTCTCCTGAGCCTATGTTATTTTCCAAAGATTGATTCATGGTTTTAAGGTTTCAGGGGTAGGGCACTAGGGTTGGGTTTCAGGGTAAGAGTTCTCAGGGTTTATGTTTAAGATTTTAAGTTTTTTAGATTTTTTGGATTTTTAACGGTTAGATTTTAGGGATTTGGGGGTTAAGGTTTTAAGGTTTTCAGGGTTAGCGTGTTAGGGTTTTAGAGTTTTTGGGTTGTAGTGTTGATAGTTTTTTTAGGGTTAGGGTCTTAGGGTTTTCTTTTAGGTCAGTTATTTAGGGTTAGGGTTTTAAAATTTTATTTAATTTATTTATTTATTTATTCAGGTTAGGTTCTCCAGGGTTAGGGTTTTGAGTGTCCTAATTTTTTGGGTTAGGGTTTGGAGCGTCTTAATGTTTTGGGTTGGGTTTTGAGCATCTTAATATTTTGGGCTAGTGCTTTGAGCGTCTTACGTTTTTGGGTTAGTGCTTTGAGTGTCTTGTTTTTTTTTGGGTTAGTGTTTGGAGAGTCTTCAATTTTTGGGTTTAGGTTTTGAGAGTCCTATTTTTTGGGTTTGGGATTTGAGCACCTAAATTTTGTGGGTTTGGGATTTGAACGTCTTAATTTATTGGGTTAGGAGTTTTAGGCATAGGTCTTCAGGGATTTAGTGTGGTAAATAGTTTGGGTTATGTCTGTAGGGGTTTCGAGGTTTTTTAGGGTTAGGGCTTGAGGCTTATTTGTAAGGGCGGTAAGGGCTAGGGTTACAGCGTGTGCTGTAAATGTAGTTCTCGAAAACTCGGCCTGTGATTGGCTGTGCGGCTGTCCAAGGAATGCTGGTAGGCATAGTTTTCCGGCACCAGGCTTCACCCCCAAGACCCCTCAGGATGTCCCCAATTCCCCCCAGCCCCCCTGAAACACCTCAGGACCCCCCCAAACCCCCTCAAGACCCCGCAAACCCCCTCAGGACCCCCCCAAACCACATCAGGACACCCCCAACTCCCCCCCAGCCCCCTTCACGACCCCCCAGGACCTCCCTCAGCCCCCCAAATCGCCCCTAAAACCCCTCAGAACCCCCCCAAAAACACCTCAAAATCCCCTCAGGACCCCCCCAATTCCCCCCAGGCCCCCTCAGACCCTCCAAACCCCCCAAAACACCTCAGGACCCCCACAAATCCCCACAAGACCACCCCAAATCCCCCCCAGCCCCCCTCACTACCCCCCCGGACCTCCCCAAGCCCCCCAAATCGCCCCTAAAACCCCTCATAACCCCCCCAAAAACACCTCACGACCCCCTCAGCCCCCCCCCAATCCCCTCAAAACCCCCCAGGACGCCCCAACCCCCCCCAGAACAACACAGGACCCCCGAATACCTGCTCAAACCACCCAATTCCCCCGAAATTCCCTCAAAATCCCCCCCAAAAAGCACGCCCAGGCCCTCACCGCCCCCCCGGGGGCGTACCCAGCTCCAGCGCCCACTTGAAGCACCTCGGCCTCACCGCGGCGGTCGCTATTTTGTGCAGGCTAGAAGTGGGGGCGGGCCTTAAATATGCCAGCGACGCGGCACGTGACGCGGGAGGGGCGGTGATTGGACAGCGAGAGGCGGAAGTGCGGCCCCTAGCAACGCCATAGCAACGATGACGAAAAATGGACTTCCGGGAGGCCATGCTTGGTGCCCAGAGCATGCCGGGAGATGTAGTTCTTGGACTCTGGACTTCCGGGAGGCCATGTTGAGTGCCCAGAGCATGCCGGGAGATGTAGTTCTCGGACTCTGGGCTTCCGGGAGGCCATGTTGAGTGCCCAGAGCATGACGGGAGATGTAGTTCTCGGACTCCGGACTTCCGGGAGGCCATGTTGAGTGTCCAGATCATGCCGGGAGATGTAGTTCTCGGACTCTGGGCTTCCGGGAGGCCATGTTGAGTGCCCAGAGCATGCCGGGAGATGTAGTTCTTGGACTCCGGACTTCCGGGAGGCCATGTTGAGTGTCCAGAGCATGCCGGGAGATGTAGTTCTCGGACTCTGGGCTTCCGGGAGGCCATGTTGAGTGCCCAGAGCATGCCGGGAGATGTAGTTCTGGGACTCTGGACTTCCGGGAGGCCATGTTGAGTGCCCAGAGCATGCCGGGAGATGTAGTTCTCGGACTCTGGGCTTCCGGGAGGCCATGTTGAGTGCCCAGAGCATTCCGGGAGATGTAGTTTTCGGACTCTGGACTTCCGGGAGGCCATGTTGAATGCCCAGAGCATGCTGGGAAATGTAGTTCTCAGTAACTAGGGTTGGGGTTAGGGGCTAGGGCTGGGGCTAGGGTTAGGGTTTAGGGTGAGGGTTGGGGTTATTGTTAGGGCTAGTGAATGCTGGTTCTGTGTTTACAGATGGGAATGAGCGTGCTTAAACTAATTCCATTTGAAGAAGTTTCAGTGACTTGCTTGGTGATACTGTCAGTTCAATATTAAAAGCTGCAGCAAAAGCACAGGGATTTTTGCTTTGTCTGCTCTCTGCATGTTTTTGAGATAAAGCAGATTAAAAAAAAAAAAACACAAACAAAAAAGAAAGAAAGAAAGAAACAAAAAACCATCACATGTGTAACTCTCCCGAGGACTAAAACCAGCTTGATTGCATGGTACAAGAGGCTCAACCATGTAGGTGCAGTATTACCAAGAGACTGAGCAGGTTCACCTTTTTCATCTTCAAAGGGTAAGTCTGTGACTACCTATGTTGGGGCTCCTGTGCATTCATGGCCTTTTGGCTTTTGTTGACTTCAGGGTGTTTGTTTATTTTTTTTTTTCTAGCTCTGGTCTCTGTGTTTGAGTTTTCTGCAAGGAGCTGCACTGTTTGCATGTCCATTGTGGATGTGACCTTCTCTATTTGTTTCTTGTTGCTCAGGGCTTAGGCACGGAAACTAGAATGAGGCACGAGGGAGAGTGGATGTCAGTGGGGACTCGGAGTTTTTTGGTGGACTGTGTTAGTCTGCTTCTAGAAACACCCCAGTTCTCTTGTCTGCACTCTGCATGCTGTTGAGCTAAGCCATACAAATAAGTAAAGAAACCACAGCTACTGCTCCTCATCTTTCTTTTTTTTTTTTTTTTTTGTACTTTCCCAGGTCATTGTCTTCAGTTTCCAGGTGGGACCAAATGGTAACTCAATTGCAGGTATGCCATCAGAGAGCTCCTTCTACCTGGGTTGCACTTTTGGGTAGGTGCTTTGTTTTTCCTTCAGTCAGTTGCACGGTTCTTTAGGTGGGTCAGAGTCTATGGACTGGTATGTTTTCAAGTAGAAACTGGTACGCACATCTTTGTGAGGTGGTAACTGGTAGGATCTGTCATAGTAAAGCAATCTAGTAGTGGGTGTCTGTATTGCACGCAGCTCTTCCTCAGGTGAGTAGTTATTATAGCAGTTTTACGGATAGTATGGTGATGTTACTTTGTGTGTTTGCTTTGTGGTTCTGGGTCCCTTATGATTTTTTCAGAATTACGGGGCTTTTAGAGAGTCTTTGCATGTATGTCAAATCTTATCAAAGTCACAACCTTGGTGGCAAAGTGATGGAGCAGAGTTTAGGAGAAATGTATGGGCTAGCATGCTAGTGAATGCTGGTTCTGTGTTTACAGATGGGAATGAGCGTGTTTAAACTAATTCCAGTTCAGAAAGTTTCAGTTACTTGCTTGGTGATACTGTCAGTTCAATATTAAAAGCTGCAGCAAAAGCACAGGGATTTGTGCTTCTAGAAACACCCCAGGTCACTTGTCTGCTCTCTGCATGTTGTTCAGGTAAAGCAGATTTTAAAAAAGAAAGAAACAACAGCAAAAAAAAATCACAGCTGTTGCTGTGTCTGCTCTCTTCCTACTTTCTTGAGCTTTGCCCCTCCTCTTTACCATGTGATTGGGTTTGGGTGCTGGGTGGGGCCAAAAGGTATATGAGCCTCAGGCATGGCATTAGAGAGCTTATTCTGCCTGGGCTACTCCTTGGAGTAAGTGCTTTGTTTTTCTGTCAGTCAGTTGCAGGGTTCTTTAGGCAGGCTGAAGTCTATGGATTTCAGGATTTTAAGTGCTTGGAATTCACTTAATAGAGGAATATTTAGTGAAGGTTGCTGGCTCACTGTTCTTTGGGATGGTGGGATACACTCTTGTTTTTGAGCTTTATTTTAATCTCTAGATGAATCAACCCACTTGTGTAACTCTCCTGAGGACTACCAGAGGACTAAAACCAGCTTGATCACATGCTACAAGAGGCTCAACCACGTAGTTGCAGTATTACCAAGAGACTGAGCAGGTTCACCTTTTTCATCTGTAAAGGGTAAGTCTGTGGCTACCTCTGTTGGGGCTTGTCCTGGTTTTAGTTAGAACAGAATTAATTTTCTTCCTAGTAGCTGGTGGAATGCTGTGTTTTGGCTTAGGATGAGAAGAGTGCTGATAACACCCCGATGTTTTTATTGTTGCAGAGCAGTGCTTATACCAAGCCAAGGACATCTCAGCCTTTTGCTCTGTCCTGCCAACAGGCAGGCTGGGGGTGCAGTAAGAGCTGGGAGGGGACAGACCCAGGACAGGTGACCCAAACTAGCCAAAGGGGTATTCCATACCATCTGACGTCATGCTAAACAATATATAGGGGTGGCTAGCCGGGGGGAGGGGGCCGGACTGCTCGGGGTTAGGCTGGGCATCGGTCAGCGGGTGGTGAGCAATTGCATTGTGCATCACTTGTTTGTACATATTATTATTACTTTCCTATTATCATAATTGTAACATTATTGTTGTTATTGTTATTATTATTTTGTTATTATTATTTTCCTGTCTTATTAAACTGTCTTTATCTCAACTCACGGGCTTCACTTTCCATTTCTCTCCCCCGTCCCAGAGAGGGAGGGGGGAGGGTGAGCGAACGGCTGCGTGGTATTTAGCTGCCAGCCAGGTTAAACCACGACAGTCTTTTTGGCGCCCAACGTGGGGCTCGAAAGGTTGAGATAACGGCAGATCTGACCAGAGTGTGTTAAACTAAAATTGGTGTATTAGACCTGCTTAATAGTCACTTGTCATAATGCTGATTGCTTTAATCTCAACTCTGCTGCGCCTGTTTTCCAAATTGAGTATTATAGTACATTATTTTCCGTATTTGCTCTCTGTCATGTTGTTTATCCTCTCCGGGCCCTGGTTTCAGATCATTATGGTACTGAGTGTTGTAGCAATGGCTTATGAGACGATGAGATATCTGGTCATGACTCTAACTTGGTATTTGTACTCAGTAACATCGTCGACTCTGTATTTTGGAAACTGTATCTTGGAAACTATTAGCAATTATACCTATTGTTTTTTTCCATTAGGGAGTCAATCTGTGGAGGGGAAAGGGGAAGATATTTTTTCTTACTTGATTACTCTCCCTTTCTCCTTCACCACCCCTGTATCCTCCTGGATCACTATGCCTTCCTCCTTCACCACCCTCTTACCCTCCAAGCTTGCTACAATAGCTCTCCAAGATATTGAATATCCTTGGGATACTCAGACCAGCATAGTCTTGTTATTCTGCCTCCTGAATGCACTTCAGGTTCTGCTTAAAGTTAAACAACTACTTAGGAAGCTCATCCGGAGATCTGCCCGGAGGCAGTATAGTTGTGGGTGGCAGGGAGTATGGGAGGATATGGGCAGGCATCTAGAGCAGTTGGCACCCCCAGTGTTTTGGAAATTCACCCCTGAACAACTGCAAAATCCTCAAAAACTGGCAGAATGCTTGAGAAAAAGGTGTCATGATTCTGGCAGTTCCAAAGTAACACAAATCATTGTAACATGCTGGGGCCTGGCTCATGCCTATCGAGCTGCCATTGATACTGCTATCAACTTAGTGACAGATCCAACGGCCACTGTGACCCCTACGGTGGACTCTGCAGCCGCTCCAGTCCCGGTTCCGGCAGCCGCTCCAGTCCCGGTTCCGGCAGCCGCTCCAGCTCCTGTGGCTGGGTCAGAGAAACGAGCTGTAGCAGTGCAAGTCGACCCTGCAGAGGGTATTCCAACCCCTGTGGCAGACCCTGTAACGGGGTCAGAGAAACGAGCTGTAGCAGTGCAAGCTGCCCCTGTAGAGAAGGTGAAAAAATGGTATAGAGATTCAGGTCGTTTAGAACGCAGAGAGTCTTCTGCCAAATCTAGGTATAGAGACGACGGAGACGACGACGACGCTGGGCCATCAAGGGTTCAGGAGGAGGAAGATGAGGATGCCGAAAAATCAACAGTAACTACCCGAAGCCTAAACGAGCGTGAGTTACGAGATGTGCGAAAAGATTTTGGTCGCTGTATAGGTGAGCAGCTTGTCACCTGGCTGCTCCGATGCTGGGACTCTGGAGCCAATTGTGTGGAATTAGACGGCAGGGAAGCCAAGCGACTGGGATCCCTTGCTAGAGACGCAGGCATTGACAAAGCAATTGCAGATGGAGCACAATCTCACAGCCTCTGGAGGTGTCTCCTCTCAGCTGTGAGGGAAAGGTATCCCTTCAAGGAAGAACTTTTATGTCTACCAGGCAAGTGGACCACTATGGAGAAGGGAATCCAGTACCTGAGGGAATTAGCCGTACGGGAAGTGATTTATGAGGATCCAGACCTCAGACAAACATCCAAAGATCCAGATGAAGTCAGGTGTACGCGACCCATGTGGCGGAAGTTTGTACGGAGTGCACCATCATCATATGCCAGCTCATTGGCAATAATGGCCTGGAAAGAGGATGAGGAACCCACAGTGGATGAAGTGGCTAAACAACTCCAGCAGTACGAAGAAAGTCTCTCCTCTTCCTTACAGGCCTGTGTCTCAGCTGTGGAGAAACTTTCTGAAAAGGTTCACCAACTTGAAGAGAATCTATCATCCTCCCCACCTGAACCAACCAGTGTCCACCGACCAAAAGAGAACACTGTGGAGAAACTTTCTGAAAAGGTTCACCAACTTGAAGAGCGATTATTCTCCTCCATACCTGTACAGAGCAGTGTCTCAGCTATCAGGGGTAGGCGTTCATCCACACAAGGAAGACGATATGGTGGGTACTCACCCCGTGCCACCCTGTGGTTTTACTTACGAGACCATGGAGAGGACATGAGAAAATGGGATGGAAAATCTACTGCGACCCTAGAGGCACGGGTACGTGAGTTGCAAAAGAAAACAATCAAGAAAAAGGGATTCTCTGAAAAGTTTGCTGCTCCAACTTCCAGCAGACAGTCCTTCAAACACAGAAATGAAGAAGATTCTGACCAGGATTAGGGGAGCCCTGCCTCCAGCCAGGGGGAGGAAAGGGACAATCGAGTTTATTGGACTGTGTGGATTCGATGGCCTGGCACGTCAGACGCACAGAAGTATAAGGCTTTAGTAGACACCGGTGCACAATGTACTATAATGCCATCGAGATATAAAGGACCAGAGCCCATCTATATTTGTGGAGTGACAGGGGGATCTCAGCAGTTGACTGTATTGGAGGCTGAAGTGAGTCTGACTGGGAATGAGTGGGAAAAGCACCGCATTGTGACTGGCCCGGATGCTCCATGTATCCTTGGCATAGACTATCTTAGAAGAGGGTATTGCAAGGACCCAAAAGGGTTCCGGTGGGCTTTTGGTATAGCTGCCTTAGAGACAGAAGGCATTAAACAATTATCTACCTTGCCTGGTCTCTCAGAGGACCCCTCTGTTGTGGGGTTGCTGAGGGTCGAAGAACAGCAAGTGCCAATCGCTACCACAACTGTGCACCGGCGGCAATATCGCACTAACCGAGACTCCCTGATTCCCATCCATAAGCTAATTCGTCAATTGGAGAGCCAAGGAGTGATCAGCAAGACTCATTCACCTTTCAATAGTCCCATATGGCCAGTGCGAAAGTCTAATGGCGAGTGGAGACTAACAGTGGACTATCGTGGCCTGAACGAAGTGACGCCACCACTGAGTGCTGCAGTGCCGGACATGCTGGAACTTCAGTACGAACTTGAATCGAAGGCAGCCAAGTGGTACGCCACAATTGATATCGCTAATGCATTTTTCTCCATTCCTCTAGCAGCAGAGTGCAGGCCACAGTTTGCTTTCACTTGGAGGGGAGTCCAATATACTTGGAATCGACTGCCCCAGGGGTGGAAACACAGCCCTACCATTTGCCATGGGCTGATCCAGTCTGCACTAGAGCAGGGGGAAGCTCCTGAACACCTGCAGTACATCAATGACATTATTGTGTGGGGTGACACAGCAGAGGAAGTTTTTGAGAAAGGGAAGAAAATAGTCCAAATCCTTCTGAAGGCCGGTTTTGCCATAAAACAAAATAAAGTCAAAGGACCTGCACGAGAGATCCAGTTTTTAGGAATAAAATGGCAAGATGGACGTTGTCAAATCCCAATGGATGTGATCAACAAAATAACAGCTATGTCTCCACCAACTAACAAAAAGGAAACACAGACTTTCCTAGGTGTTGTGGGGTTTTGGAGAATGCACATCCCAAATTACAGTCTGATTGTAAACCCGCTCTACCAAGTAACCCGTAAGAAGAATGAGTTTGAATGGGGCCCTGAACAACGACAAGCGTTTGAACAAATCAAGCAGGAAATAGTCCATGCAGTAGCCCTTGGGCCAGTTCGAACAGGACCAGATGTAAAGAATGTGCTCTACACTGCAGCCGGGGAGAACGGCCCCACCTGGAGCCTCTGGCAGAAAGAACCTGGGGAAACTCGAGGTCGGCCCCTGGGGTTTTGGAGTCGGGGATACAGAGGATCTGAGGCCCGCTATACTCCAACTGAAAAGGAGATATTGGCAGCATATGAAGGAGTTCGATCTGCTTCGGAGGTGGTCGGTACTGAAGCGCAGCTCCTCCTAGCACCCCGATTGCCAGTACTAGGCTGGATGTTCAAGGGAAGGGTTTCTTCTACGCATCATGCAACTGATGCTACGTGGAGCAAGTGGGTTGCACTGATTACTCAGCGGGCTCGAATAGGAAACCCCAGTCGCCCAGGAATATTGGAAGTGATTATGGACTGGCCAGAAGGCAAATACTTTGGGATATCGCCCGAGGAGGAGGTGGGTCGTGCTGAAGAAGCCCCACTGTACAACCATTTACCAGAGAATGAAAAGAAATATGCCCTGTTCACTGATGGGTCCTGTCGTATTGTGGGGAAGCATCGGAGATGGAAGGCTGCTGTATGGAGCCCTACACGACGAGTTGCAGAAGCTGCTGAGGGAGAAGGTGAATCGAGTCAGTTTGCAGAAGTGAAGGCCATTCAGCTGGCTTTAGACATTGCTGAACGAGAAAAATGGCCAGTTCTCTACCTCTACACCGATTCATGGATGGTAGCAAATGCCCTGTGGGGATGGTTACAGCAATGGAAGCAAAACAACTGGCAGCGTAGAGGCAAACCCATCTGGGCTGCTGCTTTGTGGCAAGACATTGCTGCTCGGGTAGAGAACCTGGCTGTGAAAGTACGTCACGTAGATGCTCATGTGCCCAAGAATCGGGCTACTGAAGAACATCAAAACAACCAGCAGGTGGATCAGGCTGCTAAGATTGAAGTAGCTCAGGTGGATCTGGATTGGCAGCATAAAGGTGAATTATTTATAGCCCGATGGGCCCATGACACCTCAGGCCATCAAGGTAGAGATGCAACATACAGATGGGCTCGTGATCGAGGGGTGGACCTGACCATGGACGCTATAGCACAGGTTATTCATGACTGTGAAACATGTGTTGCAATCAAGCAAGCCAAACGGTCAAAGCCTCTTTGGTATGGAGGACGATGGCTGAAATATAAATATGGAGAGGCCTGGCAGATTGATTACATCACACTCCCTCAAACTCGCAATGGCAAGCGCCACGTACTTACAATGGTGGAAGCAACCACCGGATGGCTGGAAACATATCCTGTGCCTCATGCCACCGCCCGGAACACTATCCTGGGCCTTGAAAAGCAAGTCCTATGGCGACATGGTACCCCAGAAAGAATAGAGTCAGACAATGGAACTCATTTCCGAAACAACCTTATAGACACTTGGGCCAAAGAACATGGTATTGAGTGGGTGTATCACATCCCCTATCATGCACCAGCCTCCGGGAAAGTTGAACGATACAATGGACTGTTAAAGACTACATTGAAAGCAATGGGCGCTGGGACATTCAAAAATTGGGATACGCATTTGGCAAAGGCCACCTGGTTAGTCAATACTAGGGGATCTGCCAACCGAGCTGGACCTGCCCAATCAAACCTGTTACGTACTGTAGATGGGGATAAAGTTCCTGTAGTGCATGTAAGAAATATGCTGGGTAAAACAGTCTGGGCTACTCCTGCCTCAGGAAAAGGCAAACCTATTCGTGGAATTGTTTTCGCTCAGGGACCTGGATACACTTGGTGGGTGATGCAAAAGAACGGAGAGGTCCGGTGTGTACCTCAAGGAGATTTAATACTGGGTGAGAATAGCCCATGAACTGAATTGTACCATGTTAATTACTATATAATACTGTATGTTATCACTACTATGACTACTGTAGGTGACTAATTAGAATGTATGGAAAAGAGTGTAACCTGAGCATGACATAAATGGTATGGAATAAGGGGTGGATAGAAAAAACGGGGCCGTCCCCGCCGCCCCGCACACCCCACAGCTCCGAGCCGCCCTCATGGCGCTCCCGGCCCGCTCCAGGCCCGGCCTGTGCATTCATGGACTTTAAGCATTTGTGGACTTCAGGGTGTTTTTTTTATTTGTCTGGCTCTGGTCTCTGTTTGAGTTTTCTGCAAGGAGCTGCACTGTTTGCATGTCCATTGTGGATGTGACCTTCTCTCTTTGTTTCTTGTAGCCCAGGGCATAGGCACGGAAACTTGAATGAAGCATGAGGGTGAGTGGACAGCAGTGGGGGCCCTGAGTTGTTCTGTGGACTACTTCACCTGTTCAGCAGTGGGGGCCCTGAGTTGTTCGGTGGACTACTTCACCTGTTGGGCCAGCTTTGTAAGCACCTTGCGACAGCAGAGTACGTCTCCTGCCATGTTTCTGAGACGTGCCAGACGTCAGCGGCTCCTGAAATGCTGGAGCTGCTCGGAGTGCAAGAGGAGCTGGAAGTGCGATGCATCTCCTTGGGATGTTAGGTGAGCATAGCAGTGGTACTGGGTTGGAGCACGTGGCTCTGGGGCTTCTGGGCTCTTGTTTTACAGGAGGAAAGAAGAGTAGTGGGTATAGACTGTTTTGTGGATTGTCACGTTTGTCTGTTCTTTCTGCTTGGACTAAGTCCTGTGACTTTGGCTCAGCACAGTGAATGGAAGTGCTCAGCCTGGATCGGGAAGGTGAGTGGAAAAAAGTTGGAAAACGGGTATTGTTTTTGGTGTAGTAGTCTCTTGTTGCACCTCTGGGTGACTCCTCTTTTCCTGTTACGAAGAAGGTACTGGGAACATCCTAGCTGGCCTCTGTGGTCCACATTGATAGTGGATTCTGAGCCCTGAGAATGAAGTCCGGGGCAAATATTGTGTGTTTGGGAGTGGTTGGCAGGGGGAGACAGGGATTTGTCTAGAGGGTGTCTGTCTGATTTCAGTAGAGGAGCATGTCAGTTGACTATGACTTTGTTTCTGAGGAGGTCGTTTCACTGGAAGAAATTTGGCTGGTGTGCTGGTGCGTGATGGCACTTTATTTCTGCTGGTGAAGAGGAGCCTTGTGCCTGAAGCAATGTCCTGGCTAGGCTTTGTGTTCCTTGGTGAGGATGGAACCTGCCTCCCAGCATTCCCAAGCTAAGTAGGGGGGCAAGTGCTATGTTTGAGTTGGGGTTGTGAATGGACCCATAGGGTGAGGGTCTGTGCTTTTAAGTCATTGCTTTGGATGGGGCCTTTCAGGATTGATCAGGTCAGGCAGAGAGATTATGTGTGGGGAGTTCTGTCACGTACAGCGTGAGCGTGTGCCAGGCAGGGCAGTCCCAGCTTGTTATCTGTGTTCTGTGTTGTCTGTGCTGTACTGTACTGTTGCTCTTGGTGCTCGGCAGGCCCTGGGGAAGCCATCCTGATGGTATTGAACACTTGACCTCCTCAGAATAATGCTGATGTTGAACTGGGAGCTGAGCAACGCTTGTGTTGCAGTGGGAGCTTAAGGGGATCACTTCTACTGTGCTATTAATAGTTTTTTGTATCAAACATTTCCTGATATGATCATCATATCTTATGTGCTCCTCAGGTCTTGATATTCTCACTGCCTTCTTCCACTGAGCAGGCAAGACGTGCAACTTTGTAGCCACACCAAAGGCCCTAAATGCTTGTTTCATCGTCATAGGGCTAATGCGAGCACTTCTTGTCTTGCAGTCACTGCTTGAAGTGCAGATCTGTTTTAGGTCTTGTGCATCATACTCAGTTTGAGATCGCGTCTGTTTCCATCCTCACTCTTGCAGAAGACATCTGGGCCGCATCAGGAGCTCTTGCTTGGGAATTGAATTCCTAAGCGTCTTCTTATGGGGTTTTCAGTCCCCATCCTTCTGGTCTGTTGTCTTGAAGGCAGGCTTTTTAGGCCTCCATCATCCCTGTTCTGGCAGTTGCTTCCAGTCGCGTGTCGTGACATTTGAGTCTCTTCTTGGGTCTGGTGCAGAGCACCTGTTCTGACTTGCTGTTGCCATAGGGTTTTCCTCTGGGGGTCACTTCTTCTTGTGCCTTGTGTTCTGTGTTTTGTTTTTTTTTTTTTTTGTAATGTTTGTAGTGTGCCTGTGTGTGTGTTTGGTCTGGAGCTGTCCTGCTTGGCAGTTAGTGATGACAGCTAACGTGGCAGTGCATGGGTGTACTAATACATTGTCTGGACTGTTTTGGCAAAGACATCCGGTCTGCCTCTGGGCACGTATTGAAGGGCAGCTGGCACAGTCATCTCAGTGGTGTTTGGCAGATGTTGGAGGGGGGGGAGAGAGTGTATCTGGTTGCGAGCAGCTGCTCGCATAGCGCTTGAACGGTGTGCTTGAGGAGGTCTGTTGAATCTTGAAAGCTTACAGATATGGGTTTTGAAATGTTTATTTCTTTCCTGTCCCCAGTAGAGCGTATACCTTTGGAGGAACCTGTCACAGGAAAGAGCTCCTTTTGGAACTGTTCAGCACTGGGTAGGCAACTTGGTGACTGGCTTGATCTACTTCTGAGGTGCTGAGGCAAGGGGGCTGCTGATTTGAAACGATAACATTGTAAATGGGGTCCCTTTTGTTTTGGAGGTATGGGTGCTAATGCTGGCAGCTGAATGATTATCTTGTGTCTGTTTTCAGTTGTTAAAGCTGCAACACAGTGTACAACACGGGACTTGAAGACCAGAACTGCTTTTGGCAAGGTGAGCGATGAACAGATGTAGCAGGTACTTTAGGGGTGCAGTTGTCACTGCAGTTACTTAACTACACAAAATACAGTAAAAATCCTGTTTATATTTCAGGGGTGTTGTAGCTGGCCTAAGAGAGCAGATGGAAGCATCTGCCTCGAGGGCAGGTGAGGGGGCCGAGGTAAGGGAGCAGATGAGAGTAACTGTCCTAGCTGTGCTGTGGCTTTGGATGCTGCTTAGGCCTATGCTTTTCTTTTTGTTTCACAGGTGTCTTGCACAGGCTCAGAGGGGCCAAGCTGCACTCGGAAGAGCAGCACGAGAAGGGCAGGCTGTTTGTGAGCTGGATTGGAGCAGAACTGCCAAGTAGCACAAGGTGACTGCGAAGGGTATCCATCTTGCTTTGCAGGTGCCATGGCAGGCTCTCCACAGAAGTGGTTGAGGATTTGAGAAGAGGTTGCAGGTCATCAAGGAGTGACACGTGCAGGGATGGCTTGAAAGTGGTATGGCTGCTTTCTCTTCTGTTTCTCAGGTGTTCCAGGCAATGTGGGCTGTGGTGTTAGTCTTTAGAATCTGAACAAAGCAGGTGCTGATGGCTGTCTTCTTTGGTAGGCAAAGAGGTGCCCAAAGCCCTGTCCTGTGTAGCCTGAGCACGCCTTGCTGAGGATGAAGCCTGCTTTCCAGCAGTTCCCAAAACTGTGTTGAATCTGAAATGCTGCGTCTGTGTTTGGGTTGGGGTTGTACCTTGGTGAGTGTAGGGATGGGTTTTAATTCAGTGCAGCGGAGGGCTTGGCCCCAGTGTCCTGTAGTGTGTTTTGACCCATCAGCATAGCCTTTTGGTTCTCAGCCTACTGAAGTAAGTGATTTTTCCTGTGAGTGGGATGTAATTGATTTATTTATTTATTTATTTATTTTTTGGCATATAATCTGTTCTGCTCCTAGATTTTTCTTTATATGTAAATAAAAGATACGAAGAAAAAGAAAAGGTACATTGTTTCTGGGAAACAGTGGGGTAGGGTTCCTTAACCACATAAGTGCAGTAGTGCCTAGAGAGTGAGCAGGGTCGCCTGCTTCATGGCTAAAGAATAAGTCTGTTGGGGCACATTTCGGCGCGGCGCCGCCCGGGCACATTTCGGCGCGGCGCCGCCCGGGCACATTTCGGCGCGGCGCCGCCCGGGCACATTTCGGCGCGGCGCCGCCCGGGCACATTTCGGCGCGGCGCCGCCCGGGCACATTTCGGCGCGGCGCCGCCCGGGCACATTTCGGCGCGGCGCCGCCCGGGCACATTTCGGCGCGGCGCCGCCCGGGCACATTTCGGCGCGGCGCCGCCCGGGCACATTTCGGCGCGGCGCCGCCCGGGCACATTTCGGCGCGGCGCCGCCCGGGCACATTTCGGCGCGGCGCCGCCCGGGCACATTTCGGCGCGGCGCCGCCCGGGCACATTTCGGCGCGGCGCCGCCCGGGCACATTTCGGCGCGGCGCCGCCCGGGCACATTTCGGCGCGGCGCCGCCCGGGCACATTTCGGCGCGGCGCCGCCCGGGCACATTTCGGCGCGGCGCCGCCCGGGCACATTTCGGCGCGGCGCCGCCCGGGCACATTTCGGCGCGGCGCCGCCCGGGCACATTTCGGCGCGGCGCCGCCCGGGCACATTTCGGCGCGGCGCCGCCCGGGCACATTTCGGCGCGGCGCCGCCCGGGCACATTTCGGCGCGGCGCCGCCCGGGCACATTTCGGCGCGGCGCCGCCCGGGCACATTTCGGCGCGGCGCCGCCCGGGCACATTTCGGCGCGGCGCCGCCCGGGCACATTTCGGCGCGGCGCCGCCCGGGCACATTTCGGCGCGGCGCCGCCCGGGCACATTTTCTCAGGTGGAGCTACTGAGCAGGTGAGATAAAGGAGTTGGGAACAGAGAGGTATTGCACAACTGTATGTTGCATCAGTAGTAGTCAGCGTTGTGGAGTAGGTGGGTATTAGGGCTGGCATGCTAGTGAATGCTGGTTCTCTGTGTTTACAGATGGGGATGAGCCTGTTTAAACTAATTCTGGTTGAGAAAGTTTCAGTTACTATCTTGATGATATTGTAAATCCATTATTAAAACCTGCATAAAAAGCAAAGGGGATTTTTGCTTCTAGATTCACCAGAGATATCTTGTCTGCTCTCTGCGTGCTTTTGAGATAAAGTTGATTTTAAAAAAGAAAGAAAAAAACCCAGCTGCTTTTCTTGCTCTCTTCCTACTTTGTTGTGCTTTGCCCCTCCCCTTTCCCAGGTGATTTGGTTTGGGTGCTGGGCAGGGCCAAAAGGTATATGAGCCCCAGGCATGGCATCAGAGAGCTCCCTCTACCTGGGCTGCTCTTTGGGGTCAGTGCTTTGTTTTTCCTTCAGTCAGTTGCAGGGTTCTTTAGGCAGGCTGGTGTCTATGAATTTCTGGATTTCTAAGTGGTTGGAATTCTAGATCTCTAAGTGCTTGAAATAGAGGGATATTTAGTAGAGGCTGCTGGCTCACTTTTTTTTTGGGATGGCCGCATATTCTCCTGTTTTTGAGATATATTTTAATCTCTACATGTTTAAAACCACTTGTTGTAGTCCCCTGGAGAGTTACACCAGCTTGATTACATGCTACATGTGGCTTGGCAGCGTAGATGCAGCATTACCAAGAGACTGAGCACGGTTGTATCAGAGTCACCTTTTTCATCTGCAAAGGGTAAGTCTGTGATTACCCCTGCCGGGGATGCCCTGTGTGCGTGTCTTTTTGGCATTTGTGGAGCTCAGTTGTTTTTTTTGTGTGTGTATGTTCTAACTTCTTGTTTTTCTGAGCTGTAAATAGTGTGTCTGCTGAGTGTGGTTGGCAGGAGGAGGTTGGGAGCTGCTCAGGACTGGTAGGTTTGGTTTCTCGGAGTGTGCGGCAGCCTTCCTGTGCGATGTGACTGATTGTTGGGCGGGAACATTCTAGCTTGTGTGTGTTAAGCCATGTAGCTTGTGTAGTGTGTGTTGTGTGGCCCGGGCAGAGTTTGCTGTGGCGCTGTGAGCAGAGAGTCTCAGTTAGAGCTGTTGAGCAACTGAAGTACAGGAGCTGGGAAGAGAGAGGTATTGCAGCAGTGTACTGGGTCTGGCTGGAATGTTAACTTTCCTGGCAGCAGCCCTTACAGTGCCGTACTCTGTGCTTATAGCTGGAACAGCAGTGGTATTACACCAGTGTTGTGTCTACTGCTGAGCTGCAGTGGCACAGCATTGGGCCTTTCTCTAACCCTCCTAGGGGGTGGGCAAAAAGTGAGGAGAGAAACATCACTAGGGCAGCTGACCTAAACCAATCAAAGGGATATTCCATACCATGTAATGTCATACTCAGCAATAAAAGTGGAGACAGGAAGAGGAGGGGAGGGGTGGGCTCTCGTTGGGAAAACGTCGGTCCTCCTCTCAAACCCCGGCTACGTGCATTGAGGCCCTACTTCAAGGACGTGGTCAATCATCACTCATTTGTGGGATGTAGAGAGTAATTTCTTTCCTCTGCACTTCCATATAGCCTTCATTTATTTTATTTGTTTGTTTTCCTCCCTTCTTTTTATTTTTTTCCTTTCCCCCTCCCTTTTCCCCTTTCCCTTTTTATTTTCCTTTAGTTAAATTGTTTAGTTCATAATAATCTTTAATTATTATTATTATTTCTCTTTAATTAAATTATCCTTATCTCAACCTGTGAGTTGTTTTTTGCTTCACTTCTCCCCCTCCTCATCTAAAAGAGGGGGAGTGAGAGAGCGGTTGTGGGGTTTAGCTGCCCAGCACGGTAAAACCACCACAAGCAGGTACGCTGTGGCTGTGAGGTGCCTCAGAGTGTGCTTTTCTCCTGTCTTTGCAAGTGCTTTGTGCAGTCATGGACAGGGAAGGGAAATCCTCATGTCACGAAGCTCTGAGGGAAGGTTTGTGTTGTCACCTTGGTCATCCCTTATCCAAAGCGAAGGGAAGATTGTTTGGTGTTTGATTGTTTTGGCGTATAATCTGTTCTGCACCTGGATTTTTCTTTCTACGAAAAAAAAAAAAAGTTTGAGCTATTTCCAGTTAAGCAATTTCCAGTTACTTGCTGGGCTGTATTGTCCTTTTAATATTCAAAGCTGCAGCAAAAGCATGGGGATTGTTCCTTCTAGAAACACCCCAGTTCTCTTGTTTGCACTCTGCATGCTTTTGAGCTAAAGCAGATATCAAAAAAAAAAAACAAAAAAAAACAAAAAAAACCAACAACAAACAACAACAACAAAAAACAAAACAAAACAAAAAAAAAACAAGAAACACACACACACAAACAACAACAAAAAACCACCATTGGGTGATTTGTTGTGAATGCGACGATCATTTAATCCCTTTGTTTTCCCAGGTGGTGTGGATGATACTGGCTGCACTGTTGGAGCTTGGATTCGGAGAGGAAGAGGTGAGCACAATTGTATGTTGCATCAGTACTAGTCAGCATTGTGGAGCAGGTGGGCATCACGGCTGGCGTGTTAGTGAATGCTGTTACTCTGTTTTTGCAGCTGATGATGAGCCTGGCAATTGACTAAGATGACAATCAGTGCCTGTGCGTTTCTTGAAGCGGAGGGACTTTACCATTCAGCAACCTGAGAGCTAAGTTGGGGGGCATCTGGTATTTGCATATCTGGGGTGGCTAATGGGAGCTGGGAACCAGAGCAGCATGGAGCCAGCTGGCTGAATAGACTTGGTGCCACGGTGAGGGTGGCTCAGGCTGGGTCACGTTCAGGCTGCTTGTGGCTGGGTCACCAGCCTAATAGAAGCAGCGGGATTATTTTGTGAGTGCGTGCGCCAGGCGGGACAGTTTTCTTCAGTTCGTCTGTCTTGTGTTGCTTCTGCAGCGTCTGTTCTGTGCTTCTCGGGTCTTGATATCCTCCTAGCTTTTGACACTGGACTGACTAGACAGGCGACTTGGTAGTGGTGCTGAAGGGCCTCAATGCATGTTTTGTCATCATGACTCTGATCTGAGCACTTCTTGTGTTGCAGTCACTGCTTAAAGAGCAGGTCTGTTTCAGGTCTTGTGCATCATATTCGGTTTGAGATGGCATCTGTTTCCATCCTCACTCTTGCAGAAGTCATCTGGGCCGCATCAGGAGCTCTTGTTGGGAATTGAATTCCTAAGCGTCGTCTTATGGGGTTTTCAGTCCCCATCCTTCTGGTCTGTTGTCTTGAAGGCAGGCTTTTTAGGCCTCCATCATCCCAGTTCTGGCAGTTGCTTCCAGTCGCGTGTCGTGACATTTGAGTCTCTCCTTGGGTCTGGTGCAGAGCACCTATTCTGACTTGCTGTTGCCATAGAGCTTCCCTATGGGGGGTCACCTTTTCTTGCGCCTTGTGTTGTGTGTTTTGTAGTGTTTGTGGCGTGCCTGTGTGTGTATGTGTTTGGTCTGGAGCTGTCCTGCCTGGCAGTTAGTGATTAATGTGGCAGTGCATGGGTGTACTAATACATTGTCTGGACTGTTTTGGCAAAGGCATCCGGTCTGCCTCTGGGCACGTACTGAAAGGCAGCTGGCACAGTCATCTCTGTGGTGTTTGGCAGATGTGGAGGTGGGAGAGTATATCTGCTTGTGAGCAGCTGCTCGCATAAGTGCTTGAACGGTGTGCTTGAGGAGGTCTGTTGAATCTTGAAAGGTTACAGATATGGGGTTTTGAAATGTTTATTCTTATTTCTTTCCTGTCCCCAGTAGAGTGTAAACCTTTGGAACCTGTCACAGGAAAGAGCTCCATCTGGAACTGTTCAGCACTGGGTAGGCAGCTCAGTGACAGGCTTGATCTACTTCTGAGGTGCTGAGGTAATGGGGCTGCTGTTTTGAAACGATAATTTGTAAATGGGGTCCCTGCTGTTGTTGAGGGATGGGTTCTAATGCTGGCCGCTGAATGATTATATTGTGACTGTTTTCATTTGTTAAAGCTGCAACACAGTGTACAACGTGGGACTTGAGCATAGCTGCTTTAGGCAAGGTGAGCGATGAACAGATGTAGCAGGTACTTTAGGGGTGCAGTTGTCACTGCAGTTAGTTAACTACACAAAATACAGTAAAAATCCTGTTTATATTTCAGAGGTGTGTTGTAGCTGGCCTAAGAGAGCAGATGGAAGCATCTGCCTCGAGGGCAGGTGAGGGGGCCGAGGTAAGGGAGCAGATGAGAGTAACTGTCCTAGCTGTGCTGTGGCTTTGGATGCTGCTTAGGCCTATGCTTTTCTTTTTGTTTCACAGGTGTGTCGCACAGGCTCAGAGGGGCTAAGCTGCACTCTAAAGAGCAGCACGAGAAGGGCGGGCTGTTTGTGAGCTGGATTGGAGCAGAACTGCCAAGTAGCACAAGGTGACTGCGAAGGGTATCCATCTTGCTTTGCAGGTGCCATGACAGGCTCTCCACAGAAGCAGTTGAGGATTTGAGAAGAGGTTGCAGATCATCAAGGAGCAACACGTGCAGGGATGGCTTGAAAAGGGTATGGCTGCTTTCTCTTCTGTTTCTCAGGTGTTCCAGGCAATGTGGGCTGTGATGTTAGTCTTTAGAATCTGAACAAAGCAGGTGCTGATGGCGGTCGTCTTTGGTAGGCAAAGAGGTGCCCAAAGCCCTGTCTTGTGTAGCCTGAGCACACCTTGCTGAGGATGAGGTGTCCTTTCTACCAGTTCCCAAAACTGTGTTGAAGCTGAAATGCTGCGTCTGTGTTTGGGTTGGGGTTGTACCTTGGTGAATGTAGGGATGGATTTTAAGTGGGTGCAGCAGAGGGCCTGGACCCAGTGTCCTGTAATGTGTTTTAACACATCAGCATAGCCTTTTGGTTCTGAGCTTACTGAAGTAAGTGATTTTTCCTGTGAGTGGAATGGAATTGAATTCTTTTTTGGCATGTAATCAGTTCTGCTCCTAGACTTTTCTTTCTATGTAAATAAAAGCTTGAGCTAATTCCAGATGAAAAAAAAAAAATTCAGCTACTTGCTTGGTCATTTTGTCCTTTTAATATTCAAAGCTGTAGCAAAAGCATGGGGATTGTTGTGGAGGAATGGTTAAGTGAGGTAGGACACGTGGATGTTGAGCAGTTAGGAGTTCATGGGCTAGGGAGGTACCGTACTCAACTCATATGAGCCTGGGCACGTGCGCAGCCGGTTGAGAACCAATCAGGCCCAAGGACACGATGCCCTTGTGTGGTTGGGCAAGTCCCTAAGGCGGGACAGTAGCTAAAAGAGGGAGGAACTAACTGACAAGATAGGAAAGTGTTAGCCAATCCTGAGCTTAGTTTTTGCAATATGTATGAGTTGATTATGTTCGAACTAGATAAAAGGCGACTGAGCTATCCATTAAAGTTGAAGTTCACTGTTCACTCATATTGAGCGTCCGTGTCTTCCTTCTGTCGACAACAAATAGCGCCCGAACAGGGACCGATCTGAACGGGATTTGGACACTGCTGGCGGTGATCCTGGGCCACGGTTGGACGGAATAAGGGAGGAATCGGTCCTGCAACGCAGCCCAGGAGGTGGAAGGGACAAGAATCCCCTCACCTGCGTCGGGAAGGTGAAAGGGATGTGGAGTCCCCGCACCCGGGAGAGGATCCCGCCGGTCACGCGTCGCCGAGGTCTGAAAGGTGAAAGGGACGAAAACTTGGAGTCCCCGCACCCACAGCTCGGAAGGTGGAAGGGAGTCCCCGCACCCGGGATGAGCCTATAAAGGGTCCCGCCGGAGAAGCACCGCTGAGGTCTTTGCAAAGGCTGCAACCGACGTATATAAAGGTATGGAGAGAAAAGCGGCGTATGCTTTGCTCGAATGCTTTTTAGAAAAGCGGATCACTTCAGATATAGACTGCAAAAAGGATTTACCAGGATTATTAGCATATGGAGTAATGCAGGGTTGTTTTATCAATCCTGATACAGTTTTTGAACAAACAGAGTGGCGTAAATTTGGGGACAAATTGTTTGATGAAGTTATTAATGAAAATAAGGCTGCTAAAAAATTATTGAAGCCTTGGAGAGCAGTCACTAACGCCTTAGTTATACATCAGGCTGAGCAGAGAGTCGCTACTGCTGCTACAGAGCGACTGGGATTGCCGGAAAGTGTTGGAGCTGGGGATTGCCCACTGCCGCCTTCAGTGAGAACGATAACGCTGCCTCGGGGCTACGGGGCAGTGGGAGCCTCCCCCCCCCTCAGTCACCGCCACGAGCAGTGCTGTGCTCGGAGTTCCGCGGAATCGAACGGCAGCTGACCCTCACCGTGTGGCGAGTCGGCACAGAGCAGAGGGATGGACATCAGGACCCTGCAGCCTGTCTGATGTAACCATGGAAGCAGCGGCGGCTGTACTGCTTCTCTCTGGCATTCTTTTTATAAGAGGTTTACCTTGCAATGAAAAAGGGATACTAACTGGAGTGTTAATAATTGTATGTGTTATTCTTAAATGTCCAGGTATTTTGTGTTGAAAGTATTTGTGTAAGGGTAAGGTTTTAAAACAAAGTGTTGCAAGTCACTTCACGAGGAACGCAATGAGAGGCAATACTTGTTTGTTTGCTTATCATTCTAAATTATATTCGTGTGGTATGATTGAGGTTGTGGTATGATTGAGAGTGAGATGTGCCAGAGGCCTCTGGGTGTGTGAGTGTGCTGTGTACTGTGTTAGTGAGAGCGCATTTATTGCCATAGTGCAGGCTGAAATCATAGGAAATTAGTACTGGTCGAGCAAAATCATGTTTCACAACTATGGAGTCATTGTGCGAAGTAGCCACTTGGAGAAGCTTAAGGGAACGTACTGTTTAAAACTTTTTGATCGTAATGAGTCAATTCACAAATCCATTACTTTCTTGAAAGAGCACATGAGAAAGAGTCAATATGGTATCAATCCTTTCAATCAATGGTTCACTGATTTGTTTGAAACAATGCATAGATGGTTACTGGGATTAGTCAAAGAGGGATTAAGGATTTTGTTCACTGTGGTGTCAATCATCATTGCATGTAGTATTGTGATAAATGTGGTTAAAGAGTTACTTGCAAAAATGTTATAAAATGTTATAGAGATTTTGAAGTGGTGCCAGAAACAGGTACCCAGTGGATCACTGCAAAGTGGACTGAAGCAGCTTTAGAATCTGCACACGCCGAAGACGACCAGGAAGAGGTTCCTGATAATCATTCTGACAATGACGTGGGCTGTGACACCTCGACGACTATCAAGAACAGCCTTTGATCACCATCAAGTGATTAGGTTTAAGTGTGTTACTACTAAGTTGTGTTACTTACTATTAATTGTGTTACCATTAAGTGCTTACAGTAATTGTAGTGTTATTAGGGTTAAGTTGTATAGTTGTGTTATGTTATGTACCCTTTCAGAACATGCTTGTTTGGGGTCCCGATAGGGGACCCAAAGGAACTGAGTGAAATGTTAGCACCATACTCTGCCCGTATTACTCTGCTTAATGGATCTTTTTCTGACTGTAGGAACTGCACACGCTTTGGCTAGCATAAATAAGCTTGCTTGTTGGGCTGTTAAACAGTCAAATGTAAACACACAAGTTCTTTCTGAAATGTCGCAAGACACGGAAAGCCTAAGGCACGCTGTGCTGCAAAATAGGGCCGCTATTGATTTCTTGTTCTTGGCTCAGGGACATGGGTGTGAAGATGTAGAAGGAATGTGTTGCTTTAATCTTTCCGACCATGGTCAGTCAATTCACGACCAGTTGAAATGGTTAAGGGATCATACACAAAAAATTGTAGTACAAGATAGTTGGTTTGAAGGTTGGCTTAAATCTGTTTTTGGGAACACGGGTGGATGGGTTTTGTTAGTTAAAGAGGGACTTTGCTTTCTACTTATAATTATATTGATTATAATTGCTGCATATGTAACCTTTAACTGCCTAACTAAGAAACTAGAGCAACTCACAGAGAAGGTATTTGTAGCACAAAATAAAAATGGGGGAATTGTGGAGGAATGGTTAAGTGAGGTAGGACACGTGGATGTTGAGCAGTTAGGAGGCCATGGGCTAGGGGAGGTACCGTACTCAACTCATATGAGCCTGGGCACGTGCGCAGCCGGTTGAGAACCAATCAGGCCCAAGGACACGATGCCCTTGTGTGGTTGGGCAAGTCCCTAAGGCGGGACGGTAGCTAAAAGAGGGAGGAACTAACTGACAAGATAGGAAAGTGTTAGCCAATCCTGAGCTTAGTTTTTGCAATATGTATGAGTTGATTATGTTCGAACTAGATAAAAGGCGACTGAGCTATCCATTAAAGTTGAAGTTCACTGTTCACTCATATTGGGCGTCTGTGTCTTTCTTCCGTCGACAACAGATTGTAGCTTCTAGAAACACCCCAGTTCTCATGTCTGCACTCTGCATGCTGTTGAGCTAAGCCATATAAATAAGGTAATAAAACCACAGCTGCTGTTCCTCTTCTTTCTGCTTTTTTTGTGCTTTCCCCCTGCACTTTCCCATGTGATTGGCTTCAGGTTCCAGGTGGGACCTAATAGTAACTGAGTTGCAGGTGTGCCATCAGAGAGCTTCTTCTGCCTGGGCTGCTCTTTGGGGTAAGTGCTTTGTTTTTCCTTCAGTCAGTTGCAGGGTTCTTTAGGTGGGTCAGAGTCTATGGACTGATGCATTTTCAAGTAGAAACCGGTATGCATGTCTTTTTGAGGTGGCAACTGGTAGGATCTGTCATAGTAAAGCAATCTAAGTAGTAGGTGCCTGTATTGCATGCAGCTCTTCCTCAGGTGAGTAGTTATTACAGCAGTTTTACGGATAGTATGGTGATGTTATTTTGTGTGTTTGCTTTGTGTTTCTGGGTCCCTTATGATTTTTGCAGAATTACAGGGCTTTTTGTGAGTCTTTGCCTATATGTCAAATCTTATCAAAGTCACAACCTTGGTGGCAAAGTGATGGAGCAGGGTTTAGGAGAAATGTATCATGGAGGCTCCCTGTGTGAGCATGTATCTGAAAATGGCAGCATTGGGCATATAAGCAGTGGTCTTTCTCAGGGTTAGGGGCGGTTTGTTATATTTCTGGAGCTTTTGCCTGTGTGTTTGCTGTCTGTCGAGTCTTTAGACCATAAAGCCTTCTAGGCTTTATGTGCATGGAATTCACATATTTGAGGTATGTTTATGAGGGGTTGCCAGGTACGTTGTTTTTGGGAAACCGTGGGGTAATGTTTCTTGACCGCATAAGTGCAGTAGTGCCTAGAGAGTGAGCAGGGTCACCTGCTTCATGTCTAAAGAATAAGTCTGTTGGGGCACATTTCAGCGCGGTGCTGCCCGGGCACATTTCTCAGTTGGAGCTACTGAGCAGGTGAGTTAAAGGAACCAGGAACAGAGAGGTATTGCACAATGATATGTTGCATTAGTAGTAGCGAGCGTTGTGCAGGAGGTGGGTATTAGCTCTGGCATGCTAGTGATTGCTGGTTCTCTGTTTTTGCAAGTGATGATGAACCTGTTTGACGTAATTCCATTTGAAAAAGTTCCAGTTACTTGACTGGTTGTGTTGTCCTTTTAATATTAAAAGCTGCAGCAAAAGCATGGGGATTGTTGCTTCTAGAAACACCCCAGGTCTCTTGTCCTCTGCATGTTGTTCAGGTAAAGCAGATTTAAAAAAAAAAAAAAAAAAGTGAAAATCTGCTGCTCCTGCTCTGCTCCTACTTTCTCGTGCTTTGTCCCTCCCCTTTACAATGTGATTGGGTTTGGGTGCTGGGCAGGGCCAAATGGTATATGAGCCCCAGGCATGGCATCAGAGAGTTCCTTCTGCCTGGGCTGCTGTTTGGGGTCAGTGTTTTGTTTTCCTTCAGTCAGTTGCAGGGTTCTCTAGGCAGGCTGGAGTCTATGGATTTCTGGATTTCTAAGTCCTTGGAATTCACTTAACAGAGGGATATTTAGTAGAGGTTGTTGGCTCACTGTTCTTTGCGATGGTGGGATACGCTTCTGTTTTTTGAGCTATATTTTAATCTCTAGATGTACAAACCTACTTGTGTAATTTTCCAGGGGACTAAAACCAGCTTCATTTCATGCTACATGTGGCTTGGCAGTGTAGATGCAGCGTTACCAAGAGCCCGAGCAGGGTTCTATCAGAGTCTGCTCTTTCCTCTGCAAAGGGTATGTCTGTGATTACCTCTGCAGGGGCTGCTGTGCGTGCACGTCTTTTTGGCATTTATGGATCTCAGATGTTTTTTTTTTTTGTGTGTGTGTATGTTCTAAGGTTTTGTTTTTTTTGAGGGGCAAATAGTGTGTGTGCTGAGCGTGGTTGGCAGGAG
This sequence comes from Netta rufina, assembly GCF_964035555.1. Classification (NCBI taxonomy): domain Eukaryota; kingdom Metazoa; phylum Chordata; class Aves; order Anseriformes; family Anatidae; genus Netta; species Netta rufina. The sequence continues at coordinate 121,800,640 of NC_140125.1, forward strand.
GAGGTGGGGAGCTGCTCAGGACTGGTAGGTTTGGTTTCTCAGAGTGTGCGGCAGCCTTCGGGTGCGATGCGACTGATTGTTGAGTCTCTCCTTGGGTCTGCTGCAGAGCACCTGTTCTGACTTGCTGTTGCCATAGGGCTTCCCTCTGGGGGGTCACTTTTTCTTGCGCCTTGTGTTGTGTGTTTTGTTTTAGTGTTTGTGGCGTGCCTGTGTGTGTATGTGTTTGGTCTGGAGCTGTCCTGCCTGGCAGTTAGCAATGACAGCTAACGTGGCAGTGCATGGGTGTACTAATACATTGTCCGGACTGTTTTGGCAAAGACATCCAGTCTGCCTCTGGGCACGTGTTGAAGGGCAGCAGGCACAGTATATCTGTTTGCGCACAACTGCTTGTTTACCTCTATTCATTTAATAAATTGTAAAATTTAATTGCAATCCAATTTGGGACCCAGTCATGTATGACAACTGGGGGCTTGTCCGGGAGGGCTTTGGTTCCTGAATTCTTACTTTATCTAGGAGAGGCGCCCCACCATTTGGTGGCTGCTGTTCGAGTCAGGTCGGGACTAATGGCATCTTGAACCTGAATAAAGGTAAGCAAAGGTTTTGATTTTTTTTCAGTTCCCTTGCTGGCTGCAGCACTATATTTTGCCCGTAATTCTGCGTGTGAAGATCTGAATGAAGACAATGGAGTCATAAGCGTTTAAAGCGTATACTGTTCTGTTGGGTGGGTTTCGGTTGCCTGTGTGTGTAAGAGTGTGACTGAGACGGAATTCAGTTCCGAAGCGATTGTGGAGGTCTTCTAACCACGGTTCCAATCTCCTGCTAGGGACTTGGCCAGTGAAGGAACGAAGGGATTCCTATAGGATTTGTGGGTGGGTGATAGATCTTAAATCCTCTGTAAGACACTCTTATTAAGGTAACCAAGGGCTGTGGGAATTGCCACAGTAACATTCCTAGATGGGTCAGACAAAATCGAAGACCAGGGACCAGAAGAAAGGGAGCAAATTACCAGACATACCACCAGAAAGTCCATTAGGAATAACGGTTAGAAATTGGAATGAGAGGGGCCC